>NC_091986.1:193363596-194563596 GCF_044704955.1 Pristiophorus japonicus | reverse complement strand
AGCACCAGTTCCAACTTTCACAGGACAGAGCGTGGAGCGCATCAGTTCCAACTGGCACAGCATGAGAGAGTGGAGAACACCAGTTCCAACTGTCACAGGACAGAGAGTGGAGAGCACCAGTTCCAACAGTTACAGGACAGAGAGTGGAGAGCACCAGTTCCAACAGTCACAGGACAGAGAGTAGAGAGCACCAGTTCCAACTTTAAAGGATGGAGAGTGGAGTGCACCAGTTCCAACTGTCACAGGACGGAGAGTGGAGAGCACCAGTTCCAACTGTCACAGGAAAGAGAGTGGAGAGCACCAGTTCCCACTCTCACAGGACAGAGTGGAGAGCAACATTTCCAACTGTCACAGGAGAGAGAGTGGAGAGCACCAGTTCCAACTGTCACAGAATGGAGAGTGGAGAGCACCAGTTCCAACTGTCACAGGAGAGAGAATGGAGAGCACCAGTTCCAAATTTCACAGGACAGTGAGTGGAGAGCACCAGTTCCAACTGTCACAGGACGGAGAGTGGAGAGCATCAATTCCAACTGTCACAGGACGGGAGAGTGGAGAGCACCAGTTCCAACTGACACAGGACAGAGAGTGGAGAGCACCATTTCCAACTGTCACAGGACAGAGATTGGAGAGCACCAGTTCCCACTGTTACAGGACGGAGAGTGGAGAGCAGCAGTTCCAACTGTCACAGGATTGAGATTGGAGAGCAGCAGTTCCAACTGTCACAGGACTGAGAGTGGAGAGCAGCATTTCCAACTGTCACAGGACAGAGAGTGGAGAGCATCAGTTCCCACTGTCACAGGATAGAGATTGGAGAGCAGCAGTTCCAACTGTCACAGGACTGAGAGTGGAGAGCACAATTTCCAACTGTCACAGGACAGAGAGTGGAGAGCACCAGTTCCAATTGTCACAGGATGGAGATTGGAGAGCATCAGTTCCAACTGTCACAGGACAGAGAGTGGAGAGCACCAGTTCCAACTGTCACAGGACGGGAGAGTGGAGAGCACCAGTTCCCACTGTCACAGGACAGAGAGTGGAGAGCATCAGTTCCAACTGTCACAGGGCGGAGAGTGGAGAGCACCAGTTCCAACTGTCACAGGACAGAGAGTGGAGAGCATCAGTTCCAACTGTCACAGGACGGAGAGTGGAGAGCACCATTTCCAACTGTCACAGGACGGAGAGTGGAGAGCACCAGTTCCAACAGTCACAGGACAGAGAGTGGAGAGCACCAGTTCCCACTGTCACAGGACAGAGAGTGGAGAGCATCAGTTCCAACTGTCACAGGACGGAGAGTGGAGATCACCAGTTCCAACTGCCACAGGACAGAGAGTGGAGAGCACCAGTTCCAACAGTCACAGGACAGAGAGTGGAGAGCACCAGTTCCAACTGTCACAGGACGGAGAGTGGAGAGCAGCAGTTCCAACTGTCACAGGATAGAGAGTGGAGAGCAGCAGTTCCAACTGTCACAGGATGGAGAGTGGAGAGCACAAGTTCCAACTGTCACAGGACGGAGAGTGGAGAGCACCATTTCCAACTTTCACAGGACAGAGAGTGGAGAGCACCAGTTCAGACTGTCACAGGACAGAGAGTGGAGAGCACCGGTTCCAACTGTCACAGGACGGGAGAGTGGAGAGCACCAGTTCCCACTGTCACAGGACAGAGAGTGGAGAGAATCATTTCCAACTGTCACAGGACAGAGAGTGGAGAGCACCAGTTCCAACTGTCACAGGACGGTAGAGTGGAGAGCACCAGTTCCCACTGTCACAGGATGGGAGAGTGGAGGGCACCAGTTCCAACTGTCACAGGACAGAGAGGGGAGAGCATCAGTTCCAACTGTCACAGGGCGGAGAGTGGAGAACATCAGTTCCAACTGTCACAGGACAGAGAGTGGAGAGCACCAGTTCCCACTGTCACAGGACAGAGAGTGGAGAGCATCAGTTCCAACTGTCACAGGACGGAGAGTGGAGAGCATCAGTTCCAACTGTCACAGTACAGAGATTGGAGGGCACCAGTTCCCACAGTCACAGGACAGAGATTGGAGAGCATCAGTTCCAACTGTCACAGGACGGGAGAGTGGAGAGCATCAGTTCCAACTGTCACAGGACAGAGAGTGGAGAGCACCAGTTCCAACTGTCACAGGACGGAGAGTGGAGAGCACCAGTTCCAACAGTCACAGGACAGAGAGTGGAGAGCACCAGTTCCCACTGTCACAGGACAGAGAGTGGAGAGCATCAGTTCCAACTGTCACAGGGCGGAGAGTGGAGAGCACCAGTTCCAACTGTCACAGGACAGAGAGTGGAGAGCACCAGTTCCAACTGTCACAGGACGGAGAGTGGAGAGCACCATTTCCAACTGTCACAGGACGGAGAGTGGAGAGCACCAGTTCCAACAGTCACAGGACAGAGAGTGGAGAGCACCAGTTCCCACTGTCACAGGACAGAGAGTGGAGAGCATCAGTTCCAACTGTCACAGGACGGAGAGTGGAGATCACCAGTTCCAACTGTCACAGGACAGAGAGTGGAGAGCACCAGTTCCAACAGTCACAGGACAGAGAGTGGAGAGCACCAGTTCCAACTGTCACAGGACGGAGAGTGGGGAGCAGCAGTTCCAACTGTCACAGGATAGAGAGTGGAGAGCAGCAGTTCCAACTGTCACAGGATGGAGAGTGGAGAGCACAAGTTCCAACTGTCACAGGACGGAGAGTGGAGAGCACCATTTCCAACTTTCACAGGACAGAGAGTGGAGAGCACCAGTTCAAACTGTCACAGGACAGAGAGTGGAGAGCACCGGTTCCAACTGTCACAGGACGGGAGAGTGGAGAGCACCAGTTCCCACTGTCACAGGACAAAGAGTGGAGAGAATCATTTCCAACTGTCACAGGACAGAGAGTGGAGAGCACCAGTTCCAACTGTCACAGGACGGTAGAGTGGAGAGCACCAGTTCCCACTGTCACAGGATGGGAGAGTGGAGGGCACCAGTTCCAACTGTCACAGGACAGAGAGGGGAGAGCACCAGTTCCAACTGTCACAGGACAGAGAGTGGAGAGCATTAGTTCCAACTGTCACAGGACGGAGAGTGAAGAGCACCAGTTCCCACTGTTACAGGACGGAGAGTGGAGAGCAGCAGTTCCAACTGTCACAGGATAGAGATTGGAGAGCAGCAGTTCCAACTGTCACAGGACTGAGAGTGGAGAGCAGCATTTCCAACTGTCACAGGACAGAGAGTGGAGAGCATCAGTTCCAATTGTCACAGGATGGAGATTGGAGAGCACAAGTTCCAACTTTCACAGGACGGAGAGTGGAGAGCACCAGTTCCAACTTTCACAGGACAGAGTGTGGAGCGCATCAGTTCCAACTGTCACAGCATGAGAGAGTGGAGAACACCAGTTCCAACTGTCACAGGACAGAGAGTGGAGAGCACCAGTTCCAACAGTTACATGACAGAGAGTGGAGAGCACCAGTTCCAACAGTCACAGGACAGAGAGTAGAGAGCACCAGTTCCAACTGTCACAGGAAAGAGAGTGGAGAGCACCAGTTCCCACTCTCAGAGGACAGAGTGGAGAGCAACATTTCCAACTGTCACAGGAGAGAGAGTGGAGAGCACCAGTTCCAACTGTCACAGAATGGAGAGTGGAGAGCACCAGTTCCAACTGTCACAGGAGAGAGAATGGAGAGCACCAGTTCCAAATTTCACAGGACAGTGAGTGGAGAGCACCAGTTCCAACTGTCACAGGACGGAGAGTGGAGAGCAACAGTTCCAACTGTCACAGGACAGGGAGTGGAGAGCACCAGTTCCAACTGTTACAGGACAGTGAGTGGAGAGCACAAGTTCCACATGTCACAGGATGGGAGAGTGGAGAGCATCAGTTCCAAATGTCACAGGATAGAGAGTGGAGAGCACCAGTCCCAACTGTCACTGGACAGAGTGTGGAGAGCACCAGTTCCAACTGCCACAGGACGGGAGATTTGAGAGCATTGGTTCCAACTGTCACAGGACAGAGAGTGGATAGCACCAGTTCCCACTCTCACAGGACAGAGAGTGGAGAGCACCAGTTCCAACTGTCACAGGAGAGAGAGTGGAGAGCACTAGTTCCCACTGTCACAGGACAAAGAATGGAGAGCATCAGTTCCCACTCTCACAGGACGCAGAGTGGAGAGCACCAGTTCCAACTGTCACAGGACAGAGAGTGGAGAGCACCAGTCCCAACTGTCACAGGAGAGAGATGGGAGAGCACCAGTTCCAACTGTCACAGGAGAGAGAGTGGAGGGCATCAGTTGCAACTGTCACAGGACGGAGAGTGGAGAGCACCAGTTCAACCTGTCACAGGACGGGAGAGTGGAGAGCACCAGTCCCAACTGTCACAGGACAGAGAGTGGAGAGCACCACTTGCAACAGTCACAGGACAGAAATTGGAGAGCACCATTTCGAACTGTCACAGGACAGAGAGTGGAGAGCACCAGTTCCAACTGTCACAGGACAGAGAGTGGAGAGCACCAGTTCCAACTGTCGCAGGACAGAGAGTGGAGAGCACCAGTTCCAACTGTCGCAGGATGGAGGGTGGAGAGCACCAGTTCCAACTGTCACAGAACGGAGAGTGGAGAGCACCAGTTCCAACTGTCACAGGACAGAGAGTGGAGAGCACCAGTTCCAACTGTCACAGGACAGAGAGTGGAGAGCACCAGTTCCAACTGTCACAGGACAGAGAGTGGAGAGCACCAGTTCCAACTGTCGCAGGATGGAGGGTGGAGAGCACCAGTTCCAACTGTCACAGAACGGAGAGTGGAGAGCACCAATTCCAGCTGTCACATGACACAGGATTCAGGGTATCAGTTGCAACTGTCACAGGATGGGAGAGTGGAGAGCACCAGTTCCAACAGTCACAGGAAAGAGAGTGGAGAGCATCAGTTCCAACTGTCACAGGACGGAGAGTGGAGAGCACCAATTCAACCTGTCACAGGACGGAGAGTGGAGATCACCAGTTCCAACTGTCACAGGACGGGAGAGTGGAGAGCACCAGTTCCAACAGTTACATGACAGAGAGTGGAGAGCACCAGTTCCAACTGTCACAGTACGGAGAGTGGAGAGCAGCAGTTCCAACTGTCACAGGATAGAGAGTGGAGAGCAGCAGTTCCAACTGTCACAGGATGGAGAGTGGAGAGCACAAGTTCCAACTGTCATAGGACGGAGAGTGGAGAGCACCATTTCCAACTTTCACAGGACAGAGAGTGGAGAGCACCAGTTCAAACTGTCACAGGACAGAGAGTGGAGAGCACCGGTTCCAACTGTCACAGGACGGGAGAGTGGAGAGCACCAGTTCCCACTGTCACAGGACAGAGAGTGGAGAGAATCATTTCCAACTGTCACAGGACAGAGAGTGGAGAGCACCAGTTCCAACTGTCACAGGACGGTAGAGTGGAGAGCACCACTTCCCACTGTCACAGGATGGGAGAGTGGAGGGCACCAGTTCCAACTGTCACAGGACAGAGAGGGGAGAGCATCAGTTCCAACTGTCACAGGGCGGAGAGTGGAGAGCATCTGTTCCAACTGTCACAGGACAGAGATTGGAGAGCACCAGTTCCCACTGTCACAGGACAGAGAGTGGAGAGCACCAGTTCCAACTGTCACAGGACAGAGAGTGGAGAGCATTAGTTCCAACTGTCACAGGACGGAGAGTGAAGAGCACCAGTTCCCACTGTTACAGGACGGAGAGTGGAGAGCAGCAGTTCCAACTGTCACAGGATAGAGATTGGAGAGCAGCAGTTCCAACTGTCACAGGACTGAGAGTGGAGAGCAGCATTTCCAACTGTCACAGGACAGAGAGTGGAGAGCATCAGTTCCAATTGTCACAGGATGGAGATTGGAGAGCACAAGTTCCAACTTTCACAGGACGGAGAGTGGAGAGCACCAGTTCCAACTTTCACAGGACAGAGTGTGGAGCGCATCAGTTCCAACTGTCACAGCATGAGAGAGTGGAGAACACCAGTTCCAACTGTCACAGGACAGAGAGTGGAGAGCACCAGTTCCAACAGTTACATGACAGAGAGTGGAGAGCACCAGTTCCAACAGTCACAGGACAGAGAGTAGAGAGCACCAGTTCCAACTTTAAAGGATGGAGAGTGGAGTGCACCAGTTCCAACTGTCACAGGACGGAGAGTGGAGAGCACCAGTTCCAACTGTCACAGGAAAGAGAGTGGAGAGCACCAGTTCCCACTCTCACAGGACAGAGTGGAGAGCAACATTTCCAACTGTCACAGGAGAGAGAGTGGAGAGCACCAGTTCCAACTGTCACAGAATGGAGAGTGGAGTGCACCAGTTCCAACTGTCACAGGAGAGAGAATGGAGAGCACCAGTTCCAAATTTCACAGGACAGTGAGTGGAGAGCACCAGTTCCAACTGTCACAGGACGGAGAGTGGAGAGCAACAGTTCCAACTGTCACAGGACAGGGAGTGGAGAGCACCAGTTCCAACTGTTACAGGACAGTGAGTGGAGAGCACAAGTTCCAACTGTCACAGGATGGGAGAGTGGAGAGCATCAGTTCCAAATGTCACAGGATAGAGAGTGGAGAGCACCAGTCCCAACTGTCACTGGACTGAGTGTGGAGAGCACCAGTTCCAACTGCCACAGGACGGGAGATTTGAGAGCACTAGTTCCAACTGTCACAGGACAGAGAGTGGATAGCACCAGTTCACACTCTCACAGGACAGAGAGTGGAGAGCACCAGTTCCAACTGTCACAGGAGAGAGAGTGGAGAGCACTAGTTCCCACTGTCACAGGACAGAGAATGGAGAGCACCAGTTCCCACTCTCACAGGACGCAGAGTGGAGAGCACCAGTTCCAACTGTCACAGGACAGAGAGTGGAGAGCACCAGTCCCAACTGTCACAGGAGAGAGATGGAGAGCACCAGTTCCAACTGTCACAGGAGAGAGAGTGGAGGGCATCAGTTGCGACTGTCACAGGACGGAGAGTGGAGAGCACCAGTTCAACCTGTCACAGGACGGGAGAGTGGAGAGCACCAGTCCCAACTGTCACAGGACAGAGAGTGGAGCGCACCACTTGCAACAGTCACAGGACAGAAATTGGAGAGCACCATTTCGAACTGTCACAGGACAGAGAGTAGAGAGCACCAGTTCCAACTGTCACAGGACAGAGAGTGGAGAGCACCAGTTCCAACTGTCGCAGGATGTAGGGTGGAGAGCACCAGTTCCAACTGTCACAGAACGGAGAGGGGAGAGCACCAATTCCAGCTGTCACATGACACAGAATTCAGGGCATCAGTTGCAACTGTCACAGGATGGGAGAGTGGAGAGCACCAGTTCCAACAGTCACAGGACAGAGAGTGGAGAGCATCAGTTCCAACTGTCACAGGACAGAGAGTGGAGAGCACCAAGTCAACCTGTCACAGGACGGGAGAGTGGAGAGCACCAGTTCCAACAGTCACAGGACAGAGAGTGGAGAGCATCAGTTCCAACTGTCACAGGACAGAGAGTGGAGAGCACCAATTCAACCTGTCACAGGACGGGAGAGTGGAGAGCACCAGTTCCAACTGTCACAGGACAGAGTGTGGAGAGCATCTGTTCCAACTGTCACAGGACAGAGGGTGGAGAGCATCAATTCAAAGTGTCACAGGATGGGAGAGTGGAGAGCACCAGTTCCAACTGTCACAGGACAGAGTGTGGAGAGCATCTGTTCCAACTGTCACAGGACAGAGAGTGGAGAGCATCAGTTCCAACAGTCACAGGACAGAGAGTGGAGAGCATCAGTTCCAACTGTCACAGGACAGAGAGTAGACAGCACCAGTTCCAACTTTAAAGGATGGAGAGTGGTGTGCACCAGTTCCAACTGTCACAGGACGGAGAGTGGAGAGCACCAGTTCCAACTGTCACAGGAAAGAGAGTGGAGAGCACCAGTTCCCACTCTCAGAGGACAGAGTGGAGAGCAACATTTCCAACTGTCACAGGAGAGAGAGTGGAGAGCACCAGTTCCAACTGTCACAGAATGGAGAGTGGAGAGCACCAGTTCCAACTGTCACAGGAGAGAGAATGGAGAGCACCAGTTCCAAATTTCACAGGACAGTGAGTGGAGAGCACCAGTTCCAACTGTCACAGGACGGAGAGTGGAGAGCAACAGTTCCAACTGTCACAGGACAGGGAGTGGAGAGCACCAGTTCCAACTGTTACAGGACAGTGAGTGGAGAGCACAAGTTCCAACTGGCACAGGATGGGAGAGTGGAGAGCATCAGTTCCAAATGTCACAGGATAGAGAGTGGAGAGCACCAGTCCCAACTGTCACTGGACAGAGTGTGGAGAGCACCAGTTCCAACTGCCACAGGACGGGAGATTTGAGAGCATTGGTTCCAACTGTCACAGGACAGAGAGTGGATAGCACCAGTTCCCACTCTCACAGGACAGAGAGTGGAGAGCACCAGTTCCAACTGTCACAGGAGAGAGAGTGGAAAGCACTAGTTCCCACTGTCACAGGACAGAGAATGGAGAGCACCAGTTCCCACTCTCACAGGACGCAGAATGGAGAGCACCAGTTCCAACTGTCACAGGACAGAGAGTAGAGAGCACCAGTCCCAACTGTCACAGGAGAGAGATGGGAGAGCACCAGTTCCAACTGTCACAGGAGAGAGAGTGGAGGGCATCAGTTGCAACTGTCACAGGACGGAGAGTGGAGAGCACCAGTTCAACCTGTCACAGGACGGGAGAGTGGAGAGCACCAGTTCCAACTGTCACATGACACAGGATTCAGGGCATCAGTTGCAACTGTCACAGGATGGGAGAGTGGAGAGCACCAGTTCCAACAGTCACAGGAAAGAGAGTGGAGAGCATCAGTTCCAACTGTCACAGGACAGAGAGTGGAGAGCACCAATTCAACCTGTCACAGGACGGGAGAGTGGAGAGCACCAGTTCCAACAGTTGCATGACAGAGAGTGGAGAGCACCAGTTCCAACTGTCACAGTACGGAGAGTGGAGAGCAGCAGTTCCAACTGTCACAGGATAGAGATTGGAGAGCAGCAGTTCCAACTGTCACAGGATGGAGAGTGGAGAGCACAAGTTCCAACTGTCACAGGACGGAGAGTGGAGAGCACCATTTCCAACTTTCACAGGACAGAGAGTGGAGAGCACCAGTTCAAACTGTCACAGGACAGAGAGTGGAGAGCATCGGTTCCAACTGTCACAGGACGGGAGAGTGGAGAGCACCAGTTCCCACTGTCACAGGACAGAGAGTGGAGAGAATCATTTCCAACTGTCACAGGACAGAGAGTGGAGAGCACCAGTTCCAACTGTCACAGGACGGTAGAGTGGAGAGCACCAGTTCCCACTGTCACAGGATGGGAGAGTGGAGGGCACCAGTTCCAACTGTCACAGGACAGAGAGGGGAGAGCATCAGTTCCAACTGTCACAGGGCGGAGAGTGGAGAGCATCAGTTCCAACTGTCACAGGACAGAGATTGGAGAGCACCAGTTCCCACTGTCACAGGACAGAGAGTGGAGAGCACCAGTTCCAACTGTCACAGGACAGAGAGTGGAGAGCATTAGTTCCAACTGTCACAGGACGGAGAGTGAAGAGCACCAGTTCCCACTGTTACAGGACGGAGAGTGGAGAGCAGCAGTTCCAACTGTCACAGGATAGAGATTGGAGAGCAGCAGTTCCAACTGTCACAGGACTGAGAGTGGAGAGCAGCATTTCCAACTGTCACAGGACAGAGAGTGGAGAGCATCAGTTCCAATTGTCACAGGATGGAGATTGGAGAGCACAAGTTCCAACTTTCACAGGACGGAGAGTGGAGAGCACCAGTTCCAACTTTCACAGGACAGAGTGTGGAGCGCATCAGTTCGAACTGTCACAGCATGAGAGAGTGGAGAACACCAGTTCCAACTGTCACAGGACAGAGAGTGGAGAGCACCAGTTCCAACAGTTACATGACAGAGAGTGGAGAGCACCAGTTCCAACAGTCACAGGACAGAGAGTAGAGAGCACCAGTTCCAACTTTAAAGGATGGAGAGTGGAGTGCACCAGTTCCAACTGTCACAGGACGGAGAGTGGAGAGCACCAGTTCCAACTTTCACAGGACAGAGTGTGGAGCGCATCAGTTCGAACTGTCACAGCATGAGAGAGTGGAGAACACCAGTTCCCACTCTCACAGGACAGAGTGGAGAGCAACATTTCCAACTGTCACAGGAGAGAGAGTGGAGAGCACCAGTTCCAACTGTCACAGAATGGAGAGTGGAGAGCACCAGTTCCAACTGTCACAGGAGAGAGAATGGAGAGCACCAGTTCCAAATTTCACAGGACAGTGAGTGGAGAGCACCAGTTCCAACTGTCACAGGACGGAGAGTGGAGAGCAACAGTTCCAACTGTCACAGGACAGGGAGTGGAGAGCACCAGTTCCAACTGTTACAGGACAGTGAGTGGAGAGCACAAGTTCCAACTGTCACAGGATGGGAGAGTGGAGAGCATCAGTTCCAAATGTCACAGGATAGAGAGTGGAGAGCACCAGTCCCAACTGTCACTGGACAGAGTGTGGAGAGCACCAGTTCCAACTGCCACAGGACGGGAGATTTGAGAGCACTAGTTCCAACTGTCACAGGACAGAGAGTGGATAGCACCAGTTCCCACTCTCACAGGACAGAGAGTGGAGAGCACCAGTTCCAACTGTCACAGGAGAGAGAGTGGAGAGCACTAGTTCCCACTGTCACAGGACAGAGAATGGAGAGCACCAGTTCCCACTCTCAAAGGACGCAGAGTGGAGAGCACCAGTTCCAACTGTCACAGGACAGAGAGTGGAGAGCACCAGTCCCAACTGTCACAGGAGAGAGATGGGAGAGCACCAGTTCCAACTGTCACAGGAGAGAGAGTGGAGGGCATCAGTTGCAACTGTCACAGGACGGAGAGTGGAGAGCACCAGTTCAACCTGTCACAGGACGGGAGAGTGGAGAGCACCAGTCCCAACTGTCACAGGACAGATAGTGGAGCGCACCACTTGCAACAGTCACAGGACAGAAATTGGAGAGCACCATTTCGAACTGTCACAGGACAGAGAGTGGAGAGCACCAGTTCCAACTGTCACAGGACAGAGAGTGGAGAGCACCAGTTCCAACTGTCGCAGGATGGAGGGTGGAGAGCACCAGTTCCAACTGTCACAGAACGGAGAGGGGAGAGCACCAATTCCAGCTGTCACATGACACAGGATTCAGGGCATCAGTTGCAACTGTCACAGGATGGGAGAGTGGAGAGCACCAGTTCCAACAGTCACAGGACAGAGAGTGGAGAGCATCAGTTCCAACTGTCACAGGACAGAGAGTGGAGAGCACCAATTCAACCTGTCACAGGACGGGAGAGTGGAGAGCACCAGTTCCAACAGTCACAGGACAGAGAGTGGAGAGCATCAGTTCCAACTGTCACAGGACAGAGAGTGGAGAGCACCAATTCAACCTGTCACAGGACGGGAGAGTGGAGAGCACCAGTTCCAACTGTCACAGGACAGAGTGTGGAGAGCATCTGTTCCAACTGTCACAGGACAGAGAGTGGAGAGCATCAGTTCCAAGTGTCACAGGATGGGAGAGTGGAGAGCACCAGTTCCAACAGTCACAGGACAGAGAGTGGAGAGCATCAGTTCCAACTGTCACAGGACTGAGAGTGGAGAGCAGCATTTCCAACTGTCACAGGACAGAGAGTGGAGAGCATTAGTTCCAACTGTCACAGGACAGAGATTGGAGAGCACCAGTTCCAATTGTCACAGGACGGAGATTGGAGAACACCAGTTCCAACTTTCACAGGACGGAGAGTGGAAAGCACCAGTTCCAACTGTCACAGGACGGAGAGTGGAGAACACCAGTTCAAACTGTCACAGGACGGAGAGTGAAGAGCACCAGTTCCAACTGTCACAGGACAGAGAGTGGAGACCATCAGTTCCAACTGTCACAGGACAGAGAGTGGAGAGCATCAGTTCCAAGTATCACAGGATGGGAGAGTGGAGAGTACCAGTTCCAACAGTCACAGGACAGAGAGTGGAGAGCATCAGTTCCAACTGTCAGAGGACTGAGAGTGGAGAGCAGCAGTTCCAACTGCCACAGGACAGAGAGTGGAGAGCACCAGTTCCAACTTTCACAGGACGGAGAGTGGAGAGCACCAGTTCCAACTTTCACAGGACAGAGTGTTGAGAGCATCAGTTCAAACTGTCACAGCATGGGAGAGTGGAGAGCACCAGTTCGAACTGTCACAGGACAGAGAGTGGAGAGCACCAGTTCCAACTGTCACAGGACAGAGAGTGGAGCGCACCAGTTCCAACTGTCACAGGACGGGAGGGTGGAGAGCACCAGTTCCAACAGTTACAGGACAGAGAGTGGAGCGCACCAGTTCCAACAGTCACAGGACAGAGAGTGGAGAGCACCAGTTCCAACTGTCAAAGGATGGAGAGTGGATTGCACCAGTTCCAACTGTCACAGGACGGAGAGTGGAGAGCACCAGTTCCAACTGTCACAGGAGAGAGAGTGGAGAGCACCAGTTCCCCCTCTCACAGGACAGAGTGGAGAGCACCAGTTCCAACTGTCACAGGAGAGAGTGGAGAGCACCAGTTCCCACTCCCACAGGACGGCGAGTGGAGAGCAACATTTCCAACTGTCACAGGACAGAGAGTGGAGAGCACCAGTTCCAACTGTCACAGGACAGTGAGTGGAGAGCACCAGTTCCAACTGTCACAGGATAGAGAGTGGAGAGCACCAGTCCCAACTGTCACAGGACGGAGAGTGGAGAGCACCAGTTCCAACTGTCACAGGATAGAGAGTGGAGAGCACCAGTTCCAACTGTCACAGGACGGGAGGGTGGAGAGCACCAGTTCCAACAGTTACAGGACAGAGAGTGGAGAGCACCAGTTTCAACAGTCACAGGAT
The DNA here is from genome assembly GCF_044704955.1 of Pristiophorus japonicus. Taxonomy (NCBI): domain Eukaryota; kingdom Metazoa; phylum Chordata; class Chondrichthyes; family Pristiophoridae; genus Pristiophorus; species Pristiophorus japonicus. Next base: position 194,550,702 of record NC_091986.1, on the reverse strand, counting down.
GGAGAGTGGAGAGCACCAGTTACATCTGTCACAGTATAGAGAGTTGAGAGCACCAGTTCCAACTTTCACAGGACGGGAGAATGGAGAGCACCAGTTCCCACTGTCACAGGACAGAGAGTGGAGAGCATCAGTTCCAACTGTCACAGGGCGGAGAGTGGAGAGCACCAGTTCCAACTGTCACAGGACAGAGAGTGGAGAGCATCAGTTCCAACTGTCACAGGACGGAGAGTGGAGAGCACCATTTCCAACTGTCACAGGACGGAGAGTGGAGAGCACCAGTTCCAACAGTCACAGGACAGAGAGTGGAGAGCACCAGTTCCCACTGTCACAGGACAGAGAGTGGAGAGCATCAGTTCCAACTGTCACAGGACGGAGAGTGGAGATCACCAGTTCCCACTGTCACAGGACAGAGAGTGGAGAGCACCAGTTCCAACAGTCACAGGACAGAGAGTGGAGAGCACCAGTTCCAACTGTCACAGGACGGAGAGTGGAGAGCAGCAGTTCCAACTGTCACAGGATAGAGAGTGGAGAGCAGCAGTTCCAACTGTCACAGGATGGAGAGTGGAGAGCACAAGTTCCAACTGTCACAGGACGGAGAGTGGAGAGCACCATTTCCAACTTTCACAGGACAGAGAGTGGAGAGCACCAGTTCAAACTGTCACAGGACAGAGAGTGGAGAGCACCGGTTCCAACTGTCACAGGACGGGAGAGTGGAGAGCACCAGTTCCCACTGTCACAGGACAGAGAGTGGAGAGAATCATTTCCAACTGTCACAGGACAGAGAGTGGAGAGCACCAGTTCCAACTGTCACAGGACGGTCGAGTGGAGAGCACCAGTTCCCACTGTCACAGGATGGGAGAGTGGAGAGCACCAGTTCCAACTGTCACAGGACAGAGAGGGGAGAGCATCAGTTCCAACTGTCACAGGGCGGAGAGTGGAGAGCATCAGTTCCAACTGTCACAGGACAGAGAGTGGAGAGCACCAGTTCCCACTGTCACAGGACAGAGAGTGGAGAGCACCAGTTCCAACTGTCACAGGACAGAGAGTGGAGAGCATTAGTTCCAACTGTCACAGGACAGAGAGTGAAGAGCACCAGTTCCCACTGTTACAGGACGGAGAGTGGAGAGCAGCAGTTCCAACTGTCACAGGATAGAGATTGGAGAGCAGCAGTTCCAACTGTCACAGGACTGAGAGTGGAGAGCAGCATTTCCAACTGTCACAGGACAGAGAGTGGAGAGCATCAGTTCCAATTGTCACAGGATGGAGATTGGAGAGCACAAGTTACAACTTTCACAGGACGGAGAGTGGAGAGCACCAGTTCCAACTTTCACAGGACAGAGTGTGGAGCGCATCAGTTCCAACTGTCACAGCATGAGAGAGTGGAGAACACCAGTTCCAACTGTCACAGGACACAGAGTGGAGAGCACCAGTTCCAACAGTTACAGGACAGAGAGTGGAGAGCACCAGTTCCAACAGTCACAGGACAGAGAGTAGAGAGCACCAGTTCCAACTTTAAAGGATGGAGAGTGGAGTGCACCAATTCCAACTGTCACAGGACGGAGAGTGGAGAGCACCAGTTCCAACTGTCACAGGAAAGAGAGTGGAGAGCACCAGTTCCCACTCTCACAGGACAGAGTGGAGAGCAACATTTCCAACTGTCACAGGAGAGAGAGTGGAGAGCACCAGTTCCAACTGTCACAGAATGGAGAGTGGAGAGCACCAGTTCCAACTGTCACAGGAGAGAGAATGGAGAGCACCAGCTCCAAATGTCACAGGACAGTGAGTGGAGAGCACCAGTTCCAACTGTCACAGGACGGAGAGTGGAGAGCAACAGTTCCAACTGTCACAGGACAGGGAGTGGAGAGCACCAGTTCCAACTGTTACAGGACAGTGAGTGGAGAGCACCAGTTCCAACTGTCACAGGATGGGAGAGTGGAGAGCACCAGTTCCAAATGTCACAGGATAGAGAGTGGAGAGCACCAGTCCCAACTGTCACTGGACAGAGTGTGGAGAGCACCAGTTCCAACTGCCACAGGACGGGAGATTTGAGAGCACTAGTTCCAACTGTCACAGAACAGAGAGTGGATAGCACCAGTTCCCACTCTCACAGGACAGAGAGTGGAGAGCACCAGTTCCAACTGTCACAGGAGAGAGAGTGGAGAGCACTAGTTGCCACTGTCACAGGACAGAGAATGGAGAGCACCAGTTCCCACTCTCACAGGACGCAGAGTGGAGAGCACCAGTTCCAACTGTCACAGGACAGAGAGTGGAGAGCACCAGTCCCAACTGTCACAGGAGAGAGATGGGAGAGCACCAGTTCCAACTGTCACAGGAGAGAGAGTGGAGGGCATCAGTTGCAACTGTCACAGGACGGAGAGTGGAGCGCACCAGTTCAACCTGTCACAGGACGGGAGAGTGGAGAGCACCAGTCCCAACTGTCACAGGACAGAGAGTGGAGGGCATCAGTTGCAATAGTCACAGGACAGAAATTGGAGAGCACCATTTCGAACTGTCACAGGACAGAGAGTGGAGAGCACCAGTTCCAACTGTCACAGGACAGAGAGTGGAGAGCACCAGTTCCAACTGTCGCAGGTTGGAGGGTGGAGAGCACCAGTTCCAACTGTCACAGAACGGAGAGTGGAGAGCACCAATTCCAGCTGTCACAGGACACAGGATTCAGGGCATCAGTTGCAACTGTCACAGGATGGGAGAGTGGAGAGCACCAGTTCCAACAGTCACAGGACAGAGAGTGGAGAGCATCAGTTCCAACTGTCACAGGACAGAGAGTGGAGAGCACCAATTCAACCTGTCACAGGACGGGAGAGTGGAGGGCACCAGTTCCAACTGTCACAGGACAGAGAGTGGAGAGCATCTGTTCCAACTGTCACAGGACAGAGAGTGGAGAGCATCAGTTCCAAGTGTCACAGGATGGGAGAGTGGAGAGCACCAGTTCCAACAGTCACAGGACAGAGAGTGGAGAGCATCAGTTCCAACTGTCACAGGATGGAGATTGGAGAGCACCAGTTCCAATTGTCACAGGACGGAGATTGGAGAGCACCAGTTCCAACTTTCACAGGACGGAGAGTGGAGAGGACCAGTTCCAACTGTCACAGGATGGAGAGTGGAGAACACCAGTTCAAACTGTCACAGGACGGAGAGTGAAGAGCACCAGTTCCAACTGTCACAGGACAGAGAGTGGAGACCATCAGTTCCAACTGTCACAGGACAGAGAGTGGAGAGCATCAGTTCCAAGTATCACAGGATGGGAGAGTGGAGAGTACCAGTTCCAACAGTCACAGGACAGAGAGTGGAGAGCATCAGTTCCAACTGTCAGAGGACTGAGAGTGGAGAGCAGCAGTTCCAACTGCCACAGGACAGAGAGTGGAGAGCACCAGTGCCAACTTTCACAGGACGGAGAGTGGAGAGCACCAGTTCCAACTTTCACAGGACAGAGTGTTGAGAGCATCAGTTCAAACTGTCACAGCATGGGAGAGTGGAGAGTACCAGTTCGAACTGTCACAGGACAGAGAGTGGAGAGCACCAGTTCCAACTGTCACAGGACAGAGAGTGGAGCGCACCAGTTCCAACTGTCACAGGACGGGAGGGTGGAGAGCACCAGTTCCAACAGTTACAGGACAGAGAGTGGAGCGCACCAGTTCCAACAGTCACAGGACAGAGAGTGGAGAGCACCAGTTCCAACTGTCAAAGGATGGAGAGTAGATTGCACCAGTTCCAACTGTCACAGGACGGAGAGTGGAGAGCACCAGTTCCAACTGTCACAGGAGAGAGAGTGGAGAGCACCAGTTCCCCCTCTCACAGGACAGAGTGGAGAGCACCAGTTCCAACTGTCACAGGAGAGAGTGGAGAGCACCAGTTCCCACTCCCACAGGACGGCGAGTGGAGAGCAACATTTCCAACTGTCACAGGACAGAGAATGGAGAGCACCAGTTCCAACTGTCACAGGACAGTGAGTGGAGAGCACCAGTTCCAACTGTCACAGGACAGAGAGTGGAGAGCACCAGTCCCAACTGTCACAGGACGGAGAGTGGAGAGCACCAGTTCCAACTGTCACAGGATAGAGAGTGGAGAGCACCAGTTCCAACTGTCACAGGACGGGAGGGTGGAGAGCACCAGTTACATCTGTCACAGTATAGAGAGTTGAGAGCACCAGTTCCAACTTTCACAGGACGGGAGAGTGGAGAGCACCAGTTCCCACTGTCACAGGACAGAGAGTGGAGAGCATCAGTTCCAACTGTCACAGGGCGGAGAGTGGAGAGCACCAGTTCCAACTGTCACAGGACAGAGAGTGGAGAGCATCAGTTCCAACTGTCACAGGACGGAGAGTGGAGAGCACCATTTCCAACTGTCACAGGACGGAGAGTGGAGAGCACCAGTTCCAACAGTCACAGGACAGAGAGTGGAGAGCACCAGTTCCCACTGTCACAGGACAGAGAGTGGAGAGCATCAGTTCCAACTGTCACAGGACGGGAGAGTGGAGATCACCAGTTCCAACTGTCACAGGACAGAGAGTGGAGAGCACCAGTTCCAACAGTCACAGGACAAAGAGTGGAGAGCACCAGTTCCAACTGTCACAGGACGGAGAGTGGAGAGCAGCAGTTCCAACTGTCACAGGATAGAGAGTGGAGAGCAGCAGTTACAACTGTCACAGGATGGAGAGTGGAGAGCACAAGTTCCAACTGTCACAGGACGGAGAGTGGAGAGCACCATTTCCAACTTTCACAGGACAGAGAGTGGAGAGCACCAGTTCAAACTGTCACAGGACAGAGAGTGGAGAGCACCGGTTCCAACTGTCACAGGACGGGAGAGTGGAGAGCACCAGTTCCCAGTGTCACAGGACAGAGAGTGGAGAGAATCATTTCCAACTGTCACAGGACAGAGAGTGGAGAGCACCAGTTCCAACTGTCACAGGACGGTAGAGTGGAGAGCACCAGTTCCCACTGTCACAGGATGGGAGAGTGGAGAGCACCAGTTCCAACTGTCACAGGACAGAGAGGGGAGAGCATCAGTTCCAACTGTCACAGGGCGGAGAGTGGAGAGCATCAGTTCCAACTGTCACAGGACAGAGAGTGGAGAGCACCAGTTCCCACTGTCACAGGACAGAGAGTGGAGAGCACCAGTTCCAACTGTCACAGGACAGAGAGTGGAGAGCATCAGTTCCAACTGTCACAGGACGGAGAGTGAAGAGCACCAGTTCCCACTGTTACAGGACGGAGAGTGGAGAGCACCAGTTCCAACAGTCACAGGACAGAGAGTGGAGAGCACCAGTTCCCACTGTCACAGGACAGAGAGTGGAGAGCAGCAGTTCCAACTGTCACAGGATAGAGATTGGAGAGCAGCAGTTCCAACTGTCACAGGACTGAGAGTGGAGAGCAGCATTTCCAACTGTCACAGGACAGAGAGTGGAGAGCATCAGTTCCAATTGTCACAGGATGGAGATTGGAGAGCACAAGTTCCAACTTTCACAGGACGGAGAGTGGAGAGCACCAGTTCCAACTTTCACAGGACAGAGTGTGGAGCGCATCAGTTCCAACTGTCACAGCATGAGAGAGTGGAGAACACCAGTTCCAACTGTCACAGGACAGAGAGTGGAGAGCACCAGTTCCAACAGTTACAGGACAGAGAGTGGAGAGCACCAGTTCCAACAGTCACAGGACAGAGAGTAGAGAGCACCAGTTCCAACTTTAAAGGATGGAGAGTGGAGTGCACCAGTTCCAACTGTCACAGGACGGAGAGTGGAGAGCACCAGTTCCAACAGTCACAGGAAAGAGAGTGGAGAGCACCAGTTCCCACTCTCACAGGACAGAGTGGAGAGCAACATTTCCAACTGTCACAGGAGAGAGAGTGGAGAGCACCAGTTCCAACTGTCACAGAATGGAGAGTGGAGAGCACCAGTTCCAACTGTCACAGGAGAGAGAATGGAGAGCACCAGTTCCAAATGTCACAGGACAGTGAATGGAGAGCACCAGTTCCAACTGTCACAGGATGGAGAGTGGAGAGCAACAGTTCCAACTGTCACAGGACAGGGAGTGGAGAGCACCAGTTCCAACTGTTACAGGACAGTGAGTGGAGAGCACCAGTTCCAACTGTCACAGGGTGGGAGAGTGGAGAGCACCAGTCCCAACTGTCACTGGACAGAGTGTGGAGAGCACCAGTTCCAACTGTCACAGGAGAGAGAGTGGAGAGCACTAGTTCCCACTGTCACAGGACAGAGAATGGAGAGCACCAGTTCCCACTCTCACAGGAGGCAGAGTGGAGAGCACCAGTTCCAACTGTCACAGGACAGAGAGTGGAGAGCACCAGTCCCAACTGTCACAGGAGAGAGATGGGAGAGCACCAGTTCCAACTGTCACAGGAGAGAGAGTGGAGGGCATCAGTTGCAACTGTCACAGGACGGAGAGTGGAGAGCACCAGTTCAACCTGTCACAGGACGGGAGATTGGAGAGCACCAGTCCCAACTGTCACAGGACAGAGAGTGGAGCGCACCACTTGCAACAGTCACAGGACAGAAATTGGAGAGCACCAGTCCCAACTGTCACAGGACAGAGAGTGGAGAGCACCAGTTCCAACTGTCACAGGACAGAGAGTGGAGAGCACCAGTTCCAACTGTTGCAGGATGGAGGGTGGAGAGCACCAGTTCCAACTGTCACAGAACGGAGAGTGGAGAGCACCAATTCCAGCTGTCACAGGACACAGGATTCAGGGCATCAGTTGCAACTGTCACAGGATGGGAGAGTGGAGAGCACCAGTTCCAACAGTCACAGGACAGAGAGTGGAGAGCATCAGTTCCCACTGTCACAGGATGGGAGAGTGGAGAGCACCAGTTCCAACTGTCACAGGACAGAGAGGGGAGAGCATCAGTTCCAACTGTCACAGGGCGGAGAGTGGAGAGCACCGGTTCCAACTGTCACAGGACGGGAGAGTGGAGAGCACCAGTTCCCACTGTCACAGGACAGAGAGTGGAGAGAATCATTTCCAACTGTCACAGGACAGAGAGTGGAGAGCACCAGTTCCAACTGTCACAGGACGGTAGAGTGGAGAGCACCAGTTCCCACTGTCACAGGATGGGAGAGTGGAGAGCACCAGTTCCAACTGTCACAGGACAGAGAGGGGAGAGCATCAGTTCCAACTGTCACAGGGTGGAGAGTGGAGAGCATCAGTTCCAACTGTCACAGGACAGAGAGTGGAGAGCACCAGTTCCCACTCTCACAGGACAGAGAGTGGAGAGCACCAGTTCCAACTGTCACAGGACAGAGAGTGGAGAGCATCAGTTCCAACTGTCACAGGACAGAGAGTGAAGAGCACCAGTTCAACCTGTCACAGGACGGGAGATTGGAGAGCACCAGTCCCAACTGTCACAGGACAGAGAGTGGAGCGCACCACTTGCAACAGTCACAGGACAGAGAGTGGAGAGCACCAGTTCCAACTGTCACAGGACAGAGAGTGGAGAGCACCAGTTCCAACTGTCGCAGGATGGAGGGTGGAGAGCACCAGTTCCAACTGTCACAGAACGGAGAGTGGAGAGCACCAATTCCAGCTGTCATAGGACAGAGGATTCAGGGCATCAGTTGCAACTGTCACAGGATGGGAGAGTGGAGAGCACCAGTTCCAACAGTCACAGGACAGAGAGTGGAGAGCATCAGTTCCCACTGTCACAGGACAGAGAGTGGAGAGAATCATTTCCAACTGTCACAGGACAGAGAGTGGAGAGCACCAGTTCCAACTGTTACAGGACGGTAGAGTGGAGAGCACCAGTTCCCACTGTCACAGGATGGGAGAGTGGAGAGCACCAGTTCCAACTGTCACAGGACAGAGAGGGGAGAGCATCAGTTCCAACTGTCACAGGGCGGAGAGTGGAGAGCAGCGGTTCCAACTGTCACAGGACGGGAGAGTGGAGAGCACCAGTTCCCACTGTCACAGGACAGAGAGTGGAGAGAATCATTTCCAACTGTCACAGGACAGAGAGTGGAGAGCACCAGTCCAACTGTCACAGGACGGTAGAGTGGAGAGCACCAGTTCCCACTGTCACAGGATGGGAGAGTGGAGAGCACCAGTTCCAACTGTCACAGGACAGAGAGGGGAGAGCATCAGTTCCAACTGTCACAGGGCGGAGAGTGGAGAGCATCAGTTCCAACTGTCACAGGACAGAGAGTGGAGAGCACCAGTTCCCACTGTCACAGGACAGAGAGTGGAGAGCACCAGTTCCAACTGTCACAGGACAGAGAGTGGAGAGCATCAGTTCCAACTGTCACAGGACAGAGAGTGAAGAGCACCAGTTCCCACTGTTACAGGACGGAGAGTGGAGAGCAGCAGTTCCAACTGTCACAGGATAGAGATTGGAGAGCAGCAGTTCCAACTGTCACAGGACTGAGAGTGGAGAGCAGCATTTCCAACTGTCACAGGACAGAGAGTGGAGAGCATCAGTTCCAATTGTCACAGGATGGAGATTGGAGAGCACAAGTTCCAACTTTCACAGGACGGAGAGTGGAGAGCACCAGTTCCAACTTTCACAGGACAGAGTGTGGAGCGCATCAGTTCCAACTGTCACAGCATGAGAGAGTGGAGAGCACCAGTTCCAACTGTCACAGGACAGAGAGTGGAGAGCACCAGTTCCAACAGTTACAGGACAGAGAGTGGAGAGCACCAGTTCCAACAGTCACAGGACAGAGAGTAGAGAGCACCAGTTCCAACTTTAAAGGATGGAGAGTGGAGTGCACCAGTTCCAACTGTCACAGGACGGAGAGTGGAGAGCACCAGTTCCAACTGTCACAGGAAAGAGAGTGGAGAGCACCAGTTCCCACTCTCACAGGACAGAGTGGAGAGCAACATTTCCAACTGTCACAGGAGAGAGAGTGGAGAGCACCAGTTCCAACTGTCACAGAATGGAGAGTGGAGAGCACCAGTTCCAACTGTCACAGGAGAGAGAATGGAGAGCACCAGTTCCAAATGTCACAGGACAGTGAGTGGAGAGCACCAGTTCCAACTGTCACAGGATGGAGAGTGGAGAGCAACAGTTCCAACTGTCACAGGACAGGGAGTGGAGAGCACCAGTTCCAACTGTTACAGGACAGTGAGTGGAGAGCACCAGTTCCAACTGTCACAGGATGGGAGAGTGGAGAGCACCAGTTCCAAATGTCACAGGATAGAGAGTGGAGAGCACCAGTATCAACTGTCACTGGACAGAGTGTGGAGAGCAGCAGTTCCAACTGTCACAGGAGAGAGAGTGGAGAGCACTAGTTCCCACTGTCACAGGACAGAGAATGGAGAGCACCAGTTCCCACTCTCACAGGAGGCAGAGTGGAGAGCACCAGTTCCAACTGTCACAGGACAGAGAGTGGAGAGCACCAGTCCCAACTGTCACAGGAGAGAGATGGGAGAGCACCAGTTCCAACTGTCACAGGAGAGAGAGTGGAGGGCATCAGTTGCAACTGTCACAGGACGGAGAGTGGAGAGCACCAGTTCAACCTGTCACAGGACGGGAGATTGGAGAGCACCAGTCCCAACTGTCACAGGACAGAGAGTGGAGCGCACCACTTTCAACAGTCACAGGACAGAAATTGGAGAGCACCAGTCCCAACTGTCACAGGACAGAGAGTGGAGAGCACCAGTTCCAACTGTCACAGGACAGAGAGTGGAGAGCACCAGTTCCAACTGTCGCAGGATGGAGGGTGGAGAGCACCAGTTCCAACTGTCACAGAACGGAGAGTGGAGAGCACCAATTCCAGCTGTCACAGGACACAGGATTCAGGGCATCAGTTGCAACTGTCACAGGATGGGAGAGTGGAGAGCACCAGTTCCAACAGTCACAGGACAGAGAGTGGAGAGCATCAGCTCCCACTGTCACAGGATGGGAGAGTGGAGAGCACCAGTTCCAACTGTCACAGGACAGAGAGGGGAGAGCATCAGTTCCAACTGTCACAGGGCGGAGAGTGGAGAGCACCGGTTCCAACTGTCACAGGACGGGAGAGTGGAGACCACCAGTTCCCACTGTCACAGGACAGAGAGTGGAGAGAATCATTTCCAACTGTCACAGGACAGAGAGTGGAGAGCACCAGTTCCAACTGTCACAGGACGGTAGAGTGGAGAGCACCAGTTCCCACTGTCACAGGATGGGAGAGTGGAGAGCACCAGTTCCAACTGTCACAGGACAGAGAGGGGAGAGCATCAGTTCCAACTGTCACAGGGTGGAGAGTGGAGAGCATCAGTTCCAACTGTCACAGGACAGAGAGTGGAGAGCACCAGTTCCCACTCTCACAGGACAGAGAGTGGAGAGCACCAGTTCCAACTGTCACAGGACAGAGAGTGGAGAGCATCAGTTCCAACTGTCACAGGACAGAGAGTGAAGAGCACCAGTTCCCACTGTTACAGGACGGAGAGTGGAGAGCAGCAGTTGCAACTGTCACAGGATAGAGATTGGAGAGCAGCAGTTCCAACTGTCACAGGACGGAGAGTGGAGAGCACCAGTTCAACCTGTCACAGGACGGGAGATTGGAGAGCACCAGTCCCAACTGTCACAGGACAGAGAGTGGAGCGCACCACTTGCAACAGTCACAGGACAGAAATTGGAGAGCACCATTTCGAACTGTCACAGGACAGAGAGTGGAGAGCACCAGTTCCAACTGTCACAGGACAGAGAGTGGAGAGCACCAGTTCCAACTGTCGCAGGATGGAGGGTGGAGAGCACCAGTTCCAACTGTCACAGAACGGAGAGTGGAGAGCACCAATTCCAGCTGTCATAGGACAGAGGATTCAGGGCATCAGTTGCAACTGTCACAGGATGGGAGAGTGGAGAGCACCAGTTCCAACAGTCACAGGACAGAGAGTGGAGAGCATCAGTTCCCACTGTCACAGGACAGAGAGTGGAGAGAATCATTTCCAACTGTCACAGGACAGAGAGTGGAGAGCACCAGTTCCAACTGTCACAGGACGGTAGAGTGGAGAGCACCAGTTCCCACTGTCACAGGATGGGAGAGTGGAGAGCACCAGTTCCAACTGTCACAGGACAGAGAGGGGAGAGCATCAGTTCCAACTGTCACAGGGCGGAGAGTGGAGAGCAGCGGTTCCAACTGTCACAGGACGGGAGAGTGGAGAGCACCAGTTCCCACTGTCACAGGACAGAGAGTGGAGAGAATCATTTCCAACTGTCACAGGACAGAGAGTGGAGAGCACCAGTTCCAACTGTCACAGGACGGTAGAGTGGAGAGCACCAGTTCCCACTGTCACAGGATGGGAGAGTGGAGAGCACCAGTTCCAACTGTCACAGGACAGAGAGGGGAGAGCATCAGTTCCAACTGTCACAGGGCGGAGAGTGGAGAGCATCAGTTCCAACTGTCACAGGACAGAGAGTGGAGAGCACCAGTTCCCACTGTCACAGGACAGAGAGTGGAGAGCACCAGTTCCAACTGTCACAGGACAGAGAGTGGAGAGCATCAGTTCCAACTGTCACAGGACAGAGAGTGAAGAGCACCAGTTCCCACTGTTACAGGACGGAGAGTGGAGAGCAGCAGTTCCAACTTTCACAGGATAGAGATTGGAGAGCAGCAGTTCCAACTGTCACAGGACTGAGAGTGGAGAGCAGCATTTCCAACTGTCACAGGACAGAGAGTGGAGAGCATCAGTTCCAATTGTCACAGGATGGAGATTGGAGAGCACAAGTTCCAACTTTCACAGGACGGAGAGTGGAGAGCACCAGTTCCAACTTTCACAGGACAGAGTGTGGAGCGCATCAGTTCCAACTGTCACAGCATGAGAGAGTGGAGAGCACCAGTTCCAACTGTCACAGGACAGAGAGTGGAGAGCACCAGTTCCAACAGTTACAGGACAGAGAGTGGAGAGCACCAGTTCCAACAGTCACAGGACAGAGAGTAGAGAGCACCAGTTCCAACTTTAAAGGATGGAGAGTGGAGTGCACCAGTTCCAACTGTCACAGGACGGAGAGTGGAGAGCACCAGTTCCAACTGTCACAGGAAAGAGAGTGGAGAGCACCAGTTCCCACTCTCACAGGACAGAGTGGAGAGCAACATTTCCAACTGTCACAGGAGAGAGAGTGGAGAGCACCAGTTCCAACTGTCACATAATGGAGAGTGGAGAGCACCAGTTCCAACTGTCACAGGAGAGAGAATGGAGAGCACCAGTTCCAAATGTCACAGGACAGTGAGTGGAGAGCACCAGTTCCAACTGTCACAGGACGGAGAGTGGAGAGCAACAGTTCCAACTGTCACAGGACAGGGAGTGGAGAGCACCAGTTCCAACTGTTACAGGACAGTGAGTCGAGAGCACCAGTTCCAACTGTCACAGGATGGGAGAGTGGAGAGCACCAGTTCCAAATGTCACAGGATAGAGAGTGGAGAGCACCAGTCCCAACTGTCACTGGACAGAGTGTGGAGAGCACCAGTTCCAACTGCCACAGGACGGGAGATTTGAGAGCACTAGTTCCAACTGTCACAGGACAGAGAGTGGATAGCACCAGTTCCCACTCTCACAGGACAGAGAGTGGAGAGCACCAGTTCCAACTGTCACAGGAGAGAGAGTGGAGAGCACTAGTTCCCACTGTCACAGGACAGAGAATGGAGAGCACCAGTTCCCACTCTCACAGGAGGCAGAGTGGAGAGCACCAGTTCCAACTGTCACAGGACAGAGAGTGGAGAGCACCAGTCCCAACTGTCACAGGAGAGAGATGGGAGAGCACCAGTTCCAACTGTCACAGGAGAGAGAGTGGAGGGCATCAGTTGCAACTGTCACAGGACGGAGAGTGGAGAGCACCAGTTCAACCTGTCACAGGACGGGAGATTGGAGAGCACCAGTCCCAACTGTCACAGGACAGAGAGTGGAGCGCACCACTTGCAACAGTCACAGGACAGAAATTGGAGAGCACCATTTCGAACTGTCACAGGACAGAGAGTGGAGAGCAACAGTTCCAACTGTCACAGGACAGAGAGTGGAGAGCACCAGTTCCAACTGTCGCAGGATGGAGGGTGGAGAGCACCAGTTCCAACTGTCACAGAACGGAGAGTGGAGAGCACCAATTCCAGCTGTCACAGGATACAGGATTCAGGGCATCAGTTGCAACTGTCACAGGATGGGAGAGTGGAGAGCATCAGTTCCAACTGTCACAGGACAGAGAGTGGAGAGCACCAATTCAACCTGTCACAGGACGGGAGAGTGGAGAGCACCAGTTCCAACAGTCACAGGACAGAGAGTGGAGAGCATCAGTTCCAACTGTCACAGGACAGAGAGTGGAGAGCACCAATTCAACCTGTCACAGGACGGGAGAGTGGAGAGCACCAGTTCCAACTGTCACAGGACAGAGAGTGGAGAGCATCTGTTCCAACTGTCACAGGACAGAGAGTGGAGAGCATCAGTTCCAAGTGTCACAGGATGGGAGAGTGGAGAGCACCAGTTCCAACAGTCACAGGACAGAGAGTGGAGAGCATCAGTTCCAACTGTCACAGGACTGAGAGTGGAGAGCAGCATTTCCAACTGTCACATGACAGAGAGTGGAGAGCATTAGTTCCAACTGTCACAGGATGGAGATTGGAGAGCACCAGTTCCAATTGTCACAGGACGGAGATTGGAGAGCACCAGTTCCAACTTTCACAGGACGGAGAGTGGAGAGCACCAGTTCCAACTGTCACAGGACGGAGAGTGGAGAACACCAGTTCAAACTGTCACAGGACGGAGAGTGAAGAGCACCAGTTCCAACTGTCACAGGACAGAGAGTGGAGACCATCAGTTCCAACTGTCACAGGACAGAGAGTGGAGAGCATCAGTTCCAAGTATCACAGGATGGGAGAGTGGAGAGTACCAGTTCCAACAGTCACAGGACAGAGAGTGGAGAGCATCAGTTCCAACTGTCAGAGGACTGGGAGTGGAGAGCAGCAGTTCCAACTGCCACAGGACAGAGAGTGGAGAGCACCAGTTCCAACTTTCACAGGACGGAGAGTGGAGAGCACCAGTTCCAACTTTCATAGGACAGAGTGTTGAGAGCATCAGTTCAAACTGTCACAGCATGGGAGAGTGGAGAGCACCAGTTCGAACTGTCACAGGACAGAGAGTGGAGAGCACCAGTTCCAACTGTCACAGGACAGAGAGTGGAGCGCACCAGTTCCAACTGTCACAGGACGGGAGTGTGGAGAGCACCAGTTCCAACAGTTACAGGACAGAGAGTGGAGCGCACCAGTTCCAACAGTCACAGGACAGAGAGTGGAGAGCACCAGTTCCAACTGTCAAAGGATGGAGAGTGGATTGCACCAGTTCCAACTGTCACAGGACGGAGAGTGGAGAGCACCAGTTCCAACTGTCACAGGAGAGAGAGTGGAGAGCACCAGTTCCCCCTCTCACAGGACAGAGTGGAGAGCACCAGTTCCAACTGTCACAGGAGAGAGTGGAGAGCACCAGTTCCCACTCCCACAGGACGGCGAGTGGAGAGCAACATTTCCAACTGTCACAGGACAGAGAGTGGAGAGCACCAGTTCCAACTGTCACAGGACGGTAGAGTGGAGAGCACCAGTTCCCACTGTCACAGGATGGGAGAGTGGAGAGCACCAGTTCCAACTGTCACAGGACAGAGAGGGGAGAGCATCAGTTCCAACTGTCACAGGGCGGAGAGTGGAGAGCACCGGTTCCAACTGTCACAGGACGGGAGAGTGGAGAGCACCAGTTCCCACTGTCACAGGACAGAGAGTGGAGAGAATCATTTCCAACTGTCACAGGACAGAGAGTGGAGAGCACCAGTTCCAACTGTCACAGGACGGTAGAGTGGAGAGCACCAGTTCCCACTGTCACAGGATGGGAGAGTGGAGAGCACCAGTTCCAACTGTCACAGGACAGAGAGGGGAGAGCATCAGTTCCAACTGTCACAGGACCGAGAGTGAAGAGCACCAGTTCCCACTGTTACAGGACGGAGAGTGGAGAGCAGCAGTTCCAACTGTCACAGGATAGAGATTGGAGAGCAGCAGTTCCAACTGTCACAGGACGGAGAGTGGAGAGCACCAGTTCAACCTGTCACAGGACGGGAGATTGGAGAGCACCAGTCCCAACTGTCACAGGACAGAGAGTGGAGCGCACCACTTGCAACAGTCACAGGACAGAAATTGGAGAGCACCATTTCGAACTGTCACAGGACAGAGAGTGGAGAGCACCAGTTCCAACTGTCACAGGACAGAGAGTGGAGAGCACCAGTTCCAACTGTCGCAGGATGGAGGGTGGAGAGCACCAGTTCCAACTGTCACAGAACGGAGAGTGGAGAGCACCAATTCCAGCTGTCACAGGACACAGGATTCAGGGCATCAGTTGCAACTGTCACAGGATGGGAGAGTGGAGAGCACCAGTTCCAACAGTCACAGGATGGAGGGTGGAGAGCACCAGTTCCAACTGTCACAGGACGGAGAGTGGAGAGCACCAGTTCCAACTGTCACAGGAAAGAGAGTGGAGAGCACCAGTTCCCACTCTCACAGGACAGAGTGGAGAGCAACATTTCCAACTGTCACAGGAGAGAGAGTGGAGAGCACCAGTTCCAACTGTCACATAATGGAGAGTGGAGAGCACCAGTTCCAACTGTCACAGGAGAGAGAATGGAGAGCACCAGTTCCAAATGTCACAGGACAGTGAGTGGAGAGCACCAGTTCCAACTGTCACAGGACGGAGAGTGGAGAGCAACAGTTCCAACTGTCACAGGACAGGGAGTGGAGAGCACCAGTTCCAACTGTTACAGGACAGTGAGTCGAGAGCACCAGTTCCAACTGTCACAGGATGGGAGAGTGGAGAGCACCAGTTCCAAATGTCACAGGATAGAGAGTGGAGAGCACCAGTCCCAACTGTCACTGGACAGAGTGTGGAGAGCACCAGTTCCAACTGCCACAGGACGGGAGATTTGAGAGCACTAGTTCCAACTGTCACAGGAGAGAGAGTGGATAGCACCAGTTCCCACTCTCACAGGACAGAGAGTGGAGAGCACCAGTTCCAACTGTCACAGGAGAGAGAGTGGAGAGCACTAGTTCCCACTGTCACAGGACAGAGAATGGAGAGCACCAGTTCCCACTCTCACAGGAGGCAGAGTGGAGAGCACCAGTTCCAACTGTCACAGGACAGAGAGTGGAGAGCACCAGTCCCAACTGTCACAGGAGAGAGATGGGAGAGCACCAGTTCCAACTGTCACAGGAGAGAGAGTGGAGGGCATCAGTTGCAACTGTCACAGGATGGAGAGTGGAGAGCACCAGTTCAACCTGTCACAGGACGGGAGATTGGAGAGCACCAGTCCCAACTGTCACAGGACAGAGAGTGGAGCGCACCACTTGCAACAGTCACAGGACAGAAATTGGAGAGCACCATTTCGAACTGTCACAGGACAGAGAGTGGAGAGCAACAGTTCCAACTGTCACAGGACAGAGAGTGGAGAGCACCAGTTCCAACTGTCGCAGGATGGAGGGTGGAGAGCACCAGTTCCAACTGTCACAGAACGGAGAGTGGAGAGCACCAATTCCAGCTGTCACAGGATACAGGATTCAGGGCATCAGTTGCAACTGTCACAGGATGGGAGAGTGGAGAGCACCAGTTCCAACAGTCACAGGACAGAGAGTGGAGAGCATCAGTTCCAACTGTCACAGGACAGAGAGTGGAGAGCACCAATTCAACCTGTCACAGGACGGGAGAGTGGAGAGCACCAGTTCCAACAGTCACAGGACAGAGAGTGGAGAGCATCAGTTCCAACTGTCACAGGACAGAGAGTGGAGAGCACCAATTCAACCTGTCACAGGACGGGAGAGTGGAGAGCACCAGTTCCAACTGTCACAGGACAGAGAGTGGAGAGCATCTGTTCCAACTGTCACAGGACAGAGAGTGGAGAGCATCAGTTCCAAGTGTCACAGGATGGGAGAGTGGAGAGCACCAGTTCCAACAGTCACAGGACAGAGAGTGGAGAGCATCAGTTCCAACTGTCACAGGACTGAGAGTGGAGAGCAGCATTTCCAACTGTCACATGACAGAGAGTGGAGAGCATTAGTTCCAACTGTCACAGGATGGAGATTGGAGAGCACCAGTTCCAATTGTCACAGGACGGAGATTGGAGAGCACCAGTTCCAACTTTCACAGGACGGATAGTGGAGAGCACCAGTTCCAACTGTCACAGGACGGAGAGTGGAGAACACCAGTTCAAACTGTCACAGGACTGGGAGTGGAGAGCAGCAGTTCCAACTGCCACAGGACAGAGAGTGGAGAGCACCAGTTCCAACTTTCACAGGACGGAGAGTGGAGAGCACCAGTTCCAACTTTCATAGGACAGAGTGTTGAGAGCATCAGTTCAAACTGTCACAGCATGGGAGAGTGGAGAGCACCAGTTCGAACTGTCACAGGACAGAGAGTGGAGAGCACCAGTTCCAACTGTCACAGGACAGAGAGTGGAGCGCACCAGTTCCAACTGTCACAGGACGGGAGGGTGGAGAGCACCAGTTCCAACAGTTACAGGACAGAGAGTGGAGCGCACCAGTTCCAACAGTCACAGGACAGAGAGTGGAGAGCACCAGTTCCAACTGTCAAAGGATGGAGAGTGGATTGCACCAGTTCCAACTGTCACAGGACGGAGAGTGGAGAGCACCAGTTGCAACTGTCACAGGAGAGAGAGTGGAGAGCACCAGTTCCCCCTCTCACAGGACAGAGTGGAGAGCACCAGTTCCAACTGTCACAGGAGAGAGTGGAGAGCACCAGTTCCCACTCCCACAGGACGGCGAGTGGAGAGCAACATTTCCAACTGTCACAGGACAGAGAGTGGAGAGCACCAGTTCCAACTGTCACAGGACGGTAGAGTGGAGAGCACCAGTTCCCACTGTCACAGGATGGGAGAGTGGAGAGCACCAGTTCCAACTGTCACAGGACAGAGAGGGGAGAGCATCAGTTCCAACTGTCACAGGGCGGAGAGTGGAGAGCACCGGTTCCAACTGTCACAGGACGGGAGAGTGGAGAGCACCAGTTCCCACTGTCACAGGACAGAGAGTGGAGAGAATCATTTCCAACTGTCACAGGACAGAGAGTGGAGAGCACCAGTTCCAACTGTCACAGGACGGTAGAGTGGAGAGCACCAGTTCCCACTGTCACAGGATGGGAGAGTGGAGAGCACCAGTTCCAACTGTCACAGGACAGAGAGGGGAGAGCATCAGTTCCAACTGTCACAGGGCGGAGAGTGGAGAGCATCAGTTCCAACTGTCACAGGACAGAGAGTGGAGAGCACCAGTTCCCACTGTCACAGGACAGAGAGTGGAGAGCACCAGTTCCAACTGTCACAGGACAGAGAGTGGAGAGCATCAGTTCCAACTGTCACAGGACCGAGAGTGAAGAGCACCAGTTCCCACTGTTACAGGACGGAGAGTGGAGAGCAGCAGTTCCAACTGTCACAGGATAGAGATTGGAGAGCAGCAGTTCCAACTGTCACAGGACGGAGAGTGGAGAGCACCAGTTCAACCTGTCACAGGACGGGAGATTGGAGAGCACCAGTCCCAACTGTCACAGGACAGAGAGTGGAGCGCACCACTTGCAACAGTCACAGGACAGAAATTGGAGAGCACCATTTCGAACTGTCACAGGACAGAGAGTGGAGAGCACCAGTTCCAACTGTCACAGGACAGAGAGTGGAGAGCACCAGTTCCAACTGTCGCAGGATGGAGGGTGGAGAGCACCAGTTCCAACTGTCACAGAACGGAGAGTGGAGAGCACCAATTCCAGCTGTCACAGGACACAGGATTCAGGGCATCAGTTGCAACTGTCACAGGATGGGAGAGTGGAGAGCACCAGTTCCAACAGTCACAGGATGGAGGGTGGAGAGCACCAGTTCCAACTGTCACAGAACGGAGAGTGGAGAGCACCAATTCCAGCTGTCACAGGACACAGGATTCAGGGCATCAGTTGCAACTGTCACAGGATGGGAGAGTGGAAAGCACCAGTTCCAACAGTCACAGGACAGAGAGTGGAGAGCATCAGTTCCCACTGTCACAGGACAGAGAGTGGAGAGAATCATTTCCAACTGTCACAGGACAGAGAGTGGAGAGCACCAGTTCCAACTGTCACAGGATGGTAGAGTGGAGAGCACCAGTTCCCACTGTCACAGGATGGGAGAGTGGAGAGCACCAGTTCCAACTGTCACAGGACAGAGAGGGGAGAGCATCAGTTCCAACTGTCACAGGGCGGAGAGTGGAGAGCAGCGGTTCCAACTGTCACAGGACGGGAGAGTGGAGAGCACCAGTTCCCACTGTCACAGGACAGAGAGTGGAGAGAATCATTTCCAACTGTCACAGGACAGAGCGTGGAGAGCACCAGTTCCAACTGTCACAGGACGGTAGAGTGGAGAGCACCAGTTCCCACTGTCACAGGATTGGAGAGTGGAGAGCACCAGTTCCAACTGTCACAGGACAGAGAGGGGAGAGCATCAGTTCCAACTGTCACAGGGCGGAGAGTGGAGAGCATCAGTTCCAACTGTCACAGGACAGAGAGTGGAGAGCACCAGTTCCCACTGTCACAGGACAGAGAGTGGAGAGCACCAGTTCCAACTGTCACAGGACAGAGAGTGGAGAGCACCAGTTCCAACTGTCACAGGACAGAGAGTGGAGAGCATCAGTTCCAACTGTCACAGGACAGAGAGTGGAGCGCACCACTTGCAACAGTCACAGGACAGAAATTGGAGAGCACCATTTCGAACTGTCACAGGACAGAGAGTGGAGAGCAACAGTTCCAACTGTCACAGGACAGAGAGTGGAGAGCACCAGTTCCAACTGTCGCAGGATGGAGGGTGGAGAGCACCAGTTCCAACTGTCACAGAACGGAGAGTGGAGAGCACCAATTCCAGCTGTCACAGGATACAGGATTCAGGGCATCAGTTGCAACTGTCACAGGATGGGAGAGTGGAGAGCATCAGTTCCAACTGTCACAGGACAGAGAGTGGAGAGCACCAATTCAACCTGTCACAGGACGGGAGAGTGGAGAGCACCAGTTCCAACAGTCACAGGACAGAGAGTGGAGAGCATCAGTTCCAACTGTCACAGGACAGAGAGTGGAGAGCACCAATTCAACCTGTCACAGGACGGGAGAGTGGAGAGCACCAGTTCCAAATGTCACAGGACAGAGAGTGGAGAGCATCTGTTCCAACTGTCACAGGAGAGAGAGTGGAGAGCATCAGTTCCAAGTGTCACAGGATGGGAGAGTAGAGAGCACCAGTTCCAACAGTCACAGGACAGAGAGTGGAGAGCATCAGTTCCAACTGTCACAGGACTGAGAGTGGAGAGCAGCATTTCCAACTGTCACATGACAGAGAGTGGAGAGCATTAGTTCCAACTGTCACAGGATGGAGATTGGAGAGCACCAGTTCCAATTGTCACAGGACGGAGATTGGAGAGCACCAGTTCCAACTTTCACAGGACGGAGAGTGGAGAGCACCAGTTCCAACTGTCACAGGACGGAGAGTGGAGAACACCAGTTCAAACTGTCACAGGACAGAGAGTGAAGAGCACCAGTTCCAACTGTCACAGGACAGAGAGTGGAGACCATCAGTTCCAACTGTCACAGGACAGAGAGTGGAGAGCATCAGTTCCAAGTATCACAGGATGGGAGAGTGGAGAGTACCAGTTCCAACAGTCACAGGACAGAGAGTGGAGAGCATCAGTTCCAACTGTCAGAGGACTGGGAGTGGAGAGCAGCAGTTCCAACTGCCACAGGACAGAGAGTGGAGAGCACCAATTCCAACTTTCACAGGACGGAGAGTGGAGAGCACCAGTTCCAACTTTCATAGGACAGAGTGTTGAGAGCATCAGTTCAAACTGTCACAGCATGGGAGAGTGGAGAGCACCAGTTCGAACTGTCACAGGACAGAGAGTGGAGAGCACCAGTTCCAACTGTCACAGGACAGAGAGTGGAGCGCACCAGTTCCAACTGTCACAGGACGGGAGGGTGGAGAGCACCAGTTCCAACAGTTACAGGACAGAGAGTGGAGCGCACCAGTTCCAACAGTCACAGGACAGAGAGTGGAGAGCACCAGTTCCAACTGTCAAAGGATGGAGAGTGGATTGCACCAGTTCCAACTGTCACAGGACGGAGAGTGGAGAGCACAGTTCCAACTGTCACAGGAGAGAGAGTGGAGAGCACCAGTTCCCCCTCTCACAGGACAGAGTGGAGAGCACCAGTTCCAACTGTCACAGGAGAGAGTGGAGAGCACCAGTTCCCACTCCCACAGGACGGCGAGTGGAGAGCAACATTTCCAACTGTCACAGGACAGAGAGTGGAGAGCACCAGTTCCAACTGTCACAGGACGGTAGAGTGGAGAGCACCAGTTCCCACTGTCACAGGATGGGAGAGTGGAGAGCACCAGTTCCAACTGTCACAGGACAGAGAGGGGAGAGCATCAGTTCCAACTGTCACAGGGCGGAGAGTGGAGAGCACCGGTTCCAACTGTCACAGGACGGGAGAGTGGAGAGCACCAGTTCCCACTGTCACAGGACAGAGAGTGGAGAGAATCATTTCCAACTGTCACAGGACAGAGAGTGGAGAGCACCAGTTCCAACTGTCACAGGACGGTAGAGTGGAGAGCACCAGTTCCCACTGTCACAGGATGGGAGAGTGGAGAGCACCAGTTCCAACTGTCACAGGACAGAGAGGGGAGAGCATCAGTTCCAACTGTCACAGGACCGAGAGTGAAGAGCACCAGTTCCCACTGTTACAGGACGGAGAGTGGAGAGCAGCAGTTCCAACTGTCACAGGATAGAGATTGGAGAGCAGCAGTTCCAACTGTCACAGGACGGAGAGTGGAGAGCACCAGTTCAACCTGTCACAGGACGGGAGATTGGAGAGCACCAGTCCCAACTGTCACAGGACAGAGAGTGGAGCGCACCACTTGCAACAGTCACAGGACAGAAATTGGAGAGCACCATTTCGAACTGTCACAGGACAGAGAGTGGAGAGCACCAGTTCCAACTGTCACAGGACAGAGAGTGGAGAGCACCAGTTCCAACTGTCGCAGGATGGAGGGTGGAGAGCACCAGTTCCAACTGTCACAGAACGGAGAGTGGAGAGCACCAATTCCAGCTGTCACAGGACACAGGATTCAGGGCATCAGTTGCAACTGTCACAGGATGGGAGAGTGGAGAGCACCAGTTCCAACAGTCACAGGATGGAGGGTGGAGAGCACCAGTTCCAACTGTCACAGGACGGAGAGTGGAGAGCACCAGTTCCAACTGTCACAGGAAAGAGAGTGGAGAGCACCAGTTCCCACTCTCACAGGACAGAGTGGAGAGCAACATTTCCAACTGTCACAGGAGAGAGAGTGGAGAGCACCAGTTCCAACTGTCACATAATGGAGAGTGGAGAGCACCAGTTCCAACTGTCACAGGAGAGAGAATGGAGAGCACCAGTTCCAAATGTCACAGGACAGTGAGTGGAGAGCACCAGTTCCAACTGTCACAGGACGGAGAGTGGAGAGCAACAGTTCCAACTGTCACAGGACAGGGAGTGGAGAGCACCAGTTCCAACTGTTACAGGACAGTGAGTCGAGAGCACCAGTTCCAACTGTCACAGGATGGGAGAGTGGAGAGCACCAGTTCCAAATGTCACAGGATAGAGAGTGGAGAGCACCAGTCCCAACTGTCACTGGACAGAGTGTGGAGAGCACCAGTTCCAACTGCCACAGGACGGGAGATTTGAGAGCACTAGTTCCAACTGTCACAGGACAGAGAGTGGATAGCACCAGTTCCCACTCTCACAGGACAGAGAGTGGAGAGCACCAGTTCCAACTGTCACAGGAGAGAGAGTGGAGAGCACTAGTTCCCACTGTCACAGGACAGAGAATGGAGAGCACCAGTTCCCACTCTCACAGGAGGCAGAGTGGAGAGCACCAGTTCCAACTGTCACAGGACAGAGAGTGGAGAGCACCAGTCCCAACTGTCACAGGAGAGGGATGGGAGAGCACCAGTTCCAACTGTCACAGGAGAGAGAGTGGAGGGCATCAGTTGCAACTGTCACAGGACGGAGAGTGGAGAGCACCAGTTCAACCTGTCACAGGACGGGAGATTGGAGAGCACCAGTCCCAACTGTCACAGGACAGAGAGTGGAGCGCACCACTTGCAACAGTCACAGGACAGAAATTGGAGAGCACCATTTCGAACTGTCACAGGACAGAGAGTGGAGAGCAACAGTTCCAACTGTCACAGGACAGAGAGTGGAGAGCACCAGTTCCAACTGTCGCAGGATGGAGGGTGGAGAGCACCAGTTCCAACAGTCACAGGACAGAGAGTGGAGAGCATCAGTTCCAACTGTCACAGGACTGAGAGTGGAGAGCAGCATTTCCAACTGTCACATGACAGAGAGTGGAGAGCATTAGTTCCAACTGTCACAGGATGGAGATTGGAGAGCACCAGTTCCAATTGTCACAGGACGGAGATTGGAGAGCACCAGTTCCAACTTTCACAGGACGGAGAGTGGAGAGCACCAGTTCCAACTGTCACAGGACGGAGAGTGGAGAACACCAGTTCAAACTGTCACAGGACGGAGAGTGAAGAGCACCAGTTCCAACTGTCACAGGACAGAGAGTGGAGACCATCAGTTCCAACTGTCACAGGACAGAGAGTGGAGAGCATCAGTTCCAAGTATCACAGGATGGGAGAGTGGAGAGTACCAGTTCCAACAGTCACAGGACAGAGAGTGGAGAGCATCAGTTCCAACTGTCAGAGGACTGGGAGTGGAGAGCAGCAGTTCCAACTGCCACAGGACAGAGAGTGGAGAGCACCAATTCCAACTTTCACAGGACGGAGAGTGGAGAGCACCAGTTCCAACTTTCATAGGACAGAGTGTTGAGAGCATCAGTTCAAACTGTCACAGCATGGGAGAGTGGAGAGCACCAGTTCGAACTGTCACAGGACAGAGAGTGGAGAGCACCAGTTCCAACTGTCACAGGACAGAGAGTGGAGCGCACCAGTTCCAACTGTCACAGGACGGGAGGGTGGAGAGCACCAGTTCCAACAGTTACAGGACAGAGAGTGGAGCGCACCAGTTCCAACAGTCACAGGACAGAGAGTGGAGAGCACCAGTTCCAACTGTCAAAGGATGGAGAGTGGATTGCACCAGTTCCAACTGTCACAGGACGGAGAGTGGAGAGCACAGTTCCAACTGTCACAGGAGAGAGAGTGGAGAGCACCAGTTCCCCCTCTCACAGGACAGAGTGGAGAGCACCAGTTCCAACTGTCACAGGAGAGAGTGGAGAGCACCAGTTCCCACTCCCACAGGACGGCGAGTGGAGAGCAACATTTCCAACTGTCACAGGACAGAGAGTGGAGAGCACCAGTTCCAACTGTCACAGGACGGTAGAGTGGAGAGCACCAGTTCCCACTGTCACAGGATGGGAGAGTGGAGAGCACCAGTTCCAACTGTCACAGGACAGAGAGGGGAGAGCATCAGTTCCAACTGTCACAGGGCGGAGAGTGGAGAGCACCGGTTCCAACTGTCACAGGACGGGAGAGTGGAGAGCACCAGTTCCCACTGTCACAGGACAGAGAGTGGAGAGAATCATTTCCAACTGTCACAGGACAGAGAGTGGAGAGCACCAGTTCCAACTGTCACAGGACGGTAGAGTGGAGAGCACCAGTTCCCACTGTCACAGGATGGGAGAGTGGAGAGCACCAGTTCCAACTGTCACAGGACAGAGAGGGGAGAGCATCAGTTCCAACTGTCACAGGACCGAGAGTGAAGAGCACCAGTTCCCACTGTTACAGGACGGAGAGTGGAGAGCAGCAGTTCCAACTGTCACAGGATAGAGATTGGAGAGCAGCAGTTCCAACTGTCACAGGACGGAGAGTGGAGAGCACCAGTTCAACCTGTCACAGGACGGGAGATTGGAGAGCACCAGTCCCAACTGTCACAGGACAGAGAGTGGAGCGCACCACTTGCAACAGTCACAGGACAGAAATTGGAGAGCACCATTTCGAACTGTCACAGGACAGAGAGTGGAGAGCACCAGTTCCAACTGTCACAGGACAGAGAGTGGAGAGCACCAGTTCCAACTGTCGCAGGATGGAGGGTGGAGAGCACCAGTTCCAACTGTCACAGAACGGAGAGTGGAGAGCACCAATTCCAGCTGTCACAGGACACAGGATTCAGGGCATCAGTTGCAACTGTCACAGGATGGGAGAGTGGAGAGCACCAGTTCCAACAGTCACAGGATGGAGGGTGGAGAGCACCAGTTCCAACTGTCACAGGACGGAGAGTGGAGAGCACCAGTTCCAACTGTCACAGGAAAGAGAGTGGAGAGCACCAGTTCCCACTCTCACAGGACAGAGTGGAGAGCAACATTTCCAACTGTCACAGGAGAGAGAGTGGAGAGCACCAGTTCCAACTGTCACATAATGGAGAGTGGAGAGCACCAGTTCCAACTGTCACAGGAGAGAGAATGGAGAGCACCAGTTCCAAATGTCACAGGACAGTGAGTGGAGAGCACCAGTTCCAACTGTCACAGGACGGAGAGTGGAGAGCAACAGTTCCAACTGTCACAGGACAGGGAGTGGAGAGCACCAGTTCCAACTGTTACAGGACAGTGAGTCGAGAGCACCAGTTCCAACTGTCACAGGATGGGAGAGTGGAGAGCACCAGTTCCAAATGTCACAGGATAGAGAGTGGAGAGCACCAGTCCCAACTGTCACTGGACAGAGTGTGGAGAGCACCAGTTCCAACTGCCACAGGACGGGAGATTTGAGAGCACTAGTTCCAACTGTCACAGGACAGAGAGTGGATAGCACCAGTTCCCACTCTCACAGGACAGAGAGTGGAGAGCACCAGTTCCAACTGTCACAGGAGAGAGAGTGGAGAGCACTAGTTCCCACTGTCACAGGACAGAGAATGGAGAGCACCAGTTCCCACTCTCACAGGAGGCAGAGTGGAGAGCACCAGTTCCAACTGTCACAGGACAGAGAGTGGAGAGCACCAGTCCCAACTGTCACAGGAGAGGGATGGGAGAGCACCAGTTCCAACTGTCACAGGAGAGAGAGTGGAGGGCATCAGTTGCAACTGTCACAGGACGGAGAGTGGAGAGCACCAGTTCAACCTGTCACAGGACGGGAGATTGGAGAGCACCAGTCCCAACTGTCACAGGACAGAGAGTGGAGCGCACCACTTGCAACAGTCACAGGACAGAAATTGGAGAGCACCATTTCGAACTGTCACAGGACAGAGAGTGGAGAGCAACAGTTCCAACTGTCACAGGACAGAGAGTGGAGAGCACCAGTTCCAACTGTCGCAGGATGGAGGGTGGAGAGCACCAGTTCCAACTGTCACAGAACGGAGAGTGGAGAGCACCAATTCCAGCTGTCACAGGATACAGGATTCAGGGCATCAGTTGCAACTGTCACAGGATGGGAGAGTGGAGAGCACCAGTTCCAACAGTCACAGGACAGAGAGTGGAGAGCATCAGTTCCAACTGTCACAGGACAGAGAGTGGAGAGCACCAATTCAACCTGTCACAGGACGGGAGAGTGGAGAGCACCAGTTCCAACAGTCCCAGGACAGAGAGTGGAGAGCATCAGTTCCAACTGTCACAGGACAGAGAGTGGAGAGCACCAATTCAACCTGTCACAGGACGGGAGAGTGGAGAGCACCAGTTCCAACTGTCACAGGACAGAGAGTGGAGAGCATCTGTTCCAACTGTCACAGGACAGAGAGTGGAGAGCATCAGTTCCAAGTGTCACAGGATGGGAGAGTGGAGAGCACCAGTTCCAACAGTCACAGGACAGAGAGTGGAGAGCATCAGTTCCAACTGTCACAGGACTGAGAGTGGAGAGCAGCATTTCCAACTGTCACATGACAGAGAGTGGAGAGCATTAGTTCCAACTGTCACAGGATGGAGATTGGAGAGCACCAGTTCCAATTGTCACAGGACGGAGATTGGAGAGCACCAGTTCCAACTTTCACAGGACGGAGAGTGGAGAGCACCAGTTCCAACTGTCACAGGACGGAGAGTGGAGAACACCAGTTCAAACTGTCACAGGACGGAGAGTGAAGAGCACCAGTTCCAACTGTCACAGGACAGAGAGTGGAGACCATCAGTTCCAACTGTCACAGGACAGAGAGTGGAGAGCATCAGTTCCAAGTATCACAGGATGGGAGAGTGGAGAGTACCAGTTCCAACAGTCACAGGACAGAGAGTGGAGAGCATCAGTTCCAACTGTCAGAGGACTGGGAGTGGAGAGCAGCAGTTCCAACTGCCACAGGACAGAGCGTGGAGAGCACCAGTTCCAACTTTCACAGGACGGAGAGTGGAGAGCACCAGTTCCAACTTTCATAGGACAGAGTGTTGAGAGCATCAGTTCAAACTGTCACAGCATGGGAGAGTGGAGAGCACCAGTTCGAACTGTCACAGGACAGAGAGTGGAGAGCACCAGTTCCAACTGTCACAGGACAGAGAGTGGAGCGCACCAGTTCCAACTGTCACAGGACGGGAGGGTGGAGAGCACCAGTTCCAACAGTTACAGGACAGAGAGTGGAGCGCACCAGTTCCAACAGTCACAGGAGAGAGAGTGGAGAGCACCAGTTCCCCCTCTCACAGGACAGAGTGGAGAGCACCAGTTCCAACTGTCACAGGAGAGAGTGGAGAGCACCAGTTCCCACTCCCACAGGACGGCGAGTGGAGAGCAACATTTCCAACTGTCACAGGACAGAGAGTGGAGAGCACCAGTTCCAACTGTCACAGGACGGTAGAGTGGAGAGCACCAGTTCCCACTGTCACAGGATGGGAGAGTGGAGAGCACCAGTTCCAACTGTCACAGGACAGAGAGGGGAGAGCATCAGTTCCAACTGTCACAGGGCGGAGAGTGGAGAGCACCGGTTCCAACTGTCACAGGACGGGAGAGTGGAGAGCACCAGTTCCCACTGTCACAGGACAGAGAGTGGAGAGAATCATTTCCAACTGTCACAGGACAGAGAGTGGAGAGCACCAGTTCCAACTGTCACAGGACGGTAGAGTGGAGAGCACCAGTTCCCACTGTCACAGGATGGGAGAGTGGAGAGCACCAGTTCCAACTGTCACAGGACAGAGAGGGGAGAGCATCAGTTCCAACTGTCACAGGACCGAGAGTGAAGAGCACCAGTTCCCACTGTTACAGGACGGAGAGTGGAGAGCAGCAGTTCCAACTGTCACAGGATAGAGATTGGAGAGCAGCAGTTCCAACTGTCACAGGACGGAGAGTGGAGAGCACCAGTTCAACCTGTCACAGGACGGGAGATTGGAGAGCACCAGTCCCAACTGTCACAGGACAGAGAGTGGAGCGCACCACTTGCAACAGTCACAGGACAGAAATTGGAGAGCACCATTTCGAACTGTCACAGGACAGAGAGTGGAGAGCACCAGTTCCAACTGTCACAGGACAGAGAGTGGAGAGCACCAGTTCCAACTGTCGCAGGATGGAGGGTGGAGAGCACCAGTTCCAACTGTCACAGAACGGAGAGTGGAGAGCACCAATTCCAGCTGTCACAGGACACAGGATTCAGGGCATCAGTTGCAACTGTCACAGGATGGGAGAGTGGAGAGCACCAGTTCCAACAGTCACAGGATGGAGGGTGGAGAGCACCAGTTCCAACTGTCACAGGACGGAGAGTGGAGAGCACCAGTTCCAACTGTCACAGGAAAGAGAGTGGAGAGCACCAGTTCCCACTCTCACAGGACAGAGTGGAGAGCAACATTTCCAACTGTCACAGGAGAGAGAGTGGAGAGCACCAGTTCCAACTGTCACATAATGGAGAGTGGAGAGCACCAGTTCCAACTGTCACAGGAGAGAGAATGGAGAGCACCAGTTCCAAATGTCACAGGACAGTGAGTGGAGAGCACCAGTTCCAACTGTCACAGGACGGAGAGTGGAGAGCAACAGTTCCAACTGTCACAGGACAGGGAGTGGAGAGCACCAGTTCCAACTGTTACAGGACAGTGAGTCGAGAGCACCAGTTCCAACTGTCACAGGATGGGAGAGTGGAGAGCACCAGTTCCAAATGTCACAGGATAGAGAGTGGAGAGCACCAGTCCCAACTGTCACTGGACAGAGTGTGGAGAGCACCAGTTCCAACTGCCACAGGACGGGAGATTTGAGAGCACTAGTTCCAACTGTCACAGGACAGAGAGTGGATAGCACCAGTTCCCACTCTCACAGGACAGAGAGTGGAGAGCACCAGTTCCAACTGTCACAGGAGAGAGAGTGGAGAGCACTAGTTCCCACTGTCACAGGACAGAGAATGGAGAGCACCAGTTCCCACTCTCACAGGAGGCAGAGTGGAGAGCACCAGTTCCAACTGTCACAGGACAGAGAGTGGAGAGCACCAGTCCCAACTGTCACAGGAGAGGGATGGGAGAGCACCAGTTCCAACTGTCACAGGAGAGAGAGTGGAGGGCATCAGTTGCAACTGTCACAGGACGGAGAGTGGAGAGCACCAGTTCAACCTGTCACAGGACGGGAGATTGGAGAGCACCAGTCCCAACTGTCACAGGACAGA
Organism: Pristiophorus japonicus; assembly: GCF_044704955.1. NCBI lineage: Eukaryota > Metazoa > Chordata > Chondrichthyes > Pristiophoridae > Pristiophorus > Pristiophorus japonicus. Next base: position 194,521,194 of record NC_091986.1, on the reverse strand, counting down.
GAGTGGAGCGCACCACTTGCAACAGTCACAGGACAGAAATTGGAGAGCACCATTTCGAACTGTCACAGGACAGAGAGTGGAGAGCAACAGTTCCAACTGTCACAAGACAGAGAGTGGAGAGCACCAGTTCCAACTGTCGCAGGATGGAGGGTGGAGAGCACCAGTTCCAACTGTCACAGAACGGAGAGTGGAGAGCACCAATTCCAGCTGTCACAGGATACAGGATTCAGGGCATCAGTTGCAACTGTCACAGGATGGGAGAGTGGAGAGCACCAGTTCCAACAGTCACAGGACAGAGAGTGGAGAGCATCATTTCCAACTGTCACAGGACAGAGAGTGGAGAGCACCAATTCAACCTGTCACAGGACGGGAGAGTGGAGAGCACCAGTTCCAACAGACCCAGGACAGAGAGTGGAGAGCATCAGTTCCAACTGTCACAGGACAGAGAGTGGAGAGCACCAATTCAACCTGTCACAGGACGGGAGAGTGGAGAGCACCAGTTCCAACTGTCACAGGACAGAGAGTGGAGAGCATCTGTTCCAACTGTCACAGGACAGAGAGTGGAGAGCATCAGTTCCAAGTGTCACAGGATGGGAGAGTGGAGAGCACCAGTTCCAACAGTCACAGGACAGAGAGTGGAGAGCATCAGTTCCAACTGTCACAGGACTGAGAGTGGAGAGCAGCATTTCCAACTGTCACATGACAGAGAGTGGAGAGCATTAGTTCCAACTGTCACAGGATGGAGATTGGAGAGCACCAGTTCCAATTGTCACAGGACGGAGATTGGAGAGCACCAGTTCCAACTTTCACAGGACGGAGAGTGGAGAGCACCAGTTCCAACTGTCACAGGACGGAGAGTGGAGAACACCAGTTCAAACTGTCACAGGACGGAGAGTGAAGAGCACCAGTTCCAACTGTCACAGGACAGAGAGTGGAGACCATCAGTTCCAACTGTCACAGGACAGAGAGTGGAGAGCATCAGTTCCAAGTATCACAGGATGGGAGAGTGGAGAGTACCAGTTCCAACAGTCACAGGACAGAGAGTGGAGAGCATCAGTTCCAACTGTCAGAGGACTGGGAGTGGAGAGCAGCAGTTCCAACTGCCACAGGACAGAGAGTGGAGAGCACCAGTTCCAACTTTCACAGGACGGAGAGTGGAGAGCACCAGTTCCAACTTTCATAGGACAGAGTGTTGAGAGCATCAGTTCAAACTGTCACAGCATGGGAGAGTGGAGAGCACCAGTTCGAACTGTCACAGGACAGAGAGTGGAGAGCACCAGTTCCAACTGTCACAGGACAGAGAGTGGAGCGCACCAGTTCCAACTGTCACAGGACGGGAGGGTGGAGAGCACCAGTTCCAACAGTTACAGGACAGAGAGTGGAGCGCACCAGTTCCAACAGTCACAGGACAGAGAGTGGAGAGCACCAGTTCCAACTGTCAAAGGATGGAGAGTGGATTGCACCAGTTCCAACTGTCACAGGACGGAGAGTGGAGAGCACCAGTTCCAACTGTCACAGGAGAGAGAGTGGAGAGCACCAGTTCCCACTCCCACAGGACGGCGAGTGGAGAGCAACATTTCCAACTGTCACAGGACAGAGAGTGGAGAGCACCAGTTCCAACTGTCACAGGACGGTAGAGTGGAGAGCACCAGTTCCCACTGTCACAGGATGGGAGAGTGGAGAGCACCAGTTCCAACTGTCACAGGACAGAGAGGGGAGAGCATCAGTTCCAACTGTCACAGGGCGGAGAGTGGAGAGCACCGGTTCCAACTGTCACAGGACGGGAGAGTGGAGAACACCAGTTCCCACTGTCACAGGACAGAGAGTGGAGAGAATCATTTCCAACTGTCACAGGACAGAGAGTGGAGAGCACCAGTTCCAACTGTCACAGGACGGTAGAGTGGAGAGCACCAGTTCCCACTGTCACAGGATGGGAGAGTGGAGAGCACCAGTTCCAACTGTCACAGGACAGAGAGGGGAGAGCATCAGTTCCAACTGTCACAGGGCGGAGAGTGGAGAGCATCAGTTCCAACTGTCACAGGACAGAGAGTGGAGAGCACCAGTTCCCACTGTCACAGGACAGAGAGTGGAGAGCACCAGTTCCAACTGTCACAGGTCAGAGAGTGGAGAGCATCAGTTCCAACTGTCACAGGACCGAGAGTGAAGAGCACCAGTTCCCACTGTTACAGGACGGAGAGTGGAGAGCAGCAGTTCCAACTGTCACAGGATAGAGATTGGAGAGCAGCAGTTCCAACTGTCACAGGACGGAGAGTGGAGAGCACCAGTTCAACCTGTCACAGGACGGGAGATTGGAGAGCACCAGTCCCAACTGTCACAGGACAGAGAGTGGAGCGCACCACTTGCAACAGTCACAGGACAGAAATTGGAGAGCACCATTTCGAACTGTCACAGGACAGAGAGTGGAGAGCACCAGTTCCAACTGTCACAGGACAGAGAGTGGAGAGCACCAGTTCCAACTGTCGCAGGATGGAGGGTGGAGAGCACCAGTTCCAACTGTCACAGAACGGAGAGTGGAGAGCACCAATTCCAGCTGTCACAGGACACAGGATTCAGGGCATCAGTTGCAACTGTCACAGGATGGGAGAGTGGAGAGCACCAGTTCCAACAGTCACAGGATGGAGGGTGGAGAGCACCAGTTCCAACTGTCACAGAACGGAGAGTGGAGAGCACCAATTCCAGCTGTCACAGGACACAGGATTCAGGGCATCAGTTGCAACTGTCACAGGATGGGAGAGTGGAGAGCACCAGTTCCAACAGTCACAGGACAGAGAGTGGAGAGCATCAGTTCCCACTGTCACAGGACAGAGAGTGGAGAGAATCATTTCCAACTGTCACAGGACAGAGAGTGGAGAGCACCAGTTCCAACTGTCACAGGATGGTAGAGTGGAGAGCACCAGTTCCCACTGTCACAGGATGGGAGAGTGGAGAGCACCAGTTCCCACTGTCACAGGATGGGAGAGTGGAGAGCACCAGTTCCAACTGTCACAGGACAGAGAGGGGAGAGCATCAGTTCCAACTGTCACAGGGCGGAGAGTGGAGAGCACCGGTTCCAACTGTCACAGGACGGGAGAGTGGAGAGCACCAGTTCCCACTGTCACAGGACAGAGTGGAGAGAATCATTACCAACTGTCACAGGACAGAGAGTGGAGAGCACCAGTTCCAACTGTCACAGGACGGTAGAGTGGAGAGCACCAGTTCCCACTGTCACAGGATGGGAGAGTGGAGAGCACCAGTTCCAACTGTCACAGGACAGAGAGTGGAGAGCATCAGTTCCAACTGTCACAGGACCGAGAGTGAAGAGCACCAGTTCCCACTGTTACAGGACGGAGAGTGGAGAGCAGCAGTTCCAACTGTCACAGGATAGAGATTGGAGAGCAGCAGTTCCAACTGTCACAGGACGGAGAGTGGAGAGCACCAGTTCAACCTGTCACAGGACGGGAGATTGGAGAGCACCAGTCCCAACTGTCACAGGACAGAGAGTGGAGCGCACCACTTGCAACAGTCACAGGACAGAAATTGGAGAGCACCATTTCGAACTGTCACAGGACAGAGAGTGGAGAGCACCAGTTCCAACTGTCACAGGACAGAGAGTGGAGAGCACCAGTTCCAACTGTCGCAGGATGGAGGGTGGAGAGCACCAGTTCCAACTGTCACAGAACGGAGAGTGGAGAGCACCAATTCCAGCTGTCACAGGACACAGGATTCAGGGCATCAGTTGCAACTGTCACAGGATGGGAGAGTGGAGAGCACCAGTTCCAACAGTCACAGGACAGAGAGTGGAGAGCATCAGTTCCCACTGTCACAGGACAGAGAGTGGAGAGAATCATTTCCAACTGTCACAGGACAGAGAGTGGAGAGCACCAGTTCCAACTGTCACAGGATGGTAGAGTGGAGAGCACCAGTTCCCACTGTCACAGGATGGGAGAGTGGAGAGCACCAGTTCCAACTGTCACAGGACAGAGAGGGGAGAGCATCAGTTCCAACTGTCACAGGGCGGAGAGTGGAGAGCAGCGGTTCCAACTGTCACAGGACGGGAGAGTGGAGAGCACCAGTTCCCACTGTCACAGGACAGAGAGTGGAGAGAATCATTTCCAACTGTCACAGGACAGAGCGTGGAGAGCACCAGTTCCAACTGTCACAGGACGGTAGAGTGGAGAGCACCAGTTCCCACTGTCACAGGATTGGAGAGTGGAGAGCACCAGTTCCAACTGTCACAGGACAGAGAGGGGAGAGCATCAGTTCCAACTGTCACAGGGCGGAGAGTGGAGAGCATCAGTTCCAACTGTCACAGGACAGAGAGTGGAGAGCACCAGTTCCCACTGTCACAGGACAGAGAGTGGAGAGCACCAGTTCCAACTGTCACAGGACAGAGAGTGGAGAGCATCAGTTCCAACTGTCACAGGACAGAGAGTGAAGAGCACCAGTTCCCACTGTTACAGGACGGAGAGTGGAGAGCAGCAGTTCCAACTGTCACAGGATAGAGATTGGAGAGCAGCAGTTCCAACTGTCACAGGACTGAGAGTGGAGAGCAGCATTTCCAACTGTCACAGGACAGAGAGTGGAGAGCATCAGTTCCAATTGTCACAGGATGGAGATTGGAGAGCACAAGTTCCAACTTTCACAGGACGGAGAGTGGAGAGCACCAGTTCCAACTTTCACAGGACAGAGTGTGGAGCGCATCAGTTCCAACTGTCACAGCATGAGAGAGTGGAGAGCACCAGTTCCAACTGTCACAGGACAGAGAGTGGAGAGCACCAGTTCCAACAGTTACAGGACAGAGAGTGGAGAGCACCAGTTCCAACAGTCACAGGACAGAGAGTAGAGAGCACCAGTTCCAACTTTAAAGGATGGAGAGTGGAGTGCACCAGTTCCAACTGTCACAGGATGGAGAGTGGAGAGCACCAGTTCCAACTGTCACAGGAAAGAGAGTGGAGAGCACCAGTTCCCACTCTCACAGGACAGAGTGGAGAGCAACATTTCCAACTGTCACAGGAGAGAGAGTGGAGAGCACCAGTTCCAACTGTCACAGAATGGAGAGTGGAGAGCACCAGTTCCAACTGTCACAGGAGAGAGAATGGAGAGCACCAGTTCCAAATGTCACAGGACAGTGAGTGGAGAGCACCAGTTCCAACTGTCACAGGACGGAGAGTGGAGAGCAACAGTTCCAACTGTCACAGGACAGGGAGTGGAGAGCACCAGTTCCAACTGTTACAGGACAGTGAGTCGAGAGCACAAGTTTCAACTGTCACAGGATGGGAGAGTGGAGAGCACCAGTTCCAAATGTCACAGGATAGAGAGTGGAGAGCACCAGTCCCAACTGTCACTGGACAGAGTGTGGAGAGCACCAGTTCCAACTGCCACAGGACGGGAGATTTGAGAGCACTAGTTCCAACTGTCACAGGACAGAGAGTGGATAGCACCAGTTCCCACTCTCACAGGACAGAGAGTGGAGAGCACCAGTTCCAACTGTCACAGGAGAGAGAGTGGAGAGCACTAGTTCCCACTGTCACAGGACAGAGAATGGAGAGCACCAGTTCCCACTCTCACAGGAGGCAGAGTGGAGAGCACCAGTTCCAACTGTCACAGGACAGAGAGTGGAGAGCACCAGTCCCAACTGTCACAGGAGAGAGATGGGAGAGCACCAGTTCCAACTGTCACAGGAGAGAGAGTGGAGGGCATCAGTTGCAACTGTCACAGGACAGAGAGTGGAGGGCAACAGTTCCAACTGTCACAGGACAGAGAGTGGAGAGCACCAATTCCAACTGTCGCAGGATGGAGGGTGGAGAGCACCAGTTCCAACTGTCACAGAACGGAGAGTGGAGAGCACCAATTCCAGATGTCACAGGATACAGGATTCAGGGCATCAGTTGCAACTGTCACAGGATGGGAGAGTGGAGAGCACCAGTTCCAACAGTCACAGGACAGAGAGTGGAGAGCACCAATTCAACCTGTCACAGGACGGGAGAGTGGAGAGCACCAGTTCCAACAGTCACAGGACAGAGAGTGGAGAGCATCAGTTCCAACTGTCACAGGACAGAGAGTGGAGAGCACCAATTCAACCTGTCACAGGACGGGAGAGTGGAGAGCACCAGTTCCAAATGTCACAGGACAGAGAGTGGAGAGCATCTGTTCCAACTGTCACAGGACAGAGAGTGGAGAGCATCAGTTCCAAGTGTCACAGGATGGGAGAGTGGAGAGCACCAGTTCCAACAGTCACAGGACAGAGAGTGGAGAGCATCAGTTCCAACTGTCACAGGACTGAGAGTGGAGAGCAGCATTTCCAACTGTCACATGACAGAGAGTGGAGAGCATTAGTTCCAACTGTCACAGGACGGAGATTGGAGAGCACCAGTTCCAACTTTCACAGGACGGAGAGTGGAGAGCACCAGTTCCAACTGTCACAGGACGGAGAGTGGAGAACACCAGTTCAAACTGTCACAGGACGGAGAGTGAAGAGCACCAGTTCCAACTGTCACAGGACAGAGAGTGGAGACCATCAGTTCCAACTGTCACAGGACAGAGAGTGGAGAGCATCAGTTCCAAGTATCACAGGATGGGAGAGTGGAGAGTACCAGTTCCAACAGTCACAGGACAGAGAGTGGAGAGCATCAGTTCCAACTGTCAGAGGACTGGGAGTGGAGAGCAGCAGTTCCAACTGCCACAGGACAGAGAGTGGAGAGCACCAGTTCCAACTTTCACAGGACGGAGAGTGGAGAGCACCAGTTCCAACTTTCACAGGACAGAGTGTTGAGAGCATCAGTTCAAACTGTCACAGCATGGGAGAGTGGAGAGCACCAGTTCGAACTGTCACAGGACAGAGAGTGGAGAGCACCAGTTCCAACTGTCACAGGACAGAGAGTGGAGCGCACCAGTTCCAACTGTCACAGGACGGGAGGGTGGAGAGCACCAGTTCCAACAGTTACAGGACAGAGAGTGGAGCGCACCAGTTCCAACAGTCACAGGACAGAGAGTGGAGAGCACCAGTTCCAACTGTCAAAGGATGGAGAGTGGATTGCACCAGTTCCAACTGTCACAGGATGGAGAGTGGATTGCACCAGTTCCAACTGTCACAGGACGGAGAGTGGAGAGCACCAGTTCCAACTGTCACAGGAGAGAGAGTGGAGAGCACCAGTTCCCCCTCTCACAGGACAGAGTGGAGAGCACCAGTTCCAACTGTCACAGGAGAGAGTGGAGAGCACCAGTTCCCACTCCCACAGGACGGCGAGTGGAGAGCAACATTTCCAACTGTCACAGGACAGAGAGTGGAGAGCACCAGTTCCAACTGTCACAGGACAGTGAGTGGAGAGCACCAGTTCCAACTGTCACAGGACAGAGAGTGGAGAGCACCAGTCCCAACTGTCACAGGACGGAGAGTGGAGAGCACCAGTTCCAACTGTCACAGGATAGCGAGTGGAGAGCACCAGTTCCAACTGTCACAGGATGGGAGGGTGGAGAGCACCAGTTCCAACAGTTACAGGACAGAGAGTGGAGAGCACCTGTTTCAACAGTCACAGGACAGAGAGTGGAGAGCACCAGTTCCAACTGTCACAGGATGGAGAGTGGAGAGCACCAGTTACATCTGTCACAGTATAGAGAGTTGAGAGCACCAGTTCCAACTTTCACAGGACGGGAGAGTGGAGAGCACCAGTTCCAACAGTCACATGTCAGGGAGTGGAGAGCACAAGTTCCAACTGTCGTAGGATGGAGAGTGGAGAGCACCAGTCCCAACTGTCACAGCACGGAGAGTGGAGAGCACCAGTTCCAACTTTCACAGGATGGAGATGGAGAGCACCAGTTCCAACTTTCACAGCACAGAGAGTGGAGAGCATCAGTTCCAATTGTCACAGGACGGAGATTGGAGAGCACCAGTTCCAACTTTCAAAGGACGGAGAGTGGAGAGCACCAGTTCCAACTGTCACAGGACGTAGAGTGGAGAACACCAGTTCAAACTGTCACAGGACGGAGAGTGGAGAGCACCAGTTCCAACTGTCACAGGACAGAGAGTGGAGACCATCAGTTCCAACTGTCACAGGACAGAGAGTGGAGAGCATCAGTTCCAAGTATCACAGGATGGGAGAGTGGAGAGTACCAGTTCCAACAGTCACAGGACAGAGAGTGGAGAGCATCAGTTCCAACTGTCAGAGGACTGAGAGTGGAGAGCAGCAGTTCCAACTGTCACAGGACAGAGAGTGGAGAGCACCAGTTCCAACTTTCACAGGACGGAGAGTGGAGAGCACCAGTTCCAACTTTCACAGGACAGAGAGTGGAGAGCACCAGTTCCAACAGTCACAGGACAGAGAGTGGAGAGCATCAGTTCCAACTGTCAGAGGACTGAGAGTGGAGAGCAGCAGTTCCAACTGTCACAGGACAGAGATTGGAGAGCACCAGTTCCAACTGTCACAGGACAGAGAGTGGAGCGCACCAGTTCCAACTGTCACAGGACCCGAGGGTGGAGAGCACCAGTTCCAACAGTTACAGGACAGAGAGTGGAGCGCACCAGTTCCAACAGTCACAGGACAGAGAGTGGAGAGCACCAGTTCCAACTGTCAAAGGATGGAGAGTGGATTGCACCAGTTCCAACTGTCACAGGACGGAGAGTGGAGAGCACCAGTTCCAACTGTCACAGGAGAGAGAGTGGAGAGCACCAGTTCCCCCTCTCACAGGACAGAATGGAGAGCACCTGTTCCAACTGTCACAGGAGAGAGAGTGGAGAGCACCAGTTCCCACTCCCACAGGACGGCGAGTGGAGAGCAACATTTCCAACTGTCACAGGACAGAGAGTGGAGAGCACCAGTTCCAAATGTCACAGGACAGAGAGTGGAGAGCATCTGTTCCAACTGTCACAGGACAGAGAGTGGAGAGCATCAGTTCCAAGTGTCACAGGATGGGAGAGTGGAGAGCACCAGTTCCAACAGTCACAGGACAGAGAGTGGAGAGCATCAGTTCCAACTGTCACAGGACTGAGAGTGGAGAGCAGCATTTCCAACTGTCACATGACAGAGAGTGGAGAGCATTAGTTCCAACTGTCACAGGACGGAGATTGGAGAGCACCAGTTCCAACTTTCACAGGACGGAGAGTGGAGAGCACCAGTTCCAACTGTCACAGGACGGAGAGTGGAGAACACCAGTTCAAACTGTCACAGGACGGAGAGTGAAGAGCACCAGTTCCAACTGTCACAGGACAGAGAGTGGAGACCATCAGTTCCAACTGTCACAGGACAGAGAGTGGAGAGCATCAGTTCCAAGTATCACAGGATGGGAGAGTGGAGAGTACCAGTTCCAACAGTCACAGGACAGAGAGTGGAGAGCATCAGTTCCAACTGTCAGAGGACTGGGAGTGGAGAGCAGCAGTTCCAACTGCCACAGGACAGAGAGTGGAGAGCACCAGTTCCAACTTTCACAGGACGGAGAGTGGAGAGCACCAGTTCCAACTTTCACAGGACAGAGTGTTGAGAGCATCAGTTCAAACTGTCACAGCATGGGAGAGTGGAGAGCACCAGTTCGAACTGTCACAGGACAGAGAGTGGAGAGCACCAGTTCCAACTGTCACAGGACAGAGAGTGGAGCGCACCAGTTCCAACTGTCACAGGACGGGAGGGTGGAGAGCACCAGTTCCAACAGTTACAGGACAGAGAGTGGAGCGCACCAGTTCCAACAGTCACAGGACAGAGAGTGGAGAGCACCAGTTCCAACTGTCAAAGGATGGAGAGTGGATTGCACCAGTTCCAACTGTCACAGGATGGAGAGTGGATTGCACCAGTTCCAACTGTCACAGGACGGAGAGTGGAGAGCACCAGTTCCAACTGTCACAGGAGAGAGAGTGGAGAGCACCAGTTCCCCCTCTCTCAGGACAGAGTGGAGAGCACCAGTTCCAACTGTCACAGGAGAGAGTGGAGAGCACCAGTTCCCACTCCCACAGGACGGCGAGTGGAGAGCAACATTTCCAACTGTCACAGGACAGAGAGTGGAGAGCACCAGTTCCAACTGTCACAGGACAGTGAGTGGAGAGCACCAGTTCCAACTGTCACAGGACAGAGAGTGGAGAGCACCAGTCCCAACTGTCACAGGACGGAGAGTGGAGAGCACCAGTTCCAACTGTCACAGGATAGCGAGTGGAGAGCACCAGTTCCAACTGTCACAGGATGGGAGGGTGGAGAGCACCAGTTCCAACAGTTACAGGACAGAGAGTGGAGAGCACCTGTTTCAACAGTCACAGGACAGAGAGTGGAGAGCACCAGTTCCAACTGTCACAGGATGGAGAGTGGAGAGCACCAGTTACATCTGTCACAGTATAGAGAGTTGAGAGCACCAGTTCCAACTTTCACAGGACGGGAGAGTGGAGAGCACCAGTTCCAACAGTCACATGTCAGGGAGTGGAGAGCACAAGTTCCAACTGTCGTAGGATGGAGAGTGGAGAGCACCAGTCCCAACTGTCACAGCACGGAGAGTGGAGAGCACCAGTTCCAACTTTCACAGGATGGAGATGGAGAGCACCAGTTCCAACTTTCACAGCACAGAGAGTGGAGAGCATCAGTTCCAATTGTCACAGGACGGAGATTGGAGAGCACCAGTTCCAACTTTCAAAGGACGGAGAGTGGAGAGCACCAGTTCCAACTGTCACAGGACGTAGAGTGGAGAACACCAGTTCAAACTGTCACAGGACGGAGAGTGGAGAGCACCAGTTCCAACTGTCACAGGACAGAGAGTGGAGACCATCAGTTCCAACTGTCACAGGACAGAGAGTGGAGAGCATCAGTTCCAAGTATCACAGGATGGGAGAGTGGAGAGTACCAGTTCCAACAGTCACAGGACAGAGAGTGGAGAGCATCAGTTCCAACTGTCAGAGGACTGAGAGTGGAGAGCAGCAGTTCCAACTGTCACAGGACAGAGAGTGGAGAGCACCAGTTCCAACTTTCACAGGACGGAGAGTGGAGAGCACCAGTTCCAACTTTCACAGGACAGAGAGTGGAGAGCACCAGTTCCAACAGTCACAGGACAGAGAGTGGAGAGCATCAGTTCCAACTGTCAGAGGACTGAGAGTGGAGAGCAGCAGTTCCAACTGTCACAGGACAGAGATTGGAGAGCACCAGTTCCAACTGTCACAGGACAGAGAGTGGAGCGCACCAGTTCCAACTGTCACAGGACCCGAGGGTGGAGAGCACCAGTTCCAACAGTTACAGGACAGAGAGTGGAGCGCACCAGTTCCAACAGTCACAGGACAGAGAGTGGAGAGCACCAGTTCCAACTGTCAAAGGATGGAGAGTGGATTGCACCAGTTCCAACTGTCACAGGACGGAGAGTGGAGAGCACCAGTTCCAACTGTCACAGGAGAGAGAGTGGAGAGCACCAGTTCCCCCTCTCACAGGACAGAATGGAGAGCACCTGTTCCAACTGTCACAGGAGAGAGAGTGGAGAGCACCAGTTCCCACTCCCACAGGACGGCGAGTGGAGAGCAACATTTCCAACTGTCACAGGACAGAGAGTGGAGAGCACCAGTTCCAACTGTCACAGGACAGTGAGTGGAGAGCACCAGTTCCAACTGTCACAGGACAGAGAGTGGAGAGCACCAGTCCCAACTGTCACAGGACGGAGAGTGGAGAGCACCAGTTCCAACTGTCACAGGATAGAGAGTGGAGAGCACCAGTTCCAACCGTCACAGGACGGGAGGGTGGAGAGCACCAGTTCCTACAGTTACAGGACAGAGAGTGGAGAGCACCAGTTCCAACAGTCACAGGACAGAGAGTGGAGAGCACCAGTTCCAACTGTCACAGGATGGAGAGTGGAGAGCACCAGTTACATCTGTCACAGTACAGAGAGTTCAGAGCACCAGTTCCAACTTTCACAGGACGGGAGAGTGGAGAGCACAAGTTCCAAATGTCACAGGACGGAGAGCGGAGAGCACCAGTTCCAACTTTCACAGGATGGAGATGGAGAGCACCATTCCAACTTTCACAGCACAGAGAGTGGAGAGCACCAGTCCCAACTGTCACTGGACAGAGAGTGGAGAGCACCAGTTCCAACTGTCACAGGACGGGAGATTGGAGAGCACTAGTTCCAACTGTCACAGGACAGAGAGTGGAGAGCACCAGTTCCCACTGTCACAGGTCAGAGAGTGGAGAGAACCAGTCCCAACTGTCATAGGACGGGAGATTGGAGAGCGCCAGTTCCAACTCTCACAGGACAGAGAGTGGAGAGAACCAGTTCCAACTGTCACAGGACGGGAGAGTGGAGAGCACCAGTTCAAACTGTCACAGGACAGAGATTTGATAGCACCAGTTCCCACTCTCACAGGACAGAGAGTGGAGAGCACCACTTGCAACAGTCACAGGACAGAAAGTGGAGAGCACCATTTCGAACTGTCACAGGACAGTGAGTGGAGAGCACCAGTTCCCCCTCTCACAGGACAGAGTGGAGAGCACCAGTTCCAACTGTCGCAGGATGGAGAGTGGAGAGCACCAGTTCCAACTGTCACAGGACGGAGAGTGGAGAGCACCAATTCCAGCTGTCACAGGATGGTGAGTGGAGAGCACCAGTTCCAACTGTCACAGGACAGAGGATGCAGGGCATCAGTTGCAACTGTCACAGGATGGGAGAGTGGAGAGCACCAGTTCCAACAGTCACAGGACAGAGATTGGAGAGCATCAGTTCCAACTGTCACAGGACAGTGAGTGGAGAGCACCAGTTCCAACTGTCAGAGGACTGAGAGTGGAGATCAGCAGTTCCAACTGTCACAGGACAGAGATTGGAGAGCACCAGTTCCAACTGTCACAGGAGAGAGAGTGGAGAGCACCAGTTCCCCCTCTCACAGGACAGAGTGGAGAGCACCAGTTCCAACTGTCACAGGAGAGAGTGGAGAGCACCAGTTCCCACTCCCACAGGACGGCGAGTGGAGAGCAACATTTCCAACTGTCACAGGACAGAGAGTGGAGAGCACCAGTTCCAACTGTCACAGGACGGTAGAGTGGAGAGCACCAGTTCCCACTGTCACAGGATGGGAGAGTGGAGAGCACCAGTTCCAACTGTCACAGGACAGAGAGGGGAGAGCATCAGTTCCAACTGTCACAGGGCGGAGAGTGGAGAGCATCAGTTCCAACTGTCACAGGACAGAGAGTGGAGAGCACCAGTTCCCACTGTCACAGGACAGAGAGTGGAGAGCACCAGTTCCAACTGTCACAGGACAGAGAGTGGAGAGCATCAGTTCCAACTGTCACAGTACCGAGAGTGAAGAGCACCAGTTCCCACTGTTACAGGACGGAGAGTGGAGAGCAGCAGTTCCAACTGTCACAGGATAGAGATTGGAGAGCAGCAGTTCCAACTGTCACAGGACGGAGAGTGGAGAGCACCAGTTCAACCTGTCACAGGACGGGAGATTGGAGAGCACCAGTCCCAACTGTCACAGGACAGAGAGTGGAGCGCACCACTTGCAACAGTCACAGGACAGAAATTGGAGAGCACCATTTCGAACTGTCACAGGACAGAGAGTGGAGAGCACCAGTTCCAACTGTCACAGGACAGAGAGTGGAGAGCACCAGTTCCAACTGTCGCAGGATGGAGGGTGGAGAGCACCAGTTCCAACTGTCACAGAACGGAGAGTGGAGAGCACCAATTCCAGCTGTCACAGGACACAGGATTCAGGGCATCAGTTGCAACTGTCACAGGATGGGAGAGTGGAGAGCACCAGTTCCAACAGTCACAGGATGGAGGGTGGAGAGCACCAGTTCCAACTGTCACAGAACGGAGAGTGGAGAGCACCAATTCCAGCTGTCACAGGACACAGGATTCAGGGCATCAGTTGCAACTGTCACAGGATGGGAGAGTGGAGAGCACCAGTTCCAACAGTCACAGGACAGAGAGTGGAGAGCATCAGTTCCCACTGTCACAGGACAGAGAGTGGAGAGAATCATTTCCAACTGTTACAGGACAGAGAGTGGAGAGCACCAGTTCCAACTGTCACAGGACGGTAGAGTGGAGAGCACCAGTTCCCACTGTCACAGGATGGGAGAGTGGAGAGCACCAGTTCCAACTGTCACAGGACAGAGAGGGGAGAGCATCAGTTCCAACTGTCACAGTGCGGAGAGTGGAGAGCAGCGGTTCCAACTGTCACAGGACGGGAGAGTGGAGAGCACCAGTTCCCACTGTCACAGGACAGAGAGTGGAGAGAATCATTTCCAACTGTCACAGGACAGAGAGTGGAGAGCACCAGTTCCAACTGTCACAGGACGGTAGAGTGGAGAGCACCAGTTCCCACTGTCACAGGATGGGAGAGTGGAGAGCACCAGTTCCAACTGTCACAGGACAGAGAGGGGAGAGCATCAGTTCCAACTGTCACAGGGCGGAGAGTGGAGAGCATCAGTTCCAACTGTCAGAGGACAGAGAGTGGAGAGCACCAGTTCCCACTGTCACAGGACAGAGAGTGGAGAGCACCAGTTCCAACTGTCACAGGACAGAGAGTGGAGAGCATCAGTTCCAACTGTCACAGGACAGAGAGTGAAGAGCACCAGTTCCCACTGTTACAGGACGGAGAGTGGAGAGCAGCAGTTCCAACTGTCACAGGATAGAGATTGGAGAGCAGCAGTTCCAACTGTCACAGGACTGAGAGTGGAGAGCAGCATTTCCAACTGTCACAGGACAGAGAGTGGAGAGCATCAGTTCCAATTGTCACAGGATGGAGATTGGAGAGCACAAGTTCCAACTTTCACAGGACGGAGAGTGGAGAGCACCAGTTCCAACTTTCACAGGACAGAGTGTGGAGCGCATCAGTTCCAACTGTCACAGCATGAGAGAGTGGAGAGCACCAGTTCCAACTGTCACAGGATAGAGAGTGGAGAGCACCAGTCCCAACTGTCACTGGACAGAGTGTGGAGAGCACCAGTTCCAACTGCCACAGGACGGGAGATTTGAGAGCACTAGTTCCAACTGTCACAGGACAGAGAGTGGATAGCACCAGTTCCCACTCTCACAGGACAGAGAGTGGATAGCACCAGTTCCAACTGTCACAGGAGAGAGAGTGGTGAGCACTAGTTCCCACTGTCACAGGACAGAGAATGGAGAGCACCAGTTCCCACTCTCACAGGAGGCAGAGTGGAGAGCACCAGTTCCAACTGTCACAGGACAGAGAGTGGAGAGCACCAGTCCCAACTGTCACAGGAGAGAGATGGGAGAGCACCAGTTCCAACTGTCACAGGAGAGAGAGTGGAGGGCATCAGTTGCAACTGTCACAGGACAGAGAGTGGAGAGCAACAGTTCCAACTGTCACAGGACAGAGAGTGGAGAGCACCAGTTCCAACTGTCGCAGGATGGAGGGTGGAGAGCACCAGTTCCAACTGTCACAGAACGGAGAGTGGAGAGCACCAATTCCAGCTGTCACAGGATACAGGATTCAGGGCATCAGTTGCAACTGTCACAGGATGGGAGAGTGGAGAGCATCAGTTCCAACAGTCACAGGACAGAGAGTGGAGAGCATCAGTTCCAACTGTCACAGGACAGAGAGTGGAGAGCACCAATTCAACCTGTCACAGGACGGGAGAGTGGAGAGCACCAGTTCCAACAGTCACAGGACAGAGAGTGGAGAGCATCAGTTCCAACTGTCACAGGACAGAGAGTGGAGAGCACCAATTCAACCTGTCACAGGATGGGAGAGTGGAGAGCACCAGTTCCAACTGTCACAGGACAGAGAGTGGAGAGCATCTGTTCCAACTGTCACAGGACAGAGAGTGGAGAGCATCAGTTCCAAGTGTCACAGGATGGGAGAGTGGAGAGCACCAGTTCCAACAGTCACAGGACAGAGAGTGGAGAGCATCAGTTCCAACTGTCACAGGACTGAGAGTGGAGAGCAGCATTTCCAACTGTCACATGACAGAGAGTGGAGAGCATTAGTTCCAACTGTCACAGGACGGAGATTGGAGAGCACCAGTTCCAACTTTCACAGGACGGAGAGTGGAGAGCACCAGTTCCAACTGTCACAGGACGGAGAGTGGAGAACACCAGTTCAAACTGTCACAGGACGGAGAGTGAAAAGCACCAGTTCCAACTGTCACAGGACAGAGAGTGGAGACCATCAGTTCCAACTGTCACAGGACAGAGAGTGGAGAGCATCAGTTCCAAGTATCACAGGATGGGAGAGTGGAGAGTACCAGTTCCAACAGTCACAGGACAGAGAGTGGAGAGCATCAGTTCCAACTGTCAGAGGACTGGGAGTGGAGAGCAGCAGTTCCAACTGCCACAGGACAGAGAGTGGAGAGCACCAGTTCCAACTTTCACAGGACGGAGAGTGGAGAGCACCAGTTCCAACTTTCACAGGACAGAGTGTTGAGAGCATCAGTTCAAACTGTCACAGCATGGGAGAGTGGAGAGCACCAGTTCGAACTGTCACAGGACAGAGAGTGGAGAGCACCAGTTCCAACTGTCACAGGACAGAGAGTGGAGCGCACCAGTTCCAACTGTCACAGGACGGGAGGGTGGAGAGCACCAGTTCCAACAGTTACAGGACAGAGAGTGGAGCGCACCAGTTCCAACAGTCACAGGACAGAGAGTGGAGAGCACCAGTTCCCACTCCCACAGGACGGCGAGTGGAGTGCAACATTTCCAACTGTCACAGGACAGAGAGTGGAGAGCACCAGTTCCAACTGTCACAGGACAGTGAGTGGAGAGCACCAGTTCCAACTGTCACAGGACAGAGAGTGGAGAGCACCAGTCCCAACTGTCACAGGACGGAGAGTGGAGAGCACCAGTTCCAACTGTCACAGGATAGCGAGTGGAGAGCACCAGTTCCAACTGTCACAGGATGGGAGGGTGGAGAGCACCAGTTCCAACAGTTACAGGACAGAGAGTGGAGAGCACCTGTTTCAACAGTCACAGGACAGATAGTGGAGAGCACCAGTTCCAACTGTCACAGGATGGAGAGTGGAGAGCACCAGTTACATCTGTCACAGTATAGAGAGTTGAGAGCACCAGGTCCAACTTTCACAGGACGGGAGAGTGGAGAGCACCAGTTCCAACAGTCACATGTCAGGGAGTGGAGAGCACAAGTTCCAACTGTCGTAGGATGGAGAGTGGAGAGCACCAGTCCCAACTGTCACAGCACGGAGAGTGGAGAGCACCAGTTCCAACTTTCACAGGATGGAGATGGAGAGCACCAGTTCCAACTTTCACAGCACAGAGAGTGGAGAGCATCAGTTCCAATTGTCACAGGACGGAGATTGGAGAGCACCAGTTCCAACTTTCAAAGGACGGAGAGTGGAGAGCACCAGTTCCAACTGTCACAGGACGTAGAGTGGAGAACACCAGTTCAAACTGTCACAGGACGGAGAGTGGAGAGCACCAGTTCCAACTGTCACAGGACAGAGAGTGGAGACCATCAGTTCCAACTGTCACAGGACAGAGAGTGGAGAGCATCAGTTCCAAGTATCACAGGATGGGAGAGTGGAGAGTACCAGTTCCAACAGTCACAGGACAGAGAGTGGAGAGCATCAGTTCCAACTGTCAGAGGACTGAGAGTGGAGAGCAGCAGTTCCAACTGTCACAGGACAGAGAGTGGAGAGCACCAGTTCCAACTTTCACAGGACGGAGAGTGGAGAGCACCAGTTCCAACTTTCACAGGACAGAGTTTTGAGAGCATCAGTTCAAACTGTCACAGCATGGGAGAGTGGAGAGCACCAGTTCCAACAGTCACAGGACAGAGAGTGGAGAGCACCAGTTCCAACAGTCACAGGACAGAGAGTGTAGAGCATCAGTTCCAACTGTCAGAGGACTGAGAGTGGAGAGCAGCAGTTCCAACTGTCACAGGACAGAGATTGGAGAGCACCAGTTCCAACTGTCACAGGACAGAGAGTGGAGCGCACCAGTTCCAACTGTCACAGGACCCGAGGGTGGAGAGCACCAGTTCCAACAGTTACAGGACAGAGAGTGGAGCGCACCAGTTCCAACAGTCACAGGACAGAGAGTGGAGAGCACCAGTTCCAACTGTCAAAGGATGGAGAGTGGATTGCACCAGTTCCAACTGTCACAGGACGGAGAGTGGAGAGCACCAGTTCCCCCTCTCACAGGACAGAATGGAGAGCACCTGTTCCAACTGTCACAGGAGAGAGAGTGGAGAGCACCAGTTCCCACTCCCACAGGACGGCGAGTGGAGAGCAACATTTCCAACTGTCACAGGACAGAGAGTGGGGAGCACCAGTTCCAACTGTCACAGGACAGTGAGTGGAGAGCACCAGTTCCAACTGTCACAGGACAGAGAGTGGAGAGCACCAGTCCCAACTGTCACAGGACGGAGAGTGGAGAGCACCAGTTCCAACTGTCACAGGATAGAGAGTGGAGAGCACCAGTTCCAACCGTCACAGGACGGGAGGGTGGAGAGCACCAGTTCCTACAGTTACAGGACAGAGAGTGGAGAGCACCAGTTCCAACAGTCACAGGACAGAGAGTGGAGAGCACCAGTTCAAACTGTCACAGGATGGAGAGTGGAGAGCACCAGTTACATCTGTCACAGTACAGAGAGTTCAGAGCACCAGTTCCAACTTTCACAGGACGGGAGAGTGGAGAGCACAAGTTCCAAATGTCACAGGACGGAGAGCGGAGAGCACCAGTTCCAACTTTCACAGGATGGAGATGGAGAGCACCATTCCAACTTTCACAGCACAGAGAGTGGAGAGCATCAGTTCCAACTGTCACAGGGTGGGAGAGTGGAGAGCACCAGTTTCAAATGTCACAGGATAGAGAGTGGAGAGCACCAGTCCCAACTGTCACTGGACAGAGAGTGGAGAGCACCAGTTCCAACTGTCACAGGACGGGAGATTGGAGAGCACTAGTTCCAACTGTCACAGGACAGAGAGTGGAGAGCACCAGTTCCCACTGTCACAGGTCAGAGAGTGGAGAGAACCAGTCCCAACTGTCATAGGACGGGAGATTGGAGAGCGCCAGTTCCAACTGTCACAGGACAGAGAGTGGAGAGAACCAGTTCCAACTGTCACAGGACGGGAGAGTGGAGAGCACCAGTTCAAACTGTCACAGGACAGAGATTTGATAGCACCAGTTCCCACTCTCACAGGACAGAGAGTGGAGAGCACCACTTGCAACAGTCACAGGACAGAAAGTGGAGAGCACCATTTCGAACTGTCACAGGACAGTGAGTGGAGAGCACCAGTCCCAACTGTCACAGCACAGAGAGTGGAGAGCACCAGTTCCAACTGTCGCAGGATGGAGAGTGGAGAGCACCAGTTCCAACTGTCACAGGACGGAGAGTGGAGAGCACCAATTCCAGCTGTCACAGGATGGTGAGTGGAGAGCACCAGTTCCAACTGTCACAGGACAGAGGATGCAGGGCATCAGTTGCAACTGTCACAGGATGGGAGAGTGGAGAGCACCAGTTCCAACAGTCACAGGACAGAGATTGGAGAGCATCAGTTCCAACTGTCACAGGACAGAGAGTGGAGAGCACCAGTTCGAACTGTCAGAGGACTGAGAGTGGAGAGCAGCAGTTCCAACTGTCACAGGACAGAGATTGGAGAGCACCAGTTCCAACTGTCACAGGAGAGAGAGTGGAGAGCACCAGTTCCCCCTCTCACAGGACAGAGTGGAGAGCACCAGTTCCAACTGTCACAGGAGAGAGTGGAGAGCACCAGTTCCCACTCCCACAGGACGGCGAGTGGAGAGCAACATTTCCAACTGTCACAGGACAGAGAGTGGAGAGCACCAGTTCCAACTGTCACAGGACGGTAGAGTGGAGAGCACCAGTTCCCACTGTCACAGGATGGGAGAGTGGAGAGCACCAGTTCCAACTGTCACAGGACAGAGAGGGGAGAGCATCAGTTCCAACTGTCACAGGGCGGAGAGTGGAGAGCACCGGTTCCAACTGTCACAGGACGGGAGAGTGGAGAGCACCAGTTCCCACTGTCACAGGACAGAGAGTGGAGAGAATCATTTCCAACTGTCACAGGACAGAGAGTGGAGAGCACCAGTTCCAACTGTCACAGGACGGTAGAGTGGAGAGCACCAGTTCCCTCTGTCACAGGATGGGAGAGTGGAGAGCACCAGTTCCAACTGTCACAGGACAGAGAGGGGAGAGCATCAGTTCCAACTGTCACAGGGCGGAGAGTGGAGAGCATCAGTTCCAACTGTCACAGGACAGAGAGTGGAGAGCACCAGTTCCCACTGTCACAGGACAGAGAGTGGAGAGCACCAGTTCCAACTGTCACAGGACAGAGAGTGGAGAGCATCAGTTCCAACTGTCACAGGACCGAGAGTGAAGAGCACCAGTTCCCACTGTTACAGGACGGAGAGTGGAGAGCAGCAGTTCCAACTGTCACAGGATAGAGATTGGAGAGCAGCAGTTCCAACTGTCACAGGACGGAGAGTGGAGAGCACCAGTTCAACCTGTCACAGGACGGGAGATTGGAGAGCACCAGTCCCAACTGTCACAGGACAGAGAGTGGAGCGCACCACTTGCAACAGTCACAGGACAGAAATTGGAGAGCACCATTTCGAACTGTCACAGGACAGAGAGTGGAGAGCACCAGTTCCAACTGTCACAGGACAGAGAGTGGAGAGCACCAGTTCCAACTGTCGCAGGATGGAGGGTGGAGAGCACCAGTTCCAACTGTCACAGAACGGAGAGTGGAGAGCACCAATTCCAGCTGTCACAGGACACAGGATTCAGGGCATCAGTTGCAACTATCACAGGATGGGAGAGTGGAGAGCACCAGTTCCAACAGTCACAGGATGGAGGGTGGAGAGCACCAGTTCCAACTGTCACAGAACGGAGAGTGGAGAGCACCAATTCCAGCTGTCACAGGACACAGGATTCAGGGCATCAGTTGCAACTGTCACAGGATGCGAGAGTGGAGAGCACCAGTTCCAACAGTCACAGGACAGAGAGTGGAGAGCATCAGTTCCCACTGTCACAGGACAGAGAGTGGAGAGAATCATTTCCAACTGTCACAGGACAGAGAGTGGAGAGCACCAGTTCCAACTGTCACAGGACGGTAGAGTGGAGAGCACCAGTTCCCACTGTCACAGGATGGGAGAGTGGAGAGCACCAGTTCCAACTGTCACAGGACAGAGAGGGGAGAGCATCAGTTCCAACTGTCACAGGGCGGAGAGTGGAGAGCAGCGGTTCCAACTGTCACAGGACGGAAGAGTGGAGAGCACCAGTTCCCACTGTCACAGGACAGAGAGTGGAGAGAATCATTTCCAACTGTCACAGGACAGAGAGTGGAGAGCATCAGTTCCAACTGTCACAGGGCGGAGAGTGGAGAGCATCAGTTCCAACTGTCACAGGACAGAGAGTGGAGAGCACCAGTTCCCACTGTTACAGGACGGAGAGTGGAGAGCAGCAGTTCCAACTGTCACAGGACAGAGATTGGAGAGCATCAGTTCCAACTGTCACAGGACAGAGAGTGAAGAGCACCAGTTCCCACTGTTACAGGACGGAGAGTGGAGAGCAGCAGTTCCAACTGTCACAGGATAGAGATTGGAGAGCAGCAGTTCCAACTGTCACAGGACTGAGAGTGGAGAGCAGCATTTCCAACTGTCACAGGACAGAGAGTGGAGAGCATCAGTTCCAATTGTCACAGGATGGAGATTGGAGAGCACAAGTTCCAACTTTCACAGGACGGAGAGTGGAGAGCACCAGTTCCAACTTTCACAGGACAGAGTGTGGAGCGCATCAGTTCCAACTGTCACAGCATGAGAGAGTGGAGAGCACCAGTTCCAACTGTCACAGGATAGAGAGTGGAGAGCACCAGTCCCAACTGTCACTGGACAGAGTGTGGAGAGCACCAGTTCCAACTGCCACAGGACGGGAGATTTGAGAGCACTAGTTCCAACTGTCACAGGACAGAGAGTGGATAGCACCAGTTCCCACTCTCACAGGACAGAGAGTGGAGAGCACCAGTTCCAACTGTCACAGGAGAGAGAGTGGAGAGCACTAGTTCCCACTGTCACAGGACAGAGAATGGAGAGCACCAGTTCCCACTCTCACAGGAGGCAGAGTGGAGAGCACCAGTTCCAACTGTCACAGGACAGAGAGTGGAGAGCACCAGTCCCAACTGTCACAGGAGAGAGATGGGAGAGCACCAGTTCCAACTGTCACAGGAGAGAGAGTGGAGGGCATCAGTTGCAACTGTCACAGGACAGAGAGTGGAGAGCAACAGTTCCAACTGTCACAGGACAGAGAGTGGAGAGCACCAGTTCCAACTGTCGCAGGATGGAGGGTGGAGAGCACCAGTTCCAACTGTCACAGAACGGAGAGTGGAGAGCACCAATTCCAGCTGTCACAGGATACAGGATTCAGGGCATCAGTTGCAACTGTCACAGGATGGGAGAGTGGAGAGCACCAGTTCCAACAGTCACAGGACAGAGAGTGGAGAGCATCAGTTCCAACTGTCACAGGACAGAGAGTGGAGAGCACCAATTCAACCTGTCACAGGACGGGAGAGTGGAGAGCACCAGTTCCAACAGTCACAGGACAGAGAGTGGAGAGCATCAGTTCCAACTGTCACAGGACAGAGAGTGGAGAGCACCAATTCAACCTGTCACAGGACGGGAGAGTGGAGAGCACCAGTTCCAACTGTCACAGGACAGAGAGTGGAGAGCATCTGTTCCAACTGTCACAGGACAGAGAGTGGAGAGCATCAGTTCCAAGTGTCACAGGATGGGAGAGTGGAGAGCACCAATTCCAACAGTCACAGGACAGAGAGTGGAGAGCATCAGTTCCAACTGTCACAGGACTGAGAGTGGAGAGCAGCATTTCCAACTGTCACATGACAGAGAGTGGAGAGCATTAGTTCCAACTGTCACAGGACGGAGATTGGAGAGCACCAGTTCCAACTTTCACAGGACGGAGAGTGGAGAGCACCAGTTCCAACTGTCACAGGACGGAGAGTGGAGAACACCAGTTCAAACTGTCACAGGACGGAGAGTGAAGAGCACCAGTTCCAACTGTCACAGGACAGAGAGTGGAGACCATCAGTTCCAACTGTCACAGGACAGAGAGTGGAGAGCATCAGTTCCAAGTATCACAGGATGGGAGAGTGGAGAGTACCAGTTCCAACAGTCACAGGACAGAGAGTGGAGAGCATCAGTTCCAACTGTCAGAGGACTGGGAGTGGAGAGCAGCAGTTCCAACTGCCACAGGACAGAGAGTGGAGAGCACCAGTTCCAACTTTCACAGGACGGAGAGTGGAGAGCACCAGTTCCAACTTTCACAGGACAGAGTGTTGAGAGCATCAGTTCAAACTGTCACAGCATGGGAGAGTGGAGAGCACCAGTTCGAACTGTCACAGGACAGAGAGTGGAGAGCACCAGTTCCAACTGTCACAGGACAGAGAGTGGAGCGCACCAGTTCCAACTGTCACAGGACGGGAAGGTGGAGAGCACCAGTTCCAACAGTTACAGGACAGAGAGTGGAGCGCACCAGTTCCAACAGTCACAGGACAGAGAGTGGAGAGCACCAGTTCCAACTGTCACAGGACAGAGAGGGGAGAGCATCAGTTCCAACTGTCACAGGGCGGAGAGTGGAGAGCACCGGTTCCAACTGTCACAGGACGGGAGAGTGGAGAGCACCAGTTCCCACTGTCACAGGACAGAGAGTGGAGAGAATCATTTCCAACTGTCACAGGACAGAGAGTGGAGAGCACCAGTTCCAACTGTCACAGGACGGTAGAGTGGAGAGCACCAGTTCCCACTGTCACAGGATGGGAGAGTGGAGAGCACCAGTTCCAACTGTCACAGGACAGAGAGGGGAGAGCATCAGTTCCAACTGTCACAGGGCGGAGAGTGGAGAGCATCAGTTCCAACTGTCACAGGACAGAGAGTGGAGAGCACCAGTTCCCACTGTCACAGGACAGAGAGTGGAGAGCACCAGTTCCAACTGTCACAGGACAGAGAGTGGAGAGCATCAGTTCCAACTGTCACAGGACCGAGAGTGAAGAGCACCAGTTCCCACTGTTACAGGACGGAGAGTGGAGAGCAGCAGTTCCAACTGTCACAGGATAGAGATTGGAGAGCAGCAGTTCCAACTGTCACAGGACGGAGAGTGGAGAGCACCAGTTCAACCTGTCACAGGACGGGAGATTGGAGAGCACCAGTCCCAACTGTCACAGGACAGAGAGTGGAGCGCACCACTTGCAACAGTCACAGGACAGAAATTGGAGAGCACCATTTCGAACTGTCACAGGACAGAGAGTGGAGAGCATCAGTTCCCACTGTCACAGGACAGAGAGTGGAGAGAATCATTTCCAACTGTCACAGGACAGAGAGTGGAGAGCACCAGTTCCAACTGTCGCAGGATGGAGGGTGGAGAGCACCAGTTCCAACTGTCACAGAACGGAGAGTGGAGAGCACCAATTCCAGCTGTCACAGGACACAGGATTCAGGGCATCAGTTGCAACTGTCACAGGATGGGAGAGTGGAGAGCACCAGTTCCAACAGTCACAGGATGGAGGGTGGAGAGCACCAGTTCCAACTGTCACAGAACGGAGAGTGGAGAGCACCAATTCCAGCTGTCACAGGACACAGGATTCAGGGCATCAGTTGCAACTGTCACAGGATGGGAGAGTGGAGAGCACCAGTTCCAACAGTCACAGGACAGAGAGTGGAGAGCATCAGTTCCCACTGTCACAGGACAGAGAGTGGAGAGAATCATTTCCAACTGTCACAGGACAGAGAGTGGAGAGCACCAGTTCCAACTGTCACAGGACGGTAGAGTGGAGAGCACCAGTTCCCACTGTCACAGGATGGGAGAGTGGAGAGCACCAGTTCCAACTGTCACAGGACAGAGAGGGGAGAGCATCAGTTCCAACTGTCACAGGGCGGAGAGTGGAGAGCAGCGGTTCCAACTGTCACAGGACGGGAGAGTGGAGAGCACCAGTTCCCACTGTCACAGGACAGAGAGTGGAGAGAATCATTTCCAACTGTCACAGGACAGAGAGTGGAGAGCATCAGTTCCAACTGTCACAGGGCGGAGAGTGGAGAGCATCAGTTCCAACTGTCACAGGACAGAGTGTGGAGAGCACCAGTTCCCACTGTCACAGGACAGAGAGTGGAGAGCACCAGTTCCAACTGTCACAGGACAGAGAGTGGAGAGCATCAGTTCCAACTGTCACAGGACAGAGAGTGAAGAGCACCAGTTCCCACTGTTACAGGACGGAGAGTGGAGAGCAGCAGTTCCAACTGTCACAGGATAGAGATTGGAGAGCAGCAGTTCCAACTGTCACAGGACTGAGAGTGGAGAGCAGCATTTCCAACTGTCACAGGACAGAGAGTGGAGAGCATCAGTTCCAATTGTCACAGGATGGAGATTGGAGAGCACAAGTTCCAACTTTCACAGGACGGAGAGTGGAGAGCACCAGTTCCAACTTTCACAGGACAGAGTGTGGAGCGCATCAGTTCCAACTGTCACAGCATGAGAGAGTGGAGAGCACCAGTTCCAACTGTCACAGGATAGAGAGTGGAGAGCACCAGTCCCAACTGTCACAGGACAGAGTGTGGAGAGCACCAGTTCCAACTGCCACAGGACGGGAGATTTGAGAGCACTAGTTCCAACTGTCACAGGACAGAGAGTGGATAGCACCAGTTCCCACTCTCACAGGACAGAGAGTGGAGAGCACCAGTTCCAACTGTCACAGGAGAGAGAGTGGAGAGCACTAGTTCCCACTGTCACAGGACAGAGAATGGAGAGCACCAGTTCCCACTCTCACAGGAGGCAGAGTGGAGAGCACCAGTTCCAACTGTCACAGGACAGAGAGTGGAGAGCACCAGTCCCAACTGTCACAGGAGAGAGATGGGAGAGCACCAGTTCCAACTGTCACAGGAGAGAGAGTGGAGGGCATCAGTTGCAACTGTCACAGGACAGAGAGTGGAGAGCAACAGTTCCAACTGTCACAGGACAGAGAGTGGAGAGCACCAGTTCCAACTGTCGCAGGATGGAGGGTGGAGAGCACCAGTTCCAACTGTCACAGAACGGAGAGTGGAGAGCACCAATTCCAGCTGTCACAGGATACAGGATTCAGGGCATCAGTTGCAACTGTCACAGGATGGGAGAGTGGATAGCACCAGTTCCAACAGTCACAGGACAGAGAGTGGAGAGCATCAGTTCCAACTGTCACAGGACAGAGAGTGGAGAGCACCAATTCAACCTGTCACAGGACGGGAGAGTGGAGAGCACCAGTTCCAACAGTCACAGGACAGAGAGTGGAGAGCATCAGTTCCAACTGTCACAGGACAGAGAGTGGAGAGCACCAATTCAACCTGTCACAGGACGGGAGAGTGGAGAGCACCAGTTCCAACTGTCACAGGACAGAGAGTGGAGAGCATCTGTTCCAACTGTCACAGGACAGAGAGTGGAGAGCATCAGTTCCAAGTGTCACAGGACAGAGAGTGGAGAGCATCAGTTCCAAGTATCACAGGATGGGAGAGTGGAGAGTACCAGTTCCAACAGTCACAGGACAGAGAGTGGAGAGCATCAGTTCCAACTGTCAGAGGACTGGGAGTGGAGAGCAGCAGTTCCAACTGCCACAGGACAGAGAGTGGAGAGCACCAGTTCCAACTTTCACAGGACGGAGAGTGGAGAGCACCAGTTCCAACTTTCACAGGACAGAGTGTTGAGAGCATCAGTTCAAACTGTCACAGCATGGGAGAGTGGAGAGCACCAGTTCGAACTGTCACAGGACAGAGAGTGGAGAGCACCAGTTCCAACTGTCACAGGACAGAGAGTGGAGCGCACCAGTTCCAACTGTCACAGGACGGGAAGGTGGAGAGCACCAGTTCCAACAGTTACAGGACAGAGAGTGGAGCGCACCAGTTCCAACAGTCACAGGACAGAGAGTGGAGAGCACCAGTTCCAACTGTCAAAGGATGGAGAGTGGATTGCACCAGTTCCAACTGTCACAGGATGGAGAGTGGATTGCACCAGTTCCAACTGTCACAGGACGGAGAGTGGAGAGCACCAGTTCCAACTGTCACAGGAGAGAGAGTGGAGAGCACCAGTTCCCCCTCTCACAGGACAGAGTGGAGAGCACCAGTTCCAACTGTCACAGGAGAGAGTGGAGAGCACCAGTTCCCACTCCCACAGGACGGCGAGTGGAGAGCAACATTTCCAACTGTCACAGGACAGAGAGTGGAGAGCACCAGTTCCAACTGTCAGAGGACAGTGAGTGGAGAGCACCAGTTCCAACTGTCACAGGACAGAGAGTGGAGAGCACCAGTCCCAACTGTCACAGGACGGAGAGTGGAGAGCACCAGTTCCAACTGTCACAGGATAGCGAGTGGAGAGCACCGGTTCCAACTGTCACAGGATGGGAGGGTGGAGAGCACCAGTTCCAACAGTTACAGGACAGAGAGTGGAGAGCACCTGTTTCAACAGTCACAGGACAGAGAGTGGAGAGCACCAGTTCCAACTGTCACAGGATGGAGAGTGGAGAGCACCAGTTACATCTGTCACAGTATAGAGAGTTGAGAGCACCAGTTCCAACTTTCACAGGACGGGAGAGTGGAGAGCACCAGTTCCAACAGTCACATGTCAGGGAGTGGAGAGCACAAGTTCCAACTGTCGTAGGATGGAGAGTGGAGAGCACCAGTCCCAACTGTCACAGCACGGAGAGTGGAGAGCACCAGTTCCAACTTTAACAGGATGGAGATGGAGAGCACCAGTTCCAACTTTCACAGCACAGAGAGTGGAGAGCATCAGTTCCAATTGTCACAGGACGGAGATTGGAGAGCACCAGTTCCAACTTTCAAAGGACGGAGAGTGGAGAGCACCAGTTCCAACTGTCACAGGACGTAGAGTGGAGAACACCAGTTCAAACTGTCACAGGACGGAGAGTGGAGAGCACCAGTTCCAACTGTCACAGGACAGAGAGTGGAGACCATCAGTTCCAACTGTCACAGGACAGAGAGTGGAGAGCATCAGTTCCAAGTATCACAGGATGGGAGAGTGGAGAGTACCAGTTCCAACAGTCACAGGACAGAGAGTGGAGAGCATCAGTTCCAACTGTCAGAGGACTGAGAGTGGAGAGCAGCAGTTCCAACTGTCACAGGACAGAGAGTGGAGAGCACCAGTTCCAACTTTCACAGGACGGAGAGTGGAGAGCACCAGTTCCAACTTTCACAGGACAGAGTTTTGAGAGCATCAGTTCAAACTGTCACAGCATGGGAGAGTGGAGAGCACCAGTTCCAACAGCCACAGGACAGAGAGTGGAGAGCACCAGTTCCAACAGTCACAGGACAGAGAGTGGAGAGCATCAGTTCCAACTGTCAGAGGACTGAGAATGGAGAGCAGCAGTTCCAACTGTCACAGGACAGAGATTGGAGAGCACCAGTTCCAACTGTCACAGGACAGAGAGTGGAGCGCACCAGTTCCAACTGTCACAGGACCCGAGGGTGGAGAGCACCAGTTCCAACAGTTACAGGACAGAGAGTGGAGCGCACCAGTTCCAACAGTCACAGGACAGAGAGTGGAGAGCACCAGTTCCAACTGTCAAAGGATGGAGAGTGGATTGCACCAGTTCCAACTGTCACAGGACGGAGAGTGGAGAGCACCAGTTCCAACTGTCACAGGAGAGAGAGTGGAGAGCACCAGTTCCCCCTCTCACAGGACAGAATGGAGAGCACCTGTTCCAACTGTCACAGGAGAGAGAGTGGAGAGCACCAGTTCCCACTCCCACAGGACGGCGAGTGGAGAGCAACATTTCCAACTGTCACAGGACAGAGAGTGGAGAGCACCAGTTCCAACTGTCACAGGACAGTGAGTGGAGAGCACCAGTTCCAACTGTCACAGGACAGAGAGTGGAGAGCACCAGTCCCAACTGTCACAGGACGGAGAGTGGAGAGCACCAGTTCCAACTGTCACAGGATAGAGAGTGGAGAGCACCAGTTCCAACCGTCACAGGACGGGAGGGTGGAGAGCACCAGTTCCTACAGTTACAGGACAGAGAGTGGAGAGCACCAGTTCCAACAGTCACAGGACAGAGAGTGGAGAGCACCAGTTCCAACTGTCACAGGATGGAGTGTGGAGAGCACCAGTTACATCTGTCACAGTACAGAGAGTTGAGAGCACCAGTTCCAACTTTCACAGGACGGGAGAGTGGAGAGCACAAGTTCCAAATGTCACAGGACGGAGAGCGGAGAGCACCAGTTCCAACTTTCACAGGATGGAGATGGAGAGCACCATTCCAACTTTCACAGCACAGAGAGTGGAGAGCATCAGTTCCAACTGTCACAGGGTGGGAGAGTGGAGAGCACCAGTTTCAAATGTCACAGGATAGAGAGTGGAGAGCACCAGTCCAAACTGTCACTGGACAGAGAGTGGAGAGCACCAGTTCCAACTGTCACAGGACGGGAGATTGGAGAGCACTAGTTCCAACTGTCACAGGACAGAGAGTGGAGAGCACCAGTTCCCACTGTCACAGGTCAGAGAGTGGAGAGAACCAGTCCCAACTGTCATAGGACGGGAGATTGGAGAGCGCCAGTTCCAACTCTCACAGGACAGAGAGTGGAGAGAACCAGTTCCAACTGTCACAGGACGGGAGAGTGGAGAGCACCAGTTCAAACTGTCACAGGACAGAGATTTGATAGCACCAGTTCCCACTCTCACAGGACAGAGAGTGGAGAGCACCACTTGCAACAGTCACAGGACAGAAAGTGGAGAGCACCATTTCGAACTGTTACAGGACAGTGAGTGGAGAGCACCAGTTCCCCCTCTCACAGGACAGAGTGGAGAGCACCAGTTCCAACTGTCGCAGGATGGAGAGTGGAGAGCACCAGTTCCAACTGTCACAGGACGGAGAGTGGAGAGCACCAATTCCAGCTGTCACAGGACAGAGAGTGGAGAGCACCAGTTCCAACTGTCACAGGACAGAGGATGCAGGGCATCAGTTGCAACTGTCACAGGATGGGAGAGTGGAGAGCACCAGTTCCAACAGTCACAGGACAGAGATTGGAGAGCATCAGTTCCAACTGTCACAGGACAGAGAGTGGAGAGCATCAATTCAACCTGTCACAGCACGGGAGAGTGGAGAGCACCAGTTCCAACTGTCACAGGACAGAGAGTGGAGAGCACCACTTCCAACTGTCACAGGACAGAGAGTGGAGAGCACCAGTTCCAACTGTCACAGGATGGAGAGTGGAGAGCACCAGTTCCAACTGTCACAGGACAGAGCGTGGAGAGCACCAGTCCCAACTGTCACAGGCCGGGAGCGTGGAGAGCACCAGTTCCAACTGTCACAGGATGGAGATTGGAGAGCACCAGTTCCAACTGTCACAGGACAGAGAGTGGAGAGCACCAGTTCCAAGTGTCACAGGACGGAGAGTGGAGAGCACCAGTTCCAACTGTCACAGGACAGAGAGTGGAGAGCACCAGTTCCAACTGTCGCAGGACAGAGAGTGGAGAGCACCAGTTCCAAGTTTCACAGGACGGAGAGTGGAGAGCACCAGTTCCAACTGTCACAGGACAGAGAGTGGAGATCACCAGTTCCAACTGTCACAGGACAGAGAGTGGAGAGCACCAGTTCCAACTGTCGCAGGAGAGAGAGTGGAGAGCATCAGTTCCAACTGTCACAGGACAGAGATTGGAGAGCACCAGTTCCAACTGTGACAGGACAGAGAGTGGAGAGCACCAGTTCCAACTGTCGCAGGAGAGAGAGTGGAGAGCATCAGTTCAACTGTCACAGG
The DNA here is from genome assembly GCF_044704955.1 of Pristiophorus japonicus. NCBI lineage: Eukaryota > Metazoa > Chordata > Chondrichthyes > Pristiophoridae > Pristiophorus > Pristiophorus japonicus. The sequence continues at coordinate 194,490,510 of NC_091986.1, read as the reverse complement.
ACGGAGAGTGGAGAGCACCAGTTCCAAGTGTCACAGGACGGAGAGTGGAGAGCACCAGTTCCAACTGTCACAGGACAGAGAGTGGAGAGCACCAGTTCCAACTGTCGCAGGAGAGAGAGTGGAGAGCACCAGTTCCAACTGTCACAGGACAGAGAGTGGAGAGCACCAGTTCCAACTGTCACAGGAGGGGAGAGTGGAGAGCACCAGTTGCCACTCTCACAGGACAGAATGTGGAGAGCACAATTCCAACTGTCGCAGGACGGAGAGTGGAGAGCACCAGTTCCCACTCTCACAGGACAGAGAGTGGAGAGCACCAGTTCCAACTGTCGCAGGAGAGAGAGTGGAGAGCACCAGTTCCAACTGTCACAGGACAGAGAGTGGAGAGCACCAGTTCCCACTCTCACAGGACAGAGTGTGGAGAGCACAGTTCCAACTGTCACAGGATGGAGAGTGTAGAGCCCATTTCCAACTGTCACAGGACGGAGAGTGGAGAGCACCAGTTCCCACTCTCACAGGACAGAGAGTGGAGAGCACAGTTCCAACTGTCACAGGATGGAGAGTGTAGAGCCCATTTCCAACTGTCACAGGACGGAGAGTGGAGAGCACCAGTTCCCACTCTCACAGGACAGAGAGTGGAGAGCACAGTTCCAACTGTCACAGGATGGAGAGTGGAGATCACCAGTTCCCACTCTCACAGTACGGAGAATGGAGAGCACCTGTTCCCACTGTTACAGGACGGAGAGTGGAGACCACCAGTTCAAACTGTCACAGGACGGAGAGTGGAGAGCCCCAGTTCCAACTGTCACAGGACATCCAATCGTGCCCCGGTAGCTTCCCCCAAAGGAAGTGGAGTGTTGGAAATTGCACTCCGCTTCCATTGAGGTGTGGTAAGGCCAATTCTGCGGCAGGAGCAGGACTTCCACGCTGGTGTCTAAAATTCCCTGCCCCAGACGATTACCGGCCCCAAGATGGGAGCCTGTGCTTGGAGGCAGAAGGAAGTTGAGGGGAGACGGGGGCGGGATATGGAGGGGAGAGTGGTGGAGTTGGGGACAGTAGGGGCCACATTGCAGCGGAGGTCTGGGGGGGTGCGAAGTGTGTTGGAGGGGCGGGTCTGGGGGCTCTGTGCCTCGGTGCGGGGAGTGTTCAGAGTGGGATGGACGGGTTGACTGCGCAGATGTTGGTTGGTGGATGTGGTGTGGTTGGCATCGCGGGGGCATGGCTCCGGGATGGCCGGGGCTGGGGGCTCGACATCCGGGCAATTGGGAGGGATTCTGACGGGACGGGGCGGGTTGGGTGCGGGGGGAATGTTCCCGGTGTTGGGTGGGACCAGAGCCGGGGGGGTGGGCACGCTCTTGGGATGGGGGGTGGGCTGTTTGTGGCTGAGATTGGAAGAGACTTCTTCACTCGGGGATTTGTTGGCCTGTGGGGTTCCCTGCCGCAGAGAGTTGTTGATGCCAGTTCATTGGATGTGTTCGGGAGGGAGTTGGATGTGGTCCTTGCGGCTGGGTGGGTCGGGGGGGGTGTGGAGGGGGCGTGGGGGGGAGGTGCTGGGGTGGGTGATCAGCCATGATCTTGTTGAATGGCGGTGCAGGCTCGAAGGGCCAAATGGCCTACTCCTGCACCTATTTTCTATGTTTCTATGTTTCTACCTGGACCACCTTGGGAGCGAGAGTGCCGCGCGATCAGCCTGACACTCAAAGCAGAGTGCCATGCTGAGCGATCGCGGCACCGACCCCGCCAACAAACTGCGTCCAGAGCGGCAACGAAAACTGCACGTTTTATTTCGCAGACCACCTCCCCTTTACATTTCGCCCCGGTAACAGCCGGCTGCCCCGTATGTGTCCCCCAAAGCTGTTATCAGCCGGCGTAGTTTCAGGGGGTGAAACCCAATTCAGGGGTCAGACGCTAACGGGGCAATGCGCATGCTGATGACATCATGATCTCTGGGCACAGGAGATCAGGGTGCAACACAGTAACTAAACTCCCAACGAATTTAGCGGGAATCGTTAGCAGCGCCGTGCCCGGTGGTGGTGGGGGGGTGGGGGGGTGAGGGGAGGGGTGCGCGTAGGGAAGTGAGAGGACCTTGCAAAGACTAAACACCTTCACAACAATATTAAAGAAGCATAAGTACATTTAAAGCACCAAGCACTAAACAAAACAGTACATTTAAAGCACCAAGCACTAAACAAAGCAGTACATTTAAAGCACCAAGCACTAAACAAAGCACAAAAATAAGCATTCAATAACAAATAAAAAATACAAGGAAGTTAAGAGGACCTGCACCTAGCACCAAGACTTACAAAACACTCAACAACTAGATTAAAAATTAATTGGTAAACTCGCAAATACATTATAGCAAGTCCTGGACATTTTGATGAGCAAGTTTATTCTGTGCACTGAAGCACAGTGTGTTTTATTTCCTTACAGAATGTTTTTATATGGTATTCTTATACCAACAAAGGCACCTTTATCAAAAGGTTACAAGAATGTTTTATATGGCATTTAAATTATTTATTTTTTTAGAATTTTATACTCTAAATCTCTGTGTTTGTTGTTTGCCTTGTTTGGTCTTTAATTCCAGTCTCACAGGCTTTGCTGTTGGATTTGGTTTACACTACCTCTCCCAAGATCTAACAATAAAGCTTTGTTTTTTTAAATATTTGCTGTATATGAGCGGATGCAGCTTCTGGTTTGTAATGTTAAAAATAAATGTTCATGGGGAGGGGAATTTAATTTATCCAGAGCAAGGTAACTTTTCTTCTTAAATGTGAAGCCGTTGAGATAGATTTACATATTTATGATCTAGATTAGTTTTATTCCAATTCCATTTTTAACTCTCATCAATTATCTGAAAATATATCCACTTTGGTGGTAAAAACAGAGAGACAGACTATTATCTGAATGGTGACAGATTAGGAAAAGGGGAGGTGCAACGAGATCTGGGTGTCATGGTACATCAGTCATTGAAGGTGGGCATGCAGGTACAGCAGGCGGTTAAGAAAGCAAATGGCATGTTGGCCTTCATAGCGAGGGGATTTGAGTACAGGGGCAGGAAGGTGTTGCTACAGTTGTACAGGGCCTTGATGAGGCCACACCTGGAGTATTGTGTACAATTTTGGTCTCCTAACTTGAGGAAGGTCATTCTTGCTATTGAGGGAGTGCAGCGAAGGTTCACCAGACTGATTCCCGGGATGGCGGGACTAACATATCAAGAAAGACTGGATCAACTGGGCTTGTATTCACTGGAGTTCAGAAGAATGAGAGGGGACCTCATAGAAACGTTTAAAATTCTGATGGGTTAAGACAGGTTAGATGCAGGAAGAATGTTCCCAATGTTGGGGAAGTCCAGAACCAGGGGTCACAGTCTAAGGATAAGGGGTAAGCCATTTAGGACTGAGATGAGGAGAAACTTCTTCACCCAGAGAGTGGTGAACCTGTGGAATTCTCTACCACAGAAAGTTGTTGAGGCCAATTCACTAAATATATTCAAAAAGGAGCTGGATGTAGTCCTTACTATTAGGGGGATCAAGGGGTATGGCGAGAAAGCAGGAATGGGGTACTGAAGTTGCATGTTCAGCCATGAACTCATTGAATGGCGGTGCAGTCTCGAAGGGCCAAATGTCCTACTCCTGCACCTATTTTCTATGTTTCTATGTTTCTATAATAACCCAACATTATGACTTGCTTGATTTTGGGGTTTTATTTTGGACTGAGCATTTATGTTAGACAAAATTATGCACATTCAAGAACTACATACTCTAGCAACTGTGCCAAAGGATTTCTGCCAGCATGCTGATAAAACACCTTAATGGCCAACCTTCAAGTACTTTGCAATATGTCAGCATAATTTCAATTTTACTTACAAATACCGATATTCTGGTAACTCATCTGGCTGCTGATGAGGGAGCCCATTCGGCCAGGGCTAAGGGGGGGCGTGCTTCGGGCCCCTCCCACACAGCCTGCAGAGCACATGCAGAGATTGTGGGGGCGAGGAGCTATTGCACATGCATGCACACTCTAGTACGCATGTGCAGAGGTCCCGGCACTGTTTTCAGCGCCGGGACCTGGCTCCGCCCCCCCCACTGCTTGTGCTGTGCCACGCCAAGGCCGGCAACGTTCCAAGGAGCGGGGAGAATTCCTAGGTAAGTTTTAGAGTAGAAAGTCGATGCACCTCACAGACATGCGCTGTTTTAACCGGGGGGGCAAACTTGGGCCCTTGGTCACCATTACTGATACGAGCATTTTTTATTCCAGATTACCTGTCTCATCAATAGGCTGAGTTATGATCCAGTTCCTAGTGAGCATGGGTTTAGAACACAAAAACTGGCACTGGCAGTGGGTACGGTAGCATAGTGTTATGTTACTGGACGAGTAATCCAAAGGCCTGGACTAATGATCCAGAGTCGTGAGTTCAAATCCAACCACAGCAGCTAGGGAATTTAAATTCCGTTAATCTGGAATAAAAAGCTAGTATTAGTAATAGTGATCACAAAACTACCGGATTGTTAAGGATGTAACTAGTAGAGTGGATAAGGGAGAACAAGTGGATGTGGTGTATTTGGGCTTTCAAAAGGCTTTTGATAAGGTCCCACACAAGAGATTGGTGTGAAAATTAAAGCACATGGTATTGGGGGTAATGTACTGACTTGGATAGAGAACTGGTTGGCAGACAGGAAGCAGAGAGTCGGGATAAACGGGTGCTTTTATAATGGCAGGCTGTGACTAGTGGAGTACTGCAGGGCTCAGTGCTGGGACCCCAGCTATTTACAATATACATTAATGATTTAGATGAAGGAATTGAGTGTAATATCTCCAAGTTTGCAGATAACACTAAATTGGGTGGCGGTATGAGCTGTGAGGAGGATGCTCAGAGGCTGCAGGGTGACTTGGACAGGTTAGGTGAGTGGGCAACTGCATGGCAGATGCAGTATAATGTGGATAAATGTGAGGTTATCCACTTTGGGGGCAAAAACACGAAGGCAGAATATTATCTGAATGGCGGCAGATTAGGAAAAGGAGAGGTGCAACGAGACCTGGGTGTTATGGTACATCAGTCATTGAAAGTTGTCATGCAGGTACAGCAGCCGGTGAAGAAGGAAAATGGTATGTTGGCCTTCATAGCTAGGGGATTTGAGTATAGGAGCAGGGAGGTCTTACTGCAGTTGTACAGGGACTTGGTGAGGCCTCACCTGGAATATTGTGTTCAGTTTTTGTCTCCTAATCTGAGGAAGAACATTCTTGCTATTGAGGGAGCGCAGCGAAGGTTCACCAGACTGATTCCCGGGATGGCAGGACTGAGAAATGAGGAGAGACTGGATCAACTGGGCCTTTATACACTGGAGTTTAGAAGGATGAGAGGGGATCTCATAGAAACATATAAGATTCTGATGGGACTGGAGAGGTTAGATGCGGGAAGAATGTTCCCGATGTTGGGGAAGTCCAGAACCAGGGGACACAGTATAAGGATAAGGGGTAGGCCATTTAGGACTGAGATGAGGAGAAACTTCCTTCACTCAGAGAGTTGTTAACCTGTGGAATTCCCTACCGCAGAGAGTTGTTGATGCCAGTTCATTGGATATATTCAAGAGGGAGTTAGATATGGCCCTTAAGGCTAAAGGGATCAAGGCGTATGGAGAGAAAGTAGGAAAGGGGTACTGAGGGAATGATCAGTCATGAACTTATTGAATGGTGGTGCAGGCTCGAAGGGCCGAATGGCCTACTCCTGCACCTATTTTCTATGTTCCTATGTTTCTATGTTGTAAGAAACCCAACTTGTTCACTAATGTCCTTTAGGGAAGGAAATCTGCAGTCCTTACCCACTCTGGCCTATATATGACATCACTGTGGTTGACTCTTAACTGCCCTCTGCCGTATCAAACAAAAGCTGTGACGATGACTGTAAGGGCAACTAGGGATGGGCAATAAATGCTGGCCTTGCCCGCATGCACACATCTCGTGAATGAATAAATAAAAAAATAACTGTGGCAATCTCACTCAGAGAGGCTTGCTCGTGTGAGAAATGGAAGTGCAGCACGGGGTATATTTCTGAGAGTGGAGCTGAGGTACACGCTGTTGGTGCAAAATTGAGAGTCTTTCTTTGCATTTGGCTTTGAAGGTCACGGTGACCTTGACTGCTACTTGGAGAGCCGTGGTCGCCCTGGTCTGAGGCTGGAGGTTTGAGGGTGAGAAAGCTAGGTCTCAAACTCATGTCCTGAACTTAAATAAAGGCAATTACAAATGTATGAAGGCAGAGTTGGCTAAAGTGGACTGGGAAAATCGATTAAAGGGTAAGATAGTAGATGAGCAGTGGCAAACATTTGAGGAGATGTTTCATAACTCTCAGCAAAGATATATTCCAGTGAGAAGGAAAGACTTTCAGAGAAGGGAGAACCATCCTTGGCTAACTAAGGAAGCAAAGGATGGTATCAAATTGAAAACAAAGGCATATAATGTTACGAAGAATAGTGGAAGGGCAGAGGATTGAGAATTTTTTAGAAACCAGCAAAGGATGACTAAAAAAATAATAAAGAGAAAGAAGATAGTTTATGAGAGTAAACTAGCAAGAAATATAAAAACAGAGAGTAAGAGCTTCTACAGGTATATAAAAAGGAAGAGAGTAGTTAAAGTAAACATTGGTCTCTTAGAGGATGAGACTGGGGAATTAATAATGGGAAACAGGGAAATGGCAGAGATTTTGAACAAATATTTTGTATCGATCTTCATGGTAGAAGACACTAAAAGCATCCCAATAATTGAGAATCAAGGGACTATTGGGAGGGGGGAACTTAAAACAATTGCTATCACTAGAGAAAAAGTACAACGCAATCTAATGCAACTAAAGATGGACAAGTCCCCTGGACCTGATGGCTTGCATCCTAGGGTCTTAAAAAAAGTGGCTGCAGAGATAGTGGATGCATTGGTTGTAATCTACCAAAGTTCCCTGGATTCTGCAGAGGTCCCAAAGGATTAGAAAACCGCAAATGTAATGCCCCTATTTAAGAAAGGAGGGGGAGAGAAAGCGGGAAACTATAGATCAGTTAGCCTAATATCTGTCATTGGGAAAATGCTGGTGTAATGGTTGGAGCTTTTTGTCTGAGTGCAGCCACTGTAATTGTCATGAAGTTTTCCCACCACTGGGTGGTGTTTTCCGATTGGATATAGAGAGAGAGAAAGCAGTGACTGCCTACATTTTAGCTGAAATTATCTGTAACTTTTGTTAATTAGAAAGAAATCTTCTGTCGTAGCAAACCTTCCAGAAGTACAGTTATGTAAGTAACGTCTCCTTATTCAATTGTTTTGGAATTATTGTATTTTAACTTTGATGTACAGTAAGAGATAAGTAACTTATTTTTATTGCTGGTTTTATTTGATTGTTACTATTGTATTACAAGAATTCTAGATCTGTCTTTTATTCTTTATCAACAGTTTTACACTGCATTATTAAAGGATTTGGATTCTGAAGCTTTGACCTTTAGCCATATTTCTTGGTGTAGTATTGAAGCTAGCTGGAGAATCAGAGTTATTGCTCATTGTACACCACACTCTGACAAAAATCAGTACAGTAAAAAATAACTGTGAAGCATGACTTAAGAATTACCCCTAGTAATCGCCCAGGTCACTAGGTAGATCATCATGTCAGGCGTCCCGATATCGCGAAATCGCTGCACGAGGAAAATCTGCGCTCAGAGTTTGAGGAGATCTCTCCCGCTGGGCCAGACCCTCAGAGTCGATCTCAGAGAGAGAGAGGTACCCTACCCCAAAAGCCCTCAGCAATGATCTGGATACAAGAAAAAATAAATTACATTGTCACTGGCAGAGAACCCAACTAATCCTTGAAGAACTTCAAGATGTCCCAGAAGATGAGAACACTTTTCAACCAGCCACTGCTGAGGCTCGCTCGGCATCCAGATGTATGCGCTCTGCGACCTCAAAATCCAAGATAAAACTGGAGCATTCAAGGAAGATGCTCAACAAACTAAATCAATCTTCCTAGACAACTGTGAACTCGCAAATGGCGCCATCGCTCACTTGACAGAGTGGCTCCACCTCTGGCCCTAGAATCACGGTCAAGCATCAGGTCGAGCATCAGCAGATGGTCGGGACACTTGACAAGGAGCTCAAGAATATTGCCCTCAAGTCGGACTACCTTGATCAACGTTCGAGCCGACGACGCCGCTGCCACCAAGAACACAGACTTTGAGGAAGTCATAGCGAGACAAACGGTCGAGTCGAAAGTGGCAGGAGCGAAGGCCAAGGTGGATTTCCAGATACTTCAAGCCAGGAAAACCGTCGCTGTACAACAAGCACAGGTAGAGGAGATGGAGCGAGCCAAGCAAGAGGCACGGAGGTCTTGGGCCTGAACCTCACCAGAACAGACCTCAAACGACTATGCCTCACAGTTTTGGCACCTCGCAGACAGGTCGGTTCAGTCTGCCCCTATATTCTGGCTTTAGACAGCGGGCCCAATCTTCCAGCCATCCAGAACGGAACGAAGAGCTGTCCCACCAGCCAGCAGTCTAGCACCGAACTGCTCGAGCCCCCGTCCTCTCGAGCTGGCAGACAACCGGAGGGAGCCATTCCTCAACCTGACAAAGGACATTTCCGACACTCTCGCTCATCAGCGCCAGCCTGCACACGAGCCTGAGGTCTATGATGGGGACCCGATCGTGTTTCAGTGACAGTGACCTTTACACAGTAAGCCAGGTATATCAGCTAACCTCAGAGGGGACAGGAAGAATCAGAAGGCCCAGCTCTTCCCTTCATTTCTTGGCAACATGTACACCTACGAAGTCGGCACCCACGCTGCTAGCTTCAGAGATATGCCTGTACCATGACGGGCAAGGACATCATCTGTCAGAAGGTCATCATATTTCAGCCAAAAGCCCATTCAAGAACAAAGTGAATTCCGCACAGCCACCAGTGTTTCAGGTGTGGCGACCACCACAGAATGCAAGACTCCAGACCAAGGTGCATTGCAAGGAATGCCAAGGCACAGAGCATGCCTCCTTCATGCACCCGACGCCGAGACAGAATGGCGGGGAGACCCACGGCGGGGACACCCACCACAAAAGGCCAACAGACGAGACACAGGTCAGACAGGCCATTGCAAAGTGCACCAAATACCTGGCTTGCCCTTCCGCACAATCTTGTTGTAAGATCGTTCTATGTCGATTCATCCCTCGAAACATATCCTTGGCTACGCGGTGCTGGACGACCAATCTAATGCCTGTTTCAGAGACCCCGAAATCTTCAATGCTTCAGATCTCCCGTGGCGGAGACAGGATCACGGCCAAGGGGAGATGAGCAAGCAGTCTAATCGTAGAAGTGACAGATGGAAAGATCGAATAGCTGCCTACCATCCTTGGGAATGCCCACATCCCCAGAGACAGAAGCGAGATCCCACTTCCCGATTTCTGCGAGAAGTTCCCCCACCTCAGGTCAGTGGCAGAACAGATTCCCGAGCCAAGAGAGGGTGTCCTCATCATCCTCCTCATTGGGAGAAACTGCCCTGAGCCCCTCAAGATCATGGAGTCTTTCAACGGGCCAAGAGGAACACTGTGGGCACAACGTATGTACCTAGGCTGGACAGGTTAGCCTAAGTGGGGCAAATTAGAAAGTCTATGCCTCCATCAACCATACTATCCTTCAGCCATTGAAGGCCATGTCCATCGACCCTAACACTCAGTTAAGATCATGACAGATAGTGTTCACCTCAACTTGAAGAGCCACTCGGAGTTCCCGCCACTTCTCAATACTAAACCTCAGACATTCACTCCTGCCATTCTTGTGGCTCTGAAAACTCAGCCCCTCAAGGCACCACCTGGCAACTTTGTGCAGGAAGCCCTGTATGGACGACAAAGATGATGGGCCCAACGACCTGCAGGTCAACTCCGGAATCGACAGCGGAAGAAACAGCGGCAGAGCTGGCAGCCTCAACATAAGACAAAGACGGACACCCCTGCTGGGGATGTCATTCTCCTCTGGCAGGAAGAACTTCCCTGGAATGACTGGCCACTTGCAGGTGCCTCTGAGTCCTACCCCACCGATGACGGAAGAGTATGTAAGGTGGATGCTATGGTCTGTAGCGATGGCACACGTCGCAGCTACTCGAGAATGAACACATACTTATACAGTCAACGCCCGCCTCAAAGCCATCCCACGAACTAAGAGGAACTGATCTCTAACTCGTAAAAAATTCAAACATTGTTATTTTTAGATGCAGAGTGCAATGGTTGGAGTTTTTTGTCTGACTGTGGCCACCGTAGTTGTCATGACATTTTCCCACCACTATGTGACATTTATTGATTGGACAGAGAAAGAGAAAGAGAGAGAGAAAGCAGGGACCTGCCTCCATTTTAGCGAGAACTATTTGTAACTTTTGTTAATTAGAAACAACTCTCCTGTAGTAGCAAACCTTCCCAGGGGTACAGTTATGTAAGTAACTTCTCTTTATCCAATCATTCTGGAATTATTGTATTTTAGCTTTGGTGTGCAATAAGAGATAAGTGACTTCTCTTCATTGTTGTTTTTATTAGATTGTTACTGTTGTATTACAAGAATTCTAGATTTGCCTTTTATTCTTTATCAACAGTTATCAACACTGCATTATTAAAGGATTTGGATTCTGAAGCTTTGACCTTTAGCCATATTTCTTGATGTAGCATTGAAGCTAGCTGGAGAATCAGAGTTATCGCTCGCTGTACCATTATTAAGGAATTAGGAGCAGGACATTTAGAAAATCATAATACAGTCAAGCGGAGTCAGCATAGTTTTAGAAAGGGAAATCATGTTTGACAAATTTGCTGGAGTTCTTTGAGGATGTAACGAGCAGGGTGGATAAAGAGGAACCAGTAGATGTCATGGATTTCCAGAAGGCATTCGATAAGGTGCCACATAAAAGGTTACTGCCAGAAAATGACCCATTTATCCCGACTCTCTGTTTTCTGTTAGTTAGCCAATCCTCTATCCAAGCTTATATATTACCCTCAAGATGAGAGCTTACGGGTTGGAGGTAATATATTAGCTTGGATAGAGGATTGGCTAACTAACAGAAAACAGAGAGTGGGATAGATGGGTCATTTTCCGGTTGGCAAACAGTAACTAATGGGGTGCCACAGGGATCAGTGCTGAGCCCTCAACTATTTACAATCTATATTAATGACTTGGATGAAGAGACTGAGTGTAATGTAGCCAAATTTGCTGATGATACAAAGATAGGTGGGAAAACAAGTTGTGAGGAAAACGCAAAGAATCTGCTAGGGGATGTAAATAGGCTAAGTGAGTGGGCAAAATTTGGCAGATTTAGTATAATGTGGGACAATATGAGGTTATCCACTTTGGTAGGAAAAATATAAAAGTAAATTATTATTTAAATGGGGATGGATTACAAAATCTAAAGTACAGAGGGACCTGGGGGTCCTTGTACATGAAACACAAAAAGTTAGCATGCAGGTACAGCAAATAATTAGGAAGGCAAATGGAATGTTGGCTTTTATTGCAAGGGGGATAGAGTATAAAAGCAGAGAAGTCCTGCTACAACTATACAGGGCATTGGTGGGATCACACCTGGAGTACTGTATACAGTTTTGGTCTCCTTATTTAAGGAGGGATATACTTGCATTGGGGGCTGTTCAGTGAAGGTTCACAAGGTTGATTCCTGAGATGAAGGGGTTGTCTTATGAAGAAAGGTTGAGCAGGTTAGTCCTATACTCATTGCAGTTTAGAAGAATGATAGGTGATCTTATTGAAACATATAAGATTCTGAGGGGACGTGACAAGGTAGATGCAGAGAGGATGTTTCCCCTCAACTAGAGAATCTAGAACTAGGGGGCATTGTTTGAGAATAAGGGGTCGCCAATTTAAAACAAAAATGAGGAGGTATTTCTTCTCTCAGAGCGTCGTGATTCTTTGGAAGTCTCTACCCCAGAGAGCTGTGGAGGCTGGGTCATTGAATATATTTAAGGTGGAGATCGACAGATTTTTGAATGATAATGCAGTTAAGGGTTATGGGGAGCGGGAAGTGGCGTTGATGCCAAGATCAGACCAGCCATGATCTTATTGAATGGCGGTGGAGGCTCGAGGGGCTAAATGGCCTACTCCTGCTCCTATTTCTTATGTTATATTTTTATGTCTAGTTGCAGGAGTGGCAGAGTTCCATGACCACCTCCATGATGAAACGGAACCTCCTAATACCCTGATCCTCGCTTAATTGATATTAGGAGAAGTGATATCGGAAGACCCCAGGAGGGTAAGCCCTCCTGTTGAGAGCCCTGATGGCCATTCTCCCCCCCTCTGCACACATGTTCCTGTCTTTCCCGCTGCCTCTGCTCCCTCCAACGTAGATCCTGGAGGGCGAGGTCGACTGCCAATACAGCCCCCATGACTTTTAGCAAGTGCCTGTAGCTTGAGCTTTTCAGAAAGAATTATGGGGGCCGCACTTGGTGGACTCACCGTTCATTTGCGCCCGCTTCCGCTGAGTTTTCTGGGTGGTCTCCTCTCCGAGTGAATTTGGTAGAGGCCCCCCAGCGGCGAGGAGAGAAGACCGCTGGGGACCGCCCGCTGATGTCCACTGGCGTGCAACGCGCGTAAGTGTCCACCCACCCGCCAAGCTGCCAGTTTAGTCTGGGCGGGAGTCCGCTGCAGCAGTGGAAAAGACCGCTGCGTGGAGGCAGGTTTAATCTCAACGGTAAGCAAGAAGACCCGCACAAAAAGGTTAGTAAACTTCTTCTCTTTCTTTTTTTTACAGCGATTCAGGTGGATGGCGTCCCCTGAAGGTTTTCCAGTGTTTTTTTTTATTTTGGGGGAAATGTTTAATTTTATCTGTTCGCCCCCCCTCTCCACCCCCTCCCTGGGCCCGACTCAATCCTCGGCGGTACTTTGCCGAGGATTGCATTTTCCGCCGAGGTTACGAGCTCCTGCCCGCTGCCGCCCAGATTCATGGTGTAAGTCCTTTTTTTGCCACCAGACGGTCCTTCCAGGACTTTTTCATGTAAGTTCCGCCCAAAGTGCTGTCAGGATCTCAGCGGTCCTTTGGGCGGCATTTTGGGCGGAACTTAACTTCCACTAAGTTTGGCGCCATGGAGTTTTGTATTTGCCAGAACACTCCCTGGTACCAAAGAACTGTAAAATTACTAAAGAAAACTCTTGCAATAGCAGGAAGTAACACACTGTCACTCAAACTTCAAAACCCTGTCCAGTGTGAGTGATTGGTGATGATCCCTTTACATAGCATTGCTGGAGCCAGCTTCCTGCTGCTGCAAGTCACCTCAAGCTATCATGGTTTTTTCCAGCCAGTAAGTTCAATGGCTGTAATGAAGTTGGGAGATCGGGCGTCAAGTGAGTATTGCACGCTCACTGACATCATGATCTCCCTGATGATGAGGTCCCCGGCGATCGAGTTTGCCGGCAGTGCTATGCCATTTCGTGGCACTAACATGTGGTGAATTTCCCCCCCCTAAGTGTGGTCTAACCAAGGTTCTATACAAAAACATAACTTCCCTGCTTTTCAATTCCATCCATCTAGAAATTAACCCCAGTGCTTTGTATCCTTTATATGGCTTTATTAACCTGTGTTGCTACTTTTAGTGATTTTTGTATCTGTACCTCTAGGTCCCATTGCTTCTCGACACCATTTCGATTCTTCCATGGAATATGTGGCTTCTTTATTCTTTCTACCAAAATGCCCCACCTCACACTTATCTACATTGAAATTCATTTGCCAATTACAAGCCCATTCTGCAAATTTATTAATCTCTTCCTCAGTTTTGTTGCAGTCTTCCTCAGTATTAACTATACCCCCCAATTTGGTGCTGTTTGCAAATTCCATTCCTTAGCATGCACGTCGCTCACCTTGATAAATATAAAATAAAAATAGTAACCCAATGTGCTCAATTTTCCCCAAATCATTTTTTTTCGCGTACTTGAATAGTTATGCCCGATTTTTTGGGGCCTAAGTAGGCCAAAAAAAAATATTCAAAGTTTCCCGTTGGATTTCTTCATTTTGCTGTGGCGTAACCCGACCTTTAGTTTTGGGGGTGGAGCCTTGATCTGCGCCAAAAAGATCAGGCTGCCATGGTAACCAGGGACACAATGTGAGGTGAGGCTGCAAAGTGAACACATTAAAAGAATTGAAAACCACACAGCAGCAACTTACCTCCGACCCTGCCCAAAGGGCCCGGTCCCATTCTCGGTTTATTTTTCTATCTCTTTCTATCTCTCTCTCTCTCTTTCTCTCTGTGTTTGTGTGCGTGAGTGAGTGAACCGGAGACCAAGAATGGACTGGACAGTCTTCCTGTGTGTGTGAACTGGGGATCAAGAATGGAATCGGACAGTCTTTGGGCGGGGTTGGAGGTAAGTTGCTGCAATGTGTTTTTCAATTCTTTTAATGTGTCCGGGCATCTGCTGCACCAATTTCCTTACCTGCGCCAATTTCTTTAACTCTCCGGAAGGTTTTTCAGCGGAGGCCACATATACTGGCCTAAGCACAACTGGAGTAACTCTCAGCTGGCCAAACTTCCCTAATTGGTGTAGGTGACTGGTTACGTCCCCTTTGCCTGAAAAAAAAAACTGACCTAAAAAAATCGTAACTAACTGAGTTACAGTGGTGCAAATTGATCGGGGAAACTGAGGTTTTTCAACTTCGGCCAAAAAGAGTGGCCTGCTCCAAAAAACAGCGCAAATCACTGGGAAAAATTGAGCCGAATGTTTCTGCTTGTGTGTGCTCTCCATCTATACTTACTGAATTGGAAGACATACTTCCTGTGGCTGTAATATGTCAAATCCTCCGTGAGAAGATGGATTAATGAAAATATAAGACAGCTCATGCAGAGTACTGTTATTGTAAAAAATTAATCATCTCATGCCTTCAAAAGTAAAACAAATGGCATTTTTCTTGCTGCCTTTAATTTGACAAGCTACTTACATGGGTATAAAAAAAACCTGACAATGTTTTGACCGGCTGTGAATACTTTGATCACACTACATCAGCTAAATCACCCAAATTTAGTTTCTGTCTTCTCTTGTTTTGTATTTATATCCGGACACTAGTCATGATGGATATATAGTCAGATATATTCTGCTTAGTCAGTGCTAATACAGTATAACCTTATCAAATGCAAAGCTACACTATTTTCAGCCATTGTAACTCTTTAAATAGTTTACTTGTCAATTTCTAATCAATTTCTCAGTCATCTCTGCATAGGGACAGGTAGCCATTGTAACACATGTTCACAGTCACTTCACTGCTGAATTCATAAAATCGTTGTTAAGTTAATAACTTTCTCCTTAAAACCTTGCTAAATTCAACCACCAGTGAAGCATACTATAAATAGATTGTTTGCTCTGGCATAAAACATACCATGTTCTTCTTGATCGATGAAGTGCAATGCACGCAAAAAGAAAATCAGCCTGGCATGCAACATCATCATCATAGACAGTCCCTCGAAGCGAGGATGACTTGTTTCCACCCCAAAAAGGGATGAGCTCACAAGTGTTTCAATGAAGGACCTAATATTCCAGATCCCGAAATACATTGTGAAGAGTGGAAGACGCCTGTGCTTGGATTTTTTTAACGTGTGGTGGCCGTTGCACACCAGCCACCACACGGGCTTGACAGAGCTAGGTCTTGGTCCAGTGGCAAGGATTACCTAAGACTAACTGGAGACCAGCTCTGCTGCACAGACCGAGCGCGCACACAAGTCGCAGTGTGGGCTGGCCCGTGCTGTCCCTGGGCCCTCGCCTCTCCTGGGCCCCAGTCACTTCCCTCTATAGACTTTTGCCACTCCTTCGCCCCTCCTGCTGTGCCTGCCCGCACTGCAATCAGCGACCTGGCTTCCTAGCCGCCGCCCTCCCTCCAATGGCCCCGGTCTGCTGATGGTCTTGTAAGCCGGGATCGCGCCGATTTCAGGGCCGGGCCGCCGCACGCTGCTCCCTCCAATGGCCCCGGCAGCATGCGACCCGCCATCAACTCAGTGAAACTCCAACGTGGCACGAGGTAAGCAAAGCCATAAAACAGCTTACAAATAACAAGGCTATGGGTGCGGATGGAATCCTTGCTGAGACGCTAAAATATGGCGGAGAGGCTCTGTTGGCGCGGATACATGACCCCATCTCTCTCATCTGGAGGGAGGAGAGCATGCCGGGAGATCTGAGAGAGGTAGTGATTGTGACCATTTTTTAAAAGGGGGCAAGTCCGACTGCGGTAACTACAGGGGAATCTCCCTGCTTTCAGCCACTGAGAAAGTTGTCGCTCGAGTTCTCCCCAATCATCTTCTCCCTGTGGCCGAGGAGCTCCTCCTGGAATCACAATGTGGATTTCGTCTCCTACGGGGCACAACAGACATGAAATTTGCAGCGCGACAGTTGCAGGAAAAATGCAGGTAGCAGCGCCAGCCCTTATACATGGCCTTTTTCGATCTTACAAAGGCCTTTGACACTGTCAACCGTGAGGATCTATGGAGCGTCTTCCTCCATTTCGGATGCCCCCAAAAGTTTGTCAACATCCTTCAGCTGCTCCACGATGACATGCACGCCATGCTCCTTACCAACAGATCAAATACAGACCGAATCCACGACCGGACCGGGGTCATACAGGGCTGTGTTATCACTCCAACCCTCTTCTCAATCTTCCTCGTCGCCAGGCTCCACCTCACAATCAACAAGCTCCCCGCTGGAGTGGAAATAACCTACAGAACCAGTGGGAAGCGGTTTAACCTACGCCGCCTCCAACCAGGTCCAAGATCACCCCAACCTCTGTTGTTGAGCTGCAGGATGTAGACGACGCCTGCGCCTGTGCATATTCAGAGGCTAAACTCCAGGATATAGTCAGTGTATTCAGTGAGGCATATGAAAGCATGGGCCTTACGCTTAACACCCGTAAGACAAGCCTCCTCCACCAGCCTGTCACTGCTGCACAGCACTGCCCTCCAATCATCAAAATCCATGGCGCGGCCCTGGACAACGTGGACCATTTCCCATATCTTGGGAGCCTCTTATCAACAAAGGTAGACATTGATGCGGAGATTCAGCATCGCCTCTGTTGTGTTCCAAACACAGAGGAGATTGCACACAGGGAAGTTAAAGTAACAGTGATCTCAGTCTTTATTCAGACACTCCAGAGTGAGTAACAGTTCCTAGGGGCCGGCTTATAGACAGTGCTCCCAAGGGATGCTGGGATCCCTTGGGACTTCAGGGGATGAGCTCCTTGGTGGCGGAACATGGGAGTGCATGCTTTACAGATACACAACATCACTCCCCCGCAAAGTCAAAGTGAAAACTATTTACAAGATGAGGCAGTCGGGAGCCTTTCCTCGCCAGCCTCGGTACAAATGTCTGTTCTGGTGTGTTGACTGTGCCCTCGCTGGGCTGGCGTGTTGTTGGCCCTGCAGGGCTGCTTGGTGAGCCTGGCCTTGCTGGTCTGTTGGGCTTGATGGGTTCGATTTCCTGGTCCGGGGTGGTGTCGTTGATCCTGTGGGTGTGTGTTGTGGGCTCAAAAAAGGTGGTGTCTGCTGTGGGTTGTTCAGGGCAGTCTGTGAACCGCAGCCTCGTTTGGTCCAGGTGCTTTCTGCAAATTTGTCCACTGTCTAGTTTAACTAGAAACACCCTACTATCTTTAGCTATCACCGTGCCCGCGATCCACTTGGGACCATGTCCATAGTTTAGCACATACACAGGGTCATTCAGATCAATTTCCCGTGACACAGTAGCGCGACCATCGTTTACATTTTGTTGCTGCCGCCTGCTCTCTACCTGATCAAGCAGGTTGGGGTGAACCAGCGAGAGTCTGGTTTTAAGTGTCCTTTTCATGAGTAGCTCAGCCGGGGGCACCCCTGTGAGTGAGTGGGATCTCGTGCGGTAGCTGAGCAGTACTCAGGACAGGCGGGTTTGGAGTGAGCCTTCTGTGACTCATTTAAGGCTCTGTTTGATTGTTTGTACTGCTCCGTCTGCCTGCCCATTGGAGGCTGGTTTAAACGGGGCCGAGGTGACATGTTTGATCTCATTGCGGGTCATGAATTCTTTAAATTCGGCACTGGTGAAACATGACCCGTTGTCACTGACCAGTATGTCAGGCAGGCCTTGGGTGGCAAACATGGTCCTCAGGCTTTCAATGGCGGCGGTGGCAGTACTTCCCGATATTATTTCACATTCAATCCATTTTGAAAAAGCATCCACCACCACTCGGAACATTTTACCGAGAAACGGGCCTGCATAGTCGACATGAATCCTCGACCATGGCCTGGAGGGCCAGGACTACAAACTTAGTGGTGCATCTCTGGGCGCGTTGCTCAACTCAGCTCAAACACTGCATTGCCGTACACAGGACTCTAAGTCAGAGTCGATACCGGGCCATCACACGTGGGATCTGGCTATCACTTTCATCATTACTATACCCGGGTGTGTGCTGTGGAGATCTGAGATAAACGTCTCACTGCCCTTTTTGGGTAGCACTACGTGATTACCCCACAACAGGCACTCTGCCTGAATGGACAGCTCGTCCTTTCGCCACTGGAAGGCTTGATTAGCTCTCCCATTTCAATGGGGATGGTGGCCCAGCTCCCATGCAGTACATAGTTTTTTATTAGGTACAGCAGAGGATCTTGGCTGGTCCAAGTCCTAATCTGGCGGGCCATGATGGGTGATTTATAGTTTTCAAACTCTTCCATGTGACCATCAACAAATCTGCGGGCTGCGCCACCACCAATAAGTTTGCAGGCTGCACCATTTTCACCCCCATGATGGGCAATGGTAGCCGACTGAGAGCATCCGCACAGTTCTTGGTGCCTGGCCTGTGGTGGATGGTATAGTTATACACTGATAGCGCGAGTGCCCACCTTTGTATGCAGGCTGAGGCATGAGTATTTATCCCCTTGTTTTCAGCGAACAGCGATATGAGGGACTTGTGATCAGTTTCCAGCTCAAATTTGAGACCAAACAGGTACTGATGCATTTTCTTTACCCTGAACACACACGCTAATGCCTCTTTCTCAATCATGCTGTAGGCTCTCTTGGCCTCAGACAAGCTCCTGGAAGCATAGGCGACAGGTTGCAACTTCCCCGCATCGTTAGCTTGTTGTAATATACACCCGAATCCGTACGACGATGCATCACATGCTAGCACAAGTCTTTTACACAGATTATACAGTACAAGCAGCTTGTTGGAGCATAAAATGTTTCTGGCTTTCTCAAAAGCAATTACTTGTTTTTTTTCCCATACCCAGTTCTCACCTTTACGCAATAACACACGTAGGGGCTTTAAGAGGGTGCTTAACCCCAGTAGGAAGTTACCAAAATAGTTGAGGAGTCCCAGGAACGTGACATTCTGTGGCCTGGGCGTGTTCCTGATAGCCTCTGTCTTGACGTCTGTGGACCGAATACCGTCCGCCATGATCTTTCTCCCCAAAAACTCTACTTCTGTTGCCATGAAGACGCATTTTGACCTCTTCAACTGCAGCCCTACGCGATCCAGTTGCTGGAGGACCTCCTCCAGGTTTTGTAGGTGCACGACGGTGTCCCGACCTGTGACCAATATGTCGTCCTGAAAAAACACGGTGCGTGATACCGACTTGAGTAGGCTCTCCATGTTTCTCTGGAAGGTCGCTGCAGCTGACCGAATTCCAAACGGGCATCTGTTGTAGATGAACAGTCCCTTGTGCATGTTGATGCAGGTGAGGCCCTTCAAAGACTTCTCCAGCTCCTGATTCATGTAGGCCGAAGTCAGGTCAAGCTTGGTGAACGTCTTGCCTCCTGCCAGCGTCGCAAATAGGTCGTCTGCCTTAGGTAGCGGGCATTGGTCCTGTAGTGAGAAACGATTAATAGTTACTTTATAATCACCTCAAATCCTGACCGTGCCATCACTTTTGAGTACTGGAACAATCGGGCTGGCCCACTCACTGAATTCCACTGGGGAGATGATGCCCACGTATTGCAGCCTGTCCAGCTCAATTTCCACTCTCTCCCTCATCATGTGAGGTACCGCTCGCGCCTTGTGGTGAATCGGTCGTGCCTCTGGGACCAAGTGGATCCGCACCTTCGCCCCGGAAAAGTTTCCAATGCTTGGCTCAAAAAGGGAAGGAAATTTGTTAAGAACCTGGGTACATGAGGCCTCATCGACATGTGATAGCACTCAGATGTCATCCCAGTTCCAGTGGATTTTGCCCAGCCAGCTCCTTCCAAGCAGTGTGGGGCCATCGCCCGGGACAGTTCAGAGTGGCAGTTCATGCACAGTGCCCTCCTAAGTGACCTTGACCATGGCGCTGCCCAGAACAGTGATAAGCTCTTTGGTGTACGTTCTCAGTTTCGTGTGGATGGGGCTCAGGGCTGGCCTGAGTGCCTTGTTGCACCACAGTCTCTCAAACATCTTTTTACTCACGATGGATTGGCTAGCGCCAGTGTCCAGTTCCATGGCTATGGGTAAACCATTCAATTTTACATTTAGCATTATAGGTGGACATTGCGTCGAAAATGTGTGCACCCCATGTACTTGAGCATCTGCCTCCTCTCTCTGGGGCTCGATCTTCCTCTGGTGGTTAGCAGGTTTTGCAGAGCTTGCAGCTCGCCTGCAAGCTCGTTGGAGGTGCCCCATTGTTCCACAGCTCTTGCAAACATGCCCTTTGAAGCGGCATGAATAGGCTGAATGGAAGCCTCCACAACGCCAACAAGGTGTGAATTGCCTTGCATTCATCTTTTGTTGCGGACTCTGAGTCATCTGGGTCACCTGAGGCCTGCTGGCAGTTGCAGACCCGTGGTTTCTGCCCTGTACATTTCTGCTCGCAAACACAGTTCCAGTTAATTTATGAACATTGCTCGGACTTGTGTGCTGAGAGATTTGTTTGGTGTTATCACTGGTGGACATAAACGTCTGTGCTATCGCAATGGCCTTCCTGAGGGTCGGTGTCTCTACAGTCAAAGGTTTTTGTAGGATGGTCTCGTGGTCAATGCCCAGTACAAAAAAGTCTCTGAGCATTTGCTCCAGGTAGCCATCAAACGCACATTGTCCTGCAAGTCGCTTTAACTCAGCGACGTAGTTCGCCACTTCCTGACCTTCAGATCGCTAGTACGTATAGAACCAATACCTCGACATCAGCACGCTCTCCCTCGGGTTAAGATGCTCCCGAACCAGTGTGCACAGCTCCTCATATAACTTATCTGTGGGTTTCACCGGAGCCAGAAGATTCTTCATGAGGCTGTAGGTCGGTGCCCTGCAGATCGTGAGGAGGACCGCTCTCCTTTTTGCAGCACTTCCTTCTCCATCCAGCTCGTTGGCTACAAAGTACTGGTCTAGCCGTTTGATATAGGCTTCCCAGTCCTCACCCTCCGAGAACTTCTCCAGGATGCCCACAGCTTGCTGCATCTTTGCATTGGATTCGTGTACTCGTCGCCAGTTGTGTTCCTAACACAGATGAGACTGCACACAGGGAGATTAAAGTAACAGTGACCTCAGTCTTTATTAAGACACTCCAGAGTGAGTAATAGGCCTTAGGGGCCGGCTTCTATACAGTGCTCCCAAGGAATGCTTGGATCCCTTGGGACTTCAGGGTATGCGCTCCCTGGTGGCGGAACATGGGAGTGCATGCTTTACAGATACACAACAGCCTCCAGTGCACCAGCGCAGCCTTCGGCCATCTGAGGAAAAGAGTGTTTGAAGATCAGACCCTCAAATCTACCACCAAACTCATGATCTATAAGGCTGTAGTAATACTCGCCCTCCTGTATGGATCTGAGGCATGGACAATGTGTAGAAGGTACCTCAAATCGCTGGAGATGTCTCTGCAAGATTCTTCAAATTCCCTGGGAGGACAGGCGCACCAAATCAATGTCCTCGACCAGGCTAACATCCCCAATATTGAAGCACTGACCACACTCGATCAGCTTCTCTGGGCTGGCCACATAGTATGCATGCCAGATATAAGACTCCCTAAGCAAATGCTTTATGCGGAGCTCCTTCATGGTAAATGAGCCAAAGGAGGACAGCGGAAACATTATAAGGACACCTTCAAAGCCCCCCTGGTAAAGTGCGACATCTCCACTGACACCTGGGAGACCCTGGCCAAAGACCGCCCGAGGTGGAGAAAGTCCACCCGGGAGGGCATTGAGCTCTTCGAGTCTCGATGCAAAGAGCATGGAGAGGCTAAGTGCAGGCAGCGATAGAAGCGTGCGGCAAACCAGCCCCACTGATCCCTTTTCTCGACGAATGTCTGTCCCACCTGTGACAGGGTCTGTGGCTCTCATATCGGACTGTTCAGCCATCAAAGAACTCACTTTGGGAGTGGAAGCAAGTCCTCCTCGATTCCGAGGGACTGCCTATGATGATGATCTCTCAGGGGGACATGAAGGATCCCATGCTGCTAGTTCGAAGAGCTGGGGAATTTTCCCTTTGTTCTGGCCAATATTTATCCCTCAATCAACATAACAAAAACAGATTATCTGGTCATTACCACATGGCTGTTTGTGGGAGCTTGCTGTGCGCAAGTTGGCTGCTGGTGATGGTTATTTTCGGCTATTTACCATCCCGTTTCCGCCTTGCAGAAGGGCTGAAAGTTCAGCCTATAGAGGTAAGAACATCGAACATGTCAGAACGGGCACAAAGAAACGTCCATTCATTCATAAGGGCTAAAGGATGGCTGAGGTGGAAAATGTGAATATTACATTAATTCATTGGGAAGGTTCTTTTCTGGAGTTGCATGTGGCCACCAGGAAGTAGATTATTCCTCTAATTGCAACAAATTTTAGAAGATTATGTGAATCACCAAATGAAATCTCAAAACAGCATTTGTTTACTTTTCTTAATTAGCTTTTCAGTACAAAGCTGCTTTCTGATCCTCTTCCATTGCTGCAGTTACTTCTGAAATTATGCAAATTGAGAAAAAGATTAGCTGCCAAATTAAACAACAAACTCACCACTGAGACTTTAATGAGGCCTAATGAGGGTATCACAATGTAGGTAAAACCTTGGTAGTGATCAGTAAAAATATATCATGTGGCACTTGTATTTGACAGCCTCATTAGTCATATCTGTATTGGAGTTTATATCTACATAGTCTGAATGTGACTCTACTCTGATCCCAGATCTACGGGGACCTCCATATTAAACAGGAACTCTTATGTCTGCTCCAGTATAAGGAGGTATGTGGGAAGCCTTTTGTCCTTGTTTTAGAAGAACAAGGGCAGCAGGAGCCTGGGAACACTATTACCTCCAAGTACCCCGGCAAGTCACACTACACCCTGACTTGCAAATATATCGCCATTCCTTCGTCGTCGCTGGGTCAAAGTCCTGGAGCTCCCTCCTGAACAGCACTGTGGGAGCACCTTCATCACACGGTCTGCAGCGGTTCAAGAAGGTGGCTCACCACCAGTTTCTCAAGGACAATTAGGAATGGCCAATAAATGCTGGCCTTGCCAGCGACGCCCACATCCCAGGAACAATTAAAAAAAGGTCCCCCTTCCCCACACCCAAAACCTGAGTGAGCGGTGAGTAGTCGCATTCCAGAAGAGGGGTCCTGATTTTGGGGAGGTAGATAGAGTAATCGAGAAGTAGAAACACAAGGAGGGGGACTAAGAGAAGACAGAAGAGAGACAAACACTCGGCAGTAAGATCGAAAAAGAGGCCATGTGCTTTTTTAAAACAGGACAGACAAAAGAAAACAAAGCAAACAGACTGAGAAACTAAAAAGGTATAGAGGCAAATCAAAGATGACCGAGAATAAAGGGAGGGAGTAAAGCAAAATTAGAAATGGTGAAAAAAAAATTTTTGCCTGTGTACTGTCCATTCACAACTTCTGTTATTTTCTCCTCATCTGTCCTCGAGCCATCCACAGTTCCCTGAGTGTGCCGAGGAGGCAATTACTTCCTGAACTCTGCCTTCTTGAGCTGTCCACTTGGGGGCACATGAATGTGTCAAAGGTTCAGTTGCCTGATAATGAGTATTCTCTTCATCCCTGAAAAGTCTGGGCCCGTTCGCTTCTTGCCACAGTCAAGATTGAAAATCACAGTTCAGGGGAAAAATAGTGCCCGTCACTGAAATGATCACAGACAAACTAGAATATGGGAAGGTTCATGATGTCAAGGCAAAACAATATATCGGAAAATAGTCAAAGTACGAAGGTAGAAGTAGAGTGGGACATTTTATAAGTCTTATTCAACACAGGGGAGGTATCAGAGGACTGGAAGGTGTTTAATGTGATTCCAATCTTTTCAAAGGATCAGGAGCATAATTCTGGGTGTGTCTATTATCTTGATAGTTATAGAAAACAAAACTGGCACTGCCTGTTATTTGGGAAATAAATCTAAACAAAATGGCTCTCTGGGGGAGAACCAATACCTTAAAATTTAATGGAATTCTTTGAGGATGTAACCAAGTGTAGGATGAGGTTTTGTGTATATATGTTTTTTAAGAGGCTGGCAGTTCCTTCATTGAGCCCCTCTCCTTTCAACTCTATCCATTGCCATCCTTTGCTCTTTCTTCCCCAATCTTCACTCTTCCACTTCTGAAGATCCCCAGGCTCTAATATTGGGTGCATTTTAGCCCAAACGAGAAGTTTAAAGTTACAAATTTAAAGCTAACTGCCCATTGGCCAAGCCTGGCCATTCTATGTTTTTACTGTGATCTTTTCAACAGCCTGAACTCTGCTCAAATTCAATTACCTGGACTCTTGGATTCCTCTGTCAGCAGGATCACAGTACTTCGTTGGACTTTGCTCTGTTACTCAGTTGCTTCAAGTTTTTAGGTAACCTTCTTCCAGCCTACAGCCCACCTGCTGTTGTTAACTTCTGAGCTTCTGACTGTAGTGCAATGCACTGCGAGATTCTCAACCATATTCGTGTGAGCGCTGGACACAAATTCACTTCCTTCTGGGCCAAAGTCCATTTCTCCTCCCACTTCTGGACATTATAGTGTCTTCCACTGTTGCCACCACTTTCTGTGCAGTCTGTACTCTCTGCCGGGCTGCCTCTATTCTAGTACCTGGCCTGCCCTCCTCAGTTTTCTGCTGCTCCGTTGCCACTCCACATTGAGCTATGTCCGATCTGTTCCTGCTGGTTCCCAGCCTACTCTGCATTCCGCTCCGAGTGACTGTTGCTTTGTCACCTTCTGGCTCCTTCAGAACATCTCCCTTCCACTCTTGGGTGGTCTTGGTGGAATCAGCTCCTCAAGCTCCAGATCTTGTGGGCTCCTCACCTCCCTCCACAGCCGTTCTTCAGACCAGCTCCCTCATTGGCACTGATCCTGTGGATTTACCGTTCACCCTCCCCTGGCTCCCCCTGCTCCTGGCTCTTGGGTTTGGCACCCACCGCTCCTCACTCCTCTATTGGATCAGTTGGGGTTTTTTCTTCACCCTTGAGAAGGTGGTGGTGAGCTGCCTTCTTGAACTGCTGCAGTCTGTGAGATGTTTCCCAAGCGGTTTGATACAACTGAGTGGCATGCTAGGCCATTTCAGAGTCAACCATAGTGCTGTGAGTCTGGAGTCATATATAGGTATGGACAGCAGATTTCCTTCCCGAAAGAACATTAGTGAAACAAATTGTTATTTTTATGACAATCCGGTAGTTTCATTGTCATCATCATCAGAGCGGTCCCTCGAAGCGAGGATAACTTGCTTCCACGCCAAAAAAGGATGACTTCAAAGGTATTTCAATGAAGGACCCGAACTATATCCTGAAGGGTTGAAGATGCCTGTGCATGCATTTATTTAACGTGTGGTGACCGTTGCACACCTGCCAACACACAGGCTTGACAGAGCTAGGTCTTGGTCCAGTGGCAAGGATTAACCAAGACGACTGGAGACCAGCTCTGCTGCACGGACCTAGTGCGCACACGTATCGCAGTGTGGGCTGGCCCGTGCTGCCCTGAGCCCTCGCCTCTCCTGGGCCCCATTGCCACCATTACTGATACTAGCTTTTCATTCCAGATTTATTTAATTAACTGAATTTAAATCCCACAACTGCTGTGGTGAGATTTGAACCCATGTCTCCAGATCATTAGTCCAGGGCTTTGGATTACTAGCACAGTAACATAGCCACTATGCTACCGTTCCCATAAAATATTAACCACCCAGGCCACTACTAATCAATGCTTGACCTCTAGATCAACCTATTCTGGTCGACTATTCACATCTCCTTAGCTCTTCACTTTCCACTCGACAACCTTCAGCAATGTGCCCACTGACACTCTGACCTTCAAATAGCTCCTGGACTCACAACCATCTCCAAACCTAGACATTGCTTCTTCTATGCTGCAAGTTTGACTCCACTTTATCTATATGCTGACTTTATGGAGACCACACGGACAAGTTTCGCTATAGACTGGTAATAACCAACTTTGCTTGAGGAATCGCTTACTTGGATCCTTGTTTTTACATTGCAGATCAGAACTGTATTTGAACAGCATTTGAATTTAATTAACTTGAGCAAAAGAACACCTAAGAAACAATTTCAGCTTACAGCAGTAAAAAATTCACAGCGTGTTATTAATATACTGCTGCACACATAAAGTCTGACCAGGTATGTTCCCCCACAGTCAGCAAATTACTATCATATGCAGCATTTAGCATAATTACTTTGAATTATGTTTCTTTAAGGAGGTCACTTGCAGGGCAAGTGCTAAGATTATTGCAAATAAATACTTGTGGATTCTCCCCTAATCTTTCTCTAGATGAAGATGAATTTATATAATAGCTGTGGTTTGATTTTGCACTTCCAGCAAAGAATCTTAGCTGCCAAGAAAGAAGATCAGAAATTCAGGGCAAGACATTCTCAAATTTCTGATATGCTCTGTAGTAGACAGGGCAACCTTATTGGTTTAATTATACTTCCACAAACAACCAATAGAAGATTTTTTTTTGTGATGGATTAGCATCATTTGATAGAGTACGCAGCCAAATGCATTTAATAAAATTGACTTAAATGTCTATCGTTACACTATTCATAGGGTTGTGACCCTTGATTTCTGTGTGTCTCTTTCTCTCTAGGATTGTCTCCCTCTGGTTCTGTCAATCTCTCTAAGCTGGTCTCCTGGGAGTGTGTGTGTGTGTCTGCCTCTCTCTAAGCATGTTCCCTCTGATTCTCTCTGTCTCTCTAAGCTTGTCTTCTGGCTGGGTGTGTCTGTCTATCTATCTATCGATCGATCATAGAATGTCTTCCTCTGGTTGTGTGTCTGTCTGCCAAAGTTTGTCTCTCTAAATTTGTGTCTCAGTGTCTAACTTTCTTTAAGCTTGTCTCTCTCTGCTTGTCTCTCTCTCACTCAGCTTGTCCCATCACCCCTTCTCTCAAAGCCTGTCTGTCTCTCTCTAAGCCTGTTTCTAGTTCTCTGTGTCTGTCTGTCTCTTTCTATAAGTCAGTCTGTCTCTGATTCTGTCTGTTTGTCTCTTTCTCTCCCTCCAAGTTTGTCTGTCTCTGGTTGTCTTTTTCTCTCTCTAAGCCTGTCAGTCTCTTTTTTTATCTCTCTCTAAGCCTGTCTGCCTCTGGTTCTGTCTCTTTCTAAGATAGTTTCCCTCTGGTTCTGTCAATCTCTCCATGCTGGTCTTCTGGGTGTATGAGTCTGCCTCTCTCTAAGCTTGATTGGCTGGTGATTGGTGAGTAGTTTTTCTTTTTTCTCTTCTATAACAGTGAGTAAACTTTAGCATTGTTGTTGCCTATCTAAGGGTGAAGTCATGGCAGGACAGCTCGGTCACGTGTTATGCTCCTCCTGTACCATGTGGGAACTCAGAGACGACTCCAGTGTCCCTGATGACAACGTGTGCGGGAAGTGTATCCGCCTCCAGCTCCTGACGGACCGCGTTGCGGAGTTGGAGCTGAGGGTGGATTCACTCTGGAGCATCCACAATGCTGAGAATGACGTGAGTAGCATGTGCAGTGAGTTGGTCGTACCGCAGGTGAAGGGTCCACAGCCAGATAGGGAATGGAAGACCACAGGAAGAGCAGTGCAAGGAAGGTAGTGCAGGGGTCCCCTGTGGTCATCCCCCTGCAAAACAGATACACTGCTTTGAGTACTGTTGAGGGGGATGACTCATCAGGGGAGGGCAGCAGCAGCCAAGTTCATGGCACCGTGGCTGGCTCTGTTGCATAGGAGAGCAGGAAAAAGAGTGGGAGAGCGATAGTGATAGGGGATTCAATTGTAAGGGGAATAGATAGGCGTTTCTGCGGCCGCAACCGAGACTCCAGGATGGTATGTTGCCTCCCTGGTGCAAGGGTCAAGGATGTCTCGGAGCGGGTGCAGGACATTCTAAAAAGGGAGGGAGAACAGCCAGTTGTCGTGGTGCACATTGGTACCAACGACATAGGTAAAAAAAGGGATGAGGTCCTATAAAACAAATTTAAGGAGCTAGGAGCTAAATTAAAAAGTAGGACCTCAAAAGTAGTAATCTCTGGATTGCTACCAGTGCCACGTGCTAGTCAGAGTAGGAATCGCAGGATAGCGCAGAAGAATACGTGGCTTGAGCAGTGGTGCAGCAGGGAGGGATTCAAATTCCTGGGGTATTGGAACCGGTTCGGGGGCGGTGGGACCAGTACAAACCGGACAGTCTGCACCTGGGCAGGACCGGAACCAATGTCCTAGGGGGAGTGTTTGCTAGTGCTGTTGGGGAGGAGTTAAGCTAATATGGCAGGGAGATGGGAAACAAAAAGGAGACAAAAGCAAAAGAAAGAAAGGAGATGAGGAAAAGTGGAGGGCAGAGAAACCCAAGGCAAAGAACAAAAAGGGCCACTGTACAGCAAAATTCTAAAAGGACAAACGGTGTTAAAAAAACAAGCCTGAAGGCTTTGTGTCTTAATGCAAGGAGTATCCGTAATAAGGTGGATGAATTAACTGTGCAAATAGATGTTAACAAATATAATGTGATTGGGATTACGGAGACGTGGCTCCAGGATGATCAGGGCTGGGAACTCAACATCCAGGGGTATTCAACATTCAGGAAGTATAGAATAAAAGGAAAAGGAGGTGGGGTAGCATTGCTGGTTAAAGAGGAGATTAATGCAATAGTTCGGAAGGACATTAGCTTGGATGATGTGAATCTATATGGGTAGAGCTGCAGAACACCAAAGGGCAAAAACCGTTAGTGGGAGTTGTGTACAGACCTCCAAACAGTAGTAGTGATGTTGCGGAGGGCATCAAACAGGAAATTAGGGGTGCATGCAATAAGGGTGCAGCAGTTATAGTGGGTGACTTTAATATGCACATAGATTGGGCTAACCAAACTGGAAGCAATACGGTGGAGGAGGATTTCCTGGAGTGCATAAGGGATGGTTTTCTAGACCAATATGTCGAGGAACCAACTAGGGAGGTGGCCATCTTAGACTGGGTGTTGTGTAATGACAGAGGATTAATTAGCAATCTCGTTGTGCGAGGCCTCTTGGGGAAGAGTGACCTTAATATGGTGGAATTCTGCATTAGGATGGAGAATGAAACAGTTAATTCAGAGACCATGGTCCAGAACTTAAAGAAGGCTAACTTTGAAGGTATGAGGCGTGAATTGGCTAAGATTGATTGGAGAATGATACTTAAGGGGTTGACTGTGGATGGGCAATGGCAGACATTTAGAGACCGCATGGATGAACTACAACAATTGTACATTCCTGTCTGGCGTAAAAATAAAAAAGGGAAGGTGGCTCAACCGTGGCTATCAAGGGAAATCAGGGATAGTATTAAAGCTAAGGAAGTGGCATACAAATTGGCCAGAAATAGCAGCGAACCCGAAGACTGGGAGAAATTTAGAACTCAGCAGAGGAGGACAAAGGGTTCGATTAGGTTAGGGAAAATGGATTACGAGAAGAAGCTTGCAGGGAACATTAAGACGGATTGCAAAAGTTTCGATAGATATGTAAAGAGAAAAAGGTTAGTAAAGACAAACGTAGGTCCCCTGCAGTCAGAATCAGGGGAAGTCATAACGGGAAACAAAGAAATAACAGACCAATTGAACAAGTACTTTGGTTCGGTATTCACTAAGGAAACTAACAACCTTCCGGATATAAAAGGGGTCAGAGGGTCTAGTAAGGTGGAGGAACTGATGGAAATCCTTATTAGTCGGGAAATTGTGTTGGGGAAATTGATGGGATTGAAGGCCGATAAATCCCCAGGGCCTGATGGACTGTATCCCAGAGTACTTAGGAGGTGGCCTTGGAAATAGCAGATGCATTTACAGTCATTTTCCAACATTCCATTGACTCTGGATCAGTTCCTATGGAGTGGAGGGTAGCCAATGTAACCCCACTTTTGAAAAAAGGAGGGAGAGAGAAAACAGGGAATTATAGACCGGTCAGCCTGACATCGGTAGTGGGTAAGATGATGGAATCAATTATTGAAGATGTCATAGCAGCGCATTTGGAAAGAGGTGACATGATAGGTCCAAGTCAGCATGGATTTGTGAAAGGGAAATCATGCTTGACAAATCTTCTGGAATTTTTTGAGGATGTTTCCAGTGGAGTGGACAAGGGAGAACTAGTTGATGTGGTATATTTGGAATTTCAGAAGGCTTTCGACAAGGTCCCACACAAGAGATTAATGTGCAAAGTTAAAGCACATAGGATTGGGGGTAGTGTGCTGACATGGATTGAGAACTGGTTGTCAGACAGGAAGCAAAGAGTAGGAGTAAATGGGTACTTTTCAGAATGGCAGGCGGTGACTAGTGGGGTACCGCAAGGTTCTGTGCTGGGTCCCCAGCTGTTTACACTGTACATTAATGATTTAGACGAGGGGATTAAATGTAGTATCTCCAAATTTGTGGATGACACTAAGTTAAGTGGCAGTGTGAGCTGCGAGGAGGATGCTATGAGGCTGCAGAGCGACTTGGATAGGTTAGGTGAGTGGGCAAATGCATGGCAGATGAAGTATAATGTGGATAAATGTGAGGTTATCCATTTTAGTGGTAAAAACAGAGAGACAGACTATTATCTGAATGGTGACAGATTAGGAAAAGGGGAGGTGCAACGAGACCTGGATGTCATGGTACATCAGTCATTGAAGGTTGGCATGCATGTACAGCAGGCGGTTAAGAAAGCAAATGGCATGTTGGCCTTCATAGCGAGGGGATTTGAGTACTGGGGCAGGGAGGTGTTGCTACAGTTGTACAGGGCCTTGGTGAGGCCACACCTGGAGTATTGTGTACAGTTTTGGTCTCCTCACCTGAGGAAGGACATTCTTGCTATTGAGGGAGTGCAGCGAAGGTTCACCAGACTGATTCCCGGGATGGCGGGACTGACCTATCAAGAAAGACTGGATCAACTGGGCTTGTATTCACTGGAGTTCAGAAGAATGAGAGGGGACCTCATAGAAACGTTTAAAATTATAATGGGTTTCGACAGGTTAGATGCAGGAAGAATGTTCCCAATGTTGGGGAAGTCCAGAACCAGGGGTCACAGTCTAAGGATAAGGGGTAAGCCATTTAGGACCGAGATGAGGAGAAACTTCTTCACCCAGAGAGTGGTGAACCTGTGGAATTCTCTACCACAGAAAGTTGTTGAGGCCAATTCACTAAATATATTCAAAAAGGAGTTAGATGTCGTCCTTACTGCTCGGGGGATCAAGGGGTATGGCGAGAAAGCAGGACTGGGGTACTGAAGTTGCATGTTCAGCCATGAGCTCATTGAATGGCGGTGCAGGCTAGAAGGGCCCAATGGCCTACTCCTGCACCTATTTTCTATGTTTCTATGTTTACCCACCTAAGTACTGTCTCTGTGTTAGAAAGTCTTAGGTTTAAATCTTATTTTGGAAGCTGAGCACATAAACTAATGAGGGAGCTTTGCGAAAATATTCCGATTTATCTTTCTTTGCCACTCACTGTCTATGTCCCCTTGCAACTTCAGGCTCCGAGTTGCATTATTTACTATCCCTCCTAACTCAGTGTCAACTGCAAACTTAGATTTACAAGTCTCTATTGTAAAGAGACTTGTCTCTATTGTAAAGAGGCCACACCTGGAGTATTGTGTACAGTTTTGGTCTCCTAACTTGAGGAAGGACATTCTTGCTATTGAGGGAGTGCAGCGAGGGTTCACCAGACTGATTCCTGGGATGGCGGGACTGACATATCAAGAAAGACTGGATCAACTGGGCTTGTAGTCAATGGAGTTCAGAAGAATGAGAGGGGATCTCATAGAAACGTTTAAAATTCTGATGGGCTGAGACAGGTTAGATGCAGGAAGAATGTTCCCAATGTTGGGGAAGTCCAGAACCAGGGGTCACAGTCTAAGGATAAGGGGTAAGCCATTTAGGACTGAGATGAGGAGAAACTTATTCACCCAGAGAGTGGTGAACCTGTGGAATTCTCTACCACAGAGAGTTGTTGAGGCCAATTCACTAAATATATTCAAAAAGGAATTACATGTAGCCCTTACTACTAGGGGGATCAAGGGGTATGGTGAGAAAGCAGGAATGGGGTACTAAAGTTGCATGTTTAGCCATGAACTCATTGAATGGCATTGCGGGCTCGAGGGGCCGAATGGCCTACTCCTGCCCCTATTTTCTATGTTTCTATTCCTCTGTCCAAGAATATAAGAACATAAGAACATAAGAAATAGGAGCAGGAGTAGGCCATTGGCTCCTCAAGCCTGCTCTGCCATTCAATAAGATCATGGCTGATCTGATCATGGACTCAGCTCCACTTCCCTGCCCACTCCCCATAACCCCTTATCCTCTTATCGATTAAGAAATTGTCTATTTCTGTCTTAAATTTATTCAATGTCCCAGCTTCCACAGCTCTCTGAGGCAGCGAATTCCACAGATTTACAATCCTCTGAGAGAAGAAATTTCTCCGCATCTCTGTTTTAAATGGGCGGCCCCTTTGTCTAAGATCATGCCCTCTAGTTCTAGTCTCCCCATCAGTGGAAACATCCTCTCTGCATCCATCTTGTCAAGCCCCCTCATAATTGTTATGTCTTTCGATGCTCTGATAATGACTCCACGAGGCAATGCATTGCACTTGAACTGTAGTGACCGTAGTCCATTTAATATAACTCCAGAGTGAGGATCACACATGGTAGCCTACCTTTTATACTAGGCCTGGCACACCTGTACATGTAACCTACAAGTCTCCCACTGCAATGCCCTCTGGTGGCACATCTTAGTGACCATGCAGCTGGTGTACAAGTTTCCCATAGTAGTGCCCTCTGGTGGCACATCATATGTAATAGTACAAGCAGTAAACATGTCTAGATACATGACATCACTCTCCCCCAAATCCTTCGTGCAAATCGCCTTCATACATTGACTGTGCTCTGGGCTTAGCTCTATCTGGTTGACCCTTGGAGGGTCATTTCCATCTTGGGTGAGTAGGTGGTATTTCGTTGGCAGTAGAGGTACCGATGGTTTCTGTTTGTGAGTCCCTGACCACTCCATTCTCTCACCGCACCCCCCTCCCCACCCCCCACCCCCCCACATATAGATTATGCCGGTGGCTCATTAATTACATTCAGATACACTCAAGTCCAGAAAAAAAAATTGCATTTACATCATTACATTTGTGGTACAGTTGTGCGGCAAGTACATTAGACTGGTGGAGTACATTCTTGATACGTACTTGGAATCAGTACTGGTGTCAGCACCAGTGCATGAGGACAAGCTAGTTCCAGAACTGCTGGGTGGTGTCCAGGTAGTCTGGTGGTGGTGCGGTGCCCAGTGCTGGCAATGGGAACCCAGTTGGCTCAAGTTGCCTGCTCTCAGGGCCTTTGATGTTGCTCCTAGTGTCGGGCAGGTTCACAGATGCCTGTGACCTCCCTGTCTTTTTCTTGCACCCCGGGTCACTGCTGCTCCCTGAGGAGCAGTCGTCTGGCAGTGCACAGGGAACTGCTGACTCACTTGCCTATTTGGGTTGGGATCCTGGCTGGTCCCGGTCCCATTTGGGAGAACCATTGCGGGTGACCCTTCGTTCTCGGGTGTAACCTTGGTGGCGATAGGGTCTGTGGGCTGTGCCTTAGCGCGGTTTGCTCTTTCAGACTTGTGGCGGTTGCACCATCGGGTGCCTGAGAGGTGGAGCCAATCAGGGGCAGGGTATCGATACCAGTGCCGTTGCCCTCCTGAGATCGCTTGCTCTGCAGCTTGTCTATATTAGTTGCTTGTGGTCACACTCCGTAGTGCATTACTCTGGTCCCGGGGCGCAGGCTACAGCATTGGGTAGTCCGCTGGACCTGTGTGCTCCCGATGGGTGTTTGCCTGCTACATAATCAGAATACAGTTGAAATCCTACTTCGCACAACTTTTCATTACTCATTGTAGATAAACTGTAGCTCCGAGCACAATCGCACGACTTTTCTTTGCTTATTACATGTGTATAAAATTCGGATCATCAATTACAAGCTTTACATTTAACTCACAGTTGCTATTACATTGATTGAGAATGTGGAACTGTCCCTTTAAGTGTGGTGGGTTGCAGGCCTCCTTTAAGAGAGCCATGCTTTCTTTACCCCAATCCTCTTCTTCCCTTGGTGCCACGTGTTGCTCCAACAGCGCTGCACCTCGTGGTCTGGCCGCCGCCATCTTTTTCTTCAGCGCTTTACCTCGTGGTTTGGGCGCCAGTTTTCTTCCATCCACGGTGTCGACTGCTGTGATCCTCTTCTCCCCGGGTTCTGCCACCGAAGCTGGGAAGTCGCCTTTGGATCTGATTTTCTTCCTCCGGAGTCCTGCCACTGGAGCCTGGAAGGTGTGTTTGGGTCGTCTCAGCTGGATCATCTCCACGCAGTCGTGCTGAATGGTCTGTGCCTCGGGTGCTGTGCTGGTCTGCTCTCCTCAGGTGGGGGCTTGCTTTGCCTCTGAGCGCGGGGGACATCGATCACTGGAGAAATGAAATATTCCCAGCTCCAACGGATCTTCTCCATCCACCTTCTTCCGAGTAGCGTTGGTCCATCACCTGCAACAATCCACAGTGGTAACTTGTGCACCGTGCCATCATGGAGTACCTTTACATCCACACTACCAACGACTGGGATAAGTTCATTGGTGTAGGTGTGCAGCTTTGCCTGAATCGGGACCAATTTGGGTCATTCAGCTTGATTGTCCCATAGCCTCTCAAAGGCTTTTTGATTCATTACTCACTGGCTCGCCCCCGTGTCCAATTCCATGAAGACAGAAATGCCGTTTATCTCGATTTCCATCCTCAACGGGGAACATTCTGTGGTGCAGATAAACATAGAAACATAGAAACATAGAAAATAGGTGCAGGAGTAGGCCATTCGGCCCTTCGAGCCTGCACCGCCATTCAATGAGTTCATGGCTGAACATGCAACTTCAGTACCCCATTCCTGCTTTCTCACCATACCCCTTGATTCCCCTAGTAGTAACGACTTCATCTAACTCCTTTTTGAATATATTTAGTGAATTGGCCTCAACAACTTTCTGTGGTAGAGAATTCCACAGGTTCACCACTCTCTGGGTGAAGAAATTCCTCCTCATCTCGGTCCTAAATGGCTTCCCCCTTATCCTTAGACTGTGTCCCCTGGTTCTGGACTTCCCCAACATTGGGAACATTCTTCCTGCATCTAACCTGTCTAACCCCGTCAGAATTTTAAACGTTTCTATGAGGCCCCCTCTCATTCTTCTGAACTCCAGTGAATACAAGCCCAGTTGATCCAGTCTTTCTTGATAGGTCAGTCCCGCCATCCCGGGAATCAGTCTGGTGAACCTTCGCTGCACTCCCTCAATAGCAAGAATGTCCTTCCTCAGGTGAGGAGACCAAAACTGTACACAATACTCCAGGTGTGGCCTCACCAAGGCCCTGTACAATTGTAGCAACACCTCCCTGCCCCTGTACTCAAATCCCCTCGCTATGAAGGCCAACATGCCATTTGCTTTCTTCACCGCCTGCTGTACATGCATGCCAACCTTCAATGACTGATGTACCATGACACCCAGGTCTCTTTGCACCTCCCCTTTTCCTAATCTGTCACCATTCAGATAATAGTCTGTCTCTCTGTTTTTACCACCAAAGTGGATAACCTCACATTTATCCACATTATACTTCATCTGCCATGCATTTGCCCACTCACCTAACCTATCCAAGTCGCTCTGCAGCCTCATAGCATCCTCCTCGCAGCTCACACTGCCACCCAACTTAGTGTCATCCGCAAATTTGGAGATACTACATTTAATCCCCTCGTCTAAATCATTAATGTACAGTGTAAACAGCTGGGGCCCCAGCACAGAACCTTGCGGTACCCCACTAGTCACTGCCTGCCATTCTGAAAAGTCCCCATTTACTCCTACTCTTTGCTTCCTGTCTGACAACCAGTTCTCAATCCATGTCAGCACACTACCCCCAATCCCATGTGCTTTAACTTTGCACATTAATCTCTTGTGTGGGACCTTGCCGAAAGCCTTCTGAAAGTCCAAATATACCACATCAACTGGTTCTCCCTTGTCCACTCTACTGGAAACATCCTCAAAAAATTCCAGAAGATTTGTCAAGCATGATTTCCCTTTCACAAATCTATACTGACTTGGACCTATCATGTCACCTCTTTCCAAATGCACTGCTATGACATCCTTAATAATTGATTCCATCATTTTACCCACTACCGATGTCAGACTGATCGGTCTATAATTCCCTGTTTTCTCTCTCCCTCCTTTTTTAAAAAGTGGGGTTACATACCATACACTTCATCGTGGGGCTGAGCTGCCTTTCTGACCATCTCTTCATAATCCGCGCTGGTTTCATGGCCATCTGCAGACTCTTCATCAACACAGTGAGTTATATTTCTTTTACACATTCGCTGGAGATGGCCCTTTCTGCTGCAGCCTTCACACACTTAGGGCTCAAGTTTCAGCTCGAGTTGCTCCTATTTTTTTGGAGCAACTAGTTTAGAATGGAGTATCTTAGAAATTGCAATTCTCGGCATTTAGTTTGCTCCAATTCTAGTTAGTTAGAATAGTTTCGTTTTAGAACAGATTTTTTTTTCAAAAAGTGCCTTTTCCAGCCAATTACGCCTGTTTTGCAAGTTTAGGCAGCGAAAACTTACTCCAAATTAACTTAGAATGGAGTAGATTTTTGTACGCTCAGAAAAACCTTGCCTATATTTTAGGAATTAAGTGAGATGCGGGGGGGTGGGGGGAAGTTAGAGGGAAGTTAGGGGAGTTTACAAGCATTAAACACTTCACTTTTACCAATAAAGAGCCTTCATGAGTAATAAATGATAAATCAATCAATTAAAAAATAAATTAAATTTTTCTACCTTTTTGAAGCAGTGGCAGCAGGCACTGAGCTGTGTTATTTCGGCCGTTCGGCCAGGGGATAGGCAGGCGTGCAAAGCACCGGGAGGGAGGGAGAGCCAGCCAGCCAGCAAGTTTGAAAATTTAATTTGTACTTCAAGTATGGCTGCTGCATTATCAACACCACCGATTATGCAATGGTTCTCCATCAATTCGCTGCATAGGAGAGAATTGATTGGAGCTCACCGCACCAGGAACATCATAGCCCGTAGGCTGATGGGCAGGAGGCCTTACCCACATCAGCAATATCGAACCGGGCATTCGTACCTGGACATGAGCGAGGCTGATTGTGTCAAAAGGCTGTGTTTCCGCAGAGAAGTTGTCGTTGAGATCTGTGATATGCTGAGAGCAGATTTACAGCTGAGAAGCAGAACGCCGATTGCCTTGTCTGTTGAAGTGAAGGTTACAGCTGCACTTTCCTTCTATGCCTCGAGATCGTTTCAAGCTACAACTGGAGATTATGCGTGTGCCATCTTTCAACATGCAATACATGCCTGCGTTTACCAGGTCACAGCTGCACTGTAGGCGCGGAGGAATGACTTCATCAAGTTCCCAATGACCGGCCAAGCAATGCATGACAGGGCTGTGGGCTTTTCCAGGATCACTAGCTTCCCAAAGGTACAGGGCTGCATTGATTGTACCCACATCGCCTTGCGAGCACCTGTGGAGGATTCCATTCAGTACAGAAATAGAAACGTTTCCACTCCATTAATATGCAGCTCGTGTGTGACGACAAGCAGCGCATCATGTCAGTCGATGCAAGATACCCTGGCAGCACCCATGATGCGTTCATCCTACACGACAGCGTTCTATCTGACATGTTTGAGCAGCAGCCAGAAGGGCAGAGCTGACTACTGGGAGACAAAAGGTATGGCCTGGCCACCTGATTCGTGATGCCCCTACGCGTAACACGGACGGAAGCTGACCATCAATACAACATGACACACATTGCGACGCGCAGCATCATAGAGAGGACCATTGGCATCTTGAAACAGCGTTTCCGATGCCTGGACCATTCTGGAGGCCACTTGCATATACACCCTCAGATTGTCGGTCACTTCACTGTTGTGTGCTGCATGCTGCATAACTTAGTCATCATGAGGCAGCAGGAGCTGGTAGTGGAACGAGAAGACCCACATGAGGGGCCAGTGCCTGATGATAGTTATTTGGAAGAGCAGGATGAGGATGATGACGACGATCAGGAAAGCATGCAAGTACCTGATGCCAGAGCACGAGGTCGGAGGAGGGTGGTCCATCGTGCTCCTATAACGATTGCTCGAGCCCTGCGCCAGCAGCTCATCCATGAACGCTTCAATTACTGATGCCTGAGGGATCTGCGACAACTGTTCCGCATGGACATGTTTATTTTTTGGAGTTGTTCTTATGTTGTGTTGTGTTAATGGAACATGATTCAGTTTTAATGTAAAAATATTTTATTGAAAAGTTCACGTTAGTGTCATAAAATATTTCCTGTATCAAACTTTACTTTACTATGACTCTTTAAGATCACTTAAAAACTTTAAGATCACTTATAAACTTGTAAAGTTACAAAAGTTACAAAACAATTTCAACGTGAAAAATCTTACACTCAAGATCAGTGAAACTTCAAGATCACTTTTTAGGTGCAAAATTAAATAATTTACAAAATGTGGGAGCATTTACACTCTAAGATCACTTAAAAACCCTTAGGTCACTTATAAGTTGTAAAATTACAAAACTTACAAAACAATTTCAATTTGAAAAAAGTTACTACAGTTACATCAAGAACAAGAACAAAAGCAGCAAAGAAAGGCTGCAACCATCTCTCATCCACATCTTGGTGAATGTTCACTTCTTCTTGGGGGTGTAATTTGATTGGCTGGGCTGTGTGCCCTTATTGCAGCAGCTACCTCCGTGAGGGCCTGTGTCATCACTTGCATGCCCTCCCTGACGGCCTGTGCCGTCACTTGCACTCTCTCTGACATTCCCTCCCTCATTTCCCGTGTCATTACTGCTATTTCTCCCGTCAGTACCATTACCTCTTCACCCACTGCACTGACACTGCCCATGAGTGATCGGGTAAGGTCATTAATCTCCACACCCAATGCCACAACCTGAGCCACATCTGTTGCACGCTGCATCTTAGGAGAGCATGTTTCGAATCTCCTTCTCCTCAGCCTCGGTCTGCCTCGCGGCACCACTCCAGTGGGAGCCGCGGGCTGGGACGGTGGGGCAGTGGGTGTAAACTGCTGCATTACACCAGCAGCACCACTGGGCCGCAACGTCGGAATCTGTGAAACCATAGTATGAGGAACCAGAACCTATGCAAGGGTTTGAAACACTGATGTCCATTGATGTGGGCTCATAAATGTAAAATTCACAAAATTCTGGGACCCCCTACTCAATGGACATAGAAACATAGAAACATAGAAAATAGGTGCAGGAGTAGGCCATTCGGCCCTTCGAGCCTGCACCGCCATTCAATGAGTTCATGGCTGAACATGCAACTTCAGTACCCCATTCCTGCTTTCTCACCATACCCCTTGATCCCCCTAGTAGTAAGGACTATATCTAACTCCTTTTTGAATTTATTTAGTGAATTGGCCTCAACAACTTTCTGTGGTAGAGAATTCCACAGGTTCACCACTCTCTGGGTGAATAAGTTTCTCCTCATCTCGATCCTAAATGGCTTACCCCTTATCCTTAGACTGTGACCCCTGGTTCTGGACTTCCCCAACATTGGGAACATTCTTCCTGCATCTAACCTGTCGAAACCCATCAGAATTTTAAAAGTTTCTATGAGATCCCCTCTCATTCTTCTGAACTCCAGTGAATACAAGCCCAGTTGATCCAGTCTTTCTTGATATGTCAGTCCCGCCATCCCGGGAATCAGTCTGGTGAACCTTCGCTGCACTCCCTCAATAGCAAGAATGTCCTTCCTCAAGTTAGGAGACCAAAACTGTACACAATACTCCAGGTGTGACCTCACCAAGGACCTGTACAACTGTAGTAAGACCTCACTGCCCCTGTACTCAAATCCCCTCACTATGAAGTCCAACATGCCATTTGCTTTCTACCCTAAGGTGGAAAATGCAGGACTGAACTATTGCACATGGTCACTCTGTGCCCTAATCCAGACGGTGAGCTCTAACCTGGAAAATCCACACCAACTGACACCCACCCTACCAAGATTAACATCCCATAATCCCGGAGCTTTCTCCCCTCCAACTGAACCTCCCACACCCTGTACTGGGGACACAGAACCAGATTCTCTGAAATTCATCACAATCATGTCAATACATGTGTCCGGAATTTAAAAGGGAACTGTGTTAGATTTTTGGAGGAGAAATGTGGACAGAAATATCTCACTATTAGGTGCCTTTGGACTAAACTAGGGCCTTTTAGATTGAGTTTGGAAATTTTAAATTGTATGCTGGGATCCTCATAGGGCTGCTAACCCACCTGGGAGGCAGGCCCCAGGGAGACATTAACAGTCTAACAAAAGCCCACTTACCAGGGACCCAGATACATACATATTTTAATAGTTCTTAAAACGGCCACACCGAAAAACCCTGGCATCAGCAAAACACACAATGGACAATATCAAGATGCTAGTGCATCTAACAGCACCATTCGAAAACCCCATCAACACCTTTGGAATTTTGTATTATGCTAATGCTCAATCAACCCACCAGAATTCTCACAAGGGATCACATTAGAGTTGATCAGCCAGCCAAAATCGCACAAAAGCAGTCATCAAAAATCAAATGTGCACTCAGGTAAAACTGTGGGCCTTGGTGGTAACTTTTTGTTTGCGCTGTGGAAAACCTTTGGGCTGAGGAAACACTTTTGAACACTCGGTGGTGACTTTTGGACTGAGGAAACATTTTTGAAGAAATGTACCTGAGAACACTGGAAAAGTGCTTGGACTCTGGGCTCTTTGACTCTGGCTTTGAAACATCTAACTTGCCACACGAGGTTCCAACAACGCAACAAGAAGAACCTAACAATAATCCAGCGCTGACTCAAGGAAAAAACTTATTTACCATCAAAACATCGACCAGTGCTAATACTGAAGACACCGCAACCAGCCAAAGAATCCACAAGATTGAGGAGAGAGAAAGCAGTGTGCAACTGATCTAAACTGTGGAGAAATCCTTTGGTGAGCATAGTCCCTGCAATTTCAGAGCCTAGCTTAGTTAGTGTAGTGGTGGGAGGTGTCTTTTTTTCACTGCATAACCTCTGTACCCGTTGCGTTTACGTTTTCCCCCTTTTTCTGTACATTTTGTTACATGCTATTAAGTTAATTAGTGTGGTGTGCTATTTTCTAAATAAAATATTTGTTCTTGCACCAAACAGTTGTCTGTCGACATCTATCACATTCCCTAAATAATTCCAAGCCCTCGAACCAGGGAGTGGGACAATTCGAACCATCAAGGTCAGAAAAGGCTGACAAACCCACCATCCCCTACATAATGGCGAGCCAGTAGGAACTTGGTGCAAAGGATGTGAGGATGCAGACTCAGTTCTGGTGGAAAGAACACAAATGGAGGAAAGAATCTCCGAATATGTATTTAAGAAAGTATATATTACCAAAAAGTGGGTCATAAACCTGTTACGGGCTGAGTGTCCAGTGGATGCAGCTGCTAAGTGGACCGAGAGCAAGGACCATAAAATGTCAATAGTGAAGTCTATTTGGTTGGTCTGCTACCAAAGATAGATCTAGTTGCTGGATAGAAAGGTCAAGAAATTGGTAGCAGAACTCCGGGAATCCGAAGAGCACTCAGCCATAAGGGCTATGGCAGAGGAGAAAATGTTTGAGGAATTAACGAAACAAAAGCATAGCAGATTACAGCTAGAGGAGACCCACAGGAATAAGCAAGACTTTTCCAGTGCCAAGTAACAGAGGCAAAGGGGAATGAGCTAACTCTGCGGG
Organism: Pristiophorus japonicus; assembly: GCF_044704955.1. Classification (NCBI taxonomy): domain Eukaryota; kingdom Metazoa; phylum Chordata; class Chondrichthyes; family Pristiophoridae; genus Pristiophorus; species Pristiophorus japonicus. Next base: position 194,448,421 of record NC_091986.1, on the reverse strand, counting down.
AGGAAAATGCCCACCTAACAAAAGTAATAAGAGAACAGGAGGAGGGGATACGGGATGTGCAGGCAGCCTATAAAGTAGCCAGTAGCAAGGGATTTGTGGTGGAGGATCACGGGCCCTGTGAGGCCAAGATAAAAAGTTTAACCCAGGTCCTATCTAATGTTAAGGGGATGGTATGCCTGATAAGCCCAAGCGCTTCTAAGGGAGACGTGAAGGAGCAAGGGTGAGTAGAGGGGGAGAGGGATAGAGTGGCAGAAAGGGGCGTCCAACCACCGCCTGTAGCTTACCGAGGTTAAGCCTGGCAGTACAGAGAGGGCGCGGTACTGAGGAAATATAAGGGGTGTCAGGACCGGGGCCGATGTGCCCGATCCGACAACAAAAGTATAGTGCCGGCAACAGTGGTCAGGGACAAGGGGCCCTGGAGAGCCAATTTGTAATCCCCCATGGAACCCAGCAGCTCCGGGCAATGGTAGCTCATTTAGAAAAGGGACCCCTCGGTCCATTTTATGGACATAGAGCAGGCAGCCGGTATAAACAGCTGCGATGAGGCCGAACAGGCTAAAATGCTGCTTTTCTCCTTGGGTCGCAAGGTGTACCAGGCCCTCTCTGCAGATAGCAAGAAGGGGCAGAGCACATACGCTGCGATCCAAGAAGAGATGTTAGAGGTTCTGGGCCGAAATGATGGGAGTCTGTTTTCCCGGGTCGAGAAAACCCTGCAACAGGCAGGCGAAACTCCACAGGCTTTCGCAGACAGGCTGTGGCCCATCTACGAGAGAGCATGTGGAGGAGATCTCGACTGGGAACACCTGGACCGGGAACCAACAGCTCCCTGGTTTCGCAGCCTAGTGGCTAACTGCCTGCCACGAGTAAAGGCTAAAGCCGAGCTGTGGTTCAACCCCAGAGACCCCACCACTACCGAGGAGTCAGTGGTTAGACAGTTAACCCCGGCTTACCGGAACGGCAGAGGGAAAGTTGAGGCCCCACAAAACGAAAGGTCCACGAGATCTGGCCCAGTAATTCCAGGAGAGAATGGCACCAGGAAGGAGAGGGAGCCCTTCCGACTCAAAGAGTACGTGCTATAGGTGCGGAAAAAGTGGGCATTGGCGTAAGGATTGCCGAAATCCTTGGAAAGATAGGGCAGGAAAGGAATCCCCACCCTTAAAGGATTCCCTTGTCACAAAAGGTTTAACAGCCCCGGCCCAAAAATCTGGACCTGTGGCACACAATCCCTCTGGCAGTTTCGCTGAGATTGTGGCCGCGCTCCAAACTATGATAATGGGCTCAGGAAAGGCAGCTGTAGCTACCAACGCAACTCCATCTGCCCCACCTAATCCTGATCCATGACTAGAGCCAGCGCAGCCTGTATACTTGTGCCCTGTACAATATGATGAGTGGAAATGGCCTTGCGTGAAGATGGAGGTGGAGAGGGTTAAAGGGACCTATCTGATAGACACCGGTGCTTCCAGCACCATCGTCTATGTGGATAACCCAACCACCTCACCTCTGTCGAACGGAGTCCCATATTCCTTGGTAGGGTTCACAGGTAACAAGCAGGCTGGCTCGTTCTCCATTCCACTATCAATTGACTTAGGAGCACTCCACACCACGTGGACGTGTGTCCTAATGAAGTGGGAGAAAGAGGGAACAGGGATCCTAGGCGTATATTTCCTTATTGGCCACAAGGTCCTTATGGATCTTAGAAATCATTGTCTATGGGGAGCGGTGTGCACGGGGGAAGAGAAAGAAGTTGTAGTGATCCCGGGATACAAGGCAAAGGGACCCTATGCACGGTAAAGCCAAAAGAAGGCTATGACCTCGAGTTACTGGTAAGCAGTACCCCCAGAGAGTATCAGGCATTTGTGTGGGCAAATCTCAGTGCATTCACCACCCACAAGCATGATTGTGGAAGGGTAACAGAGGTCGAGATTAGTGTAGATGGGGATTCCATGGCTAGGCCCTCGGGAGGCGGAGGCAGACCTGGAGATTGCCCTGGGTTCGCTAGTCACACAGGGAGTGTTGAGGCCGATAGCCACCCATGTGAACTCACCACTTTGGCCGGTTAGGAAACCGGACAAGTCGGGAAGAGCCCACTGTGGACTACCGGGTTCTCAACCGCAATATCCCAGCCTGCGCGCCCACGGTCGCTGCAGTCGCCAACCTAATTGGAAGCATACCGGCATCCACGTGCACCTTTGCTGGATATCTCAAACAGTTTTTGGTCCATCCCGTTAAAGAGAGCGGACCAGTACAAATTTGGGATGATTCGAACCGTCAAGGTCAGAAAAGGCTGACAAACCCACCACCCCTACATAAATATTAAGTTCTAAGATCTCCCCTGAAGATATTTCAGTCAACGCCTGCAGCCACCCTTGGTCTGGATCGTCTGGATCGTCCATATCTGGTTCTTCTGCTTCTTCTTCTGTATGTTCAGGATCTTCAGGATTGGCATCATCTTCTGCAAAATATATCAGAACAGTCAAATGGTTAGCAGCACAGGAGGGGGCAGGATGGGTGGCATGAATATACTCACACATAGCAGGCCAGGCAGCAGGTTGATTTGAAGGGCCACGATGCATTTTCACGACTTACCCTCTCCCTCGCGTGTGGGTCCAGCTTGTGCAGTACTAATTGCTTTTCTCCATGTATGACTCATCAAAGCAGCAACCCTCTGTTCCAAGGATGTCAGTGGATGCAGATTTGGCACACCTCCTCCTGTTCGCGTTCTTTCCCTTTTGTTGTGGGCCAATTTCTTCTGCAAAGATTAAAATATAACTTTTTACAGAGTGCGTCTTTCTGCAGGCTGGGACATATACAAATGGTCACATTTACAATTTAGATTCCAATGAAAAATGAAAATATTACTTACACTAACTACTTGACCAAGGTCATGCCATTTCTTTTTATATTGGCTTCCAGATCTCCTGGTATGCACCTCTGCGCAGTAATCTTCTGCAACTTGGTTCTAGCATTTCTTCATTTCGTTGGGTGGCACTTTTGTGCGGCTTCTATTGCTGGTATCCAGCTCCTGCCATCTCTGCTCAATGACATTAACTAATGTCTCCACTTCCTCATGCAAGAAATTCTTCATTCTTGGTGGACGTTGTTCCATTGCTGTATTGAATTGACACTCTGATTTTTCATATCACACAGTCCTTATTTTGCATGCATCTATGCAGCACTTGTTCTGGAAATTTAGCAGCAACAAACAGCACTCACTGATTCCAGCAGGTGATTTCTTCCACAGTACTGCTAAAAGTACTCCTTTAGGCACAAGAAGATCAGTCAGAAGCCTTTGCACAGCTCCACAAAACCAAAAATCACTCTTCTGCATGTACCTTTAAAGACGGCCGATTGCCAATGTTTCTGTGCCACTGCGCATGCGCGCAAGCTCCAAAGCGCATGCGCAATGCTGCCGGCATTAAAAATGATGCTGGACCCTAGCCCCACCCTGCTACCAGCAGTTCTTCCTCAAAACATCTTTGCCCTGTCCCAGGCAGCCCCCGCTGTGCTGCGCCGACCTGGAAACGGCCTTAAATATATCGGAGAATCGCAAGGTAAGTAATCGGTGCACTTTATGTTCCACAAATTAGGTGAGCCTCTCCAATGTGCACCATTCCAGCAGGGGTCCAAAACCTGAGCCCCAAAGTCCTTAAAACGGCACTGATGAGCCCAGTGATTTCCTCCGCAACATCAACATGGTGCTAACCGATTAGCCCCCCTCGGCGGACTCTGAGTTAAGGGAGTCGGGGGCCTGTTCTCTCTCCCCTGAGGAGATTCACGTTCTACGGTCCAGCATCTATAAGGCCCCAGTCTGTGTACAGTACTTGCCGGGTTTGAGTCCTGAGGATGAGTCATCCGCCTAGAACTGCAGCTGAGGTCATGAATGCCTGGCTCATGGTGATGTCTTCTGCATTGTGACTGTGCTATCTGCAGATAGTAGCCTGTGAAGAAGGCCCTCATGGCTAATTCTGATGACAAAGATATCCTGCAGTGCTTCGGTGGGGTGTTCGCCGAAATCACACAGTGCCGCCAGCCTCCTGAGGTCTACAGTATATTTCGCGATTTCCTGGCCTTCGGGCCGTCGGTGGCTATAAAACCCATGTCTATCTGTGAGGTAGCTCTCTTTGGGCTTAAGTTGTTCTTGGATCAGTGTTACAAGCTCCTCGTACGTCTTGGTCATTGTCTTCGCTGGTGCCAGCAAGTCTCTGACGAGGCCATAGACGGTGGATCCACAACTGATTAGAAGAATAGCTCTGCGCTTATCAGCCAGTGTGGCCGGATTGTTGCCTATCAGGTCATTTGCTGTGAAGAAATGGTCGAGCCTCTCTGCAAAGGCGTCACAATCATCACCATCGGCGAACTGCTGCAACTTTCGAAGGTTAGCCATTTTCGCGTGAAGGTCCGTAATCTTGTTGCCAATTGTTATGTCTTTAGATGCTCTGATAATGACTCCACGAGGCAATGTATTGCACTTGAACTGTAGTGACCTTAGTCTATTTAATATAACTCCAGAATGGGGATCGCACATGGTGGCCTGCTATTTATACTAGGCCTGGCACACCTGTACAGGTAACCTACAAGTCTCTCACTGCAGTGCCCTCTGGTGGCACACCTTAGAGACCAGACAGCTGGTGTACAAGTTTCCCATAGTAGTGCCCTCTGGTGGCACATCATATGTAATAGTACAAGCAGTAAACATGTCTAGATACATGACAATAATCTTATACATTTCGATAAGATCGCCTCTCATTCTTCTGAACTGCAATGAGTAGAGGCCGAACCTACTCAACCTTTCCTCATAAGTCAACCCACTCATCGCTGGAGTCAACCTAGTGAACCTTCTCTGAACTGCCTCCAAAGCAAGTATATCCTTTTGTAAATATGGAAACCAAAACTGCACACAGCATTCCAGGTGTGGCCTCACCAAAACCTTGTAAAGCTGTAGCAAGACTTCCCTGCTTTTATACCCCATCCCCATTGCAATAAAGGCCAAGTCGAAGGAAGCGGGAGTCCGGGGAGTTCGAGGAGGCCTATAAAAGGCCCAACATCATCAGAGAGGTGGCAGTTGGAGGAGGCGGGAGTCTGGGGAGTTCGAGGAGCCCTATAAAAGGCCCAATGTCGTGGGAAAGGCGGCAGTCGGAGGAGGCAGGAGTCCGGGGAGTTCGAGGAGACCTATAAAAGGCCTAATGATGTCGGAGAGGCCAGCCGGTGCAGCTGTAGCAGGGGCAGAAGGTAAACAAAGAAGTAGAAAGAAATCGAAAGGTGACGTCACAGCCAAAGGGATAAGTGATTGGCTGGTGATTGGTGTGTAGTTTTACTTTTTCTTTTCCCTATTAGTAGGTAACCTTTATCATTGTTGTTGCCAAATTACGTTAATCTAAGGGTTAATTCATGGCAGGAGAGCTCGGACACGTGTCATGCTCCTCCTGCGCTATGTGGGAAGTCAGGGATGCTTCCAGTGTCCCTGATGACCACATGTGCAGGAAGTGTGTCCTGCTGCAGCTCCTGACAGACCGCATTGTGGCAATAGAGCTGCGGGTGGATTCACTCTGGAGCATACGCGATACCGAGGATGCCGTGAATAGCTCATTTAGTGAGTTGGTCTTACCGCAGGTAAAGGTTACACAGATCGATAAGGAATGGATGACCAACAGGAAGAGCAGTGCAAGGAAGGTAGTGCAGAGGTCCCCTGCGGTCATCCCCCTCCAAAACAGATATACCGCTTGGGGGGGATGACTCATCAGGGCAGGGGCAGCAGCAGCCAAGTCCATGGCACCGTGGGTGGCTCTGCTGCACAGGAGGGCAGGAAAAAGAGTGGGAAAGCTATAGTGATAGGGGATTCTATTGTAAGGGGAATAGATAGATATTTCTGCGGCCACAATCGAGACTCCAGGATGGTATGTTACCTCCCTGTTACAAGGGTCAAGGATGTCTCGGAGCAGTTGCAGGACATTTTGAAGGGGGATGGTGAGCTGCCAGTTGTCGTGGTGCATATAGATACCAACAATATAGGTAAAAAACAGGATGCGGTCCTACAAGTTGAATTTAGGGAACCAGGAGATAAATTAAAAAGTAGGACCTCAAAGGTAGTAATCTCAGGATTGCTACCAGTGCCACGTGCTAGTCAGAGTAGGAAGCGCAGGATAGCTCAGATGAATACGTGGCTTGAGAAATGGTGCAGAAGGGAGGGATTCAAATTCCGGGGACATTGGAACCGGTTCTGGGCGAGGTGGGACCAGTACAAACCGGACGGTCTGCACCTGGGCAAGACCAGAACCAATGTCCTAGGGGGAGTGTTTGCTCGTGCTGTTGGGGAGGGGTTAAACTAATATGGCAGGGGGTAGAGAACCTATACAGGGAGACATAGAAACATAGAAACATAGAAAATAGGTGCAGGAGCAGGCCATTCAGCCCTTCTAGCCTGCACCGCCATTCAATGAGTTCATGGCTGAACATGAAACTTCAGTACCCCCTTCCTGCTTTCTCGCCATACCCCTTGATCCCCCGAGTAGTAAGGACTTCATCTAACTCCCTTTTGAATATATTTAGTGAATTGGCCCCAACCATTTTCTATGGCAGAGAATTCCACTTTCTGTGGCAGAGACACAGAGAAGTAGAATGGGGGCAGAAGCAAAAGATAGAAAGAAGAAAAGTAAAAGTGGAGGGCAGAGGAACCCAAGGCAAAAATCAAAAAGGGCCACATTGCAACAAAATTCTAAAAGGGCAAAATGTGTTAAAAAGACAAGCCTGAAGGCTCTGTACCTCAATGCAAGGAGTATTCAGATTAAGGTGGACGAATTAACTGCACAGGCAGCAATTAATGAATATGATATAATTGGCATCACGGAGACATGGCTCCAGGATGACGAAGGCTGGGAACTCAACATCCAGGGGTAGTCAACATTCAGGAAGGGTAGACAGAAAGGAGAAGGAGGTGGGGTAGCGTTGCTGGTTAAAGAGGAAACTCACGCGATAGTAAGGAAGGACATTAGCTTGGATGATGTGGAATCTGTATGGGTGGAGCTGCGGAATACCAAAGGGCAGCAAACGCTAGTGGGAGTTGTGTACAGACCACCAAACATTAGTACTGAGGTTGGGGACAGCATCAAACAAGAAATTAGGGATGTGTGCAATAAAGGTACAGCTGTTATCATGGGCGACTTTAATCTACATATAGATTGGGCTAACCAAACTGGTCGCAGTACATTGGAGGAGGATTTCCTGGATGGTTTTCTGGACCAATATGTCGCGGAACCAACTAGAGGGCTGGCCATCCTAAACTGAGTGATGTGTAATGAGAAAGAACTAATTAGCAATCTTGTTGTGTGAAGCCCCTTGGGGAAAAGTGACCATAATATCGTAGAATTCTTTATTAAGATGCAGAGTGATACAGTTAATTCTGAGACTGGAGTCCTGAACTTCAGGAAAGATAACTTCGATGGCATGAGACGTGAATTGGCGAGAATAGACTGGCAAATGATACTTAAAGGGTTGACAGTGGATAGGCAATGGCAAACATTTAAAGATCACATGGATGAACTTCAACAATTGTACATCCCTGTCTGGAGTAAAAATAAAACGGGGAAGGTGGCTCAACCGTGACTAACAAGGGAAATTAAGGATAGTGTTAAATCTAAGGAAGAGGCATATAAATTGGCCAGAAAAAGCAGCAAACCTGAGGACTGGGAGAAATTTAAAATTCAGCAGAGGACGACAAACGGGTTAATAAGGAGGGGGAAAATAGAGTATGAGAGGAAGCTGCCGGGAACATAAAAAGTGACTTCAAAAGCTTCTCTGGATATGTGAAGAGAAAAAGATTAGTGAAGACAAATGTAGGTCCCTTGCAGTCGGATTCAGGTGAATTTATAATGGGGAACAAATAAATGGCAGACCAGTTGAATAAATACTTTGGTTCTGTCTTCATGAAGGAAGACACAAATAACCTTCCGGAAGTACGAGGGGACCGAGGGTCTGGTGAGAAGCAGGAACTGAAGGATATCTTTATTAGGCGGGAAATTGTGTTAGGGAAATTGATGGGATTGAAGGCAGATAAATCCCCAGGGCCTGATAGTCTGCATTCCAGAGTACTTAAGGAAGTGGCCCTGGAAATAGTGGATGCAGTGGTGATCATTTTCCAACAGTCTATCGAATCTGGATCAGTTTCTATGAACTGGAGGGTAGCTAATGTAACACCACTTTTTAAAAAAGGACGGAGAGAGAAAACAGGTAATTATAGACCGGTTAGCCTAACATCAGTAGTGGGGGAAATTATTAAAGATGAAATAACAGCGCATTTGGAAAGCAGTGACACGATCGGTCCAAGTCAGCATGGATTTAAGAAAGGGAAATCATGCTTGACAAATCTTTTGGTATTTTTTGAGGAAGTAACTAGTAGAGTGGATAAGGGAGAACCAGTGGATGTGGTGTATTTGGACTTTCAAAAGGCCTTTGACAAGGTCCCGCATAAGAGATTGGTGTGCAAATTTAAAGCACATGGTATTGGGGGTAATGTACTGACGTGGATAGAGAATTGGTTGGCAGACAGGAAGCAGAGAGTTGGGATAAAACGGGTCTTTTTCAGAATGGCAGGCAGTGACTAGTGGGGTGCCGCAGGGCTCAGTGCTGGGACTCCAGCTATTTACAATATACATCAATGATTTAGATGAAGGAATTGAGTGTAATATCTCCAAGTTTGCAGATAACACTAAACTGGGTGACGGTGTGAGCTGTGAGAGATATGCTAAGAAGCTGTAGCGTGACTTGGACAGGTTAGGTGAGTGGGCAAATGCATGACAGATGCAGTATAATATGGGTAAATGTGAGGTTATCAACTTTGGGGCAAAAACACGAAGGCAGAATATTATCTGAACGGCGGCAGATTAGGAAAAGGGGAGGTGCAACGAGACCTGGGTGTCATGATTCATCAGTCATTGAAAGTTGGTATGCAGGTACAGCAAACGGTGAAGAAGGCAAATGGTATGTTGGCCTTCATAGCTAGGGGATTTGAGTATAGGAGCAGGGAAAACTTACTGCAGTTGTACAGGGCCTTGGTGAGGCCTCACCTGGAATATTGTGTTCAGTTTTGGTCTCCTAATCTGCGGAAGGACGTTCTTGCTATTGAGGGAGTGCAGCGAAGGTTCACTAGACTGATTCCTGGGATGGCAGGACTGACATATGAGGAGAGACTGGATCGACTGGGCCTGTATTCACTGGAGTTTAGAAGGCTGAGAGGGGATCTCATAGAAACATATAAAATTCTGACTGGACTGGACAGGTTAATGCAGGAAGAATGTTCCCGATGTTGGGGAAGTCAGAACCAGGGGACATAGTCTAAGGATAAGGGGTAAGCCATTTAGGACCGAGATGAGGAGAAATTTCTTCACTCAGAGAGTTGTTAACCTGTGGAATTCCCTACCGCAGAGAGTTGTTGATGCCAGTTCATTGGATATATTCAAGAGGGAGTTAGATATGGCCCTTACGGCTAAAGGGATCAAGGGGTATGGAGAGAAAGCAGGAAAGGGATTCTGAGGTGAATTGTCAGCCATGATCTTATTGAATGGTGGTGCAGGCTCGAAGGGCTGAATGGCCTACTCCTGCACCTATTTTCTATGTTTCTATGTTTTTTAGATACCATTGGCCTTCCTGATCACTTGCTGTACCTGCATGCTATCCTTTTGTGTTTCGTGCACAAGTACCCCCAGGTCCCACTGTACTGCAGCACTTTGCAATCTTTCTCCATTTAAATAATAACTTGCTCTTTGTTTTTTTCTGCCAAAGTGCATGACCTCACACTTTCCAACATTATACTCCATCTGCCAAATTTTTGTCCACTCACTTAGCCTGTCTATGTCCTTCTGCAGATTTTTTGTGTCCTCCTCACACATTGCTTTTTCTCCCATCTTTGTATCATCAGTAAACTGGGCTACATTACACTCAGTCCCTTCTTCCAAGTCGTTAATATAGATTGTAAATAGTTGATGTCCCAGCACTGATCCCTGCGGCACCTCACTAGTTACTGGTTGCCAACCAGAGAATGAACCATTTATCCCGACTCTCTGTTCCTCTATCCTCTATCCATGCTAATATATTACCCCCAACCCCGTGAACAGTACCTTTTATGTGGCACCTTCTCAAATGCCTTCTGGAAGTCCAAATATATCACATCCACTGGTTCCCCTTTATCCACCCTGTTCATTATATCTTCAAAGATCTCCAGCAAATTTGTCAAACATGACTTCCCCTTCATAAATCCATGCAGACTCTGCCTGACCGAATTTTGCTTATCCAAATGTCCTGCTACTGCTTCTTTAATAATGGATTGCAACATTTTCCCAACCACAGATGTTAGGCTAACTAGTCTATAGTTTCCTGCTTTTTGTCTGCCTATGGGGGCATTACATTTGCAGTTTTCCAATCTGCTGGAACCTCCAGGGAATTTTGCTAAATTACAACCAATGCATCCACAATCCCTGCCGCTACTTCTCTTAAAACCCTAGGATGCAAGCCATCAGGTCCAGGGGATTTATCTGCCTTTAGTCCCATTATCTTACTGAATACCACCTCTTAATGATTGTGATTGTGTTAAATTCCTCCCCCCCTATAGCCCCTTGACTATCCACTGTTAGTAAAGACTGATACAAAATTTTTGTTCAGAGTTTCTGCCATCTCCATGTTCCCCATTACTAATTCCCCAGTCTCGTCCTCTAATGAACCAACATTTACTTTAGCCATCCTTTTCCTTTTTATATATCGATAGAAACTCTTGCTTTCTGTTTTTATATTTTGTGCTAGTTTACTTTCATAGTCTATCTTCCCTTTCTTAATCATTTTTTTAGTCGTTCTTTGCTGGCTTTTATAAGTTTCCCAGTCTTCTGACCTCCCACTAGTTTTGGCTACTTTGTATGCCCTTGTCTTTAGTTGGATACCATCCTTTATTTCCTTAGTTAGCCACGGATGACTATCTTTTCTCTTACACCCTTTCCTCCTCACTGGAATATATTTTTCTTGAGAGTTGTGAAATATTTCCTTAAATGTACACCACTGTTCATCAACCGTCCTACACTTTAATCTACTTTCCCATTCCACTTTACTCAACTCTGCCCTCATACCTTCATAGTCTCCTTTATTTAAGCTTAGTATGCTGGTTAGAGATCCAACTTTCTCACCCTCCACCTGAATTTGAAATTCAATCATGCTATGATCACTCATTCCGAGGGGATCATTTACTAGGAGATTGTTTATTAATTCTGTCTCATTACACAGGACCAGATCTAAGATAGCCTGCCCCCTGTTTGGTTCTGTTACATACTGCTTAAGGAACCCATCCCTTAAGCACACTATGAACTCCTACCCTGACCAATTTGATTTGTCCAATCAATATGGAGGTTAAAATCACCCATGATTATTGCTGTTCCCTTTTTACAAGTCCCCACTGGTTTTCTGCGCCAACCAACAGAATTGCTACTGTTCGGGGCCTATAGACTACATCCACCAGTGACTTTTTCCCCTTATTATTCCTTATCTCCACCCAAACTGTTTCAACACCCTTATCATTTAAGCCAATATCATTTCTTACTATCGCAGTGATCCCATCCTTTATCAATAGAGCTACCCCACCTCCTTTTCCTTTCTGTCTGTCCTTCTGGTGTGTCAAGTACCCCTAAATATTTAATTCCCAGTCCTGGTCACCTTGCAACCACGTCTCTGTAATGGCTCTCAGATCATACCCATTTGTCTCAATTTGTGCCGTCAACTCATCTATTTTGTTACAAATGCTACGTGCATTTAGACAAAGTGCCTTTAAGTTTGTTTTTTTACCCTTTTTTCCTGCTTGTTTCCTCGCTCCTTCAAACTCACTTTCTTTATTTTTCATTAATAAATGTGGTGAAAAGTTGAGGCCACAGAACATATCCCTGGGGAACATGGGGAACACCCATTGCCACATCCCACCAATCAGAGTCCATGCCCTTTATCCCCACTCTCAACCCAATCAATTTTCAACCCAAGACTAAAGGCGACCTCCAATTCTGTGCGATCTCAATTCTGCTAATAATCTCTTGTGATGAATCTTATCAAATGCCTTCTAGAAGTCCATGTAAGTAACATCCATAGACGATCGTTTATTAGTGACCTACCTTATTAGTGACCTACCTCAAAAAATTCAACCAGATTAGTCTGACATGAGTTACCCTTAACTTTCTCTCATCTGCTCATATTTGTTCAAGTGCTCAGTCACTCTTATCCCCAGTGACAGATTCTACTGGCTTCCCTAGAACTGAGGCTAAGTTATCATGGGTGACTTTTATATGTATATAGATTGGGCTAACCAAACTGGAAACAATACAGTGGAGGAGGATTTCCTGGAGTGCATAAGGAATGGTTTTCCAGAACAATAAGTCGAGGAACCAACTAGAGGGGAGGCCATCTTAGACTGGATGTTGTGTAATGAGAGAGGATTAATTAGCAATCTCGTTGTGCGAGGCCCCTTGGGGAAGAGTGACCATGTTATGGTGGAATTCTACATTAGGATGGAGAATGAAACAGTTAATTCAGAGACCATGGTCCAGAACTTAAAGAAGGGTAACTTTGAAGGTATAAGGCGTGAATTGGCTAGGATAGATTGGCGAATGATACTTAAGGGGTTGACAGTAGATGGTCAATGGCAGACATTTTGAGACCGCATGGATGAACTACAACAATTGTACATCCCTGTCTGGCGTAAAAATAAAAAAGGGAAGGTGGCTCAACCGTGGCTATCAAGGAAAATCAGGGATAGTATTAAAGCCAAGGAAGTTGCATAAAAATTGGCCAGAAATAGCAGCGAACCCGGGGACTGGGAGAAATTTAGAACTCAGCAGAGGAGGACAAGGGGTTTGATTAGGGCAGGGAGAATAGAGTATGAGAGGAGGCTTGCAGGGAACATTAAAATGGACTGCAAAAGCTTCTATAGATATGTAAAGAGAAAAAGGTTAGTAAAGACAAACATAGGTCCCCTGCAGTCAGAAGCAGGGGAAGTCATAACGGGGAACAAAGAAATGGCAGACCAATTGAACAAGTACTTTGGTTCGGTATTCACTAAGGAGGACACAAACAACCTTTCGGATATAAAAGGGGTCAGAGGGTCTAGTAAGAAGGAGGAACTGAGGGAAATCCTTATTAGTCGGGAAATTGTGTTGGGGAAATTGATGGGATTGAAGGCCGATAAATCCCCAGGGCCTGATGGTCTGCATCCCAGAGTACTTAAGGAGGTGACCTTCGAAATAGCGGATGCATTGACAGTCATTTTCCAACATTCCATTGACTCTGGATCAGTTGCTATGGAGTGGAGGGTAGCCAATGTAACCCCACTTTTTAAAAAAGGAGGGAGAGTGAAAACAGGGAATTATAGACCGGTCAGCCTGACATAGGTACTGGGTAAAATGATGGGAATCAATTATTAAGGATGTCATAGCAGCGCATTTGGAAAGAGGTGACATGATAGGTCCAAGTCAGCATGGATTTGTGAAAGGGAAATCATGCTTGACAAATCTTCTACAATTTTTTGAGGATGTTTCCAGTAGAGTGGACAAGGGAGAACCAGTTGATGGGATGTATTTGGACTTTCAGAAGGCTTTCGACAAGGTCCCACACAAGAGATTAATGTGCAATGTTAAAGCACCTGGGACTGGGAGTAGTGTGCTGACGTGGATTGTGAACTGGTTGGCAGACAGGAAGCAAAGAGTAGGAGTAAATGGGGACTTTTCAGAATGGCAGGCAGTGACTAGTGGGGTACCGCAAGGTTCTTTGCTGGGGCCCCAGCTGTTTACATTGTACATTAATGATTTAGACGAGGGGATTAAATGTAGCATCTCCAAATTTGCGGATGACACTAAGTTGGGTGGCAGTGTGAGCTGCAAGGAGGATGCTGTGAGGCTGCAGAGTGACTTGGATAGGTTAGGTGAGTGGGCAAATGCATGGCAGATGAAGTATAATGTGGATAAATGTGAGGTTGTCCACTTTGGTTGTAAAAACAGAGAGACAGACTATTATCTGAATGGTGACAGATTAGGAAAAGGGGAGGTGCAACGAGACCTGGGTGTCATGGTACATCAGTCATTGAAGGTTGGCATGCAGGTACAGCAGGCAGTTAAGAAAGCAAATGGCATGTTGGCCTTCATAGCGAGGGAATTTGAGTACAGGGGCAGGGAGGTGTTACTAGAGTTGTACAGGGCCTTGGTGAGGCCACACCTGGAGTATTGTGTACAGTTTTGGTCTCCTAGCTTGAGGAAGGACATAAGAACATAAGAACATAAGAATTAGGAACAGGAGTAGGCCATCTAGCCCCTCGAGCCTGCTTCGCCATTCAACAAGATCATGGCTGATCTGGCCGTGGACTCAGCTCCACTTACCTGCCTGCTCCCCATAACCATTAATTCCCTTTTTGGTTAAAAATCTATCTATCTGTGATTTGAATACATTCAAAGAGCTCGCCTCAACTGCTTCCTTGGGCAGAGAATTCCACAGATTCACAACCCTCTGGGAGAAGAAATTCCTTCTCAAATCGGTTTTAAATTGGCTCCCCCTATTTTGAGGCTGTGCCCCCTAGTTCTAGTCTTCCCAACCAGTGGAAACAACTTCTCCGCCTCCATCTTGTCTATCCCTTTCATTATTTTAAATGTTTCTATACGACGACCCCTCATCCTTCTGAACTCCAAGGAGTAAAGACCCAGTCTACTCAATCTATCATCATAAGGTAACCCCCTCATCTCTGGAATCAGCCTAGTGAATCATCTCTGTACCCCCTCCAAAGCTAGTATATCCTTCCTGAAGTAAGGTGACCAAAACTGCACGCAGTACTCCAGGTGCGGCCTCACCAATACCCTATACAGTTGCAGCAGGACCTCCCTGCTATTGTACTCCATCCCTCTCGCAATGAAGGCCAACATTCCATTCGCCTTCCTGATTACCTGCTGCACCTGCAAACTAACTTTTTGGGATTCATGCACAAGGACCCCCAGGTCCCTCTGCACCGCGACATGTTGTAATTTCTCCCCATTCAAATAATATTCCCTTTTACTGTTTTTTTTTCCAAAGTGGTTAACCTCATATTTTCCGACATTGTATTCCATCTGCCAAACCTTAGCCCATTCGCTTAACCTATCTAAATCTCTTTGCAGCCTCTCTGTGTCCTCTACACAACCCACTAATCTTTGTGTCATCTGCAAATTTTGTTACACTACACTCTGTCCCCTCTTCCAGGTCATCTATGTATATTGTAAACAGTTGTGGTCCCAGCACCAATTCCTGTGGCACACCACTAACCACCGATTTCCAACCCGAAAAGGACCCATTTATCCCGACTCTCTGCTTTCTGTTAGCCAGCCAATTCTCGATCCATGCTAATACATTTCCTCTGACTCCGCGTACCTTTATCTTCTGCAGTAACCTTTTGTGTGACACCTTATCGAATGCCTTTTGGAAATCTAAATACATTACATCCATCGGTACACCTCTATCCACCTTGCTCGTGATATCCTCAAAGAATTCCAGTAAATTTGTCAAACATGATTTCCCCTTCATGAATCCATGTTGCGTCTGCTTGATTGCACTATTCCTATCTTGATGTCCACTATTTCTTCCTTAATGATAGCTTCAAGCATTTTCCCCACTACAGATGTTAAACTAACTGGCCAATGCCTTTTGTCTGCCCCCTTTTTTAAACAGCGGTGTTACATTAGGTGCTTTCCAATCCGCTGGTACCTCCCCAGAGTCCAGAGAATTTTGGTAGATTATAATGAATGCATCTGCTATAACTTCCGCCATCTCTTTTAATACCCTGGAATGCATTTCATCAGGACCAGGGGACTTGTCTACCTTGAGTCCCATGAGCCTGTCCAGCACTACCCCCCGAGTGATAGTGATTATCTCAAGGTCCTCCCTTCCCACATTTCCGTGACCAGCAATTTTTGGCATGGTTTTTCTGTCTTCCACTGTGAAGACCGAAGCAAAATAATTGTTTAAGGTCTCAGCCATTTCCACATTTCCCATTATTAAATCCCCCTTCTCATCTTCTAAGGAACCAACATTTACTTTAGTCACTCTTTTCCGTTTTATAAATCGGTAAAAGCTTTTACTATCTGTTTTTATGTTTTGTGCAAGTTTACTTTCGTAATCTATCTTTCCTTTCTTTATTGCTTTCTTAGTCATTCTTTGCTGTCATTTAAAATGTTCCCAATCTTCCAGTTTCCCACTAACCTTGGCCACCTTATTCGCATTGATTTTTAATTTGATACTCTCCTTTATTTCCTTGGTTATCCATGGCTGGTTATCCCTTCTCTTCCCGCCCTTCTTTTTCACTGGAATATATTTTTGTTGAGCATGATGAAAGAGCTCCTTAAAAGTCCTCCACTGTTCCTCAATTGTGCCATCGTTTAGTCTGTGTTTCCAGTCTACTTTAGCCAACTCTGCCCTCATCCAACTGTAGTCCTCTTTGTTTAAGCATAGTACGCTTGTTTGAGACACTGCTTCCTCACCCTCAATCTGTATTACAAATTCAACCATACTATGATCACTCATTCCGAGAGGATCTTTTACAAGAAGATCGTTTATTATTCCTGTCTCATTACACAGGACCAGATCTAAGATAGCTTGCTCCCTTGTAGGTTCTGTAACATATTGTTCTAAGAAACAATACCGTATGCATTCTATGAATTCCTCCTCAAGGCTATACCTCGTGCAATTTGATTTGACCAATCGATATGCAGGTTAAAATCCCCCATGATTACTGCCGTTCCTTTTTCACATGCATCCATTATTCCCTTGATTCTTGCTATTGAAGAAGTGCAGCGAAGGTTCACCAGACTGATTCCCGTGATGGCGGGACTGACATATCAAGAAAGACTGGATCAACTGGGCTTGTATTCACTGGAGTTCAGAAGAATGAGAGGGGATCTCATAGAAACGTTTAAAATTCTGACGGGTTTAGACAGGTTAGATGCAGGAAGAATGTTCCCAATGTTGGGGAAGTCCAGAACCAGGGGTCACAGTCTAAGGATAAGGGGTAAGCCATTTAGGACCGAGATGAGGAGAAACTTCTTCACCCAGAGAGTGGTGAACCTGTGGAATTCTCTACCACAGAAAGTTGTTGAGGCCAATTCACTAAATATATTCAAAAAGGAGTTAGATGTAGTCCTTACTACTAGGGGGATCAAGGGGTATGGCGAGAAAGCAGGAATGGGGTACTGAAGTTGCATGTTCAGCCATGAACTCATGGAATGGCGGTGCAGGCTCGAAGGGCCGAATGGCCTACTCCTGCACCTATTTTCCATGTTTCTATGTTTCTATTACAGAGAAATGGTTTCAAAAGAATACTGCCAATTGCAGAAAGATTTAGCTTCATAGCCCATAATTTGAATTCTGATCCCCTCAGATCCATTCTTTTGCTTAAAGCATTCCCTGCAATCTGTAGCCATGCACAGCTCTTGCAGCCAATAGCTGGTGCCCATCCCAGGAAGTTCGCCCTGGCTGAGGAGTCTAGAACCAGGGGTCACAGTCTCAGAATAAGGGGTCGGCCATTTAGGACTGAGGTGAGGAGAAATTTATTCGCTTAGAGTGTTGTGATTGTTTGGAATTCTCTATCGTAGAGGGCTGTGGAAGCTCAGTCCTTGAGCATATTCAATACAGAGGTCGATAGATTTTTGGATATTAAGGGAATCAAGGGATATGGGGATAATGCGGGAAAATGGAGTTGAGGTGAATGATCAGCCATGATCTCATTGAATGGCAGAGCAGGCTCGAGGGGCCCAATGGCCTACTCCTGCTCCTATTTCTTACATTCTTATCCCATGCTATGGCGAAGCCACAATCCCCTGACCATAAGCAGGCAGACTAAACATCTCATTCAGAGTGAGTAATGCTCAGCCATTGCTTAGAGCTGAAGAAGTACGAGGTTCATAATTTGTATCTGTCATCTTTATTTGTGAGGTGTTTGTTGTATAACTTGTTGAGCGAACATGACTGCACATGATCTTAAAAGCACTTGGGAGCTAAGCTTATCACTGGCATGGTAAAACCTCGGATAATGATGGCATTTGAGTTCATTAAAACCATCAACTCATATAGTCAGTTACCTTATCGCTGAGTAAAAATCAATTAGTCTTTTCAAAATAGAACAGCTGCCTGAAACACTGACCACACAAGCTTTCAGATGTAGTAAAACATACAATAGCAGTTACTCTGAATGAATATATCAGGCGTTTTGCAACATGACAGCCAACGATTGTGCTTGTGCTGGTTCCATGGTGATCGGTAATATAATCCTCTTGTCTCTTCCTGTGGAGCACCCCAGTGTGAATTGGTATTATTCCCGAATGGTTTGACTGAGATTAAGAGCTCACTGTGCAGGCAAATCACAGTTGACTTGCCCGTGATATTTTTACATTATGATAACCCTCATAATGAAATCGATGTATACACAATACAGAATCTTAAGCAAACACTAGGTCCATAATAATTTGATCTAAGATATACTCAGTACTGTATTTCAAACACATAGTATTTCCATAGTGGTCTGATCTATAAAATATTGAAATATTTATGTAGCTGGTAGTAACATGGGAATGACCAGGACTGGAAAAATACATTTGATTTACGCACCAAATGCTTCTTCAACTCCCTCTTAAAATTACCAATATAATCAGTCTCAATCATTTGCGACAAAGGTTAGCAAGGCTATTAAAAAAAACAAACACTAGGGTTTATTTTTAGAGGTGTAGAATTGAAAAGTAGGGAAGTTATGCAAAACCTGTATCGAACCTTGGTTAGAAACATAGAAACATAGAAAATAGGTGCAGGAGTAGGCCATTCGGCCCTTCGAGCCTGCACCGCCATTCAATGAGTTCATGGCTGAACATGCAACTTCAGTATCTCATTCCTGCTTTCTCGCCATACCCCTTGATCCCCCTAGTAGTAAGGACTACATCTAACTCCTTTTTGAATATATTTAGTGAATTGGCCTCAACAACTTTCTGTGGTAGAGAATTCCACAGGTTCACCACTCTTTGGGCGAAGAAGTTTCTCCTCATCTCGGTCCTAAATGGCTTACCCCTTATCCTTAGACTGTGACCCCTGGTTCTGGACTTCCCCAACATTAGGAACAATCTTCCTGCATCTAACCTGTTTAAACCCATCAGAATTTTGAACGTTTCTATGAGATCCCCTCTCATTCTTCTGAACACCAGTGAATACAAGCCCAATTGATCCAGTCTTTCTTGATATGTCAGTCCTGCCACCCCGGGAATCAGTCTGGTGAACCTTCGTTGCACTCCCTCAATAGCAAGAATGTCCTTCTTCATGTTAGGAGACCAAAACTGTACACAATACTCTAGGTGTGGCCTCACCAAGGCCCTGTACAACTGTAGTAACACCTCCCTGCCCCTGTACTCAAATCCCCTCGCTATGAAGGCCAACATGCCATTTGCTTTCTTAACCACCTGCTGTACCTGCATGCCAACCTTCAATGACTGATGTACCATGACACCCAGGTCTCGTTGCACCTCCCCTTTTCCTAATCTGTCAACATTCAAATAATAGTCTGTCTCTCTGTTTTTACCACCAAAGTGGATAACCTCACATTTATTCACATTATATTTCATCTGCCATGCATTTGCCCACTCACCTAACCTATCCAAGTCACTCTGCAGCCTCATAGTATTCTACTCACAGCTCACACTGCCACCCAACTTAGTGTCATCCGCAAATTTGGAGATACTACATTTAATCCCCTCGTCTAAATCATTAATGTACAATGTAAACAGCTGGGGCCCCAGCACAGAACCTTGAGGTACCCCACTAGTCACTGCCTGCCATTTTGAAAAGTCCCCATTTACTCCTACTCTTTGCTTCCTGTCTGCCAACCAGTTCACAATCCACATCAGCACACTACCCCCTATCCCATGTGCTTTAATTTTGCACATTAATCTCTTGTGTGGGACCTTGTCGAAAGCCTTCTGAAAGTCCAAATACACCACATCAACTGGTTCTCCCTTGTCCACTCTACTGGAAACATCCTCAAAAAATTCCAGAAGATTTGTCAAGCATGATTTCCCTTTCAGAAATCCATGCTGACTTGGACCTATCATGTCACCTCTTTCCAAATGCACTGCTATGACATCCTTAATAATTGATTCCATCATTTTACCCACTACCGATGTCAGGCTGACCGGTCTATAATTCCCTGTTTTCTCTCTCCCTTCTTTTTTAAAAAGTGGGGTTACATTGGCTACCCTCCACTTGATAGGAACTGATCCAGAGTCAATGGAATGTTGGAAAATGACTGTCAATTCATCCGCTATTTCCAAGGCCACCTCCGTAACTAATCTGGGATGCAGTCCATCAGGCCCTGGGGATTTATCGGCCTTCAATCCCATCAATTTCCCCAACACAATTTCCCAACTAATAAGGATTTCCCTCAGTTCCTCCTTCTTGCTAGACCCTCTGACATGTTTTATATCCGGAAGGTTGTTTGTGTCCTCCTTCGTGAATACCAAACCAAAGTACTTGACCACACTTAAAGTACTGCGTACAGTTCTGGTCCCCATATTATAAAAAGGATTTGGATGCATTCGAGAAGGTTGAGAGAAGATTTACAAGGATGATATCAGAAATGCAATTGTATACATATCAGGAAAGGATGAAAAGGCTGGATCTTTTTTCTCTTGAAAAAAGAAGGTTGAGGGGTGACCTAATAGAGATTTTTAAAATTAAGAAAGGTTTTGATAGAGTGGATACAGAGAGAATGTTCCCACTTGTGGGGAAGAGCTGTGGAGGCTGGGTCATTGAATATATTTAAGGCGAGATACACAGATTTGTGAGCGATATGGGAATAAAGGGTTATGGGGAGAGGGCAGGGAAGTGGAACTGAGTCCATGATCAGATCAGCCATGATCTTATTAAATGGCAGAGCTGGCTCGAGGGGTCAAATAACCTATGGTGACCAGAACTGTACACAGAACTGTACAGGAGAGGCATGAGTTTGGAGCCCAGGAAAGGCAAGGGCCCAGGGGCAGCACGGGCAAGTCCACACTGTGTTATGTGTGCGCACTAGATCCATGCAGCAGAGCTGGTCTCCAGTCGTCTTGGTTAATCCTTGCCACTGGACCAAGACCTAGCTCTGTCAAGCCCGCGTGGTGGCTGGTGTGCAACGGCCATCACACGTTAAAAAAATCCACGCACAGGAATCTTCCATCCTTCAGGATGTAGTTCGGGGCCTGGAGTATTAAGTCCTTCATTGAAACACCTGTGAACTCATCCCTTTTTGGTGTGGAAGCAAGTCATCCTTGATATGAGGGACCACCTATGATGACACAGTACTCCAGATGTGTGCTGACATGGATTGAGAACTGGTTGTCAGACAGGAAGCAAAGAGTAGGAGTAAATGGGTACTTTTCAGAATGGCAGGCAATGACTAGTGGGGTACCGGAAGGTTCTGTGCTGGGGCCCCAGCTGTTTACATTGTACATTAATGATTTAGATGAGGGGATTAAATGTAGTATCTCCAAATTTGCAGATGACACGAAGTTGGGTGGCAGTGTGAGCTACGAGGAGGATGCTATGAGGCTGCAGAGCGACTTGGATAGGTTAGGTGAGTGGGCAAATGCATGGCAGATGAAGTATAATGTGGATAAATGTGAGGTTATCCACTTTGGTGGTAAAAACAGAGAGACAGACTATTATCTGAATGGTGACAGATTAGGAAAAGGGGAGGTGCAACGAGACCTGGGTGTCATGGTACATCAGTCATTGAAGGTTGGCATGCAGCTACAGCAGGCGGTTAAGAAAGCAAATGGCATGTTGGCCTTCATAGTGAGGGGATTTGAGTACAGGGGCAGAGAGGTGTTGCTACAGTTGTACAGGGCCTTGGTGAGGCCACACCTGGAGTATTGTGTACAGTTTTGGTCTCCTAACCTGTGGAAGGACATTCTTGCTATTGAGGGAGTGCAGCGAAGGTTCACCAGACTGATTTCCGGGATAGTGGGATTGACCTATCAAGAAAGACTGGATCAACTGGGCTTGTATTCATTGGAGTTCAGAAGAATGAGAGGGGACCTCATAGAAACGTTTAAAATTCTGACGGATTTAGACAGGTTAGATGCAGGAAGAATGTTCCCAATGTTGGGGAAGTCCAGAACCAGGGGTCACAGTCTAAGGATAAGGGGTAAGCCATTTTGGACCGAGATGAGGAGAAATTTCTTCACCCAGAGAGTGGTGAATCTGTGGAATTCTCTACCACAGAAAGTTGTTGAGGCCAATTCACTAAATATATTCAAAAAGGAGTTAGATGTAGTCCTTACTACTCGGGGGATCAAGGGGTATGGCGAGAAAGCAGGAATGGGGTACTGAAGTTGCATGTTCAGCCATGAACTCATTGAATGGCGGTGCAGGCTCGAAGGGCCGAATGGCCTACTCCTGCACCTATTTTCTATGTTTCTATGAAACAATGCTCTGTATAGGTTTAGTATCACATCCTGTGATGTGTGTTCTAATCCATGCGCCATACAACCCAAGATCCTGATTACCTTATTTACCACTTGGACATCCTGTGCAGATTCATTTTAATATGAATATCTCCAAATCCTGTGCTGTATCCTGCATTTAGTTTATAGCTCCAACGTTTATTCTCTTTCCCTATTGTCAGTACATTGCACTTGTCAACATTGAATTTCATTTGCCATTACTGATCCCAACTTCCCAATCTGTCAAAATCCTTTGATACCCGATCAGCCTGCTCCTTCATTGTTTACAGCCTCTTCGTTTTGATATCTTCACCATATTTGGACATTTTTCCTCTATTATAGGCCCAGAAATCCCGGTCGGCTGCTTCCCGCGGACGATCAGGTAAAAAAACTTTAAAAAGATGCGCACTTACCTGAACCTGCTGCGCCAATGCTAGTTCCCGGTCCTCAGGCCTCCACTCACTGCGTGTCGCAGCGCGTGCACATTAGGACGTTTGCAGGGCTGGAGCTGCAGTCACATGGCTCTGGGCAGCCAATCAAGGTACAGTATGTTCTCATTCATAATAATGGGAACTGTGTTGCAGTTCCCATTATTATGAATGAGAAACCCCCCCCCCAAACACACAAAACATTAATAAAAAATAGAAAAAATACACCACATTTGTTTAAATTAAAGTTATTTATGTATTATTAAAAATATATATTTTCCCGATTTTAAAATATTTTTTTCAAATTATGCTTTAAAATAAATTTAACGTAATGGGCAGGGTTTTTAAAAATAAAATGTGTTTTTGAATTTCATTTTTTATGTTTTAAGTTTGTTTTAAAACTCTTACACCTGTAAAAGTGGGCTATGCACCTGCTTTTATCAGACTCAAGAGTTTTCAGGACATTTGCTGGGCAAGATAAAGGCTCCAGCTTGACCCAATAGTGGGTGTTTCTGATTCGTCAGCTTGACAGATCGGGAAAGCCGGTTTTTCAGTGCATGCGCATTGTGCGGTGAAAACTGGCTTTTGCGATGCCTTCCCGGAACCGTAGACACTTAGTACGGACCCGAGATGCCGAAATTTCTGCCTCATTATTTCCAAACCATTGAGATGCAGCATGAATGACCGTGCTGGTTTGCCCCAATGACTTCATACGCCTTCATGTGTTTCACAATACTGTTCTTCAAGACTGTCTCTAACATTTTAACCACAGCAGATGTCAGGCTCACTGGCCTGTAATTTCCAGGACAGTCCTTTTGCTGTTTCAACAACAGCAACTTTTATTTATATAGCGCTTTTAACGTAGTAAAACATTCCAAGGCGCTTCACAGCAGTGATAAAAGACAAAACAGATAAATTTGACACCGAGCCACTGAAGAAGAAATTACGGCAGATGAACAAAAGCTTGGTTAAAGAGGTAGGTTTTAAGGTGCATCTTAAAGGACGAAGGAGAGGTCGAGAGCCGGAGAGGTTTTGGGAGTATTACCTTGGCGTCAATCCTTTTCTATTGGTTCCTGAAAGGTCCCAGACAGAATGTGGTCAACTTCATCAACATTTCCTGAAGTACCCTGTGTGCAGGCTGTAGGCCCCAGATAATGCCCTGTTGCAGCGGCTTCAACATTTTCATTACTTTAATGACTAATTACAGGCATCGTGGAACGTTTTACTACATTAAAGGTGCAATATAAATGCAAGTTGTTGTACTGCCCTTCAAATTTCCTCCTCATTGCTCAGAAAATCAACCCTCACTTCCAAGAAAAAAGAGGTTTCTTCCATAACTCAAAATAAATATTTCAGGATATCTCCCATTTCCTGGTTTACCACATCTGCAGAAATGCCTTTCAAAGATTCAATTACTTCCTTCTCTTTCTCCTAACACTGGATGTATGTTTCCTGCAATACTAATCTCATTGTTTACTTTGGCCTGGTTAGCCAGTTTTTAACAGTCTTCATTCTTTCCTCATAGTCCTGTTGTATAGCATGAACTTGAAGATCAATTTTTGAGGAACGCACCTCTTTCCCCCCTTATTCTTTGCATTACCTCTCTTGTGGCCTTTGGTTTCCTTATATTCTTATTGGCCCTAAAGTTATGGCAGAAGACTGGAGGTTCCCCATGGAATTTCAGGGCCATTGTGTTTCTTATCCAGCAATATAAATAGACTTTCGGCGGCCCGTCTGGGGGTGGTAACAGCCAGGAGGCGGAGCTTCCTTCACCGGGTGCAGAAGTCCCGCCCCGCGAGCTATATTGGGCTTACTGCCCCATGACAACAACTGCAGCGCATAATCTCGCACGCAGTTATTGTTGGGGGCGGGACCGGGGCGTAATGGGATACGAATTTTCCAGCGCTACATGGGGGGAATGCATAGCGCTGGTGAGAAGACAGAGCCCTCCTCTCCCATTACAGGGGAGGGCCAAGCTGCCGACTCTGCGGGAGGGAGACAGGGCCTTCGCTGGACCACCAGGAAGCGGGGTCGCCGTTGGAGCAGCCTGGCACACAAGTGGAGTGCCGAGCTGCAAGATCGCGGCCCGAACCCAGCGATGTGCATTGAAGAAGGCGATTTTTAAAATTTTTCACCACTGCAGCTCCCCTTTAATTTTCGTCCCCTGAGCGGCTTGCAGCCCGGAACGCGCCCAGCGAAGCTATCATGGGCATCATGGGCGCGACCGAATTTTCGCTCTGGAGTGAAAATGGGTCGCTGCGCACGGTAGTGACGTCGTTATCGCCGGCGCAGCAGCCGGGGCGCTATCAGTAGGAGATGGGCACTACTGGCTAGCGCCACCGCTAAACTCCCACGGAATTTCGCGGGAGTTGATCACGGTGCCGAGCCCGGGAGAAAAGCTATTTGCGCCCGACAGCGCCCCCCCGGGGGCACCAACTGGAGGCACAAATGACCCAAATTTTCCCTCCTTTGTATTTCCTGCATGTTTTATTTAACCGTATGTAACTTCCCCCTCCCAGCCTTGTCCCTGACCAATCTATTCCAGTTTAATTCCATTAACTCTTTCTTCATTCCCAGAAATTGCACTTCCTTAAAATCGGGAGCCTCAGTTGCCTGACACCAAATTCAAATTATGTTATGGTCTCCGTTTCCAATATTAACTTGCACAATTATCTCTGGCTTATTCTGCAAAACTAGACCCAGAGTTGCCTCTCCACCCCCCTCACATGTGCCTTAACCACCTGACAAAAAGCAGCCCATCACCATATTTAGGAAGCACATTTCTTTGCTCCTGCTCCCACTGTAGTCCGTACAGCATAAAACACGTCAGTCCACTGACTGACCCTTCCTTTCCTGCAGGGATACACATGGCTTGTACTCACCACCTCTAACTGAGGGCACAGCTGAGACTGGGAACCCACTGGTACCGTTCAGATGTTCTTCCAGCACTCGAACACTCTCCAGTTCTGACGAAGGGTTATCGACCCAAAACGTTAACTCTGCTTCCTCTCCAGAGATGCTGCCTGACCCACTGAGATTTCCAGCATTTACTGTTTTTATTCTTCCAACACTGATGTCTTGTGTATACAAGCTGGGCCTCCGATGAACCAAAAGTTGTGTGTGGAATGGTGCCCTCAGGTTAACCATTATCCCCTAATTATAGCACACCAGTACTCATGCCCACCATATTCTCCTGCCTTCTTTCAAAGGTGCATTCTGCCAGATCAATGTGTTAATAGATTTAAAGCTACTAGATTTAATTATGGATTGACTACATAGAAACAGTGATATTGTGAGTGTGATACTTAAAAAAGAAGGCAGAAGGGGTTTAAAATTTTTATATTTCTTACACAGCTTAATAAGCAACAGGAATTCTGGATACAACTGTCTCCTTGAACTATAGGGGAGTCAAGGGTTATGGGGAACAGGCAGGAAAGTGGAGTTGAGGCCAAGATCAGATCAGATCATGATCCTATTGAATGACGGAGCAGGCTCGAGGACCCGTATGGCCCACTCCTGCTCCTATTTCTTATGTTCTTTCACTGACCTTCAATGTTGTATGAGGATGGTGCAAATTTCCAGTATACCCACAGACTTCAAGGGGCCTAAATTGCCCCCCGCCCGAAGCGGGGCGCATATGGACGGGGTGGTGTTCAGAGGGAAATTCTCTTTTTCGGTCCCAAAATGGAGCGGAGTGATAATGACTGGGGAAATGGGCTGGTTTCAGCGGTTTGGCAGCAGATTGGCGTCCGCACCGCAAAATTCCCCTCCTGAGCATTTGATGCTAACCATCATGCTAACGATGCAGCTACTCCTTGGTCTTCTTAAAGGGCAGGTTTTGCAGCTGTGTCTTGAGTTCATTCTGACCTGCGTCCGAGGGGATGGCTGCAAGGGGAGGTTTGAGGAGGGTGAGGCGCTTCAGTGACGCAGAACTCAAGACTCTAATCAAAGCTGTGGAGGGAAGGAGGCGGCTACTCTGAGTATGGGTAAGTGAAGGCCTTTGTGCAATGCCATCTCTCCCTCACAGTGTAATGGCCTTCCTGGCTATTGCTTCTGCTTCTGGGCAAGCTGCTTGCTGCATGATGCAATGCGGCTCCTCACTCTCACGCCACCCCTTCTCCCTTTTATGATTCCCGATGATACCCCCAGTGTCATCATGAGCGACACAGACACCCTTGACGTGACTGGCAGCCAGAGTCAGGAGGAGACACTTGATACCCTCGATGATCTTGACGGCATCTCGGATGAGGGAGATGGAGAATGGGAGAGCTCTGCCAGCAACAGTGCGTCACTGCTTCCTGTTGTATATGCTGTCTATGGATGTACTCCATGTGTAGTCACTGTGAGATTGTATAAGATGGAGGCCTGTTTACCTGATGCACTATCATTAAGGTTCAAACCATGTACATATATTCTGGCACCACTAGAGGGTGCAACTGGTGAAGACCGGGGGTTTCCTGCCCTAGTGGCAGGGCCCTGTATAAAAGGCTGCACACCATGCTTGCAGGGCACTCTGGAGTTTGGAATAAAGGATCAAGGTCACTACAGTTCAAGTACAACACATTGCCTTGTGGAATCATTCATAAGTGCACTATAGACGTAACACTTCCTACAGTCCCATGCACCAGCTCAGATACTGGGAGTCCGTGGTTGGGTAACATAGATTTAGGAGAGGGGTCTACACTGGGTGAAGCACCGGGGTCTAGCAGGCTGCATCATGGTGCAGGGCCAAGGGAACCTTGGGTGCCATCTCTCCGGAGGGCCAGTGCGCAGCCGAGTCCTGCTGAGGAGGACTCAGGACGAGCCCATTGATGTTGGGGCTTATGAACAAAGGGTGGAGGCGATGCAATCCGATCTCTTGGCAGCAACGCAAGGGGTGCCCGAGAGGCTGTCGCAAGTGGTGAGGAGCATGGAGGAGTCCGCCTCCCGCATTGTGAACAGCTCTGCGCACACCATGGGGACCATCATTGTCAGTGCGCAGACCATGATGGACTCCCAGAGTGAGCGTGTGAATCCAGCTGCGATGACCCGTCTCTTGACGGAGGTGACAGCTGCCATTGCAACACAGGCGTGAGGGAACGAGTGTGGCTGTGCTTCTTTGGACAGGATGGCCGCTGCCCTGGAAGCTCAGAATTCGCTCATGCACTCTGGGCAAGAGGGTACAGAGCATCTAACTTCTGTTGTCTCTGATGGCTTCCAGAGTGTGGCTGCTGTCATGCAGTCTCAGCTGGAGGCTACGCGAGATCTGACTGTTGCCAATGCAGCTGGCTCCACCATGGCCTAACGGTGCCACCCCACCCCTGTGCTCCAGCAGCTTGGTGTGGGAGGTGGGGTGCTGCCCCGGGGGAGTGGCCCTGGCTCCTCAGACCAGGAGACTGATGTGGGCTCTCCAGTTCACAGCAGCACTGAGCCGAGACCTGCCACTCCGCCATTGCTGCCAACCATGGCATCGCCCCAGCCACTTCCGACTGAAGGCGCACAGGAGGATGCGGCCCAGTCTACAGCCGGCCCCTTCCAGGACCAGAGCCGGTCAAGGGCGTCCGAGAAGGACATCTGTAACTTCCTCCTCAAACACACAGCAGCCTTCCCAAAGCCATGAGGCAGCCATTGGGGAGACACTGCAGCATAGGTCTGCGTAAGAGGGGTAATAAGGAGTTGCCCAAGGATGATCATTAATTATGTGACTGTTTTGGAAACCCATTGTTTGGGTTCTAATAAATCTTTATTTTTTTGATTGGAATTTGTGATGAGGTGACTCATTTTACTGTGCGGGAATGATGTGTGTGAGGGCTCACAGGTTGGCCCGTGCACATGGCCAGATGTAGGCTCAACTGGGCATTGAGTTGCGTGAACCGCGCAGCCCACTCGCATCCTGCTCCTCCTCCTGTGCCTCCTCCTCCTCCTCCTTCTCCTCCTGTGCTTCCTGCTCCTGCGCCTCCTCCTTCTCCTCCTTCTCCTCCTCATGCGCCTCCTCCTCCTCCTCCTCATAGGCCTCCTCCTCTTGCTGTGCCCCCTCCTTCTCCTCCTTCTCCTCCTGTGCCTCCTCCTTCTCCTCCTCCTCCTCCTCCTCCTCCTTCTCCTCCTGTGCCTCCTCCTCATCCTCCTCCTCCTCCTGTGCCCCCTCCTTCTCCTCCTCCTCCTCCTCCTGTGCCTCCTCCTCATCCTCCTCCTCCTCCTGTGCCTCCTCCTTATCCTCCTCCTCCTCCTGTGCCTCCTCCTCATCCTCCTCCTCCTGTGCCTCCTCCTCATCCTCCTCCTCCTCCTGTGCCTCCTCCTCATCCTCCTCCTCCTCCTCCTGTGCCCCCTCCTTCTCCTCCTCCTCCTCCTGTGCCTCCTCCTTCTCCTCCTCCTCCTGTGCCTCCTCCTCATCCTCCTCCTCCTCCTGTGACTCCTCCTCCTCCTGTACCTCCTCCTCCTCCTTCTCCTCCTCCTCCTCCTCCTCCTCCTCCTATGCCTCCTCCTTCTCCTCCTCCTTCTCCTCCTCCTCCTCCTGTGCCTCCTCCTCCTGTGCCTCCTCCTTCTCCTCCTCCTCCTCCTTCTCCTCCTCCTCCTCCTGTGCCTCCTCCTCCTTCTCCTCCTCCTCCTCCTGTGCCTCCTCCTCCTCCTCCTGCGCCTCCTCCTCCTCCTCCTCCTCATACGCCTCCTCCTCTTCCTGTGCCCCCTCCTTCTCCTCCTCCTCCTCCTGTGCCTCCTCCTTCTCCTCCTCCTCCTCCTCCTCCTCCTCCTTCTCCTCCTGTGCCTCCTCCTCATCCTCCCCCTCCTCCTGTGCCCCCTCCTTCTCCTCCTCCTCCTCCTGTGCCTCCTCCTCATCCTCCTCCTCCTCCTGATCCTCCTCCTCCTCCTGTGCCTCCTCCTCATCCTCCTCCTCCTCCTGTGCCTCCTCCTTCTTCTCCTCCTCCTCCTCCTGTGCCTCCTCCTTCTCCTCCTCCTCCTCCTTCTCCTCCTCCTCCTCCTGTGCCTCCTCCTCATCCTGTGCCTCCTCCTCCTGTGCCTCCTCCTCCTCCTCCTGTGCCTCCTCCTTCTCCTGTGCCTCCTCCTCCTTCTCCTCCTCCTCCTCCTGTGCTTCCTCCTCCTTCTCCTCCTCCTCCTCCTGTGCCTCCTCCTCCTTCTCCTCCTCCTCCTCCTGTGCCTCCTCCTTCTCCCTCCTCCTCCTCCTTCTCCTCCTCCTTCTCCTGTGTCTCCTCCTCCTGTGCCTCCTCCTCCTCCTCCTCCTCCTCCTTCTCCTCCTCCTCCTCCTGTGCCTCCTCCTCCTCCTCCTCCTCCTGTGCCTCCTCCTCCTCCTCCTCCTCCTCCTCCTCCTCCTTCTCCTCCTCCTCCTCCTGTGCCTCCTCCTCCTCCTCCTGTGCCTCCTCCTCCTTCTCCTCCTCCTCCTCCTGTGCCTCCTCCTCCTCCTGCGCCTCCTCCTTCTCCTCCTCCTCCTCCTCCTCCTGTGCCTCCTCCTCCTCCTGTGCCTCCTTCTCCTTCTCCTCCTCCTCCTGTGCCTCCTCCTCCTCTTGTGCCTCCTCCTCCTTCTCCTCCTCCTCCTCCTGTGCCTCCTCCTCCTGTGCCTCCTCCTCCTCCTCCTCATATGTCTCCTCCTCTTCCTGTGCCCCCTCCTTCTCCTCCTTCTCCTCCTGTGCTTCCTCCTCCTCTTCCTGTGCCTCCTCCTTCTTCTCCTCCTCCTCCTCCTCATTCTCCTGTGCCTCCTCATGTGCCTCCTCCACCTCCTCCTCCTCCTCCTGTGCCTCCTCCTCCTCCCCCTCTACCTCCTCCTCCACCTCCTGTGCCTCCTCCTCCTCCTCAAGTGCCTCCTCCTCCTCCCCCTCTACCTCCTCCTCCTCCACCTCCTGTGCCTCCTCCTTCTCCTCCTTCTCCTCCTGTGCTTCCTCCTCCTCTTCCTGTGCCTCCTCCTTCTTCTCCTCCTCCTCCTCCTCATTCTCCTGTGCCTCCTCATGTGCCTCCTCCACCTCCTCCTCCTCCTCCTCCTGTGCCTCCTCCTCCTCCCCCTCTACCTCCTCCTCCTCCACCTCCTGTGCCTCCTCCTCCTCCTCATGTGCCTCCTCCTCCTCCTCCCCCTCTACCTCCTCCTCCTCCACCTCCTGTGCCTCCTCCTTCTCCTCCTTCTCCTCCTTTGCTTCCTCCTCCTCCTCCTCCTCCTCCTCCTGCGCCTCCTCCTCCTCCTCCTCATACGCCTCCTCCTCCTCCTGTGCCTCCTCCTCCTGTGCCTCCTCCTTCTCCTCCTCCTCCTCCTTTGCCTCCTCCTCCTCCCCCTCTACCTCCTCCTCCTCCACCTCCTGTGCCTCCTCCTCCTCCTCATATGCCTCCTCCTCCTCCACCTCCTCGTCCTCCACAGGTGCTACTGCTGCCTCGTCCTCCAATGGCTGTGCCCCCATGATGGCCAGGTTGTGGAGCATGCAGCAGACCACCACGAATATGGAGACATGCTCAGGCGAGTACTGCAGCACACCCCCTGAGTGGTCCAGGCAACAGAACCGGTTTGAGAATGCTAATTGTGTGTTCGACGATGGTCGTGGTGACCATCAGACTCTCATTGTACGCGAGCTGTGCATCAGTTCTGGGGTTATGCAAAGGAGTCATGAGCCAAGTGCTTAGCGCATAGCCCTTGTCACCCAGGAGCCAGCCGCAATCTTCTGGCACAGTATGAGAGAGTCGTGGCTGCTGCCAGGAAACTGGACATCCACTGCATAAGCTGGCATAAACAAGTGAACATTGAGAATTGCTTGGGAGTTTGTCGGAGTGCCCTGAGACAGACATGGGTGCAGACAATGACCCCCGGGACCCTGGAGAATTCCGCAATGCGCAGCAATGCAATCTGGCGCTCCAATTGCTTGTCCCTGGTCAGGAGGAATGAGATGTAGTCGGCCCTCCTCCTATACAGAGCATCTGTGACCTCCTGAGCGATGTGTAGGCTGCAAACGGCGAGACGTTGCACGTGTCCGCAGTGGCAGCTTGGAAGGACCCAGTCTCATAAAAGTTGAGAGTCATGGTCACCTTGGATGCCACGCTCAGGGCTGTCCTCACCTGTGTCTATGGCTCCAATTGTGCCTGCAGGAGATTACAGAGCTCACTCACGTCCTTCCCAAATCTCAGTCTGTGCAGGCACTGATCACCATTCATATCAGTGTGTAAGAATTGCGAGCGCAAGACCCTTTCTAGATATGGCCTGTCACCCCCACGCCTGTGTAGCCGTCTTGCTCTGTGATGTGACTCATTGGCTTCTCCCTGCTGCTCTGCTGCCTCCTCCACCTCTGCAAGCTGCTGCTGTCCAGCATCCAGCTGCGCTGCAGGCTGCATCCTGGCCTGCTCACCCAGTATCTGGTGCCCTGGTGCCCTGGCCAATATTTCTCCCTCAACCAACATTACAAAAAGCAAATTATCTGGTCACTATCATGTTGCAGTTTGTGGGAGTTTGCCGTGTGCAAGTTGGCTGCTGCGTTTCCTATATTACAACAGTGACTACACTCCAAAAGTACTTCATTATCTGTAAAGCGCTTCTCGGCCTTTTGGCTAAGATCATGCGTAACTGACCTGACAGGGGAGTAGCCACCATGACCTCCGGGTGGTTCTCCCTGGATCAGGAAGGTATATGCTTGCTTTTTTGGAAACAGGAGGTGGGTGGGGTGGCTTGACCCATCCACCTCCACGGAGGTGTGTGGGGGACCTGACCCATCCACCTCCATGGCACGAACCTGGTATTGCAGTACTTCCAGGAACGGTGCAGTGGCTCTAGGCCTTTTGGCTAAGAGCATTGGCGCAGAGTGATCCTTGGCGTGTGCAAGGTGACCTCTGGCGTTTGTGATTTGACAAAGAATTGGAACGATTGGCTACGAATTTCAAAAAAAAAAAAATCTGTAAAGCGCTTTGAGACGTCCGGTGGTCGTGAAAGGTGCTAAATGAATGCAAATCTTTCTTTTTTTTATGAGTGCTATTGTTTGTTTATATACTGTATCATCGCCTGTATTTTACTGTTTCATATCTGTAAAACTTTCAAAACACATGCCAAGAAAATGAAGGTGTCTGGAGTCTGATTCACACTGCACTACAGTTAAAACCTCAAACATGTTTTGTGCGGTCGTAGAGCTGCTGATTTCTGCCCTGTTCAACTTAATTACCTTCCAGAACTGATGGCCAGCTCGCTATCACTCATTTTTTGTCCGGCGATAAAAGTTGAAATTACTATGTGAACAGTCTCAGTTGTATCTGAAGATTAAGACCAGCATATAAATAAATGTGTACAAATTTCAAACTCTGATGATCACGGGCATTGAATGCTGCTCTGTACTACCCTCCGTAGGAAAACCTTTGCAACCTCTGCATATCACCAAGTGTTAGCCAAGAGCCAAAAAACCTGCCACGTATGCAGCCGTGGCGACTTTTTACACTGCAGACAAGAGTACAGCCCAAGAATATGAATTTAAAATGAGGCTCTGCTGTGTATTTATAGAAATTGATGATTTGGAGCATTCAAAAAACGAATTAGTATGCAATTTAAAAAAATGCAATCTTTATTGCCTTTATGGCAGCACAATTTACAAAGCACATAAAGAACTATTTAATGACGTGTCACCTTGTGTTTACTTACCACAAACCTTCCTGGATGTCAAATTCATTTCTATCCGATCTTTCTTTTCACATTCCATTTTCACGGAGATTATTTTGGGGCCGAAATTCGCTCGCTAACACCAGCTGATAACACCAGTGTTAGGCGTTAACTGGGCGGCAGTGGCTTCCCGCCGGCGTTAGGTGGCGTTGATGCCTGGTGCAAAATTCGGCTCAGGGTTTTCAAGGACATAAAGAATTGTCGCCCCACCGGCTACCGCCATGGAAATCATAGTGTCAGCTCACGCGCAACGCCTCATTGGCGCTGGTCTCGCCAAATTCACTTTTGCCGTCTCACTTACCGGCTGGTGGCGAACACGCCACAAAAAGTTGGCATTCACAACGCGGGGTAAGGATTCTGGGGCGGCGTTTAGATGGAGTTGCAGCCGGGGGCACAGAAGTCGCGGTCAGTGCAGCGTTTGGTCCTCGCACGGTGCGTAGGTGTTGGCTGTGTCTGCTCACTACTCAGCTTGACTACTAGGATTTCCCAAACATTGGTGGGCTTCAGGTCGTTGACATTGGCACCTCATATTTCGCTGTTACCTCTGCAACTCAATGGAGCCAGTGATGGCACACCACCTCGCCCAGTGGCGAGGACTTCAATGGCATCGGCGACAGAGAGGGTTTATGGCGAATGTGGGTCCACACCAGAGGAGAGACCCCAGACGTCGGGGCAGGAGGCCGTACACACGCAGGGTTTACCATTCGCATTACTCTTACCTTGATATGTCTGAGGAACAATGCATAAGATGGCTCCGGTTCGGCAAGGAGGTGGTGATGCAGCCTGACACTGCTGCAGCAGGAAGGGCTGCTCCTCAGAGACTCATCGCGTATCGATTCCAGTGAATGATGCTAGACGAGCCGAATGGCCACCCTATACACCTTGACATCTGCTGAACACATCGCTCCCTACCCTGCAAGCCTCCCTGTATATAATTCATTTAGTTAACAGAAAAACCATAGTGTCCTGTAAAGAAACACAACATAACGCTATAATCCTCAGCAAATAATCAAAACCCACAAGACCCCTTCAAACATTCCCTGCAACATCCAAGTGCAACTATTTACATGAGTTCAAATTTAAACAAGGTTTAACAAGGCCAGCATCTACAGCCACCATCCCCCAGTTGTCTAATGGGTTTTGCTGAGTGCTTTCCCACCCCTTCCCTTCTCCCCTCTCCCATGCCTACGGCTCCTCCTCAATGGGGTCTCAGGGCCTGCAGAAAGGCTAGTAGTCGGTTGCTCACTTTGAGCAGCTGCTATATATGGTGGCCTAGCAGGACATCCCCGACGAGCTCAGACCCTGGAAAGGCTGGCTGCGGACTGCATCACCTCAGCATGGGCGGCAGCACTCTGTTGTGGATGGGTTGCAGAGAGCGGCAGGTGCAAAGGTGGAATGATGTAATCCTGAGGGATGGCATCACGTTCCAACTGGCCCGACACACTGCTCCACCCCCGGGGCAGAGCCTCAGCATCTGGAGCAATCTGGGTGAGAACAGATTGCTGCCCTGCTTCGGCAACGTTAGGTCCCCGTTGAACTGGTGGGGCCCCAGACACAATGCCAGCTGTCAGTGCACCCGTTGCATCAAGTTGTCTCTGCATTAACACAGACTGCGACTGCAGCACACCACAGAGCTGATTGATGCCACCATGCACTGATGACATTATATTATGCAGGCCTACAATAGCGTCGACCTGGTGCTCAATGGTAACTGCACCGACAGCCATAGCCCGTGCCACCATGTCTAGGACCCCATGGTCATTTGTTGCAACCAACATCCGTTGGCCTCTACCAAGGGTGGGCTTGGTGAGCAACTGAGAGGCAGGTGCAAACCTTGAGGCGGACTCCTCCATCCTCACAGCTAGAGCACCGAGACTCGCAGGCAACCTTGCCTGTCCACCCAGTAGATCGCAGTGCAACCACAATGACAACCCGTAATTCGGCCTCACCATCAGAGTGCTGCTGAGCATCACTCAGGCGTGTACACACCCTCCAGGGAGCTGGCCCCTGGGCTACTCCTCTCCTGTGGCGTTGCTGCAGGCCCACTGGATCCTGGAGCATCACCCACCTCCACCTCCCCGACCACGCCTTCCTTCCGAAAGTTGCTTTGAGGCTGCTGTCTCCTGTGTGACGTCCATAGAGGTGTCCTCTTCCTCCGCCTGTGCAACATCTCCCGCAGTCGAAGGCTGACGTGCAGGATTCGGTCCATCTTGTTGATTATCTGAAAGCACAAAGCCAGAGAAGAGTGTTTCCCTGCAGGGGAGGGAGCCAGGACTGGGAAAGGCATTTGGAAATGCCAGTCCCATGGAAAGAGCTGAAGGATTGCGGTGTCAAGGCTAAATGGCCTGCTAAACGTTGCAACGGAACTCAACATACTGTCACTGTCCTGAGGGGGTTCGACCTCACCCACCAATATCGCACCAACTTGAACGTCAATGAGGGCCGAGATGTGTTCCTCCAATGCAATAATGGGCTGGAGGTTAGGGTCCCCTCCTCCGGTCCTCATCTGTTCCCTTCGATTGTAGGCGAGCTTGGCCTGCAAGATTAAAGAGAACGTCAGAGTTAGTGTCCTTCTATCGGTCTGTCCCAAGTGCCTTACATAATTGAGTACATGTTACTTACTGTATGAGAGCCTTCACAGGTCGAGGAGACTTAGATTAGCTGTGTGTCCTTGGTTTGCCAATGCTTCAATGAGGGGGCCAGGACCTAACAGTAACGGTGAGGCTATCGTCTTCCACACGCATATAAAGAGTGAGGAGGTAACAGGATGAGGGGTGAGTGTGAAGAATGGATGAGGAAGACTACCAGCGCTTGCAGGCCCTGGGAGTGGGAGAGGCTGCAAATGGGAATGTTGCATCTCTCCTCACCCACGTAGAGTATGGAGCCCGACACATTCACATTAAGCTGACAGCAAGGCAGGGTCAGGTTAATGTTAAAGATACTTGCCCTCAGCAGCCGCGTCCTGTCGTTCCACTTCTTGCGGCATTGAGTGGCTGTCCTGTGCACTGTGTCACTCGCTGACACCCTTTCAGCCGCCTCCCTCCATAGGCGTCGAAAGACCTGTGACTGTGGCCTCCTCCCAGCCTCTGTGCTCAGTAGTTCCCGATGCCTCTCCAGGGCATCAAGGAGTGCATCGACTTAACGCCATTTACGGCCTCCAGAGTAGCATGCAACGCCATGATTTAACGCTGCAATCCACTTTTCAGGAGGCAAAACTGAAGTTCGTGGTTCTAGGCAAATGCCGCCTGCCGTTAAAATCTACACTCAGCCGGTGTCACCGCCTCAAAATCGATGATACCGAATTTCGACCCCGATATGTCTATATGTCTATAATGACATATTCATGGCAAAAGAACCGGAGGGGAGATGAGGAGAATTTGTTTAGGATTGTTAGGATCACTGTCTGAAAGGGAGGTGGAAGCAGATTCAATAGTAACTTTTAAAAGGGAACTGGATAAATACTTGAAAAGGAGACATTTGCAGGGCTATGGGGAAAGAGCAGGGGAGTGGGACTAAGTGGATCGCTCTTTCAAAGAGCTGGCACAGGCACGATGGGCTGAATTACCTCCTTCTGTGTTGCATGCTTCTATGATATTAAAATTCTTGGCCCCTAAAATCCACAGGCCTGAAGCCCTGACCCTGCTGGTTTTTGTATAGTCAGCGAGCGGGCATGTCATCTGCAGTGGGAGCAGCAGGCACCTATCAGATAAACCGCTGTAATGCCCAAACATCTCTACCCCTCCAGACAGATTCATTGCCATTTGATTTCAGGCCGAGCATTGAGGAAGATGTCCTGAAGTAAATTTGCCCACCATTTTTCTCTTCACTCAGACTGATGCCACCCTGCGATTCCAGCGCTTGCTGTTGGTAAGTGTCCGATAGTACTATGACCAGTGCTGGTGCCCAGCCACAATGTGGTAATGGTCACTTCTGCAGGAAACAATAGCACCTTTAACATAGTCAAATGTCTGAAAGTGCTTCACAGGAGTGTTATCAAACAATGGGCTAGAATTTTCCCAAATAACGATATCACCGTTTCTTGACGTTATTCGCAATTAACAACTTTTTTTTGCTAAAATAACGGCAAAAATTAAACACGTAAAATTTGCCCAAAACTTTATAATGTTTGGCGAAGCGTTAAAAAAGCGGCATTTTTAACGACAAAAATGAACTTTTCTGCGATTAAAAAAAAATGCCCATTCTGCGCATGCGCAAATTTTTTTTTTGCGCCCGTTTTTCACATGACAGGTACACTCGCGCATGCTGCGATACACTTCCTGGTCCGAATCAGCCATTGTTAAAAGGTAGTTAAAGTTCTAGGAGAGGTCTCCATACGTCAACACAGGTTCTGCAAGAACAAAAATGCAGGGTGATTTGGGAAGGAAGAGGGTTCGGAAGTTTACCCAGGATACAAATGAGGCCCTGGTAGGTGCTGTAGAGAGA
This sequence comes from Pristiophorus japonicus, assembly GCF_044704955.1. Lineage (NCBI taxonomy): Eukaryota > Metazoa > Chordata > Chondrichthyes > Pristiophoridae > Pristiophorus > Pristiophorus japonicus. The sequence goes on along the minus strand of NC_091986.1, from coordinate 194,410,463 downwards.
GGATGGGGCCAGATTGGAAAAAGGGTAACGGGTAACTGCACCCATCTGCAATGGTAGAAGCGTGGAAACGCGTGGCCAAGCAGGTTTCCTCTGTGGACTCCGTCAGGAGGACCCATCACCCGTGCAGGGAGAGATGGCATGACCTTTGCGGGACTGCCAGAGTAAGTCATATTTTTATTTATGCATTCCAATTACTTAAATTGCAAATGTGACACATCTTGGTATCGCTAGGCTTCTGATTGTCACACATTATAAATACTGTTTTTTTCTGCACCGCAATTCGATGTTTTCATCAAGTAAAGGGACATTAAACAGATCACTTAATTAAATGCACACAGTATGCTATAAATACTTTGATGACTGTGTGTGCCACAATAGCAGAAGGCCCCTCTCTTAAAAATTACTATTGCCATCTTTACAGAAAAAGTTGTCCCATAACTGGCAAAAACTGCAGAGAACTGGTGGCGGTCCGGCAACATTGGTCCCACTCACTCATCTGGAAAGTCGTGTGGCAGGTCTGATTGGTGCGTTGCAGAGATCGACTAACCGTGCGGATGCTGAGCCCACGTTCGAGAGTGACAGTAAGTCCGGCAAAATCCACAGACTGGGTTGGCTCAATGTTAAGTACTGTGTGGGCTAGGCTTCGGTTTATGCGATGTACTGTCAGTCATCGTGGTCCTTCAAATGAGCCTGCGCTATGTGAGCCTACTCATGTCACCGTGCCCCCTCCCCTGCTGCTAACCGGTCATCTGTTCTTTTATATTTTGCAGATGATTCAGACACATCCAACAATGGAGAAGACCCCGCCAGCTCGCCAGAAGCAGCATTGGAGGACACCGACTTCAGCCATCCTGACCAACCTCCACAGGAGGAGGAGGAGGAACAAATGGATACGGTGGGGATGGGGTGGTGGTTGTTGTTGAGTATGGAGGAGGGCACACAGGCTCAAAGGCCTTCACCTGCAGCCAGCAGTATGGAGGAGGGGGGAGGGAGTCGGGACATTCCCCGGTTACACAACATCGTGAGTCCCAGTGGGTTGCAGCAAAGCACACCCAGGGCAGCAGCAGGCCGTCTGCCGTCTGTGCGGAGGCTGCCTCGGCAAGACCGCTCTGCCGAATTGCAGGCTGAACGGGAAGTAGTAGATTTGCTGGGAATGACTGGGGAGAGCGTCCACAGCTCACCAAATCGCTCCTCGAGGCCATGAGTGGTATCTCGGGAAGAATCGCAGCAGTATCTGCTGACATAAGGGAGGGCATGTCGCGGATAGTAGCTGCAACGCACGACAACACCGAGGCCGTCAATGCCCAGCGGCAATTGACGGTTTCAACTGATGCCCAGACCAATCCCCAGACCAACCTTACCGGTCAGTGTCCAGGCTGAGCAACAGCATGAACAGTCCAAAGCCAGGACTTCCACAGCCCCGGCTTCTCGACGGCTTCCATTGCCGTCTCCTTTGTCTGTTCCTCCAACAAGTGCAGTGCCCTTCCCGCGATACTGATAAAAAACAGTTTGGAGTCACCAGGACTAGGGGTAAGCCTGCAGTTACGGGCAAGACTAATGCCAAGGGCAGGCGGGGGCATAGGGGGGTGGGGGGGGGCGGAGAGGTGGCTACAGCTGAAGTTTGTTGCTGTGGTTGTTGTTTTGCTGTTCTTCTGTTCTTCTTTTGTTGTTCTTGTTGTGCTTGGTTGTTTGATTTATTGTTATTTAATTGATGTTAATTTAAAAGTTTTATATAATACTTTTATTAAAGTTAAGAATGTTGCTTTTAAGTACAAGTGTACAAATGTTTAATAAATTTCAAGTTATTTTTCAACTAAACTGAACTTATGCAGTGTCTCATTTGCTGAATAACAGGGGAAATAGTCAGCATGATGGGATACAGTGGGCAGTCAATGATGAAACATGCCGTTCAGCCTTTATACAAAATGGTGAAGTATCAGCTGGTGACGCAAGGCTCTTGCAATGGTGTAAGGTCCACGAGGCCTCCTCCCCTGTCATCCTGGGGTTGGTAGTGGTGACATGGGTTCCTCCTCCTCCACCAGCCCACCGCCTCTCTCCTGAGGTGGTTCTGCAATCTCCAGTGGCAAATCCTGTTCCCTCGTGATGGCTTAAGTTGTGTAGCATGCAGCACACCACAGTGAACTCAGAGACCTTCTCAGGGGAGTATTGCAGGCAGCCTGCCTCTGTAAAGTCCTCCCTCTACAGCATGAAACCACACGAGGCACATTCTGGAACAAGGTCACTCTGTGACCTGCTCTCTTTATTTACAGGGCTCCAAAGACGATGACCTTGCATGGGACCTCCCTTTTTATACCTGTGTGATCAGGTAAGGGGTGTCTCCCACAAATTCACCCCTTGTGGTCAAGGTGTGCATCTAGATTGAGTGTATACAGTAATACAGTGGTGTTACATTGTGGTTACATACATGACAGCCTCCAGAGTGGTCCAGGAATCGGAAGCGATGCTTTAGCACTCCAATTGTCTTTTCAATGATGTTGCGTGTGGCTATATGGCTCTTATTGTAGCAACGCTCGCCTTCTGTCTGAGGGTTGCGGAGGGGGCTCATGAGCCAGGTGATGAGCCCGTAACCTTTGTCTCCAAGCAACCAACTCTGGCCTTGTGGCTGAAGCTCAAACAGCTGTGAGACACTGCTCTCACACAAGATGAAAGCATCATGGATGCTCCCTGGAATTTTTGCATTTACTGCCACGATGTGCTGAGTGTGGCCGCAGACAATCTGTACGTTCAGGGAGTAGAATCCCTTTCGATTCCGGTAAACCTCCGGTTCCTCAAAAGGTGCTCGCAGGGCGATATGCGTACAGTTAGTGGCAGCTTGTACCTTGGGGAGGTCAGCAATTCATCCAAAACCTATAGCCCTCTCATTCTGTGCCTCCCTGGTCATTGGGAAGTTGATGAAGTCCTTCCTGCATGCGTACAGTGCCGCAGTCACCTGGCAAATGTAGCGTACTGCAAGATGGAGCTGATGCCTGAAAGGAGCCGGAGGCATAGAGGACAAGTGCCACAGTCACCTTGACCTCAACGGGCAATGCAATCTCCTCACGCTTGTAGGCTGTATATCTGCCTTTATGAGCTGACATATCTCTATGATCACCTCTTTTCGAAAGCACAGCCTTCTAACGCACTGTGCCTCAGACACGTGCAGGTATGAGCACTTCTCCCCGTAAACTTGTTGGTGGTAAGGCCTCCTCCCCACAAGTCTGCGACCTCTTTGATTACGCTGATAATGCTGTCGAATGAGCCTTCTTCTAGCTCTCTGCTGGATAGCATAAGCAGTCAGCAAATATTGCACAGATAAAATAGGCCCCATTCTTTTCAATGTCCTTAAAGAGAGTTGTTAAGCTGTGGAATTCTCTTCCGCAGAGAGTTGTTGATGCCAGTTCATTAGATATATTCATGAGGGAGTTGGATATGGCCCTTGCGGCTAAAGGGATCAAGGAGTATGGAGAGAAGGCAGGAAAAGGGTACTGAGGTGAATGATCAGCCGTGATCTTATTGAATGGTGGTGCAGGCTCGAAGGGCCTAATGGCCTACTCCTGCACTTATTTTCTATGTTTCTATGTTTTTATGTCCTAAAATGTCCTTAAAAACAAAGTAAAAGCTCACAAAAAGCTCAATCTGTCAAACTCAGTCTTCCCTCCAAAAGCTTTCTAATATGTCTCTACTTATCTGGAGAATAACTCCATGAGGCCTAGTGCTGTGCTTGAACTGTTGTGACCTTAGTCTCTTTATTGTAACTGCAGAGTGGCTTCATCGTGTGGTGATCAGCATTTTATACAGCTTCTGCCTGGGCCTCCCACAGTTGCACCCTCTAGTGGTACCAGAACAATATATACACAGAGTATACATATATGACAACAATTCCCCCAAAGTCTTTGATGCAAGTTAGTTACAGGTTGAGGTGATCTGGAACTCTGCGCTCCCTGGTTGATCGTCTGTGTGTCACTTCTGGCATGGGTGAGTTGGTCAGGCCACTGCTGTTTTGCAGTGCTGTTGGTCTGACTGGACTGTTGGAGATGGTGGGATCATCCTCGTGGTTGGCAGCTAGGTCTGTTGCTGATTGGGTGTGTGTAGGTGGATCGCTGAAGGTAAGGTCCTCTCCCGGTAGTTCCTGGTACAACCCACAGTGGCAATTCATGTATCTCTCCATCATAGGATACTTTTATGTTCACACTGCCGATAACTGGGATCAGTTCCTTGGTGTAAGTGCGCAGCATTGTCTGAATCGGTCTCAGCTTGGGTCTTTGTTCTTTGTTGCCCCACAGCCTCTCAAGTGCCTTCTGGCTCATAAGTGACTGACTCGCCCCCGTGTCCAACTCCATGGAACCAGGAATACCATTTATCTTGACTTTCATCATCATGGGGGACCTTTGGTAGTGAAGGTGTGCACCCCGTGCACTGCTTCCTTGGGCTGAGTCGCCTCTCTAGCTTGTACTTTATGATCCTTGCTGGATCGGAAACCTCCTGCCTACTCCTCTGCCACATTTTGAGTCGCAGCTCTTCTGCACATTCGCTGTGGGTGGCCCTTTTGGCCGCAGCCTTTGCACACAGCGTCTGAATCGACACAGACAGGCCCGATGATTACCCCCGCAACGCCAGCATGTTAAACGATTCACGTTTACACCCCTTGGTGGACTCTGAGTTGGACTAATTCTTTGATCAACAGTTATTTTCTGCACAGTACTTGCCAGTGAGTTTTGATTCTGGGAGAATCTCAATGTTGAGGTCGTGAATGCCTGGCTTAAGGTGATGGTCTGCTTCATGTCCCGTCCCGTCGCGAAAACGTCCCGCAACATATTGTTGAGGAGTTCACCAAATTCGCACGGTTCCGCGAGCCTTCGTAGGTCTGTGACATATTCCGCTAAATCCTGGCCCTCGGTGTGGCGGTGTGTGTAGAAGCGATACCTGGCCAGCGAAACCCAAGTAAAGGCTTCACCCTCGGTAAACTTTTCTAAACTACCAACAGCAGCCATCTCTTTGTGTAAGTCCGTGATCTGTACTCGTCGCCAGTTAATATGTCTCTACTTATCTGTAGAATAACTCCACGAGGCCTAGTGCTGTGCTTGAACTGCTGTGACCTTAGTCTCTTTATTGTAACTGCAGAGTGGCTTTACCATGTGGTGACCAGCCTTTTATACAGCTCCTGCCTGGGCCTCCCACAGTTGCACCCTCTAGTGGTACTAGCATAGTATATACACAGAGTATACATATATGACACTTTCATTCACTGAACTGTAGTTCCATTTTACAAGATGGCGCTGTTATCGATGATTTCAATCCGACTTGACCAGTTAAGACAAGCTTTCTTTGTGTGGTATTTATCACGGTCCTTAAAAATGTCGTTATGAGCCAAATTCACAAATACGGCGATATCGTTGTTTTTGACGGTGAGTGATGGCATAAGAGCGGTTTTGAAAAAAGGTGGTGGTTATTTTTTAACAATGGCATTACACCACTGGCCAAATTAGCAAAATGTAATTAAAAGTGTTTTTTGTCGTTAAAAAAAATGAAACGCAAAAAAATGGCATTAAAACATGCGTTATCCTGGCCAAATTCGAGCCCAATGTTTGACACCGAGCCACATAAGGAGATATAATGCAGTAGAATGTATGGAGCATCTTAAAGGAGGAAAGAGAGGGAGAGAGGCGGAGAGGTTTTGGGAGGAAATTCCAGAGCTTGGGCCCTTGGCAGCTGTACGCATGGCCGCCAATGGATGGAGTGATTAAAATTGGAGATGCACAAGAGGCCAGAATTGGAGGAGCGCAGATATCTCAGAGAGTTGTAGGGCTGGAGGAGATTGCAGAGGTAGGGAGGGTTGAGGTCATGGAGGGATTTAAAAACAGGAGCCAATGTAGGTCAGCGAGCACAGGGATGATTGGTAAACAGGACTAGTCTGAGTTAGGACACGGGCAGCAGAGTTTTGGATGACCTCATGTTTATTGAGAATAGAACGTAGGAGGCCGGCTAGGAGTGCATTGGCATAGTCATGTCTAGAGGTAGCAAAGGCATGGATGAGAGTTTCAACAACCGATGAGCTGAGGCAGTGGCGGAGTTGGGCGATGTTACGGAGGTGGAAATAGACGTTCTTAGCGATGGCCTGGATATGTAGTCGGAAGGTCATCTCTGGCTCAAATACGACACCAAGTCGGGTTCCACCTCAGACAGGAAGAGGGACGGAGTCGGTGGCTATGGAATGGAGTTTGTGGCAGGGACCAAAGACAATGACTTCGGTCTTCCTGTGATATATTCTGACAACATCACTAACAAACACACTCGACAAGATGACTCCAATACAGAAACTGTCATCATGTGACTTTGCCACATGACCCTTTTATTAAATACATCAGTAGTTACATTACCACAGTAGTCCACTAGTTGGAGCAGCAGTCCACTAGGGGGAGCTCTATTACATTTGCCAATATTTAGTTGGAGAAAATGTCTCCAGTACTGGATGTCAGACAAGCAATCTGACAAATTAGAGATGGTAGAGGGATTGGGAGCAGTGATGGTGAGGTCGAGTTGCGTCTCATCAGCGTGGATGTGGGAAAACAGCAAATTCTCTGATTCATCTTGAGCAATGCCACAGGATACCTGCCAATACTGTATATTGAAATTGTTCTGTGTCACTGATTCATATGGCTACACAGCAGATTCCTCACTGAGGTGGCAGGTCAAGGACATCTATCAGCATTTGAGGTAGAATTGCCGTTTGTGGAGTTCCATCTCTATCACAGAAGATTGTTTACTTCTTCTCATTTCCTCTTCACTCACTCGTTGTCATCACAAGATCTTCAAAATTCTCATTGCTTTGGAAACAATCTGATACATTTTCCAATATTGCAAGGGACGTACAAGCAGACAGCAATCTATCGGAGGTTTGACAGGCCATAAACATGTCCAAAGCAAGGACACAATTAACATGAAATACGGATATAAACAGAAAAGGTTCTTTATTGCTCAGTTTACACTGTGCGTCTGGAATCATTTGTATGTTTGCTTCAAATATTTATATATGTAAGGCACATAAACACTGTGCTACATGCTTAATAAAGTATTGCCATTAATTTGTTTTGGTTCTATAATTACACTTTAATAGAACATCTTGAATTATCGATGGAATCGTATTGTTATTGGACCATGCTAAATTTACATTGTTTTACACACTGAAGCTTCAATTTTTCAAGGCCCCACCAGTGATGCAGAAACTTCGCTGGGGTTGTGAACATGGGCACCGAGGCAAGCCCGTGCCCACTCGCAGTGACTCATCATTCGCAGCAAAGAAAAATGCCTGCATCAAACCCTCAAATATATTTACAGTGGTTCCGTGCCACATTCATTGGCCCTGATATTAGCAGGGAGTTTGGGAGGGCGCAGGGGAGCGAGGGGAAACCCAGCAAGGCCGGGGATGAGGAAGCCCTGCCGATCTTAATAAGAACATAAGAACATAAGAAATAGGAGCAGGATTTGGCCCATCGAGTCTGCTCCGCCCTCACAAGGAAGTGACATTGTGTCAGCTGTGGCTGTGGGGTGCTCCCCCTCGCCTCTGAGTCAGAAGGTTGTGGGTTCATAGAGACTTGAGCACATAAATCTACGCTGACACTCCGGTGCAGTGCTGAGGGAGTGCTGCACTGTCAGAGATGCCGTCTTTCGGATAGAAACATAGAAACATAGAAAATAGGTGCAGGAGTAGGCCATTCGGCCCTTCTAGCCTGCACTGCCATTCAATGAGTTCATGGCTGAACATTCAACTTCAGTACCCCATTCCTGCTTTCTCGCCATACCCCTTGATCCCCCTAGCAGTAAGGACCTCATCTAACTCCTTTTTGAATATATTTAGTGAATTGGCCTCAACAACTTTCTGTGGTAGAGAATTCCACAGGTTCACCACTCTCTGGGTGAAGAAGTTCCTCCGCATCTCGGTCCTAAATGGCTTACCCCTTATCCTTAGACTGTGACCCCTGGTTCTGGACTTCCCCAACATTGGGAACATTCTTCCTGCATCTAACCTGTCTAACCCCGTCAGAATTTTATATGTTTCTATGAGGTCCCCTCTCATTCTTCTGAACTCCAGTGAATACAAGCCCAGTTGATCCAGTCTTTCTTGATAGGTCAGTCCCGCCATCCCGGGAATCAGTCTGGTGAACCTTCGCTGCACTCCCTCAATAGCAAGAATGTCCTTCCTCAGGTTAGGAGACCAAAACTGTACACAATACTCCAGGTGTGGCCTCACCAATGCCCTGTACAACTGTAGCAACACCTCCCTGCCCCTGTACTCAAATCCCCTTGCTATGAAGGCCAACATGCCATTTGCTTTCTTAACCGCCTGCTGCACCTGCATGCCAACCTTCAATGACTGGTGTACCATGACACCCAGGTCTCTTTGCACCTCCCCTTTTCCTAATCTGTCACCATTCAGATAATAGTCTGTCTCTCTGTTTTTACCACCAAAGTGGATAACCTCACATTTATCCACATTATACTTCATCTGCCATGCATTTGCCCACTCACCTAACCTATCCAAGATGAGACGTTAAACCGAGGCCCCGTCTGTTATCTCAAGTGGACGTAAAAGATCCCATGGCTCTATTTCGAAGAAGAGCAGGGGAGTTATTGGCCAGGACACCGGGTATATTTATCCCTCGATCAATATCACGAAAAAACAGAATATCTGGTCGTTATCTCATTGCTGTTTGTGGGAGCTTGCTGTGCAGAAATTGGCTGCCACGTTTCCTACATTACAACAGTGACTACACTCCAAAAGTACTCCATCGGCTGTAAGGCGCTCTGAGACGTCTGGTGGTCGTGAAAGGCGCTATATAAATCCAAATCTTTCTTTCTTTCTGTATTTTTCACATTTAATCTCCCGCCGAACAGCCGGCCAGATTTACAGACTGGTCGACGGGCAGGAACGGGAACTTGCGATGGCCTGAGAGAGTGTTCATTAACGGCATAGAGCAAGGCGAGAATCAGCACAGAAGAGATTACTGCCTTTTTCATGTTGACACATGTGGCTCCACTAAGCCCCTGGAATTCCCATGGGTTCCTGGTTGTTGGTGGAGGCCTTGGCCATGATTGTTGAGGGGAGGTGGGGGGGGGGGGGCGGGGGGGCACGGTCTGCCTGCGATCGGTGAGGAGGGGAGACTGCCTGGCACAACAGAGGCCCACATCTTCCTTGTGAGGGGCCAGAGGCACGCACCAGCCCCTCCAGCCCAAAAGGAAAGCTGAAAAATACATTTGAAACTCACTTTCCTCTTCTGGCCCAGAATCCTGTTCCTGGTAGTTTCTCCCTGACGGGCTAATCTTTTATGTTTCAATGAGACCTGCTCTCATTCTTCAAAACTCCAGAGAGTACAGGCCCAATCGACACAATCTCTCATCATAGGACAGCCCTCTCATCCCAGGAATCAATCTAGTGAAGCTTTGTTGCACTATATCCAAGGCAAGTATATCCTTCCTCAGATAAGGAGACCAAAACTGTGCACAGTACTCCAGGTCTGGTCTCACCAAGGCCCTGTACAATTACAGCAATGAGCCCGAAATTCAGGTGAGCCAGAAAGCTGGCGCACCTGTGAGTTTTTAACGGTTACTCACCGCTGGAACTCTTGGGGCTAGATTTTACACTTTTTTTGCATGCATAACGCTCATTTAATGTCCATTTTACCGCTGAAATGACGTATCACGCCCAGGTATCGCCCATTTAGCCACAAAATGGAAACTGACGCCCATTTTTCGGACACTTATCGCCGAGCATTACTTTCCCCATGTGCGTAACACCGGGAAAAAATAATACCGCCTGCATTTGCCGAAACTAGCGCCCAGGAGATCGCCCAGCGTCCCTTTCACCACCTCGCACAGATCTCGCCCACAATATCGCTCACCCAAAACACCGCTCAGAAAAAGTGGAACTGTTCTGAATGAATCACAGCGGTGTGGGCACCATTTTTAAAATCGCATTCAAAAGGCTGCTCCAACTTCGGTGGAGTTTGGATTGACTCTGGAGTTCTTCTTAGGACCATCTCAACAGACATATTTAAAGACTCTGGACCATTGGGGGTTTACTGTCGTGTATTTTAGTGAGGAAATTATTGCTTCTGATCAATCGCTATTATACTTTCATTGCAATGGGGCCAGCCATTTCTCGGCCTGCATCGATTAATACGCAGATGCTGCAGAGTGCAAATGCACAATGTCTAATGCACATCATTATGTGCCCAATCTAAGATGTGCCAGAATGAGGAGGCGCTCCAGACCATACACACTCCGCAGTTACAGGGAGAAGAAGTCTTACCTCGACGTGTCCGAGCACACCTGCCTTTGGAGACTGCGCTTCCACAAGGTGGTGATCAATGAAATATCTGAGGTCATCAGGCCAGATATGTAGTCTGCTATTAGGACATCAGTGTTGGTCGAGGTCAAGGTCACCGCGACAATGTCTTTCTACACGTCCGGTCCCTTTCGGGCCTCCGCGGTCGAGATTTCCCCTCTATCTCGCCATGCCACCCATCGCTGCATTAGACTGTTCACAGAGGCCCTGTATGCGTGAAGGATGGACTTTATCAGCTTCCCCATGACCACGGAGGCTCAGACTGATAGGGCTGGAGCATTCTACCGCATTGCTAAGTTCCCCAGGGTGCAGGGAGCAATACAGTGCACTCACATTGCCATGCGGGCACCTTCTCAGGTCCCAGAGCTTTTTCGTAACAGAAAAAAATTTCACTCCCTGAAGGTCCATCTAGTTGTCGACCACAACCAGGTCATACTGGCAGTGAATGCCAAATGTCCAGACAGCTTCGATGAGGCTCACATCCTGCATGAGAGCGCTGTCTCTGACATGTTTAAGAGTCAGCCACAAGGACAATGCTGGATGCTTGGTAATAACCAATATGGCCTAGCCACCTGGTTGATGATCCACCTGTATGACACCCACACCGAGGCCAAGAAGTGATACAACCAGAGCCACAGAGATACATGCAATGTGGTCCAGAAAACAATAACTGTGCTTAAGCAGCGCTTCAGATGCCTGGACCACTCAGGAGGGGAGCTACAATACAACCTTGAGCAAGAAGGTAAATTCGTGGTCGTGTGCTCCATGCTGCACAACCTGGCTATCAGGGGGGGCCAAGAATTGCCAGAAGGGACTGATGCTCTACCTCAGGAGAGAGAGGAAGAGGCAGACGAGGGGCTGGACATTGACCTAGGGCCAGACAATCAGGCTGGCTATGCAACCATGCCCACGCCTCCCTCCAGACCGCAGGAAAGGGCCCGTGGTGGTGCAAGACTCTTGCGTAAGGAGCTAATACCTGAACTATTTGCCTGAAAGAACATTGCTGTGAGTGACAACGCTGACACACTGTTGTGTGTGTACAGCTCAGACATCAATGGTGCCTATCACCTTGGTGCCAGTTAAAGTTTAGTTGATTGAAATGGCTCATAATGGGGTAGGCCCTCGACTCAAAGCCAGGCTGACTGGCTGAAAATGGGTCGGTTGGGCCCTCCACTGCTGTCAATCAACATGGTGATGTCACAATGCGTGTGCGTCACCACGCTCCCTCCCCTCCGTTAAAGGGATGAGATTCGATCATTTTTTAACTTTGGCCAATGGGATACCAGGGAGGGTTTCGGCCGAGGTGGGGGTGGGGGGGTGCCAGGCTGCCCCTAGACAGCAAGTCAACCCGCAACAGTGGACCCTCCCCTTTAAGAGCAGCCACGTTAGCGGGCCGTACTCACACAGCAGATGGAGCTGAAAATGGATAGGTAAGTATTTATTTTATTTTAAATTGGCAGTGCATCTACTTGGGCGGGATGGGGTCCAGGCCGAAAAATGCCCAACTTGAATTTAGGTCGGGTCGGCCTGTCGGGGAGCTGCAGCGGACGTCCGCAGTTCGCTGGACTAATTTAGATGAGGCCTCGGGCCTACCCATTTAGATGCAGGGATCGGCGCCGGTGCCCACTTCAATCCAAATGCAGGTCGGAAGAACACCTGCATTATGTTCTTCCGACCTGCATTTGGGCGATAATCATATTAAAGCTTACGCTGGAACTCATTACTGTGGTGACTATATGTCAGCATGTAATAGTCTGGAAAGAACTTGCAAAGTGATTACTTGCACCATTTCTCGCAGGCAACAATTATTTCAGCAATGGCCAACGTCACAGCAACTGTGGTTTTGCCCCTTTGTCAGATGTTTTACGCAACCCCTATTACTCACCACTTGTTACTTTGCACATTCAATCAAGAAAAGCGCCACTGCAAGCGGTTCGCTCACAAGATTAGTCCCAGCTTCATTAAATAATAGAAAGTGTTGGCCACAAAATATTAGGTTGTGGTCAAGCATAATCACATTCAGCTAACAAAAGGTTGTTTATGACGTTCGTCAGAAATCTGTTTAACTCGTTGTTTAGGGGGAATCAATCTTTATGACAAGCAGCAGCTATCTGCTGTGTTCCCATACGCTGCCCCCTGAAAAAAAGATCAGAGCTGCTGGAATGAGCAGCTGTGGCTCAGTGGGTAGCACTTTCGCCTCTGAGTCAGAAGGTTGTGGGCTTCAAGCCCCACTGCAGAGACTTGAGCACAAAAATCTAGGATGGCAGTCCAGTGCAGTGCTGAGGGAGTGCTGCACTGTCTGGGGATGCCATCTTTCAGATGAGATGTTAAACCGAGGCCCCGTCTGCCCTCTCAGGTGGATGTGAAAGATCTCAAGGCACTATTTCGAAGAAGAGCAGGGGAGTTATCCCCGCTGTCCTGGCCAATATGTATCCCTCAATCAACAAAACAAAAACAGATTATCTGGTCATTATCATATTGTTGTTTGTGGGAGCTTGCTGTGCGCAAGTTGGCTGCCGCGTTTCCCACATTACAACAGTGACCGCGAAAGTACTTCATTGGCTGTAAAACACTTTGATATGTCCAGTGGTTGTGAAAGGCTCGATATAAAAATGCAAATCTTTCTGTCACTATGCTTTTGAGGGCCCTCGAGAAAGATAGAAAAAGCTGTAAAAGCTTTCTCGTGATGTTTCTCCATTTGGCTGCACTGGCACATTATGAGGTATAGCCTCCTTTAAATGATGAACGGGGAGCTTGAAAGGACTGCAAGCAACCAGCAGGCCGTTGTTGGGGGTCCTAATGATGATGAATGATCGCACAGTTGTTGGTGCAACACCTTGCGTAGCTTTTGCCTTGTGTTTGAGCTCAGTGGCAGGAGACCTGCGACGCAAGTAAGCACCCAATAAAGGAAGAAAAGAACCATAAAAACGCCTGCCGTTTCTTTTTTGGCACGCTTCCAAGATCTCAGTGGAAACACAAATTTATGCTGAAGTAAGATATAACTCTGTTTTATGAAAATTGCTACTGAACGGTTTGAGGCTTTTTTTTCCAATACGCCATACTTTAATCGAAGAATTCCATCATACAGCGGGTCTCCAGCTGTTAACATGGTTGTTATAATGAAGATCTGGAAGTAAAACCCAAGCATGATGCTGCAAGTGTCACTGGTACGGTATCAAATCCCATGTTTACAGTAAAAAGGCAAAGAAAAATCACAGAGATTCTCTCCTTGCATTGACAGTTTGGGACTGGACTGGTAAATTGCATGACAGCACCGGATCAGAAGTGCTGCTGGCAACTTGCACTTAATTACCATCTGCATTCGGAAAGGACTCCGAATGACAGGATACAGAACTGAAGGGTTGCACTGTGTTAAAATTACTCTTTTTGATTAAGCATAGATCTTTTTTTGATCAAATAAAACATCCCATCAGAGATCAGATATCCAGCACTTGCTGTTTTTCTTTTTTTCATCAATTCTGACAAAGGGTCTTGTAATGTATTCTTTTCATGCGTTCTTGCTTAAGAAGTCACAGCAACACATTGCTATTAAGAATTAGTTGGTTTATTAACAAAGGTTTAACAATTACACTACACATTACCAGTTCATCCACTAGGCTCACAACTGCATACCTCATCGTGGATGACCTAGACCCAGCTGACTGGGGTTTTATTGAGCCTTGTGAACATCATGTGACTGGCTAAGCCACTCACAATGCAACAGCTCTACAACTATTTTCGTTGTAAACATTAATCAAGTGCCCTCTGATTAAAGGGGGGACGACGCGGCGGGAGGGGACACTAAAACCGACAAAATAAACCAATTGAACTTTGGACAGTAAACTTAAATCAAATTAAAATTTGGTTGCCGGGGGTGATGATGCACTCCAGTCCCTCAGATGCCCACCTCTCGCGGAAGGCCGCGAGTGCACTGGTGGACACCGCGTGCTCCATCTCCAGGGACAGTGGGGTTGTTTCTAAAGCCGCTGGCTCCTTGCTCACATACCGCCCTACAGAAGATGTCACCTTTCAGAAAAGATCATCCTGCAAGGCTTCGTCTGCCTGTTCAGCTGGACGCAAAAGATCCCATGGCATAATTTCATATCTCCCAGTATCCTGACCAGTTTGTATCGCTGAACCAGCACCATAACAACACACATATCCACCTTATTTGTTGTTTAAAAGAGATTTCAGGCTAGAAATTGCGTAGCGCTGCATTTGGGGCGTTAATTTTTGGGAGCGCAAATGTATCGCCAGGCGGCAAAGATTTGATTCTGCCGGGAATTTCTGCTTGAGCGCTCCGAGAGGGAAGTGGAGCGTTAATTCAAGCGCTAACACTTCCCTTGGAGCACTAAAGGGAATGAGAGGGACGGGATCGACAGAGCGCTCAGCAATGTCCGGGGGCAGCGCTGTTGCTTTTACAGGCTCCTTCCCTCCCTTAAAGGGAAGGGCCAATGCTGCATTGATTGAATCCTAAAGCTGTGTCTGTTGGGCCACGGCACCCGCGCTACGCACATAGCAGCCCCAAGCACTCAGAGAGTGCAGGGCTGAGCGATCGCAGGATCCAAAAAAAGCAAAATACACCGCACTGGGAACATTATTAAATTTTGCCCTGCCTGACCACCACTGCCTTTAATTAGCACTCCCCGTGGCCAGCCAGGGTGACAATGCTTCCTGCAGCTGCCGTTGTTGATGCCCGGCAATGCTGCGGGGGGCGGGAGCGAATATTACGTCTGGGGCAGTATCAGGGCGCTGCGCACTGGATGACATCATGATCTTCGGGGTGCAAGAGATCAAGGAGGTAGATTTTAGCGGCAGCTCTTACCCACCAGGGAAGTTCGCGGACATTGCTGATTTCGTCGCACCCGGTCGGTAGCCCCTAGAGGCGCTAATGGGAGGCACAAATCAGGCCAGTTTCTCCCCCTTGTTTTCATCGATTAAACCACTGAAATCTCCCATTTGGACAACGTTACCAAAGAGCTGGCACAGGCATGATGGGCCGAATGGCCTCCTACTGTGATGCCTCATTCAATGATTCAATGATTTGGATAGTGATTTTATCCACACAGACAAATCAAATTAAGACATTCAATAAAGTGAATTTTCTTTCTCAGAGGTAGAGGTGATGGAACGTAGGCAGCTATGGCAGAGTTTGCTTGACTGCATGAGGAAAGTGAGTCACTTGAGGGCAGTAATACAAATAGGATGTATGAGTCAATTCAGTCTTCATGAGTTCCTCATGCTCCAGTGTCCAGAACATCAATGATGTACAGTTTGCAGCTGAAAAACCCTCTCTGGTTTCACATATGTAGCTTCAAACTGCCAGATATTTGGCGCTCCTCTCTGGCAGTCTTGACTTTTTGATTTTGCCCTTGTGTGACAGAGCTGCATAGAAACATAATAACACAGAAAATAGGTGCAGGAGCAGGCCATTCGGCCCTTCGAGCCTGCACCACCATTCAATATGATCATGCCTGATCATGCAACTTTAGTACCCCAATCCTGCCTTCTCTCCATACCCCTTGATCCCTTTAGCTGTAAGGGCCACATCGAACTCCCTTTTGACTATACCTAACGAACTCACCTCCACAACTTTCTGTGGTAGAGACTTCCACAGGTTCATTGATTCTCTGGGTGAAGAAGTTTCTCCTCAGCATGGTCCAAAATGGCTTACCTCTTATCCTTAGACTGTGTCCCCTGGGTCTGGACTTCCCCAACATCAGGAACATTCTTCCTGCATCTAACCTGTCCAATCCCGTCAGAATTTTATATGTTTCGATGAGATCCCCTCTCATTCTTCTAAACTCGAGTTGGAAGCCACATAGAATGAGTCATTTGTAATGCAAAAGATAGAAGTAGGGCTAGATGTTGGTCCGTTTTCGGGCCATGACCCAAGAGTCTGAAGGATTGATGGAAATCAGAATACTTGGTTGTGCCTCCACTGGCAGCTCTCCCGAGCAAAGGCTTCAATGCCGGGCCGCCTGCCTCACCAGCACTGGTCCACGGGTAAGTCCCAGGGGAGAGAAGGTGGGAATCAGCGCGGGCTGCGGAGGAGGGGCCAAATGCTACTCTTATGGAGTCACGGAGCAGCTCTGAACCTCCTGCTCCACAGGAACTTTACAAAGGAAAATTCCACCTGCCTTTGGTCACCAGGACTGCTGAAGATTCCTGAGCGGCTCCAAGGAAAAGTCCCCGACATCATTTCAAATTTAAAAAAAAAATATAAACTTGAATGGAACAGCGCCACCCGGTAGCACCGGAGAGGGGGGCTGACGGTGCCCTAAGCACTTACCACCGGAGCGCCGCACTGTCAGCGCCTTTCGAGAACTTGATTGGAGGGTTAAGGGCGGTGCTACCAGTTAGCGCTGCACATTCTAGCCCCACCTACTGGGTGACATCAATGCACCTAGAACGTCCAGGTAGCACCACGGTCGGGAACTTCAGTTGGGTTGCCTGCCTTAGCGGCTACTGCTCACCGTGCCAGTGAAAGCAGGCGTACCAGAAGCTCCCGGGGTGATACTGAAATGGATCATCAGGTGAGTGGTTAGAAGGTGAGGGGTTAGAAATTGAGGTCCGCCCGAAACGGGGAGCACCTACTGCTTTTTGGCCACCATTACAGCCGCCCTTAGAGCGATATTCTGTTTTTTTGGGGGGAAAAAATGGCGTCCAGCGGTATTGTGTGGCAGGAATCGGCAGTTTTCAGCGGTGTGGGTGGGGGGCAGTGTTTGGACCACAAAATTTACCTACTGCTGATTTGTTACTAACGAGCCAGCTGCTCCCTGGCCTTCTTAAAGGCCCTGAGTGGGGAAGGCCTTTCAGCTAAGGCCATGGCTGCTGCACCAGTAGGAAGGAGGGCAACCTGAGTTTCGGATGCAGGACTGGAGACACTGATGTAGGCTGTGGAGGGAAGGAGGCAGACCGACTCGGGAAGTGTTTACAAATGCCTGGAGAGCGATAGCTGTGGAGGTCTCAGGGACCTCCATTCATGATTGCACCCCTAACCAATGCCAGAAAAGGATGAACGACATCATTTGTCGGATGAACGACATCATTTGTCTGATGAAAGTGAGTACCTGTTCCACCAACTGCTGACCTTCCATCTGCAAGCCTCTCCTTCATCCTTCTCTCATTTCCCATCTTCACTCTATAGTCACTGAAGCAGCATTTCACTGTTGACGCCTCTATAGATATATATATATATATATGTGTGTGTGTGCTCTCGCAATGGAGGTTCCCTTTCACGTCACAGTTACAGCTGCATGTCAGGGACACACTCTCGTGCACTCATTTCTGATGCCTCATGACCCCACTACTCATCAAGCATTCTTTGTTTTGAAAGTCAAGGTTGCTCACAATCGCATGAAGCAAAGGAGGTCTGGTGGAGGCAAGGCTGAGATACAGCTCACCCCATTGGAAGAGAGAGCCCAGGCACTAATGGGTAGACATGCTGCCTTCCCTGTGATCTCCAGTACTGCCGATCCCGATGTGGCCAGCATGGGTAAGTGAAGGCCCTCCTTTAATGCGCTCTCTCCCTGAAAGCGCCAGCGCCTACTGTGCCTTTCCATCTGAAAGTGTGCAAGTTGCAGCTTCCATGCGTCAATTCCCTACCTCCCCGTCACGGCATCCCTTGTGCCATTTATGCTTGCAGATGAGAAGCCGAGTGAGAGCCAAGGCGGGGGTCCTAGCGATGGTGCGAGTGGGAGAGGGCAAGGCAGGACGACAGCCGTGAGGCTAGTACAGTCAAGGCCAGGGAGAGGCTGATGTGGACATTGAGAGGCTAACCAGTCTCCAGCCAGCCCTTCCAGGGCCAGAGCTGGTCAAGGACTTCCTAGAAGGACATCTGTAGCTTCTACACAGGAAACACAGCAGCCTTCCCAGACCCATGAGGCAGCCACAGAGGAGACACTGCGGCATGGTAGTAGAATAAGGTTTGTGTAAGAGGGGTTATAAGGAGATGCACAAGGGTGAGAAATGATTGCGTATATTTTTTGCACTTTTCTTTATTCTGTAATAAATATTTATTTTGTGTTCATATATCTGGCCAGGTGTATCATTTGACTGTGGACAATGATGTCTGAAAGGACTCATTGGGATGGCCATGGAAATGCAAAGATAAAGGATGATGTGGGCATTAACTCATCGGAAATGAGCAGCAATGAGACGGTTCTGCACTTCCCTTGCAGGGTTGGGATGGCGACGACGCCTCCTGGGTCCTCCTCCTCCTCCTCCTGTGCCTCCTCCTGAGATGGTACTGCTGGATCGACCTCCAGAGGCTGACCCCTCATGATTGCCAGGTTGTGAAGCGTGCAGCAGACGACCACGAATCGGGCGACCCGCTCAGGCGAGTACTGCAACACTCCACCAGAATGGTCCAGGCAATGGAACCTCTGCTTAAGAATCCCGATGCAGTGCTCAATTATGCACACGCTGGCTGACTGAGAGTCATTTTAGGAATGTTGTACAGCAGTCCGGAGGTTGCGAAAGAGAGTGAGCAGCCAAGTGCACAGGGGATATCCTGTGTCACCAAGCAGCCAGCCACAATCTTGGTTTGGGCCCAAGACGGCGGGCACACTGCTGTGGTGCAGGTTGAAGGCATCGTGCCTGCTGCCTGGATACCAGGCATCTACTGCCATGATCCTGCGCTGGTGGTCGCACACCAGCTGCACGTTGAGGGGGTGGAATCCCTTTCTGTTCATGAACATCGCCGCATGGGTTTGTTGTGCCCTCAATGTGACGTGTGTGCAGTCGATGGTGCCCTGCACCCTGGGGAACTCCACAATCCGCACGAATCCCATCTGCCGCTCCATCTGCTTCTCCTTGCTCCTCAGGAAAGAAATGTATTCCAGCCTTCTCTTGCAGAGAGCATCTGTCATTTGACGGATGGAGCGATGGGCGGAGAACTGAGAAATGTTGGAGATGTCTGCAGTTGCAAATTGGAAAGAGCTAGTTGCATAAAAGTTTAGTGTAATGGTGACTTTGGTTTCCACGCTCAGGGCTGTCCTCAGCCTTGTCTGAGGTTGCAGATCTGGCCACAGGAGATTGCCCGACTCCCTGAGGATGTCCTTCCTGAAACAGAGCCTGCGGAGACATTGGAAGGAAAACTGGTGTCTGTCGACCCTTGAACGGTAGGGCCTTCTTCCCCCAACTCTATGCTGGGCCCCTCCTATGGCAGCTGGCTGCTTGCCTTCTCCCTCATCCTCTTCATGATCCTCAGCCTCTGCAAGCATCTGTCTCCTGTGCATCCTGCCTTCGTTGGATCTCGCCCACTACCTGGTGTGGGGAAGTCAGCGTACCTAACCCTCACCCTCGCGCCAGTGCCTTCCTGGCCAACCTCTCTGCCTTGAAGTCTGTCACCATCTCCAGGCACTTCTCTATGTTGGGCAGCCATGTCTGCTGCCCCCCTTGCCTGCTACCTCTGGAGCCATTGCTGAGGTCGCCACCTTCTCCTGCGTGCCTACCTGCCGCGCCCAATGTGCACAAGGTATTCCCCTGCTAGTATTGAGCCCATTGCATCTGCAAGCTCAACCTTCACTATGAGGCTTCTGTGGAGTACAGATCGAGGCCCCCAGGCCACTAGTATTCAATGATGATCTGAAAAGGGTGACTAAGAAAGTTTTCAGAGGTCCGAAAAAGTTTTGACTGAAAAAAATGGCGATTCACGCAACACTCCTTTCACCTCTGCTGGCGGTCTTGAGCCGGCACAGTGCACCGACACAAAAAGCTCTCGGGGGCACCGCCAGGCGACAGATCGATTTTTTATAATGAATTTAGCTTCCGGAGTGGAGAGGCAGCGGTGCGTGCTCTGATGACATCTTTAAGGCTGCATCCACAAGATCATGGCGGAAGTGGGGGGGGTAGCGGGGCGAAAGTGGGGGGGGGGGGAGAGGGGCAGAAGTTGGGGGGGAGGGAGAGGGGCAGAAGTGGGGGGGGAGAGGGGCAGAAGTGGGGGGGAGAGAGAGGCAGAAGTGGGGGGGGAGAGGGGCAGAAGTTGGGGGGGAGAGGGGCAGAAGCGGGGGGGGAGAGGGGCAGAAGTGGGGGGGGGAAGAGGCAGAAGTTGGGGGGGGAGAGGGGCAGAAGTTGGGGGGGAGAGGGGCAGAAGTTGGGGGGGGGAGCGGGGCGGATGCGGGGGGAGCGGGGGTTTCTGCAGCGGGGGAAGTCAACGCCGCTGCAGAAACCCCCGAGGAGAATTTCGCTGGCAGCGGCCATTGGCCCGGAAGTCGGCGGCCACTCGACTCCGCCACTTGGCTGCCACTTTCCGGCGGTAAGAGACTTTTCGGGAGGCTGAATTTCGTCCCTGAGGTTTTTTCATTTACTTACACTTTATTTAGCTTTGTTTCGCTTTGTCCGATGTTTAACAATATTCCACTCACTTCCCTTGCATTTATTTTTACTCTTCAGGTGGTCCAGCTGACCTCCCCTTTGAGCGCTACTTTGCCGGTATTATAGCGCCAGAACTTCAGTAGAGCTACCGACTTAGCGCCCTAAGAGAAGTGTGGAACGCTTCCCTCAACGCTCCACTCCACTCTTAGGATGATAAAAATCAATAATGCTACCGCCGGCCCTTAATATCGCCCAGTGCTAAAATTAGCGCCCAGGCAATGTTAGTGCCACAAATTGGTCGATAATCAATTTTTCCTCCTTCATATTGAATCATTTTAATGCTGGCACAGAGCTGAGGGGCAATCGGCTCCCTGCTGATGTTAAAATGTAACTGGTATTCAGGTAAAAAATGTCTGTGTGTCTGCACACACGTGACATGAGAGCCAACAGTATAACTCAGGCCCATTGGCTTGGCACCACTTTACACGGATGATATACCTGAGATATCAGTCTCAGGTATATCATCGATCTTGATACATGCCTACAATTGTGCCATTAAGGCTCTTTATTTAAACGTCTATAGCAGTTTGAGGCTCTGCTATTGCTGCAGTATATTTCAGGCTATAACCCCACTTAATTCAGGAAACCTATGTTTTAACATTGAGAAAGTGGGTATGAAAAAAGAAAGAAAGAAAGAAAGAGAAAGAAAGAAAGAAAGAACTTACATTTATATAGCAAACTTTCATGATTTCAGGACAACTCAAAATGCTTTACAGCTAATGAAGTGTAGTCACTGATGTAAAGTAGGAAACGCAGTGGACAATTTGCGCAGAGCAAGCTCCCAGAAACACCAATGGATAATGACCAGGTCATCTGCTTTTAGTGATATAGACTGAGGGATAAATATTGGCCAGGACTCCGGGGATAACTCCCCTGCTCTTCTTCGAAATAGTGCCATGGGATCTTTGACATCTACCTGAAAGGGTAGACATGGCCTTGGTTTTACGTCTCATCCTCAGACAATGCAGCACTCGCTCAGCACTGCACGGTGGTGTAATGGTTATGGTATGGTAGAGTAATGATTGTCTCATACTGGTTTAACAACCCAGGGGTTGGAAGTGCAAATCGCGCCATAGTACTTGTGCAAGTCCTGGTTGAATGGGGGGGGGGGGGGATGGCTGATGGGGGTGAAATTAAATTCAATAAATCTGCTCATTTGTGGGCTTGCACCAGAACAATTATCTATGAAAGATGCCAAATTGCTGTAGAAACCCAACTGAACACTAATGTCCTTCAGGGAAGGGAACTTGCGACCCCCTAACTGGCCTAGCCTATCTATGAACTCTAGTCTACAATATACCATTGACTTTTAATACCCTCTGAAGTGGCCGAGCAAGCCACTCAGCTACAAAACAGTCACTACCACTACAAGACATGCAACAGATGTCTTTAGATGCTGAGAGGTTGTTTCCCCTGTCTGGAGAGTCTAGACCTAGGGGGGCACTGTCTCAGAATAAGGGGTCGGCCATTTAAGACAGAGATAAGGAGGAATTTCTTCACTCAGAGGATTGTGAATCTTTGGAATTCTCTGCCCCAGAGGGTTGTGGGTGCTGAGTCGCTGAATATATTCAAGGCTGAGATAGATAGATTTTTGGACTCTGGGGAATCAAGGGATATGGAAATCAGGCGGGAAAGTGAAGTTGATGTCAATGTTCAGCCATGATCTTATTGAATGGCGAAGCAGGCTCGAGAGGCCGCATGGCCTACTCCTGCTCCTACTTCTTATGTTCCTATATTAACAGTTCTAGAAAAGGGTACCACCTGCTCAGGACAATTAAGGATGGGCATTGTCACCTACAACAACAACTTGCATATATATAGCGTGTTTAACCGAGGAAACGTCCCTAGGGGCTTCACAGGAGCATTATTAGAAAACAAATTTATACTGCACCAAAGAAGGGGATTAGGACAGATAACTAAATGCTTGCTCAAAGAGGTAGATTTTAAAGGAGGGTGTTATAGTAGGAGAGGTTTAGGCACATTGGAAAATAAACAAAATCATATTTACTGTTGTCCTGACTATTCTCCAAGATGCTGTTGGTAAGGCTGGGCAATAGTAACAGGTTTTAAATGGGTGGGCAGTTTTATTTTCTTAAACGAAGCAACTTAAGCGTGGACACTTATAATCAATCACATCACACAGAACAAAGCCCAGTATTTATCTGATTAATTCAAAGCTGTCTCTGCTGAAGTCGTGATTAACTGGTAAAAGCTGTCTGCACAATTCACTATAATAAGTTCTATTTTTAAACTCACCCATGGAAGATAATTACTGACTCAGGCTAAAGGTTAGATTTGATAAGAAGAGTTAATGAACTGTCTCACCCAATGAATGAGAGCAATATCCCGACTGACTCTACAAATGTTGTAGTGTTAACACAACTATAATATGAAGAACACCCTCATTAAATAGCAGGTTAACCGGTCCACATCCCAGCGATGTAATGCTAGGGTGGATGTGGTGTGTTTGGACTTCCAGAAGGCATTTGACAAGGTGCCACATAAAAGGTTACTGCAGAAAATAAAAGTTCACGGGGTTTGGGGGTAATATATTAGCATGGATAGAGGATTGGCTAACTAACAGAGAACAGAGGGTCGGGATAAATGGTTCATTCTATGGTTGGCAACCAGTAACTAATGGGGTGCCGCAGGGATCAGTGCTGGGACCACAACTATTTACAATCTATATTAACGACTTGGAAGAAGGGACTGAGTGTAACGTAGCCAAGTTTGCTGATGATACAAAGATGGGAGGAAAAGCAATGTGTGAGGAGGACACAAAAAATCTGCAAAAGGACATAGACAGGCTGAGTGAGTGGGCAAAAATTTGGCAGATGGAGTATAATGTTGGGAAGTGTGAGGTCATGAACTTTGGCAGAAAAAAATCAAAGAGCAAGTTATTATTTAAATGGAGAAAGATTGAAAAGTGCCGCAGTACAACGGGACCTGGGGGTACTTGTGCATGAAACACAAAAGGATAGTATGCAGGTACAGCAAGTGATCAGGAAGGCCAATGGTATCTTGGACTTTATTGCAAAGGGGATGTAGTATGAAAGCAGGGAAGTCTTACTACTGCTATATAAAGGTATTGGTGAGGCCACACCTGGAATACTGCATGCAGTTTTGGTTTCTATATTTACGAAAGGATATACTTGCTTTGGAGGCAGTTCAGAGAAGGTTCACTAAGTTGATTCCGGGGATGAGGGGGTTGACTTATGAGGAAAGATTGAGTAGATTGGGCCTCTACTTATTGGAATTCAGAAGAATGAGAGGTGATCTTATCAAAACGTATAAGATTATGAGGGAGCTTGACAAGGTGGATGCAGAGAGGAAGTTTCCACTGATGGGGGAGACTAGAACTAGAGGGCATGATCTTAGAATAAGGGGTCGCCCATTTAAAACAGAGATGAGGAGAAATTTCTTCTCAGAGGGTTGTAAATCTGTGGAATTTGCTGTCTCAGAGAGCTGTGGAAGCTGGGACATTGAATAAATTTAAGACAGAAATAGACAGTTTCTTAAACGATAAGGGGATAAGGGGTTATGCGGAGCGGGCGGGGAAGTGGAGCTGAGTCAATGATCAGATCAGCCATGATCTTATTGAATGGCGGAGCAGACTCGAGGGGCCGTATGGCCTTCTCCTGCTCCTATTTCTAATGTTGTTATGTGACATACTGCATATTTATGGCTGTGTCAATGCAGCTCCCACGTCATTGCTCACACTTGATCAGAAGGTGTGGGGTGGATTTTGAACTTGCCGCCTGGGCGTAATACTGACCTACGAGCATATGAAAACAATGGGCAGGGAAAGATCACAGCTGTCAAGCCTGTGCCACACTCAGGATGCCTGGAGCACCAAGAATCAGCACTTTACAACCCTCCACAAGTACGTCATCTCCTGGGAGAGGCAAAGAAACAGAACATCTCTGGCCCAATAAGGGATAGGAGGTGGGGCTGGGGGAGAAATCTGGAAAATTCCTCTTCAATCCCCTCAGACCATTGAAACCAGCCCAGTTGTCTCTCCAAATTGCATAGGGGTGCAATGTACATCATCGGACCCCAATTTTCATATAAGAACATAAGAATTAGGAGCAGTAGTAGACCATTTGGCACCTCTAGCCTGCTCCGCCATTCAATAAGTTCATGGCTGATCTACCTCAATTCCACTTTCCTGTACTATCTCTGCATCCCTTGATTCCCTTAATATTCAAAAATCTATCTAACTTAGCCTTGAATATACTCAATGACTGAGCCTCCACAGCCCTCTGGGCTAGAGAATTCCAAAGATTCACCACCACCCTCTGAGGGAAGAAGTTTCTCCTCATCTCAGTCCTAAATGGCCGACCCCTTATTCTGAGACTGTGACCCTTGGTTCTAGACTCCCCAGCCGGAGGAAACATCCTCCCTGCATCAACCCTGTCAAGCGCTATAAGAATTTTGTATGTTTCAATGAGATCACACTCTAGAGAATATAGGCCTAGTCTACTCAATCTCTCCTCATAGGACAATCCCCCCCATCCCAGGAATCAGTCTGGTGAACCTTCGTTGCATTCACTCAATGGCAAGTATATAGTAAGTAGGCTCCCGACTGATTTCGATGGGCACCAAGGCCGCCTAGCAGGGGGCGCTCGTAAATATGGAGCAACAGGGTGGTAAGTGGTGCAGAACCTGTTACCACCCTGTTTTTGCTGGATGGGCCAAGTTAAAATAGGCCCTTTTGAGTGTAGAGTTGAATCTTAAAGTGGGGAGCATAGAAAAGAAAACCAGTGGAGTTGGGCCTTTACATAGTAAGACACAAATTGGCTGTTATCTTCTACTAGCTCATGAAAAACTCACCGGGGTGGGAACCCCTCTCGTCATTGTTAACAATGTCATAAACGTAGAGAGAAGATTTCTTATGATCATTATTTCCAGCAAATTGTAAAAATAGTTCAAAGCACATATTTAGTAATTCCCTTGCGACGCGAGGAAATCTCTCTGGAGATTCTAACTGATTGAATCAGTGCGCTGCCATTGGCATAAATTCCTAAGTGTGATTTTATTGTTCTAAAGATTGGATTTATTTATTGCATCTTTTGCCACAGAGAACCATAACCCTCTACAATACTGAATGATCTGTACTATGGCAAGCTCCTTACTCAGCAAGAGATCGGTTGCAATGGTAACATGATACATTTCGAAGTCCATTTGTTGTCATCGGTGAGACATTTAAGATGGGATCTTGCTGAGCAGCTGCTCATTATGCCCGGGTAACATTCATCTCCATAACAGCAGCCACGATTATAAATGCATGGAACTTGACACCCAGCAGCATGTTAAAGGTGATTCAGATAAAGGCACAACTGGGGCATATGAATGGTGGATATTATAATCATAGTGTAATCAATACCTATTCATTTTAAGGACTTGAAAGCTTTGTCTGTGGTGATAACCTGAAAAGATTTAGACTCAATGACTACGAAAGGCAGTTCTTCACCATTTGAAACAAGAATGTTTGGTTTAAAGGTGCAGGGTGCAGATAAAGTGCTGTAAATCATTGTGATAGAGAAGTGAGAGCTATGAAGAAGTGTTAATCTGAAGCAGCACTATAGTGATGATTACAGGTCTGCAGTACCATGACTTTATGGATTATATTTTAATGTGTAAATTTTTTGCTTACTTACTCCCCTCTTTTATGTCTCCCTGTGCTGTTACCAAGGTGAAAGATGTGGTGAGATGCTCGAGAGATACCTACCACTCCTCCTCCACAATGTACCAATGCCAGGATGTGCCTGAGAACTGTTATATCTTTAAGACACCAGCTACACAAGCGCACGCACACAAGATGGCTCCTGAACAAAAACTGTGTCCCATGTCCTTGCCACATGACCTTTTATTACATAAGAATAAGAAATAGGAGCAGGAGTAAGCCATTTGGCCTCTCAGACCTGCTCCACCATTCAATGAGATCATGGCTGGTCTGAATTTATTGTTAGTACATCAGTAGGTGTTATTACATCAGTAGTCCACTAGGTGGAGCTCTATTACAGGAGCTCCCCCATTCTCGCCCCTCCTTTCAGTCCCCCACCCTCAGTCTCCTATCAAGCAGTCTGAATAAAATCCGACAGCCCAGCCCGAGATCAGGAACCAGATGTGCACCATCTCCTACGTGAACTCTTTCTTCGCCAGCAACTCAAAACTGTGGAACTCATTATCTTGCTCATCTCCCCCTTCTTATAATCTAGAGGTTATTACAACTCAAGATTGGCATCACCTCCTCATAACTTCTTAATTTAGCTCATCTTCCCTCCAAGGCTTTTCAGTGCGGCTGGTGTCCTGTACTAGGGGCTTCATCCTTCATGTTGATTCATCAACACCAACAACATCATGGGCTAGACTTTCGGCACATCATCGCCCAATTTAGCGCCCATATAAGAGCTGAGATTCAGGCTATCGCCCATATTTGCTGAAAAGTGGAAACTAGCGCCCGATTACAGCCCATTTATCACCGGCCCAACTTTCGGCACACATGAATGTGCTGCATCGCGCGGCCTAATTTAAAAAAAATATGACATCATCCGTGTGCAAGGCTGAGAATAGTGCTGAAAATGGAAACCTGTGCCAGGTTATCGCCCAGATTACCGACAACCGCTACTTTCGGCATTTCGCCCACAATTCGGCGAAATGATCGCTGACCGAAAAAGACGCTGAAGAAAAGCTGCAATCACCTGACCCTAAGTTGGCACCACTTGGCAGTACTCGGCACGACCGACGCCATTTTCTAACTTGGAGGATCTGTATTAAAAGGCTGCTTCAAGTGTTTGTGAGGAGAATCAATTTGTGAGTGATTTTGAGGAACTATTTGACTCTTGCCAATCATCCAATCACATTTGTATCTGCTGAGGACAAATTAAGGGTATTTATAGTGATGGGGCCTGTAATTTCTCAACCAGTATTGATCACTAATCACATGCTGCAGAATAGAGATGGGAGAAGGTATATTGAAGAGCATTATGTGCCCAATCAAAGAGATGGCAGACTCCTGCAGAGGAGGAGACATTACACCCAATGCATTTACAGGGATAAGCGATCATACCTGGACTTGTCCGATAACATGTGCGGTAGGAGGCTGCACTTCCGAAAGGAGGTCATCAGTGAGATATGCCAGCTAATTAAGGGAGATCTGCAGCCTGCCAGCACCATCAGGACCGCACTGCCCGTTGAGGTTAAGGTTACTGCGGCACTTTCCTTCTACGCATCGGGCTCCTTTCAGGCCTCAGCTGGCGACATTAGCTGTATCTCTCAGCACGCCACACATTGCTGCATTCGACAGGTGACTGAAGCCCTTTACGCATGCAGGATGGACTTTATAAGCTTCTCTATGACCAGGGAGGCACAGACTGAGAGGGCTTTGGGTTTCTTGAGAATAGCAAACTTCCCCAAGGTGTTGGGAACAATAGACTGTACGCACATCGCCCTGCGAGCACCATTACAGGATGCAGAGGTATTTCGGAACTGAAAGGGATTGCATTCCCTGAATGTGCAGCTCGTCATCGACCACAAGCAAATAATCATGGCAGTAAATGCAAATTTTCCAGGCAGCATCCATGATGCGCTTATCTTGCATGAGAGCACTGTCTCTGACCTGTTGAAGAGTCAGCCACAAGGTCACGGTTGAATGCTGGGGGATAAAGGATATGGTCTTGCCACTGGCTCATGACCCCCCTGCGTAAGCCCCAGAGGGAAGCCGAGAAGTGCTACAATGAAAGCCATATCTATTGCTACACGCAATATCGTCAAAATGACAATTGGAGTTTAGATGCCTGGACCACTCAGGAGGCAACCTACAATACCACCCTGAGCAGTTCACTGAGTTCATTGTAGTGTGCTCATGCTGCATAACCTAGCTACGAGGAGAGGGCAACAATTGCCAGATGGGACTGCCGGTCCACCTCAGGAGAGAGGGAAGGTGGAAGAGGAGGACGAGGACGTCGGGGAGGACAATCAGCCTGGCAATGAACCCATGCCCCCACGCGCCCCTCGCAACACTGGAAAAGTCCCGTGGTAGTTACGCAGCCGCAAAACTCTTGCGTCAGCAGCTGATAAATGAACTCTTCGCGTGAAGTTACATTGGTGACAGTTACAGTTGCATTACGTTTCATCCTTGCCTGGCCTGGCCTGGCCATGGCCATTGTTTCCAATCATTGTATTGATGTTTTACCTTAATTTATTAGAAGACACTTCAGGACAATTGTAAAGTTAAATAAAAATGTTTAATAATTAAAGACGAATTTGAAATTTTTTTGAACAAACATATACCACCCGCCCAACCCCGAACAGTCAGCAACATTTGTGACACAACAATAATATAACAACACCCTCCCACCATCCCAAACAGTGAACATTCAACAAAAATGTATTTTTAACAACAACAATAACTATATACAGCACCTCCCCTCCCTACCTGCGGCCACGCTTCCTTCCTGCACCTTACCCCCGCCCCCCTTGTATTAACCCCCGTTTCCCAGTAACTCCCCCAGTAATGGGACCAAGACGTCTTGCAGCAGGGGACCACAAGGCCTGCTGCTGTGGGGACGGGGGGGCGGGGGTGACGTTAGTAGAATCTCCTCAGTGGCTGGAGGAGCAGACGTTTCTGAACAAACGTCTTCCGAGTCAGAAGGAAGTTCTTCCTCCTGTCTCGTATCTGTCGAGGTGCTTTGTAGGACGGCACCTTGGGGTGCAGTGTCGTCTCCCGACACTATCGCAAGCCGCAAGGCATAGACACCATCGGTCGTTTGCCCCATTGCCACAACTATCCGATCCATGCCCTCCGTTATTCGTGCGGACATTGTGGCAATGTTTCCGGTTAACCCACCAATCGCCTGGAGGAGCTCTTGACCTATGTCGATGCTCGCCCTTGACAGTGAGACCATGTCCTCATTAGGATCTGCCCACCGTAGCGCGTGCCTACCTCGCTGACTCAACCTCCATGGGGTCGACATGGGCACTGGACGCCTTGGAGTGGCCTGCTGCAAGCCGCTTAGTCCTGTTCATCTTCCTCTTCCTCAGTAGTCTCCTCCTCTGGACCCGTGGTGATGACCACCTGCAGCGGCAAAGGGGTTGCTGCAGAGGCCTCCCTTTGCGTCTTGGGAATCTCAGTAGTTGCAAAACATAATTGAGGTTAGAGAAGGGTAGACATGAGAATGCTTGGGCTGCGCTGGCATATGTATGAGGAGCAACACTACTGCAATAAATTTGAATGAGAGATGTTGCATATGATTAAATCATATGGTTGTAAATCTATGGAATTCTCTGCCCCAGAGAGCTGTGGAAGCTGGGTCATTGAATATATTTAAGGCGGAGATAGACAGATTTTTGAGCGATAATGGAGTAAAGGGTTATGGAGAGCGGGCAGGGAAGTGGAGCTGAGTCCATGATCAGATCAGCCATGATCTTATTAAATGGCAGAGTAGTCTCGAGGGGCCAAATGGTCTACTCCTGCTCCTATTTCTTATGTTCTTATGTTCTTAACCTGAGAGTAGTACAGAAGCTGCATGCATAACATGACATCATTCATATATTATAATGAAATGCCATTAAATTACTTTAAATTATCACTGGTTTACCACTGCTTTACACATTACTCACGTGGCACAACAACGGGATCTGCACCACTACAGGTGGCAGAACGATTGTGGCTGCCCACTAGCACTGCAGCACGTTCCTCTAAGTCGGTGAGTGGGTGCAACTCAGCAGGGCCTCCTCCGGTGCACCTCTGCTCTGCCCAATTCTAAGATATCTTCCTCTGCAAATGTGACAAGAGCATGGCATAAGCTAATTGACTAGGTACTATTACGGAAAGACTAATGTTATATGCTAATACGGTTTGTATCCACAATGGATGCATGGTTATAACATCTACGTTCAGAGAAAATATTTAATAAGATCATGTTTAGGAACTAATGCTTTGACACCAAACATCTCGCGTACAATCTCCAGGAAGGTCCCTATGCACGGGCCGTGCCATTCGGCGCCTGAGGGAAGGTAGGCAGTTTATTTGAATTGATGGAGATCCCCCCGGGAGGGGAATCAGGACCGCTGGTGAGCTTGGCAATGACAGGACTGTGGGAGGGGGCACCGTGTCCATGGGCTGTGCTCAGAGACCTCCGTGTGGCCGGAGCTAATGTCCCAAAGTGTCCCAGGGCAGAGAGTGAGCCAGGGCAGCTCTCCCCCAGTCCAGGCTGGGAGACTGTGTGACTGACAGCAGCCAGAGAGACTCGCACAGTCTGGGCAAAGGTGACCGGACCCCTCAGTGCTCAGTCGTGCCCCATCCACCAACGTAACCAAAAAGGAGACGGTGCCCAAGTTAAAGACTTGCTCACAGCACATAAAAATTCTCCTTCTAAACTAACATGGTAGAAATGTCGAATGTTTGCGGTCTGTCTGTTTCCAGCCATTCCTTTAAATAATAATAATTAATACTGTTCATTAAATGTAAGGCATCAAAACAAAATTAGACTTAAAGGGCGCAGGGTCCGACCCCAGTCCAAATCTTAGCAGGGAAGCTATGCAAGATTACCCAGCTTCATTACAATCCAGCAGATTTACATTCTAATTAATTCAATGGATCATTACAATTTAACAGCTCATACTTTAATACTTACTCTTGCCAAAGCAACCAGACTGTTCCACCGCTTGCGGCACTGGTCTGCCTCATGCCTATTGTGGGCCACTGAAGATACAATAGCGGCGATATCGCCCCATATTTTTTGATAGGTCCGGAGGGGAGGTTTCCCACGTCTACCCCGGGTTAATTGTTACCACCGACTTTCCATCTCATTTACAAGGGCCTCATTTGCTTCATTGGAAAAGGTTTTTGCCTTCCTTCTCCCTGACAGTTCTTCCTGCTGCACACTTGTATCGCTCGACATTTTTGAGTAATAATAATATAAACACCTCCAAGATTTAAGACTCAAGTTTAAAGAACAGAGACAATGCCTAAATTACAACTAAATCAATGATCAACTCAGATGACTGCTTCTTTCTCACTCCTTCTCTCTCTCACTCTCTTTGACTCTTTGAGCATGCGCAGATGACCCCTGAACTCCCGAATTGCCGGAAAACTTCTTTGCTAAAAAAAACGCGCATGCGCAGAACGGCCGTTGCTATGGACGCCAACCTTGCACAATACATCGCTAAGGCCCATTTCACATCACTAAGGCTATCGCCCAAAATAAAAAACTGAGACCAGCGGTCTTTCAAATGGGCGATATTCCAGTGATCCTGAAAAATAAAAAACACTAAGGCTGGACGTATCGCCCATTTTTGGGCAATAGCGATCATAGTGGAAAGTCTAGCCCCTGTGTAGAAATCTCCATCCCTCCCCAAAATGGTGCATGTAAAGAATGATCCCTCAAGTAGCTGTGAGTGATCTGAGGAATTCTTTTTAGACACTGGCAAATTACTGATGGCGTTGCCCATCATCAGCTGATGAATATTAGTTTCTTTATATATAGAAGGCAAAGGAATTGGGAGAGACTTCAGAAACATGTGCCACAGAGTCCAATACCTGTAATCACATTGCAACAGTCAACGTCATAAAACTGAATGAGAAATGCTGGCATAACAATTTGCCGTGGTAAACACAAAAGCGTGATCAGAAATAATGACAACAAGAAGTAAGGTTTGTGATCAGGACGTGTGTGCTCTGCACAAGACTTTTAATAATACACAGACAGTTTTCCATTAGTTGAAACCCCCACAACTACCACTCTCCTCTTATTACATCTGAGTGTTTGGGGCCAAAGTTGTCTATCGCCGAGGTTGGGGGCGGTAACCTTTCCGAGGCCGGACATTCTGCGCCCGTCGCAGAAGTCCTGCCCCCGACGCAAAATTGGAGTTACCAAACCTCACAGGAAGTGGAGCGCTCCACTTGCTCTCGGGGCTGGATCGGAGCACTACCGGGGCGAACGTTTGAATGCAACACGCCCTCGCCGCCTGGCGCTGAAGCATTTCAACCCCTCTCCCCTTCCGTTAAAGGGGAAGAATGCTGTGAGCTCTGCAAGCCTCTTGATGGGCCTTCACTGGGCCACCGGGGATGTGGGGTGCCGTGTCCGCAGCTTGGCACCGAAACGGAGCACTGGGCTGCACAATCGAGCTGTGTAATGAGAGAGGATTAATTAGCAATCTCGTTGTGCGAGGCCCCTTGGGGAAGAGTGACCATAATATGGTGGAATTCTATGTTAGGATGGAGAATGAAACAGTTAATTCAGAGACCATGGTCCAGAACTTAAAGAAGGGTAACTTTGAAGGTATGAGGCGTGAATTGGCTAAGATTGATTGGCGAATGATATTTAAGGGGTTGACTGTGGATGGGCAATGGCAGACATTTGGAGACCGCATGGATGAACTACAACAATTGTACATCCCTGTCTGGCGTAAAAATAAAAAAGGGAAGGTGGCTCAACCGTGGTTATCAAGGGAAATCATGGATAGTATTAAAGCCAAGGAAGTGGCATACAAATTGGCCAGAAATAGCAGCGAACCCGGGGACTGGGAGAAATTTAGAACTCAGCAGAGGAGGACAAAGGGTTTGATTAGGGCAGGGAAAATAGAGTATGAGAGGAAGCTTCCAGGGAACATTAAGACGGACTGCAAAAGCTTCTATAGATATATAAAGAGAAAAAGGTTAGTAAAGACAAACGTAGGTCCCCTGCAGTCAGAATCAGGGGACATCATACCGGGGAACAAAGAAATGGCAGACCAATTGAACAAGTACTTTGGTTTGGTATTCACGAAGGAGGACACAAACAACCTTCCGGATATAAAAGGGGTCAGAGGGTCCAGTAAGAAGGAGGAACTGAGGGAAATCCTTATTAGTCGGGAAATTGTGTTGGGGAAATTGATGGGATTGAAGGCCGATAAATCCCCAGGGCCTGATGGACTGCATCCCAGAGTACTTAAGGAGGTGGCCTTGGAAATAGCGGATTCATTGACAATCATTTTCTAAAATTACATAGACTCTGGATCAGTTCCTATCGAGAGGAGGGAGAGAGAAAACAGGGAATGATAGACCGGTCAGCCTGACATCAGTAGTGGGTAAAATGATGGAATCAATTATTAAGGATGTCATAGCAGCGCATTTGGAAAGAGGTGACATTATAGGTCCAAGTCAGCATGGATTTGTGAAAGGGAAATCATGCTTGACAAATCTTCTGGAATTTTTTGAGGATGTTTCCAGTAGAGTGGACAAGGGAGAACCAGTTGAAGTGGTGTATTTGGACTTTCAGAAGGCTTTCGACAAGGTCCCACACAAGAGATTAATGTGCAAAGTTAAAGCACATGGGATTGGGGGTAGTGTGCTGACGTGGATTGAGAACTGGTTGGCAGACAGGAAGCAAAGAGTAGGAGTAAATGGGTACTTTTCAGAATGGCAGGCAGTGACGAGTGGGGTACCGCAAGGTTCTGTGCTGGGGACCCAGCTGTTTACAATGTACATTAATGATTTAGACAAGGGGATTAAATGTAGTATCTCCAAATTTGTGGATGACACTAAGTTGGGTGGCAGTGTGAGCTGCGAGGAGGATGCTATGAGGCTGCAGAGTGACTTGGATAAGTTAGGTGAGTGCGCAAATGCATGGCAGATGAAGTATAATGTGGATAAATGTGAGGTTATCCACTTTGGTGGTAAAACAGAGAGACAGACTATTATCTGAATGGTGACAGATTAGGAAAAGGGGAGGTGCAAAGAGACCTGGGTGTCATGGTACATCAGTCATTGAAGGTTGGCATGCAGGTACAACAGGCGGTTAAGAAAGCAAATGGCATGTTGGCCTCATAGCAAGGGGATTTGAGTACAGGGGCAGGGAGGTGTTGCTACAGTTGTACAGGGCCTTGGTGAGGCCACACCTGGAGTATTGTGTACAGTTTTGGTCTCCTAACTTGAGGAAGGACATTTTTGCTATTGAGAGAGTGCAGCGAAGGTTCACCAGACTGATTCCCGGGATAGCGGGACTGACATATCAAGAAAGACTGGATCAACTGAGCTTGTATTCACTGGAATTCAGAAGAATGAGAGGGGATCTCATAGAAACGTTTAAAATTCTGACGGGTTAAAGACAGGTTAGATGCAGGAAGAATGTTCCCAATGTTGGGGAAGCCCAGAACCAGGGGTCACAGTCTAAGGATAAGGGGTAAGCCATTTAGGACCGAGATGAGGAGAAACTTCTTCACCCAGAGAGTGGTGAACCTGTGGAATTCTCTACCACAGAAAGTTGTTGAGTCCAATTCACTAAATATATTCAAAAAGGAGTTAGATGAAGTCCTTACTACTCGGGGGATCAAGGGATATAGCGAGAAAGCAGGAATGGGGTACTGAAGTTGCATGTTCAGCCATGAACTCATTGAATGGCGGTGCAGGCTCGAAGGGCCGAATGGCCTACTCCTGCACCTATTTTCTATGTTTCTATGTTTCTATCACGGCCCGGATCCCGCGACATCGATGGACAACGGCCCGACCCGTGAGTCAGAGAAACAGAATGGCAGCACGTGGTGCAGCGCACCTCTCCTTTAACCTTCGTCCCGCGAGCGGAGTGCGGCCCTGTTCGTGACCCACGAGACTGGTGCTGACATCACCCGCAGCAGCCTCATATGGGCACTGCCCAATTTCTGTCATGGGGCCGAAACGGGCCGCCGTGGGGTGAAAAGTCCCTGGAGTGGGATATCAGGAGAAACTTCTTTGCTCAGAGAGTGGTTAGAATGTGGAAGTTTTGACCGCATGGAGTAGTTGAGGCGAATAGCAACAATGCATTTAA
Source organism: Pristiophorus japonicus (assembly GCF_044704955.1). Taxonomy (NCBI): domain Eukaryota; kingdom Metazoa; phylum Chordata; class Chondrichthyes; family Pristiophoridae; genus Pristiophorus; species Pristiophorus japonicus. The sequence goes on along the minus strand of NC_091986.1, from coordinate 194,374,952 downwards.
GGGGAAGCTAGATAAGAACATGAGGGAGAAAGGAATAGAAAGAAATGTTGATAGGGTTTGTAAAGTTACACACTTTTCCAGAAGGCACAGAAAGAGGCCAAAAACTAAAAATTGATTAAGAATTGATTTAATGCAAGATTTTGGGATTGACTGGACGAAGGGAGAAAAAGGGTGCCAGCCTGGGGCAGGTGGTGACTCATCACCAATTAAGGACAATCTCTGCGGCTGAGAACCAGACTGGTTTTATGCATGCAAACAATGGGTTTGATACATTTGATATGAACCCACAGAAGAGCCCCTGAACTGATTGGCCGGAGGGGGGAAAACAATTCACTCTAGAGTCTCCAAGTCTGCAAGGAACCAGAACAACAAAAAGACCCCACAAGGTGTACATTTTTGGAGAACGGGGTACTTAAGATAAGGAGTTATCTTTTGCCCTGTAGACTCTGTGTGCAAATTGGGTCCATCATGGCAGTCAGTCAAACGGATCACCACAAACAACGTATCGATCCAAACACATTGGGTGATTTATTCATAAAATGGATATAAGTATACGAGCTAGAAGCAGCTTGGAGGTGAAGTACGGAAGCAAATGGAAAGGAACGGAATGAATACTGAAGGAACAGAACTGAAGAGAATGACCAGAAGAGGGAACAACCGGTCACGGAACCAGCGACCACGAACCTACAATCTACGATTACAGCTACGAACTGGACGGGTGATTGTATGTCTTTAGTCAGTTCTCTCCGAAGTCTATTCTGTAGTTTTTAGTTAGTTTTTGCATAATAAAACTGACACTGGGTTAAGCCTAAACTTTGCGTCTCGTGTCGTCCTTTTTCCTGTAATTCCCGAGGTCTACGAATCAAGGTAGAGTGTAAAACAAACACCCTACAGGTCGGATGATGTAAGGTGGGAGGAGGCTCATGTGGAGCATAAGCCTGCATAGACCTGTTGGGGCAGAAAGGCCTGTTTCTGGGCTGTAAATATTATTTAATGTATTACTATGTAATGTAATGTATTGGACATTCATGTCCATTTTGTCTCAGTGCTAAATTTCTGTTCAAGCAAACTTGTTTCTTTACCTTGTCTCAGCAAAAATGCATTCTGTAAGCGTCCTGCTCAGTCAACATAGAATGACGTCGAATGTACAGGACAGGAACAGGCCATTCGGCCCAGCTGGTCTGTGCTGGTGTTTATGCTCCACACGAATCTCCTCCCACCCCGCTACATCTCACTCTCTCTGCATACACTTCTATTCTTTTCTCCCTCAGGTTCTGACAAATGCCTCCAACCAAAACTTCTCTATGAAAGTACCTGGTGGTCCCACAGACGCCTTGGATTCCGGTCGGAGGCCTTCTCTTCCCACGCTTCACAGCGCATCCACACCTTGGAGATATGGACGCAGAAGCTGGAGTCACGTGGGACTGGACCACCAATCACGGTGCAGTATTCTCATTGATAATAATGGGATCTCCGTAGCTCCGAGCTCCTATTACTATCAATGTGAATACCCCCTAAAACATCCAAACATAACATAAACAATTAAAAAAAACGTCACATTAATTGAATTTAAAGTTAAATGTTTTGGAAAAAATATATATTTTTTGGATTTTTTTTTAAGTGTTTTAATCGGGTTATAAATAAACTTACCTTAGTGGGCAGGATTTTTACTATAAAAATGTGTTTTAAGTGTTATTTTTATATGTTTTAAAACTGTTACGCTGGTGAAAGTAGGCTATGCGCCTGCTGCTTTTACCAGGCGTAGGAGTTTGAAGGACATTCGCAGGGCAAGGGATGATCAAATAGCCCAATCTTGCCCGCGCGGATGTCCTCCTCCCGGGAATGCAGATAGCTTGACAGATCGGAAAAGCCGGTTTTTGGCGCATGCGCATTGCGCGGCAAAAAAACGGCTTTTGCGAGGTCCCGCCGGGGTCCGTGCGGATTCCGTACGAGGCCGGGATTTCAGGGCCGGTAACGCTGTTTCTCTCTCCTGACCAGCGGAGCATTTCGAGCATTCTATGTTTTTTATTCCTCATGCACTTATCTAGCTTACCCTTAAAGGCATCGTTCGGGCTGAAAAAGGAGCATTCTGTGAGTAGGGGGATGTTCAGCCTTGCAGGTGGCCGAGGGAGAGAGGCAGTCAGAAGCCTTTATTCCATCACATAAAAAAGATCTCACTGAAAGTATCAATTAAACTTAGATTCTGTGAAAGTGCCCCTGAGAAGCTAGCAAAATAAAAACCAGACAAGACACCAAATTAGCTGCAAAGGGAAAAAAAAGAATGAAATACCAACCCTGCACCCTCCATCCCTAACCATGAATTCTAGGGGGAAGAAATTTGGTTGTGCCTCTGTTCCGATGTTGTCCCGGTCGGAGCAGTAAATTTTGTGCTGGCAAATGGATTGCATCTGCCACTGCAAAATTCATCAGCTGGGCCCGGATTTTTGAGCGGAGCGCTAAGGGAGGCGTCACACACTTCTTTTAGGGCGCTAGGCTGGCTGAGCAAGTGAAAATCCCAAGCTAAACAGCTGGCCTCGGAGCACCATAAGAGAGGCCAGGCCATGGGGGGAAAAAACCTGGAAAAAACACACCAAAAACATTCCCAATACATAACGCACGCCACCACAACATGAATTATAGAAAAAAGCAATCACACTTACCTCACTGCAGCCGCCACAGCTTGGATCGCCAGCTTCCACAGGCGTTCCCAGCAGGGCGCTCTATGGAGTGCTAAGGGGCGGGCGGCAGCCAAAAATCGAGCCGGGGAGTTGCGCACCGACCGGCTCGCCGGGGCAGTAATGCTCCGCGCCCCGTCGATACCGGCACCGAATGTCCCGGCGAGGCGCTGGCCATCCGCCACCATTGCCACCCCTCCAGGGCGCTAACAGGGGCGGTCGAACGCTGAAAATGCAGCCCTGAATCTTTGTGTGTTTAATTTCAAGCATGATTATGAGTAAAGCTAACTCTGCAGTAATCAATACATCTTACAACTCAAGAATGTCAGCAGTCAGGCATAATGACTCTGGTGAGAACAATGCAGTCAAGAGCCTATCGTTTTCCCCTCTTCACACTTTTGTCTTCTTCAATGCTATAAAAAGGACTCGCTTATGTTCCAGTTCCCAGCTCTAAAGAAGGGTCTACACCCAACATATTAATCTGTGCTTTTCTCATTACAGATGTTGATGGTACAGCTGTGTATTTCCTGCATTTTCTGTTGTTGAATCAAATTGCCAGCATTTTTAGTTTTCGTTTCCTTTCTACGGGCCTGAATTTAATCACCTTACCGCCCACTCCCACCGACATTCCTCCTGAAGATCCACCCAGAGCCACTTTTGATGTGGGTTGGAGTGGGCAGGAGGGGAGAGCCGCCGTGAACCGCCCGCTGGCGTCAGCGGGCGGCCGAGTAGCGTAAGTGGCCTCCCGCCCGCCGAGCTGCCAGATTCCTGTGGGCGGGACTCGGCGCCAGAACGGGGGTGGGCCGCTGGCTGGAGGCCAGTCTGTCCCCAACGGTAGGTAGGAAGATCCTGAAAAGAAGGTTAGTGAAACATAGACATAGAAACATAGAAAATAGGTGCAGGAGTAGGCCATTCGGCCCTTCGAGCCTGCACCACCATTCAATAAGATCATGGCTGATCATTCCTTCAGTACCCCTTTCCTGCTTTCTCTCCATACCCTTTGATCCCCTTAGCCGTAAGGGCCATATCTAACTCCCTCTTGAATATATCCAATGAACTGGCATCAACAACTCTCTGCGACAGGGAATTCCACAGGTTAACAATTCTCTGAGTGAAGAAGTTTCTCCTCATCTCAGTCCTAAATGGCCTACCCCTTATCCTAAGATTATGTCCCCTGGTTCTGGACTTCCCCAACATCGGGAACATTCTTCCTGCATCTAACCTGTCCAGTCTCATCAGAATCTTATACGTTTCTATGAGATCCCCTCGCATCCTTCGAAACTCCAGTGAATAAAGGCCCAGTTGATTCAGTCTCTCCTCATATAACAGTCCAGCCATCTCTGGAATCAGTTTGGTGAACGTTCGCTGCACTCCCTCAAGAGCAAGAACGTCCTTCCTCAGATTAGGAGACCAAAACTGAACACAATATTCCAGGTGAGCCCTCACTAAGGCCCTGTACAACTGCAGTAAGACCTCCCTGCTCTAGCTATGAAGGCCAACATACCATTTGCCTTCTTCACCGCCTGCTGTACCTGCTTGCCAACTTTCAGTGACTGATGAACCATGACACCCAGGTCTCGTTGCACCTCCCATTTTCCTAATCTACCACCATCCAGATAATATTCTGCCTTCGTGTTTTTGCCCCCAAAATGGATAACCTCAAATTTATCCACATTATACTGCATCTGCCATGCATTTGCCCACTCACGTAACCTGTCCAAGTCACCCTGCAGCCTCTTGGCATCCTCCTCACAGCTCAGACCGCCACCCAGTTTAGTGTCATCCGCAAACTTGGAGATATTACACTCAATTCCTTCATCCAAATCGTTAATATATATTGTAAAGAGCTGGGGTCCCAGCACTGAACCCCGCGGCACGCCAAGAGTCAACCCTGACTCTCTGCTTCCTGTCTGTCAACCAGTTCTCTATCCACGTCAGTACATTACCCCCAATACCATGCGCTTTGATTTTGCACACCAATCTCTTGTGCGGGACCTTGTCAAAAGCCTTTTGAAAGTCCAAATACACCACATCCACTGGTTCTCCCTTGTCCACTCTGCTAGTTACATCCTCAAAAAATTCCAGAAGATTCGACAAGCATGATTTCCCTTTCATAAATCCATGCTGACTTGGACCGATCCTGTCACTGCTTTCCAAATGCGCTGCTATTTCATCCTTAATGATTGATTCCAACATTTTCCCCACTACTGATGTCAGGCTAACTGGTCTATAATTACCCGTTTTCTCTCTCCCTCCTTTTGTAAAAAGTGGTGTTACATTAGCTACCCTCCAGTCCATAGGAACTGATCCAGAGTCAATAGACTGTTGGAAAATGATCACCAATGCATCCACTATTTCTAGGGCTACTTCCTTAAATACTCTGGGATGGAGACTATCAGGCCCCGGGGATTTATCAGCCTTCAATCCCATCAATTTCCCGAACACAATTTCCCGCCTAATAAGGATATCCTTCAGTACCTCCTTCTCACTAGACTTACTGTCCTCTAGTACAATCGGAAGGTTATTTGTGTCTTTCTTTGTGAAGACAGAACCAACGTATTTGTTCAATTGGTCTGCCATTTCTTTATTCCCCATTATAAATTCACCTGAATCCGATTGCAAGGGACCTACGTTTGTCTTCACTAATCTTTCTCTCTTCACATATTTATAGAAGCTTTTGCAGTCAGTTGTTATGTTCCCTGCAAGCTTCCTCTCGTACTCTATTTTTCCCCTCTTAATTAAACCCTTAGTCTTCCTCTGTTGAATTCTAAATGTCTCTCAGTCCTCAGGTTTGTTGCTTTTTCTAGCCAAATTATATGCCTCTTCCTTGGCTTTAACACTATCCTTAATTTCCCTTGTTAGTCATGGTTAAGCCACCTTCCCCGTTTTATTTTTACGCCAGACAGGGATGCATAATTGCTGAAGTTCATCCATGTGATCTTTAAATGTTTGCCATTGCTTATCCACCGTCAACCCTTTAAGTATCCTTTGCCAGTCTATTCTAGCCAATTCACGCCTCATACCGTCAAAGATACCTTTCCTTAAGTTCAGGACCCTAGTTTCCAAATTAACTGTGTCACTCTCCATCTTAATAAAGAATTCTACCATATTATGGTCACTCTTCCCCAAGGGGCCTCGCACAACAAGATTGCTAATTAGTCCCTTCTCATTACACATCACCCTGTCTAGGATGGCCAGCTCTCTAGTTGGTTCCTCGACATATTGGTCTGGAAGACCATCCCTAATACACTCCAAGAAATCCTCCTCCACCGCATTGCTACCAATTTGGTTAGCCCAATCAATATGTAGATTAAAGTCGCCCATGATAACTGCTGTACCTTTATTGCACACATCCCTTATTTCTTGTTTGATGCTGTCCCCAACTTCACTACTGCTGTTTGGTTGTCTGTACACAACTCCCACTAGCGTTTTCTGCCCTTTGGTATTCCGCAGCTCCACCCATACCGATTCCACATCATCCAGGCTAATGTCCTTCCTTACTATTGCATTAATTTCCTCTTTAACCAGCAACGCCACCCCGCCTCCTCTTCCTTTCTGTCTATCCTTCCTAAATGCTGAATACCCTTGGATGTTGAGTTCCCAGCCTTGGTCACCCTGGAGCCATGTCTCCGTGATGCCAATGACATCATATCCGTTAACTGCTATTTGCACAGTTAATTCGTCCACCTTATTCCGAATACTCCTCGTATTGAGGCACAGAGCCTTCAGGCTTGTCTTTCTAACACACTTTGTCCCTTTAGAATTTTGGTGTAATGTGGCCCTTTTTGTTTTTTGCCTTGGGTTTCTCTGCCCTCCACTTTTACTATTCTCCTTTCTATCTTTTGCTTCTGACTCCATTTTATTTCCCTCTGTCTCCCTACATTGGTTCCCATTCCCCTGCCATGTTAGTTTAACTCCTCCCCAACAGCACTAGCAAACACTCCCCCTAGGACATTGGTTCCGGTCCTGCTCAGGTGCAGACCGTCCGGTTTGTACTGGTCCCACCTCCCCCACAACCGGTGCCAATGCCCCAGGAATTTCAATCCCTCCCTGCTGCACCACTGCTCAAGCCACATATTCATCTGAGCTATCCTGCAATTCATACTCTGACTAGCACGTGGCACCGGTAGCATTCCTGAGATTACTACCTTTGAGGTCCTACTTTTTAATTTAACTCCTAGCTCCTTAAATTCATCTTGTAGGACCTCATCCCATTTTTTACCTAGATCGTTGCTACCCATATGTACCACGACAACTGCCTGTTCACCCTCCCTTTTCAGAATGTCCTGCACCCGCTCCGAGACATCCTTGACCCTTGCGCCAGGGAGGCAACATACCATCCTGGAGCCTCGGTTGCGGCCACAGAAACATCTAAATATTCCCCTTACAATTGAATCCCCTATCACTATAGCTCTCCCACTCTTTTTCCTGCCCTCCTGTGTAGCAGAGCCACCCACGGTGCCATGAACCTGGCTGCTGCTGCTCTCCCCTGATGAGTCATCCCCCTCAACAGTACTCAAAGCGGTGTATCTGTTTTGCAGGGGGATGACCACAGGGGACCCCTGCACTACCTTCCTTGCACTGCTCTTCCTGTTGATCTTCCATTCCCTATCTGGCTGTGGACACTTTACCTGCGGTAAGACCAACTCACTAAACGTGCTATTCACGTCATTCTCAGCATTGTGCATGATCCAGAGTGAATCCACCCGCAGCTCCAGTTCTGCAATGTGGTCTGTCAGGAGCTGCAGGCAGATACACTTCTCGCATATGTAGTCGTCAGGGACACCGGAAGCATCCCTGACTTCCCACATAGTACAGGAGGAGCATAACACATGTCCGAGCTCTCCTGCCATGACTTAACCCGTAGATTAACTTAAATTGGCAACAACAATGCTAAAGGTTACTTACTGGTATCGAAAAGAAAACGAAAAACTACTCAACAATCACCAGCCAATCACTTACCCCCTTGGCTGTGATGTCTCCTTTCGATTTCTTTCTGCTTCTATTTTATCTTCTCTCCCTGCTCCAGCTGCACAAGCACGCCTCTCATGAACTCCTGAGCCTCAGTGAAGCATTGGGCCTTTTATAGGCCGCTCCTCCACGCACCCCCCGAGTCTCCACGCACTCTCCAGTGAACTTTTTTCATTTATTTTTTCACAGCGACTTACCTGGATGGGGTCCCCTGAAGGTCTTCAGCTGTTTTTTTTTAAAATGCTTCTGCTTTTCAGCTCTTTGACCTTCCGTCGGCCCGACTCCATCCTCGGCAGCACTTGGGCGGCAAGCGTCTTTGCCGCCAAGAATGAGAGCTCTCCCCTGCTGCCGCCCAGATTGGCGGCGTAAGTCACTCATTTGCCGCCCGCCGACCTTCGCGGGACCTCTCTGATGAAAACCCCGCCCAAAGTACCGTCAGGCACCTCAGCGGCTATCGGCCGTCCTTTGGGCGGCACTTGGGTGGGTGGAGGCCTTCATCAAATTCGAGCCCCTTCTCTCTATTTCAAGTTTCCAAACTCTCTCTATTGTGATCCTAACACAGATGAGACTGCACACAGGGAGGTTAAAGTAACAGTGACCCCAGTCTTTAATAAGACACTCCAGGGTGAGGAACAGGCCTTAGGGGCCGGCTTATATACAGTGCTGGGATGCTGGGATCCCTTGAGACTTCAGGGGATGCGCTCCCTGGTGGCGGAACATGGGAGTGCATGCTTTACAGATACACAACACTCTCCATTTGATTTTTTTTTAATTGGCATTAATCATATACAGTATTCAAGGAGTCTGCAAGCCAGATTCAGAAAGGAGAAGTGTTTTTCTATATGTGGGACCATATATCGGTCAACAATCTGCTGTGTGCTTAAGGGAAGTTTCAATTCAGGGCCAAATAAGAGAAAAAATGTTCAAATCACACAAGAGTAGGAAGATTTTCAATTCCATTGATCCCCTCTTCTAGTTTATTATGTAACAGAATGGATTAAGTATACTGAATATATGTCATTAACCTGCTACCTGCTTCTACAGAAAACCCAAGCACTATTTTTTATTGCAGATTCTATAAAGAGCAAGAGAATGAGTCACATTCCCAGTGGCCTTAATCTCCACCTCAGCACTGACTCAAACCTCTTAATTATGCTTTAGTTTTTATTAACAGTTTGGTAAGGTCAGTTCAGTTCAGTTCACTTTCTGCACTCACAGCCATTCCACGAGGTGAGGCGCCACTTTCCTATCAGCATGGAGACCCAAGATTGACTACATGCGTCATGGCAAGGTTGCACTCGAGTGCCTGATGGGTCACTGCACCTTAATTACCCTGCTCCAATTCAATAAATTGTCAATCAGTGATACTCAGTCATGAAATCTTGATGTAACTTCAAACTTATACTAAAGAAATGGGCCAGAGTTTTCTGGAGCAGGGCATCTCACGATGAGCGTCGTGAGTTGGAAATTTTCCCTCACCCTCAGCTTCAGTTAATTTTGTGTCCCAAATTGCTGGAAGTTTGAGTTGATAGCGGGGTCAGCGGAGTCATCTGAGACCTCGGTGAATAACACTGCCAACAGTCCTTAAACAATAAGGAGTATGGTAGCATAATGGTTATGTTACTGAACTAGTAATCCTGAGGTCTGGACTAATGATTTGGAGATGAGAGTTCAAATCCCACCATGGCAGCTGGGGAATTTAAATTCAATTAAATAAATAAATCTGGATTTAAAAAGCTAGGTTACCACAAAACTACCAGATTGTCAGGAAAAACCCAACTGGTTCACTCATGTGCTTTAGGGGAAGGAAATTTGCTGGCACTATAGGTGACTCCAGACTCCGAGCAATGTGGTTGACTATTAACTGCTCTCTGAAAAATGGCCTAGCGATCCATTCAGTTGTACCAAACTGCTGTGACAAAGTCTGCACTGTGGGAGCGCTCTCACCACCATGTTCTCGAAGGTAATTAGGAATGGGCAATAAATGCTGGCCTTGCCAGTGATGCACACATCCCAGGAACGAATAAAAAAAATAGATTTAAGGATTGAGGAAAGAAACAGGACAAACAACGGAGATGGAAATAGGATGAATTAAAGTCAACTCAGGTGTGGAACGAGAAATAAAGATGATCGGATTAAGAGAGAAAAAGGAAAAATAATTAAAACCTCTAGGATCAATTTATCTCCTGCAGGAGATAGAGACACTGCAGTTTTAATTGTTCCCTTTCTGGGCCGAAGAGGTTGCGCGGCATTGCAGGAACATAAATCTCATCATTAAAAGGGTCCAACATTGTGAAATACCACCTCTAGCTTGCTGCAGTGAGATGAATTCATATTTACGACATAAATCCAACAATTTCTTGGCGCTCATGGGGAGGTTGATGGCGAGCTGCTGTTTCCGCAAGGCTTACGGCGGAGCAGCGCAAATCGTCCAGCAATTTTTAACGATTCGCAACTCACAGCGTATCTCTTCCTCACCACAAATTACTGAGTTATTTACACAATAATAACAGCGAGTGTGTTAAACCCGCCATTACTTTGCCAGCAAATTCTGGCTCATTTTATGTCTGTTGTTGTCTGCTAATAAAAATATTTTCTGAAACAACGGCATGGTTTCCACTTGGATAGAATAAACTATCTTTTAGAAGTTAGGACAATGAGGGTGTCAATATTTCCAGGAGCATCCTCCATACATCAAAGTTTGAAATCCACTGATCTGGAAACCCCCAAAATAATTGACGGTTTTTCTCTGCAAAAAAAATCTTATTGCGAAGCTTTCAAAATACTGCAGGAGCTTTACATGTATTACTTTTCTTGTTTAACTACTTATTAATATTACAAAAATCCAATTAGACGCACTTTACTGTTCTCTTTAAAAGCAAGGAACACTAATGCTGCTATTCATATTAATATGACAAACAGACCATTTCAATGGTTTTAATTCTTCCACATCAATATTATTTATAAGTACACCTCATTACATGCGAGCTGTCGGCATTTAACTTTGCCAATTTATAGTTCAGCTAATCTCCTAAAAATTCAAAAGCCCTCCTCCATTTCCTATTGATCTAGAACAAGCAAAATCCCTATTGAAAGAGCTCGTCTTGGAGCCCTGAATGCAGCCTTTTCAAGCCGCATTGAGCAAACACAGAGCAAGGTAATCTGCTCTGCAACAAAATCTCTCATAATGGTTCATCTTTTATTTTTAAATCTCTTTCATGACTGGTCATGAGCTGGCTTTCTTCCATTTTGCTCTACATATTGGCAAATAAAAAATAAAGGCTTGTATTTATTTATACAGTGCCAATTTATACAGCGGTAAAAGCTGGACGCCCGCCGTAACGCTTGGAAACACCCTTTCCCGACCTTCCGGGGCGCTAACAGAAGCACAAGCAGCTGAATATCCAGCCCCTTGCATTTACATAGCACCTTTTGTGACCTCAGGACATCCCAAAGCCCTTTACAATCAATGAAGTTCTGCTTAAAGTGTAGTTACTGCTGTAATGTAGGGGGGAGAAAAAACCTTTTCACGCAGCGACTGGAATGTACTGCCTGAAAGGGTGGAGGAGGCAGACTCAATCTTATCTTTCAAAAGGGAGTTGGATAAGTATCTGAAGGTAAAAAATCTGTAGGGCTACGGAGAAAGGGCGGGGGAGTGGGAGTAGATGAGAGTCGGCACTGGTTTGATGGGCCGAATGGCCTTCTTCCGTGCTGTAACCAATTCTATGATTCTATGAAATGCAGCAGCCAATTTGCGCACAGCAAGCTTCCACAAACAGCAATATGATAATGATCAGATTTCAGTGATGTTAATTGAGAGAGAAATATTGGCCAGGACACCGGGGATAACTCCCTTTCTCTTTTTCAGAATAGTGCCATGGTTACTTTAATGTCCACCTGAGAGAGCAGACAGGGCCACGGTTTAGTGTCTCATCTGAAAGACGCTACCTCTGACAGTGCAGCACTCCCTCAGCACTGCACTGGAATGGCAGCCTAGATTTTTGGACTCAAGTCTCTGGAGTGGGAATTGAACCCACAACCAACAGGCTCAGAGGCAAGAGTGCTACCCACTGAGCGAAGCTGTTTTAGTGATATTAGTGGAGGGATAAATATTGGCCAGGACTCCAATACTAAGTCTATTAATGGACAATTTTCTTTCAAACTAAAACCAGGGCGATGCTCTATAAGTAATTGTACTGCTTGCAAGAAGACTTGTTTTTCAATTAACACTTCAATACTGTAAGCATACTCTAGTATCACATTATTTAGCAATATACTAGGCATATAGTAGAAATTTTCGCCAATTAAATATTGGGAAGACCGAAGCTATTGTCTTTGGTCACCACCATCAACTGCATTCCCTAGCCACTGACTCCATCCCTCTCCCTAGTATCTGTCTAAGGCTGAACCAGAGTGTTTGCAACCTAGGTGTCATATTTGACCCTGAAATGAGCTGGTCACATATCCGCTGCATAACTAAAATCGCCTATTTCCACCTCCATAATATCGCCCGTCTCCACCCCTGCCTGAGCTCATCGGCTGCTGAAACCCTCATCCAAGCCTTTGTTACCTCTAGACTTGACTACTCCAATACACTCCTGGCTGGCCTCCCATGTTCTACCCTACGTAAACTTGAGGTCATCCAAAACTCAGTAGCCCGTGTCCTAACTCGTACCAAGTCCCGCTTACCCATCATCCCTGTGCTCGCTGACCTACATTGGCTCCCAGTTAAGCAAGGCCTCGATTTCAAAATTCTCATCCTTGTTTACCAATTCCTGCATGGCATCGCCCCTCCCTATCTCTGTAATCTCTTTCAGTCTCACAATCTCCCGAGATGTTTGTGCTCCTCAAATTCTGCCCTCTTGAGCATCCCTGATTATAACTGCTCAACCATTGGTGGCCGTGCCTTCAGCTGCCTGGGTCCTAAGCTCTGGAACTCCCTCCTTAAACCTCTCCACCTCTCTACCACCCTTTCCTCCTTTAGGATATTCCTTAAAACCTTCCTCTTTGACCAAGCTTTTCGGTATCTGCCGTAATTTTTTCTTATGTGGCTCGGTGTCAAATTTTCTGTCTTATAAGACTCCTGTGAAGAGCCTTGGGACATTTTACTACGTTACAGGCGCTATATAAATACAAGTTGTTGTTATTGTTATTTATCTGGGAAAAGTGACTCATTCTAATATTATCTCCCTGTGTGGGAAGCTTGTGCCATCCATTTGGGCCATTTTGCCTTGTGACTGGACTGAGATAAAGAAGTTACCTGAAAAGGTAAATCTTATTAACACAAGGAAGAAATAAATAATTGCATTTATATAGTGCCTTTCACGAGATCAAAACACTCAAAGTGCTTTGCAGCCAATAAAGTACTTTTGAAGTGTATTCATTGCGTTACGTAGGAAATGCAGCAGCCAATTGCGCACAGCAAGGTCCCACAAACAGCAAGATGATGATGACCAGTTCATCTGTTTTTAGATGTTGCTGGAGGTATAACTATTGACCAAGACTCTGGGGATAACTCCCCTGCTCTTCAAAATAGTGCCAAGGGATCTTTTACATCCACCTCAGAGGGCAAACAGGGCCTTGGTTTAACATCACCTCTGATTGTGCAGTACTTCCTCAGTACTACACTGGAATGTTAGTCTAGATATTGTGCTCATATCCCTGGAGTGAGACTTGAACCCCCAACCTTCTGCTTCAAAGGCAAGAGTGCTAACCACTGAGCCATGGCTAAAACACGATGGGATTAGCTGTTGCTGCACCAATTCGGGATTAGTGCTCAGATTTTCGTGGGTTTCCCCCAGTAGTTTGGATAATGCTGAGATCAAAACCCTGTTGCATTGATAGCATTCTTTGATTGCTATGGAAAGTTGCTACATCCCCCTGCCCAATCAGGAATATAGGCCTTGAGACCTTCCTCACTACAATGCAGGGAATCAGATATCCCATAGAAAAGTGTCAGGAAAGAAATAGAATCATAGAAGTTTACAGCACAGAAGGAGGCCATCTCGGCTCATCATGCCCATGCAGGTCATGAAGAGGCTATCCAGCCTAATCCCACTTTCCAGCTCTAGGTCCGTAACCCTGCAGGTTATGCCACTTCAAGTGCATATCCAAGTACTTTTTTAAATGTGGTGAGGGTTCCTGCCTCTACCATCCTTTCAGGCAGTGAGTTCCAGACCCACACAACCGTCTGTGTGAAGAAATTTCTCCTCAAATCCCCTCTAAACCTTCTACCAATTACATTAAATTTATGCCCCCTGGTTGTTGACCCCTCTGCTAAGGGAAATAGGCCCTTGCTATCCACTATATCTAGGCCCATCATAATTTTATACACCTCAATGAGGTCTCACCTCAGCCTCCTCTGTTCCAATGAAAACAAATCCAGCCTATCTAATCTGTCCCCATAGCTAAGATTCTCCACTCCCGGCAACATTCTCGTAAATCTCCTCTGTACCCTCTCCAGTGCAATCACGTTCTTCCTGTAATACTGTGACCAGAACTACATGCAGTACTCTAGCTGTGGCCTAACCAGTGTTTTATACAGTTCAAGCATTACACCCCTGCTCTTGTATTCTACGCCTCAGCTAATAAAGGCAAGCATTCCGTGTGCCTTCTTAACCATCTTATCTACCTGGCCTGCTACTTTCAGAGATCTGTGGACATGCACTCCAACGTCCCTTTGCTCCTCTACACTTCTCAGTATCCAACCATTTAACTTGTATTCCCTTTCCTTGTTAGCCCTCCCCAAATGCATTACCTCACATTTCTCGGGATTAAATTCCATTTGCCACTGTTCTGCCTACCTGACCAGTTCATTGATATCCTGCAGTCTACAGCTTTCTTCATCATTATCAACCACACCACCAATTTTAGTATCATCTGCAAACTTCTTAATATACCCGCTACATTCAAGTCGAGATCATTGATGTATATCACAAAAAGAAATAATGATATATTTACCGCAGTGGCTCCAGACACTGAGAGCAGTACTTTAAAGGATAATGATAGCAGAAAATATAGCAGGACCTTTTTTTGCCGAAACAGATCCAAACTGCAAAATCCAAAATTAACCCGAACTAGACCAACACTGAATCGCTTCAGGTTCAGAATCTGTTGAATCTTACTAATACTTGGTCAATAGATGAAATCATTTATTGTCCTAGAATTATAATACAAAGTACCATTCCCCAAATAAATTTGCTATCATTTAAACTATTTTGATTTTGCCTAATTACCATCAATTATTTTCTAGGATAACATACCTCAATTTATCTGGTCAAGCGCAGAGTTGATTAATTAACAACGGTAATTATACTATTGACCCTATTTGTGACCTCAATTTCTGTAATTAGAAGGAAGCATGCAGAAATCTGTTGAGCATAGGAACATAAGGAACAGAAGGCCATTCAACCCCTCGGGCCTGCTCTGCTATTCAATTAGATCATGGCTGATCTGCATGTCCACTCTATTTTCCTGCCTTTGCTCCATAATCCCTTGATACATTTACTGTACTCAACAACAAATTATCACGTTGATATGATAATGTAATTAGACGGTCATTTATTGACAAGTGTGCAAATGTTTTCACAGTGAATGGCTGTTCTGAATATTCTATTTCAAAAAAACCATCTGTCCTGGTGATTCTTGTTTTTTTTGTTGGAATCAATCTTTTGTTGAGTTGTGCTCGGTCATTCAACAACAACAATGATAACTTGTATTTATATAGTGTCTTTAACGTAGTAAAACATCCCAAGGCACTTCACAGGAGTGTTATAAGACAACAAATTTGACACTGAGCCACATAAGGAGAAATTAGGGCAAGTAACCAAAAGCTTGGTCAAAGAGGTAGATTTTAAGGAACATCCAAAAGGAGGAAGGAGAGGTAGAGAGGCGGAGGGGTTTAGGCAGGGAGTTCCAGAACTTGGGGCCAAGGCAACAACAGGCACAGCCACCAATGGTTGAGTGACTATAATCAGAGCTGCTCAAGAGGACAGAATTGGAGCAGATGTCTCGGTTCCGGGGGGGGGGGGGCGGACTTGTGGGGCTGGAGGAGATTACAGAGATAGGGAGGGGCGATGCCATGGATTTGAAAACGAGGATGAGAATTTTGAAATTGAAGCGTTGCATAACCAGGATCCATAGGTCAGCGAGCACAAGGGTGATTGGTGCGAGTTAGGACACGGGCAGCCGAATTTTGGATGACCTCGTAGAGTAGAACGTGAGAGGCCAGCCAGGGGTGCGTTGGAATAGTCAAGTCTAGATGTAACAAAGGCATGGATGGGGGTTTCAGCAGCAGATGAGCTGAGGCAGGGGCGGAGACGGGTGATGTTAGGGAGGTGGAAATAGGTGGTCTTAGTTAACATTGATGTGGTTCCTACAGTTTAGTCGGGTTCTACTAAACATAGAGCAGTCTAGTCAGTCCCATTCCCCTGCTCTATCCCCGTAGCCATACAAGTTTATTTCCCTCAAGTGCCTATCCAATTTCCTTTTGAAATCATTGGTCATCTCTGCTTCCACCACCCTCGTCAGCAGCGTGTTCCAGGTCATTACCACTTGCTGGGTAAAAAAGTTCTTCCTCATATCTCCCCTGTATCTCTTGGCCAAAACCCTAAATCTGTGTCCCCTAGTCCTTGTACCCTTGTAATGGGAATAGCCTTTTTCTGCCTACCATATCCAAACCCGTTATAATCTTGTACACCTCTATGAAATCTCCCCTTAATCTCCTTTGCTCCAAGGAGAACAATCTGAAGGGTGCAAAATTTACCAGAACCCCCCCCCCCCCCCCCCGGTGTATGGGCTCATTCGAAAGGAAATTTAATTTGGAACTATCTACCGAAACGTTTGGAACCCTAAAGTGCTTATGGAAGAAACTACGAACTTTAATAGAATTTTGAACTTTTACAAGACAAATTCAAGGCTGTGGGTAGGCCTAAAGAACTAACAGGAGACAACCTGATTAGTGAGACTACCTGGGTGTGAGGACTAAAGTAACCTGTCTGGAGAAATGGGTATTCGAGAATCCTTCCACACAAGGGACATTAACATGACAAAATGACCCAGAGATAGCTAACCATCAATTTGAAACTGGAAGACCATTTCAGCATATATATCACAAAGAGGCCCAATCCAGCCTGTATGCAGAAAACTAAGCACAAAAGGACATTGCAATTACCAAGCTAATATTTCCATCAGGAAACAGTTTCCGAACATCAACCCACCCAAAACATAACAACTTTTAACGAGCCCGCCAAAATATTACAAAGAAGAGTCAAGCCTGCCAAATTTAAACAAACGATTTTGAACTGATTTGGCGCCAAGATTAGAACTACTGAAATTGTATAACTGGCCCCTGTTTTCAACAGAGGTTAGGTTGCTAAATAGCTACAAGGTTGCTACTACCTCAGATGCCACACTATGGCTAGTACCATATTATGCTTGTGTCATCAAGACAAGGAGAGAAACCAACGCGACAGTTGTAAACTAACTTCTCCAGCCTCAAAGTCCTGAAGTCCTGAAGGAAGGAAGAACATCACCATCGCGGCAGCAACTGACCACAACCAACGTGGTATCAACGGAAAACCACCGTGATCGACCAAACTCGAAACAAAACTCCAAAGGGAAAAAACTGAAGAATCGAAAAGTTTCCACTCTACAATCTGATCCTGATCTACCAACGGGTAAAACATTATCTAAAAGACTGTAGGAACCTATTTCTAACCAAAGAAAACGGGTACTTACCCCACAGATCCAAAATGCGCCTTACCGCATCAGCAGACTCAACCCAACTGAAGATTGCGCAGCAGAAAGTCTTCTCCGACATTCAGGGTACGGCAAGCAGACCCTCCCGCATCCAGTGAACCCCAAAACCATGATCTACCGCCAACTGTCAAAAAGGATTGGTAAGCATAGTCCCTGCCTGCCCTGGAGTCCAACCTAGCTAGAATTAGGTATTGGGAGGTGGGAGGTGTAATTCTACTGTAACCCCCTTTGAATGTAATGTGTTGTTCTCTATTAGAGTCATTATAAGCTATTGTAACCCCCTCTGAGTGTGCAAGGTATTGTTCTTTAATAAGTTTTTGACATTGTACTTTCTTATTAGAGTAATTGTAAGTTTGTAATTTCTTGACTGTAATAAAATCAAAGTTCTTTTGCATCAACCAGTGTCCTTTGCACTTTGTCACATCCACCAAATAAATCCAGAGTCTAGAACCCAAGGGAATGGGAGCGATTCGAACCGCTCAAGTTGGTCAGAAGGGAACCGGACCCCTCATAGAGACCACCCCCTTACAAACCCCAGCTTCGCCAACCTAACCTTGTAGCTAAAATCTGTCATCCCTGGAACCATTCTGGTAAATCTCCTCTGCACCCTCTCAACGACCCTCACATCCTTCCTAAAGTATGATGACCAGAACTCCAGTTGTGACCTAACCAGAGCTTTATAACAATTCAGCATAACTTGCCTGCTTTTGTCCTCTATTTATTAAGTCCAAGATCCCATGTGCTTTGGTAACCTTCCATGCAATAGTCCGCGAGAGGTGTCGGGAGGTGCGTGGAGAGACGTGAGTCCGGGGTCGGCGAGAGGCCTATAAAGGCCGCGAGAGGCGTCGGGAGGTGCGTGGAGAGACGTGAGTCCGGGGTCGGCGAGAGGCCTATAAAGGCCGCGAGAGGTGTCAGGAGGTGTGTGGAGAGACGTGAGTCCGGGGTCGGCGAGAGGCCAAAAAAGGCCGCGAGAGGCGTCGGGAGGTGCGTGGAGAGACGTGAGTCCGGGGTCGGCGAGAGGCCTATAAAAGGCTGTGAGAGGTTTCAGGAGGTGTGTGGAGAGACGTGAGTCCGGGGTCGGCGAGAGGCCAAAAAAGGCCGCGAGAGGCGTCGGGAGGTGCGTGGAGAGACGTGAGTCCGGGGTCGGCGAGAGGCCTATAAAGGCCGCGAGAGGTGTCAGGAGGTGTGTGGAGAGACGTGAGTCCGGGGTCGGCGAGAGGCCAAAAAAGGCCGCGAGAGGCGTCGGGAGGTGCGTGGAGAGACGTGAGTCCGGGGTCGGCGAGAGGCCTATAAAGGCCGCGAGAGGTGTCAGGAGGTGTGTGGAGAGACGTGAGTCCGGGGTCGGCGAGAGGCCAAAAAAGGCCGCGAGAGGCGTCGGGAAGTGCGTGGAGAGGCGTGAGTCCGGGGTCGGCAAGAGGCCTATAAAAGGCTGTGAGAGGCGTCGGGAGGTGTGTGGAGAGGCGTGAGTCCGGGGTCGGCGAGAGGCCTATAAAAGGCCGCGAGAGGCGTCGGGAGGTGCGTGGAGAAGCGTGAGTCCGGGGTCGGCGAGAGGCCTATAAAAGGCCCAGCTTGTGCAGCTACCGGGAGAGGGCAAAAAAGAAGAAGAAAGAAACAGAAAGGTGACGTCACAGCCAAGGAGGTAAGTGATTGGCTGGTGATTGGTGAGTAGCTTTTCTTCTGCTTTCTTTTTTATATCAGTCAGTAACTTTTAACATTGTTGTTGCCAATTTAAGTGTATCTAAGGGTTAAGTCATGGCAGGGGAGCTAGGTCACGTGATATGCTTCTCATGTACCATGTGGGAACTCAGGGACACTTCCGGTGTCCCTGACGACTACGTGTGCGGGAAGTGTATCCGCCTCCAGCTCCTGACTGACCGCGTTGCGGAATTGGAGCTGAGGATGGATTCACTCTGGAGCATCCACGATGCTGAGAACGATGTGAGTAGTACATGTAGCGAGTTGGTCTTACCGCAGGAGAAGGATCCACAGCCAGCTCAGGAATGGAAGACCAGCAGGAAGAGTAATGCAAGGAAGGTAGTGCAGGGGTCCCCTGTGGTCATCCCCCTGCAAAACAGATACACTGCTTTGAGTGCTGTTGAGGGGGATGACTCATCAAGGGAGGGCAGCAGCAGCCAAGTTCATGGCACCATGGCTGGCTCTGTTGCACAAGAGGGCAGGAAAAAGAGTGGGAGAGCAATAGTGGTCGGGGATTCAATTGTGAGGGGAATAGATAGGCGTTTCTGCGGCCGGAACCGAGACTCCAGAATGGTATGTTGCCTCCCTGGTGCAAGGGTCAAGGATGTCTCAGAGCGGGTGCAGGACATTCTAAAAAGGGAGGGAGAACAGCCAGTTGTCGTGGTGCACATTGGTACCAACGACATAGGTAAAAAAAGGGATGAGGTCCGACAAAACGAATTTAAGGAGCGAGAAGCTAAATTAAAAAGTAGGACCTCAAAAGTAGTAATCTCGGGATTGCTACCAGTGCCACGTGCTAGTCAGAGTAGGAATCGCAGGATAGCGCAGATGAATACGTGGCTTGAGCAGTGGTGCAGCAGGGAGGGATTCAAATTCCTGGGGCATTGGAACCGGTTCTGGGGGAGGTGGGACCAGTACAAACTGGACGGTCTGCACCTGGGCAGGACTGGAACCAATGTCCGAGGGGGAGTGTTTGCTAGTGCTGTTGGGGAGGAGTTAAACTCATATGGCAGGGGGATGGGAACCAATGCAGGGAGACAGAGGGAAACAAAAAGGAAACAAAAGCAAAAGACAGAAAGGAGATGAGGAAAAGTGGAGGGCAGGGAAACCCAAGAAAAAGAACAAAAAGGGCCACTGTACAGCAAAATTCTAAAAGGACGAAGGGTGTTAAAAAAACAAGCCTGAAGGCTTTGTGTCTTAATGCAAGGAGTATCCGTAATAAGGTGGATGAATTAACTGTGCAAATAGATGTTAACAAATATGATGTGATTGGGATTACGGAGACGTGGCTCCAGGATGATCAGGGCTGGGAACTCAACATCCAGGGGTATTCAACATTCAGGAAGGATAGAATAAAAGGAAAAGGGGGTGGGGTAGCATTGCTGGTTAAAGAGGAGATTAATGCAATAGTTAGGAAAGACATTAGCTTGGATGATGTGGAATCTATATGGGTAGAGCTGCAGAACACCAAAGGGCAAAAAATGTTCGTGGGAGTTATGTACAGACCTCCAAACAGTAGTAGTGATGTTGGGGAGGGCATCAAACAGGAAATTAGGGGTGCATGTAATAAAGGTGCAGCAGTTATAATGGGTGACTTTAATATGCACATAGATTGGGCTAGCCAAACTGGAAGCAATACGGTGGAGGAGGATTTCCTAGAGTGCATAAGGGATGGTTTTCTAGACCAATATGTCGAGGAACCAACTAGGGGGGAGGCCATCTTAGACTCGGTGTTGTGTAATGAGAGAGGATTAATTAGCAATCTCGTTGTGCGAGGCCCCTTGGGGAAGAGTGACCATAATATGGTGGAATTCTGCATTAGGATGGAGAATGAAACAGTTAATTCAGAGACCATGGTCCAGAACTTAAAGAAGGGTAACTTTGAATGTATAAGGCATGAATTGGCTAGGACAGATTGGCGAATGATACTTAAGGGGTTGACAGTAGATGGTCAATGGCAGACATTTTGAGACTGCATGGATGAACTACAACAATTGTACATCCCTGTCTGGCGTAAAAATAAAAAAGGGAAGGTGGCTCAACCGTGGCTATCAAGGGAAATCAGGGATAGTATTAAAGCCAAGGAAGTTGCATAAAAATTGGCCAGAAATAGCAGCTAACCCGGGGACTGGGAGAAATTTAGAACTCAGCAAAGGAGGACAGGGGGCTTGATTTGGGCAGGGAGAATAGAGTATGAGAGGAGGCTTGCAGGGAACATTAAAATGATCTGCAAAAGCTTCTATAGATATGTAAAGAGAAACAGGTTAGTAAAGACAAACATAGGTCCCCTGCAGTCAGAATCAGGGGAAGTCATAACGGGGAACAAAGAAATGGCAGACCAATTGAACAAGTACTTTGGTTCGGTATTCACTAAGGAGGACACAAACAACCTTCCGGATATAAAAGGGGTCAGAGGGTCTAGTAAGGAGGAGGAACTGAGGGAAATCTTTATTAGTCGGCAAATTGTGTTGGGGAAATTGATGGGATTGAAGGCCGATAAATCCCCAGGGCCTGATGGACTGCATCCCAGAGTACTTAAGGAGGTGGCCTTGGAAATAGCGGATGCATTGACAGTCATTTTCCAACATTCCATTGACTCTGGATCAGTTCCTATCAAGTGGAGGGTAGCCAATGTAACCCAACTTTTTAAAAAAGGAGGGAGAGAGAAAACAGGGAATTATAGACTGGTCAGCCTGACCTCAGTAGTGGGTAAAATGATGGAATCAATTATTAAGGATGTCATAGCAGCGCATTTGGAAAGAGGTGACATTATAGGTCCAAGTCAGCATGGATTTGTGAAAGGGAAATCATGCTTGACAAATCTTCTGGAATTTTTTGAGGATGTTTCCAGTAGAGTGGACAAGGGAGAACCAGTTGAAGTGGTGTATTTGGACTTTCAGAAGGCTTTCGACAAGGTCCCACACAAGAGATTAATGTGCAAAGTTAAAGCACATGGGATTGGGAGTAGTGTGCTGACGTGGATTGAGAACTTGTTGTCAGACAGGAAGCAAAGAGTAGGAGTAAATGGGTACTTTTCAGAATGGCAGGCAGTGACTAGTGGGGTACCGCAAGGTTCTGTGCTGGGGCCCCAGCTGTTCACACTGTACATTAATGGTTTAGACGAGGGGATTAAATGTAGTATCTCCAAATTTGCGGATGACACTAAGTTGGGTGGCAGTGTGAGCTGCGAGGAGGATGCTATGAGGCTGCAGAGTGACTTGGATAGGTTAGGTGAGTGGGCAAATGCATGGCAGATGAAGTATAATGTGGATAAATGAGAGGTTATCCACTTTGGTGGTAAAAACAGAGAGACAGACTATTATCTGAATGGTGACAGATTAGGAAAAGGGGAGGTGCAATGAGACCTGGGTGTCATGGTACATCAGTCATTGAAGGTTGGCATGCAGGTACAGCAGGCGGTTAAGAAAGCAAATGGCATGTTGGCCTACATAGCGAGGGGATTTGAGTACAGGAGCAGGGAGGTGTTGCTACAGTTGTACAGGGCCTTGGTGAGGCCACACCTGAAGTATTGTGTACAGTTTTGGTCTCCTAACTTGAGGAAGGACATCCTTGCTATTGAGGGAGTGCAGCGAAGGTTCACCAGACTGATTCCCGGGATGGTGGGACTGACCTATCAAGAAAGACTGGATCAACTGGGCTTGTATTCACTGGAGTTCGGAAGAATGAGAGGGGACCTCATAGAAACGTTCAAAATTCTGACAGGTTTAGACAGGTTAGATGCAGGAGGAATGTTCCCAATGTTGGGGAAGTCCAGAACCAGGGATCACAGTCTAAGGATAAGGGGTAAGCCATTTAGGACCGAGATGAGGAGAAACTTCTTCACCCAGAGAGTGGTGAACCTGTGGAATTCTCTACCACAGAAAGTTGTTGAGGCCAATTCACTAAATATATTCAAAAGGGAGCTAGATAAATTCCTTACTACTTGGGGGATCAAGGGGTATGGCGAGAAAGCAAGAAGGGGGTACTGAAGTTGCATGTTCAGCCATGAACTCATTGAATGGCGGTGCAGGCTAGAAGGGCCGAATGGCCTACTCCTGCACCTATTTTCTACGTTTCTATGTTTCTATGTAGTCCATTCAATTGATTTCAGCTGTGAGTGATCAGGAATAAATCTCGACACTTAACATGCTATTTCCATGAATCATTTTAAAGAAACATTTAAAAGTTTGGCTTCCATCCGGTGTATACATTAAGAACGTTCTCTGCTCTGTGTTAGCTCGGCTGAGTGGGGAAATCTCATTTCTGAGAGAGAGCTCCACAGGCAGGAGAATTACTGCAGGAAGCTTTGCCATTGCAATTCCACACGGATTTTTCCAGATTAACACAGTGCTGAAACATAGCTTTTGTGTCCAAGGCACACGTGCAGTTACCTGGCTGATTTGAGCATTGACGAGACAGAGCAAGCAGGAGAGAGTGAGAGAGAGATCTCACATTCTGGCTAGTCAGGGAGCCTGAGAGACTCCAGGTTGAGCTGGGGACATGCTTGGCTTACGGATTAAAAGATGAGTGCCAGTTAGACTGGGGTCTGCTGATTTGTGAGTTTCGCCCAATTACAGGGGCAGAGCTTGAGTATTTTGTTGTTTTATGGTATGACAAGCAATGGGAAATTGGTGGATCCCATTGGAAGCTGTATTCTGTTCATTCACATATTTTATGTAAAACAAACCAGTTTGTTAGATTATAATCAAAATTGTGCTTTTCCAACAAGACAGGGGAATAAGTGGTGGCATCTTTGAGATAATAATATCCAGCAAAAACAACAAGTGGTCTAATAAATCCGATAAATCAGAGTATTTTCTCAATGGTAAGATACGAAGAACTGTAGAGGAGCAAAGAGATTTGGGAGGCCAAGCATATAAATCATTAAAAACTAGGCAAGAACTAAAACACAATCAAAAAGGCTAATAAAATGTTGGTGTATATCTCAAGGAAGCTGGATTATAAAGGGGAGGAAATGATGCTTAAGTTGCAAGTGCATTGGTCAGACCCCATTTGGCGTACTGTGTTCGGTTTGGAGTACCGAACCTCAAGAAGGATATATTGGGCTTGGAGGGGGTGCAGTGCAGATTACCCTGAATGATGCTGGGCTTCAGAGGATTACATTAGGAGGCCAGGTTGCATTAACTTTCCGTCCCTTTAGTATGGAAGATTGAGGGGTGATCTGATTGAAGTTTAAAATGTTAAAAGATTTTAACAGGGCAGATACAGAGAAACTATTTCCTCTGGCGGGGGAATCAATGAGGGGATATAGGAGTTGAAATTTCCCCCTTTTGCAACACCCATAACGGGGTGAAAAATGTTTTTTGCCTGGGCATGGTGCGAAAATCGCCCCCCCTCCCCACACGACGCGGAATCGGGCAGGAGGTTTGCGGGGGCACGATCAGGTAGAGCCTTGCTCTTGCCAGAAGCGCCCTGCTCGGCTGCATGTGGCAATGATGACATCATCGCCATGCACATCACCCCGTTACCGCCCCGGAAGTTAAATTAAGCCGTGCAACCTCACTTACCGCCTGCCGGTAACAACGACAACTTCAGCTGGGAATCGGCAGGAGCAGCGCTATTTACAGCCGCCATCTTGAAAAAGAATTCTGGCGGCCATTACTTTTTTTCTTTTTTCCAACACACAGACAGTGTGCCTGATGCCCCGATCGCAGCAATTTTTACTTCAAGGACTGTTCTGCCTCCTAACTATTCCCCTGTATCACTCAAGGCAGATTTGAAGTTACAACATTTCTATCGTTTCATGGGGGTTGTGTTGGCACAGGACCTCCTGACCCGACGCCACCGTCGGAGGATGGTTAGGAGAAGACAAAGGCGGAGACAATTGCAGAGAGAAAGGCACAGAGAGAGGGAGAGAGAAAGACATAAGGAAAGGTAGGGAGAAACACATTGGGCAAGACAGGGAGCAGAACAGGGAGCAGCACAGGAAAAGGCTCAGGGAGAGGCTCAGGGAGAGAGTGACAGGGAGAGAGTGAAAGGGAGAGGGACAGGGAGAGAGACAGGTAGAGACACAGGGAGAGGGAGAGGGACAGGGAGCGGGACAGAGAGAGGGAGAGGGACAGGGGGAGGGACAGGGAGAGGGACAGGGGGAGGGACAGGGAGAGGGAGAGGGACCGGGATAGGGACTGTAATGCCTGTAAGCTTGTAATGTTTGTAGCTCCACACTGTGGATGTGGATGTATTATGTACTGCAATTGCAGAGTTAATCATTAAACAGAACCAAGCAATTCCGGAGTCTTCCGAGAGAGCTGCCTGACATGTTAGGAAGCTGTGTGTGCTGTGCTCTGTGAATATATCACATTTGGCGACGGAAGATGGGATTTTTCTGGTGATTTAAAGCTTAATTTTTGTTGGTGAAGGATTCAGCCAGCCCGACAGAGAGACTTTGGAAGTTTCTGTCTTTGGAAAAAAGCTACAAAATCCGAGGTAAAATACAACACACGGCGTGAACAGCTAGAGATTAAAATGGCAGGTGTATTGGGATATTTGGGTGAATATAGACATGACCAGGAATGTTTTAAAGTGTATGTGGATAGGCTCAAAATGTATTTCATTGCAAATAACATAGTCGAAGTTCCAGACAATACAGTCCAGAACTGGGCTGTGTTGGAACGTAAGAAAGCGATCTTCTTATCGGAGGCAGGTCCGGCATTATATGACACTCTTGTAAATCTGCTTGTGCCTGACGAGCCAAAGGACACAACGCTTAAAGAGATTTTAACGAAGCTGGAGCAGCACTATAACCCCAAACCGTTAGAAATTGCTGAAAGCTATCATTTCGGGATTCGAAATCAAAAGGCTGATGAAAGTATCAGGGATTACATCATTGCATTAAAAAAGCTATCGATGCACTGTAATTTTGGAAGCTTTCAAAACCGATCATTACGGGATCGTTTTGTTTGTGGGGTGAAAAATGATGCGATCAGCAGGAAGTTATTGTCAATGGATGACTTGACTTTTGGGATTGCTTGTCAGACAGTGAGGTCGATGAGCATGGCCGAACAATATTCCCGAGAATTAAATAATGATTATGGTCGTCAGTCAACCGAGGTAAATCACCTGCAGGTTCAAGGTAAAAGACGACCATGGGCGAAAGTCTCAGAAACTAGAAATTCTACCAGAGCGTCGAAGTCATGCTATAGGTGCCTGGGAGAACACATTGCTCAAAGTTGTCCATACGTGAAGGCAGAGTGTTTCTTCTGCAGAAAGACTGGGCATCTTGCGAAGGCATGCCGGCTGAAGGGTAGACCAGTTTTTAAAGCTATGAGTCCAGCGTTCAAAGCTATGAGTAGAAATCCAAAGAGACTACATAGCATGGAAGAACAACAGGACGAGGAGATGTTAGAGTTACATGTCATCAGGAGCACGAGGTTAACAAACAGCGATTCGGAAAGCATCAAAATCCACATAGATGTTGTGGGATTCAAGATACCAATGGAAATTGACACGGTGCATCCGTGAGTGTAGTACCGAAGTCACTATATCGCGACAAATTGCGTGATTTTCAACTGGAGAAATCCAAGATAGAGCTGCGAGGCTACTCGGGAGAGAAAATTACTGTAGTAGGTCGTATCACTGTACCGGTGAAATATTAAGATCAATTTCAGAATTTGCCTCTAATAGTAGTGAAAGGAGACAAGTCTGCCTTACTAGGAAGAAATTGGTTGAGCTCACTGAAGCTGGGTTGGAGTAAGATTTTCTAAGTGGAAGCGAGATTTGCATCAAAGGATTCGGTTATCAAGAAGTATTCGAAGGTGTTCTGCGAAACGGGCAGTCCGATCCAAGGTTTCAAGGCGAGTGTCAGGGTACAGAAGGACGCTAGATCGGTTTACTACAAGCCACGTTCCGTACCATATGCACTCAAGGAGAAAGTTGAGCAAGAACTCAAAAGACTAGATTTGTAAGATAGATCGATGTAATTGGGCTACACCCATTGTTGTTGTACCTAATTCCGATGGTAAGGTAAGATTGTGTGGTGATTATAAAGTAACCGTAAACCAGGTTCTAGAGGGAAATGTCCCCAATACATTGCCGAATATAGAAGATTTGTTCACAACACTGACAGGTGGTCAGATCTTCTCAAAACTGGATCTTACGAATGCCTACTTACAGCTTGAACTAGATGAGGAGTCCAAGTCATGTTTGACTATAAATACTCATCTAGGCCTATATCAATTTAATAGGCTACCGTTTGGAGTGTCTTCCGCCCCTGCCATATTCCAAGGGGCGATGAACCAGATTTTGCAAGGTATTGAAGGGGTAGTATGTTATTTGGATGACATAGTAATTTCAGCACCAAATAGGCAAATTCATAATAACATATTGAATGAAGTCCTCAAACGGCTAGAGAAGCAGAGTACGAGTGTCTGCTCATATGTGTGAGTTATTTAAAAACTCAGTGGAGTACTTAGGGTACAGAGTAGACAAAGATGGTTTACATCCAACCATGGAAAAATTGGATGCAATTAGAAATGCACCCACTCTCAGGAATGTCACTGAACTTCGTTCATTCTTGGGTCTTTTGAACTATTATGGGAAGTTCCTACCAAATTTGGCTATAGTATTACATCCACTGAATGAACTTTTGAAAAAACAGGTCCATTGGAGGTGGTCAAAAGAATGCGATACAGCATTCAAGGAGTGTAAAAGCAAATTGGTAGAGAGCACCATGTTAGTTCATTATGACATTTCGAAGGAGATTAAGCTAGCATGTGATGCTTCTCCATATGGAGTTGGGGCAGTAATCTCTCATGTATTACGTAGTGGGGAGGAGAGACCAATTGCTTTTGCTTCACGCACTCTCAGTGTCAGTGAGAGTAATTATGTGCAAATTAAAAGGGAAGCTTTGGCATTAATTTTTGGGGTCAAGAAGTTTCACAAATACTTGTATGATCGTAAGTTTACCATCGTTACGGACCATAAGCCCCCAACAGCAATCCTCCATCCAAAGTCCCCAGTTCCAACATTAGCTGCAGCCCGAATGCAGAGATGGGCTTTGATTTTGTTAGCATATACATATGATATTGAATACAGACAATCAGCTGATCACAGTAATGCTAATGCAATGTCTAGATTGCCTTCCCCATCACAAGTTAAACCCGTTAGGGAAGAAGTGTTTTATTTTTCATACATTGATGAACTGCCAGTCACAGCTGAAGAGATTGGTAGAGAAACCAAACATGACCCAGTGATGTCAAAGGTGTATGAGTATATTGCAAATGGATGGCCAAACCAGGTAACAGACAAAGATACACATCCATTCTTCATTCGTAGGAATGAATTATCAGTTGATAAAGATTGTATCATGTGGGGTGCAAGAGTGGTTATACCAAATAAATTCAGGTCCAAATTATTCAGGTCCATGACCAGCACCTGGGAATGTGCATGACCAAGAGTTTTGCACGCAGTTATTTATGGTGGCCAGGTCTTGATAAAGATATAGAGTACATCGTGAGCCAGTGTACGACATGTCAATCGGTAAGCAAGCAACCACCACCAGTACCATTACAACCATGGAAATGGCCTCCCAGGGTGTGGCAAAGGCTACATATTGATTTTGCTGAGTTAGAAGGACAACAATTGTTCATTGTGATTGATAGCCATTCGAAGTGGGTTGAGGTGTTTCCAATGTGGAAAATAACAACAAGTAAAACGTTGGACATTTTACGAAAATTATTTTCTGCATTTAGCCTCCCTTAAGAAATTGTTTCGGATAATGGACCACAATTTTGTTCAGAAGAATTTGCACAATTCATGAGCAAAAATGGTGTGAAACATACCAAGGTTCCACCATACCATCCTGCTTCGAATGGTGCAGCAGAGCTCACTGTACAAATTGTAAAACGTGCCCTCGTAAAACAAATGTTTGATCCAAATCCAAGGAAACGACAGTTGTCATTGGCTAATTTTTTGATTACATATCAAAATATTCCTCATACCAGTACTGGTAGAACACCAGCAAAGTTGTTTCTCAAATGACAGCCTTGACCAGATTCTCGTTGTCAAAGCCAAATTTGGCACAGCCCGTAGAAGAGACACAATTAAGACAGAAAGAGAATCGTGATAGAGGTAGAATAAAAGAGAGAAGTGTGAAATTAAACCAGAAAGTGAGAGTGAAGAACCATCACCATAAATGGTTAAAGTGGTTACCAGGAAGATATGTGGTCCTCACACATATTTGTTCAAGATGTTTGATAATGAACAGGTTAGGTTTGTTCATATTGATCATATTTTACCTACAGACATGGAAGGAGTTGAAGGTGGGAATGATTCAATTATTTCTGACTCATCAGATAGTTTTGATACACCAGTAACAAATCCTAAATCCAATGTACTGGAAACAAATCTAGGAGAGAATCATAATGAAAGTCTGAGTCCGAGTCAGGAAAACAAAGAGCCTGAAGTTAGAGTGAGTTCAAATGAAAATCAAGGAAATTCCGTGAAGGAAAACGTTCCTCAGGATGAGCCTTGAATGAGTTTAGATTCGACACCATGTTTGGAAGGTTCTGTTCGAGAGCGAAGGTATCCTCTTCAAAACGGAAAACAAGTGGTAAAGTTAAATTTGTAAATATGGAAAAAAAAATACGTTTATATCCTGTGTTACGTATAAACATGAAAGTTATGTATGATGTTTGTTATGATGGCTTCTTCATTAAGGAGGGGGAAGTGTAATGTCTGAAAGCTTGTAATGTTTGTAGCTCCACACTATGGATGTGGACTTATTGTGTACTGCAACTACAGGGTTAATAATAAACAGCCCAGGAGTCTTCCGAGAGAGCTGCCTGCCATGTTAGGAAGCTGTGTGTGCTGTGCTCTGTGAATATATCACATGGACAGGGAGAGACAGAGGGAGAGATAGAGGGAGAGGGACGGAGAGGGAGAGGGAGACAGACAGGGAGAGAGACAGGGGGAGGGACATGGGGAGAGACAGGGGGAGGGACAGGGAGAGAGACAGGGGGAGGGACAGGGAGAGGGACAGGGGGAGGGACAGGGGGAGAGACAGGGGGAGGGACAGGGAGAGAGAGAGGGAGAGAGGGACAGGGGGAGGGACAGGGAGAGAGACAGGGGGAGAGAGAGGGAGAGAGACAGGGAGAGAGAGGGAGAGAGACAGGGAAAGAGAGAGGGGGAGGGACAGGGAGAGAGACAGGGGGAGGGACAGGGAGAGAGACAGGGAGAGAGACAGGGGGGAGAGAGACAGGGAGAGAGACAGGGAGAGAGACAGGATGAGGGACAGGGAGAGAGACAGGGGGAGGGACAGGGAGAGAGACAGGGAGACACAGGCAGACACAGGGTACAAAGCACAGACCACAACAGGGAGCAGCACAGGGAGAAAGGCAGCAAGAAGTTGTGTGAGAGCAGTCTCAGACTCGATGCCTGCACTCAGTGACTGCATGACAGCACCGAGACATTGCATGGCATCAAGCTGAGACTGCATGGGAGCTGTCTGAGCTTCAGTGGCACCAACCATTGTCTGCATTACAGCACGAAGACATTGAGTTGCTTCCACCTGTGCTGCAATAGAAGCTGCCACGTTGCCAATGACACGTGTCACGAGGTATGGTTCCGCACGGTCTCTCTGAGAGTCCATCATCGTCTGCACACTGGCAATGATGGGCTCCATGGTGTGCGCAGAGCTCTCTGCAATGCTGGAGGTGGACTCCTCCACACTCATTACCACTGCCAAGAGGCTCTCGGGCACCCTTGCCATTGAACCTATGATGTCAGTGTGCAAGGCCATCACACTTTGCGCGAATGCCGACCCATCGAGGTCCTCATCCAAGTTCTGTGGAGCAGAGCTCACACGCAAACTCGCCCTCCGGGGAGCTGGTCGCTGAGCTACCCTTTCCCCTTGGCCTTGCTGCAGCCCGCTAGGCCCCGGTGCATCACCCAGTCCAAACCTCTCTCCTAAGCTAACCTATAAGGACCGCGTAGTGCCAGCCTCTGAGCTGGTGGTTGTGGGTGAGAGAAGCAGTGATGCAGTCCTCCTCTTCCTCCTCCCCCTCCTCTTCCTCACCTTCCTGGCTGTATTGGGGGGCTCCAGGTGCAGGATGGCAGCTTCTATCTGCTTCTCTGAAAGCATAAATGACACAAGATTTGCATTAAGGTGAGGGCAGTAGGGCAGGAACGGAGCAAGGAATGCAGACAGTATTGGAAGATGGAAAGTGATGAAGCCTTCTGGTGTGAGGGGGAAGTGGTATGAGAGAACATAAGAACATAAAAAATAGGAACAGGAGTAGGCTATACGGCCCCTCGAGCCTGCTCCGCCATTCAATAAGATCATGGCTTATCTGATCATGGACTCAGGTCCACTTCCCTGCCCGCTCCCCATGACCCTTTATTCCCTTGTCGTTTAAGAAACTGTCTATTTCTGTCTTAAAATTATTCAATGTCTCAGCTTCCACAACTCTCTGAGGCAGCGAATTCGACAGATCCACAACCCTCTGAGGGAAGAAATTCCTCCTCATCTCAGTTTTAAATGAGCGGCCCCTTATTCTAAGATTATGCCCTCGAGTTCTAGTCTCCTCTATCAGTGGAAACATTCTCTCTGCATCTACCTTGTCAAGCCCCCTCATAATCTTATACATTTTGATAAGATCACCTCTCATTCTTCTGAATTCCATTGAGTAGAGGCCCAACCTACTCAACCTTTCCTCATAAGTCAACCCCCTCATCTCCGGAATTAACCTTGTGAACCTTCTTTGAACTGCCTCCAAAGCAAGTAAATATGGAAACCAAAACTGCACGCAGTATTCCAGGTGTGGCTTCACCAATACCCTGTACAACTGTAGCAAGACTTCCCTGCGTTAATACTCCATCCCCTTTGCAATAAAGGCCAAGATTCCATTGGCCTGCCTGATCACTTGCTGTACCTGCATACTAACCTTTTGTGTTTCATACACAAGTACCCCCAGATCTCACTGTACTGCAGCAGTTTGCAATCTTTCTCCATTTAAATAATAACTTGCTCTTTCATTTCTTTTGCCAAAGTGCATGGCCTCACACTTTCCAACATTATACTCCAGCTGCCAAATTTTTATCCACTCACTTAGCCTGTCTATGTCCTTTTGCAGATTTTTGTGTCCTCCTCACACATTGCTTTTCCTCCCATCTTTGTATCGTCAGCAAACATGGCTACATTATAGTCGGTCCCTTCTTCCAAGTCGTTAATATAGATTGTAAATAGTTGGAGTCCCAGTACTGATCCCTGCGGCACCCCACTGATTACTGATTGCCAACCCGAGAATGAACCATTTATCCCGACTCTCTGTTTTCTGTTCGTTAGCCAATCCTCTATCCATGCTAATATATTACCCCCAACCCCATGAACTTTTATCTTGTGCAGTAACCTTTTATGTGGTACCTTGTCAAATGCCTTCTGAAAGTCCAAATATACTACATCCACTGGTTCCCCTTTATCCACCTTGTTCGTTACATCCTCAAAGAATTCTAGCAAATTTGTCAAACATGACTTCCCCTTCATAAATCCATGCTGACTCTGCCTGACCGAATTTTGCTTATCCAGATAGCCTGCTACTGCTTCTTTAAGGAGAGGGGATAAAGATACCGTTGTTGCCTGTCATGTATGGATGCTTGGGGTTACTAGCCAACAGGGGGCCCCACTGTCAGAGGTCATTGGGCTGTACGTACGTGTGTGCGGGCCAGGTATATAAATGAAGCCACCATGTAATGCGGTCACTTTGGGCCTAAATAAAGTTGAGCCAGATTTGTACATGAATGAGTTTACAGTATTCAGTCTATTGAGTTATTACATACATAGCATTTGGTGACGAGGTAACATAAGAACCTTCGCATGCAAAATGAGCACCATTGGAATTCTGGAGTGATTCGTGGAGGGAGAGGACTGGCCGGATTTTATCAATCGCCTGGACCAATACTTCGTGGCCAACAAAATGCAGGAAGCTACTGACAAAGTTTTCCTCAATTGTTTGCGGTCCGAAAATCAATGGACTCAAAAAGAATCTCCTCTCGCCTGCACGTCCAACAGACCAAGGAGTATGAGGAACTGTGTGCTCTGGTACTTGACCATCTCAAACCAAAAGAAGGCATCATCATCTCACGCTATCATAGAAACATAGAAATATAGAAAATAGGTGCAGGAGTAGGCCATTCGGCCCTTTGAGCCTGCACCACCATTCAATATGATCATGGCTGATCATGAAACTTCAGTACCCCATTCCTGCTTTCTCGCCACATCCCTTGATCCCTTTAGCCGTAAGGGCCATATCGAACTCCCTCTTGAATATATCCAATGAACTGGCATCAACAACTCTCTGCGGCAGAGAATTCCACAGGTTAACAACTTTCTGAGTGAAGAAGTTTCTCCTCATCTCAGTCCTAAATGGCTTACCCCTTATCCTAAGACTGTGTCCCCTGGTTCTGGACATCCTCAACATCGGGAACATTCTACCGCATCTAACCTGTCCTGTCCCGTCAGAATCTTATATGTTTCTATGAGATCCCCTCTCATCCTTCTAAACTCCAATGTTTAAAGACCCAGTTGATCCAGCCTCTCCTCCTATGTCAGTCCTGCCATCCTGGGAATCAGCCTGGTGAACTTTCGCTGCACTCCCTCAATAGCAAGAACGTCCTTCCTCAGATTAGGAGACCAAAACTGAACACAATATTCTAGGTGAGGCCTCACCAAGGCCCTGTACAACTGCAGTAAGACCTCCCTGCTCCTATACTCAAATCCCCTAGCTATGAAGGCCAACATACCATTTGCCTTCTTCACCACCTGCTGTACCTGTATGCCAACTTTCAATGACTGATGAACCATGACACCCAGGTCTCGTTGCACCTCCCCTTTTCCTAATCTGCCGCCATTCAGATAATATGCTGTCTTCGCGTTTTTGCCCCCAAAGTGGATAACCTCACATTTATCCACATTATATTGCATCTGCCATGCATTTGCCCATTCACCTAACCAGTCCAAGTCACCTTGCAGCCTCCTAGTGTCCCCCTCACAGCTCACACCACCACCCAGTTTAGTGTCATCTGCAAACTTGGAGACATTACACTCAATTCCTTCATCCAAATCATTGATGTATATTGTAAAGAGCTGGGGTCCCAGCACTGAGCCCTGCGGCACTCCACCAGTCACTGCCTGCCATTCTGAAAAGGACCCGTTTATCCCGACTCTCTGCTTCCTGTCTGCCAACCAGTTCTCTATCCACGTCGAAATATTACCCCCAATACCATGTGCTTTGATTTTGCACACCAATCTCTTGTGTGGGACCTTGTCAAAAGCCTTTTGAAAGTCCAAATACACCACATCCACTGGTTCTCCCTTGTCCACTCTGCTAGTTACATCCTCAAAAAATTCCAGAAGATTCGACAAGCATGATTTCCCTTTCATAAATCCATGCTGACTTGGACCGACCCTGTCACTGTTTTCCAAATGCGCTGCTATTTCATCCTTAATGATTGATTCCAACATTTTCCCCACTACTGATGTCAGGCTAACTGGTCTATAATTAATTGCTTTCTCTCTCCCTCCCTTTTTAAAAAGTGGTGTTACATTAGCTACCCTCCTGTCCATAGGAACAGAGTCGACAGACTGTTGGAAAATGATGACTAATGCATCCACTATTTCCAGGGCCACTTCCTTAAGTACTCTGGGATGCAGACTATCAGGCCCCGGGGATTTATCGGCCTTCAATCCCATCAATTTCCCTAACACAATTTCCCGCTGAATAAGGATATTCTTCAGTTCCTCCTTCTCACTAGATCCTCGGTCCCCTAGTACTTCCGGAAGGTTATTTGTGTCTTCCTTCGTGAAGACAGAACCAAAGTATTTGTTCAATTGGTCTGACATTTCTCTGTTCCCCATTATAAATTCACCTGAATCCTACTGTAAGGGACCTACGTTTGTCTTCACTAATCTTTTTCTCTTTACATATCTATAGAAGCTTTTGTAATCAGTTTTTATGTTCCCGGCAAGCTTCTTCTCGTACTCTATTTGCCCCCTCTTAATTAAAGCCTTTGTCCTCCTCTGCTGAATTCTAAATTTCTCATGTTCTCAGTCCTCAGGTTTGTTGCTTTTTCTGGCCAATTTATATGCCTCTTCCTTGGATTTAACACTATCCTTAATTTCCCTTATTAACCACGGTTGAGCCATCTTCCCTGTTTTATTTTTGCCCCAGACAGAGATGTACAATTGCTGAAGTTCATCCATGTGATCTTTAAATGTTTGCCATTGCCTATCCACCGTCAACCCTTTAACATCATTTGCCAGTCTATCTTCGCCAATTCATGCCTGAAACCATCGAAGTTACCTTTCCTTAAGTTCAGGACCCTAGTTTCTGAATTAACTGTGTCACTCTCCATCTTAATAAAGAATTCTACCATGTTATGGTCACTCTTCCCCAAGGGGCCTCGCACAACAAGATTGCTAATTAGTCCTTTCTCATTACACATCACCCAGTCTCGGATGGCCAGCTCCCTAGTTGGTTCCTCAACATATTGGTCTAGAAAATCATCCCTAATGCACTCCAGGAAATCCTCCTCCACCGCATTGCTACCAGTTTGGTTAGCCCAATCAATATGTAGATTAAAGTCACCCATGATAACTGCTATACCTTTATTGCATGCATCCCTAATTTCTTGATTGATGCTGTCCCCAACCTTACTACTACTGTTTGGTTGTCTGTACACAACTCCCACTAGAGTTTTCTAACCATTGGTATTTCGTAGCTCCACCCATACCGAATCCACATCATCCAAGCTAATGTCCTTTTGTACTATTGCATTAATTTCATCTTTAACCAGCAATGCCACCCCACCTCCTTTTCCTTTTTGTCTATCCTTCCTAAATGTTTAATACCCATGGATGTTGAGTTCCCAGCCTTGGTCACCCTGGAGCCATGTCTCCATTATGCCAATTACATCATACCCGTAACTGCTATCTGTGCTGTTAATTCGTCCACCTTATTCCGAATACTCCTCACATTGAGGCACAGAGCCTTCAGGCTTGTCTTTCTAACACACTTTGCCCCTTTAGAATTTTGGTATTATGTGGCCCTTTTTGCTTTTTCCCTTCGGTTTCTCTGCCCTCCACTTTTACTTTTCTTCTTTCTATCTTTTGCTTCTGTCCCCATTCTACTTCCCTCTGTCTCCCTGCATAGGTTCCTATCCCCCTGCCATATTAGTTTAACCCGTCCCCAACAGCACTCGCAAACACTCCCCCCAGGACATTGTTTCTCCTGCCCAGGTGTAGGCCGTCCGGTTTGTACTGGTCCCACCTCCCCCAGAACCGGTTCCAATGTCCCAGGAATTTGAATCCCTCCCTTGTGCACCACTCCTCAAGCCACGTATTCATCTGAGCTCTCCTGTGATTCCTACTCTGACTAGCACGTGGCACTGGTAGCAATCCTGAGATTACTCCTTTTGAGGTCCTACTTTTTAATTTAGCTCCTAGCTCCCTAAATTCGCCTCGTAGGACCTCATCCCATTTTCCCCTATATCGTTGGTACCTATATGCACCACGACAACTGGTTTTTCACCCTCCCTTTTCAGAATGCCCTGCACCCGCTCCGAGACACCCTTGACCCTTGCACCAGGGAGGCAACATACCATCCTGGAGTCTTGGTTGCAGCCCCAGAAACATCTAAATATTCCCCTTACAATTGAATCCCCTATCACTATAGCTCTCCCACTCTTTTTCCTGCCCTCCTGTGTAGCAGAGCCACCCACGGTGCCATGAACCTGGCTGCTGCTGCTCTCCCCTGATGAGTCATCCCCCTCAACAGTACCCAAAGCGGTGTATCTGTTTTGCAGGGGGATGACCGCAGGGGACCCCTGCACTACCTTCCTTGCACTGCTCTTCCTGTTGGTCTTCCATTCCCTATCTGGCTGTGTACCCTTTACCTGCGGTAAGACCAACTCACTAAACGTGCTATTCACGTCATTCTCAGCATCGTGCATGCTCCAGAGTGAATCCACCCGCAGCTCCAGTGCCGCAATGCAGTCTGTCAGGAGCTGCAGGCAGATGCACTTCTCGCACACGTAGTCAACAGGGACACCGGAAGCGTCCCTGACTTCCCACATAGTACAGAAGGAGCATAACATGTGTCCGAGCTGTCCTGCCATGACTTATCCCTTAGATAAACTTAAATTGGCAACAACAATGCTAAAGTTTACTTACTGATATAGAAAAGAAAAAGAAAAACTACTTACCAATCACCAGTCAATCACTTACCCATTTGGCTGTGATGTCACCTTTCGATTTATTTCTACTTCTTTTTTGCCTCCTTGCTGCAGCTGCACCGGCTGGCCTTTATAGGCCTCACCCACGTTGCTGCTCCGCCTCTCGAACTGCCGCCGATCCCCGGGCTCCCGCTGGGCCTTTATAGGCCTCACCCACGCTGCTGCTCCACCTCTCGAACTGCCGCCGATCCCCGGGCTCCTGCTGGGCCTTTATAGGCCTCACCCACGCTGCTGCTCCACCTCTCGAACTGCCGCCAATCCCCGGACTCCTGCTGGGCCTTTATAGGCCTCACCCACGCTGCTGCTCCACCTTTCGAACTACCGCCGATCCCCGGACTCCTGCTGGGCCTTGATGAGCCTCACCCACGCTGCTGCTCCACCTCTAGAACTGCACGCATCTATTCTACGCGCATGTTCGTTTTGAGGGCCAGGATGTGTAGGAATTCATCGCCGACCTAAGACGTCTTTCTGGGCCATGTAAGTTTGAAGACGCATTGGGAGACATGCTGCGAGATTTCTTTGTAATAGGAATCAACCATGATGTGATCCTTCGGAAGTTATTGGCTGCGGAGACGCTGGATTTGAGCAAGGCCATCGCGATTGCCCGGGCATGCATGATGACAGATGATAATTTAAGGCAGATATCATCGAAGAGTCGGAGCTCCACGACAAGTGCTGTAAACAAGATCGTGTCATCGTATGGCAGAGCTGCTTATGGCAGGGCCTACTCAACTGCATATGCGAAACCTGTAGCTGCTCAAAGTCCGCCAACGGATATGAATCCGATTTCACCCTGTTGGCATTGTGGGTGCAATCATCGGCATCATCTTTTAAACGGTACATCTGTAAAGGCTGTTCGAAAGTGGGGCATCTTCAGCGAATATGTCCACAACTGAGCAAGCGTGCTGTGACTCACCACGTGGATGACGATCTCGGGTTGCATATCCAGCACGGACCTGGATATGCAACCCGAGATTCCCGAGGGGGAAGTGTATGGACTGTATTCGTTCCTGACAAAGATCCAACCGATAATGGTTAATGTGAAACTAAATGGCGTGCTGGTATTGATGGAATTGGAGACGGGTGCGAGTCAGTCGATAATGAGCCGAAGGGCGTTTGACAAGCTGTGGGACACTAAAGCTGTGAAGCCTAAGCTGAGTCCAGTCAATGCCAAGTTGCGTACTTACACCAAAGAACTCATACCGGTGATTGGCAGTGCAGTAGTCAAGCTGTCGTATGATGATGTGGTTCATGATCTACCGTTATGGATCGTTCCAGGAAATGATCCAACAATGTTCGGCAAGAATTGGCTCAAAAAAATCAAATGGAAATGGAACGATATCAAAGCGTTGTCATTGGTAGATGACACTTTGTGTGCTCAAGTACTGAGCAAGTTTTCCTTGCTGTTTGAATCACGCATTGGCAATTTCACGGGAGCCAAGGTGCAGATTCACCTGGACACGGGTGCGAAACCCGTCCATCACAAAGCTTAGGCTGTTCCGTACATGATGAGGAAGAAGGTTGAAATTGAGCTGGACAGACTCCAACATGAAGGGGTCATATCACCGGTCAAATTTAACGAATGGGCCAATCCCATTGTTCCTGTGTTGAAGAGTGATGGCACTGTCAGGATTTGTGGAGACTACAAGGTTACGATCAACCGATTTTCAAAACAGGATCAGTACTCGTTACCGAAAGCTGTTGGCCTGTTAGCCGGTGGGAAGTCGTTCACTAAACTGGATCTGATGTCGGCCTATATGACATAGGAGCTCGTCGACATGTCGAAGAAACGTACGTGCATCAACACTCATAAAGGACTGTTTATCTACAGCAGGTGTCCTTTTGGAATTCGCTGGACTGCAGCCATATTTCAGAGGAACATGGAGAGTCTACTGAAGTCCGTCCCTAGAACCATCGTTTTCAAGATGATATTCTGATCACAGGCTGTGACACTGCCAAACACCTGAACAACCTTGAAGAGATTCTACACCGTCTGGACAAAGTGGGACTCAGGCTGAAACGTTTGAAGTGTGTCTTCATGGCACCGGAAGTCGAGTTTCTGGGCAGGAATATTGCTGCTGTAGACCTATAGATTCGAAAACCAAGGCCATCAAACATGCACCAAGGCCTCAGAATGTGACGGTGCTACTTTCGTTCCTTGGTCTACTCAACTACTTTGGTAATTTCTTACCTAGATTGAGCACTTTATTAGAGCCACTGCACGTGTTGCTCAGAAAAGGCAACAACTAGGTTTGGGCTCTGTCTCAAGATAGAGCTTTCGAAAAAGCTACAAATCTGCTTTGCTCTAACAAGTTGCTGGTACATTATGATCTGTGTAAGTATCTAGTATTGGCCTGTGGTGCTTCGTCATATGGGGTTGGCTGCGTGCTCCTACAAGCTATTGAGTCGGGTAAACTACAACCTGTTGCGTATGCTTCTAAAAATTTGTCAAAGGCAGAAAGAGCCTACAGCATGGTAGAAAAAGAAGCTTTAGCCTGTGTGTTTGGGGTTAAAAAGATGCATCAGGCCCTGTTTGGTCTTCGTTTTGAACTTGAAACGGATCACAAGCCACTCATTTCATTGTTTTCGGAAAACAAAGGTATCAATACCAATGTATCGTCCTGCATCCAGAGGTGGGCGCTGACATTATCTGCCTATGATTATGTCATTTGCCATAGACCTGGCACCGAGAATTGTGCTGATGCACTGAGCCATCTGCCTTTGCCCACACCGGAAGTGGAGATGCCACAACCTGTAGATCTACTGTTAATTATGGATGCTTTTGAGAGTGAAGGAACCCTTGTCACCGCTCAACAAATTAGGACCTGGACCAGACAGGACCAGGTTTTATCGGTTGTAAAATATTGTGTCCTTAGTGGTGATCGGTCTGCTATACCTATGGAAATGTGTGATGAGACCAAACCTTACAACCGTCGCAAAGACGAACTATCCTTTCAGTCAGATTGTTTACTGTGGGGTAATCGTGTTGTTATGCCTAAGGAAGGCAGAGAAAAATCTGTACATGATCTACACAGCACTCATCCCGGTATTGTCATGATGAAAGCCATCGCCAGGTCTCACATATGCTGGCCTGGAATTGACTCGGATCTGGAATCATGTGTGCATCAGTGCAATACTTGCATGCAGCTAAGCAGAGTACCAGCGGAATCTTTGCTGAGTCTGTGGTCGCAGCCATCCAAACCATGGTCGGGGATCCACATTGACTTTGCGGGTCCTTTCCTGGGGAAGATGTTTTTTGTCATGGTGGATGCATATTTCAAGTGGATAGAGTGTATAATCATGTCATCCAGTACATCCACAGCTACAATTGAGAGCCTTCTTGTCATGTTTGCTACTCGTGGTCTGCCTGACATTGTTGTAAGCGACAACGGATCTTGCTTCACAAGTCTGGAGTTTCAAGAGTACATGAAACTCAATGGTATTACACATGTGAGGTCAGCGCCATTCAAACCTGCTTCTAATGGTCACGCAGAGCCTGCTGTCCAAACAATCAAGCAGAGTATGAACCGTGTAACTCAGGGTTCACTGCAGACTCGCTTGTCATGCATATTGCTTAATTACAGGACAAGACCCCACATGCTTACCGGGATCTCCCCTGCTGAACTATTGATGAAGAGAGATCTCAATACCAAGCTCTCTCTTGTCCATCCTGACTTGAACGACCGTGTTGAAAATAAACGTCAAAATCAGCAGTGGTATCATGATCGTGCTGCTGTGTCATGTGACATCTCTGTTAACAATCCTGGTATGTGCGAAATTATGATCAAGGTCCCAAGTGGATCGCCGGTACTGTTATGGCTAAGGAGGGTAACAGAGTGTTTATTGTCAGGCTCAAGAATGGGCAAACATGCAGGAAACATGTTGATCAGATAAAGCTGCGGCACACGGATAAACTGGACCAAGTTGAGGAAGATACGATCAGTGACCAACCAACCTATATTCATTCATCAGAGGACTCCACCGTCATCAATGAATCTGGACTTTCAATCTCTGACATGGTCATTGCCACTCCCATCAGATCAGCTACCCAGCCTCCAGTCATAACTGACTTAGAACACTCGCCCAGAACTGGAGTTGAACTGAGATGATCAATTCGTGAGCGGAAAGCCCTGGACCGTCTTAACTTGTAAAATGACTGATACTAAGATCTTGAAGGAGGATGTTGTCATGTATGTATGCTTGGGGTTACTAGCCACCAGGGGGCGCCACTGTCAGAGGTCAATGGGCTGTACGCACGTGTGCGCAGGCCACGTATATAAAGGAAGCCACCATGTAATGCAGGCACTTTGGTCCCTAATAAAGTTGAGCCAGGTTTGCACCTGAGTGAGCTTACAGTATTCAGTCTATCGAGTTATTACATACATAACATTGCCCCCAGCGGGCCATGCGCCCACCACCTGTGGGCCAATGAGCCGCAACACTTGCTCCTCAATGTCGGAGAGGGGTCACATGTCAGGTTCCCCTCCTCCAGTCCTCTGCTGCTCCCGTCTGTTGTGCGCCATCTTGGCCTGCAAAAGAGAGGAACTGGCGTGTGTAAAAGTCCTGCTATGTATGGCGACGATATGCCTGTTGTGGTTGAATAGTTGTGAATGTAGGCAAGGCGTGTGGTGAGGATGTGAGTGAGAGTGTCTGCAGATGTTTGGTGGTTGAGTGGTGTGGAAGTGGTGGTTTGCACAGTGTGTGCAGACAGAGGTTGAGCGGCTGGTATGGAGGAGGTGTGGAAACTTGTACTCATTTTCACCACCCGACATAGATCGCTGAATTTCTTGCAGCATTGAGTGAGGCTCCTCTGCACGTCAGTGCTGGCCAACACCTCCCGGGCCACCTCTTGCCACATGGCACAGAACACCTGTGGTGATGGCCTCCATCCCAAGGCGGGGAAAAGGGACTCCCTCCTGGTCTCTAGTGCCCCCACCAATGCCTCCAAAGCCACATTGCTAACTCTGGTGGCCTCCTCTCTTGAAGGGGGATTTTCAGTTGCCATTTCAGTTCCTTCCTGAACTCCACAGATGAATGGATAACGCCTCTGTAGCGCCCAGCCATTAGCATCTCATTTACTGCCCGCCCGCCCTCACTCTTAGGGTGGAGATTTGCCACAATTTGGCAACCCATCTCGCCAGGTGCTAAATTTTCTCAGAGAAACAAGTTACCGCCCCACATGGGGCGCTGGGGAATTTCGCCTCCATAATCTTATCGGGCCGTAAATTGCGGCCACTCCGGGTGTGTATGATGTGCGCATTCGCCTAAACCCGGCACTTGCGATCTGTTAACATTTCTTTTGATAGATCGTCCGAATGCAAAAGTATAGGGCCTCCGCGGGCTGAGAGATCGGCGATTTGCCCAACTCCTGCCCAGCGAATGTCCTTAAAACTCTTACTGCCTGTCTTAACAGATGAAAAAATAAATGTTATGACTAATTTTTATATTAAAAACCCTGTCCAATAAGGTAAGTTTATTCTTAGCACTGTTAGAACATACTAAAAAAAATTCAAAAAAGTAATATGTAGAATTAATTCAATGTAGAAAAAATATTACTTTGTTGAATTTTTTTTGTATGCTTTAATAGTGCTAAAAATAAACTTAACTTAATGGACAGGGTTTTTAATATAAAAATGATCATAAAATTAAATTTTTCTACATTTAATTTAATTCAATTTCTATTCATTTTAAATAAGTGAGGTGTTTTTTTTTATTTATGTATCGTGTTTTCTTTGTTTTGAGGGTTATTCCCATCGGAGCTCCTATTACTAGCAATGAGAAAATACTTCATTTTGATTGGTGGTCCAGGCCCATGTGATCCCAGGATGCCCGTACGCTCCCGAGATGCATGGGCCTCTGTGCTGGGCTGCACATCTAGGCCATGGAGCGTAAGTGTTCGTTCCTCCGGGACCACCAGATACGTTCGTAAATTTTTTTTGCAGTCAGAGGCAGCGGCCCGCGGGGAAGCCTTCAAACGCAATTTCTGGGCCATAAAGTTGGAGCAGGCCATTTAGGAGGGAAAACAGGGAGCTCTTTTTCACACAAAGGGTAGCATAAATCTGGAAGTCCCTTCCCAAAAGGTTGTGGATGCTGGATCAAATGGAGATTTCAAGACTGAGGTTGCTGGATTTTTGTTCGGTATGGGTGTCAAGGATTAAGGCGGGCAAATGGAGTTGAGGAACAGCACAGAACTCCGATGATCTGCTCAGTGATGTTCCTGGTGGCGGCATGGCTCTCGTTGTATGATCTCATTGAATGGCATAGCAAGCTCGAGGGGCTGAATAGCCTCCCCCTGTTCCTAATGTTCTTATTGATATGATCCCAGGTCATGCTGTCGTGTTTAATACATGTCGGGCACTAAACATACAAACATATAAAAACGGCAGGCAGCTGCTCCATCAAACTTGCCCTACACTCATGATGCCTGGAGCGTTGTGACTGGACACTTTATACCCCCCCCGGCAGCCTTCAGAACATAAAGGGCGCAAGGTCCACTTACGGGAGTGACTGATGTCAAGAGATGATCCAACAGAATATCTACAGCCGACCTGGAAGCAATTCTGGCAAGATTCCTCAGTCTTGATCGCTGTGCAGCCACCCCTGAAACAGATTCAGAAGTGATGCCTTTCACAGA
Organism: Pristiophorus japonicus; assembly: GCF_044704955.1. Taxonomy (NCBI): domain Eukaryota; kingdom Metazoa; phylum Chordata; class Chondrichthyes; family Pristiophoridae; genus Pristiophorus; species Pristiophorus japonicus. The sequence goes on along the minus strand of NC_091986.1, from coordinate 194,330,972 downwards.
TTAATAGCCTGCTGAAAATCACCGTCGAAATTCACTCCCATGTGAATAATGGCCATTGGCGTGAGGTCTGAGAGTCCGAGCAGCATTTGTGCCAACAAGGAGTCAATATATTTGGAGAAAAAAAGAGGGAACACGTTGTTTTCAAAAGAGGCCATTCAGCCCAACTTTTCTATCTCTCCCCATCTCTCTCTCTCTCTTTCGTCTCACTCATCTTGAAACTATTCTGAAAATGGAAGGAACATACCTCAGCACGGCAATGCAGGAGATAAATAAATACAAAACAATCCCAAATGAGCATGCTCATCTATATATAGCCAGCACAGAATTAATTAATTGTACTATTCATAAGAATGACAATTCAAATATATCAGCAGTGCCAAATTACGCTAAAGCATTTGGAGCCAACAGATTTAGCAATTCCAAGAAAGATATTACAGTATAAATGCGCATGAATTATAGATGTTTAATATCACTTTGTGGACTTTTCTATTACAAATTAATTTAAAATTATCCATTATGACACTCAAAAATATGGAATATAGCTTCATTTTCTTATGTTTAATAGGATTAAATTGTTGGCTTTTTTTCCCTCCAACACGGTACAATTATTGTAATACTTTTATTTTAAATATTATTCTTTCAGTGCCTCATTTGATGAGCGGGTAAATTTTTCAATGTAATCCTGTAGGGAGATTTCATCGAACGGCAAACCGGTATTAAATCCCATGCGTGACACTGGTTACATAGATAAGTTGCTGCAGTTTATTCCGTGCCTCTCAAAACTGTTCTGATTTAACTGCGACATCCTGATATTAATCAGTGCCGCATTGGAAAGGCAGCGGTAATGTACAGGCCGCAGCTGCATTGCAGGTTTCACTGGAAATTCAGGCCCAGAAATTGGATAGTCGCACCCCAATCAGGGGCAGCGGTGACACCTAACGAGGCCCGTGGGCCGGACCATGTTAAATTGGTCCGCCGGCCTTATTTGGTTATCTCCAGCGAGTTGTGGTGGCCACTCACGACCCCGGAGGCAGTTTGCCGCTCATGTTAGGGTCAGTCCCTCACGAATATTGCGAAGGGGGCCTGAAACAGACATCATGCCCCCCTACTAAGCTTAAATAAAGGAGACTATGAAGGTATGAGGGCAGAGTTGGCTAAAGTGGACTGGGAAAACAGATGGAAGTGTGGGACGGTTGATGAACAGGGTGTACATTTAAAGAGATATTTCACAGCTCTCAAGAAAAATATATTCCAGTAAGGAGGAAAGGGTGCAAGAGAAAAGAAGGGCCCATCACCAGCCCATTTCCCGTCTACATAAAGACAATAGGAAAGGCCAACATCTCGGTGCATCCCGACACTGACACAATAGCCAGCCAGACTATCAGGCATCGAGGTGCACAAGAAACAATGCTTTACCTTAACACCTCATCCCCACCTCGACTCAAACAATGAGACACTGATTCAGTTTGGGCACAAAAAGGCCGGAACCGAACCGGGTATAAAGGTGAGAGCTGGCAGCACTTGAAGAACACAGACAAGGGGACCTGACGACACCTCGAAGGAAGAGAGAGGGACTCGGTCTCGCAAAAGAACGACCCAGGCTAAAGAACTTCGGAGCGGCCAAAGACAACTGCCACCAGCGGACCCAGACTCCATCCGTGTGCTGAACCAGCGACCGAAAACCAAGGAAGAGAAAAAGGGGGCCCAACCTTGCCCTAAGCAACCGAGCCGCACACCAGGACCGCGCTCCGAGGCCCACCGACTGGACAACCGACGACCGAGGTGACCAGGGGAGGCAACATTCACCCCAGTCCACACCGACAACTCACCCGGCCGAAAAGAAACACAACTGCGAGCCCATACAACCTCCGAGGATAACTGGAGCAAATCCGATTTAAGGTCGGACCCACTATACCCGTCAAAGGAAACTGTGAGTATTACCCTGGAGTCTTCTCCCAACTATCAGCTTAGGCTAGTTAGGTGTGAAGGAGGGGGTGGGTGATAGAGTGGGTATAAGGATTTTAAACTTGTGTAGAAGTTCATTGTGTCCGTTCCTCCCATAAACCTTTTTTTTTCTTAGTTCAAAGTGGTTCAACAAGCCAGTGCGTCGACCTTGTATTTCACTTGGTCCACACTTTGGGGGCTCGCACCAATTTTATTATGTGTGTATTAGTTTTGTATTGTCTTTAGCAACTTAACCTTGTTTAAACACTCACCTGGCTTTTAATAAAGTAGGACTTACCTGACTTTTCCAGGAACATTTCTTGTCTTTTGCATCTCTGAGTGTTTTATTGTGGGAAGCTCATTATCCACCTAAATTCTGAGGTCAGAACCAGATAGGGATACAGGATGCTTCAAAACGTCAAGGTTGCGATTGGGTATAAGCAGCCTCAAACCTATTGGTGGTATCAAACATATCACTAAGCTGTAATTGGGTATAAGCAGCCTCAGACATATTGGTGGTATCAAACATATCACTAAGCTGTAATTGGGTATAAGCAGCCTCAGACATATTGGTGGTATCAAACATATCACTAAGCTGCAAGGGGTCCACTGGTGATAGCAACTCAAATCACCATAGTCTGAAGGTTGCGCCCGGTCACAAGCAACAGTTGAAGGAAAAACCCCTACAATGGAGTATAATGTTGGAAAGTGTGAGGTCATGCACCTTGGCAGAAAAAATCAAAGAGCAAGTTATTATTTCAATGGAGAAAGATTGCAAAGTGCCGCAGTACAACGGGACCTGGGGGTACATGTGCATGAAACACAAAAGGATAGTATACAGGTACAGCAAGTGATCAGGAAGGCCAATGGAATCTTGGCCTTTATTGCAAAGGGGATGGAGTATAAAAGCAGGGAAGTCTTGTTACAGTTGTACAGGGTATTGGTGAGGCCACACCTGGAATACTGCATGCAGTTTTGGTTTCCATATTTACGAAAGGATATACTTACTGTGGAGGCAGTTCAGAGAAGGTTCACTCGGTTGATTCTGGGGATGAGGGGTTGACTTATGAGGAAAGGTTGAGTAGATTGGGCCTTACGCATTGGAATTCAGAAGAATGAGAGGTGATCTTACCGAAATGTTTAAGATTATGAGGGGGCTTGACAAGATAGATGCAGAGAGAATGTTTCCACTGGTGGGGGAGAATAGAACTAGAGGGCATGATCTTAGAATAAGGGGCTACCCATTTAGAACTGAGATGAGGAAAAATTTCTTCACAGAGGGTTGTGAATCTCTGGAATTTGCTGCCTCAGAGAGCTATGGAAGCTGGGCATTAAATAAATTTAAGACAGAAATAGACAGTTTCTTAAACGATAAGAGGATAAGGAGTTATGGGGAGTGGGCAGGGAAGTGGAGCTAAATCCATGATCAGATCAGCCATGATCTTATTGAATGGCGGAGCAGGCTCGAGGGGCTTTATGGCTTACTTCTGCTTCTATTTCTTATGTTCTTATGTATTTGCATGTGCAAAGGGTCCGACACTTGTTTCAGACACAGGCCCCGGTACTTGTGCGGGAGCCTTAATCGTTCTGACAGGCGGCGCACGTCTGGCGCTAAAGGTGCACGTGCGTGCTCCACCCACCATATTTGACACTTAGGCGCTGGTATCATGTCTGGGGCCGGGCGCCAACACATTTCTAGGCCTCATTCTCATGAGTCCTGACCCAAATTGCACACTTTCACCACACTGCAGGCCTTACAGATCGTGTTTTTGTGTCCTATAGACAGAAAGCATTGACTAATGAACACATTTATAATAGCCGAGGAAGTAAAGCAATTAACAAGACTGGCCTTTGTGATCGTTGATTCAGTGAAGCCTTTAACCCTTTGCAATATGTGTTGTATATGCAGACCATGGATGTACTCTATGTGTAGTCACTGTGTGATTGCATAAGTTGGAGACTTGTTTACCTGATGGACTATCAATAAGGTTTACACTGTGTACATACATGCTGGCACCACTAGAGGGCAGAATTGGTGGAGACCGAGGGTTTCCTGCCCTGGTGCAGGGCCCTGTATAAAAGGTTGCTCACCATGCTTGTGGGGCACTCTGCAGTTTGAGTACAACACATTGTCTCGTGGAATCATTCATAGGTACATTAGAGACATAACAATATGTATAACTGTTTCTGATAGATTACAAAAAATCCTAACATAAAAGTGCCTATTACCACTTTCATTGCACACTTGAGAGTCGCAATAATTGATTTGAACTGTGCCACTTGTGAGTTAACATGCCTTAGCATTTCTTCCACAACAACTCTCCAATTTTCTCCCCTTCTCACCCGGAAGGTATTGACTCATGGATGCGATAAAGGTGCTACAGTAGCTTGCCAAGGTGGACCTTCCTTTATCTGTGGGCTTCGACAACGAATATTGACAAGCTACTTACTCAAGGAAGCCATTGCTCCCAAATTCTACCTGTCTTTACTGAGGACCACCTCCAGCAGAGGGGATTGGATGACAATCTTGAACAGAAGCTATAGCTGGTATTTTTCCTCTATTCTGAGGCCAATTCTTCCTTGTATTCTCATTGCCTAAACATAAAGAAGAAAGAAAGAACTTGCATTTATAAAGCACCTCTCACGTCCTCAGGATGTCTCAAAGCCTACTTTTGAAATGTAGTCACCGTCGTAATGTAGGAAACGCAACAGTCAATTTTAGCACAGCAACGTTCCAAAATCAGCAAGGTTAAAATCACCAGATAATCTATTTTGTTATGTTGATTGAGGGATAAATAATGGTCAGTGTAATGTATTTGCTTCATGGGCTCTTTGTAAGAATTCATAACAACACATTGCCATTAAGAACTAGTTGGTTTATTAACAAAGGTTTAACAATCACACTACACATTACCAGTCCATCCACTAGGCTCACAACTGCATACCTCATCATGGATGACCTAGAGCCAACATGGCTGGGGCTTTATTGAATATTGCGAACATCACGCGACTGGCTAAGCCACTCACAATGAAACAGCTCTACAACTCTTTTAGAGGAGACAAAATAAAGCATTTAAATCAAGTACCCCCCAATCTGGGGGGCCACTCCAAACATTTTCCAATGCTCTTTTTTGGTTTTTTTTGGGCATTAAAATTATATAATTTACAAGTGCCCCCTATAAAAGGGGAGGAGGACACTAAAACCCGGATGAAACAGCTCTACAAACCTGTGAGCATACTCGCAGGTGCATACATTACAGCCAGGGCAGCGGGAATAACGCCCCTGCTCTTCTTCAAATAGTATCAGTGGGATCTTTAATGTCCAACTGAGTGAGTAGACCGGGCCTCGGTCTAATCCGAAACACGGCACCTCCGACAGTGCAGCACCTCCTCAGCACTGCACTCGAGTCTCTGCCTGGATTTCCTGCACATGTCTGTGGAGTGGACCCACAACCTTCTGACTCGGAGGTGACTGTGTTGCCAACTGAGCCACAGCTGACACTATGGTTAATATAATTAGTAATTATTAACCCAGAGGCTAAGGATTCAAGGTGGGAGGGTGGGGATTGGGGGCGGGGGGGGGGGGGGGCACGGAATTTTAACCCCCAAAAACGTGTGGGTTAGGATTGGGTAGGTGATTAAAGTAATAAAAATGTGAATCCTGACCCCAACCCACCCACTTCCGGGTTTAATGGAGGCGGGATGAGGGGTAAGCAGCCAACTCGCTCCCAGGTGGCGGGCTGGCACTTTAAATATGATAATGAGGCCGGACGCCTCGGATTTAGCCTGTGCTCGGCCGGGGGATCCCGGGCCTCAGGAATCCCGGGCCTCAGGAATCCCGGGCCTCAAGAATTCCGGCAGCTGCTGGCCTCCCAAGTTACCCCACCATCAGCCCCCCGTACCCCCTGGGTCGGGGATCGGACTTCCCCCGGGATCGGAGCCTCCCCACCGGGGTTGGGGATCGGACTCCCCCCGGGATCAGACCCTCCCCACTGGGGTCGGGGATCAGACCAGCATGCTCTTATATTTAAAGCAATTGGTAGAAGGTTTAAAGGGGATTTGAGGGGAAATTTCTTCAGCCAGAGTATGGTGGGGGTCTGGAACTCACTGCCTGAAAGGGCGGTAGAGGCAGAAACCATCACCACATTTAACAAGTACTTGAATGTGCACTTGAAGTGCTGTAACGTACAGGGCTATGGACCAAGAGCTGGAAAGTGGGATTAGGCTGAAAAGCTCTTTATTGGTTGGCGCAGACACGATGGGCCAAAATGGCCTCCTTCCGTGCTGTAAATTTCTATGATTCTATCAACTGGTGAAGCAGTTGAACATCACTTGGAGGGCTTCAACTCCCACTATTTAAGAATAGTTCAGCAGTCCCACCACTGACTGAGCTAGCCGAATCCTGAAGGACAGAGCTGCCAGACTGGGCCTGTGTGACCATCATAGGCGGTTCCTCGAACAAGGATGACCTGATTCTACACCAAAAGGGATGAGTTCACAGATGTTTCAATGAATGACCCGATGTTCCAGTCCTGCACTCCAACTGAAGGGGTGGAAGATGCCTGTGCATGGATTTTTTTAACGTGTGGTGACCGTTGCACATCAGCCACCACATGGGCTTGACAGAGCTAGCTCTTTATCCAGTGGCAAGGGTTAACCAGGACGACTGGAGACCTGCTCTGCTGCACAGACCTATTGCGCACACAAATCGCAGTGTGGGCTGGCCTGTGCTGCCCCTAGGCCCTCGCCTCTTCTGGGCCCCGTACCCTCATTCGCCACCACCTCCGCCACGACCTCTCGCCGTTCCTCCGCCACAAACATTCGCCGCACCTCCGCCACGATCCCTCACCGCTCCTCCGCTGTACCAGGGCCCCGCCGATGTTCCTGCCCACGCTCCAAGCAGCGACCTGGTTTGGCCCATCGTGTCCGTGCTGACCGACAAAGAGCTATCCAGACTAATCCCACTTTCCAGCTCTCAGTCCGGAGCCCTGTAGGTTACGACACTTCGAGCGCACATCCATGGATTGCCCTGTGTAAGGCTGCAAGGAAACTTGCCTAATTAGATTTTGTAACACTTTATTGTAACATTAAGGTACCGGGTGTACTGAGTGTAACTATTTTTGCTCCATCCAATATCAGACACCTGGAGTAAAGGGGGAAGATCCTCTGTTTAAGACCAAGGCATGTGTCTTCTAATCTCTACCATGCCTGTGTAACCCAAATCACATATTGTGCCACATCCTGACCTCTGAAAGCCTCATCACCATCTACAAGGCTCAAGTCAAAGGTATGATGGAATAGTCACCACCCCGCTGGATGGGTGCAACGCTATTCAGGACAAAACAGTATGCTCGCTCAGCGCCCCTGCTTCTGGACCTAATTACCCCCTCCATAACTGGCACACCGTGAGCACAGTATCTACAGGACACACTGCCGCGACTCACCTCTGTCGCTTTCAACCATTACCCCTGAGGGCTCGATCAGCAATGTTGTAGGAACACCAGCACCTCCAAGTTCCCCTCCAAGTCACACACACAAAACATCCTGACCTGCACGTATAGTTATTGGTTCACCTTTGCTGGGCCAATAACCTTGAATTCCTGACCTTTGCAGTGTCAGCTGCGCACATTCAGAGGCTGAACTCCAAGTCATAGTCAACATCTTCACTGAGGTGTACGAAAGCCTGGGCCTTACATTAAACATCCATAAGACAAAGGTCCTCCACCAACCTGACCCTGCCACACAGCACTGCCCCCCAGTCACCAAGATCCACGGCGCGGCCCTGGAAAATGTGGACCACTTTCCATACCTTGGGAGCCTATTATCAGCAAGGGCAGACACCGACAACAGCCTCCAGTGTGCCAGCGCAGCCTTCGGCCGCCTGACGAAGAGAGTTTTCAAAGATCAGGCCCTCAAATCTGGCACCAAGCTCATGGTCTACAGGGCTGCAGTGATACCTGCCCTCATGTATGGCTCAGAGATGTGGACCATATACAGTAGACACCTCAAACGCTGGAGAAATACCATCAACGATGTCTCTGCAGGATCCTGCAAATCCCCTGGGAGGATAAATACACCAACATCAGTGTCCTCGTTCAGGCCAACATCCCCAGCGTCGAAGCACTGACCACACTCGACCAGCGCCGTTGGGCAGGCCACATTGTCCGCATGCCCAACACGAGACTCCCAAAGCAAACGCTCTACTCGGAACTCCTACAGGGCAAGCGAACCCCAGGTGGGCAGAGGAAACGTTTCAAGGACACTCTCAAAGCCTCATTGATAAAATACAACATCCCCACCGACACCTGGGAATCCCTGGCCAAAGACCGCCCTAAGTGGAGGAAGAGCATCCAGGAGGGCGTTGAGCACCTCGAGTCTCATCGCCGAGAGCATGCAGAAAACAAGCGCATCCCACCCACCCTTTCCTTCAATGACTGTCTGTCCCACCTGTGACAGAGACTATAATTCCCATATTGGACTGTTCAGTCACCTGAGAACTCACTTTTAGCGTGGAAGCAAGTCTTCTCCACTTTCAAGGGACTGCCTATGATGAAGAATATGATGATGGTATGTGGGAGCTTGCTGTGTGCATGTTGGCTGCTGACTCAAATTTTTGCTAGCCGTGTCCCATTTTAGGCACATTACAACAGTGACTACACTCCAAAAGTACTTCATTAGCTGTAAAGCGCTTTGAGAAGTCCGGCGGTCGTGAAAGGCGCTATATAAATGCAAGTCTTTTTTTTAAATCAAATTGTACTATTTTAACAGGGTAGAGTTAAGGTGATTGACAGTAGAACCAAAGGCGACATGAGGAAAAAATATTTAACGCAGCGAGTGGTTAGGATCTGGAATGCACTGCCTGAAAGGGTGGTGGAGGCAGACTCAATCGTGGCTATCAAAAGGGAATTGGATAAAGACCTGAAGAAAAATAAATTGCAGGGCTACGGGGAAAGGGCGAGGGAGTGGGACGAGCTGAAGTGCTCTTGCAAAGAGTCGGCACGAGCTCAACGGGCAGAATGGTCTCCTTCTGTGCTGTAACCATTCTCTGATTCTATGATTCCATGATTCTATGATTCAAAACTGGGGTAAGTCAGTGGTTCTCAAACTGTTTTGGTTGCAAGACCCATTTTCAAATGGATTACTAATCACGGACCCCTCATCCAAATTATAATGCGATGTAATATTCATAATAAGAAAGTGTTGCGTGTAAAGAGTGTTTTAATAATGCTTTCAAGGAAAAAGGTATTTGCTCACAGCTATCAGCGAGACTGGTGTACCTACTTTACACACAAATTCTGGGCACTCTGCAGCAACACACAGTCACTATTAGCCATTCAGCGCTGGGCAATGTTTAAAGCCGTCAGCAAGCTGGCAGGGTGAGTGACGGCACAAGCACCCATGGCTGCTAGTTTATGAATCCCCTACACCAGGTTGCAATAATCTTAAATAGCCGATTTCGTTGACACTGATGTTCCACACAAAAAACATGCAAGCAGTGAGTCATTACCTTTCCAATAACATATTCCAATCATTAATTGAAGGGCTCATCATCATCATAAGCAGCCCCTCGGAATCGAGGGAGACTTGCTTCCACTCTTAAAATGAGTCCTCATACGAGAACCACAGTCCCTGGCACAGGTGGGACAGATAGTCGTTGAGGGAAAGGGTGGGTGGGACAGATTTGCCTGCCAAACGCTCTTTCTGCTGCCCGCGCTTGATTTCTGCATGCTCTCGGCGATGAAAGTCGAGGTGATCAGCGCCCTCGCGGATGCACTTCCTCCACTCAGGGCGGTCTTTGGCCAGGGTCTCCCAGGTGTCAGTGGGGAGGTTGCACTTTTCCAGGGAGGCGTTGAGGGTGTCCCTGTAACATTCTCTTAAGAGAAGTAGCAACAGGGATTGTGGATGTATTGGTTGTAATTTACCAAAATTCCTTGGATTCTGGGGAGGTCCCAGCAAATTGGAAAACTGCAAATGTAATGCCCCTATTTAAAATAGGAGACAGACAAAAAGCAGGAAACTATAGACCAGTTAGACTTGGAGGAAGGGACCGAGGGTAACATAGCCAAGTTTGCTGATGCTACAAAGGTGGGAGGAAAAGCAATGTGTGAGGAGGACACAAAAAATCTGCAAAAGGACATAGACAGGCTGAGTGAGTGGCCATAATGATGGAAAGTGTGAGGTCATGCACTTTGGCAGAAAAAAATCAGAGAGCAAGTTATTATTTAAATGGAGAAAGATTGCAAAGTGCTGCAGTAAAGCAGGACCTTGGGGTACTTTTGCATGAAACATAAAGGGATAGTATGCAGGTACAGCAAGTGATCAAGAAGTCCAATGGAATCTTGGCCTTTATTGCAAAGGGGATGGAGTATAAAAGCAGGGAAGTCTTGCTACAGTTGTACAAGGTATTGGTGAGGCCACACCTGGAACACTGTGTGCAGTTTTGGTTTCCATATTTACGAAAGGATATACTTGCTTTGGATGCAGTTCAGAGAAGGTTCACAAGGTTGTTTCCGGTGATGAGGGGCTTGACTTATGAGGAAAGATTGAGTAGGTTGGGCCTCTATTCATTGGAATTCAGAAGAATGAGAGGTGATCTTATCAAAACGTATAAGATTATGAGGGTGCTTGACAAGGTGGATGCAGAGAGGATATTTCCACTGATAGAGGAGACTAGAACTAGAGGGCATAATCTTAGAATAAGGGGCCGCCCATTTAAAACTGAGATGAGGAGAAATTTCTTCTCTCAAAGGATTGTAAATCTGTGGAATTCGCTGCCTCCGAGAGCTGTGGCAGCTGGGAGATTGAATAAATTTAAGACAGAAATAGACAGTTTCTTAAACGATAAGGGAATAAGGGATTATAAGGAACGGGCAGGGAAGTGGACCTGAGTCCATGATCGGATCAGCCATGATCGTATTAAATGGCGGAGCAGGCTCGAGGGGCCGTATGGCCTACCCCTGCTCCTATTTCTTATGTTCTTATGTTCTTATTTCCTCTGCCCACCTTTGGCTCATTTGCCATGAAGAAGTTCCGAGTAGAGCGCTTGCTTTGGGAGTCTCATGTCTGGCTTGCCCAGCAGAGCTGATCAAGTGAAGGACTAGCCTCTATTTAATAACACATCCAACTTTTGAATGAATTTTGCTAGCCGCGACCCATTTCAGGGTGGATTCGGCGCTGTCCCACATCTAGTGAGGAAGCCTTCATCAAGAGGAGCGTGTGTCAGAGTCAGGCCTCCAACACTGTGGCCCTGATTCTCCAACTCTCCCTTGCTCTGGTTACGGCATTTACTGCAAACTTTCGAGACACTGTACGTCTCACCTATTGTTATGCTTGGCCCAGGTCCAATACCAGAGAACTTGCATAACAGCACACACTTATACAGTAGATATGTCTGTAAAAGGAAATGAAAGAACTTAAGGGCTGGATTTTCGGCTTTTGAGATTTCGGGGCGGTAATGGTGGTGGGGCGGTCCTGATAGAGCCTGCAAAAATGTTTGCGCCCTCGTCTGCAAATTTCGCCAAAAAATTAGGTTCCATGATCGGGGGCACAAAATCAGTCATTACACAAGGAAGTTTTTGTGCCATAGCCGAAAATTGTGATGTTAAAAATGTTCAACATTTTGCGCATGCGCAGAGGCTTTCCAATTTTCCAGGCACAGGCGGTACTTTAGGGTGCGGTGGTTTCTTGTGTGCATGCGCCAGTTGTCCCGGCCCACCTCAGACACAGCGGGGGAGCAAGATAGCAAAAGTTTCTATAGGTATATAAAAAGGAAAAGAGTGGCTAAAGTAAATGTTGGTCCCTTAGAGGATGAGACTGTGGAATTAGTAATGGAGAACATGGAGATGGCAGAAACTCTGAACAAATATTTTGTATCAGTCTTTACAGTAGAGGACACTAACAATATTCTAACAGTGGATAGTCAAGGGGATATGCGGGGGAGGAACTTAACACAATCACAATCACGAAAGAGGTGGTACTCAGTAAGATAATGGGACTAAAGGCAGATAAATCCCCTAAGCCTGATGGCTTGCATCCTCGGGTCTTAAGAGAAGTAGCGGCAGTGTTTATGGATGTATCGGTTGTAATTTACCAAAATTCCCTGGATTCTGGGGAGGTCCCAGCAGATTGGAAAACTGCAAATGTAATGCCCCTATTTAAAAAAGGAGGCAGACAAAAATCAGGAAACTATAGACCAGTTAGCCTAACATCTGTGGTTGGGAAAATGTTGGAGTCCATTATTAATGAAGCAGTAGCAGGATATTTGAAAAAGCAAAATTCGGTCAGGCAGAGTCAACATGGATTTATGAAGGGGAAGTCATGTTTGACAAATTTGCTGGAATTCTTTGAGGATGTAACGAACAGGGTGGATAAAGAGGAACCACCCTGTGGTGTATTTGAACTTCCAGAAGGCATTTGACAAGGTGCCACATAAAAGGTTACTGCACAAGTTAAAAGTTCACAGGGTTGGGGGTAATCGATTAGCCTGGATAGAGGATTGGCTAACGAACAGAAAACAGAGAGTTGCGAAAAATGGTTCATTCTCGGCTTGGCAATCAGTAACCAATGGGTGCTGCAGGGATCGGTGCTGGGACCCTAACTATTTACAATCTATATTAACCACTTGGAGGAAGGAACCGAGTGTAACGTAGCCAAGTTTGCTGACGATACAAAGATGGGAGGAAAAGCAATGTTTGAGGAGAACACAAAAAATCTGCAAAAGGACATAGACAGGCTAAGTGAGTGGTCAAAAATTTGGCAGATGGAGTATAATGTTGGAAAGTGTGAGGTCATGCACTTTGGCAGAAAAAAATCAAAGAGCAGGTTATTATTGAAATGGAGAAAGATTGCAAAGTGCTGCAGTACAGCGGGACCTGGGGGGTACTTGTGCATGAAACACAAAACGATAGTATGCAGGTACAGCAAGTGAATCTTGACCTTTATTGCAAAGGGAATGGAGTATAAAAGCAGGAAAGTCTTGTTACAGCTGTAGTGGGTACTGGTGAGGCCACACTGGAATAGTGCAGTTTTGGTTTCCATATTTACGAAAGGATATACTTGCTTTGGAGGCAGTTCAGAGAAGGTTCACGAGGTTGATTCTGGAGATGAGGGGATTGAGTTATGAGGAAATGTTGAGTAGGTTGGGCCTCTACTCATTGGAATTCAGAAGAATGAGAGGTGATCTTATCGAAATGTATAAGATTATGAGGGCGCTTGACAAGGTGGCTGCAGAGAGGATGTTTCCACTGATAGGGGAGACTAGAACTAGAGGGCATAATCTTAGACTAAGGGACGGCCATTTAAAACAGAGATGAGGAGAAATTTCTTCTCTCAGAGGGTTGTAAGTCTGTGGAATTCGCTGCCTCAGAGAGCTGTGGAAGCCAGGACATTGAATAAATTTAAGAAGGAAATTGGCAGTTTCTTAAACGATAAGGGGATAAGGGGTTATGGAGAGTGAGCAGGGAAATGGACCTGAGTCCATGATCGGATCAGCCATGATCTTATTAAATGGCGGATCAGGCTCGAGGGGCCGTATGGCTTACTCCTGCTCCTATTTCTTATGTTCTTATGTTCTTATTGTGTTCTCCAGCCATTGCCTCTTCAGGATGCACTTGCCTTCTTGCACCCTAATCATTGTCAAGCCTCCTCGCACCACTCCCATTGCTGAAATGCGTTTTGCAAACATTACTCTGATCCGCTGTGCTACCTGCCTCTCATCTCCTCCCAATCTTTGAAAAACTTCAGTCACCTGCCACACAGGTTGAAGTGAAAACATTTGCACATTCACACAGTGGCAACTATTGAACTATGGAAGGCACATGTGGCACAACAGGCGGTGGACCCTTACTGAATCCTTCTTTTTGCTCTGATTGCAGGCCAAGCTCTCCTATAACAGACGGGAGCAACGGCAAACAGGAGATGGACAGCTGCAGCTGCTGGAGCTCACCGAGGTGTAGCAGCGAGTCTCGGTCCTCATGGGCGCCCCAGTTCGGACACTAGCCGGGGGCGATGCCGAGGCCCCTTCGGGTAGTGAGGGTATGTAAATGGAACTTGCAAGTGCTGTGATTTCCTTGACCCCTAATATGAAGTGGCCTAGCCCCTTTACATGAACATGTCCAATGCCACCTTCCTGCTATCACCCTGCCCCCTGCTCTGCTGCTAACCCCATGTCTGTTGTTTTGTGCTTACAGATGACCAGCCGCAAGCGCATCAGCCTTCCCGTGAGGCATCTACATCTGGTCATGGCGGAGATGATGAGGGAGGGTGTTATGTTCAGAATAAATCCACAGGACTGTATCGCAAGCTCAAACTGTTGTGACCATAATCTCTTTATTTAGACTCCAGAGTGAGGAAGCAGCATGGTGAATCATCTTTTATACCTGCTTGTCCCAGAGTGCACAGGTGACCCTTAGGTCTCCCACAGGTGTGCCCCCTAGTGGCAAGTCTTACATTTTGGTCAGGTTTACATACATACATACATAACATCACTCCCCTCCAAAGTCTTATGTGCAAGTTATTTGCAAGTTGAGGCGATCTGGCGCCCCACGTCCCCAGGTCGATCGCCTGGGTTGAAATCTTGACGTAGTGGGTTCATCCTCATGGTTGACAGCGAAGTTGATCCTGTTAGTGGGTCGCTGGTGCCAGGTCCTTTCACAGTGGTTCCTGGTTATCTGTGGTTCACAGTTTTGTCCAGTCCAAATGCTTTACGCGTTAGCCCAGTACACGGTTTCACAATCAAATGCTCCATTTGCAACACATGCACTCCATTCCCCCCCTTGGCTAATGCAGTGTTAGCGGTCCAACAGGGGCCCTGAACATGGCCTACATCACCAATTCTGATGTTGCGTGGGGGGGCCGTGCGATTTTGGTGCATTCTCTGCTGATAGCCTACAGAAGGTTCAGTTCTGAGTGATTCTGTCTGGTGACTGCGTAGCACCCAGGATAGCTGGGTCTGTAGAGAGTCTACCGAGACACGCATGGTGCTTGGTTTTAGTGATTTGGGCTGCCTGCTCTGGGCTATTGTCGCTGACCCTGAGGTCATAGCAAGCCCAGGATGGCCGCAATGGCCCTGAGACTTTCGGTAGTGGCGGGAGGCCGAGTGGTCCCCGTGGGTCCTGGGCCGTAGTATGAGGGTCCCGGCCCACCGACTGCGTGTAGCCGCCCTGCCTTACTTTGCAACGTTGGGATGGAGCTTTCGTCTTTGCGATGGATAGGTTGCAACATCCCCTCTTGCAGTTCACCTTTGGCAGGCGGTAATGTGGGATCCTGGCTGGTCCAGGTCCTAACCTGGGGGCCGTTACAGTTGACCCCTCGCTTTCTAGCACTTCCAAAACCGCAAGTTGGTCTGCAGGCTGTGCCGCTTCCACCCCAGTGATGGGCAATGGTAGCCAACTGAGGGCATTAGTATCGTTCTCAGTGCGTGGCCTGTGGCAGATCATGTTACAGTGCACAGACAGTGTTAAGACGTTCTCGAAACAATGCATCGATAATGGTGCCTCTGCTCTCCCAAACTTGTGGGATGGGCGGCTTGTCTGACTCGAGCACATATTGGGGCACTCTTTGGTACGTCTCTTTAGTCCCGTGAATACAGGCTGCTGCTTTGTTAACTTATTGGATACATGTTTAATCGTTTGGGGCTCGCCCGCTACTTTTGCTTGCTGCACAACACTCCCGACCCCGTGCGGTAAAATCTCACTTGCTACGAATACTTTGTTAGATACATATACAACTGGTTGGTGTTCGCCCACTACTTTGGCTTGTTGTAAGGTCCCTCTTCCATTCCGTGGTCTGGACGCCCTCTTGTCCGTGTCCGTGATGTCGACTGCCGCGATCTTCCTCCCCAGGGATTTTGCCTCTGGCGTCGGGAAGACGCATTCGGATCGTTTTGGACGGAGTCCCACTCTGCTTGGTCGACCTGGAGCCTCTTCTATCATCGCGAAGAGGTCGTCGGCTTCGGGTGGTGGGTGCCGCGCCTATATGGCTGCTCGGTTGATCTTCACCTCCTCGTGGTCGTGATGAGCGGCCTGTGCCTTGGGGACCTGCAAATGGATCTGCACTTCGATGCCTGGTTCAGCTGAAGGTGGGGGTTTGCTCAGCTTTTGAGAAGGGGAGATGTCGTTCGCCGGAGAGGTCTTCCTAGTTCCATTGAATCTTCCCCATCCACCTTCTACCAAGCAACGTTGGCCCATCACTTGAAACAATCCACAGTGGTAAATCGTGCACTGCTCCCTCATGGGATACTCTTATGTCCACACTACCAATAACTGGTATCAGTTCCTTGGTGTAGGTGCGCAGCTTTGCCTGAATCGGGATCAGCTTGGGTCTCTGTGCTTCATCGCTCCACAGCCTCTCGAATGCCTTCTGGCTCATAACTGATTGACTCGCCCCCGTGTCTAGTTCCATGGAGACTGGAGTGCTGTTAAGTTCAAATTTTAACATTATCAGAGGGCTTTTGGTGGTGAAGGTGTGTATCCCATATACTTCCTCTTCATCCTCAGGTTCAGTTGCCTCTCCTGCTCGTTCATCGTGATCCTTGCTGGATCGGTCGTCCTCTCCTGACTCTGCCACGTTGTGAGTCAGAGATCGTTTGCGCATTCGCTGGAGGTGCCCCATTGTTCCACAGCCCTTGCACACATAGGGCTTGAATCGACATTGATGAGCTCTATGGCTGCCCCCGCAGCGCCAACATTATGCTAATGGCGCCCCACGGCAGGTTCTGAGTCACTCTAGGCCTAGGTCTGATCTCTGCAGTTATGTGGGGCCTGCCCTGCACCTTTCTGCCTGCTGAAAACATTATTTTATGCACAGTACTTGCCAGTGAGCTTCGATTCTGTGAAGATATCTGTTTTGTGTTATCGCTCGTGGATATGAAGGCTTGGGCTATTGTGATGGCCTTGCTCAGATCTAGGGATTCGGCAGACAGCAGTTTGTGAAAACTGACCCCGTGGCCAATTCCAAGCACGATAAAGTCTCACAACATTTCCCCCAAGGATCCTGCAAATTTGCACTGTCCCACAAGGCGTCTTAGGTCAGAGACAAAATTTGCCACGTTCTGGCCCTTGGAGCGATGGTGCATGTTGTGACCTTGGTTTCTTTATTCAGACTCCAGAGTGGGGAAGCTGCATGGTGAATCACCTTTTATACCTGCTTGCCCGAGGGTGCACAGGTGACCCTTAGGTCTTCCACAGGTGTGCCCCCTAATGGCAAGTCTTACATTTTGGTAAGGTTTACATATAGACGTAACAGAGGGGATGAAAGTGTGCTGCCTGAAGCTCACAGCCCAGCAGTCGCCCGGCAGCTGAATCTACATCTGGGGACGCCGCCGATATCCTGCGTTTGTGTTGTCGGACGCTCCTGGTCCCTGTGGACTATAGCAATGCCAAGTGGAAGGGGAGGCTCGGAGGCCAGCTCCCCAGACAGTGAGTCAGCACATTGGTCCTGCTGAAAGACAGGCAGACATGGGCTTGGACTTAGTGGCAATGTCCAGAGAGAACACAGAAATGCACCGCAAGCTCATGGGTGCATTGGGGAGTGTCCCCGAGAGCATCGACAAACATGCTGCAAGTGTTTCAGAGGCTGTCACACATTGTCCCTGCATCTCAGGACTCCAGCGAGGCCACCCCTGCCCACTCACAGAGGCAGGTGGCCTCCAGCAGTGACAGTGGCATTCCAGAGTGTGTGCCGCGTGCCATTGATCACGTCACAGCGTCGATCGCATTGCAGGCACAAGCTACGCTGCAGCTTGGTGATGTAATGCTATCGCTGACTGCTGACATCCTCTGTCTTTCCCACTGTCCAATGGTGAAGTGATGCTGCCGAAGCAGGCCAGCAAGTTGTGGTGACACATCGTGCTCCGGATGCTGAGGCTCAGCCCCGTCTTAGAGTGTCATTGGTTCCCAGGAAATGGAAGGTGCTGTCCTTCCTCAGGATGACAGCATTCCGGCTCCCACCATGGACTCTCCCACCATGCACCTTACTCGGTCCACACCACAGCCATCAGAGAGTGCTTCTGCCGCTGGTGAGGCGCAGCAATCCGCAGCTGGGCCTTCCAGGCCCAGAGCTGGTCCAGGGCGTCATCCTGAGGTGTCTGCACTGTCTGGCCCACCAACACAGCAGCCCTCAAGCAGCCTTATTGCAGCCACTGAGGCCTCATTGAGAAGGAGCAGCAGGCGTGGGAGGGGGATGAAGGGGAGGTGTGGTAAATCTCAGGGCAAGTTCCCTTAAGGGGTCTGAGAACATGTCGATGCCCTCCTGTATTGTGATGACGCTTGTAAAAGTTCAGTTGAAATAATCAAATGCATTTTTCTTGAATGCCTTGTAGCAGAAGGCTGTTTATTGAACTGGTGTGTTTTGTTACGGCAGGGGGGGGGGGGGGCGACTGTTTGTTACTTTGTGGGGGTAAATTTTCACTTTGACCGTTTGCCATTGTTGCCGTGTGTATCATTCCAAAGTTCACCGGAGATGTGTATGTATGAATGCACATAGCGTGGCCAGTTTTAGCTCCATCCACCAGCTTCCTCCAGTTAAGCAAAGCTCTCCATTATGAGCTGGCGATGTGCAGTTCTTGATCCGGCAGCATCTGAATGCGGCCTCCCCCTGGATGGGGTGGCCAGGCTCCTCTTCATCATCCTCCTCTTCCTGAGGTGGGCCTGCAATCCCCACTGGCAATGCCTGGCCCCTCATGACAGCCAAGTTATGCAGCATGCAGCACAACACAATGAATTCTGACACCTGTTGAGGGGCGTATTGAAGGCTGCCTCCAGAGCGGTCCAGGCATCTGAAGCGCTACTTGAGCACCCCAATTGTCTGCTCTATGATGTTGCTCTCATTATAGTGTTGCTCTGCTTCTATGGTGGGGTTGCGGAGGGAGGTCTGCAAGAGTGGGAGAGCTATAGTGGTAGGGGATTCTATTGTAAGGGGAATAGATAGGCGTTTCTGCGGCCGCAATTGAGACTCTAGGATGGTATGTTGCCTCCTTGGTGCAAGGGTCAAGAATGTCTCGGAGCAGCTGCAGGATATTTTGAAGGGGGAGGGTGAACAGCCAGTTGTCGTGGTGCATATAGGTACCAACGATATAGGTAAAAATGGTTGAGGTCCTACAAGACGAATTTAGGGAGCTAGGAGCTAAATTAAAAAGTAGGACCTCAAAGGTAGTAATCTCAGGATTGCTAGAAGTGCCACGTGCTAGTCAGAGTAGGAATCACAGGATAGCTGAGATGAATACGTGGCTTGAGGAGAAGGGAGGGGTTCAAATTCCTGAGACATGGACAGTTCTGGGGGAGGTGGGACCAGTACAAACCGGACGGTCTGCAACTGACCAGGACCGGAACCAATGTCCTAGGGGGAGTGTTTGCTAGTGCTGTTGGGGAGGGGTTAAACTAATAAGGCAGGGGGATAGGAACCTATGCATGGAGACAGAGGGAAGTAGAATGGGGGCAGAAGAAAAGATAGAAAGAAGAAAAGTAAAAGTGGAAGGCAGAGAAACCCAAGGTAAAAAGCAAAAAGGGCCACATTACAGCAAAATTCTAAAGGGGCAAAGTGTGTTAAAAGACAAGCCTGAAGACTCTGTGCCTCAATGCGAGGAGTATTCATAATAAGGTGGACAAATTAACTACACAGATAGCTGTTAACGGATATGATGTAATTGTCATCACGGAGACATGGCTCTAGGGTGACCAAGGCTGGGAACACAACATCCAGGGGTATTCAACATTCAGGAAGGATAGACAGAAAGGACAAGGAGATGGGGTGGCATTGCTGGTTAAAGAGGAAATTAATGCAATTGTAAGGAAATACATTAGCTTGGATGATGTGGAATCAGTATGGGTGGAGCTACGAAATACCAAAGGGCAGAAAACGCTAGTGGGAGTTGTGTACAGACCACCAAACAGTAGTAGTGAGGTTGGTGACTGCATCAAACAAGAAATTAGGGATGCATGCAATAAAGGTACAGCAGTTATCATGTGCGACTTTAATCTACATTTTGATTGGGCTAACCAAACTGGTAGCAATGCAGTTGGGGAGGATTTCCTGGAGTGTATTAGGGATGTTTTCTCGACCAATATGTCGAGGAACCAACTGGAGGCCATCCTAGACTGGGTGATGTGTAATGAGAATGGACTAATTAGCAATCTTGTTGTGCGAGGCCCCTTGGGAAAGATTGATCACAATATGGTTGAATTCTTTATTAAGATGGAGAGTGACACAGTTAATTCAGAGACTATGGTCCTGAATTAAGGAAAGGTATCTTCGATGGTATGAGACATGAATTGGCTAGAATAGACTGGCAAATAATACTTAAAGGGGTGACGGTGGATAGGCAATGGCAAACATTTAAAGATCACATGGATGAACTTCAACAATTGTACATTCCTGTCTGGAGTAAAAATAAAACAGGGAAGGTGGCTCAACCATGGCTAACAAGGGAAATTAAGGACAGTTTTAAATCCAAGGAAGAGGCATATCAATTGGCTAGAAAAAGCAGCAAACCTGAGGACTGGGAGAATTTTATAATTCAGCAGAGGAGGAGAAAGTGTTTAATTAGGAGGGGGAAAATAGAGTATGAGAGGAACCCTGCTGGGAACATAAAAACTGACTACAAAAGCTTCTTTAGATATGTGTGAAGAGAAAAAGATTAGTGAAGACAAACAGTCAGATTCAGGTGAATTTATAACGGGAAACAAAGAAATGGCGGACCAGTTAAACAAATACTTTGGTTCTGTCTTCACGAAGGAAGACACAAATAACCTTCCGGAAATACTGGGGGACCGAGGATCTAGCGAGAAGGAGGAACTGAAGGAAATCCTATTAGGCGGGAAATTGTGTTAGGGAAATTGATGGGATTGAAGGCCGATAAATTCCTGGGGCCTGATAGTCTGCATCCCAGAGTACTTAAGGAAGTGGCCCTAGAAATAGTGGATGCATTGGTGATCATTTTCCAACAGTCTAACGACTCAGGATCAGTTCCTATGGACTGAATGTAACACTACTTTTTAAGAAAGGAGGGAGAGAGAAAATGGATAATTATAGTCTAGTTAGCCTGACCTCAGTAGTGGGGAAAATGTTGGCATCAATTATTAAAGATGAAATCGCAGGACCAGGATCAGTCCAAGTCAGCATGGATTTATGAAAGGGAAATCATGCTTGACAAATCTTCTGGAATTTTATGAGGATGTAACTGGTAGAGTGGACAAGGGAGAACCGTGCATGTGGTGTATTTGAACTTTCAAAAGGCTTTTGACAAGGTCCCACACAAGAGATTGGTGTGCAAAATTAATGCACATGTTATTGGGGGTAATGCACTGACATGGATAGAGAACAGGTTGACAGACAGGAAGCAGAGAGTCGAGATAAACCGGTCCTTTTCAGAATGGCAGGCATTGACTAGTGGGGTGCCGCAGGGTTCAGTGCTGGGACTCCAGCTATTTACAATATACATTAATGATTTAGATGAAGGAATTGAGTGTAATATCTCCAAGTTTGCAGATGACATTAAGCTGGGTGGCGGTGTGAGCTGTGAGGATGAAGCTAAGAGGCTGCAGGGTGACTTGGACAGGTTAGGTGAGTGGGCAAACACATGGCAGATGCAGTATAATGTGGATAAATGTGAGGTTATCCACTTTGGTGGCAAAAACACAAAGGCAGACTATTATCTGAATGGCGGCAGATTAGGAAAAAGGGAGGTGCAACGAGACCTAGGTGTCATGGTACATCAGTCATTGAAAGTTGGCATGCAGGTACAACAGGCGGTGAAGAAGGCAAATGGCACGTTGGCCTTCAGAGCTAAGGGATTTGAGTATAGGAGCAGGTAGGTCTTACTGCAGTTGTACAGGTCCTTGGTGAGGCCCCACCTGGAACATTGTGTTCAGTTTTCATCTCCTAATCTGAGGAAGGACGTTCTTGCTATTGAGGGAGTGCTGCGAAGGTTCACCAGACTGATGGCAGGACTGACATATGAGGAAAGACTGGATCGACTGGGCCTATATTCACTGGAGTTTAGAAGGATGAGGGGGGATCTCATAGAAACATATAAAATTCTGACGGGACTGGACAGGTTAGATGCAGGAAGAATGCTCCCGATGTTGGGGAAGTCCAGAACCAGAGGACATAGCCGAAGGATAAGGGGTAAGCCATTTAGGACTGAGATGAGGAGAAACTTCTTCACTCATAGAGTTGTTAACCTGTGGAATTCCCTACCGCAGAGAGTTGTTGATGCCAGATCATTGGATATATTCAAGAGGGAGTTAGATATGGCCCTTACGGCTAAAGGGATCAAGGGGTATGGAGAGAAAGCAGGAAAGGGGTACTGAGGTGAATGATGAGCCATGATCTTATTTAATGGTGGTGCAGGCTCGAAGGGCCGAGTGGCCTACTCCTGCACCTATTTTCTATGTTTCTATGTTTCTATGAGCCAGGTGGCTAGGCTGTATCCTTTGACCCCAACCAGCCCGCCATGCCCTTCCCTTTGTCGCTGAAACATTCGTATGTCACTGCTCCCACATAAGATGAAAGCATCATGTGCGCTCCCTGGATAGCGAGCATTCACTGCGAGGATGCACTGATCCCTGCGGCACTCCATTAGTTACTGTTTGCCAACCGGGAAATGACCCATTTATCCCGACTCTCTGTTTTCTGTTAGTTAACCAATCCTCTATCCATGCTATATATTACCCCCAACCCCATGAACTTTTATCTTGTGCAGTAACCTTTTATGTGGCACCTTATCGAATGCCTTCTGGAAATCCAAATACACCACATCCACTCGTTCCCCCTTTATCCACTCTGCTCGTTACAAATGTTAGGCTAACCGGTCTATAGTTTCCTGCTTTCTGCCTGCCTCCTATTTTAAATAGGGATGTTACATTTGCAGTTTTCCAATCCGCTGGGACCTCCCCAGAATCCAGGGAATTTTGGTAGATTACAATCTATGCATCCACTATCTCTGCAGCCACTTCTTTTAAGACCCTAGTGCTGTGTATAGAAGAACTCCAAGAGGCTGAGTACTGTGAGCTGAACTTAGTGTGACCTTAGTCTTCTTTATTACAACTCCAGAGTGCCTAAACAACATGACAGCCAACCTTTTATACTGGCCCTGCACGTTTGTGCAGGTGACCATTTGGACTCCATCAGTTGCAACCTCTGGTGGCAAGTATTACATGGTTACATACATAACATCTAGGTTGCAAGTCATCAGGTCCAGGGAGCTTGTCCGCCTTTAGTCCCATTATTTTACCAAGTACTACTACTTTAATGATAGTGATTGTATTAAGTTCCTCCTTCCCTATGGCCCCTTGATTATTCCCTTTTTGGATGTTTTTAGTGTCTTCTTCGATGAAGACCAATACAAAATATTTGTTCAAAGACTCTGCCATTTCCTTGTTCCCCATTATTAATTCACCAGTCTCATCCTCTAAGGGACCAACATTTACTTTAGCCACTCTTTTCCTTGTTATAAACCTATAGAAACTCTTACTATTTGTTTTTATATTTTGTGCTAGTTTACTTTCATAATCTATCTTCCCTCTCTTTATTATTATTTTAGTCATTCTTTGCTGGCTTTTAAAAATGCCCCAATCCTCTGGCCTCCCACTAGTCTTGGCCACATTGTACACCCTTGTTTTCAATTTGATACCATCCATTATTTCCTTAGTTAGCCACGGATGGTTATCCCTTCTCTTACAGTCTTTCCATCTCATTGGGACATATTTTTGTTGAGAGTTACAAAATATCTCCTTAAATGTCTGCCACTGCTCATCAACCGTCCCACTCTTTAATCTATTTTCCCATTCCACTTTAGCCAACTCTGCCTTCATACCTTTGTAGTCTCCTTTATCAGGACACTGGTTAGAGATCCAACAGCAGGAACCCCCCCCCTACTTTTCCCCCTCCATATTGCAAAGCACGCTGAGGCCGATTGTGGGGCCCCATTTGCTGCCTGGTTGAGATCGACGAAGTTAGAACAGACCGGGATCAAACCCGTAATTGCCGTGAGCGGTATGCCTCAGCCATTCACTGCCTAAACTCGTTGAGCTGTTGGGAGAGCTTTCACTACATAAATCTCTTGAGTTAGAT
Source organism: Pristiophorus japonicus (assembly GCF_044704955.1). Taxonomy (NCBI): domain Eukaryota; kingdom Metazoa; phylum Chordata; class Chondrichthyes; family Pristiophoridae; genus Pristiophorus; species Pristiophorus japonicus. Next base: position 194,306,960 of record NC_091986.1, on the reverse strand, counting down.
GTTCCAGGATTATTTATTAACTGTTCTGAAGCTCACACAAGCATAATTTCATCTATATGCCCTTTTTAACCATCAAAATTTACCCATAAATTTAAATAAAATTTTTTCAAAAATCGTAAGTTAATGTAGATGGTGCTACAGATTCTGTGTAAATTCATGTTGAGCTCTGGTTAGAAAAGATGATTCATTATGTATGTGACTATGGAGCGATTTGCTCCAATTTAACACTGCTCGTATGCAGCACTTACAGAGCTATCGTGAAGGATTCATAACAGCAGTGGTGTGACACTCCATACAATCACTTTCCTATTTCATGCAAATCAGTACCCAGTGACTGAACTAGTTTTACAAATTCTGTTGTACAAGCACCACCATCCTACTTTGCATGCATTCATCTCATGTTACAGGCAGCAAGTTAAACATGCAAGCAGAACAGCCGAATATTTCAAAACAATCTTTTACTGGCAGCCTTGTTCTGCCACTTCATGATTGGGTAGTAACCGTTCCTCATTTTTCTGTGTTTTATGTTTTATTTCCAATTCCAGTAATAGGGGATTTTCTTTCCATGTTGTGCTTTCTCGTGCCAAACCCTTCCTTCACTGGAGGTTATTTTAACTTTTATCACTGGGTAAAAAACGTGAGACAGCGAATCGGCACCTCACCTAATTTAGTTTCCTACTGACTTCAATGGACAAGAAAATCGGTTGAGATGCACTTATGAACTTTCAACTGTCTAGCCTTTGGCCCTCCTTTCACTATGACATTTCTGAAGCTGACATTTTAACTAATAAGGGAATTAAGCATTACGGGGAGCGGGCGGGTAAGTGGAGCTGAGTCCACGGCCAGATCAGCCATGATCTTGTTGAATGGTGGAGCAGGTTCGAGGGGCTAGATGGCCTACTCCTGTTCCTAATTCTTATGTTCTTATGTACCGCTTTGCTCAATCATGTCCTCACCTTTGATGCCCTAGTTCCTGTTATAACAATTATTCTCTCTCACCCTGGTCGTTCCCCCTGATACAGCCCTGATCTTCGCTCCCTTAAGCCCAAGGGACGCAGACTTGAATGGATATGGCAGACAACTGCTTTAGCCATTCACCGTCAGATCTGGCTGGACCAAATGAAGCATCATCGGGTCTGGCTCTCGTCTGACACAATTGCTCACTATTCCAGAATCATTCTGGAATGCAAAGATAAATCCCGGCTTCTATTCTCTACTGCTAACCCTCTTTTAAAACCCCTCTCCCCTGTCTCCACCCTCACCTCCGACAATGTGTGAGGAGCTCATGAATTTCTTTGTCTCTAAGATTGAGACCATCCGTTCGGCCGCCTCTACCTCTTCCCTTTCTTCCCCTAGCCCACCGGGCTAAACTTCCTCTAAGGATCCCCCCTGCCCAAGTCCTCACCTAACACCATTCTCCAGTTTCTCTCCAATCACCCCTTATGACATTTCCAAGCTCATCCTGCCCATGAGACCCACTTCCTGCTCCCTTGACCCTATTCCCAACAAACTGCTGACCACCCAACTTCCTTTACTGGCTCCCATGTTAACTGACATTGTTAACAATTCTCTCTCGTCAGGTACTGTAACCCTCTCCCTCAAATATGCCATCATCACCCCTCTTCTCAAAAAAGCAACCCCTCCGCCAATGCAAACTACCACCGCATCTCCAACCTCTCTTTTTCTCTCTAAAATCCTTGAATATGATGTCGTCTCCCAAATCTGTGCCCAGCTTTCCTGCAATTTCATGTTTAAATCCCTCCAATCCGGATTCCATGCCTGCCACAGTACCAAAATGGCTCTCATCAAAATCACAAATGACATCCTTTGTGACTGTAACAAAGGCCTTCGTCCTTCTTAACTTGTCTTCAGCCTTTGACATGGTTGACCACTCTATCCTTCTCCAACACCTCTCCACCGTCGTCCAGCTGGGTGGGACTGCACTCGCCTGGTTCCATTCTTATCTATCTAATTGTAGCCAGAGGATCACCTGCAACGGCTTCTCTTCCTGCCCCCCGCTTCGTTACCTCTGGTGTCCCCCAAGGATCTATCCTTGGTCCCCTCCTATTTCTCATCTATATGTTGCCCCTTGGCGACATCATCCGAAAACACAGCATCAGTTTCCACATGTACGCTGATGACACCCAGTTCTACCTTACTACCACTTCTCGCGACCCCTCCACGGTCTCTAAATTGTCACACTGCTTGTCTGACATCTAGTTTGGGATGAGCAGAAATTTTTTCCAATTGAATATTGGGAAGACCGAAGCCATTGTTTTCAGTCCCCGCCACAAACTCCATTCCCTAGACAATGACTCCATCCCTCTTCCCAACTTCTGTCTGACGCTGAACCAGACTGTTCGCAACATTGGTGTCATATTTGACCCTGAAATAAGCTTCCGACCACATATCCGCAGTATAACTAAGATCAACTATTTTCACCTCCATAACATCGCCCATCTCCGCCCTTGCCTCAGCTCATCCGCTGCTGAAGCTCTCAACCACGCCTTTGTTACCTCCAAACTTGACTATTCCAATGCACTCCTGGCTGGCCTCCCACATTCTACCCTATGTAAACTAGAGGTGATCCAAACCTCTGCTGCCCATGTCCTAATTTGCACCAAGACCCGCTCACCCATCACCCCTGTGCTCATTGACCTAAATTGGCTCCGGTTAAGCAATGCCTCGATTTCAAAATTCTCATCTGTGTTTTCAAATCCCTCAATGGCCTCATCCCTCCCTTTCTCTGTAATTTCCTCCAGTCCCACAACCTCCCCGAGATGTCTGCATTCCTCTAATTCTGCCCTCTTGAGCATCCCTGATTATAATCGCTCAACCAATGCTGTTTGTGCCTTCTGTTGCCTGGGCCTCAAGCTCTGGAATTCCCTCCCTAAACTTCTCCACCTCTCTATCCTCCTTCAAGGTGTTTCTTAAAACCTACCTCTTTGACCAAGCTTTTGGTCATCTGCCCTAATTTCTCCTTATGCAGCTAGGTGTCAAATATTTGATCTCATAACACTCTTGTGAAGTGCCTTGGGAAGTTTCAGTACGTTAAAGGCGCTATATAAATACAATTTTTTGCTGTTGTTGTTTCCTAAACCTCTCCACCTCGCTACCTCTCTTTCCTCCTTTAAGGCTTCCTCTCCTTAAAAGCTACCTTTTTGACAAAGCTTTGGCCATCTGCTATAATTTCGTCTTATGTGGCTCGGTGTCAAATGTATTTGTTTTGTCTTATAACACTGCTGTGAAGCACCTTGGGACGTCTTACCACGTTAAAGGTGCTATATAAATAAAAGTTGTTGTTGTTGTTGATGTTGTTTAAAATGAGCTGTTGATTCGCTATCACCTGTTTCTCGCCTGGTGAAAAAAGTTGGAATTAGCCCCGATAACTCTTAACTCTCTATAAAGCTCAAGTCTCCCCACGCCCCCTGCGGATTATATTACTGCTCCCAAGTCTGAGGAAGCTATTCCGACACTTCTCTTCCACTTCTAGAGGCAGGAAGAATGTTCCCGTTGCTGGGGAGTTCCAGAACCAGGGGTCACAGTCTAAGAATAAGGGGTAAGCCATTTAGGACTGAGATGAGAAGAAACTTCTTCACTCAGAGAGTGGTTAATCTGTGGAATTATCTACCGCAGAAAGTTGTTGAGGCCAGTTCATTAGATATATTCAAAAGGGAGTTAGATATGGCCCTTACCTGGCCAAAGGGATCAAGGGGTATGGAGAGAAAGCAGGAAAGGGGTACTGAGGTTGAATGATCAGCCATGATCTTATTGAATGGCAATGCAGGCTCGAAGGGCCGAATGGCCTGCTCCTGCACCTAATTTCTATGTTTCTATGTTTCTGTGTTTCTAGACCTGATACAAGAGAAACTTTTCTGATTGCAGGAAAGGTAAATGCTTAAATCCCAAAGAAATAAACTCTTTTTTCATGCAGCTCTTATCACAGTCTTAGGTTGTCGCAAAGCATTTCACAGTCGATGAATGCTTTTGAAGTGCACTTACTGTTGCTATGTAGGAAAATGCAGCAGCCAATTCGCACACAGCCATGTCCCACTAACACCAATGATAGTGATGCTTGTGAGGGCAACCAGGGGAACTTCCTGCTTTTCTTGGGATGCCATGGGATCTTTTACGTCCACCTGAGCAGGCAGCTGGGGCCTCAGGTTAACATCTCGTCTGAAAGATGGCAGGAATGCACTCAGGTCTCGGACTAGATTATGTGCAGTGCTGCGAAGTGGGATATAATCCAAAAACCTACTGGCTCAAGAGATGAAAGAAATGAAAGACTTGAAAGGGTATTGAAAGACTGTATTTTCGGTTCCCTTGCGCCTCTGGTAGCGCCCCAGAGGGGCTGTAAAGGGTACTTTTGGGTGTACAGACATCCATCTTTTACTGCCAGGTCAGCAAATTCAGCTCAGGGTTTGCAGCGGCACAAAAATTTACTGCCCCACCCTTTAGTTTCAGTGAGATCATGACGCCAATCATCGTGTAATGCTCCGCCAGCGCACCGGATGCAAAATTAGGCCGTAATGCCCCATTATACGCCCGCCCTTATGCCTGAGAACTCACTTGTGGAGTGGAAGCAAATCTTCCTCGATTTCAAGGGACTGCCTATGATGATGATGATGATGATAAAGAAACTGCATAGATTCATACAAATCATCCAACACATATTGGGCAAATACCGGTAGCACCAACATGCCCGCTATAAGCTGCAGCCAGAAGGGCAGAGCTGACTGCTGGGAGACAAAGGGTACGGCCTCATCACCTGGCTCATAATGCCCCTACGTGCAATCCGGATGGAAGGTGAACGGGAATACAACATGTCGCGCATTGCGATGTGCAGCATAATAGAGAGGACCACTGGCATCTTGAAACACTGAGCTGGATGGTGGTGTGAGCTGTGAGGAGGATGCTAAGAGGCTGCAGGTTGACTTGGACAGTGTAGGTGAGTGGGCAAATGCATGGCAGATGCAGTATAATGTGGATAAATGTGAGGTTATCCATTTTGGGGGTAAAAATACGAAGGCAGAATATTATCTGAATGGCGGCAGATTAGGAAAAGGGGAGGTGCAACGAGACCTGGGTGTCATGGTACATCAGTCATTGAAAGTGGGCATGCAGGTACATCAGGCGGTGAAGAAGGCAAATGGCATGTTGTCCTTCATAGCTAGGGGATTTGAGTATAGGAGCAGAGAGGTGTTACTGCAGTTGTACAGGGACTTGGTGAGGCCTCACCTGGAATAATGTGTTCAGTTTTGGTCTCTTAACCTGAGGAAGGATGTTCTTGCTATTGAGGGAGTGCAGCGAAAATTAACCAGACTGATTCCCAGGATGGCAGAACTGATATATGAGGAGAGACTGGATCGACTGGGCCTGTATTCACTGGAGTTTAGAAGAATGAGAGGGGATCTCATAGAAACATATAACATTCTGACGGGGCTGGACAGGTTAGGTGCAGGAAGAATGTTCCCGATGTTGGAGAAGTCCAGAACCAGAGGTCACAGTCTAAGGATAAGGGGTAAGCCATTTAGGACTGAGATGAGGAGAAACTTCTTCACTCACAGAATTGTGAACCTGTGGAATTCTCTACCGCAGAGAGTTGTTGATGCCAGTTCGTTAGATATATTCGAGAGAGAGTTAGATATGGCCCTTACAGCTAAAGGGATCAAGGGGTATGGAGAGAAAGCAGGAAAGGGGTACTGAGGTGAATGATCAGCCATGACCTTATTGAATGGTGGTGCAGGCTCGAAGGGCTGAATGGCCTACTCTGCAACTATTTTCTATGTTTCTACGTTGCTATGTTTCTATCATTCTATGATTCTACTTGCAATACTTCCCTGAGATTTTTGATCAGTTCACTGTTGTGTGCTGCATGCTGCATAACTTAGCCATCATGAGGCAGCAGCAGCTGGTAGTAGAAAACCCACCTCAGGTGAGAGTGGCTGATGATGAGGAGGAGGAGGAGGACGTGGAAGCCATGCAACTATCTGAACCCGGAACACGACGCTGGAGGAGGGCGGGCTGTCGTGCCCATTTAACGATTGCTCGAGCAGCTCATCCGTGAACGCATTGCTGCTTGAAGGCTCAGCGGCAAATATTCCAAATGGACAATGTTTACTGTTTGTATTGTGTTCCTAACACAGATGAGGCTGCACACAGGGAGGTTAAAGTAACAATGACCTCAGTTATTAATAAAACACTGCAGAGTGAGGAACAGGCCTTCGGGGCTGGCTTATATCCAGTGCTCCCAAGGGATGCTGGGATCCCTTGGGACTTCAGGGGATGATCTCCCTGGTGGCGGAACATGGGAGTGCATGCTTTACAGAGACACAACATCACTCCCCCCGCAAAGTCAAAGTGAAAACTATTTACAAGGTGAGGCGGTCAGGAGCCTTTCTTTCCCTGGTGGACCGCCTTGGTACAAATGTCTGTTCTGGTGTGTTGGCTGTACCCTCGCTGGGCTGGTGTGTTGTTGGCCCTGCAGGGCTGCTGGGTGAGCCTGGACTTGCTGGGCTGCTGGGCATGATGGGTTCAATTTCCTGGTCCGGCGTGGTGTCGTTGATCCTTTGGGTGTGTGTTGTGGGCTTGAAAAAGGTGGTGTGGGTTGTTCAGGGCAGTCTGGGAACCGCAGCCACGTTTGGTCCAGGTACTTCCTGCAAATTTGTCCATTGTCTAGTTTGACTACAAACACCTTATTCCCTTCTTTAGCTATCACCGTGCCCGCGATCCACTTGGGACCATGTTCATAGTTTAGCACATACACAGGGTCATTCATATCAATTTCCCGTGACACAGTGGCGTGGCCATCGTTTACATTTTGTTGCTGCCGTCTGCTCTCTACCTGATCATGCAGGTTGGGGTGAACCAGCGAGTATCTGGCTTTAAGTGTCCGCCAACAAGGTGTGAATTGCATTGTATTCATCCTTTGTTGCGGACTCTGAGTCATCTGGGTCACCTGAGGCCTGCTGGCAGTTGCAGACTCTTGGTTTCTGCCCTGTACATTTCTGCTCACAAACGCAGTTCCAGTTAATTTATGAACATTGCTTGTATTTGTGTGCTGAGAGATTTGTTTGGTGTTTTCACTGCTGGACATAAACGCCTGTGCTATCGCAATGGCTTTGCTGAGGGTCGGTGTCTCTACAGTCAAATGTTTTCGTAGGATGGTCTCGTGACCAATGCCCAGTACAAAAAAGTCTCTGAGCATTTGCTCTAGGTAGCCATCAAACTCACATTGTCCTGCAAGTCGCCTTAGCTCGGCGACGTAGCTCGCCACTTCCTGACCTTCAGATCGCTGGCACGTGTAGAACCAATACCTCGCCATCGGCACGCTCTCCCTCGGGTTAAGATGCTCCCGAAACAGTGTACACAGCTCCACATATGACTTATCTGTGGGTTTCACCGGAGCCAGAAGATTCTTCGTGAGGGTGTAGGTCGGTGACCCGCAGACCATGAGGAGGACCGCTCTCCTTTTTGCAGCGCTTCCTTCTCCATCCAGCACGTTGGCTACAAAGTATTGGTCTAGCCGTTCGACATAGACTTCCCAATCCTCACCCTCCGAGAACTTCTCCAGGATGCCCACAGTTTGCTGCATCTTTGCGTTGGATTCGTATTCTCGTCGCCAGTTATTGTGTTCCTAACACAGATGAGACTGCAACACAGGGAGGGTAAAATAACAGTGACCTCAGTCTTTAATAAGACACTCCAGAGTGATGAACAGGCCTTAGGGGCCGGCTTATATACAGTGCTCCCAAGGGATGCTGGGATCCCTTGGGACTTCAGGGGATGAGCTCCCTGGTGGCAGAACATGGGAGTGCATGCTTTACTGATACACAACAGTTTGAACCTGTTCCGTAATGTTGTGTTGTGTTACTGGAACAAATGATGGAAATTATTCTTCTTCACTTCAGAAAGTTGCATTAATAATGAACCAAATAATGGAAATGATTCAGTTATAATTTAAAATATACTTTATTCAAAAGTTTAACAAACATTTGTTTCTACTTAACTTAACTTTAATAAAAATATTCTTGTATCAAACTGTCAGTTAAGATCACTCACAAACTTTAAGATCACTTACAAACTTTTAAACTTGTAAATTTATATAACTTACAAAAAACTTTTAATTTGAGAACAGTTACAACAGTAACAACAATAATAATAACAACAATAACAACAACAGCAGCAAAGGAAGGCTGCACCCATCTCTCCTCCACCTTATTCTAAGACCGCCTGCTGCGCTTGGTCTTGTCGACTCCACCCCTGCTCGCAGGCGGTGGTGCAGCGTTCCTCGGGTTGGTACCAAGCTTATTCTTTCGAACATCTCAGGAAATGTGAACTTCTTGATGGGAGAGCGGGCAGCCGTTAATGTGGAAGGCGAAGCTTGGGCCTCTTCAGAGGCTGGTGTGGGGATTGGAGTGGGAGTGGCAGTTGATTCTGTCAATGGGTGCGGGGTCGGGCGTGTTCCCTTATTGCAACAACTAACTCCAACATTCCCTCCCTCATGTCCCCTGACAGTTTCTCAACTACCTGCAACATTCCCTCCCTCATGTGCACCGACATTGTATCTGCTGCCTGAGATATTCCCTCCCTCATGTTCCCGGACAGTGTTCGCATTTCTCGCGATGGTGTTGTTACTTCTCCCAACAGTCCTAATACCTCATCACCCACCCCACTGATGGTGTCCAGGACTGATTGCGTAAGATCAATGCTCTGCACTCATTGCTTTCATCTGAACCACATCTGTTAGATCCTGCACCTCAGGAAAGCGCTGTCGAGCTCTCCTTCCCCTCCTCACCCTGGGTGTGGCTCGCAGCATCCCACTGGGACCCACAGCCTAGGACGGTGGGGCCCTGGGTGTGCTTCGCTGCATCCCACTGGAACCTCCAGCCTCGGACTGTGGGAAACCATGGAATGTCCCAGAAACACTCGTATCACTCAGGAAAGGGGCTGGCACCTCAATAGGTGGCAACTGCACATCCTCCAAAGTGAGTATAACACTGGGGGCTTCATCCATCCCCTCCCCCATCCACTCCCCCTCACCCCCATGCTCTTGGTCTGGAAGGTGGGATTGAAAGATGTTCTCCTCTTCAGGCTCGTCCGCGTCCGAATCTTCTTCTGCATCATCAGGGTTGGCATCACGTTCTGCAAAATATAATAGAACAGACAAATGGTTAGCAGCAGAGGAGGGGGCAGGGTGGCATGAGTAGGCACACACAGAGCAGGCAGCAAGCTGATTTGAAGGACCACAATGAATCATAGCACATTGCATCAACTGAAACGTAGCTGATGGAGACATCCCCATGAACCGAAGCATGGCTAGCCCGCGCAGGACTTAACAATTAGCAAAGCCAGACTCTGGAATTTGCAGGACTTACCCTCTCCCTCGAGTGTGGGCCCGGCTTGTGCAGTGGTGGTTGCTTTTCTCCAGGCAGGACCCATCAAAGCAGCGACCCTCTCTTCCAAGGGTGTCAGTGGGTGCAGATTTGCCGGGCCTCCTCCTGTTCGAATTCTTTCCCATTTGTTGTGTGCAACCTTCCTCTGCAAAGATGAAAATATAAATTTTTCGAGAGGGTATCTTTCTGCTGGGTGGGACATATACAGCTGTTCACATTTACAATTGCAATTCCAGTGAATAAACAAAAATATTACTTACTCTAACTACTTGACCAAGGACCTGCCGCTTCTTTTTGCACTTGCCTCCAGACCTCAAGGTGGTCACCATTGCACAGTAATCTTCTGCAAGTTGGTTCTAGCGTTTCTTCATTTCTTTTGGTGAAACTTTTATGTGACCTCTGCTGGTGTCCAGCTCGTGCCATCTGGCCTCAATTACAGTTACTAGTGCCTCCACCTCATCCTGGAAGAAATTCTTGGTCCTTGAGCTGCGTTGCATCTTGTATTGCTGCTCTGATTTTTCCAATGAGAATTAAAGTTCTCACACACAACTGGCTCTTTAAAAATGGCCGAATGCAGACCGGGAGCTGTACTGGGCATGTGCGTCCTTAGCAATCACGTCAAAAACGTCCTTTTTTTTCCTGCGCATGCGCAGAAGGAGGGACATCGTTGTTTTCTTGGCACAGACATTAGGCTCCACCTCCGAAGCTACAGGACAGGCTGCGCGGCACCAATTTCAAAAATAGAACGGGGAAACTTGGTACTTATTTTTCTGGAGTAGAAAAAACAGGCGGAACTCTGGCAATACACAAAAAAACTGCATTGGGGAAAATTGAGCCCAAAGTGCTGGAGAAATTAATGGGACTAATGGGCGACAAATCCCCTGGACCTGACGACCTGCATCCTAGGGTTTTAAAAGAGGTAACTGCAGAGATAGTGGATGCACTGACATTAATCTTACAGAATTCCCTAGAATCTAAAACCAGTCCCCAAGGATTGGAAGGTAGTAAACATAACCCCACTATTTAAGAAAGGAGGAAGAGAAACAATGGGGAACTATAGGCCAGTTAGCCTGACATCAGTAGTAAGCAAAATGCCAGAATCTTTTATTAGGGACGTGGTAACAGAGCACTTAGAAAATCGTAATATGATTAGGCAGAGTCAACATGGTTTTATAAAAGGGAAATCGTGTTTGACAAATCTGTTCAAGTTTTTTGCCCTCTGTAACTAGTAGGATGGATAAGGGGGAACTAGTGAATGTAGTGTATTTGCATTTTCAAAAAGCATTCGATGCGGTGCCACACAAGAGGTTATTGCACAAAATTAGCACTCATGGGATTAGGGGTTATATATTAGCATGAATTGAGGATTGGTTAATGGACAGAAAACAGAGAGTAGGAATAAACGGGACTTTTTCGGGTTGGCAAGCTGTAACAAGCGGGGTACCACAAGGATCAGTGCTTGGGCTTCAGCTTTTCACAATCTATATTAATGACTTAGACGAAGGGACTGAGTGAAACATATCCAAATTTACTGATGTTACAAAGTAAGGTGGGAAAGTAATCTGTGGGGAGAATGCAAAGAGGCTGCAGAGAGATATAAACAGGTTGACTGAGTGGGCAAGAACATGGCAAATGGAATACAATGTGGGGAAGTGTGTAGGGAAAACAAAAGTGCAGAATATTTTTTGAATGGTGAGAGACTGGGAAATGTTTGTATTCAGAGGTTCCTGGGTATCCTATGAATTGAGATTGAGTGGACTAGGCCTATATTCCCTTGAGTTTAGAAGAATGAGAGGTGATCAAATTGAAACATATAAAATTCTTAAGGGGTTTGACTCCAATGCCGAGAAAATGTTTCGCCTAGCTGAGGAATCTAGAACACAGGGCCACAGTCTCAGAATAAGGGGTCGGCCAGTTAGGACTGAGGGAATTAAGGAATATGGAGATAGTGTATTAATATAGAGTTGAGGTAGAAGATCAGCCACGATTTTATTGAATGGTGGAGTAGACTCGAAGGGCCAAATGGCCTATTCCTGCACCTATTTCTTATGTTCTTGTGTATTACTGAAGAAACTGCAAAATGAGGTTTTCTTTTTAAGGTAGAGTGCCATAGATTAATTTCTCCTAATTCCCCTCCCCTCCTCTCTTGAGCACTGATCTTGCTGGAGTATTGTACACAGGCACTGCCAGGACTCGAGCGCCTTGTACATGTGGCCATTTTTTTTATGCGTGAGTCACGACAAAGAGTGTTAGCAGGCTACGCAACTGCACAACAAGTCTATCATCCATGTGCAAACACTTCCCAACAGAAGTTACTGAATAGCAATCAGGGGAATGTTGGATGATTTGTGTCCCTGCTCAACTCCCTAACCCAGGAACACTGAAGCTAATAATCGTAGCCGGACAGTAATGTCACTTGGGATCATCTCAATCAACAACAACAACTTTCATTTATATAGCACCTTTAATGTAGAAAAGCACTTGACAGAGGCACAAGAGGGGAAAAATGGGCACTGAGCTGAAGAAGGTGATGTTAGGAGGGTTGTCCAAAAACTTGGTCACAGAGGTGGCTTTCAGAGAGGATCTTAAAGGAATAGGGAGTGCTGGAGAGGTGAAAGGGTTTAGTGGTTTAATTCCAGAGTATGGGACCGAGATGTCTGAAAACACTGTGACCAATGATGGGTTGATGGAAGAGGGGGGGGCGGATATACAAGAGGCCAAAGTTTGAATGGTGAGTTGAAGGGGTGGAGTTGCAGCGATGAAAGATATTACAGTGATAGGGAGGAGCAAGGCTATTGAGATATGTAAACAATTTAAATTGTACATTTGAGGCATTGGGAGACTGGGAGCCAATGTGATTCAACAAGGACAGATGGTGATTGGCAAGAGGCAAAGGATATGGACAGCGGGGATTTGGATGAGCTGAAGTTTACAGAGGCTGGAGGATGGGAGGCCAAACAGGAGAGCATTGGAATAGTTGAGTCTGGATGGGATAAAAGCTTAGGATAATGGTTTCAGGGGTCGATGGGCTGAGGTAAGCAGCAGAGTGTGGGGATTAAACCTAAAACTATCTGTAATTTTAACCTCAAGAGCATTGGAGGAACTGCAAGAAAGGTTCTTTCACAGGTCTGGGAGCTAGAAATTGTCATGTGAGGGAATCAGATGATACTTTTTCCAAGCTCTTCTAACACAAGTGGGCTGCATGCCTGCATGGCTTATAGTCAAATTTCACAAGATAATTGCAGTTGAGGAAGGCCAATTTGCCCAGCATACACCTGGGTTGAAATTTATCAATCCAGAGATTAGTTGCTACATCTCATTTCAGCATCCAATTATTTCCTGAATTATTCCAGGATTTTTGCTTCCACTGCTCTATCTTGAACTTTGTTCCACATTTTGATCACTTTTTGTGTGAAGAAGGATAGCAATATTTACCACTTACTAGTTTGAACTTGTGGCCCTAATTCTTAATTGAAAGTAATAATCCGGGTTACTCTTTTTGATATCCTTAAAAATCTTATGGGATTGACTATTTGTACTGCCCTTTTTCGGTCCTTCTGCGCCTGTGTCCTCTCGAGACTCTGCCCCCGATGCTTCCCGCCTGAACGCGTTTACCAGAAGTGCAGCCCCGAACACGTTCATTCTGGAGCCCTCCGCTGAGCCCCGAGCCTCCGACCGGGCCTCTCGCCTCTCGCTGAGCTGCAGCGTCGGCGGCAGGTGGAGAGTGGCGGCTGTGGGGGGAGAGTGCCGGCGGGTTGGGGGGAGATAGAGAGAGAGAGAGAGAGAGAGCTTGTGGGGGGGGGGAGAGAGAGAGAGAGCTTGTGGGGGGGAGAGAGAGAGAGCCTGTGGGTTGGGGGGAGATAGAGAGAGAGAGCTTGGGGGGGGGGGGAGAGAGAGAGAGCCTGTGGGTTGGGGGGAGATAGAGAGAGAGAGAGCTTGTGGGGGCGGGTGGGGGGGAGAGAGAGCCTGCGGGTTGGGGGGAGATAGAGAGAGAGTTTGTGGGGTGGGGGGGGGGGAGAGAGAGAGAGAGCCTGCGGGTTGGGGGGAGAGAGAGAGAGAGAGAGAGAGAGCTTGTGGGGGGGGGGGGAGAGAGAGAGCCTGTGGGTTGGGGGGAGATAGAGAGATAGAGAGAGAGAGAGAGAGCCTGTGGGTTGGGGGGAGATAGAGAGAGAGAGAGAGCTTGTGGGGGGGGGGGTGGGGGGAGAGAGAGAGCCTGCGGGTTGGGGGGAGATAGAGAGAGAGAGAGAGAGAGCTTGTGGAGGGGGGGGGTGGGGGGAGAGAGAGAGCCTGCGGGTTGGGGGGAGATAGAGAGAGAGAGAGAGAGCTTGTTAGGGGGGGGGTGGGGGGAGAGAGAGAGCCTGCGGGTTGGGGGGAGAGAGAGAGAGAGCTTGTGGGGGGGGGGGAGAGAGAGAGCCTGCGGGTTGGTGGGAGATAGAGAGAGAGAGAGAGAGAGAGAGAGAGCTTGTGGAGGGGGGGGTGGGGGGAGAGAGAGAGCCTGCGGGTTGGGGGGAGATAGAGAGAGAGAGCTTGTGGGGGGGTGGGGAGAGAGAGAGCCTGCGGGTTGGGGGGAGATAGAGAGAGAGAGAGAGAGAGAGCTTGTGGAGGGGGGGGGGGGGGGGGGAGAGAGATAGCCTGCGGGTTGGGGGGAGATAGAGAGAGAGAGCTTGTGGGGGGGGGGGAGAGAGAGAGCCTGCGGGTTGGGGGAGATAGAGATAGAGAGAGAGAGAGCTTGTGGAGGGGGGGGTGGGGGGAGAGAGAGAGCCTGCGGGTTGGGGGGAGAGAGAGAGAGAGCTTGTGGGGGGGGGGGGAGATAGAGAGAGAGAGAGAGAGAGAGAGAGCTTGTGGAAGGGGGGGGGGAGAAAGAGAGCCTGCGGGTTGGGGGGAGAGAGAGAGAGAGAGAGCTTGTGGAGGGGGGGGTGGGGGGAGAGAGAGAGCCTGCGGGTTGGGGAGAGATAGAGAGAGAGAGAGAGAGAGAGCTTGTGGAGGGGGGGGGGGGGGGGGGAGAGAGATAGCCTGCGGGTTGGGGGGAGATAGAGAGAGAGAGCTTGTGGGGGGGGGGGGAGAGAGAGAGCCTGCGGGTTGGGGGAGATAGAGATAGAGAGAGAGAGAGCTTGTGGAGGGGGGGGTGGGGGGAGAGAGAGAGCCTGCGGGTTGGGGGGAGAGAGAGAGAGAGCTTGTGGGGGGGGGGGGAGATAGAGAGAGAGAGAGAGAGAGAGAGAGCTTGTGGAAGGGGGGGGGGAGAAAGAGAGCCTGCGGGTTGGGGGGAGAGAGAGAGAGAGAGAGCTTGTGGAGGGGGGGGTGGGGGGAGAGAGAGAGCCTGCGGGTTGGGGAGAGATAGAGAGAGAGAGCTTGTGGGGGGGGGTGGGGAGAGAGAGAGCCTGCGGGTTGGGGGGAGATAGAGAGAGAGAGAGAGAGAGCTTGTGGAGGGGGGGGGAGGGGAGAGAGAGAGCCTGCGGGTTGGGGGGAGATAGAGAGAGAGAGAGAGAGAGAGCTTGTGGAGGGGGGGGGTTGGGGGGAGAGAAAGAGCCTGCGGGTTGGGGGGAGAGAGAGAGAGAGCTTGTGGGGGGGGGGTAGAGAGAGAGCCTGCGGGTTGGGGGGAGATAGAGAGAGAGAGAGAGAGAGAGCTTGTGGAGGGGGGGTGGGGGGAGAGAGAGAGCCTGCGGGTTGGGGGGAGATAGAGAGAGAGAGAGAGAGAGCTTGTGGAGGGGGGGGGGGGGAGAGACAGAGCCTGCGGGTTGGGGGGAGATAGAGAGAGAGAGAGAGAGAGAGAGAGCTTGTGGGGGGGGAGGGAATAGAGCTTGGGGGGAGAGAGAGAGCTTGGGGGGGAGGGGGGAAGAGAGAGCTGGGGGGAGAGAGATAGAGCTTGGGGTAGGGAGAGAGAGCTTGGGGAGGGTGGTGAGAGAGCTGGATGGGAGAGAGAGAAAGAGTCTGTAGTGGGGAGAGAGACGGTGTGGGGGGGAAGAGATAGACAAGAGTGGTGGGGGGGGGCGGAATTGGAGGGGAGAGAGGGAATTCAGAGAAGACAGATCACGTTCTTCCAACCCCCTTTGCACCCACACCCGATTTCTCGGAAAGCTTGGAGTATGTGTTACAAGGTACATCGCTGGAGTGAATGATATCCAGAAGTCACGACACTGTCACTATTCATTTCACACCCAATAAACCTGTTAACGATCCGCACACAGTGTCCCATCTATGGCGGGTAGGGGGGGGGGGAGGTGATAAGGTCATGCACTTGCGCTTGGGTAAGGGACTTTGGCTGGGGGAGGCAGCACTTGTGCTGAGGTAAGGGACTTCGGCTGGAACTTGTTGGCTTTTGGGGAGATCTGTGGCTTCTGAAGTCAAAATGGATCGAATTACAAATTGGAAAGTCAGTCAGAACTTGGGCTGGGCGGTTCCAGTTACACTTTCCAGAGGAACTTCATGGTGTGGCTTATCCTCTAAGGGGACCAATCAACAATAGGTCAAGTGATATCGGAGAGCCAATCAGAGAAAAGGCGGCCATTTTGGCAGTACAAATAGACACATCCAAATCTTACATAAGATCATCTCTCAGATGTCTCCTTTCTAATCCGAAAAACAGTTTATCCATAATAAGGTTCCAGAGCTTACTCTGAAAAGGCACTTTTATACATTGGATGTTTCTGTAATCTGGGCTTCGAGAGTGATGTCCATCCACCAGGCCTCTGTGTTTGCATTGCTAAAACAAGCTGATTTTCAGTTTTACCACTATAAACATGGGGAATTGATGCCCAGATATCGCTCTCCATTGACATGAATTACAATAACCCAGACCCTTGACAATTGGGATCAGACACATGGCTCGTCTCTGCATCAACTCCAGCTTCAAAAGTAAAACTAATATTCCTATCTTGTTTATGAAATAGCTCATCTCACAATGTAGACACTTTTACATTTGGCACTTCTGTATCATAAATTAATAGAATCATACGGCACAGAAGGAGGCCACATGGCTATCCAATTAGTCCCACTCCCCTGCTCTTTCCCCGCAGCCCTGAAAATGTTTCCATTTCAACAATATGTTCAATTCCCTTTTGAAAGTTACTGCCCTTCCAGACCGTAACCATTCCAGATCATAACAACTCGTTGCATTAAAAAAAAATTTCCCCATCGTTCTTTTGCCAATTATCTGAAATCTGTGTCCTCTGATTATCGACTCTTTACCAGTGGAAACGGTTTCTCCCTCTCCACTCTATCAAAACCCTTCATGATTGAACATCTCTGTTAAATCTCCCCATAACCTTCTCTGCTCTAAGGAGAGCAATCCCAGCCTCTCTAGTCTCTCCACATAACTGAAGTCTCTCATCTCTGGTAGCATTCTGCTAAATCTCCTCTTTACCCTCACCAAAGCCTTGACATCCTTTCTAAAGTGTGGTGCACAGAATTGGTCACAATACTCCAGCTGAGCCCTAAGCAGTGATTTCTAAAGGTTTAGCACAACACCTTTGCTTTTGTATTCTATGCCTCTATTAATAAAGCCCAAGATCCCGTATACTTTTTAACCTTCAAAGATTTATGTATGTGAATCCCCAAGGTCTCTGTTCCTGCACATCTTTTAAAATTGTACCATTTTGTTTATATTGCCATTTCAATATAGGTCAAAGGAGAGCGACGTCTGGGCATCAATTCTCCATGTCTATAGTGACAAAACTGAAAGTGAGCTGGTTTTAGCAATGCAAACACAAAAGGCTAGTAGATGGATATCTCTCTCGCAGCCCAGATTGCAGAAGCATCCAATGTATAAAAGTAAGATGTGGAATCCTAGAATAAATGGAGTTTAAAAGATTGGTTCACAGGTTTGATGGAAGCTCCTTATGATGGATTACAGCAAAGATAGAGATTGATTGAGGCTCTGACAGTTATAAATACATTATATTTCTTTTCCTTTTTGTAATATCATCTGTTTCAAGCTATTTTCATTCTCCTAGATCCTGCAGAGTTCCTTCTGGCTCTTCCAAGGTGGAGGATAAATCACCACACCAGATTGGCTTTCATTGACAGTCAGTTAGTGCTTGACACAAATCACGTTCCTTTTGTATGGAGAAAAGGCCTGAAATGTTTAAGAATACTTTTCACAGACTTTGTATGGGTGACATCTGATAATCTGGATCATGGAACAAGTCATAAAGTTTATATGTGAACAAGATAGGCACCTGAACAGATAGTGTAAGGGGTGGTTTGCAGGGGGTCAGCTTTCCCTTCTGACCGTATATGAGCGGTTCCGAATCACTCCCACACCCTTGGTTCTAGACACTGGAATTATGAAGGGACTGTGACAGACTTGGGCAGACAATCGGTTTCAAGGTAGGAAGCAGGTATGGCTTTATTGTGTTTAAAAAAGAAGTAAAAGGCACACCTTTAATAACACACACAGACCAATACACACTGAGGGGGTACAACACATTGAATAAAATGTCAAATTACAGCCTGTGGGGAAAAGAATACAACTTAAACTCTAAATGGGGTAAACAGGAGAATGCAGATACATTTACACAAGTTATCCCAGCCTCCGCCCTCCCAATTCCCCTAACTAACTAAGTTATAGCTCTGAGGGTTCAGGGGCTATGCTCACCAATCCCTTTAGACAGTTGCCGGTGAATCACGGTTTCGGGGTTCGCTGCACTTGGCCTTCTAGGCGAGCCGCACCCCGGACAGAGGAGAGGACTTCGAACTGCATAGTCTTCGGTTGGGGTGCGTCCGTTGATGTGCTAAGTTGCGTTTTGGATGTATGGGGTAAGTACCCACTTTCTTTGGTTAGGAATAGTTTTAGTTAGTCCCTTTTGGTAATTTCTACCCCCGTTGGGTCGTTCAGAAGTAGATTGTAGAGATTTGTCAATTTAGTTGCTGACAACCTTCCGTTTCGTGGGCCTCGTGCTTGGTCAGTTCCTGATGAGTTCCGGTAGTTTCCTTCACTATTCCATTTCTTCACTGTAGAGGAAGCAGGCTGCTTGTGTCTGTGTCTGTGTTCCAGTCTGTGTCCTTGTTCGGGTCTGTGTGAGTTCCAGTCTGTGTTCTGTTCGAGTCTGTGCGAGTTCCAGTCTGTGTTCTGTTCGAGTCTGTGCGAGTTCCAGTCTGTGTTCTGTTCAAGTCTATACGAGTTCCAGTCTGTGTTCTGTTCGAGTCTGTGCGAGTTCCAGTGTGTGTTCTGCTAGTTTTTCCTTGTAAAACTGGGGGATAGATATATCCCCAAAAAAGGCTCCGTTATCTCCCATCAAATCTCTTGGGCTCTGTTTAAATTGTTCTGTCCATTGATTTTCAGTCAGCAGTAACTCGATTAGGGTGTGAGAATGTGCTATCACTGGTTTTGCATTGTTTTAGGATTGTCCAGTTTCCTGACCATGATTTCCGTTGTGCTTGATTGGGTAATTCGATTATCTCTTAGGGGGTGGGATCCTTAATACACGAATTTGCTTCAGAGGTTGGCTCCACCTCCTGTATTTGGTAACTCTTTTTCACAGCCAAAATGTTGTAGAATCTTAAAATTGATATGCTCCTTCCCATAGATGTTTCGGGGATCTCAAGCTTCTGTAATTTAGATCCATTTTGAATTCCCTTTCCTATGAGTCCAAACACTGGGGGGGGGAGTGGGGGGGTCTCCATGAATGCATCCCCTTTTATCCACCGCAGGCTTCGTCTGCCCCTTTAAACTCATTTTAAAAGCCCAGAAAGGGATTCTTCTCCTCTGCAGGGGAAAGGTACCTGGAATCTTTGTGAGATATTGGTAAATTCTACATTCCCCCTGTGACACCATATCACTTATGGTATCATCGTTGAGGTGAGCAAAGTTCCTGACTCCCAAGAGATAACCTTCCCTGTAAATTAGCTAAACTAATACCCAACATGCATTACACTTATACAACATCACCATAGATGCACACTTTTCCCTTTACAGGTACAAACTTTTTACATTTACACCTTCCTAGCTTGGAGGGGATTCAATCACTACAGTTGCATTTCAGCACAATTACATTTCATTTCAGTTACATTATATTCACCAGCATATAGGCAACGTACAACCACATTACAGAAGGAAAAAACCTAGATTAAAATTAAACAACATCAATTGGTCTCCTGAGGTTTTTCCATCACCCGGTAATGTCTGGATCCTGCCCTTGAGAACTGCTCTCAGGCTGGCTGACACACAAGACAAACTCAAAACAATCACTTAAACATTACTGCAACATTACCCTCAATTCTAAACTAAACCTTAAAATGTAAAATGGTGCAGTCAGCTGCCTTAAACTAAAATTAGAGCTATGTACAACCGCCACCCGTCTCGGGTGGCCTGGTTAGTCCCTGTCAGGCCCAGGCCTTGTGCGGCCTGATAGTCGCCTGGATGCTAGGGTTTCCCCGCAGCCGGTGAGCTGGAGCCCCTTGTCTCTGGGACAGCTCGTTGCTACTGCTCCTGTGAGACCCTCACCGCTGGAGGCGGCTGGCTTGTGGTCCCTACTCTGAGCGGCCTGTGTACTTCTGACCTTCGGCCTTTCCTGTCGGGCTGCCCTTCTCCTAGGGTAGAATCGCTGAGGCTCAGATGCCGGTGACCACGGTATCTTTGGCCGTGGTGTACGGAGGGTCCTGCTCAGGGCTTGGGTTACTGGGGGTGCGTCCGAATCCCATACGATGGGTGGGATAACCCCTCCAGTACTGCAATTCACTGCCCCTATAGGCACGGTTTCTGAGCCTGCCACATTCCCTGTGGGCCCTCCACCATCGGGGACGGCCAACGGAGGGTCCCTGTCCTGAGGACGGTTCACCCCTCCTGGCTGCCCTCTGTGTTTGACTGACCCTGGGTTGTACAGCTTGCACTGGTTGATGTGGAACCACTTAGTACGGCGGGGCAGCTTTATGTCATAGACAATCGGGCTTGCCTTGTCGACAATGCTGTATGGCCCCATATATAATGCTTCAAAAACCCCGACCCGAGCATAGTTCCTCACCATAACCTGGTCCCCTATCTCCCATTCGTGGTGTTTGCTGGGTTCTAGCAGCAATCGGTTCCCCTGATGCTGTCTGCCCATGTTACTAGCAGCCTGCCAGTGAATCTGTTTGAGGTGTTCAAACAGGTTCCTGACAAACCGGTCCCGGTTCACCTCTCTGAACTGATCTTCTGTGAGCACCAGGGCTAGGACATGGGTGAGGGTTCTCATGATCCGGCCAGTCATGAGCTCGTATGGGGAATACCCCGTGCTCTTTGACTGGCTGGCTCGGATCCCCATTAGGACCAACGGTAAGACCTCCACCACCTTTGGGGTGAGTCTCCTGTTTCCTTCGGCAGCCTTTCTTTAATGGTGCGGTTTAAACGCTCCACAAGACCCGATGACTGTGGATTGTGGGCAACTTACCATTTCCCCTCAATGCCGAGCACCTTAAGGGTTGCCTGCATTACCTGCCCGGTGAAATGGTTCCCCTGGTCTGACTCCACATACTGTGGGAGTCCCCACCGGGAGAACACTTCCCTCACTAGAATCTTAGCTGTCCCTAGTGCGGCGGCTGTTCGGCAGGGGAAGGCTTCAACCCATTTTGAGAACACGTCCACCAGGACTAGGCAGTATTTGTAGCCTCTCTGGGCAGTGGGTAGGGGCCCGATGTAGTCAATTTGGATTGACTGCCATGGTCCCTCTACCCTCCTGACGTGTCCTAGGGACACCTTCCTTTTCTGGGGGTCAGGGTTGTTCGCAGCACACACCTGGCAGTTCGCACAGAACTCACAGACGTCCTCCCTGAGTCCCGGCCACCATCCTGCCTGTTCCACCCGTTGCCAGGTGGTCTCAGGCCCGGGGTGTCCTGCTCCTGGACCCTCATGGGCCAGTTTTAGGAATTCCCTCTGGTGCTGCTGTGGCACGACCCATTGTCCCTCTTTAAACAGCATGCCTTCCTTAACGGTAATGGCTGCTGTGCCGTACGGACCTTCTACTCTCTCTCCTCTAGGTAGCGCGTTCAGGACAGCTTTCAGGACTGGGTCCTGTGCCTGAACTGTTTTTAAGTCCGGGGCCAAAGCTATCCCTGTACTCTCTGCTGCTCTGTTCTTATTCTTGACCGCTGCTGTGCGGCCGGTGTTATAGGGGTCCCAGAACTTTCCCGTGCGGGCACCTTCTTTGGCCAGTTTGTCAGCCTGTTGGTTTCCCTCTGCACGGGGTTCTGTTTTTGAATGGGCCTTCACCTTATGTATGTAGACCTTTCCCTCTTCCCCCACCGCTGTCATGATTTTCTCCAGCAGGGGCTTGATTGCCAGGGGTCTCCCGTCAGCGGACGTGTAACCGCGACGGGATCAGATAGCCAGGTACTCCGTACACGAATTGCAGGTGAACATACTGTCCGCGCAAATCGTGTACGGGGTAGGGAATTCCTCGGGGTGGGTCACCACGTACATTACGGCGGACAGTTCAGCATGCTGAATGCTCATGGTGCTGGGGAGCTTGATTGCCAGGGCAATACCTGCCCTTGGGTCATAGACTCCGCACCCGGTGAGTCGCTCGGCAGCAGATACCGTGCTGGACCCGTCCATGTAGATGTCCCGGCCTGTAGGGTGTAACCCCGCCCGAAGGCCAATGTTCACCTCCCATACCCCTTCTATGGAGCACCTGTGGGCTTTCCCTTTGTAGATTAGGTTTGCTGCGAGCCTTGGCTCATGGGGGCCTTCTACTCTGAGGTCCATCTGGGAGAGGAGCAGGGTCCAGCGAGCAATGCGGGCACTGCTCACCATCCTGTCCTTAATCCTCCCATCTAGGAGCATCTGAATAGGTGTGTGGTGGGTTAGGACTGTTAGAGGAGACCCTCCTGTGAAGATCAAGGATCCTTTCACTGCCCAATGTGAGGCTAGGAGGTGTCTCTCACAGTTGGAGTACCCCTTCTCCACATCTGTGAGGATCCTGGAGGAGTAAACCACCGGCCTCAGCTGGCCGTGCTGCTCTTGAAGCAGCACTGAGCTCAAACTGTCCCCGCTGGTTGCCACCTCCAGGAAAAACTCCTTTCCTACATCTATTGCTCCTAAGGCTGGTGTGGTCTGCAAGTCCTTCTTGAGCTGATTAAATGCTGCCTCGCAACCCTCATCCCAGTCCCAATCTACACCCTTGTGTATAAGCCTGAGCAGAGGGGCTGCGGTGGCTGCATAATCCTCAATGAAGTCTCTGCAGTACCCGGTGAGCCCTAGAAAGGACCTTACCCCTGTCACTGTGTTGGGGGCCGGTAACTCCTGTACTGCCTCCCTTCTAGCCTTGTCTATGGCCCTTTCCCCAGCGTGCACAGTCAGCCCCAGGAATTTGATTTCCTTCTGGCCGATCTGTGCCTTCTTGGGGTTTACTTTAAACCCTTCTTCTTTTAGCAGCTCCAGCAGCTCAGCCAGCAGTGGGCCATGCTCCTCTCCATGATCGGTGAACAGGAGCAGGTCATCCACATACTGCACCAACTGCTGGGGTCTGCTAAAGCCCTTTAAACAGTTCACCATGCATTGGTGAAAAATGCTGGGGCTGTTGTGGAAGCCTTGGGGAAGACAGTTCCACGTGTATTGTTGGCCCTTAAAGGTAAAGGCGAACTTGTACTGGTCCTCCCGTTTTAAAGGAATGGACCAGAACCCATTTGAAATGTCCAGCACCGTGAAAGTGGTCACGGATGCTGGAATACTCCCTATGAGATCCGCTACGGCTGCTACAGTGGGTGCACAGGCAGGGATATTCTTATTTAGTACTCGATAGTCCACGGTGGCCCTCCATTCTGTCTGGTTTCTTAACCGGCCACAATGGAGAGTTCACATGGGTTGCTATCGGTCTTAACACCCCTTGCTCTACCAGTGATCCCAGCGCCGTTGTCAGGTCTGCCTCTGCCTCCCTGGGGAAGTTATATTGCTTTTGTGGTCGGGTCATGGGGTCCCCTTCTATACTAACTTCCACCCCCATTACCCTACCACAGTCATGTTTGTGGGTGGCGAATGCTGCAAGGTATGCCCGTACATGTGCCTGGTACACCACTGGGGTGTTACTGACCAGTAATTCCAAGTCATAACCCTCCTTTGGCTTCACGGTACACAACGTTCCCTTGGCCCCTTTTTCTGGGATCACCGCCACCTCACCTTCCCTGTCAGTCACTATGGCTCCCCATAGACAGTGGTTCCTGAGATCCACTAGGATCTGGTGGCTAATGATAAAATCATCCCCAGGATCCCTTTTCCCTTCTGCTCCCATTCTATCAGGACACACTTCCATTTGGATTTGAGTGTCCCTAACTGAATGGTGAGCGGGATGGAAAACGAACCAGTTTGCTCATTGTCTGTGAACCCCATTAGACTGTACGGGACCCCGTTCGATAGAGGTGAGGTAGCTGGGTTATCTGCATATACAAGGGTGCTTGAAGCACCAGTATCTAGCAAGTAGGTCCCTTTCACTTTCTCCACCTCCATCGTAACGCATGGTCTCTTCCAGGCATCGTACTCTAGGGAACACAGGTACACAGGCTGCGCTGGCCTTAGTCATGCATCTGGGTGGGTTGGACCGGTTGCGATGGCTACTGCTCCCTGTCTGTTTATGAGTGTCTGTAGGGCGGCTACGAGTGTCTCATATGAGTCGGGTGTTCCTGCCCCGGCCTTACGGGCTGGGACTGAAGTGGCCTTTCCCTTAGTCTCTTTCCATGGGTTCCTACAGTCCTTCCTCCAGTGCCCACTTTTCCCACACCCAAAACACTCGCACCCTTTGTGGGGAGGGTTCCTACCTTCCTGATGCCACTCTCTCTTGTCTTGGCTGGGTTTAATCTCATGGACCCTCCCTTTAGAGGAGGGCTCCTCTGTCCCTTTACCGTTCCGGTAAGCCAGTGTCAACTGTCTGACCACTGTCTCCTCGGTGGTTCTGGGATCTCTTGGATCAAACCAGACCTCGGCTTTTGCCTTTACTCCAGGTAAGCTGTTTGCTACCAGGCTGCGGAGCCAGTGAGCCAGCTCGTTAGGGTTCAAGTGGGCCTGGTCAAGAACCCCACAACAGGCCCTTTCGTAGACCGGCCACAACCTGTCGGCGAAAGCCTGTGGAGTCTCCCCATAGAGCTGCACTGTCTTCTCCACTCGGGAGAAAGGACTCCCGTTGTTCATACCCATGGCCTCTAGAACCTCCTTCTTAACCGTAGCGTACGTGTTTCGCCCCTTTCTGCTGTCTTCTGAGAGGGAATGGCACAGCTTGGTGTCTAGCGAGAAGAGCAACAGCTTAGCCTGCTCTGAATCGTCGCACCCGTTAATATCCCCTGTGTGTTCCACTTCCAGGAAGTGTACCGAGGGATCCCCCTGTTGGGTGAGCTTACTTAGGTGGCCTACCATAGCCCTCAGTTTTTGGGTGTCGTGGGGGACTACGAAGTTGCTTTCTAGGGGTCCTGCTGCCCCATTGGCATCAGGCGGGCCAAACTTCTGCTGCCGGACCGGGTGCATTGGCCCTGGTTCCGGCCCTTCTTGCATTGGCTCGCCCTCTTCCCCCTGCTGCCAAGCCGAGTTAAAACTTCGGGCTGCCTGTGTTGGTAGTTCGCAATCCTTGCCTGCCCCGCACTCTGGCTGACACCCCTGCTGCCCCGCGCCATTCCTGGGAGCTGCAGGCGGTGACTGAGGGATTTCTCCTTGCCCAACCAGGTGTTCCTGGGCTAAACCCGGGTTTATCAGGCACACCATGAGCTTTAGCCCGGGATAGAGCAAGGTTCAAGCTTTGGATCTGATGCTGGCAGGGGCCGTGGTCTCCTGCCTCAAATTCCCTGGTACTGGCTACCTTATAGGCTACCTGAATGTCTCTCACCCTCTCCCCATACTCTTTATCTTGCTTGGCGAGACAGGAATTCTCTTCCCGCAACGCCCGTTCGCTATTCTTGACTTCAATAATCTGACACTGTAAAAGGTCCAGTTGGGTTTTGTACCTTTCTTTCGTGAGCTCTCTACTTTCCTTTAACTGTCCCACCTCTGTCCACAGCCTTTCCCCAACTGTAGCCCTTGCGCTGGACGGACCTCTCTTCTGCCTGTCTCAATACTCCCTTTAATTTCTCATTCTCCTCATCTAGAAGCCGGATCTGTTGCTGAAGGCAAATTAGCCAAATGGCCTTCTCTATCGACTTTTTATGGTCCTTGCTCTCGGTCCATTGAGCTGCAGCATCTTCTGGACGCTCAGCATACAATAGATCGAGTACCCACTCCTTAGCCACATTTACCCTCTTTAACACATACGAGGAAATCCCCTCTTCCATTTTGCTACTTTTCCTGAAACCAGTCTCTCTCTTATCACATCCCTTGTACCAGTGTCCTATCTGGGTCGCCATGTGTAAGGGGTGGTTTGCAGGGGGTCAGCTTTCCCTTCTGACCTTATATGAGCGGTTCCGAATCACTCCCACACCCTTGGTTCTAGACACTGGAATTATGAAGGGACTGTGACAGACTTGACAGACAATCGGTTTCAAGGTAGGAAGCAGGTATGGCTTTATTGTGTTTAAAAAAGAAGTAAAAGGCACACCTTTAATAACACACACAGACCAATACACACTGAGGGGGTACAACACATTGAATAAAATGTCAAATTACAGCCTGTGGGGAAAAGAATACAGCTTAAACTCTAAATGGGGTAAAGAGGAGAATGCAGATACATTTACAAAAGTTATCCCAGCCTCCGCCCTCCCAATTCCCCTAACTAACTAAGTTATAGCTCTGAGGGTCCAGGGACTATGCTCACCAATCCCTTTAGACAGTTGCCGGTGAATCACGGTTTCGGGGTTCGCTGCACTTGGCCTTCTAGGCGAGCCGCACCCCGGACAGAGGAGAGGACTTTGGACTGCGTAGTCTTCGGTTGGGGTGCGTCCGTTGATGCGCTAAGTTGCGTTTTGGATGTATGGGGTAAGTACCCACTTTCTTTGGTTAGGAATAGTTTTAGTTAGTCCCTTTTGGTAATTTCTCCCCCGTTGGGTCGTTCAGAAGTAGATTGTAGAGATTTGTCAATTTAGTTGCTGACAACCTTCCGTTTCGTGGGCCTCGTGCTTGGTCAGTTCCTGATGAGTTCCGGTAGTTTCCTTCACTATTCCATTTCTTTACTGTAGAGGAAGCAGGCTGCTTGTGTCTGTGTCTGTGTTCTAGTCTGTGTTATGTTCGAGTCTGTGCGAGTTCCAGTCTGTGTTATGTTCGAGTCTGTGCAAGTTCCAGTCTGTGTTCTGCTAGTTTTTCCTTGTAAAAGTGGGGGATAGATATATCCCAAAAAAAGGCTCCGTTATCTCCCATCAAATCTCTTGGGCTCTGTTTAAATTGTTCTGTCCATTGATTTTCAAATGTCTCCTTTGTCAGCAGTAACTCGATTAGGGTGTGAGAACGTGCTATCACTGGGTTTGCATTGTTTTAGGATTGTCCAGTTTCCTGGCCATGATTTCCATTGTGCTTGATTGGGTAATTCGATTATCTCTTAGAGGGTGAATAGCCTGGGATCCTTAATACACGAATTTGCTTCAGAGGTTGGCTCCACCTCCTGTATTTGGTAACTCTTTTTCACAGCCAAAATGTTGTAGAATCTTAAAATTGATATGCTCCTTCCCATCGATGTTTCGGGGATCTCAAGCTTCTGTAATTTTGGTCCATTTTGAATTCCCTTTCCTATGAGTCCAAACACTGGGGGGGGGGGAGCGGGGGGGTCTCCATGAATGCATCCCCTTTTATCCCCCGCAGGCTTCGTCTGCCCCTTTAAACTCATTTTAAAAGCCCAGAAAGGGATTCTTCTCCTCTGCAGGGGAAAGGTACCTGGAATCTTTGCGAGATATTGGTAAATTCTACAATAGACACCATCGATATTATTGTGTTCCTAACACAGATGAGACTGCGCACAGCGAGGTTAAAGTAACAGTGACCTCAGTCTTTATTAAGACATTCCAGAGTGAGGAACAGGCCTTAGGGGCCGGCTTATATAAAGTGCTCCCAAGGAATGCCGGGATCCCTTGGGACTTCAGGGGATGCGCTCCCTGGTGGCAGAACATGGGAGTGCATGCTTTACAGATACACAACAGATATGCCTTAAATATATATGTTATATATTATTCCCTTCCTCAACTTCTCTATCTCCATTTCTGTGGGTAGACTGTCAGTCAATATCTACTATAAGCCCACTGATTCCCACAGCTACCTTGATTACGTTTCTTCCCATCCCGCTTCCTGTAAGGACTCTATTCCATTTTCCCAGTTTCTTCATCTCTGTCGCATCTGTTCTGACGATGCCACTTCCTATTCCAGTGCTTCCAATATATCTTGCTTTATCCTCAACTGAGGATTACCCTCCACCATGGTTGACAGGGCCCTCAACCACATCTGTCCCATTTCCTGCACTTCTGCCCTTCCCTTCCCTCCTGGAAATAAGATAGTGTTCCCATTGTCCTCACTTTCCACCCCACCAGATCATCCTCCGCCATTTCCACCTCCTCCAGCGCAATGCCCAAACCAAACACATCTTCCCCTCCCCTTTCAGCATTCAGTAGGGTCCGTCCCCTCTGTGGCACCCTGTTCCACTCTTCCATCACCTCTAACACCCTCTCCCCTCCCCACGGCACCTTCCCATGCAAGCACCGGAGATGCAACACCTGCCCTTTTCATCCTCCCTTACCACCATCCAGGGCCACAAACACTCCTTCCAGGTGAAACAGCGATTTACTTGTACTTCTTTTAATTTAGTATACCGTATTCGCTACTCGCCATGCAGACTCCTCTACATTGGGAAGACCAAACCCAGATTGGATGATCGCTTTGATGATCACCTGCGTTCAGTCTGTAAAGCTTGACCCTGAGCTTCCGGTCGCCTGTCATTTTAATTTTCCGCTCCACCCCCACTCCGAATGTGTTTTCCTCAGCCCTCTACACTGTTCCAATGCACTCCTGGCTGGCCTCCCACATTGCACCCTACGTCAACCAGAGGTGATCCAAAACTCTGCAGCCCATGTCCTAACTCACACCAAGTCCCGCTCACCCATCACCCCTGTGCTCGCTGACCTCTATTGGCTTCCGGTTAAGCAACGCCTCGATTTCAAAATTCTCATTCTTATTTTCAAATCCCTCCATGGCCTCGCCCCTCCCTATTTCTGTAATCTCCTCCAGACCCACAACCCCCTGAGATGTCTGCGCTCCTCTAATTCTACCCTCTTGAGCATCCCTGATTATAATCGCTCAACCATTGGTGGCCGTGCCTTCTGTTGCCTAGGCCCCAATCTTTGGAATTCCCTGCCAAAACCTCTCTGCCTCTCTACCTCTCTTTCTTCCTTCAAGACACTCCTTAAAACATACCTCTTTGACCAAGCTTTTGGTCACCTGCACTAATTTCTACTTATGCGGCTCGGTGTCAAATTTTTTTATCTCATAATACCCCTGTGAAGCGCCTTGGGACGTTTCACTACATTAAAGGCGCTATATAAATACAAGTAGTTGTTGTTGTTATTCTAATGAAGCTCAATGGAAGCTTGAGGAACAGCAACTCACCTTTCGATCTTTCGACACTTTACAACTTTCCAGACTCAACAATAAGTTTGACAATTTTAGATCATAAGCATTACTCCCATTTTTTCGAACGGCAACTGTTGGTAATGATTTTGCTATTGCCATTTACTGGTTCTCAACCTTTTTGCTTCTGAGGCCCTCCCTCTGTGTTTTAAAAATTCCACAGACTCCCTGTAACACAACACAAGTACTTTTTCTACATAAAAATTAGCTATGCAATTAAACATATATAAATATTTTTTGTTTTACTTACTTAATGTGAAACTTGTTGCTGGTGCTGAACAACAATACTGTCAGACTGTGGAGGTATCTTTGGCAAGCTCACGTGCATGTCATGGTCAATGGTCATCCTGGCTCGGTCTGTACTTTCCCTTTAAATTCAAGATGGCTGCCGCCACCAACCATTCTAGGATGGCTAACTTGTAAGGTGCTTTTAATTTGTTCCGGCCTCAGGAGACAGACCTCTGTGCCCCACTCCTCCACCCTTTAATATTTCTGTCAGTTACTGGCCTCAGTGTGAGACGCAATTGTACAGAGAGTACAAAACACTTGCTCTTCACTTTTCAGAGGCCTTGATCTGATGGCGGATCAATAGCCCAACGCCTTTGAGTTTTTTTTTTAATTAGTGTTGGCAGGTTGCAGTGCAATGAAGCTGGCTCAAGGCAGTGCTGCACAAACACATTCATTCAGCCATTCCCAGCGGATCCTATTTTCACACTAATGACGTCCATCCCAGAGGGAGCAGAGCGGGTACATCCAGGGTGGTCAACTTTAATTTCAGCAACCAAAGTACGTCCCTTTGACCAGCAACTTCTGTCAAAGGTCAGAGCACACGGGTGAGTGAGGCTCACCAGGGGAAGCTCCATTCACATCCGTCACTGCTGCCATATCCCATCTGGCAACAGGGAGCCAGTCAGGTCAGAGCCAAGAACGAGGGGGGCAAACACTGACCAGGTCAGGAGTCAAATCACCAGCAGGACAGAAGGAAGGACTTGCACTATATAGCACCTTTCACGACCACTGGACATCCAAAGCACTCACTATCGGTCCAGGATAGCCAGCCCCGCCTGTCCCAGATTAGTGCACATCTGACCCGGGATAGCCAGCCCCACCTGTCCCAAGCTAGGGTGCATCTGAGCCAGGATAGAAAGGCCCGCATCTCCCGGGCTACGATGTATCTGACCCAGGATAGCCAGCCCCACCTGTCCCGGGCTAGGGTGTATCTGACCCAGTATAGAAAGCCCCGCCTGTCCCGGGCTAGTGAACATCTCACCCAGGATAGTGAGCCTCGCATCTCCCGGGCTAGGGTGTATCTGATCCAGGATAACGAGCTCCGCCTGTCCCAGGCTAGTGCAGATCTGACCCGGGATAACCACGCCCACCCGTCCCGGGCTAGTGTGTATCTGATCCAGGATAGAAAGCCCCACCTGCCCCGGGCTATGGTGCATCTGACCCAGGATAACCAGCACCACCTGTCCTGAGATAGTGTGCATCATACCCGGGTCCGGAAGCCCTTCTTATCTCCCGGTTTGAAGCCCGTGTCCGTGGAACCTTCTCCCGCCCAGCCGCGGCCCGGTTCACAGCCACCTTGCGGCGGCCAGCTGCTGATCTGGGAAGTTTCCAGCCGCCACCACTGGCCCCGGACCCAGGCTTGTGGCCCTCCCGAACCCGCAGTTACTTTAATCTGGGATCTGTGCAGCTGTCTCTCTCCTTTTAGCTCCGGCTGTTATTCTTAGAAGTGCAGGTTGACTGAGGGAAAAGCCTCTTGCTGCACTACCCTCAGCAGCAAAATAAATATAGATTAGATTTCCTGCTGCAACAAAGTTGGTGCATTGTACACATTTGGTTACCACCTTTATCTCTGCGTCTAGCTTTGAGGCAGAATGTGCGGACCATTCAAAACTTTCTTGCTGACCGCTCGTGGCCCACAGAGGTCAGGGGTCAGACGGGGGGGGGGAAGGGGGGAGAAGATGGTGGGAGCCCCAGGGGGTGTTCGAGGAGAAGTTCGGGAGGGCATCGGACAGCTGGGGAGGTTAACAAAGTAGCTTGGCGGGCCGAGGCGAAGCACTCCTCTTCCTCCTGGCCTACAAGCAGTGCTGGAAAGGCATTTACTTGTTCCAGTCAGCAGTCCTCACCTATTTTCAGCTGTCAGGTCTCCTGAGGCCCAGGAAACCCGGCCGGTCAAAGTTAAAGCTGGAAAAGAGAAAAAAATCTTAGACACACTGCCTCATTAAAATATTTAAATGAGGGACCACCCCACCCCCTCTGGACTGCGGGTTAGTCACCTGTACCCTATTAAACATTCACTCCCTCCACCACCGGCGCACCGTGACTGCAGTGTGTACCATCTACAAGATGCACTGCAGCGTCCAGCTACCTGAAAATTGGAAGTGGGAGGGTTGGGTTCGGGTTTGAAACATATTTATATTTTTACTTCCCACCCAAACCAAAACCACCCGTTTGTGGGTGTTAAAATTCCCTGCGTTGTGGCTGTTTCTGTTTCCACAGAGGCTGCCTGACCTGCTGAGTATTTCGAGCATTTTCTGCTTATATTTCCGATTTCCAGCATCCGGAGTGTTTTACTTGTGCCTTAAATATACATTGAACACCAGGCACATCATAATTTATTACCCCAGCTTATTGGGTCCAGCCCCACAGCCCAACACAAACACACACCCTATTTTGTCTTTTTCTAACATAAAAACATTCATTTGTTTCAACGGTGCGAGTGAGCCAGTCTTCAGTGAGTGCAACTGCACCTGATCCTATCCTCGCCCAATATCAATATGTACACATGCCAGCACAGGTCGGTGAACAGCCAATCAGTAATGGCAACTCTGGCGGATCGTACCCTCCTTCGTTAAGGGGCACTGAGTCCAATTTTAGCCCCCTCCCCCCCCCACCCCACATTGCCCCCCAACTCAGATCGGCTAACAGCACAGACTGGGAACTGAAGCTGGGGCCTTCTGGCTCTCCATGATTCAGATATTTGGCAGTACTCCTTACTAACATTGAGTCATTCAGTAAATTCATTACTTGAGCATAATTAACAATCTGTTGAAACCATTACCATGAGCCGGTTGAGCACTGAAGACGTCAAGAGAGATGTCTAAAAACTATAGTTCCAGTATGCCGTTTGCATGAGTAACCCATGTGTGGTTTGGCTCAAAATTATTTTAAGCACTGGCACAACCGTGAAAAACAAAATCCAGATCCAACTTACAGCTGCTTGTGTTAGATTTTGGGCTCCTCTGGTTAAGGCAGTAAGTAGCTGAGTCCATACAAATCAATAAAGTCCCAGGTTCAATCCCTGGCCTGTGCTGGTTAGAATTCAGCTCCAACCCTTAGTTTTCCTGAGTTAGGTAGATGAAAATTAGCAATGGTTCTTGTCATGTATTCAACCAGCATTGTAACCCATGTATAAACTGACCTAAGTTGTACACCGTGAGAACACTGACCACTAGGTGAACTTGTGGGAGACACTCCTAACCTAGACCTTCAGATATAAAATAGGAAGCTCCACCCACTTCCTGCACTTGAGTGCTGAGGAATAAAGGACAGGTCACAGACTGACCTTCTCTCAAGCATGGGCCTCGTGTGCATTTATACTGTATAGTAAAGACATATCAATGGCGACAAGAAACTGGGATTTAAACCACGCAAGCATGGCCACTAGCAGAACAGACGAGAGGTACTATGTTAAGAATGATTGGGACAGAGATTCAACATTGTTAAAGCAGCACACAGTTCTCCAGGCAGGCAAGGGCAGTCGGGCATGCCCCAACATGTAGTCGAGCCCAGAGGGGGAGTTCGACAGAGACAATGGCAAGCTGAACGGCGATTCACGCCATTGCAAGGGACAATACGGCCAGTAATGGGGGCATCAATACCTGTTAATGGCACACTCAAGGACAGTCACAGGGGCAGTCAGGGACGATTGACTGGCAAGGGACCTTCTGTTTCAAACCACAGCTCATGCTGGAAGCGTGGAGGCATACACTCAGCCGGAGTTTGCAGAAGTGAGCAAAATACCCACAGAAATTGCAGAAATGAACGCTGGGGGAAATCGCTGGAAGCTGAAGTTCAGTGAGTTCATGTGGAGCACGTATACAATTCATACACCAGGACACCACCGATAATGATGAAAGTGCTCCTCAATGGCATCCCAGTATCAATGGAGTTAGACACAGGGGCCAGCCAGTCCCTGATGGGTATTAAACAGTTTGAAAAGTTGTGGGCGTCCAAGGCCAGGAGGCCAAAATTATCGCCGATTGTCGCACAGCTATGGACTTACACAAAGCAGATCATTCCGGTGCTAGGCAGCGCCACGGTAGTTGTGACCCACAAAGATTCGGAGAACAGACTGCCACTCTGGATTGTCCCAGGTGACGGTCCCGCACTACTGGGGAGGAGTTGGCTTGCTGTCATGATCTGGAAATGGAGCGATGTCAATGCAATTTCCTCCGAGGAGCGAGTATCATGCTCACAGATCCTGGACAGATTTGACTCATTATTTCAACCCAGCATTGGCACTTTCATGGGGACCAAGGTAGTGATTCACATAAACCCGGACACCAGGCCAGTACACCACAAGGCCAGAGCGGTGCCGTACGTGATGCGGGAAAAGATAGAAGGCGAATTGGATCGCCTGCTGAGGGAAGGCATCAACTCGCCAGTCGAATTCAGTGACTGGGCGAGCCCGATTGTGCCGGTGCTCAAGGTGGATGGGTCGGTCAGGATATGTGGTGATTACAAGGCCACCATCAATCGGGTGTCACTCCAAGACCAGTACCCGCTACCGAGAGCGGAGGACCTCTTTGCGACACTATCTGGTGGCAAACTTTTTTCAAAATTGGACCTGACCTCAGCTTACATGACCCAGGAGCTGGCGAGTGAGTCGAAGAAGCTGACCACCATCACGACACACAACACAAGGGGTTGTTTGAGTACAACAGATGTCCGTTCGGGATTCGCTCGGCCGCCACGATCTTCCAACGAAATATGGAAAGCCTCCTCAAGTCGATTCCAGGGACGGTGGTTTTTCAGGACGACATCCTCATTACGGGTTACGATACTGAAGAACACCTCCACAACCTGGAGGAGATGCTACGCAGAACTGGACCGTGACTGTGACTGAAAAAGGCGAAGTGCGTCTTCCTAGCTCCAGAGGTAGAATTCCTGGGGATGAGGGTAGCAGCAGACGGGATCAGCCCCACTGCGTCCAAGACGGAAGCGATCCAGAGAGCACCCAGACCCCTTAACACGACGGAGCTGCGTTCATTCCTGGGGCTCCTGAACTATTTTGGTAACTTTCTTCCCAAATTGAGCACGCTGCTAGAGCCGCTACACATGCTCCTACACAAAGGTTGCGAATGGGTCTGGGGGGACAGCCAGGAAAGGGCTTTTAATAGAGCACGGAATTTGTTATGTTCTAACAATCTGTTAACGCTATATGACCCATGTAAGAAACTTATGTTAACGTGCGATGCGTCGTCATATGGTGTTGGGGTGTGTGTTGCAGCATGTCAATGTCAAGGGTCAGTTACAGCCGGTCGCTTATGCCTCCAGAAGTCTGTTCCAGGCAGAAAGGGGCTACGGGATGGTAGAAAAAGAGGCGCTCACATGTGTATATGCGGTAAAGAAAATGCACCAGTACCTGTTTGGCAGGAAATTTGAGATGGAGACAGATCACAAACCCCTAACGTCCCTTTTGGCCGACAACAAGGCCATAAATGCAAACGCATCAGCCCGCATACAGAGGTGGGCACTCATGTTAGCTGCCTATGACTACACAATTCAGCACAGTCCGGGCACCAAAAACTGCGCCGATGCACTCAGCAGGCTCCCACTAGCCACCACTGAGGGGGCTACCGAGCATGGTGCTGAGATGGTCATGGCTGTTGAAGCTTTCGGAAGCGAAGGCTCACCCATGACAGCCCGTCAGATTAAAGTCTGGACAAATAGAGACCCGCTATTGTCTCTAGTCAAGAAATGTGTCCTGAATGGGGACTGGGCAGCCACGTACAGGGCATGCCCTGAGAAATTTAAACCATTTCACAGGCGCAAGGATGAACTCTCGATTCAGGCCGATTGCCCACTGTGGGGAAACCGCATAGTCATGCCCCAGATGGGCAGAGAGGTGTTCATCAGAGAACTCCACAATGGGCACCCGGGCATTGTCACGATGAAGGCAATTGCCAGGTCACACGTTTGGTGGCCAGGGATAGACGCAGATCTGGAACTTTGTGTTCGCAGGTGCAACACGTGTGCCCAGCTGGGCAATGCGCCCAGGGAAGCCCCCCTTAGCCCCTGGCCATGGCCCGCCAAGCTTTGGTCACGCATCCATGTGGACTACGCAGGTCCTTTCATGGGGAAAGTTTTTTTGGTTGTAGTAGACGCCTACTCCAAATGGATTGAGTGTGACGTTTTAAATTCAAGCACATCCTCTGCCACAGTAGAAAGTCTACGGGCAATGTTCGCCACCCACGGCCTACCGGACATCTTGGTCAGCGACAATGGCCCGTGCTTCACAAGCACTGAATTCCAGGACTTCATGCCAGGCAATGGAATTAACCATGTTAGAACGGCACCATTCAAGCCGGCCTGAAACGGCCAGGCAGAACGATCAGTGCAGATAATCAAACCGGGGATGCTCAGAATCCAAGGGAGTTCCCTACAAAGCCAATTATCACGCCTCCTGTTGGCCTATAGATCCCGACCACACTCGCTCACAGGGGTTCCACCCGTAGAGTTGCTAATGAAAAGGACGCTCAAAACCCGGTTATCCCTTATACACCCCACCATGAAAGAAATTGTCGAGAGCAGGCGCCAGTCACAATATGACTACCATGACAGGAATGCGAGGGCGTGATGTATTGATGTAAATGATCCTGTTTTTGTCCTCAACTATGCTGCAGTGCCCAAGTGGCTCGCAGGCACTGTGGTTGCCAAAGAGGGAAATAGGATTCTGGTAGTTAAACTTACCAATGGACAAATCTGCCGCAAACATGTGGATCAAACAAAAAGGAGGTTCAGCAACCCCATAGAAGAAGCAGAGGAAGAACACGATGTAGAGTTCAGTCCACCACAGGTGACCGAACACAGGAACCAAAGGGAGGAGAGTCCAGTCACTGTGGGCAGCCTGGATAGGCCTGAGGCACCGCAAACAGCAGACACTCAGGCCAGCGCCCAATAACCGGAGCCCCAACTCAGGCGCTCTGCAAGAGAGCGTAAACTACCAGAGAGACTTAACCTGTGATCCCAATAAGACTTTGGGGTGAGGTGATGTCATGTATTCAACCAGCATTGTAACCCATGTATAATCTGACCTAAGTTGTACACTGAGAGAACAATGACCACTAGGTGGGAGACACTCCTAACCTGGACCTTCAGGTATAAAAGGGGAAGCTCCACCCACCTTCATCACTTGAGTGCTAAGGAATAAAGGACAGGTCACAGACTGACCTTCTCTCAAGCATGGGCCTCGTGTGCATTTATACTGTATAGTAAGAACGTATCAGTTCTCACTCCTGACTGTTAACAAGTTAGCCTTGATTGAAGTGCATTTTTTTTTTTAATTCCTGCGATGTGGGTGTCGCTGGCAAGGCCAGAATTTATTACCCATCCCCAATTGCCCTTGAGAAGGTGGTGTTAAGCCTCCTTCCTGAACCGCTGCAGTCCGTGTGGTGAAGGTACTCCCACAGTGCTGTTAGGGAGGGAGTTCCAGGATTTTGACCCAGCAATGATGAAGAAGCGGCGACATATTTGCAAGTCACGATGATGTGTAACTTGGAGGGGAACTTGCAGGTGATGATGCTCCCATGCGCCTGTTGCCCTTGTCCTTCTAGGTGGTAGAGGTTGCGGGTTTGGGAGTTGCTGCAGTACATCTTGTAGATAGTACACACTGCAGCCACGGTGTGCCGGTGGTGGAGGGAGTGAATGTTTAAGGTGGTGGATGGGGTGCCCATCAAGTGGACTGCTTTGTCCTGGATGGTGTCGAGCTTCTTGAGTGTTGTTGGAGCTGCACTCATCCAGACAAGTGGAGATTATTCCATCACAGTCCTGACTTGTGCCTTGCAGATGATATAAAGGCTTTGGAGAGTCAGGAGGTAAGACACTAGCTGCAGAATGCACAGCCTCTGACCTTGTCTTGTGGCCACAGTATTTATGTGGCTAGTCCAGTTAGGTTTCTGCTCAATGGTGACCCCCAAGATGTTGATGGTGGGGGATTTGGTGATGATGGTAATGTCATTGAATGTCAAGGGTCGGTGGTTAGACTCTCGCTTGTTGGAAATAGTCATTGCCTGGTACTTGTGTGGCACATGTGTTACTTGCCACTGATCAGCCCAAGCCTGAATGTCATCCAGGTCTTGCTGCATGCAGGCATGGACTGCTTCATTATCTGGGGAGTTGCGAATGGAACTGAACACTGTACAGTCATCAGCGAACATCCCCACTTTTGACCTTATGATGGAAGGAAGTTCATTGATGAAGCAGCTGAAGGTGGTTGGGCCTAGGACACTGCCCTGAGGAACTCCTGCAGTGATGTCCTGGGGCTGTGATGATTGAAGGGTGAGAGTGAAAATCCACATTCCATTCTGAGGCGATTCCTCTCTCAGTGTCTACAAACCCTTCATCTTTTTCTGCCATGACAGGAATCATAAGAATAGTGTTTACATGAGCTGTAATGAGCTGCATGATTAGTATCTACGTCTTTGGTTTGCTTCTGCCCCTGCTGTTCAGCATAGCATATTTGTCATTCACAATTTTGAGCTGAATCCATTTATTCTGGCATCATAAATCATCCCAAGAAGCAAGAGTACTTTAAACAGTCGTTTCAAAACTCTGAGTAAAATGGATGGGTATTTGAAGATGTCTTATCTCCACTTATATCTAACAGGTAGCCAACACTCCCTTTCTACAAATAAAAAGCCTACAAAAGGAAAGAGAAACTGTTATATATGTGGACTTGTATTTACTCTTTAGTCACCAGAGGGCTCATTCCCCAGAGGCCCAAGGGATCCCATAATCCCTTAGGAGCACAGGTATTTAAGAAGGCTTCACAGGTTGGAGAGGCATTCTGGAGACCTGCAATAAAAGACTACGGTCACACTTTACTTTGAGCTCACAGTTTTCAGTCTGACTCTTTCTCCATACACATCAAGATACAGATAGCGAACCCAAAGATGCAGAGAACAGTGGACATCCTCGAGACATTTTCGGAGGGAGATGATTGGGAAACTTTTGTGGAGCGACTAAACCAATACTTCGTGGCCAACGAGCTAGATGGGGAAGAGAGCGCTGCCAAGCGTTGAGCGATCCTCCTCACCGTCTGTGGGGCACCAACGTATGGCCTCATGAAGAATCTGCTCACTCCAGCGAAACCCACGTAGAAATCGTATGACAATTTGTGCACACGTGTCCGAGAGCATTTAAATCCGAAGGAAAGCATTCTGATGGCGAGGTACCGATTCTACACCTACAAAAGGTCTGAAGGCCAGGAAGTGGCGAGTTATGTCGCCGAGCTGAGACGCCTTGCAGGACATTGCGAATTTGAAGGATATTTGGAGCACATGCTCAGAGACTTTTTCATACTTAGCATTGGCCACGAAACCATACTTAGCAAGCTTTTGACTGTAGAGACCCCTTACTGTTGAGTAAGGCCATAGCGATAGCCCAGGCATTCATTGCCACCAGTGACAATACTAAGCAAATCTCTCAGCACACAAGTGCTGCTACAAGTACTGTGAGCAAAGTGATGTTGTCTTCGAATCTTAACATACAGGGCAGGTCACACATACCTGCAGCTGCACGTCCGCAGATGTCTCAGAGTCCACCATCAAGGGTGATGAATGCAAGGCCATTAACACCTTGTTGGAGCTGCGGGGGTGATCATCATTTCCATTCATGCCGATTCAAAGGATACATTTGCAAGGGCTGCGGAACAATGGGACACCTCCAACGAGTGTGCAGGCGAGCTGCTAAGCCTGTTAAACCTGCAAACCACCACTCGACAGAGGAGGACAGATCCACGGAGGATCACTGTGAACCAGAGCCTCAGATAGAGGAGGCAGAGGTACATGGGGTGCACACATTCACCACGAATTGTCCCTCGATAATGCTGAATGTTGAACTAAATGGACTTACGGTGTCAATGGCGCTGAACATGGGCACGAGCCGTTCCATCATAGGCAAAAAGACTTTCGAAAGGTTGTGGTGCAACAAGGCCTCAAGGCCAGTCTTAACTCCAGTTCGCACAAGATTAAGAATTTACACTAAAGAGCTGATTCCTGTAATCGACAGTGCTACCGTAAAGGTCTCCTAAGATGGAGCGGTGCACAAGCTACCACTCTGGGTGGTACCGGGCGATGGTCCCACGTTGCTTGGCAGGAGCTGCCTGGGAAAGATACGCTGGAACTGGGACGACGTCCGAGCGCTATCGCCCGCTGACGACACTTCGTGTGCCCAGGTCTTAAACAAATTTCCTTCGCTGTTCGAACCAGGCATCGGGAAATTCCAAGGAGCAAAAGTGCAGATCCACCTAATTCCGGGGGCGCAACCCATCCATCATAAGGCGAGAGCAGTACTGTACATGATGAGAGAAAGGGTAGAGATCGAGCTAGACTGGCTGCAACGAGAGGGCATCATTTCACTGATCGAGTTCAGCGAGTGGGCCAATCCTATTGTCCCAGTCCTCAAGGGAGACGGCACCGTCAGAATCTGTGGCGATTACAAAGTAACTATCAATCGTTTCTCCCTGCAGGACCAATAACCACTACCAAAAGCCGACGACCTCTTTGCAATGCTGGCGGGAGGAAAGACGTTCACGAAGCTCGATCTGACTTCAGCCGACATGATGCAGGAACTGGAGGAATCATCGAAGGCCCTCACCTGCATCAACACGCACAAAGGTCTTTTTGTTTATAACAGATGCCCGTTTAGAATCCGATCAGCGGTGGCGATATTCCAGAGAAACATGGAAAGTTTACTAAAGTCGGTCCTGCACACCATGGTCCTGCACACCTTGGTCACAGGCCCACCAACGCGAAGATGGAGGCAATCGAGAACGCACCGAACGCACAGAAAGTGACGGAGCTGCGGTCGTTTCTGGGACTCTTGAACTACTTTGGTAACTTCTTACCAGGTCTCAGCACCCTGCTAGAACCACTACATGTCTTATTACGAAAAGGGGGTGAATGGATTTGGGGAAAAAGCCAAGAAAATGCCTTTGTAAAAGCGAGAAAATTGTTATGCTCAAACAAATTGCTTGTGTTGTATGATCCATGTAAGCGTTTGGTACTAGCATGTGATGCGTCGTCTTTTGGCGTCGGGTGTGTATTGCAACAAGCTAATGATTTCGGGAAACTGCAACTGGTTGCTTATGCATCCAGGAGTCTGTCTAAGGCTGAGAGAGCCTACAACATGATTGAAAAAGAAGCGTTAGCATGTGTCTATGGGATAAAGAAAATGCATCTATACCTGTTTGGGCTAAAATTCGAATTGGAAACTGACCATAAGCCACTTACATCCCTGTTTTCCCAGAGTAAAGGGATAAATACCAATGCATCGGCCCGCATCCAGAGATGGGCGCTCATGTTGTCCGCATACAACTACGCTATCCGCCACAGGCCAGGCACAGAAAACTGCATAATACTCTCAGTAGGCTGCCATTGCCCACCACGGGGGTGGAAATGACGCAGCCCGCCGATCTAGCCATGGTTATGGAAGCATTTGAGAGTGAGCAATCACCCATCACTGCCCGGCAGATCAAAACCTGGACAAGCATGTCCCCTTATTATTTCTAGTCAAAAGCTGTGTGCTTCACGGGAGCTGGTCCAGTGTCCCAGTGAATATACAGGAAGAGATAAAACCGTTCCAGCGGCGCAAAGATGAAATGTCTATACAGGCAGACTGCCTTCTGTGGGGCAATTGAGTAGTGGTCCCCAAGAAGGGCAGAGACACCTTCATCAATGACCTCCACAGTACCCACCCAGGCATCGTAATGATGAAAGCGATAGCCAGATTCCACGTGTGGTGACCCGGTATCGATGAGGACTTAGAGTCCTGCGTTCACAGATTTAATACATGCTCGCAGTTAAGCAATGTACCCAGGGAGGCGCTGCTAAGTTTATGGTCTTGGCCCTCCAAACTGTGGTCTAGGGTACAGGTCGACTATGCAGGCCCATTCTTGGGTAAAATGTTCCTTGTGGTTGTAGACGCGTACTCCAAGTGGATTGAATGTGAGATAATGTTGGCTAGCACGTCCGCTGCCACTACTGAAAGCCTGCGGGCCATGGTTGTCACTCACGGCTTACCCGATGTCCTGGTGAGCGACAAAGGGCCATGTTTTACCAGTGCTGAGTTCAAAGAATTCATGACCCATAACGGGATCAACATGTCACATCTGCCCCGTTTAAACCAGCATCCAATGGTCAGACAGAGAGAGCAGTGCAAACTATCAAGCAAGGCTTGAAGAGGGTAACTGAAGGCTCACTGCAGACTCGCCTATCCCGAGTCCTGCTTAGTTACCGCACGAGACCCCACTCACTCACTGGGATCCCACCTGCTGAACTGCTCATGAAAAGAGCACTTAAGGCAAAACTCTCGTTAGTTCACCCTGATCTACATGAACAGGTAGAGAGCAGGCGGCTTCAACAAAGTGCATACCATGATAGTGCAAATGTGTCACACGAGATTGAAATCAATGACCCTGTATTTGTATTAAATTATGGACAAGGTTCCAAGTGGCTTCCCGGCATTGTCGTGACCAAAAAGGGGAGCAGGATGTTTCGGGTCAAACTTTCAAATGGACTCATTCACCGGAAACACTTGGACCAAATCAAACTCAGATTCACAGACTACCCTGAGCAACCCACCTTGGACCCTACCTTTTTTGATCCCCCAACACACACACCACTGGCAAGCATGGTTGACCACGAAACAGAACCCATAATCCACAGCAGCCCTGCAGGGCCCAACACACCAGGCAGCCCAGCAAGGCCAGCTGCATAGCAGCCCAGCAAGGGCCCAACAAATGATTCAACAACACCAGCTTTCACACCGAGATGATCAACCAGGGCAAGAAGGGCCCCAGAGCAACTCACATTGTAAATAGTTACACTATTGACTTTGGCGGGGAATGTTGTTATATATGTGAAATTGTATTTACTCTGTACAGCCACCAGAGGGCTCATTCCCTGGAGTCCCAAGGATCCCTTGGGAGCACAGGTATTTAAGAAGGCTTCACAGGTTGGAGAAGCACTCTGGAGACCTGCAATAAAAGACTAAGGTCACACTTTACTTTGAGCTCACAGTTTTCAGTCTGACTCTTTCTCCATACACTACAGAAACCACAAGCCAAATATAGCAAGTAGTAACTACTTTAACATTTAAAGTTAGCAACGCATGGAACAGGCTGTCACCTGGTATTGTCAATGGGGATAGTGTTGTGGTTCATTTTTTTGAAGATTGAAGTGGGAACTTATGCCAGAATGTACTTTCTGAACTCTGCTGTGTGGTTCAGAAAGATTGTCAACATGAGCACTTAAACATCGGCAAGAACCATAGCAGCATAGGCCTTGAAACCAGGCTGGTCCAGTTAAAGCTCAGAGTCACATGTGTCACTGCCACCATGGTGAGCATTCAAAGTGGCCAGAAGCCATCTGCTTCTGTAACACCCCCACCGACACGTGGGAATCCCTGGCCCAAGACCGCCCAAAAGTGGAGGAAGAGCATCCGAGAGGGTGCTGAGCACCTGGAGTCTCGTCGCCGACAGCATGCGGCAAACCAGACTCCCCATCCACCCTTTCCTTCAACCACTGTCTGTCCCACCTGTGACAGAGACTGTAATTCCTGCATTGGACTGAACAGCCACCTGAGAACTCACTTTTAGAGTGGAAGCAAGTCTTCCTTGATTTTGAGGGCTGCCTATGATGATGATGCTTCATTGCAGATAATTCAGAAACTTTGAACTAACGATAGTATTAAACATTGACACCTGGAACTCAAGCTTAGCTATAGAATAGGAAAGTTTAAATAATGTACCTTACAAGCACAGCATTTTCAATGTTAAAAGGTGGTTAATATTCTGGCAATAAAAATCCATTTGACGGTTGTGTTAAACTGTTTGTTTATATGTTTCAGATAGTGAGCAGTTATTAACGACTGGCAGATTATTTGTGGCACTGCTCAGAGTGTGTTGGATTAGACACTGTCTTATCATGACAGACGTGTTATAAATGTAACATGCAGGGTGTTATTGCACAACACAGCTGATCTCCTGCACCATTGCTCCGGAAGAAACATAAAAACCAAAAGTGCATCTATCTTCCTGCGATGGTCTCTCTCACTGTTTGTCATTGTGTTTGTCATTTCAGAATGTGTGTCATTCTCTAAGGCTTCTTGCTTGTCTTCTGGTTTGACCAGAGACTGTGTAAGAATGTAAAGGGTTAATGCAGAAACAATAAGCTTTCTGTAAAATTAAGCTCGTTTGCCAAACGAGCAGTTTTTCCAAAAGTAAGCTGTAACCCACCACTCCATCCTGTTATTGAGTAAAGTTGTTGCAAAGCCTATGTCACACACAGGGTTGAGAAGGAGACATTGGGGTTGGAGATGTGAGAAAAGATAACTGCCGATGTGCCGACTTGCTCCTTAAGGGAATCTGGCGTGGATAGACACCATTGGACTTTGTTAGTCAAATGATCGGAACGTTGAGGGATAAAAGAGGGATTGCAAACATTCGGTGCAGAGATCATCATCATCATAGGCAGCCCCTCGGAGTCGAGGATGACTTGCTTCCACACTAAAAGTGAGTTCTCAGGTGACTACAGTCTTTGTCACAGGTGGGACAGACAGCGGTTGAAGGAAAGGGTGGGTGAGGAACCTGGGTTGACACACACTCCTTCTGCTGTCGACGCTAGGTTTCTGCTTGTTCTCGGCGATGGCACCCGAGGTGCTCAGTGCCCTCCTGGATGCTCGTCCTCCACTTTGGGCAATCTTCGGCCAGGGATTCCCAGGAGTCGGTGGGGATGTTGCACTTTATCAAGGAGGCTTTGAGGGTGTCCTTGAAGCGTTCCCTCTACCCACCTGGAGCTCACTTGCCGTGTTGAAGCTCCACATAGAGCGCTTGCTTTGGGAGTCGCGTGTCAGGTATGCAAACGATGTGGCCCGCCCAACGGAGTTGGTCGAGTGTGGTCAGTGCTTCGATGCTGGGGATGTTGGCCTGAGCGTTGGTGCGTCTATCCTGCCAATGATGCAGAGATAGAAGATCCACGAAGGACCCTGGCTGGAGCCGAACACCTACCTAGCTAAAGGAGAAGATGACACACACTACCCTGTCCAGTGACTGAACGGGCATTAACCATGCAGAACTGTAAATTACTGCCATCATACACAGAATGGTATTGATCTCTGCTGTGTATACTAATAAAAGATTTACTGTAACCAATTGGTATCAAGTCCGAATCCTTAAGAATTTTTACAACTGGCACTGGAGTCATGGCGGATGGAGAGGAGGTTCTGCCTTGGACTGAAGGCAAAAATGCAGGGATTCAGTTTCTTATGGCCAGTCATTGTATAAGTGGAGGAAGAGCATCCAGGAGGACGCTGAGC
Organism: Pristiophorus japonicus; assembly: GCF_044704955.1. Taxonomy (NCBI): domain Eukaryota; kingdom Metazoa; phylum Chordata; class Chondrichthyes; family Pristiophoridae; genus Pristiophorus; species Pristiophorus japonicus. The sequence goes on along the minus strand of NC_091986.1, from coordinate 194,262,473 downwards.
ACCTTGAGTCTCGTCGCCGAGAGCATGCAGTAAACAAGCGCAGGCAGCGGAAGGAGCATGCAGTAAACCAAACTCTCCGCCCACCCTTTCCTTCAACCACTGTCTGTCCCACCTGTTACAGAGACTGTAATTCCAATATTGAACTGTACAGTTACCTAAGAACTTACCTTTCGAGTGGAAGCAAGTCTTCCTCGATTCCGAGGGACTGCCGATGATGATGATGATGAGAAAAAACAAGTAAGATAGTCGACCAATGTTGAATAGTGTGGCAAGTTCACAACTTCCTTTATATATGGGGAGTTAAACTGAATAGAATTAGTGAGCTTTGATTACAACCGGTACTCTGTAAGTTCACATGCTGTAAAACAAAGCTTAACAATTTGTATCCGGCCTTCTTTCACAGAGTGTTTGCTTCGTCCAGCCTTTGGAGAGATCAAAGTACAAGTGCAAAAGACAAAAGATAACCGGATTCAGGTCACAGTTATATTATTGTGCGAGTCACCATGTACAACACTGTAATGTCAACTGAACAAAAAAAAGAAATTATATCTTTCAGGGTTTTAAATGTAAGAGACTCAAAAACTGCTCATGGAAATGACTCAACCGAGCAGTTTATTTTCTATTCATTAAATGAACAAGGAGAGAATTGTATGCCAGCGAGCGCACAAGCCAAAAAGCCCAGCTCATGTACCTATCTGGGGCCTTCAAAGGTAGTCGCCTGGAACACCTGAAGAGAACGAGTTACATCAGATAAACTTTCACTATTGGTGAGAAAAAGGAAAAAAAGAACAATTACACAAGAAATTTAATTACAGTGTAATTCAGCACAGATGTTGCAAACTATTTAGTATTTCCTATTTACAGCAAACTATTTCACAATTACTGTAAAATATGTTAATTTGTCCCAAGAATCATACAGCACAGAAGGAGGCCATTCGGCCCATCGTTCCTGTGCCGGCTCTTTGAAAGAGCTATCCAATTAATCTCACCTTCCCTGCTTTTTCCCCATAGCCCTGCAAATTTTTCCTTTTTAAGTATATATCCAATTCCCTTTGAAAAGTTACTATTGAATCTGCTTCCACCGCCCTTTCAGGCAGTGCATTCCAGATCATGCCGTTCAAATGTTGTTTAACAAATTCATGTATTTATAAAGCTTTCAACAAGGTCTATTCTTCTTCCCCTTCACTTTCCTCTGATCACCATTTCTTCTTCCAACCTCACCCCTTGCCGTGGTTTCACTATCCCCTCTGACCTTCCCCTCTCTCCCCCCGAACGATCAATCCACAGCCAAGGCCTCAACTTCATCCCCCACCTCAACTAATTCGAGCTCAGCACGATGCTGAGATCTTCTTCCATTACCTTCGCCTCCGCGCTCAGTTCTTTGGCCAGGAATCTTCCCCTGCTCGGCGACCCCTTCCTCCTGCCTTCAGAATTCTTGTTCCACCTGGACATGTCCCTCTGCCAACGTCCTCTCTAGGGGCTCAATTGTCCACAAAGCCGTTTTTTGGTGTACTTAGAGTTACACTTGTTTTTTGGGGGCCCGACTACACCCCCAAAAAATCATCCAACTTACCCCATTTGAATTGTTCATTTTGGCGCCGCGTAGCCTGTCCTTTAGCTTTGGAGGTGGAGCCTAAGATCTGCGCCAAAAAGATCGGGTTGCCAGAGTAATGAGGAACACACTGCGGGCTGAGGCTGGAAAGTGAAACAAAAAACACATTCTGGCCAGCTCACAGCAACCTGCACAAGCACCTTGCATATTGCAGCAGCTTACCAGCATTAAATTATTAGAGTTTACGCCAAAAGCCTGTCTCCCCCTCCCCATCTCCCGATGCCGGGTGCCGCTCCTAACGCCGGCCGAGAGGCCTCCACCCCCCACCCCACCTCCCCTCTCTCCTCTACCCCCTCTCTGCTCTCCTTCCTCTCCCCCGCTCTCTCCTCTCCCCCGCTCTCTCCTCTCCCCCCTCTCTCCTCTCCCCCCCATCTCTCCTCTCCCCCTCTCTTGTCTCCCCCCCATCTCTCCCCCATCCCCTCTCCTCTCCTCTCCCCCCACTCCCCTCTCTCCTCTCCCCCTCTCTCCTCTCCCCCTCTCTGCACCTGCTGGGTTGATTCTCTTACCTATGCCGATTTTGTTAACTGCCCAGAAGGTTTTTCCAGAGTGATCACATACGCCGTCCTAAGAAAAATTGAAGTAAATCGGAGCTGGCCAAACTTGCTTAAATGGCCAGAATTGACGCGGGTGGCAGGTTACGCCCCCAATGAGGTAAAATAATCTTAGCCTACAAAAATCCTACCTAAGTGAATTACGCTGGCGCAGAAACTTTGGGGAAACTTGGAGATTTGAATTTACTCCAAAAAAAAAACGGTGCAGGCCAAAAAGACGGCGCAGATAACGAGGGAAAACTGAGCCCTAGATCTTTTCATTGGGAACTACAGGTGTGACATCGGCCGTCTCAATTTCTCTGCTCCCCTCACTCACTCTAACCTACCTCCCTCTGAAATTGCAGCACTCCATTCTCTCAGATCCAACCCTAACCTTGTCATTAAACCTGTTGACAAGAATTGTTTTTGTTTGGCGAACCAACCTCCACCTTGTAGAGGCTGAACACCAACCCTTTGACACCTCCTCCTATCTGCCCTGGACCATGACCCCACCACCAAACATCAAGCCATCATTTTCAAGACTGTCACTGACCTTATCTCCTCTGAAGATCTTCCATCTACTGACTCCAACCTCAACCTCATAGTACCCCAACCCTGGACAGCCCATTCATACCTCCTTCCCAAGATCCACAAACAGGTCTGCCCTGGTCGACCCATCGTTTCAGCCTGTTCTTGCTTTCTGGACTCTATTTTTTTCTCACCTTGTCTAGTCTCTTCCCACCTACATCTGGGACTCTGGCAACGACCTACAACCATATTAACATTTTCAAGTTTCATGGCCCTTACCGGTTCACCCTGGACCTCCAATTCCTCCACACATCCATCCTCCACCAGGATGGTCAGGGGGCACTCTGCTTCTTCCTTGAATGGAGGCCCAACCAGTCCCCATCCACCACCACCCCCTCTGCCTGGCTGAACTTGTTCTCACATTGAACTTCTCCTTTGACTCCGCTCACTTAGGATGGGCATTAAATGCTGGCTTTGCCAACATCCACATCCCATGAATGAGTTAAAAAAAACTCCTCCAAATAAAAGGTGTTGCTATGGGAATCTGTATGGGTCCTTGCTATGGTTTCATTTTCATGAGATATGTGGAATATTCTTTGTTCTCGTCCTACTTAGGTCCCCTCCCTCACCTTTTTTTCTGGTACATTGATTAATGTATCAGTGCCATTTACTTTTTCTGGCCCCACTGGAAAACATCATCGGCTTTGCTTCTAATTTTCGCCTTCCCTCATCTTCACATGGTCCATCTCCGACTCTTCCCTTCCCTTCCTCAATTTCTCTGTCTCCATTTCTGGGGATAGGCTACCGACCATTATCAACTATAAGCCCACTGACTCCCACAGCTACCTGGACAACACTTCCTCCCACCCGGCATCCTGTAAGGACTCCATTCCATTCTCCCAGTTACTCTGTCTCCATTGAATCTGTTCTGATGATGCCATCATCCACACCAGTGCTTCCGATATGTTTTCCTTTTTCCTCAATCGAGGATTCCTCTTCACTGTGGTTGACAGGGTCCTCGATTTTGTCCATTCCATTTCCCGCACTTCTGCTCTCATGTCTTCCCCTCCCTCCCAAAACCACGACAGGGCTCCCTTGTCCTCACCTTCCAACCCACCAGCCTCCTCGTTCAACAGATCATCCTTCACCATTTCCACCACCTTCAGCGTGATCCTACCACCAAACATATCTTCTCTTCCCCTGCCCTTTCAGTATTCTGAAGGGACCGCTCCCTCTGCGACTCCCCGGTCCACTCCTCCATCATCCCCAACATCCCTTCCCCTTCCCACGGCACCTTCCCATGCAAGTGCAAGCGGAGCAACACCTGCCCTTTTACATCCTCATTTCCCACCGTCCAGGGCCCCAAACACTGCTTCCAGGTGAAACAGCGATTTAGTTGTACTTCTTTCAATTTAGTATACTGTATTCACTGCTCACGGTCTCCTCTACACTGGGGAAACCAACGCAGATTGGGTGATCGCTTTGTGGAGCACCTCCATTCAGTCCGCAAGCGTGACCCCAAGCTTCCGGTCACCTGTCACTTTAATTCTCCTCCCGACTCCCAATGTGGTCTTTCCATTCTCGACCTCCAACACTGTTACAATGAAGCTCAACGTAAGCTCGAGGAACAGCACCTCATCTTCCTATTAGGCACTTTACAACATTCCGGACTCGACATTGAGTTCAACAATTTCATATCATAACCTCTGCCTCCATTTTTTCAGATATCAACTGTTGTTGATGATTCTGCTATTTCAATATACATCTCTTCTCGAACCATCTTTTGTTTCTTTACTTGTCCCATTACCATCTCCTTTTGCTTTGCACCAACATCCCTTTTGTCTTTTAATCTCTCCTGCCTTCCACCCTATCACAGACCTTCCCTTTGGTTCTGTCCTCACCTCCCCACTTCTCGCTGCCCCTGCACATGCTTAAAACCTGTTACCTCTCTAACTTTTTCCAGTTCTAACGCAAGGTCATCGACCTGAAACGTTAACTCTGTTTCTCTCTCCACAGATGCTGCCTGATCTGCTGAGTATGTCCAGCATTTTCTGTTTCCGCTTCAGACTTACAGCATCCGCAGTGTTTTGCTTTTCTGTTGTGGCATTAATCTGCCACTTTCCAAAGACATGCAGGATTGTTGTGCAGACACAGGATAGAACTAGCAGCGGAAATATTGCAAAAAGGACGCCTCTGTTTGTTTCCTCGGCATGTTCCAATATTTACCGAGCTATCAAGGTGAGAGCAAACACTCTCCAGGCTATTGTAGGGAGCACAGGCTCACTTGCAAGAGTGATGTGAAACACAGAAAACAAAAATATCTCCAGTAGAAAGGTTAATAAAAATAACTGAAACAACATGGTGGCTGAAAGAAATCTGTAGACAATTTGTATGTGTGATTGGCTGCTTTTGTTGCAGTTGCTGGCTCCTGACTCCTATGTTTGGGAAACAAATGGCTGTCATCAGTTGGCTGGTTTTGTGTGTTGGTCATTCATGATTGATAAAGTTTTCCTACATGTCTATATTTGAGCCTAGGAATTAGTGGAGTCTTGTTACCTTGCAAACATATAATGCACTTGCATCACATGTCCCTCTCTGCCCAAAAAATAGCAGAGCAATTTGATACGAATGCATTAAGTGTTTGTATAGTAACATTGCTCACTGTAATTTCTGTCCTAATGTGACATACATTTTGCATTGTGTGACAGATATGTGCACAAAATAAAACTTTTAATTACTTTCAGATAAATAATTTAGATTGCTGTTTGTGGGACCTTGCTGAGTGCAAGTTTGCTACCTTGTAACAGTGACATTACAACAGTGATGAAAGTTCAACGGTACTTAAATAGCAGTAATGCACTTTGGGACATCCTGAGGTCAGGAAAGGTGCTGTGTAAATGCAAATCTTTCTTTATTGTATCTTTTAGATAGATTTATGACATTATGACTTATGAGTGTTTGCTGTGTCTCAGTTGGTAGCACTCTCATCTCTGGGTCAGAGGTTGTGGGTTCAAGCCCCAGTCCAGAGACTTGTGCACAAAATCTAGGCTAAAACTTCAGTGCAGTGCTGAGGGAGTGCTGCACTGTCATTGGTCCTGTCTTTTGAGTAAGATGTTCAACTGAAGCCCCGTCTGCTCACTCAGGTGGATTAAAAGCTCCTATGGCACTATTTTGAGGAAGAGCAGTGCAGTTATCCCTGGTGTCTTGGCCAATGTTTTTTCACACTGAAACAGATTTTCTGGCCATTATCACATTGCTGTTTCTGGGAGCTTGCTGTGCACAAATTGTCTGCCACTTTTCCTACATTACAAAAATTACTACACATCAAAGGTACTTAAATGGCTCTAAAGCACTTTGGAACATCCTGAGGTTGTGAAAGGTGCTATATAAATGCAAGTCTTTCTTTATAAATGAATTACAAGTTCACATGACATAAGAGAGGGTGGTTGCATTAATTAACTGCTTCACGCACTCATGGACAGTTTTGGCAGGGTAGAAAATGTAATGCATTGCAACATTATATTGCATTGCCGTTATACAAGTTCTGGATGGTTATTTAGCTATCAACGAAGTTAATCCAGCAGCAGCTTTCTTGCAAGCGACACTTGTATTGTACAATCAGATGAAACAGTTCACAACTGCATCACACTGTTGTCATGTGGGATGTTAATTAGCTCAAGAATATTACACAGGATTACCTAGGAGATACGGCACAGAAACAGGCCAATCGGCCCAACCAGTTCATGCCGGCGATAATGCTCTACTCAAGCCTCCTCCCATCATTCCTCATCTAAATCTATCAACATAACTCTCTAGTCCCTTCTCCCTCATATGCTTGCCTAGCCTTCCCTTAAATGCATCTATACTATTTGCTTCAACCACTCCCTGTGGTAGCGAGTTCCACATTCTCACCACTCTTTGGGTAAAGAAGTTTCTTCTGAATTCCCTATTGGATTTCTTGGTGACTATCTTATATTGATGGCCTCTAGTTATGCTCTTCCCCACAAGTGGAAACATTCTCTCTGTATCCACTCTATCGAAACCTTTCATAAATTTAAAGACCTCTATTAGGTCACCCCTCAGCCTTCTTTATTCAAGAGAAAAGAGACCCAGCCTGTTCATCCTTTGCTGATAATATACCCTCGCATTTCTGGTATCATTCTTGTAAATCTTCTCAGCCACAATGTCATATCAATGCCACAAACATGTTGCTGAACTAGTTTCCTAGTATTTAAGAAGCTCCTCCTTCATACAGCAACAAAGGCTCGCTCTCTGTTCTCTTTCAGCTGACCTTGAGCTTGAGGCACTTGCTGGCGCTGCAGTCCCCATTGAACCAGAGCGTGGGTTTGAAGGTTAAGAGGCTTACATCCGAAGAAACCCCCATAAGGGATCAGAAAAACATAGCCTTGAATTGAGGGAAACAATTAGCAGCAGACGATTCTACAGCAAGTAGGTTTTCATTTTACACCTGCACTTTATTGCATTATCAGTGTGTTTACGCCAAATACTACTTGTCAGCAAGCTCAACATGGTTATACTTAAGGATAAAGATTTGTCTGCATCTGGTGCATGAAGGTTATGCTATGCTATTGTTCATTACAGATGACTTAGGGTATACGTTGAAGAGTGAATGAGGTTGCTGGATGCTTTATTTGTTCCTTGTTGCCACTGTGTCCGACTCAATTGACAACGTGTCAGCCTGACTCAGTGGGAACACTCTTTCCTCTTGAGCCAGAGGTTGTAGGGTCATGCCCCACCACAGGGCTTCAACATGTAATCCAGGCTGACATTTCAGTCAGTACTGACCCAGCATTGTTGGAGGTGATGTCTTTTTTGATAAGATATTAAACTGAGGCCCCGTCTGCTTGTTCATGTGGATACAGAATATCCTGTGGCACTATTTGAAGAAAAGTAGGAATGTCCACCCTGTGTCATAGCAAACAATTTTCCCTCAAGCAACACCACCAAAGCAGATTGTCTCACTCCTGTTTGTGAGGACCTGCTGTGAGCAAATTGACTGCAGCATTTGCTGACATAACATTAACTACATTTCAATAGTAATTAATTGAGCATCCTTTATTTTTCGGTCCCCTTTGCAAACTCCGTTCCCTAGCCACAGACTTAATCCCTTTCCCCAACTTCTGTCTGAGGCTAAACCAGACTGTTCGCAACCTTGGTGTTATATTTGACCCTGAAATGAGCTTTCGACTACATATCCACAGTATAACTAAGATCGCCTATTTCCACCTCCGTAACATCGCCCGCCTCCGCTCTTGCTTCTGTTCATCCGCTGCTGAAGCCCTCATCCACGTCTTTGTTACCTCTAGACTTGACTATTCCAATGCATTCCTAGCTGGCCTCCCACATTCTACCCTACATAAACTAGAAGTGATCCAAACCTCGGCTGCCCGTGTCCTAACTCACACCAAGTCCCGCTCACCCATCACCCCTGTGCTCACTGACCTACATTGGCTCCCGGTTAAGCAACGCCTCGATTTCAAAATTCTCATCCTTATTTTCAAATCCCTCCATGGCCTCGCCTCTCCTTATCTCTGTAATCTCCTCCAGCCCCATAACTCCCCCGAGATGTCTGCACTCCTCTAATTCTGCCCTCTTGAGCATCCCTGATTATAATCGCTCAACCATTGGTGGCCATGCCTTCTGTTGCCTGGGCCCCAAGCTCTGGAACTCTCTGCCTAAACCTCTCCGCCTCTCTACCTCTCTTTCCTCCTTCAAGGTGCTCCTTAAAACCTACCTCTTTGACCAAGCTCTTGGTCACCCGCGCTAATTTCTACTTACGCGGCTTGGTGTCAAATTTTTTATCTCATAATACTCCTGTGAAGCACGTTGGGACTTTTCACTACGTTAAAGGTACTATATAAGTACAAGTTGTTGTTGTTGTTTGTGATGCCTGAGGACAGTGGAAATGTTATAAGGACACCCTCAAAGCCTCCTGGTAAAGTGTGACATCACCACTAACACCTGGGAGACCCTGGCCACAGACCGCCCAAGGTGGAGAAAGTCCATCCGGGAGGGCGTTGAGCTCTTCGAGTCTCAACACAAAGACCATGAAGAGGCCAAGTGCAGGCAGCGGAAGGAGCGCGCGGCAAACCAGCCCCACCAACCCCTTCCCTCGACGAATGTCTGTCCCACCTGTAACAGGGTCTGCGTCACTCGTATCAAACTGTTCGGCCATCAAAGAACTCACTTCGGGAGTGGAAGCAAGTCCTCCTCGATTCCGAGGGACTGCCTATGATCATATGATGATGATGAGGCCTGATGCTGTGATAAGGTGCAATATAAATGCAAGTTTGTTGTTTCTATACTCTTTAAAGTGGGAGAAACCAAATTAGCGGCAGGCAACTAATCTTTTTCCACTTTTGAAATATTCGGCGTTTTTGCTCCAAGAAGGATTTGGAGTACTAAATCAGGCGCTCCACTTCCTTCCTGGAGCGCAAGAGGCAGCAAGTGTGCAGCGCTGCCTCGTTGAAAGTTTCCTTCTCTTCCTTATAGGGAAGGGCCATCACTACAGGCTCTGCAAAACAAAACTGACCTCTCCTTGACAGCAGTCACAGAGTGCCGGGCTGATCGATCGCGGGCAAAGAAGACCGGCCAAAAACTCTCAAGAGGGAAGGTAAGTTTTTTTTTTTACTTACCTCGGCCACCTCGCCTTTAAGCATCGTCCCCAAATGCCCGGCCTCCGGATGGACGCCTCTTGCAGCTGCTGATGTTTTTCACCCACCGACGCTGCAGGGGTCGGAGCCCAAGCTCAGGTCTGGTCCGGTACCGGGATGATGCCGATATGTCACAATCTCCCTGGTGAAGGCGATCAGGGCACAACATCGCACTGCCGCCGCAAACCTCCCGTTAAATATGGCGGGAGTCGATGTTATCGCCGTGCCCTGTCAGAACCCAGTTAGCGCCCCATTATCGCCCCCCGGAGGCAATAATCGGAGGTGCTAAGGAGGCCAATTTCTAGGCCTTAATCTAATCAGAGCTATTGACACCTGGGAAACATTTGGACTGCTCAGCAAAAAATATACAGACTGCAAACCTAATTTAATAAATGGAGCTGTTCATTCTTAAAAGTTAGCTATATATTAATCTAACATGAGTGATTGTCCAATAGAAAAAATGTGGCAGATCTGACAGGGCCCTCCTTCATTATCAATATTGTCTAGACAATTGACACATTCCAGACACCACCAGCCCAGGTCATCCCACTCCCACCCTGAGCAAGAGGCTATGGAGAAGTACGAAGGTTACGAGAGATCATGAGGAAAGGTAAATATAAAAAAAACAAATTGGGGAATAAATCCATAAACCGAATACAAAAGCAAAATACTGCGGATGCTGGAATCTGAAATAAAAACAGAGAATTCTGGAAATCTCAGTGGGTCAGGCAGCACCCGTGGAGAGAGAAACAGAGTTAATGTTTCGGGTCGATGACCCTTCGTCAGAACTGCCGAAAGTTCGAAAAGAGCATATTCTTAAGCACTGAAAGGGGGAGGAGAAGAAAGAACAAAAGGAAAGCTCTGTGATAGGATGGAAGGCAGGAGTGATTAGAGAGACAAAAGGGATGATGGGCCGAATTGAAATGGTAATGACAGAAGTTAGAAAAAGGTAAATGTGGATAGGGTGTGAATGGCGACAGCTGGTCATCACTCCGCCATTCACACCCTATCCACATTTACCTGTTGTTCTTTCTTCCCCTCCCCCTTTCAGTGCTTAAGAATATGCTTTTTTCGAACATTCGGCAATTCTGACGAAGGGTCGTCGACCTGAAACATTAACTCTGTTTTTCTCTCCACAGATGCTGCCTGACCCACTGAGATTTAGGGAGGGTAACCGTTTTGAAATGGTGACACTGGGGATAAGTGGTGGATTTCTTTGTGACTCCGGGTCTGTTTTTTCAGGGTTGCGGGCACTAGACACAAACATTTCCAATTGGATTCTATTATGTGCAGCACTGCCAGGTTGGATGAAGTCAGGGTTTTGGAGCGGGTGCAGAGGAGATTTATCAGAATGAGGGTCTTCAGTTATGTGGCGAGATTAGAGAAGTTGGGATTGTGCTCCTTAGAGCAGAAAAGGTTATCATAGAATCATAGAATCATAGAATGGTTAGAGCACAGAAGGAGGCCATTCGGCCCGTTGAGACCGTGTCGGCTCTCTGCAAGAGCACTTCAGCTAATCCCACTCTCCGGCCCTTTCGTCGTAGCCCTGCACATTTTTTTCCTTCGGGTACTTTAGAATTCCCTTTTGAAAGCCACGATTCAGGTTATGGGTAAATTCAATAGTGCTGTTTAAAATTATATGGCGCTTTGATAGAGTAACTAAGGAGAATGTTTCTACTTGTAGGAAGGTTGGTAGCCATAGGACACAGATTTAAGCTAATTAGCAAGAGAACCAGAGTGGAGATGAGGGAAAAAGATTTATGCAACATGTTATTTTGTTCAGAAATGCACTGCCTGAAAGAAAGGGTGGTGGCTGCAGATTCAATAGTAACTTTAAAAAAGTAATTGGATAAATACTGCCCCGATGTGTTTCTTTATATTTACTGTAGTTTGCCTTCCTTTCCTTTTTATCTTTCATAACCTTCCTACCTCTCCATGTCCTCTTGGGGAACAGCAGGGGATTTGGACTAGCTCTTTGAAAGAACTGACACAAGCACAATGGCAGAATGGCCTCCATCTATGCAGTAAGATTCTATGTGAGGGGTCACATTTATGGACACTTAACAGAGATTACAAAGCTGTTTAAACATAGAATCATAGAATCACTAAATAGTACAGCAGAGAAGGAGGCCATTCGGCCCATCGGGTCTGCAATGGCTCTTTCGAAGGGCAATCCAGTTAGTCCCACTCCCCCACTCTTGCCCCATATCCCCGCAATTTTGTCTCCTGCAAGCATTAATCCACTTCCCTTTTGATTGCGGTATCTACCCATATCTTGCCCAGCAAATGTCCTCTAAATTCTTGCGCCTGATAGAAGCAGATGCATAGCCTACTTTTACAGGCGTAAGAGTTTAAAACATACAAAAATATAATTAAATTAAATGTTAAAAACACATATTATTTTTTAAAACCCTGCCCACTACGTTACATTTATTTTTAACCATAATTAAAAAAACTTTTTAAAAACTCAGAAAAAAAATTTTCTCCAAGATATTTATTAACTTTAATTTCAATGAATTTTAATTATGTGATGTGTGTTTTTTTATTTTTTATTATTTGTGTTTAGTGTCTTTGTTTTTTTTTCTCATTAATAGCAATGAGAACCCGTAGATACAAAGTTCTCATTGCTATTAATGAGAAAGCTGTGGAATACAATGCCTGATTGGTTGAGCAGTCACACGTGACTGCACCTTCTGTGTGGGAACCTGGAGGATGGAAGCGCGTTTCGCAGCTTGGGAAGAGAAGGTCTCCCCACCGGAATCCCATGCTCCTCCTGGACCACCAGGTAAATTCGTAGAAATGTTTCAGGTCGGAGGCAATTGCCTGCTGGAAGCCACCGACTGGAATTTCAGCCCCATTACAGAGAACTAAGTAGAATGCACAGCACGAAAACAGGCCAATCGGCCCAACTGATCCATGCTGGTGTTTATATTCCACACGAGCCTCCTCCCATCCCTCTTCATCTAATCCCATCAGCATAACCTTCTACTCCTTTCTCCCTCATGTGTTTATCTAGCTTCCCCTTAAATGCCTCTATGATTAGCTTAAACAGCTTGTTTAACACTTCTTCGAAGGCTGGGTGAAATTCAAATTTGTCTTTCCATTGCACGTCAAGTGTTTGTTAGTTAAAAAAGAAACAAATTTATTTAAAATCCTGACCAGCTTAATCCGTTATCCTGTGGCTGTCACAGGAGTGCGAACACCGCCAGCAAATTTACCACTGATAGGATTAACTCACTAATTCACACAAGTTCCGTACAGTATACCATATTTACTCAAAGCACGGGCTGCACTGCTTAACACTTTCTTTTTTGCAAATACAATGGCTGGTGTACACTGCTTTCTCCAAACAAATCTTCTATTTCTGGCGACTAACTTATTAACAGGATTCCGCTGTATTATGCCTTTCACATGAGCATTTTTACTCTCTTCATCTCTGCTGCATTTTCCATCTGTAGCTGGAGAAGGAGGTCAGTGTTGCTCCGTGCTCTGCTTTCGCCTGGACTAGGGATATATTCTCAGCGGGCAATACTTCTCGCCTGGTGTGTACCTGAAGAGATTGCAAAGTTTCTGTTTAAAGAATGGACTCAGTCGAGAATATTTTGTGGATTTTATGGGGTCACCCTGCACAGATACGTGAGAAAGCTGGTTTTGTTAAAACTCAAGAGACCGCATGGCAGTTAGCTGTGACAAAAGAACTGTCAGTCATCCAGAACGGGTTTGCCACCAGTCACAGCTAAAGGAAGGGGGCCACGAATATTGACAAAAGAGCTCTCGGCCAGGAAGGGGGGCGGGGGGCCATTGACAAAGCCACTCTAATATGCAAAAGCACTTCTCACCTCCATCTCAGAAGGACCCACTACCCTGGCCAGCCAAAGAGGAGCCAGGTCTTTCCCAACACAATGACTGAGATGAATGCCCAGATTAAGGGCCATCAGCGCAATTCACATGAGTTGGATGGCCAATCACTGACTAAGTACCCGTGCTTAGAAACAAAAGGATTTTAAAGATTGACAGGAAAGATAGGGGTAGCAAGACTCCCATGAAGACAGGCTCTTTCCACTTTATTTTTAGCTTGGAGCTCGGAGCTTGCAGCTTGTATCTAGAGAGAGCTCTCTCCCTCTCGATCTCGCTCCACCAAGATCGATGTACCAGAAGCAGCGTGCCGCAGAGACTGAAAACCAGCAGGCAGAGGCAGTAACTTCCCACAGCTGAGCTGAGCAAGGAAACCAACTGTGGGTGTAGTGGTGAGCATGATCGTGAGTGTCCCAAGCCGGTAGCCAGAGAGCCAGGCAAGCTGTGTGGGGTGTAAAGGGCTCAGAGTTTTCTCAGAAATGAAGCTTTTCAGGGCTATTCTGGGGATGAAGCTTCAACTGGGTAATTCGTTGGTAGGGGTGGAGTTAGAATCCACCAGGGAATTACTGCATGTTACTAGGTCTCATTTCTGTACTGTATGTATGTTGTTTGTAACCTGGATTTTATTCTCCACAGAGACAGTGATTTTGTTTAGTAGTGCATGTTTTATCAGTGTAGGTTAGACCAAATAAATATAAGTACGATTTTTCACCGGAGCCTTCCTGTCCATGACTCATTTCATTTACACTCTGAATAATAATTCCCGGGTCTGGAACTTTCATAAGGTGGGGGGGCGATTCGAACCGTCCATCCAGCAATTAGGCTAGGATCAAAATCGCTAACAGTGCCGTTGCAAATTATTAAATTATTCCTCAGGAGTTGTGTTCCTAAAAAGCAAAATGAGCAACTTTTTCTCTCAAAGCGGCACATTTTCATTTGTCGATTAACATCCTGGAGGTCACCATTGACCAGAAACTGAACTGGACCAGCCACACAAATACTGTGACCACAAGAGCAGGTCAGAGGCTGGGTATTCCACAGAGAGTGTCTCACCTCCTGACTCCCCAAAGCCTTTTCACCATCTACAAGGTACAAGCTAGGAGCGTGGAATACTCTCCACTTGCCTGGATGAGTGCAGCTCCAACACTCAAGAAGCTCGACACCATCCAGGACAAAGTAACCCGTTTGATTGGCACCTTTTCCACCACTTTCAACATTCACTCCCTCCATCACCGGCACACAGTGGCTGCAGTGTGTACCTTCTTCTACAGCATCTCCAAAACCCACAACCTCTACCACCTAGAAGGACAAAGGCAGCAGGCGTATGGGAACACCACCACCTGCAAGTGCCCCTCCAAGTCACACACCATCCTGACTTGGAAATGTATCACTGTTCCTTCATTGTTGTTGGGTCAAATTCCTGAAACTCCCTCCCTAACAGCACTGTGGGAGTACTTTTACCACATGGACTACAGCGGTTCAAGAAGGCCACTGTTGTTATGTATTAATGCTTGGGGGTCACCCGACACCAGAGGGCGCCGCGGTCGGAGGTCATCGGGCTGTACGCATGTGCCATGTGTGCTTGGTCACCCGTATATAAGCTGGGTGTTTTTGTCATGCTGGCACTCTTGGGCTGGAATAAAGATGGATCAGGTTGCACCTGAGTTAGTTTACAATAACCAGACTCTTGAGTCATTACAGCTACCACCTTCTCAAGGACAGCTAAGAATGGGCAATAAATGCTGTCCTTGCCAGCGACGCCCACATCCTGTGAATAAAAAAAAATGTTCTCTTTATATTCAGACAGACTTCTTCCCCATTAGGGAATGGAATAAAATATGTTTCACATTTGGTAGGTCTGTAAATGTTTCAATTTATTTCCACCTATTTTATTAGATCGTGCCACCAAAACAACACTTGATAAAATCACTAACAAGAGACAAAATAAAAAATCCTGACTTTCACTCAGCCTTTTGCACCAATAAAACAGGTTGCTCTTTTGGTTAGCTGCCAGTAAACCATAGTTACGAATTGCCAAAGAAACTCACGAGTGTGGCTTCACTTAGCTGCATTGTGTATAACAGGGATCTGTCCACTGATCATTTAAACCTTCAACCTAATATCACAAGGTAACATTTTATACAACAGATTCGTGATAAGGTAAACATTTTGGGACTTTTATTTGACAAACTATAACCACTTACCGCAGTGTCTTGCTATATATTTGCTAGCGCATTAATGAATGACATGGTGTTATCGGGCAGGGATTGTTTGGCGCAAGTGTAACTTGCTTTTAAATGGGTTCTTAGAAACCACATGCTTTTATTCTTCCTCTACCTGAATTAGCTACTGGGTTTAATCGACAATCACGGATTCTTTTTCATTTCAAAAGCTTCACCTCCTGTAAAACTTGCATATAGCCAAAGGTACAGACATCGCAGACATGCCCTGTACTTTCACCATTCTACCTCACCTTTTGTAGTGCTCAGCATTTCCAGGTGCCCTGCGGGGATGATACCAGCTGCTCCTTGCTCAAGCAAAGCCACCAAACAAGATTAACTGGTTATTTATCACATTGCTGTTCGTGAGAGCTTGTTGTGAGCAAAATGGCTGCCGCATTTCTCTTTCAAACCACAGAAACTGCACTTCAAAGTGAATGAATTGACCGTGAATTCCTTTGCAATGCCTGAGGATGTGACAAGGTGCTATATAAATGCATGTTCTTTGTTTCTTTACTATTTGAATCTTTTTCCGCTACCCATTTTTGGTTCATTTGCCTTGGACGAGTTCCGAGTAGAGCGCTTGCTTTGGGGGTCACATGTCTGGCATGCGAACAATGTGGCCTGCCCTGTGGAGATGATCAAGTGCGGTCAGTACTTCAATGCTGGGGATGTTGGCCTTCCTCGATTCCGAGGGACTGCCTATGATGATGATGATTTGCAGCAAGTGGCAGCAGCTCGAGGAACTTCGGCTCCGTGTTGATGAGCCGGAGTCCAAGCTGCAAACACTGCGACACATTGCTGTTCATGAGAGCTTGTTGTGAGCAAAATGGCTGCCACATCAGGGAGGGGGAGAGTTACCTGGACACTGTGTTCCAGGAGGCAGTCACACCAATTAGATTAATTAATTCAAATTTGGACCGTGGTCAGGGACAGGAGGGTGTGACTATGAGTGTGGCAGGTATGGGGACCCAGGAGGTAGTGATAGAGGAGCCTCAGCCCTTTCTCTTGTCCAACAGGTGCGAGGTTCTTGCTCCCTGTTTGAACGAGGGCAGAGATTGCATGGAGGATGAGTAAACTGAGGATGTTTCCCTTCGTGGGGGAATCTAGAACTAGGGGGCATTGCTTCAGAATAAGGGGTCACCCATTCAGAACGGAGATGAGGAGGAATTTCTTCTCATAGAGGGCCATAAATCTGTGGAATTCTCTGCTCCAGAGAGCTGTGGAGGCTGGATCATTGAATATATTTAAGGTGGAGGTAGACAGATTTTTGAACGATAAGGGAGTGAAGGGTTATGGGGAGTGGGTGGGGAAAGTGGAGCTGAACCCAAGATCAGATCAGCCATGATCTTATATAATGGCGGAGCAGGCTCAAGGGGCCAAATGGCCTACTCCTGCTCCTATTTCTTATGTTCTTATGATCTAATCAGAACTCTCGAGAACTTGCCCAGTACTTTCACCATCCTACCACACCTTTGGTTTGCTGTGCTCCTTGGGATGTCCAGACTCGCAGACTGGCTGATACCTGATGCACAGTGGGACAGAGTTTAACTCAGAGCGGGTTTCTGGTGGGAAACCCTTCCAGCCACTTGATTGCCCGTCCGACAGCGGCAGCAGAAGACACAGCGATTTTAATCGCTGCTCCACTTCCTGCCTGCTTTGGGCCTGAAGAAGGTGAAGAGCAGTTGCTGGCATTCAAAGACCAGGATCAGTCATGATCTCATTGAATGGCGGAAGAAACTCGAGGGGCTGAATGGCCTACTCCTGTCCCTACCCCTTGGCCTCATGGAGACGTCCAGATGAGTGGCAGGGAAGGGCATTTCAGGAGTATCTCACGGGAGGATGGGCGGGGGTGGGGGGCGACCCCTGGGAAGGGGAGACCTGCTCCTCCTGGCTCCACAAAGGAAAGTTTTAGACTTACCAGAGGGGCCTCTTGTGGCTTTGGACCTGTTTTTGCCTAGTGGCAGCTTTCCCGCCTGAGCCCCGATTAGAACAGCTGTGGGTTCTCTTTAGTAGGCCCCGATTTGCATAAATTGATGAGGATTCACCCCCTGCTTTATTAACCCTGCAAGTTAATATCAGAAATGGTCGATGTAATATATGCACCTGTGAGTATGCTCACAGGTTTGTAGAGCTGTTGCGAATTCCTCATCGCCGCCAAGCTCCGAAACCTCCCTCGGGTGCCGATGCTTCACAACTTGAGCCTCCTCCGGGAAATCCCCTCCGTGCCTTTCAGGGGTTTTCTGTACAGGCTGCTCTTGCACACTCACCACTTTGCCATCCTCGTCTGCCGTCTGGACATGCCATAGCGCACCATCTTACCGTCCAGAGGAGGCGGGGTTCGCCAACGGAGTGCTCTCTACGCAGCAGTCCTCCCTTTATTTATTAGGGACTTAGCCTGGAGGCTTTTAGCCTATAATTTCTGCACTCCACATTTATGTGGAGTGTGTCAGGTTGCAGCCCCTGTTCCAATATTTGAAGGGGCTACTCCTCAAATTCTGGTTGCACTTCAGTCCCACGCTGCTGATCTTTGAGCATCCTGTGCGGAGGGGAACGGGCAGGTCACAAGGTGGCCATTAACCAGTCCAGGCAGCAGGCGGGCGAGGGGGTCGTTCAGCCCAACTTCTGCAACTATGTTCGCGCCAGGGTGTCCCTGGAGATAGAGCACGCGGTGTCCACCAGTACATTCATGGCCTTCTGCGAGAGGTAGGCGCTGGAGGGACTGGAGTACATCATTTCAACAGGGAACAACATTTTAATTTAATTTGATTTGTCAAGGTTCCCTTTAATGTTTATTATTTAATTTGTGTTTTTTTTTGTGCCCTTACAAAATGGGGCACTTGAATTAACGTCCTACCAAAATAATTGTAGAGCTGTTGCATTCTGAGTGGCTTAGCCAGTCACGTGATGTTCACAAGACTCAATAAAACCCCAGTCAGTTGTGTCTAGGTCATCCACGATGAGGTATGCAAGGGCCAGCCCACACTGCACTATGTGTGCGCACTAGTTCCGTGCAGCAGAGTAGATCTCTAGTCGTCTTGGATAACCCTTGCCATTGGACCAAGACCTAGCTCTGTCAAGCCCGTGAGTTGGTTGGTGTGCAACAGCCACCACACGTTAAAAAATCCAAGCACAGGCACCTTCCACCCTTCAGGATGTAGTTCAGCACTTGGAATATTAGGTCCTTCATTGAAACACCTGTGAACTCATCCTTTTTTGGTGTGGAAGCAAGTCATCCTCGCTTCGAGGGACTGCCTATGAGGATGCAGTTGTGAGCCTAGTGGATGAACTGGTGATGTGTAGTATGATTGTTAAACCTTTGTTAATAAACCAACTAGTTCTTAATAGCGATGTGTTGCTATGAATTCTTAAGCAAAGAAGCCATGAAGCAAATACATTACAGTCAGGGGTGAGTAAGTAACCTCCGCGTTTGGGTTAAAATTGATCTTGCTTACTGTTCAATGATCTACTATTGCCAGTTCTGCACATTTGCTGATATCCCTGAGCTGTCAACAGCAGGCAAATGTTAAGAGTGAGATTCATAATTAAAAAGAGTGAGCCAAAATACAAACCCATTAAAGCATAGTTATTTTTGAAAAGGTGAGTTAAAAATAGATAACATCTTAAATCAAATTGAGTGAGCTCACTCCAAATCTGTGAAAGGAAGAAAGATAAGAACTTGCATTTATATTGTGCCTTTCATAACCTCAGGATGTCCCAAAGTTCTTTAGAGCCAATCAAGTACTTTCGAAGTGTCGTCACTGTTGTAATGTAGGAATCGCAGCAGCCAGCTTGTGCACAGCAAGGTCCCACAAACAACAATGAGATAAATGAAATAATCACACTAAGTCCCGCTCACTCATCATCCCTGTGCTCGCTGACCTTAATTGGCTCCTGCTCCCCCAACCCACGATTTAAAAATTCTCATCCTTGTTTTCAAGTCCTCCACGGCCTCGCCCCTCCCTATCTCTGTAATCTCCTCCCTGCAACCCTCCAAGGTCTCTGTGCTCCTCTAACTCTGACCTCTAGCGCATCCCCCATTTTAATCATTTCACCATTGGTGGGCGTGACTTCAGCTGCCTAGACCCTAAGCTCTGGAATTTTCTTCCTAAACCACTCCGCCTCTCTACCTCTCTCTCGTCCTTTAAGTGTAACCACTACCTTGTTCTTTGAGCTGGCCATCCCCTGCCCGCCGGGTCTCGCTTAGGGCGGAGAGTCTACGTCGAAACGTCTGAGTTCCCGGGCAACAATAGCAGTGCGACGTTCCAGTCTGTCGCTGTTGAGGTTGTCCATGAGGGTCCTGACGTTCCAGGTCCCAAATTTTGATGGGTGGAAAATGCCTGCCTGTGAATTCTTTTAACGTAGGGTGGCCGTTGCACACCAGTTACCACACGGGCTTGGCAGAGCAAGGTTTTGATCCAGTGGCAAGGTGATCAAAGACAACTGGAGACCAGGCTCCACTGCATGGGACTAAAAGACACTTCTTTAAGACACTTCTTAAAACCTACCTCTTTTAGACATCTGTCCTAATGGCCTTGAAATCCCAGTTCCCTGCTTCCCGCGGGCGCTCGACAGTAAATGGTAAAAAAGAAGCGCACCTATCTTATCCTGCGACGCCCACCAACGATCCCGGTCCTGAGGCCTCCTCTCCCTGCGCATCGGAGCGCGTGCACGTTAGGACGCCCGTATGCTGGAGCTGGAGTCACATGGCACTGGGCAGCCAATCCAGGTAAAGTATTTTCTCATTCATAATAATGGGAACTCCGTAAGTAGGAGTTCTCATTATTATGATTGAGAAACACCGCCCCCCAACACCAAAACACAAAAAATAAATAGAAAAAAACATCACATATTTAAGATTAATTTAAATTAAAGTTAATAAATGTCTTAGAAAAAATATATATTTTTCAGATTAAAAAAAAAAGTTTTTTAATTATGGTTTAAAATCAACTTACCTTAGTGGGCAGGATTTTTAACATTAAAATGTGTTTTTAAAATTTTATTTTACTATGTTTTTGTATGTTTTAAAACTCTTACGCTGGAAAAATTAGGCTATGTACCTGCTTTTACCAGGCGCATGAATTTTCAGGACATTCGCTGGGCAAGAGATGGGTAAATACCGCAATCTTGCCCATGCAAATGTCCTGGCTGCAGGGATACGAAGCATCTGTCAAGCCAGAGCTTGACAGATTGGAAAAGCCGGTTTTCGGCTCATGCGCATTGTGCACTGAAAACCGGCTTTTGCGATGCCTTCCCGGGTCCGTACACACTCCATACGGATCCAGGGAGGCCGGGATTTCTGCCCCAATATCTCCTTATTTGGCTCGGTGTCAAATTCTGTTTGAATACACTCCTGTGAAGCCCTGTGGGACATTTTACTATGTTAAAGGCGTTATATAAATCCAAGTTGTTCTTCTTATAATCTGCTTTAGTGATGATGGTTGAGGGATTAATATTTGCTTGGACACTGGGGGAGATCGACTTTGCTCTTCTTCGAAATAGTGCCATCTTTTACATCCAACTGAGAGGGCTGATGTCTCATTGTAAGGGCAGCACCTCCGGCAGTGCAGCGCTCCCTCGCTAATGCATTGAAGCATCAGAGCTGATAAGGGCTGTTTGTCTTTGCTCTGCTGTAGGTGATTACTGCACACACACTGACTAGCTGGCACTTCAACTTCCCTTGCTTCAGGGAAATTTTTGAGTTGTTTGAAAATTATCACAACAGGTGACAGTTGAAAGAAATGGGGGAGAACGCGGTCTATGCCAGTTGCGCAAAGCAGATTCATAGTGAATCGGCCTGTTTTACACTGCATGCGATTTTTATTACCCTGTCCTTACTAGATATGTGCACGTGTGTATTTGTCGGGATGGATAATTGGAAGCCATCAAGAAGGGAAACAGTCACTGGCTCAAGGACTCTGATTGTACGACAGGTACAACGTCTCTACTCCGGCTGTCCGAAAACCGGAATTGTCTGACAACCGGTCAGTTTTGAGGTGGCCAAGATGGCGACATCGGGCGGCGAGAGATGAGGAAACCAGTAAAATCTGTTAAAAAATGCAGCGCCGGGGGGCAGCAGGTGGCGAGGATCGGTGGGAATCGGCAGACGGCGAGGAGCGGAGGGAATCGGCAGGCAGCAAGGATCAGTGGATCGGCGGGCAGCAGGAAACGGAGGATCGGAGGACGGTGAGGAGCACCAACAGTGAGGTCCGAACTTCGGCAAAATCCGAAAACCAGCACGGTGTCGGTCCTGAGGTAGACGGATTTCAGGCATTGTTCCTGTATTCTAACTGCTGCCCCTGCTCAAATCCGCCACTTTAGCACAGATCAGGCTTGAAAGCTGCGATCGTCCTGTTCTATGCCTCGATATCACACTGGCTGGAGCCTTTACCCACCAAAAGCCATTGGAGGAAGTACCTTTCAACCTCATTAAAATTTCTTAGGATGCCATAAGATCAATCTTTGTCCTATCATGATCGAGTCTTCATAAGCAGTATTCCTCAGGCCAGGTGGGAAGAAAGTACAACAAGCCAAAAGACTCATTCTGTGTCCCTGTAGCTTTCTATGCAGAAGCAATTGACTGGGCCTGCATTCGCTGGAGTTTAGAAGGATGAGAGGGAACGCATAGAAATGTATAACATTCTGATGGGCTTGGACAGATTCGATGCAGGAAGAATGTTCCCGATGTTGGGGAAGTCCAGAACCATAGTCTAAGGATAAGGGGTAAACCATTTAGGACTGAGATGAGGAGAAACTTCTTCACTCAGAGAGTTGTTAACCTGTGGAATTCCCTACCGCAGAGAGTTGTTGATGCCAGTTCATTGGATATATTCAAGAGGGAGTTAGATACGGGCCCTTGCGGCTAAAGGGATCAAGGGGTATGGAGAGAAAGCAGGAAAGGGGTACTGAGGTGAATGATCAGCCATGATCTTATTGAATGGTGGTGCAGGCTCGAAGGGCTGAATGGCCTTCTCCTGCATCTATTTTCTATGTTTCTATCAACAATTACCCTGCTGAAAACACAGGAGCAACAAAGAAATATAACAAATATTAAGGGGAACTATTACTTGGTTAAAATGGGGAAAGTGGGTGAATAGGTGAGTCATAATTCCATTACAGGAAAATCTGAACGACCAATATCATTTTGTTTCTGCTACCCTCGACTACTACCTTCCTTCCATTTCTAAGGCTGAGGCATGGGCGCATCACATTCTGTTGCTTACCCTCGTATTTCACCAAAACTTACTACTCAGATGCAGTGGCAGCTAGGACTGCCAGATGTAATGGTTATTCAGGTCTATACATGCATCATATCTGAAATACAGACCTGGCAAAAAAGTGTCTCTATTTTCAGATACAGGTTGAGCGTCCGAAATCCGGAGTTCTGAAATTCAGGATGTTCCGGAATCCGGACACTGGGCCGATCCGTGGCGGGGTCGTCCGAAAACCGGAAAATGTTCCGAAATCCGGACTCCCCCGCCTTGGCGGCCCGACCTCACCTCCCCCCCTTACCTCGGCCGCCCTACCCTGCCTGACCACCCCTGCCCCCCCCCCCAACCCCACCTACCTTGGCCCAGGCAAAGACGTTCCGAAATCCGGAAATACATGGAATCCGGAACGGCCTCAGTCCTGAGGTTTCCGGATTTCGGACGTCACACTGTATTTTTAAACATAGTTACTTATAAGTGAGTAAATGCAGTTATGGAGGCAAATAGAAATCATGCTGTCCTGTCCCTAATACCCATTATGGCTTGCAAAATCCGCATGTATCATTATGAACACAAGGGTATGATAATTATAGACGTATGTTTTCATTGCTACGCTTTGTCACTATTAAAATGCTGGTTTGAGTATAAATTTTCTTAATAATCAATAATCAATAGGTTATTCAATTAAAAAGTACTCTGATGGCACAGTCCTCTGTTTCTCAACTGAATTGTTGGTCATTTGTGACTCAGTCAGCAGCCTGTCAAAAGTGAGGTATGATCAGGAGGACTGGCTGAATCCATTGCCGTAACAGGAAAACAAATTGCTCAGAAGATGAATTGGAAATCTCAGAATAAGCCATCATTGTCAGGATAGCGGAATAGCCCGCAGAGCACTGTAACTATAGAATGATTAGTGTACCAGACATGAGGTAAAAGTCAAAGCTTCCCAGGAAAACAAACTTGGGCAAAAATGGGCTGATGTTCAATCTGCAGTCCAACACTTAGGGGGACTTGTAATTTTTTGCATATTAAGAGGAGGCATCTACTGAAAGAACAACAACTTGCATTTATATAGCGCCTTTTACATAGAAAAACGCCCCAAGGCACCTCACGGAGGTGGAATCAAAGGAAACATGAATGCTAAGACAAAGAAGGAGGGGTGATCAAAAAACTAGGTCAAAGAGGTAGGTTTTAAGGAGGCTCTTCAAGGAGGAGAAGGAGACGGAGAGGTTTGGTGCAGAACTTCAGAGCATGGGGTCTAGGCGGCTCAACGCACGGCCGCCTATGGTGGAGGGCTTTGCGCAAAAGGCCAGAGATGGAGGAGAGCTTGCCAGGGGAATTGTACTACTGGAGAAGGTTACAAATAATCTGAACAATTTGTATTAGAGATTCTACAGGCGTATGTCTACACGTTAAAATACTATCACTTGACATATGATATAACCACCATCTCAAATTCTGAAATGTAATTTCTGATTCATATATTTCATAAAAATAGCAAATTTATTACTGCATATATCATAGTTGACTCCATGTCATGCCCCATTCGTCTACAAGTCCACCTGCATATCTACATAGGCTCATGTTATGCCTCATTGCTGTAAGGAAATCAGTGCTATTCTCCTTAGGTTGTGGTTATACCTATACTACTTCACCACTCTGACACTGGTAGCTGAGTCCAAAGTACAGCCAGCAGCAGCAATATTAAGCCCTAGGATTTGATTCACACTCTGCATGTCAGGGGAGAGCTCTGTGAATGTGTCTACACACAGACCCAGGGCTCTGCACACTGGATAGTACAGTTTTTGAATGTTTTGAGAGGACGAGCAGAAACATTTACGCTCTGTAGCATTGAAAAGACTCAGCTTACGTTCACAAGTGCTCAGTCGTTCGAAGTCAACCAACCAAGCACTTTGTCAACCTGACTTCACACCAGACTGGAGTTATACCAGACAATGGTATCAAGCTCAATCGGTGTGCGATGGCTTCTTCGAGGGGGTAGGTCTCGCCCGCTTGGCTTTGGGGTAAATTAGGAGTCAGGAATGCTTCCACTTCTGTGGGGATTCACACCTTAGACCACGTCATGTTGATGTGAAATTGATAGTATAACTGAAACCTAAATTGTGAGTCAATATGATTTGGGTTACAGACTAAAATTACCTGAATTATTATTCAAAAAGCTCACACAAAAGGAAAATAAGCTTTCATCAATTTTAACAAGGAGTGACCTGGAGCACACTGCCCAAAAGGGCAGTGGAAGCAGATTCACGAGTAGCTTTCAAAAGGGAATCGGATAAATACTTGAACGGGATAAAGTGCAGGACTAAGGAGAAAGAGCGGGGGAGTTGGACTAATTGGATAGCTCTTTCAAAGATCCCGCACAGGGAAAATGAGCTGAATGGCCTTCTTCTGTGCTGTATGATTCTAGGGCTGGATTTTCAGTTCTGCTCATTTTGGGGCAATAATGGCGGCAGGGCGGTAAAGTTGCGCCCGGGCACAGTTTGTGCCTCAGTCAGCAAAATTGGGCAACTAAGGCCCTGAGTGTGGGGCGGGGCGGTAGCGGAGGCGTGACACACCTCTCTACGGCACTAGGCCGGCTGAGCAACTGAAAATCACGAGCTAAACAGCCGGCCTCGGAGCGCTCTGCGAGAGGCCTGGGGAGAATTAAAACCCTGTAAAGAAACCACCAAAATCATTCCCAATACATAGCTTACGCCACCACAACATAAATCACAAAAAATAAAAGAAGAAAGAATCACACTTACCTGAGATGGGCATTACTTACCTCACTTCAGCCAATATAGGTCGGACCGCCCATTTTCATAGGCGGTCCCAGCAGAGTGCACGGTGCGGGACTCAAAAATCGAGCCGGTGTCGCAACCAGGGGCATTGCACACCGGCTCGCCTCTTCCGGGCGGTAATGCTCTGCGCCCCGCCGAGACCGGCCCCGAAAACCCCGGTGGTGCACAGGAAGCTGGCCCTCTGCCCAGAAAAGCTCACCGCCACCATTGCCGCCTCCGGGGAGAAAACAGAGGCAGACAGGACTGGAAATCCAGCCCTATAATTCTAAGGCTGTGAATGCAATCCCACTTCCATTAGTAATGGGTCTCTGTGTTACTAGTGAGTTTACATTATGATTCCAGTTCACTGAAGATACTTCTTCCTCATTGTAACACAAACAGCCAGCTTTCATAAGCAAGCCTTCGCTCCCTATGAACCAAAACATGGCCTTATGTGTGAGGGTGAGCCAGAATAGTGCGCCTTGGAGGTGATCAATGAGATCTTTTGTTGTTGCAGAAAGCACTTTTATTGCATCAGAAAGCTGATAATACTAGCTGCACTGTTAGAAATAAGTTCCACACCGAGTCCATGAGTACAATGGAAGAAAAACGTCACAGTTTATTCGTACAGAGCGCTCTGGGAGAAGTGGGGAAACTCCGCAGCTTTGCCACACCCTTCTCTCCGAGCGAAATTTTCAAGTTACAATTATACCTTTGGGGGCGGTCAAATTATCTAACATTTTTGTAACGTCTTACCCTATATGGTAATGCTTTATGGTAATGGTAATACCACCTTTACATTGTGGTAAGTCAATGCCCATGCGGCACAATCGAGGGCGGCCACTGTAGATTCCTCCACTTGTCCCGTGGACAACTGGAGCGTACTATGGCATGAATGTCTCAGGGGTGTAGGTCGTGTAAGTCCCATAGCATGTCTAATTTTGCCCAATAAGCCCCGTTGTTCGACCTGGGTTTTAAGGGTCCCAATTCGGTCATGACTATTTGTTTTTCGGCCGGGTTGAATGGCCAAAATTTTGAGGTAGGGTTTGCCGTCGTCCCCCCCCCCCGTTTCAGAGGGGCGGCTTTCGCCTCCTCGGTGTCTGAGTCATCCCCTGTCGGTGGGGCCGTAGGACTAACTTCTTCCTCCTGATGCCCGGGTGGTCCTTCCCCTCCGATCTTGCCCGCTGTTACATTGTACCCCAAAAACCGGGGAGGATTGTACAACTCCAATTATTTTTCCAAATCCCGTATTGGCTTATTTTTTCCTGTCAATTTAGCGCTTAACTCTACACATTCTGTTACCTTATTCTCCACCACACTCGTCAGTTTGGCCAACTGGTGTACCAACAAAACAGCACCTTTCTTAATTTTTATTTGCTTCTGTGTTTCCCACCACTCCAGTTGTTTCTTTGCCGGGTCCCAACCCTCCTTTTGCATTCTATCTATCAATCCCTTTTGGTCGACTAGATACAGTCTGGTCAGGGACCCCGGGGGGCCCCACTCCATTTCCTTACCGGACATCACAGTCTTTCCCGTCGCGGTCTTACTACTGGAAAATGGTGACATGATAGGTCCAAGTCAGCATGGATTTGTGAAAGGGAAATCATGCTTGACAAATCTTCTGGAATTTTTTGAGGATGTTTCCAGTAAAGTGGACAAAGGAGAACCAGTTGATGTGGTATATTTGGACTTTCAGAAGGCTTTCGACAAGGTCCCACACAAGAGATTAATGTGCAAAGTTAAAGCACATGGGATTGGGGGTAGTGTGCTGACGTGGATTGAGAACTGGTTGTCAGACAGGAAGCAAAGAGTAGGAGTAAACGGGTACTTTTCAGAATGGCAGTGACTAGTGGGGTGCCGCAAGGTTCTGTGCTGGGGCCCCAGCTGTTTACATTGTACATTAATGATTTAGACGAGGGGATTAAATGCAGTATCTCCAAATTTGCGGATGACACTAAGTTGGGTGGCAGTGTGAGCTGCGAGGAGGATGCTATTAGGCTGCAGAGTGACTTGGATAGGTTAGGTGAGTGGGCAAATGCATGGCAGATGAAGTATAATGTGGATAAATGTGAGGTTATCCACTTTGGTGGTAAAAACAGAGAGACAGACTATTATCTGAATGGTGACAGATTAGGAAAAGGGAAGGTGCAACGAGACCTGGGTGTCATGGTACATCAATCATTGAAGGTTAGCATGCAGGTACAGCAGGCGGTTAAGAAAGCAAATGGCATGTTGGCCTTCATAGCGAGGGGATTTGAGTACAGGGGCAGGGAGGTGTTGCTACAGTTGTACAGGGCCTTGGTGAGGCCACACCTGGAGTATTGTGTACAGTTTTGGTCTCCTAACTTGAGGAAGGACATTCTTGCTATTGAGGGAGTGCAGCGAAGATTCACCAGACTGATTCCCGGGATGGCGGGACTGACCTATCAAGAAAGACTGGATCAACTGGGCTTGTATTCACTGGAGTTCAGAAGAATGAGAGAGGACCTCATAGAAACGTTTAAAATTCTGACGGGTTTGGACAGGTTGGATGCAGGAAGAATGTTCCCAATGTTGGGGAAGTCCAGAACCAGGGGTCACAGTCTGAGGATAAGGGGTAAGCCATTTAGGACCGAGATGAGGAGAAACTTCTTCACCCAGAGAGTGGTGAACCTGTGGAATTCTCTACCACAGAAAGTAGTTGAGGCCAATTCACTAAATATATTCAAAAGGGAGTTAGATGAAGTCCTTACTACTCGGGGGATCAAGGGTTATGGCGAGAAAGCAGGAAGGGGGTACTGAAGTTTCATGTTCAGCCATGAACTCATTGAATGGCGGTGCAGGCTAGAAGGGCTGAATGGCCTGCTCCTGCACCTATTTTCTATGTCTATCTTTCTATGTCAGTGGTCCGTTCGGGACTTGCAGTCTCTATCGTCAGAGGTGTTTCAACACACTTGCGATTCGTTAAAAATGGCGCCTCCGCGACCCACTACGATCCTTTCCAGCTGCACCCGCAACTTACTACAACCACATTAATTGTTCTACCCACGACCACCAATGTCCCACTTCCCGACCTGTGTGACTCAAGGTTGCAAGATTAGTCTCAACTTCACTCACTGTCCCACTTCTCTGTCGCCACTTTGTCCTCTCTATGTTCCCTTCGACCTTAATCCTTGGCCTTCACATGGGGCATTCGCCCTCTTAATTCCAGCTCAAGTTAGGTGACTGAGATAATTTGTGACAATCGAGGTGGCAGGGAACACTCGTCTCTTTCACACACACACACACACACACATACCAAGCTAACTTAGCCACTAACCCACGGTTCAACTGTGGTTTTTCTCACCGTTCACGGACGTTTTTGTTCTTTGGTAAATCAGGGCTCGGGGGTCGCCCTGTTCCGGGGCTTAATTGACTGGACGGTCAAACCTTGACTACTCATCCCTCTCCACCAGCTAGGTGACCCGAGGCGACCGTATTTACCCTGCTCGCAGCGCCATATTGTTAGGGAAATAAGTTCCACCAAGTCCATGAGTACAGTGGAAGAAAAACGTCACAGTTTATTCGTACAGAGCGCTCTGGGAGAAGTGGGGAAACTCCGCAGCTTCGCCACACCCCTTACACCATTGTCCAATTATCTAACATTTTTGTAACGTCTTACCCTATATGGTAATGCTATCTTTACATTGTGGTAAGTCAAAGGTTAACTAGCATACGCACACACAAGTGGGGTTAGTTCCCTGTTTCAGCAGAAAAACAAGGAACTGTCTTCCTGTTATGACATAAAGCGAGGTACATCTGTTTGCATTTCCAACCGTTCGTTGTTCTACTTCCCCTATCTTCATGACTCGGGGTCAACGAACGTTGGGGTCTAAGTGTGTCTTTTGTTTTAAGCAGACAATTTGTTGCTTGAACATTTACATCGTACAGTACAGAAACAAGAGTATTATAAACTTAAGAAATAATTCTCCCCCAACATGCACTAAACACTTTTCCTTACAGACTGCACTATCAAACAGGTTGAGTCACAGTACATATTTACAGAAGCAGCAGTATAAGCAAGATAATGAACCGGTTCAAATACCTCAGTATGGAGCCACTTCACAAAGAATTAAGCAGGCAAGCCAGTCAGATAAGACCCTGTAAAAACTTGGCTGTCACATTTTCCGGGAGAAATAGTAATATGAAGCAGTAAGCAAATCAGCAGAATATCATCTTTGCAGGATTTACGTCGGCACAAACCCACAGAGCAGGGTTTCAACCCGAACTTCACTACCAGATTAAACCAAGCTACCAGCACATGGCCTGCCCTGGTTCTTTATACCTGTATGAAATGATAGGCGGTCCCTCGAACAAGGATGACTTGCTTCCACGAGTGTTAACATGTGTCTCAATGAAGGACCCGATGTTCCAGTCCTGAACTCCAATTGAAGGGGTGGAAGATGCCTGTGCATGGATTTTTTTAACGTGTGGCGAACGTTGCACATCAGCCACCACACGGGCTTGAGAGAGCTCGGCCTTTATCTAGTGGCAAGGATTAACCAGGACAACTGGAGATCTGCTTTGCTGCACGGACCTAGTGTGCACACATATCGCAGTGTGGGCAGGCCCGTGCTGCCCCTGGGACCTCGGCTCTTCTGGGCTTTGTACCCTGATTCGCCGCACCTTCAGCCACGATGTCCCAGGGCCCGGCGCTCCATCTCTATTTATAGCCCCGACCTGCGGTGCTGTTCTCACACAGATCGGGGCGGCCCTCGATGTTTGACCTTGAATAAGGGTACAACCCACTAAAGTCAGGCACTGGCTTTCACAGTACGGCTTGGAATTTGTGGACAGCGGCGAAGCAAAGGCGTTTGCGAAATTTTCTCTGAAGAAAGCTGCCGACAAAGATCTCGCGATCGCTGTGATGGGAAGTTTGTCTTTGTCGACGCGCAAGTGGCTTCAGTGTAATATAATGGAGATTCCTTAGAGCGATCTGCTGTGACGTCAAAGCAGCCAGTCACAACGCAGAATTCTCAGACACGGAAGCAGGAAGTAAAGAAGCTGCTTTTCTTCACACTTTTGAAGATTGTTAGAGCAAAACAGAGATCGGGGCTCTCAACATGGGCAACAGGTAAAACTGAAATAAATACAAACTTTTATTAAAAATGATAAAAATTAACTTTTTAAATATTTCTTAATAATTGTAATTTTTATCATAATGGAGAAATCTTACGCTCCACAAAATTAAAATTAGTTTTTCAGTGCCACAACATTTGTTTAGCAATCAATACGCTGTTAAAACCCAGGTTACACCTAATCCAACAAGGCCTAACTTTTAATGGGGTACTGAAGTTGCATGATCAGCCATGATCACATTGAATGGTGGTGCAGACTCGAAGGGCCGAATGGCCTACTCCTGCACCTATTTTCTATGTTTCTATGTTAACAGCGATATTACCGCGGAAAAGCCCAAGTTTCTGTCAGTTTTATTGATTTCACTGATTAGACTGTTTACACTGATTGCCGGCTATGGGGAGGGGGTGGGGGCGGGGATGGGGGGGGGGGGAGGAGGGGAGGCACAGTGCAGCCAGGGTCGGAGCAGTGAATGACTGACTGACCGCAACTTCAGGATTTCTGCGTTTAGATGCGCATGCGCTACATCCTGAAGTTGCGGTCAGTTTCAACAACAACAACAATAACTTGATTTTACATAGCGCCTTTAACATAGTGAAACATCCCAAGGAGCTTCACAGGTGTGTTATGAGACAAAAATTTGACTGTTTAAAAAGGAATAATAACAGCGAATGCTGTTAATTCGCTGTTAGTACCCACTGCAAACTCCAGACCCGACATTTCAGAGACAAATGTATCTGCCTACACAAAGTCCATTGTGCTCACCACCTATAAATACAAAAAAAGGCTACAAGTTAGCAACTTCCATTGTTTCATCATAGGCAGTCCCTCAGAATCGAGGAAGACTTGCTTCCACTCTAAAAGTGAGTCCTTAGGTGGCTAAACAGTCCAATACGAGAACCACAGTCCCTATCACAGGTGGGACAGATAGTCGTTGAGGGAAAGGGAGGGTGGGACTGGTTTGCCGCACGCTCCTTCCGCTGCCTGCGTTTGTTTTCTGCATGCTCTCAGCGACGAGGCTCAAGGTGCTCAGCGCAATCCCAGATTCACGTCCTCCACTTAAGGCGGTCTTTGGCCAAGGACTTCATAATTTGGGTTTTATAATGAGGAAATCTTGCAGCTAATTCCAAAATATTGCTTCCGATGATGTGAGCCCATTTTTATTAAAAACAGTCATATTTGCTTTTTTTAATAATGCTTTGGGCTAGATTTTCGGTCGGCTTTTTCGGGCACTAATGGTAATGGAATGGTACATTTTGTGGTGGGAAATGGTAGATGGTTTAGGTGACTGCTATATTCTGGAACCACCTGGTTTCAAGCAAGTAGCTTTACTGATTAGATAAAGTGAACGGGTTCTGGTGCAGTATTCACTCTTCATACAATCAAAGTATTAGCAATTTAAGGATACTTCATTCCCACCACTGTGTTTCTGCAAATGTTTTGGGGACAGCAATCTTTCTTTTTGGGAGTTTGCGTTGGAGGCCTGGCAGGTTTGAACCGCTGAGCCTCTTCAATGCCGTTTGTCAGCTGCTCGCCTGAATTAGCTGCTCACCCATCGCCAAAACTGATTATTTCCACCTCTGCGGGTGTGATAATACACTCACTCCTACCTAAACCCCACTGCTGTCAATACCTTTACTTATCATCATCATAGGCAATCCCTCGAAATTGAGGAAGACTTGCTTCCACTCTAAAAGTGAGTTCTTAGATGACTGTACAGTCCAATACGGAAATTACAGTCTCTGTCACAGGTGGGGCAGACAGTCGTTGAGGGAAAGGGTGGGTGGGACTGGTTTGCCGCACAATCCTTCCGCTACCTTCGCCTGTTTTCTGCAAGCTCTCGGCGACGAGACTTGCCTATACCTTCCTCATCTCAAGGCCTGACATCCCTAATGGTCTCCCTGCTGGCCTGCCCCACTGCACCCTGACAAACTCCAACTCATCGAGAACTCTTCCTGTATCCTATTCCACACTAAGTCTCACTCATCTATCTACCTCACTTACTTGTCTGGCACCTGGCAGGAGAGGGGGGAGAGGAACATGGGCCTCATACTGTGCTGTAAAATGTGGCTTACTTCCTTCAGGTGTTAATCGAATAATTTGGGTTTTATAACGAGGAATTCTTGCAGCTAATTCCAAAATTTTGCTTCCGATGGTGTGAGCCCATTTTTTACTAAATACAGTCATATTGGCTTTTATTAGTAATGCTTTGGGCTGGATTTTCGGTTGGAGGCTTTTTCAGGTGCGAATGGCGGCAGGGCGGTACATTTTGCGCCGGGAAATGGTTTGCGTCTGCAGCCACAAAATTCAGCAGCTGGGCCCTGAGTGTGGAGGGGTGGGGGGGGCGCTAAGGGAGGCGTTCCACACTTCACTTCGGGCGCTAGGCCGGCTGAGCAACTGAAAATCGGTTGCTAAAGAGCCGGCTTCGGAGCGCCCGAAGAGAGGCCTCCTTGCAACAAAACAAAAATCGGGACACAAAACACACAAAAACATTCCCGATATATTACCGACCACACATAAAGATAAATCGCAAAAAGAAAACAGAAAAGAAAACAATCACACTGGCCTCATGCAGTCAGTCCTTCCCTCACCGCCCCGGGACAGCTCGGACCGCCCACTTTCCCTGGCGGTCCCACTACGGGACGCTGCAGGTGCCGCTCCAACCAAATTTCACACCGCTGTCGAACTGGGGGCGTTGCACCGGTGCGATGCTCCCGGGCGGTACTGCTCAGCCCCACCGCAAAACCGGCACCAAATGTCCCGGCTGGCCACCTGGGTGGTAACCATTTCCAGACCCATCACCGCCCCTCCGGGGCGCAAACGGGGGCGGAATCAAAACAAAAATCCAGCTATCTGCTTAAGTGTGCTGTTTTCATTCAGTCTCTCGCAAGATCCTACAAATCCCCTGGGAGGACAGGCGCACTAACATCAGTGTCCTCATCCAGGCTAACAGCCCCAGCATTGAAGCACTGACAACACTTGATCAGCTCCGCTGGGCAGGCCACAGAGTCCGCATGCCAGACACGAGACTCCCAAAGGAAGTGCTCTACTCAGAGCTCCTTCACGACAGACGAGCCAGGGGTGGGCAGCGGAGACGCTACAGGGACGCCCTCAGAGCCTCCCCGATAAAGTGCGGCATTCCCGCTGACACCTGGGAGTCGCTGGCCCAAGACTGCGCTAGGTGGAGGAAGTGCATCCTGGAGGGTGCTAAGCACCTCGAGTCACAACGCTGAGAGCATGCGGAAATCAAGCGCAGACAGCGGAAAGAGCGTGAGGCAAACCAGTCCCATCCACTCCTTCCTTCAACGACTATCTGTCGTACCTGTGACAAAGTCTGTGGCTCTCGTATTGGACTGTTCAGCCACCAAAGAACTCACTTCAGGAGTGGAAGCAAGTCTTCCTCAATTCCGAGGGACTGCCTGTGATGATGATTATCTTTCAGCGCAGATTCACTGGGAATAAAAGGGTTAAATTATATCATCATCATCATAGACAATCTCTCGGAATCGAGGAAGACTTGCTTGCACTCTTAAAATGAGTCCTTAGGTGGCTGAACAGTCCAATACGAGAACCATAGTCTGTCACAGGTGGGACAGATAGTCGTTGAGAGTAAGGGAGGGTGGCATAGACTAGGCTTGTATTCCCTTTAGTATAGAAGAACAAGGGAAGGTCTAATTGAGGTGTTTAAGATGAATAAAGGATTAGATAGGGTAGATGGAGAGAAACTATTTCCTCTGGTGGGAATATTAAGAGATACGGAACCAAGGCAGGTAAATGGAGTTGAGATACAGATCAGCCATGATCGAACTGAATGGCGGAACAGGCTCATAAGGTTGAACGGCCTACTCCTGTTCCTATGTTCCTAATTGACCATTACTAAGGCTGGCAAAGCTGAGCAAAGAAAACTTCTGTATAGCAAATTATTTAAAAATGTTTTCCTAAGCCGTCTTGAGTTTTACATTCTTCAAACCATATTAATGACTGGCAGACATAAACAAATAATATAAATTACAAACGTTGGCAGCGGGAGACTTCCTTCCAGATTGTCGTGGGATGACGCTATCAATAGTGCAGTAGAAAAAGTTGCAAGCGCAGCATCAATTAAAAGGCAGATCAGCACCCAACAGAAACTGCACGCAGGCAATTAGATATTAGTAGAAACAGCAGTGCTCATTTATTTTATTGAATAAGACCTATCCGAGAAAACCTTCCTTTTTAACACTGTGATCGGCAACATGTCTAATGAGCTTGTGGCTGTTTAACTTGAGCATTCATTCTTTAAACTGTCCGTGAAGGGCAGAGGAATTTTATAAAACATTAGCAATCGTGGGGATGCTATGGGTAAAGAGCAGGGGAGTGGGACTAATTGGAGTGCTCTTTCAAAGAGCCAGCACAGGCACGATAGGCTGAAGGGCATCCTTCTGTTCTTTCAGATGATAGCTAATGCCTCACCTTCTGAGATGGGAATTAATCTCTTCTGACTTTCTCAAAACTTGGAGAAAACTCTGTTTTTCTTCTATTCTTCTTCCTACCCACTCACCACCCTCAAGAATTCCAAGCTTTATTTCAGTGGTTCGATACGATAAAATATAGAAGCTAAAACGACCAGTTCTGATGGTCTGATTCTCATTATTCATACTGGAAGGAGGGAAGAGAGGGACCATGAAAGAATGTAGTTTGCGAAAGTGATGGTAATTCTTCTCCTCCTTTGCAGTGGCTGCACAATGCATTATAAAAAATCATCCTTGGTTATGAATTCAGAAAGTAGCTGTAGGAAGGCTAATCTTCCAATGGCAGCATCCTTTTAATCCAGCTCATGAATCTGGCCCTGAACATTCTTGTGGGCGTCATAAGAACACACCAACAAACTCAGATGGTGAATTTAAGTTTAAGCTGTGAAGGTAGCTCTCTGGATAAGAGATTAACTGGATTATTTGCCCCTTTGTATGCAGTAACTATAGCCATGACACATGCTGAACCAGGGTTCTCGAGAACCATTGACATAAGAACGTAAGAAATAGGAGCAGGAGTAGGCCATTTGACCCCTCGAGCCTGCTCCGCCATTCAATAAGATCATGGCTGATCTTTTACATTGACTCCACTTTCCTGCCCAATCCCCATATTCCTTGATTCCATTAGTGCCCAAAAATCTAGCAATCTCAGTCTTGAATATACTCAACAATGATCGACAGCCCACTGAGGTAGACAATTCCAAAGATTCACAAGCCTCTGAGTGAAGGCATTTTTTCTCAGCTCAGTCCTAAATGGCCGACCTCTTATCCTGAGACTGTGACCCCTGGTCCTAGACTCTCCAGCCAGAGGAAACATCTGTCAAGCTCCCGAAGAATGTTCTACATTTCAATTAAATCACCTCTTGTTATTTTAAACCACAGAGAATATAGGCCCATTTCTGCCTAAGAAAGAACTGTGTGTCGGCTAGTTACAGGTGTGCAATACCTTGGGGCATTGCAGGCAGGGGAGGAGAGAACTCTCATAGGTGATGCCATTCCACCAGTTCCACCTCCATTTATTGCCTCCGGCTGCAAAGAATTGGACGCAACAACCACCTGCCCCTCCCCCCATAGGAAATTTCAACATAGATCAGTGCAATCCAGGCCCCTCTCCCTTGCGGCCATTCCAGCGAGAATTGTGCTACCAGCTGCTGCATACTCTCAGTGGGAATTTTCATGGGAACAGCATTCATAGGCCAAAACCCATTTCCAGAAGATCCAAAGGCAACATGAGGAAAAAATGTACTATGTAGCGAGTGGTTAGAATCTGGAATGCACTGCCTGAAAGGGTGGTGGAGGCAGACTCAATTGTGGCTTTCAAAAGGGAGTTGGATAAGCACCTGAAAGAAAAAAATGTGTAGGGCTACAGGGAAAGGGCGGGGTAGTGGGACTAGCTGAAGTGTTCTTGCAGAGAGCCAGCACAGGCTCGATGGGCCGAATGGCCTTCTTCTGTGCTGTAACCATTCTATGATTCATGAGCAGCAATTGGAATGGCACTGAAAGGAGAGGGAAGATCAGTGGATAATTCAAGGGGGGGAAGAGAAGAGTTGGAGAAGAGTTCAAGTATGAACTGTGCCGGTTGGAGGATGAACGAGGGTCTCTGTGAAAAGGCGAGGATTGGGAGGGGTACAGAGTCCCCATGAACTGGGTCCCGGAGGAAGTAGAGTGCCCCTTTGAATTGGGGCGGGGGGGGTGTTGATGGGGGAAGGTGACTGCTGAGGTAACCTTTGTTGAAGTGATGGTCTAGTTGGTCTGTTAAAAACCCAAATGTCTCTTTGTATTTTTTAGATTAACAATCTAACTGTGAAGTATGAAAATACATCAAATTAGTCATAATGCATTATTTAATGTAAAAATTCAGTTTTGCAGAACAGTATGTCTCCTTCTCGAAATACAAAACCAATTCAGAATTTTTATTTCACGCTCCAATACAAGAGAAGTAATAGTGGGTATGCTGTTTCACTACTTATTTTCACATGTAATGCTTATATTCAGGGTTATTCTCGAATTCTTAAGATGACATAGGATTACATAGGGTATATGACACAGAAACTGGTCATTAGGCCCAACCAGTCCATGCCGGCGTTTATTCTTCACTCGAGCCTCCTCCCGTCTTTCCTCATCTAACTGTCAGCATAATCCTCTATTCCTTTCTCCCTCATATGCTTGTCTAGCCTCCCCTTAAATGCATCTATACTATTTGCTTCAACCACTCCCTGTGGTAGCGAGTTCCATATTCTCACCACTCTCTGGGTAAAGAAGTTTCTTCTGAATTCCCTATTGGATTTCTTGGTGACTATCTTATATTGATGGCCTCTAGTTATGCTCTTCCCCACAAGTGGAAACATTCTCTCTGCATCCACTCTATCAAAGTATTTCATAATTTTAAAGCCCTCTATTAGGTCACCCTTCGGTCTTCTTTTTTCAAGCGAAAAGAGACCCAGCCTGTTCATCCTTTCCTGATATGTATACCCTCGCATTTCTGGTATCATCCTTGTAAATCTTCTCTGCACCCTCTCCTGGGCCTCTATATCCTTTTTATAAAATGGCGACCTGAAATGTACGCAATACTCCAATGTACCAAGAAATCCAATAGGGAATTCAGAAGAAACTTCTTTACCCAAAGAGTGGTGAGAATGTGGAACTCGCTAACACAGGGAGTGGTTGAAATGCATTGTATAGATGCATTTAAGGGGAGGCTAGACAAGTATATGAGGGAGAAGGGAATAGAGGGTTATGCTGACAGTTAGATGAGGAAAGGCGGGAGGTGGTCTACCCAAGATGAATTCTCATCTTTTTATGGCTGTATCAGTTTTTCCTGGAAGCTGACCGTCAGCTCCTGCTGGTTTCTAGATTGGCATGTATGATGGAGCAGAGCGGAGAAAGCTTACCCAGCAGCTGGCTGTGTTACATCTGGCCTGGGAGCGCTCGATGCTGACACAAGGTGCCTGAAATGGAGCGAGTCCCATTCGCCTGCACAAGCATCCTTCACAAGAGCAAACAAAACTGCGGATGCTGGAAATCTGAAAGAAAGTCAGAAAATGCTGGAAACACTCGGCAGGTCAGAAAGCATCTGTGGAGAGAAGAGATCAATTGATGCTTTGTGAGTGGACCTTCCTTCAAAAAACTACCATCCTTCGCCCAGAGGAGCACAATTTTTTTTTTTTTAATGATTAACTTCTATTCTTTCACATTGAACATAACTTAAATACAGGCTATTGATTGTGTGTTTATTCCCATTGACCTGTTTTAAGCACTAACTGAGACTTGGAAATGAACAGACTTACAGCACACCAAGCAACATGGACGCTATGGTCGATTCACGGTGGAATACATGAATGATTTTCTGTCAGCACCACCTTGACAGGGATAAAAATAGCTTGATATAGCCTTGGGAAATTCCTAAAGTCCGAAGCACAAAGTGAAGCACTTGCTAATTCAGTTTAGGATAAGGCTCTCCATGTCGTGCATTTTTTTAAATTCACTACTTTCTGCCGCGTTCATCTTTTAGTGATTCACAGTTAAAACGCTGGATGGGTATCATCGTGAGAATGCTTGCAGACATTTTCAAATGATGAAACTGATCTGAAAGGAATTGAAATCAATAAAAGGGGCACATTTTTTCCAGCATGGAACTGTTCATTTATACCCCGAGGGCTAGAAATTCCATTGCGCCACATTTGGGGCGATAACTTTTGAAGTGTGAGAAAAGTATCGGCAGGCGATAATCTTTTTTGATCCCGGGAACTTCAGCTTTAGCACTCCAAGAGGGAAGTGGAGCGCTAAATCAAACAGTAACCACTTCTCTTAGGGCGCTAAAGTGTGCGAGAGGGGCGGTAGTGGCAAAGTGCTGAAGAATGTGCTGTACAGTGCTGCCGGCATCAGACACTCCTTCCCTCGCTTAAAGGGAAGGGCCAATGATGGGTTGCAACATTTTTCTTCTCAGTTTTGTGGGGCCCGGGGATCTGCGCAACTTCCATTACAGCCCCAGTCACTCTCAGAGAGTGGAGGGCTAAGGTATCGCGCAGCAAGGAGGCTTCCAAAACAACCAGCAGGCACCAAACTGGTGCGAAGAATCAAGTTTGGCCGCCTTGGCCACCACTGCCTTTAATTATTGCTCCCCAAGCAACCAGCCGAGGTGGCAACACCTCCCGTTGCTGCCGTTATCGACATCCAGGGCGGTAACGGGGCGCTGCGCACTTGATGACGTTACTATCTACAGGGCGCTAGAGACCAAGACTGTAAGTGTTAGCGCCAGCGCAAAACCGGCAGGGAAATTCACAGGCATCGCTGAGGTCACTGCGCCTGGTCGGTAACCCCTCAGTGCCCCATTACTGCCCCCCGCAGGCGCTAACGGGAGGCGCAAAGTAGCCGAATTTCTCCCCCCCGTATTTTTTTTCCCAAATTGGCCTGGGTTTTTACCGTTTTTTGTGCCTCTCCCTGTGCCTCTCCCGGGCGATCACATGGTTTCAGGTGGGGTGGAGTGTTTGTGGTGTGATACCCAAGGTATCGCAATTGTGTGGGACAGGCTCAATGGACCAGATGGTCTTTGCCTGTCCGTCATTGTTCGTATGTTCGTATTGGCCTCAGCCATATATTTTATAATAATTTAAAGATACAAATGAATTTCCCATGGCATTGCTCAAGGATAGTTGTGATGCTTAGCCGCTAACCTGGCCTGTCCCTCTAAGGCCAGGGCTCGGGTTACTCCCTGTGAGAACATAGCCTAAGTAGACACATAGCTGCTTGTAAACTCTTGGGGGGGGGGGGGGGGGTGCAAAATTGCCCTGCGCCCCGATTCGGCGCGGTAACCTTCCAGGGCCAGGACATTTAGCGCCCGGCGCGGAACTCCCACCTCCGCTGTGGAATTGCCCTTACCGCCCCTGAAAGGAAGCGGAGCACAATCTCAATCCCGGGGCGGTAACCGGGGAGCTACTAGGGCGGGGAGTCAAGCGCCACGTAGTTACTCTGCATAGTGCTGACGCGCTTCAACGCCCCTCTTCATCGATTAACGGGGAGGGCCGCTGCGCACTCTGCTTGGTTTCTGATGGCCTTCACTGGGCCACCAGGGCAGAGTGGGACTGAGCCTGCAGCCCAGCACCCAAGAGGGATTGCTGGGCTGCACGATGGCGGCTCGGAGCACGCTAGGCCTG
The DNA here is from genome assembly GCF_044704955.1 of Pristiophorus japonicus. NCBI lineage: Eukaryota > Metazoa > Chordata > Chondrichthyes > Pristiophoridae > Pristiophorus > Pristiophorus japonicus. The sequence goes on along the minus strand of NC_091986.1, from coordinate 194,222,309 downwards.
CCATCGTCGAGCCGCCCCGAGAGTCGGCCGACCAAAAAAGATGGAGGCACGGGGGGCACTGACGCACTCCTCTTTGATCACCGCCCCGAGAGCGGATCTGCTCGCGGCCTGCAGGCAATTTCTCTCGCGGGGCACTAAGTGCGCAATTTAAAACCGAGTTGAGAAGGAATTTCTTCTCCCAGAGGGTTGTGAATCTGTGGAATTCTCTGCCCAAGGAAGCAGTTGAGGCTAGCTCGTTGAATGTATACAAGTCACAGATAGAGAGATTTTTAACCAATAAGGGAATTAAGGGTTACGGGGAGCGGGCGGGTAAGTGGAGCTGAGTCCACGGCCAGATCAGCCATGATCTTGTTGAATGGCGGAGCATGCTCGAGGGGCTTGATGGCCTATTCCTGTTCCTAATTCTTATGTTCTTATGTTCTTATGGGTTGGCGCAAGAAGGTGAGGGGTCCCCACGCAGGGCGATGATGTATGGTGGCTCGGGGTGCTAACTGCGGGGCTCGTGCTGCTGTGATTGTGCCTCCGCAAACTCCGGGACAATTTCCCGGGATGCTGTGGTGCCCCTTTCCCTTGGGCGAAAACAGAGGTGCTAACAGGGCTGTAACAAGGGGAAATTTCACCGTCTTGAGGTTAAGTTGGGAGTGGGGGTGTGGGGTGGGATGTAACTGCTTGTCAATTTCTGACTCCAGGTCAAAGGACAGTATTATGTAATGACTGCCTTACTCTGCTTTAAGATTGTTTTGAATCAGTAATAAAGTGAGATGTCAGGACTGTGACAGAATGAGCTCCATACAAGATTTTTATTTATCTTGTAGTTATCTATTATTTTTCTGTCCTGTGGCATTGCACTTGGTAAATCAGAGATTACGGCCATTCTCTTTCCTGTCTGATGTTTGTGCTGATTCGCCCTGTCATGGGCAAAAAGACTTTCGAAAGGTTGTGGTGCAACAAGGCCTCAAAGCCAGTCTCAACTACAGTTTGCACAAGATTAAGAACTTACACTAAAGAACTGATTCCTGTAATCGGCAGTGCTACCGTAAAGGTCTCCTATGATGGAGTGGTGCACAAGCTACCACTCTGGGTGGTACCGGGCGATGGTCCTACGCTGCTCGGCAGGAATTGGGGGGGAAAGATACGTTGGAACTGGGACGACGTCCGAGCGCTATCGCCCGCTGACGACACTTCGTGTGCCCAGGTCTTAAACAAATTTCTTTCGCTGTTCGAACCAGGCATCAGGAAATTTCAAGGAAAAAAGTGCATATCCACCTAATTCCGGGGACGCAACACATCCATCACAAGGCGAGAGCAGTACTGTACATGATGAGAGAAAGGGTAGAGATTGAGCTAGACTGGCTGCAACGAGGGGGTATCATTTCACCGATCGAGTTGAGCGAGTGGGCCAGTCCTATTGTCTCAGTCCTCAAGAGAGATGGCACCGTCAGAATCTGTGGCGATTACAAAGTAACTATCAATCGTTTCTCCCTGCAGGACCAATACCCACTACCAAAAGCCGACGACCTCTTTGCAATGCTGGTAGGAGGAAAGACATTCACGAAGCTGGATCTGACTTCAGCCTACATGACGCAGGAACTGGAGGAATCATCGAAGGCGCTCACCTGCATCAACACGCACAAAGGTCTCTTCGTTTATAACAGATGCCCATTTGGAATCCGATCAGTGGTGGCGATATTCCAGTGAAACATGGAAAGTTTACTGAAGTCGGTCCCACACACTGTGGTCTTCCAGGACTACATCTTGGTCACAGGTCGGAACACAGTCGAGCACCTGGAGGAGGATCTTAGTAGACTCAACCGCTTGGGGCTCAGGTTAAAACGCTCAAAGTGGGTTTTCCTGGCGCCTGAAGTAGAGTTCCTGTGAAGGAGGATGGCGGCAGCCGCCATCAGGCCCACTAACGCGAAGACGGAGGCAATCGAGAACTCTGGGACTCTTGAACTACTTTGGTAACTTTTTAGCGGGTCTCAGCACCCTGCTAGAACCACTACATGTCTTACTACGAAAAGGGGACGAATGGGTTTGGGGCAAAAGCCAAGAAAATGCCTTTGTAAAAGCGAGAAAATTGTTATGCTCAAACAAATTGCTTGTGTTGTATGATCCATGTAAGCGTTTGGTACTAGCATGTGATGCGTCGTCATATGGCGTCGGGTGTGTACTGCAACAAGCTAATGATTTCGGGAAACTGCAACCGGTTGCTTATTCATCCAGGAGTCTGTCTAAGGCCGAGGGAGCCTACAGCATGATTGAAAAAGACGCGTTAGTGTGTGTCTATGGGGTAAAGAAAATGCATCAATACCTGTTTGGGCTAAAATTCGAATTGGAAACTGACCATCAGTCACTAATATCCCTGTTTTCAGAGAGTAAAGAGATAAATACCAACGCATCGGCCCGCATCCAGAGATGGGCGCTCATGTTGTCCGCATACAACTACGCCATCCGCCACAGGCCAGGAACAGAAAACTGTGCCGATGCTCTCAGTAGGCTGCCATTGCCCACCACGGGGGTGGAAATGGCGCAGCCCGCAGATCTAGCCATGGTTATGGAAGCATTTGAGAGTGAGCAATCACCCGTCACTGCCTGGCAGATCAAAACCTGGACAAGCTAGGACCCCTTATTATCTCTAGTCAAAAGCTTTGTGCTTTACAGGAGCTGGTCCAGTGTCCCAGTGGAAATGCAGGAAGAGATAAAGCTGTTCCAGCGGCGCAAAGGTGAAATGTCTATACAGGCAGACTGCCTTCTGTGGGGCAATCGAGTAGTGGTCCCCATGAAGGGCAAAGACACCTTTATCAATGACCTCCACAGTACCCACCCGGGCGTCGTAATGATGAAAGTGATAGCCAGATCCCATGTGTGGTGGCCCAGTATCGATGCGGACTTAGAGTCCTGCGTTCACAAGTGTAATACATGCTCGCAGTTAAGCAATGTACCCAGGGATGCACCGCTAAGTTTATGGTCTTGGCCCTCCAAACCATGGTCTAGGGTACACGTCGACTATGCAGGCCCATTCTTGGGTAAAATGTTCCTTGTGGTTGTAGACGCATACTCCAAGTGGATTGAATGTGAGATAATATCGGCTAGCACGTCCGCTGCCACCACTGAAAGCTTGCGGGCCATGTTTACCACTCACGGCTTACCCGATGTCCTAGTGATCGACAATGGGCCATGTTTTACCAGTGCTGAGTTCAAAGACTTCATGACCCGTAACGGGATCAAACATGTCACATCTACCCCATTTAAAACAGCGTTCAATGGTCAGGCAGAGAGAGCAGTGCAAACCATCAGGCAAGGCTTGAAGAGGGTAACTGAAGGCTCACTGCAGACTCGCCTATCCCGAGTCCTGCTTAGCTACCGCACGAGACCACACTCACTCACTGGGATTCCAGCTGAACTGCTCATGAAAAGAGCACTTAAGACAAGGCTCTCGTTAGTTCACCCTGATCTACATGAACAGGTAGAGAGCAGGCGGCTTCAACAAAGTGCATACCATGATAGCGCAAATGTGTCACGCGAGATTGAAGTCAATGATCCTGTATTTGTATTAAATTATGGACAAGGTCCCAAGTGTCTTCCCAGCACTGTCGTGGCCAAACAGGGGAGCAGGGAGTTTCGGGTCAAACTTTCAAATGGACTCATTCACCGGAAACACTTGGACCAAATCAAACTCAGATTCACGGACTACCCTGAGCAACCCACCTTGGACCCTACCTTTTTTGATTCCCCAACACACACACCAGTGGCAACCAGCACCACAGCTGACCACAAAGCAGAACCCATCATCCACAGCAACCCTGCAGGGCCCATCACACCAGGCAGCCCAGCAAGGCCAGCTGCACAGCAGCCCAGCAAGGGCCCAACAAATGATTCAACAACACCAGCTTTCACACCGAGATGATCAACCAGGGCAAGAAGGGCCCCCCAGAGCAACTCACATTGTAAATAGTTACATTATTGACTTTGGGGGGGGAATGTTGTTATGTATGTGGGCTTGTATTTACTCTGTACAGCCACCAGAGGGTTAGGGTTAGGGTTGGGAGCACAGGTATTTAAGGAGGCTTCACAGGTTGGAGAGGCACTCTGGAGACCTGCAATAAAAGACTAAGGTCACACTTTACTTTGAGCTCACAGTGTTCAGTCTGACTCTGTCTCCATACACAACAATTATCAATTTGCTATGCGCAAATTGGCTGCCGCGTTTCCTACAAAACAAAAGTGACGACACTCCAAAAGTACTTCCTTGATTGTAAAGCACTTTGTGACGCCCGGTGTCCATGAAAGGCGCTATATAAATGCAAGTCTTTCTTTCTTTTTCATAGGTGTTGGAAATTGGAATCTATCTCACATGTGTATGTGATTAACTTTGACCTTTTCTGTCAACAAACCAGCAGTGAAAAGCAGTTGGCTTCAAATTCAACTGAGCTTTTTTTGAAAACTGAGGGGATATTAAATGTACAAAGCACACTACAGGGTAGAAATTTGTTAACATTTAAATCACCCAGGCCAACATAGAAATTTACAGCACAGAACGAGGCCATTTCGGCCCATCGTGTCCGCGCCGGCCGACAAAGAGCCGCATGGCCCTCGGTCAGCAGCCCTGAAGGTTACATATAAACCTATGAACAATGAACAATGGCAGACAGGTAAAGAGCATCCGGCCCAACCAGTCCGCCCCACACAACTGCGACACCCCTTACACCGCAACATTCTACACTCCACCCTAACCGGAGCCATGCGATTTCCTGGGAGGCAAAAAGCAATCTAGGTTAAAATCGGGCTTAGTAATATGCATTCTACAGTGTGTGATACCTGAAGTGTGACTGACAGAAAGAACAGGTTTTTATAATATTACCAGTCACTCTCGGCATATTTCATGGTAAATCACATGAGATGCTGTTTTATAAGAATGTTGGCCTGGATTTTGCGGTGGGCCACGTAACGGATGATTACGCCGCCGACATCCGAACCGAATGCGCACTTACCTGCTGGGAACCCTCCTCCGAGAACTTGCGGTCAGACGCTGGAGAGTTGAGCGCAGTATAGTGGCCCACGGATCTCAGTGCTGCACCGTGTGCGTAAGTGTACCTGGGCCAGTGCTACAATCAGCAAACAGGGCCTCTCAATCACCCCCAGTCTCTTCACTCACGAACCAAGAGGGTAAATGATTTTTCATGGACAATCAGTATAACTGTAATAATCCTGTGGGTCATATGTAGATGCTTACAAAATTCAAGTAAAATGCAACAACTTTCTATTCGCATCCAAAAATAAAAATAGAGGATAAATGCCAGGCTGCAGTGGAATAGCACAAAAATCATATTCCCCACTTGCTGTGCTTTTAAAATTAAATATACACTTGGATTTCCAAAAGTTTTCATCTAATACTGTGCAAACAGGCTCCTGTATGCACCAGCCGTAAAACTTTCACACGCAATTGCTGGGCAGTTGGTGAGCAATTAGCCCAACTCTGAGGTGGGAATTAGGATTTCAATGTCAGAATGGGATGATCCGTCAAGTCAAAACTTGACAAATTGCAAGTTCGGGATTTAGTGCATGCGCAAGTACATGTGGAATTCCCGGACTTGTTATCTATTTCAAAGCTGCTTTGATGTACTCTGAGAGTTCGCTGTCATACCGCCTTCAAATTCTGCCCTGTTAAGTCCTGTGATGCACAATTCTCCCGGTATTGTGAAGATCAGGCCAACATAATCAGCATCGAAGCACTGACCGCACTCGACCAGCTCCGTTGGGTGGGCCACATTGTCCGCATGCCTGATACGAGACTCCCAAAACAAGCGCTCTACTTGGACCTTCTACACGGCAAGCGAGCCAAGGTGGGCAGAGGAAACATTTCAAGGACACCCTCAAAGCCTCCTTGATAAAGTGCAACATCCCCACCGACACCTGGGAGTCCCTGGCCAAAGACCGCCCTAAGTGGAGGAAGAGCATCCGGGAGGGCACTGAGCACCTCGAGTCTCATCGGCGAGAGCATGCAAAAATCAAGCGCAGACAGCGGAAAGAGCGTGCGGCAAACCTGTCCCACCCACCTTTTCCCTCAACGACTCTCTATCCCACCTGTGACAGGGACTGTAATTCCCATATTGAACTGTTCAGCCACCTGAGAACTCACTTTTAGAGTGGAAGCAAGTCTTCCTCGATTTCGAGGGACTGCCCGTGATGATGATGTTAAGTAAATAGAGCCTCGGCTCATTCAGAATTTAATTGCTATTTAGTCAGAGAACTTTCCAAATGGGAATGCCATTATCCATTTAAGCAACCAGCTTAGAAGCCCTCAGCATTTTTAGAAACATAAAAACATAGAAAAATAGGTGCAAGAGTAGGCCATTCGGCCCTTCGAGCCTGCACCGCCATTCAATAAGATCATGGCTGATCATTCCTTCCGTACCTCTTTCCTGCTTTCTCTCCATACCCCTTGATCCCCTTAACCGTAAGAGCCATATCTAACTCCCTCTTGAATATATCCAGTGAACTGGCATCAACAACTCTCTGCGACAGGGAATTTCACAGGTTAACAACTCTCTGAGTGAAGAAGTTTCTCCTCATCTCAGTCCTAAATGGCCTACCCCTTATCCTAAGACTATGTCCCCTGGTTCTGGACTTCCCCAACATTGGGAACATTCTTCCCACATCTAACCTGTCCAGTCCCGTCAGAATCTTATATGTTTTAAATGATTTTGCTTCATAGATGTCTCATTCCAAATATCTGGAGTTTGATGTCTGGAGTGTGACACCTATGTGTGCTGATGTACTGTTTTTAATATGTTAATCGATAGAAACACATATAAGAGCATAAGATATAGGAGCAGAAGTAAGCCTTGCAGCCTGTTGATCCTGCTCTGCCATTCAATAAGATCGTGGCTGATCTTCTATCTCAACTCCACTTTCCCGCCCGATCCCCATATCACAATTATTCTCAAACTCCTGACATGATGCTGTCCGCCCATGGAGACGTCTGCAGCAACTCCGACTGAAAATCATATGTTAGTTAACACTAATCTTTTATTCCATTGTATTTATATGGGCCATGCAGCAATCATAAAATGGTTACAGCACATTCGGCCCATCGAGCCTGTGTCGGCTCTCTGCATAAGCACTTCAGCTCATCCCACTCCACATGCACTTTCCCTGTAGCCCTGCAAATGTTTTTCCTTCAGGTACTTATCCAATTTCCTTTTGAAAACCGCGATTGAATCTGCCTCCAGGCAGTGAAATCCAGACCCTAACCACCCGCTGCATAAATATGTTTTCCCTCATGTCACCTTTGGTTCTTCTGACAATCACCTTAAATCTGTGTCCTCTGGTTCTCGGCCTTTTTGCCAATGGGAGCAGTTTCTCTCTATCTACACTGTCTAGATCCCTCTTGATTTTGAACACCTCTATCAAATCTCCTTTCAATCTTCTCTGCTCTAAGGAGAACAACCCCAGCTTCTCCAGTCTATCCACATAACTGAAGTCCCTCATCCCTGGAAGCATTCTTGTAAATCTTTTCTGTACCCTCTCATAGGCCTTCACATCCTTCCTAAAGAGCGGTGCCCAGAATTAGACGCAATACTCCAGTTGAGGTCAAACCAGTGTTTTGTAAAGGTTCATCATAACTGCCTTGCTTTTGTGCTCTCTGCCTCTGTTTATGAAGCACAGGATCCCATATGCATTTTTAACCGCTTTCTCAACCTGCCCTGCCACCTTCAACGATTTGTGCACATATACCCCCAGGTCTCTCTGTTCTTGCACTCCCTATAGATTGTACTCTTTGGACGATTCTGACAACAGCAAATTTCCACATACCGAGTGCCAGTAACAGCTAGCAACTGTCAAAGGGCAAGAGGAAAATTGTTATATTTAGATAGATTGTTGAGGGTTAACATAGTAAAGATTCTTTTTTATTCGTTCCTGGAATGTGGGCATCGCTAGCAAGGCCACCATTTATTGCTCATCCCTAATTGCCCTTGAGAAGGTGGTGGCTTCGTGAGAGGAGTTTGGAATTTAGTAAATAGGAACATAGGAAAAGGAGTCGGCCATTCAGCCCCTCGAGGCTTTACGATCAATGAGATAATGGCTGACCTAACTCCATCTACATAAGAACATAAGAGTTAGGAACAGGAGTAGGCCATCTAGCCCCTCGAGCCTGCTCCGCCATTCAACAAGATCATGGCTGATCTGGAGGTGGACTCAGCTCCACTTATCCGCCCGCTCCCCGTAACCATTAATTCCCTTATTGGTTAAAAATCTATCTATCTGTGACTTGAATACATTCAATGAGCTAGCCTCAACTGCTTCCTTGGGCAGAGAATTCCACAGATTCACAACCCTCTGGGAGAAGAAATTCTTTCTCAACTCGGTTTTAAATTGGCTCCCCTGTATTTTGAGGTTGTGCCCCCTAGTTCTAGTCTCCCCTACCAGTGGAAACAGCCTCTCTGCCTCTATCTTGTCTATCCCTTTCATGATTTTAAATGTTTCTATAAGATCACCCCTCATCCTTCTGAACTCCAACGAGTAAAGACCCAGTCTAATCAATCAATCATCATAAGGTAACCCCCTCATCTCCGGAATCAGTCGAGTGAATCGTCCCTGAACCCCCTCCAAAGCTAGTATATCCTTCCTTAAGTAAGGTGACCAAAACTGCACGCAGTACTCCAGGTGCAACCTCACCAATACCATATACAGTTGCAGCAGGACCTCCCTGCTTTTGTACTCCATCCCTCTCGCAATGAAGGCCAACATTCCATTCGTCTTCCTGATTACCTGCTGCACCTGCAAACTAACTTTTTGGGATTCATGCACAAGGGCCTCCCACTATTCATCGGGGACTTGGCCTGGAGGGTGGTGCACGGAGCAGTGCCGTGCAACAAATTTTTAAGCCTGCAATTTCTGCGGTCTGGAGGAGTCCGTGTTCCATGTTTTTATTGGGTGCACGAGGTTGCAGCCCCTGTTCCATTATTTGAAGGGGCTGCTCCTGAAATTCTGGCTGCACTTCAGTCCCACTCTCCTGATCTTTGGGCACCCTGTGCGGAGGGGAGCGGGTAGGTCCGAGGGCCTCCTCGTAGGACTGCTCCTGGGCACGGCCAAGGGTGCCATCAGCCGGTCCAGGCAGCGGGCGGTCGAGGGGGTCGTTCAACCTGACTGCCTGCCTCTCTTCCGCTCTTACATCCGGTCCAGGGTGTCCTTGGAGATGGAGCACGCGGTGTCCACCGGTACGCTCGCGGCCTTCCGCGAGAGGTGGGCACCGGAGGGACTGGAGTGCATCATCACGCCCGGCAACCAAATTTTAATTTGATTTTATGTTTTAAAGTTTAATTTGTTTTCATTGCCAGTGCTTTTAGTGTCCCCCTCCCCTTTTATAGGGGGCACTGGAAAAATTTGATTTTAGCGCCCCAAAAAAAAAAAAAAAAAAGGGGCCTTGAAAATGTCTGCTGTGTCACCCAGGTCGGGTGGCATGGTTTTAATGTTTTATGTTTTTGCAGGTTAACTCAAAAGAGTTTCATGCACAAGGGCCTCCCACTATTCATCGGGGACTTGGCCTGGAGGGTGGTGCACGGAGCAGTGCCGTGCAACAAATTTTTAAGCCGGTTCATGGACTCCCAGGCCGCCTGCAATTTCTGCGGTCTGGAGGAGTCCGTGTTCCATGTTTTTATTGAGTGCACGAGGTTGCAGCCCCTGTTCCATTATTTGAAGGGGCTGCTCCTGAAATTCTGGCTGCACTTCAGTCCCACTCTCCTGATCTTTGGGCACCCTGTGCGGAGGGGAGCGGGTAGGTCCGAAGGCCTCCTCGTAGGACTGCTCCTGGGCACGGCCAAGGGTGCCATCAGCCGGTCCAGGCAGCGGGCGGTCGAGGGGGTCGTTCAACCTGACTGCCTGCCTCTCTTCCGCTCTTACATCCGGTCCAGGGTGTCCTTGGAGATGGAGCACGCGGTGTCCACCGGTACGCTCGCGGCCTTCCGCGAGAGGTGGGCACCGGAGGGACTGGAGTGCATCATCACGCCCGGCAACCAAATTTTAATTTGATTTTACGTTTTTAAGTTTAATTTGTTTTAATTGCCGGTGCTTTTAGTGTCCCCCTTCCCTTTTATAGGGGGCACTGGGGAAAATTGTGATTTTAGTGCCCAAAAAAAAAAAAAAAAAGAAAAACACAAAAAAAAACAAAAAAAAAAGGGGGGGAAAAAAAAAGGGCCTTGTAAATGTCTGGAGTGTCACCCAGGTCGGGTGGCACCGTTTAATGTTTTATGTTTTGCAGGTGAACTCCAAAAAGAGTTTCATGCACAAGGACCCCCAGGTCCCTCTGCACCGCAGCATGTTGTAATTTCTCCCCATTCAAATAATATTCCCTTTTACTGTTTTTTTTCCCAAGGTGGATGACCTCACACTTTCCGACATTGTATTCCATCTGCCAAACCTTAGCCCATTCGCTTAAATCTCTTTGCAGCCTTTCTGTGTCCTCCGCTTTCCCACTAATCTTTGTGTCATCTGCAAATTTTGTTACACTATACTCTGTCCCCTCTTCCAGGTCATCTATGTATATTGTAAACAGTTGTGGTCCCAGCACCGATCCCTGTGCCACACCACTAACCACCGATTTCCAACCTGAAACGGACCCATTTATCCCGACTCTCTGCTTTCTGTTCGCCAGCCAATTCTCTATCCATGCTAATACATTTCCTCTGACTCCGCGTACCCTTATCTTCTGCAGTAACCTTTTGTATGGCACCTTATTGAATGCCTTTTGAAAATCTAAATACACCACATCCATCGGTACACCTCTATCCACCATGCTCGTTATATCCTCAAAGAATTCCAGTAAATTAGTTAAACATGATTTCCCCTTCATGAATCCATGCTGCATCTGCTTGATTGCACTATTCCTATCTAGATGTCCTGCTATTTCTTCCTTAATGATAGTTTCAAGCATTTTCTCCACTACAGATGTTAAACTAACCGGCCTATATTTACCTGCCTTTTGTCTGCCCCCTTTTTTTAAAACAGAGGCGTTACATTAGCTGTTTTCCAATCCACTGGTACCTCCCCAGAGTCCAGAGACTTTTGGTAGATTATAATGAATGCATCTGCTATAACTTCCGCCATCTCTTTTAATACCCTGGGATGCATTTCATCAGGACCAGGAGACTTGTCCACCTTGAGTCCCATTAGCCTGTCCAGCACTACCCCCCTAGTGATAGTGATTGTCTCAAGGTCCTCCCTTCCCACATTCCTGTGACCAGCAATTTTTGGCATGGTTTTTGTGTCTTCCACTGTGAAGACCGAAGCAAAATAATTGTTTAAGGTCTCAGCCATTTCCACATTTCCCATTATTAAATCCCCCTTCTCATCTTCTAAGGGACCAACATTTACTTTAGTCACTCTTTTCCGTTTTATATATCTGTAACAGCTTTTACTATCCGTTTTTATGTTTTGTGCAAGTTTACCTTCGTAATCTATCTTTCCTGTCTTTATTGCTTTCTTAGTCATTCTTTGCTGTCGTTTAAAATGTTCCCAATCTTCTATTTTCCCACTAACCTTGGCCACCTTATACGCATTGGTTTTTAATTTGATACTCTCCTTTATTTCTTTGGTTATCCACGGCTGGTTATCCCTTCTCTTACCGCCCTTCTTTTTCACTGGAATATATCTACCTGCCTTGGCTCTGTATCCCTTAATACCCTTGGCTAGCAAAGTTTTTGCAGAGTATTTCTTCATGACGGAATCTAATCTTTGCCAATTAGTTATCCATATTCAGTGTGAGGTTTAACAAATTATGGTATCAATAACCCTTCAGAATCTATTGGTAAAGTTCAGTAAGCAGAAGCATGCAGTTAGAACCATAAAAACAATGGAGTTTACTCGAAAAATCCAAAACGAATCGCGTTGCTCTTTCCCCATCACCCTGTATCTTCCTCTGCTTGAAACGTTTATCCACAACAACCTTGAAAGATGCAATAGACTCCTCCTCAACTTCTGTCTGTGGCAAAGCTCTAAAAGCCCTCCGTGATAAGAATTGCCTCGTGATCTCTCTTCTGACTCACTTAGTGACAGTTTTAACTTAATGACTCCTCACCACTGACTCACCAACCAGAGGAAACAATGGCCCAGACATTGTGGTTGGAGGCTTCCCACGGCCGGATGCTTCCGACCGCGATCATTTCTATGAAAGTACCTGGTGGCCCCGGAGGTTCGGCGACTTGTGGTCCTGATACTCTATGCAAAGGACAGCCTAGGGGGCCACATATTCCAAGAGCATATGGACTTCGTACGGATCTCTGGGATCACATGGGCCGGCCCAACCTATCAGAGTACGGGGATCCCCATTCATACTTATAGTAATTCCGTATGTATCGAGCTGCCACAAGTATGAATGGGAATACCCCCAAGAACACAAAAACACTGAAAATAAATTTTAAAAACACTTAACATATTTAAAATTAATTAAAATGCAATGTAATTCAATATTTTATACAAACGATTATTTTTCTGACATTTTTTTTAATATGTTTTAACAGGGCTAAAAATAAACTTACCTCAATTGGCACCTTAACAGAGCCGCGACCAATATCCTCACGGGAGCTTTTGTTCGTGCTTTTGCGGAGAGTTTAAATTATCTTGGCGGGGGATGGGAACCAGAGAATAGATTCAGTGGGGAGAGAAGCAAAGCTGGAATTGGGCAGCAGAGAAGTAGAAGTAGAAAGTGAATTTGGAAGACAGAGGAAACAAGGACTGGAAAATAGACAACAGAGGAGTTTGGCAATATTAAATGGTATATACTTCAATGCAAGGAGTATAGGAAATAAGGCAGATGAGCTGAGAGCACAGATTGACACTTGGGAGTACGATATTACTGAGACATGGCTGAAGGTATGGCAGCTCAACATTCCTGGTTACAGGGTTTTCAGTCGGGACAGAGATGGGGGTAAAAAAAAGCGTGGGTCACAGTATTGATTAAAGAAACAATTACAGCTGTGAGAAGGGATGATATGTTAGAGGGGTCATCAAACGAGGTCATATGGGTTGAATTAAAGAACAAAAAAGGGGCAATCACATTACTGGGAGTGTACTATAGACCCCCAAACAGATAGAGGGAGATAGAAAAACAAATATGTGGGCAAATTGCTACAAAGTACAAAAACTATAGAGCTGTAACAGTGGGGGATTTCAACTACCCTAATATTAACTGGGGAAAAGATAGTGTGAATGGTGCGGAATTTTTAAAATGCATTCAGGAGAACTTCTTTAGCCAGTATGTAACAAGCCCAACAAGGGAGGGGGCTGTTCTAGACTTGGTGTGGGGGAATGAAGAGGGACAGGTGGAAGGGGCATCAGTGGGAGAGCATTTTGGTGCTAGTGATCATAATTCAGTAAGATTGAGGGTAGTTGTGGAAAAGGACAAAGGGGGACCAAGTATGTTCCCTTAAATAAAAGGTGGGCTAACAAATCTAGAGCCCCCTGGATGTCACGGGAAATACAGGGTAAGATGAAGAAAAAAAGGGAAGCTTATGACAGATACTGGGAACTCAACATTGCAGAAATGCTAGAGGAGTATAAAAGTGCAGGGGTGCAATTAAAAAAGCTATCACGAAAGCAAAGAGAAAGCATAAAAGAATGTCGGCAAGTAACATCAGGGGAAACCCAAAGATGTTTTATAAATATATTAAGTGCAAAAGGATAACGAGAGAAAAAGTGGGGCCTATTAGAGACCATAAAGGAAATCTGTGTGTGGAGGTGGAAGACGTGGGTAGGATTCTTAATCAATACTTTGCATCTGTTTTCACAAAAGAGAGGGGCGATGCAGACTTTGCAATGAGGGAGGAGGATTGTGAAATATTAGATGAGATAAATATAGTGAGAGAGGAAGTATTAAAGGGCTTAGCAGCTTTGAAAGTGGATAAATCCCCAGGCCCGGATTAAATGTATCCCAGGCTGTTAAGCGAAGCAAAAGAGGAAATAGCAGAGGCTCCGACCATCATTTTCCAGTCCTCTCTGGCTACAGGTGTGGTGCCAGACTACTGAAGGACTGCTAGTGTAGTACCTTTGTTTAAAAAGGGAGGAAGGGATAGACCGAGTAATTACAGGCCAGTCAGCCTGACTTCGGTGGTGGGAAAATTATTGGAAAAAATCCTGATGGACAAGATAAATCTTCATTTGGAAAGATATGGATTAATCAAAGACAGTCAGGAGGAATTTCTTCTCTCAGAGGGTTGTAAATCTATGGAATTCTCTGCCCCAGAGAGCTGTGGAGGCTGGGTCATTGAATATATTTAAGGCGGAGATTGATAGATTTTTGAGCGATAAGGGAGTAAAGGGTTATGGGGAACGGGCAGGGAAGTGGAGCTGAGTCCATGATCAGTTCAGCCATGATCTTATTAAATGGTGGAGCAGGCTCAAAGGGCCAAATGGCCTATTCCTGCTTCTATTTCTTATGTTCTTATATTCTTATGTCACTACCCACAATGCCTACTATGTCACAATCCAAAGTACTGCTTTACAACTGTAGAATAATCATGAATGTCAGCCGCAGTGTAAAATGTTACAGAATTAATTTAAAGAGCTGGAAGATATTGGGCACAATTTTCCCAGTAATTTGCGTCATTTTTTTGGAGCAAGCTCCTTTTTTTGGATTAAATTTTTAAAAACACAGTTTTCCCGGTCAATTTGCACCAGTGTAACTCAGTTAGTTACGATTTTTTTAGGTAAGTTTTTTTTCACCCAAAGTGGGCGTAACCTGCCACCCGCCCCAATTCTGGCCATTTAGGGAAGCTTTTCCAGCTGAGAGTTACTCCAATTCTTCTTAGGCCAGCGTATTTGGCCTCTGCAGAAAAACCTTCTGGAGAGTTAAAGAAATCGGCGCAGGTAAGTGCAGCAGATGCCCGGACAGCAGCAGCAGGAAAGGTAAGAGAGGAAGAGAGAGGTGGGGGGAAAGAGAGAGGTGGGGGGAAAGAGAGAGGTGGGGGGAGGGAGAGGGGTTGGGAGGAAGCCTTTCAGGTATAATTAGGTGTGGGGACTGAGAGGGAGGTCATTCGCCCTGGGATAGGTGCAGGGGAGCGGACCGGGAGGTCACTCGGCCAGAGATAGGGACGGAGGAGCGGGACCGGGAGGCCACTCGTCCTAGGATGGGGCAGAGGAGCGGGACCCAGAGGCCGTTTGGCCTGGGCTAAGGGCGGGGGAGCGGGCCGGGAAGTCACTCGTCCTGGGATAGGGGCGGAGGATCGGGACCGGGTGGTCACTCGGCCTGGGATAGGGGCAGGGGAACAGACCAGCAAGCCACTTGGGGCTAGGGGCGGGTGGGGGAGCGGACCAGGAGGCCCTTTGGCCAAGGCTAGGGGTGGGGGAAGCAGACCAGCAAGGCACTTGGGACTAGGGGCGGGTATGGGAGCGGACCAGCAAGCCACTCGGGGCTAGGGATGGGCAGAGGAAGCAGACCGGCAAGGCACTCAGGGCTAGGGGAGGGCGGTGGAGCAGACCGGGTGGCCCTTCGCCCTGGGATAGAGCGGGGATTGGCACCAGCATCGGGGGGGTTGGGGTACACCTTAATCATTGGAGGTAAGTTGCTGCAATGTATTTTAATGTGTTTTTAAGTTGATGCAATGTATTTTAATGTGTTGAGAGCTGGCTGTATGTTTCACCTTGCAGCCTCAGCCCGCATTGTGTCCCTGGTTACCGTGGCAACCCGATCGTTTTGGCGCAGATCAAGGCTCCACCCCCAAAACTAAAGGACAGGTTACACCACGTCAAAATGAAGAAATCCAACGGGGAAACTGGGAAAAATTTTTTGGGGCGTACTTCGGCCCCAAAAAAACAGACATAAATCTTCAAGTACGCCAAAAAAAAAGCTTTGGGGAAAATTGAGCCCATTGAGCTAAATATATGTATATAATAATATCTACATATGTATGGTTTACTCTGTGACTTACAGGCTCCCATTATTTGCTTCAACTTCCCCCTAGAAGACACAAAAAACATTCTGGAAATAATAAGGAACTTAAAGAAATCAGTATAAGTAAAGACATAGTACAGTAAAATTAATGGGATTGATTAAGTGACGACAAATTCGCCGGACCTGCCGACCTGCATCCTACAGTTTTAAAAATGGTAGCTGCAGATATAGTGGACGCACTGGTATTAATCTTCCAGAATTCCCCATATTCTAGAACAGTCCCCAAGGATTGGAAGGTAGCAAACATAATCCCGCTAGTTAAGAAAGGAGGAAGAGAAATAATGAGGAATTATAGGCCAGTTAGCCTGACATCAGTCGTATCCAAAATGTTAGAATCTATTATTAGGAAGGTGGTAACAGGGCACTTAGAAAATCGTAATACAATTAGGCAGAGTCAACATCGTTTTATGAAAGGGAAATTATGCTTGACAAATCTGTTAGGGTTTTTTTGAAGATGTAACTAGTTGAATGGATAAGGGAGAACCAGTGGATGTAGTATATTTGGATTTTCTAAAAGCATTCGATAAGGTGACACACAAGAGGTTATTAAACAAAACTAGATCTTATGGGATTCAGAGTAATATATTAACATGGATTGAGGATTGGTTAATGGACAGGAAATGAAGAGTAGGAATAAACTGGACTTTTTCAGGTTGGCAGGCTGTAACTAGCGGGGTACCACAAGGATTAGTATTTGGGCCTCAGCCATTTACAATCTACATTAATGACTTCAATGAAGGGACTGAGTGTAACGTATCCTAGTTTGCTGATGATACAAAGTTAGGTGGGAAAGTAATCTGTGAGGAGGATGTAATGAGGCTGCAGAGAGATATAGACAGATTGACTGAGTGGGCAAGAACATGGCAAATGGAATACAATGTGGAGATGTGTGAATTTATCCATTTTGGTAGGAAAAACAAAAAAACAGAATATTTTTTGAATGGTGAGAGACTGGGAAATGTTTGCATTCAGAGTGATCTGGATATCCTTGTATGTGATTCACAGAAAGTTAACATGCAAGGACAGCAAGCAATTCGGAAAGCAAATGGTATGTTAGCTTTTGTTACAAAGGGATTAGAGTATAAGAGTAAAGAAGTCTTACTACAATTATACAGGGCATTGGTGAGGCCACACCTGGAGTACTGTGTACAGTTCTGGTCTCTTTACCTAAGGAAAGACATACTTGTTTTAGAGGGAATGCAGCAAAGGTTCACTAGACTGGTTCCTGGGATGAGGGGATTGCTAAATGAGGAGAGATTGAGTAGACTCGGTGTATAGAATTAGAGGTGATATAATTGAAGCATATAAAATTCTTAAGGGGCTTGACAGGGTTAATGCTGAGAAGATGTTTCCCCTGGTGGGGGATCTAGAACATGGGGTCGCAGTCTCAGAATAAGGGGTCGGCTAGTTAGGACTGAGATGAGGAGAAATTTCTTCATTCAAAGGATGTTGAATCTTTGGAAGTCTCTACCCCAGAGAGCTATGGATGCTCAGTTGTTGAGTGTATTCAAGACAGATAAACTCGATAAATCTTTTGGAACTAAGGGAATTAAGAGATATGGAGATAAAGCAGGAAGGTGGAGTTGAGGTAGAAGATCAGCCACGATCTTGTTGAATGGTAGAGCAGGCTCGAAGGTCTAAATGGCTTATCCCAGCTCCTTTTTCTTATGTTCTTTATGTTCTTATGCTCTTATGTTCTTATGGTTTATTTGCTTTTTATCATAATGCTCTCCACTTGCAAATGTCAATCTTTTGCTCTGTCTTTCTCAATTCCATCTCCGTTTTCTTTTCTCCTCCAATTTTCCCTCTGGTATTCTCTCCATAACCCATTTCTTCCTGAAATCGCTGACTACCGCTGGGATCCCATTCTGCAGTCCTCCATGCTTGCCCAGTGAGCCATGCCTCACCTAAATAAAATGCAACATTTCTTAAATGTGTAGGTGTACTGGGTGTGAGCAGAATGAGCATACGACCGCATATGACATGTATATAGACTGCGAGCATGTGAGAAATACTTATAACAAACTCCTCCACAATCTCGTCTGCCAGTTCCCATTTAGCTGCATTCGTCTTCAACATAGAACACACCCAAAGAAGCTTCACAGAGGAGAAATGAATGCTTAGTTAAGAGTGGCTGACAAAATAAAGATTGAAAGTAAAATTTCACAGAGGCCATTAAAGGCTGGGAGAGAAGTAGCAAGGTTTTAGGTGAGAGTTCCATAGAGTGCGACTGAGATGGCAGAGTGATGAAGCGGCAGATAGCATGAATCGAAGGAGTGAACAGCACTGAGTGAGGCCTGGGGTTGGAGGAGGTTGTATAGGCAAGTGGTGGCTGAGGCCATAAAGGGATTTGTAAATGCGGACAAGGATTTTGAATCTAATGTGTTGGAAAGGTGGTCGGCCTCCCACCTTGCACCCTCTGAAAAATTTGAGCTTATCCAAAAATTCTGTTGTCTGTATCATAACTCGCACCAAGTCCCCTTTGCCCATCACCCTTGTGCTCGCTGATCTACATTGGCTCCTGGTCCGGCAACATCTCAATTTTAAAATTTTCATCCTTGTTTTCAAATCCCTCCATGGCCTCACCCCTTCCTATCTCTTCAGCCCCACAACGCTCCAAGATTTCTGCGCTCCTCCAATTCGTGCCCTTCCCCAATTTTAATCACTCCACCATTAGCGGCCATGCCTGCAGCTGGGAAGGAGAGAAGTAGGGAAGGGAAAGGAAGGGAAAGGAAGGAATGAAGCAAGGGAAAGGAAGAGGAAGGAAGAGGAAGGGAAAGGAGAAGGAAGGAAGGAAGAAAAGAAGGAAGGAAGAAAGGAAGGAAGGGAAAGAAAGGGAAAGGAAGGGAAAGGAAGGGAAAGGAAGGAAGGAAAGGAAATAAGGAAGGAAAGAAGGAAGGAAGGAAGGAAGGAAGCGAAAGGAAGGAAGGGAAAGAAGGAAGGAAGGAAGGAAGGAAGGAAGGAAGGAAGGAAGGAAGGAAGGAAGGAAGGAAGGAAGGAAGGAAGGAAGGA
The DNA here is from genome assembly GCF_044704955.1 of Pristiophorus japonicus. NCBI lineage: Eukaryota > Metazoa > Chordata > Chondrichthyes > Pristiophoridae > Pristiophorus > Pristiophorus japonicus. The sequence goes on along the minus strand of NC_091986.1, from coordinate 194,203,351 downwards.
AGGAAGGGAAAGAAAGGGAAAGGAAGGAAGGAAGGGAAAGAAGGAAGGAAGGAAGGAAGGAAGGAAGGAAGGGAAAGGAAGAGGAAGGAAGAGGAAGGGAAAGGAAGGGAAAGGAGAAGGAAGAAAGAAAGAATGAAAGGAAGGAAGGAAGGAAGGAAGGAAGGAAGGAAGGAAGGAAGGAAGGAAGGAAGGAAGGACTTTACAGCCAATGAAGTACTTTTGGTGTTATGTATGTAAACATTGTAACTGTGTAAGACTTGCCACCAGAGGGCACAACTGTTGGAGGCCCAAGGGTCACATGCACACCTCGTGCAAGGGAGTATAAAAGGTTGTCTGCCATGCTGCTTAGGCACTCTGGAGTTGTATTAAAGAGACTAAGGTCACATCAGTTTTAGCTCACAGTACTCAGTCTTGTGGAGTTCTTCCATACTTAACAATTGGCGACGAGTAACAGATTATGAACTTTCATGCGATCATGGCTGACGCTGGTATTTTAGAGAGATTTGATTGGGAAGCCTTCGTTGAGCGTTTTGACCAATACTTCATGGCCAATGAGCTGGATGGGGACGATAAAGCGATTAAGCGATTCTCCTCACCATGTGTGGGTCCACAAAATACGGCCTCATCAAGAATCTACTAGCACCAGAGAAACCAGTGGAGAAGACATATACAGAGTTGTGTACGTTGGTTCAGAATCACCTCAAGCCGAAGGAGAGTGTCTTAATGGCCAGGTATCACTTCTACACGCATCACCACTCCGAGGGCCGGGATTTGGCGAGTTATGTCGCCGACCTGAGACACCTTGCGGGAATTTGTGAATTTGCTGGATTTTTGGGGGAAATGCTGTGGGACTTTTTTGTGCTTGGTATCGGCCACGAGGTCATTCTTCGCAAGCTGCTGTCCGCCGAATCCCTAGACCTGAACAAGGCCATCACAATAGCCCAGGCATTCATATCCACAAGCGATAATACCAGACAGATATCTTACCAGCATCGAAGCTCACCGGCAAGTACTGTGCATAAAATAACGTCGCTAGCAGGCAGAACTGCATATGGCAGGGCCTACACGTCTGCAGCTGCAGATGACTCAGAGTCTGCCATCGGGAGTGAATGCAAATCCATTCGCACCATGTTGGTGCTGCAGAGGTAATCATCGAGCCCATCAATGTCAATTCAAGCACTACGTGTGCAAAAGCTGCGAAACAACGGGGCACCTCCAGCGAATGTGCAAGAGTGCTGCGACTCACCACGTGGCAGAGTCGGCAGAGGATGATCGATCCGGCGCGGATCACGCAGAACAAACAAGAGAGGCAACTCAACCCGAGGAAGAAGTGTATAGGGTACACACCTTCACCACCACAAGCCCTCCTATCATGCTGAAAGTTAAATTGAACGGTATTCCGGTATCAATGGAGTTGGACACGGGGGCGAGTCAATCAATTATGAGCCAGAAGGCTTTTGGAAACTGTGGGACAACAAGGCTCAAAGGCCCAAACTGAGCCCGATTCAGACAAAGCTGCGCACCTACACCAAAGAGTTCATACCAGTCATTGGCAGTGCGGCAGTTAAGGTATCGTATAATGGAGCTAAGCATGATTTATCACTGTGGATTGTACTAGGCGATGTTCCAACGTTATTCGGCAGAAGCTGGCTCGGAAGATTCGATGGAACTGGGACGACATCAAAGCACTATTTTCAGTGGATGAAGCCTCGGGCGCCCAAGTCCTGAGCAAGTTTCCATTGTTATTTGAACCAGGCATCGGCAATGATACATCCTTACTATACAGTATAAATGCACACGAGGCCCATGCTTGCGAGAAGGTCAGTCTGTGACCTGTCCTTTATTTCATAGCACTCAAGTGAAGGAAGTGGGTGGAGCTTCCCCTTTTATATCTGAAGATCTAGGTTAGGAGTGTCTCCCACAAGTTCACCACCTAGTGGTCAGTGTTCTCACAGTGTACAACTTAGGTCAGATTATACATGGGTTACAATGCTGGTTGAATACATGACATCACCTCCTCCCCCAAAGTCTTATTGGGATCACAGGTTGAGTCTCTCTGGTGGTTTACGCTCCCTTGTAGAGCGCCTGAGTTGGGGCTCCGGTTGTTGGGCGCTGGCCTGAGTGTTTGCTATTTGCGGTGCCTCAGGCCTGTCCGGATTGCCCACAGTGACTGGGCTCTCCTCCCTTTGGTTCCTGTGTTCGGTCACCTGTGGTGGACTGAACTCTACATTGTGTTCTTCCTCTGCTTCTTCTATGGGGTTGCTGAACCTCCTTTTTGTTTGATCCACATGTTTGCGGCAGATTTGTCCATTGGTAAGTTTAACTACCAGAATCCTATTTCCCTCTTTGGCAACCGCAGTGCCTGCGAGCCATTTGGGCCCTGCAGCGTAGTTGAGGACAAAAACAGGGTCATTTACATCAATACATCATGCCCTCGCATTCCTGTCATGGTAGTCACATTGTGACTGGCGCCTGCTCTCGACAATTTCTTTCATGGTGGGGTGTATAAGGGATAACCGGGTTTTGAGCGTACTTTTCATTAGCAGCTCTGTGGGTGGAACCCCTGTGAGCGAGTATGGTCGGGATCTGTAGGCCAACAGGAGGCGTGATAATCGGGTTTGTAGGGAACTCCATTGGATTCTGAGCATCCCCTGTTTGATTATCTGCACTGCTCGTTCTACCTGGCCGTTTGAGGCCGACTTGAATGGTACCGTTCTAACATGGTTAATTCCATTGCCTGCCATGAAGTCCTGGAATTCAGTGCTTGTGAAGCACGGGCCATTGTCGCTGACCAAGATGTCCGGTAGACCGTGGGCGGCGAACATTGCCCGTAGACTTTCTACCGTGGCAGAGGATGTGCTTGAATTTAAAATGTCACACTCGATCCATTTGGAGTAGGCATCTACTACAACCAAAAACATTTTTCCCATGAAAGGACCTGCGTAGTCCACATGGATGCGTGACCAAGGCTTGGCGGGCATGGCCAGGTGCTAAAGGGGGCTTCCCTGGGCCCATTGCCCAGCTGGGCACACGTGTTGCACCTGCAAACACCAAAGTTCCAGATCTGTGTCTATCCCTGGCCACCAAACGTGTGACCTGGCAATTGCCTTCATCGTGACAATGCCCGGGTGCTCATTGTGGAGTTCTCTGATGAACACCTCTCTGCCCATCTGGGGCATGACTACGAGGTTTCCCCACAGTAGGCAATCGGCCTGAATCAAGAGTTCATCCTTGCGCCTGTGAAATGGTTTAAATTTCTCAGGGCATGCCCTGTACGTGGCTGCCCAGTCCCCATTCAGGACACATTTCTTGACTAGAGACAATAGCAGGTCTCTGTTTGTCCAGACTTTAATCTGATGGGCTGTCACGAGTGAGCCTTCGCTTCTGAAAGCTTCAACACCATCTCAGCAGCATGCTCGGTAGCCCCCTCAGTGGTGGCTAGTGGGAGCCTGCTGAGTGCATCGGCGCAGTTTTCGGTGCCCAGTCTGTGCCGAATTGTATAGTCATAGGCGGCTAACGTGAGTGCCCACCTCTGTATGCGGGCCGATACGTTTGCATTTATGGCCTTGTTGTCGGCCAAAAGGGACGTTAGGGGTTTGTGATCTGTCTCCAGCTCAAATTTCCTGCCAAACAGGTACTGGTGCATTTTCTTTACCGCATATACACATGTGAGCGCCTCCTTTTCTACCATCCCGTAGCCCCTTTCTGCCTGGGACCGACTTCTGGAGGCATAAGCTACCGGCTGTAACTGACCCTTGGCAATGACATGCTGCAACACACACCCGACACCATAGGACGACGCATCGCACATTAACACAAGTTTCTTACATGCATCATATAGCGTTAACAGATTGTTGGAACATAACAAATTGCGTGCTCTATTAAAAGCCCTTTCCTGGCTGTCCCCCCAGACCCATTCATGACCTTTGCGTAGGAGCATGTGTAGCGACTCTAGCAGCATGCTCAATTTGGGAAGAAACTTACCAAAATAGTTCAGGAGCCCCAGGAATGAACGCAGCTCCGTCGTGTTACGGGGTCTGGGTGCTCTCTGGATCGCTTCCGTCTTGGACGCAATAGGGCTGATCCCGTCTGCTGCTACCCTCATCCCAGGAATTCTACCTCTGGCGCTAGGAAGACGCACTTCGCCTTTTTCAGTCGCAGACCTACCCGGTCCAGTCTGCGTAGCACCTCCTCCAGGTTGTGGAAGTGTGCTTCAGTATCGTAACCCGTAATGAGGATGTCGTCCTGAAAAACCACCATCCCTGGAATCGACTTGAGGAGGCTTTCCATATTTCGTTGGAAGATCGCGGCAGCTGAGCGAATCCCGAACGGACATCTGTTGTACTCAAACAACCCCTTGTGTGTCGTGATGGTGGTCAGCTTCTTCTACTCACTCACCAGCTCCTGGGTCATGTAAGCTGAGGTCAGGTCCAATTTGAAAAAAGTTTGCCACCGGATAGCGTCGCAAAGAGGTCCTCCGTTCTCGGTAACGGGTACTGGTCTTGGAGTGACACCCGATTGATGGTGGCCTTGGTGTATGAACTGTATACGTGCTCCACATGAACTCGCTGAACTTCAGCTTCCAGCGATTTCCCCCAGCGTTCATTTCTGCAATTTCTGCAGGTATTTTGCTCACCTCTGCAAACTCCGGCTGAGTGTGTGCCTCCACGCCTCCAGCATGAGCTGCTGTTTGAAACAAAAGGTCCCTTGCCAGTTGATTGTCCCTGACTGCCGCTGTTATTGTCCAGAGAACTGTGTGCTGCTTTAACAATGTTAAATCTCTGTCCCAACCATTCCCAAATACAGTTCTGCTCGTGGCCATGCTCGCGTGGTTTAAATCCCAGTTTCTTGTCGCCATTGATACGTCCTTACTATACAGTATAAATGCACACGAGGCCCATGCTTGAGAGAAGGTCAGTCTGTGACCTGTCCTTTATTTCATAGCACTCAAGTGAAGGAAGTGGGTGGAGCTTCCCTTTTTATATCTGAAGGTCTAGGTTAGGAGTGTCTCCCACAAGTTCACCACCTAGTGGTCAGTGTTCTCACAGTGTACAACTTAGGTCAGATTATACATGGGTTACAATGCTGGTTGAATACATGACAAGCAACTTCACAGGCACCAAGATGCAGATCCATCTAGTCCCCGATGCAAGGCCCGTTCATCACAAGGTTCGAGCGGTTCCATGTATGATGAGGGAGAAAGTCGAGATCGAACTGAACAGACTTCAACAAGGGGGAATTATATCGCCAGTCGAGTTCAACGAGTGGGCGAGTCCGATTGTTCCAATAGCACGGTCAGAATCTGCGGAGAATACAAGGTAACGATCAACCAAGTCTCGTTACAAAGGCGGATGACTTGTTTGCAACATTAGAGAGGGGGGTGTCATTCACCAAGTTGGACCTAACCTCCACCTACATGACACAGGCTGAATCTTCGAAAAGATTAACGTGCATAAATACGCACAAAGGACTGTTTATATACCACAGGTGCCTTTTTGGGATTCGCTCGGCTGTTGCCATCTTCCAGAGGAACATGGAGAGTCTGCTGAAATCGGTTCCGCGCACCATTGTGTTTCAAGACGACATCCTGATCACCGGTCATGACACCACCGAACTCCTGCACAAGCTGGAAGAGGTTCTAAGTCGACTAGACAGATTGTGACTCAGGCTGAAATGCTCCAAGTGTGTATTGCCAGAGGTCAAATTTTTGGGGAGCAAGATTGCGGCAGATGGCATCAAACCCACGGAGTCAAAGACAGAGGCCATCAAGAATGCACCCAGACCACAGAATGTGACGGAGCTGTGTTCGTTCCTGGGACTCTTCAACTATTTTGATAACTTTCTACCTGGGTTAAGCATTTTGCTGGAACCGTTGCACATGTTGCTACATAAGGGTGACGACTGGGTTTGGGGTAAATCTCAAGAGACAGCCTTTGAGAAGGCCCGAAACGTACTTTGTTCTAATAAGTTACTTGTACTGTATGACCCGTGTAAACGATTAGTGCTAGCTTATGGTGCATCTTCGTACAGGGTCGGCTGTGTGGTGCAGCAAACCAATGAATCGGACAAACTTCAACCGGTTGCATATGCGTCTAGAAGTCTGTCTAAGGCTGAAAGAGCCTACAGTATGTGAGAAAGAGGCAATAGCATGGTATATGGGGTTTGGACTTCAGTTTGAGCTTGAAACCGACCAGAAACTGCTCATTTCGCTGTTTTCAGAAAGCAAAGGTATAAACATCAATGCTTCATCTCGCATCCAAAGATGGGCATTAACATTGTCCGCCTATGACTATGTTATCCGCCACAGACCAGGCACGGCGAACTGTGCTGATGCTCTTAGTCGGCTACCATTGCCCACTACCGGGGTGGAAATGGCACAGCCTGCAGACTTGCTTCTGGTCATGGATGCTTTTGAGAGCGAGGGCCCATCACTGCTCGCCAGATCAGGACCTGGACCAGCCAGGATCCCGTGCAATCACTTGTAAAAAGTTGCGTCCTCAATGGGAGCTGGTCGGCCGCTCCCGGGGAAATGCAAGATGAAATTAAGCCGTTTCACCGACACAAAGATGAAATGTCCATCCAGTCGGATTGTCTCTTATGGGGTAATCGTGTAGTTTTGCCAAAAAAAAAGGCAGGGAAACGTTTATACGCGACCTACACAATACCCACCCAGGATAATCATGATGTAGGCTATAGCCAGGTCGCATGTTAGGTGGCCCGGTTTTGACTCAGACTTAGAGTCATGCGTACACCAGTGCAACACGTGCTCACAATTGAGCAATGCACCAAGGGAGGCTCTGTTGAGTCTGTGGTTAAGGCCCTCCAAGCGTTGTCCAGGAGCCATGTAGATTTTGCTGGCCCCTTTCTCGGAAAGATGTTTTTAGTTGTAGTGGACACTTACTCTAAATGGATTGAATGCGTAATCATGTTATCCAACACATCCACTGCCACCATTGAAAGCCACCGGGCTATGTTCACCACCCATGGCTTGCCAGATGTCCTTCTCAGTGACAATGGACTGTGTTTCACCAGCTCGCAATGCAACACGATTATGACCCGCAATGGCATCAAGCATGTCAGGTCTGCCCCGTTTAAGCCTGCATCCAACAGTCAAGCGGAACGGGCAGTCCAAACTATCAAGCAGAGCTTGAACCGCGTGACGGAAGGCTCCTTGCAGACCCGCTTATCTCGGGTTCTGTTCAGCTACCGGATGCGACCCCACTCGCTCACTGGGGTACCCCCTGTAGAATTGTTAATGAAGAGAGTACTCAAAACCAGGCTCTCCCTAGTCCACCCGGATCTAAATGATTATGTGGAAACCCGGCGTCACCAGCAAAACATGTACCACGATCTTGCGACTGTATCGCGTGACATTGATGTTAACGACCCTGCGTTTGTACTTAATTACGGTCATGGTCCTAAATGGCTCACTGGCACTGTCTTGGCCAAGGAGGGGAATGGAGTGTTTATTGTCAAACTATTGAATGGGCAAACGTGCAGAATGCATTTGGATCAGACCAAACTGTGGTTCACCGACAACCAAGAATAACCTGAAGAGGAAATCACCATCATCGATCCACCAACACACACCCAACCAGCAATCGACCTCGCTGTCAACCAAGAGGATGAAACCACCATTCCCAACAGTCCTGTCAGACCAGCCACACCGCAGTGCAGCAAAGGTCCGACCAACTCACCCATGCTAGAGTTTGAACTCAGATGATCAACCAGGGAGCGTAGGGCCCCCGATCGTCTCAACTTATAAATCATTTATATCAAAGACTTTGGGGGGGGGGGAAATGATGTTATGTATGTAAACATTGTAACTGTGTAAGACTTGCCACCAGAGGGCGCAACTGTTGGAGGCCCAAGGGTCACCTGCACACCTTGTGCAAGGGAGTATAAAAGGTTGTCTGCCATGCTGCTTAGGCAATCTGGAGTTGTATTAAAGAGACTAAGGTCACATAAGTTTTAGCTCACAGTACTCAGTCTTGTGGAGTTCTTCCATACTTAACATTTGGAGTGTAGTCACTGTTGTGACTTGGATTTATATAAGTGCTTTACAGCCAATGAAGTACTTTTGGAGTGTAGTCACTGTTGTGACTTGGATTTATATAAGTGCTTTACAGCCAATGAAGTACTTTTGGAGTGCAGTCACTGTTGTAATGATGAGTTGACGTTCAGGAGGCCAGTGAAGAGGTGATAGGAGAAGTCGAGTCTGGACATAATGAAAAGTTGAGGTGAGGTAAGGGTGGAGACAGGTGATGTGGCAGAGGTGAAAGTAAGCACTTCTGGTGAAGGACAGAGTTTGGGACTTGAGACTTGGCTTAGGATCGACCAAGACACCAACGTTTTGCATCAGATTGAGTGAGCAGCCTGGAGTTAGGACCAAGTGTGTGTAGTTTTTGGTGGGAACTGAAAAAATGGCTTTGATCTCACCAATGTTCAATTGGAGGAACGCCCGACTCATTGCAATAAGGAATAATTGCAGTTGATCATTTTTTTGGAAAAAGTAGCAATTTCTTGACGTTGGAGCTCCTTTTATAATGAAAGTAACATTGGTGTGAAGTCTCAAATCGTGAACCTTTAACTAAAATGCCTCTGTTTACCCATTCCATCATTGTCTAATTGAGAATACTAGTCACAGTATCCATCGCCTTTCCATGGATGTCATGGTAATGTTAAACTTGTGCAAATTCATCCTGTATTGAAGTGAGAAACAGCCCCAACATTGAATGTGAGTTACAATATTGATTTTGTTGGGGAAATAAATGATCTCATTGGAAAGAGCTTGAGCAGTCAGATCACATGAGCGATACACACAGACTGCGTGCTTAGCTCTTGCCAACAGAATGAAATGGCATAACAGTTTCAGGCGGGAAGCCCAGTGCTATTGAGTTTGTCTTCATTTTAGTCAACTCTGCAATTTTAAAAATCCCAGCCGAGATATCCAGGGCGGAGATGAAAGAATTCCAGGATGAAAGAATTCCAGCACGGAGGGGGAAGAAAGGCAGAAATCAGGAGTGGAATCCATTTCAAACAAGGTTTCTGCTCCTTTCTGGGAGCGATAATACATTCTACAAGGGGTAGATGGGGGGGTTAGGCAGACAGTCTTGTCGCCCCCCACCCCCCCGCCCCATCCCCATTGTGATCTCACTTTGTGTGGGGTGTTTGCTGGGCAATACTTGCTGAACAGGGCCCTAGTGGGCTCCATGATTGCGTTTCCAGATCGATTGTTGTTCAGAGATAGTCAGACCAGCAAGGGAGCATCGCTCAATACATTTCGGGCAGTTTAACAAGCTCAACCAAGCTGGCCTGCACATTTCCAATAGAGTGGCAAGGTAACTCTCTGAAATATCAGCAGGTCCGCAGGACGGGTGCCCCAATAGCATTGCTAATAGTGGGAGAGATGGGGGAGGGGTCGGCCCCTAATATCGAAATACCACTGTTCCTGGGATCTAAGATGGGATCAAGGCAAGGATAAATGGGTGGCCCCACAGAACCCTTGGAGGTGCAGCACCAAGACTTCTGGAGCCCCATGTTTTTCACAGAAACAAAATCGTAAATGTAGTGATCTGCTTGATGGTAGCACAGGTCAGAGATGGCAAGAAACACTAAGAACATAAGAACTTAAGAAATAGGAGCAGGAGTAGGTCATTCGGCCCCTCAGGCCTGCTCCGCCATTCAATAAGATCATGGCTGATCATCGACCTCAACTCCACTTTCCTGCACTATCCCCAATTCCCTTGATTACCCGAGAGTCCAAAAATCTATCGATCGCTATCTAGAATATACTCAACGACTGAGCATCCACAGCCTGCTGGGGTAGAGAATTCCAAAGGCTCACCACCCTCTGAGTGAAGAAACACCAGTGCTGCTTGACCAACCCTCACTCCTGCTGAGCAATCATGAGATCCACCTGCACATCACACTTGCTGGGCTACTCCTGTGTTATGAAAAACATTGATATGAATGCAAAGTAAAAACGACCATAGTTGCCTGTGACACATCAGTTGGGATGTTGGAGGATTACGTTTTAATATTTCTTCTGGTTTAACCTTTAAATGAAATGCTTTTCATTAGCAATAGGTTATAGTTTTATGATCTCTTAATCAAAAATGAGCATAAAATGAAAGCTGCGGTCTAGTGTAACAATCGGCATTGTAAAAAATTATATCACGTTCTGGCTTGGTGGTCCAGGCCCATCGATCATTACAAAGTCATGGACGGATACAGAAAATAATCAAAAAGGCTAATGGAATGCTGGCCTTTATAACTAGAGGACTAGAATACAAGGAGGTAGAAGTTATGCTACAGCTATACAAAGCCCTGGTTAGACCACACCTGAAGTGTTGTGAGCCGTTCTGGGCACCACAAACTAGGAAGGATATACTGGTCTTGGAGGGAGTACAGCGTAGGTTTACCAGAATGATACTCGGACTTCAAGGGTTAAATTACGAGGAGAGATTACACAAACCTGTATTGTATTCCCTGGAATTTAAAAGGTTAAGGGGTGATTTCAAGATATTAGTGGGAGCTGATAGGGTAGAGAGAGAGAAACTATTTCCGCTGGTTGGGAATCATAGTTAAAATTAGAGCCAGGTCTTTCAGGAGTGAAATTAGGAAATATTTCTCGACGCAAAGGTTGGTGTAAGTTTGGAACTCTCTTCCGCAAATGGCAATTGAGGCTAGGTCAATTGTTAATTTAAAATCTGAGAGTGATAGTGTTGTGTATCTGTAAAGCATGCACTCCCATGTTCCGCCACCAGGGAGCGCATCCCCTGAAGTCCCAGGGGATCCCAGCATCCCTTGGGAGCACTGTACATAAGCCGGCCCCTAAGGCCTGTTCCCGACTCTGGAGTGTCTTAATAAAGACTGAGGTCACTGTTACTTTAACCTCCCTGTGTGCAGTCTCATCTGTGTTAGGAACACAATAACTGGCGATGAGTATACGAATCCAACGCAAAGATGCACCAAACTGTGGGCATCCTGGAGAAGATCTCGGAGGGTGAGGACTGGGAAGCCTATGTCGAACGGCTAGACCAGTACTTTGTAGCCAACGAGCTGGACGGAGAAGGAAGCGCTGCAAAAAGGAGAGCGATCATCGTCACATCTGCGGGGCACCGACCTACAGCCTCATGAAGAATCTTCTGGCTCTGGTGAAATCCACAGATAAGTCGTATGAGGAGCTGTGTACACTGGTTCGGGAGCATCTTAACCCAAGGGAGAGCGTGCTGATGGCGAGGTATCGGTTCTACACATGCCAGCAATCTGAAGGTCAGGAAGTGGCGAGATACGTCGCCATGCTATGGCAACTTGTAGGACAATATGAGTTTGATAGCTACCTGGAGCAGATGCTCAGAGACTTTTTGTACAGGGCATTGGCCATGAGACCATCCTACGAAAACTTTTGATTGTAGAGACACCGACCCTCAGTAAGACCATTGCGATAGCACAGGCGTTTATGTCCACCAGTGATAACACCAAACAAATCTCTCAGCACACAAGTGCTAGCAATGTCCATAAATTAACTGGAACTGTGTTTGCGAGCAGAAATGTACAGGGCAGAAACCACGAGTCTGCAACTGCCAGCAGGCCTCAGGTGACCCAGATGACTCAGAGTCCGCAACAAAGCATGAATGCAAGGCAATTCACAGCTTGTTGGCGTTGTGGAGGCTTCCATTCAGCCTATTCATGCCTCTTCAAAGGGCATATTTGCAAGAGCTATGGAACAATGGGGCACCTCCAACGAGCTTGCAAATGAGCTGCAAGCTATGCAAAACCTACTAACCACCACGTGGCAGAGGAAGATCAGTCCATGGTGGATCAAAGCAATTTCGAGCCTCAGAGAGAGGAGGCAGATGCTGAAGTACACATTTTCGACGAAATGTCCACCTATAATGCTAAATGTTAAATTGAATGGCTTACCCGTAGCCATGGAACTGGACACTGACGCTAGCCAATCCATCATGAATAAAAAGATGTTTGAGAGACTGTGGTGCAAAAAGGCACTCAGACCAGCCCTGAGCCCCATCCACACGAAACTGAGAACGTACACCAAAGAGCCCATCACTGTCCTGGGCAGCGCCATGGTCAACGTCACCTACGAGGGCACGATGCACGAACTGCCACTCTAGATTGTCCCGGGCGATGGCCCCACACTGCTTGGAAGGAGCTGGCTGGGCAAAATCCGCTGGAACTGGGATGACATCCAAGCGCTATCACATGTCGATGAGGCCCAGGTTCTGAACAAATTTCTTTCCCTTTTTGAGCCAGGCATTGAAAAATTTTCCAGGGCGAAGGTGTGGATCCACTTGGTCCCAGAGGCACGACCCATTCACCACAAGGCGCAAGCGGTACCTCACATGATGAGGGAGAGAGTGAAAATCGAGCTGAACAGGCTGCAACGCGAGGGCATCATCTCCCCAGTGGAATTCAGCGAGTGGGCGAGTGTTCCAGTATTCAAATGTGATGGCACGGTCAGGATTTGTGGCGATTATAAAGTAACTGTTAATCATTTCTCGCTACAGGACCAATACCCGCTACCTAAGGCAGATGACCTATTTGTGACGCTGGCAGGAGGCAAGACATTCAGCAAGCTCGACGTGGCTTCGGCCTACATGACGCAGGAGCTGGAGGAGTCTTCGAAGGGCCTCACCTGCATCAACACGCACAAGGGACTGTTCATCTACAACAGATGCCCGTTTGGAATTCGGTCAGCTGCAGCGATCTTCCAGAGAAACATGGAGAGCCTACTCAAGTCGGTACCACGCACAGTAGTTTTTCAGGACGACATATTGGTCACGGGTTGGGACACCATCGAGCACCTACAAAACCTGGAGGAGGTCCACCAGCGACTGGATCGCATAGGGCTGCGGCTGAAGAGGTCGAAATGCGTCTTCATGGCAACAGAAGTGGATTTTTTGGGGAGAAAGATCACAGCGGATGGCATTCGGCCCACAGACGCCAAGACAGAGGCTATCAGGAACGCACCCAGGTCACAGAACGTCACGGAGCTACGGTCGTTCCTGGGACTCCTCAAATATTTTGGTAACTTCCTACCGGGGTTAAGCACCCTTTTAGAGCCCCTACATGTGTTACTGCGTAAAGGTGAGAACTGGGTATGGGAAAAAAAAGCAAGTAATTGCTTTTCAGAAAGCCAGAATCATTTTATGCTCCAACAAGCTGCTTGTATTGTATAACCCGTGTAAAAGACTTGTGCTAGCATGTGATGCATCGTCGGACAGAGTCGGGTGTGTATTACAACAAGCTAACGTTGAGGGGAAGTTACAACTTGTCGCCTATGCTTCCAGGAGCTTGTCTAAGGTCGAGAGGGTCTACAGCATGATTGAGAAAGAGGCATTAGCGTGTGTGTTCGGGGTAAAGAAAATGCATCAGTACCTGTTTGGCCTCAAATTTGAGCTGGAAACCGATCACAAGCTCCTCATATCCCTGTTCGCTGAAAACAAGAGGATAAATACCAATGCCTCAGCCCGCATACAAAGGTGGGCACTCGCGCTATCAGCGTATAACTATACCATCCGCCACAGGCCAGGCACCAAGAACTGTGCGGATGCTCTCAGTCGGCTACCATTGCCCACCACGGGGGTGGAAATGGCGCAGCCTGCAAACTTGTTGATGGTGGCGCAGCCCGCAGACTTGTTGATGGTCATGGAAGTGTTTGAAAATGATAAATCACCTGTCACGGCCCGCTAGATTAGGACTTGGACCAGCTGTCCCTAGTAAAAAACTGTGTACTGCATGGGAGCTGGGCCAGCATCCCCGTTGAAATGCAAGAGCCAATCAAGCCGTTCCAGCGGTGAAAGGACAAGCTGTCCATTCAGGCAGACTGCCTGTTGTGGAGTAACCGCGTAGTGCTACTCAAAAAGGGCAGGGAGACGTTCATCTCAGATCTCCACAGCACACACCCAGGTATAGTAATGGTGAAAGCGATAGCCAGATCCCACGTGTGGTGGCCCAATATTGACTCTGACTTAGAGTCCTGTGTACGACAATGTGTGTGCTCAGTTGAGCAACGCGCCTAGAGAGGCACCACTAAGTTTGTGGTCCTGGCCCTCCAGACCATGGTTGAGGATCCATGTCGACTATGCAGGCCCGTTTCTCGGTAAAATGTTCCTGGTGGTGGTGGATGCTTTTTCAAAATGGATTGTATGTGAAATAATGTCGGGACACACCGCCACCGTCACCATTGAAAGCCTGAGGGCCATGTTTGCCACCCACGGCCTGCCTGCCATACTGGTCAGTCACAACGAGCTATGTTTCACCAGTGCTGAATTTAAAGAATTTGTGACCCACAATGGGATCAAACATGTCACCTCTGCCCCGTTTAAACCAGCCTCCATTGGGCAGGCAGAGTGGGCAGTACAAACAATCAAACAGAGCCTTAAACGAGTCACAGCTCACTCCAAACTCGCCTGTCCCGAATACTGCTCAGCTACCACACGAGGCCTCACTCGCTCACTGGGGTGCCCCCGGCTGAGCTACTCATGAAAAGGACACTTAAAACCAGATTCTCGCTGGTTCACCCCAACCTGCATGATCAAGTAGAGAGCAGGCGACAGCAACAAAATGTAAACGATGATCGCGCCATTGTTTCACGGGAAATTGATCTGAATGACCCTATGTATGTGCTAAACTATGGACATGGTCCCAAGTGGATCACGGACACGGTGATAGCTAAAGAAGGGAGTAGGGTGTTTTTAGTCAAACTAGACAATGGACAAATTTGCAGAAAGCACCTGGACCAAATGAGGCTGCGGTTCACAGACTGCCCTGAACAACCCACAGCAGACACCACCTTTTTCGAGCCCACAACACACCCCCAAAGGATCAACGACACCACCCCGGACCAGGAAATTGAACCCATCATGCCCAACAGCCCAGCAAGGCCAGGCTCACCCAGCAGCCCTGCAGGGTCAACAACACGCCAGCCCAGCGAGGGCACAGCCAACACACCAGAACAGACATTTGTACCGAGGCGGTCCACCAGGGAAAGAAAGGCTCCCGACCGCCTCACCTTGTAAATAGTTTTCACTTTGACTTTAGGGGGGAGTAATGTTGTGTATCTGTAAAGCATGCACTCCCATGTTCCGTCACCAGGGAGCGCATCCCCTGAAGTCCCAAGGGATCCCAGCATACCTTGGGAGCACTGTATATAAGCCGGCCCCTAAGACCTGTTCCTCACTCTGGAGTGTCTTAATAAAGACTGAGGTCACTGTTACTTTAACCTCCCTGTGTGCGTTCTCATCTATTTTAGGTACACAATCGATCGATTTTGTTAACCAAAAGTATTGAGGGATATGGGGCAAAGGCAGATACTTGGAGTCACAGAGCAGCCATGATCTCATTGAATAGTGGAACAGGCTCGAGGGGCTGAATGGCCTCCTTCTGTTCCGATGTTCCTAGTTCCAATACAACCACCAAGACATTTTGCATCCTGGAAGTTTGTCAGTGCTGGCAAATTTAAGAGACAAGTGGATAGTTTTTTTTGACAGAAGAAGTGATTGAGGCTATGAGACAGACATAAGAACATAAGAAATAAGAGCAGGAGTAGGCCATCAGGCCCCTTGAGCCTGCTCCGCCATTCAATAAGATCATAGACTCAGCTCTACTTCCCCGCCCACTCCCCACAACCTCTTACCCCCTTATCGTTTAAGAAACTGTCTATTTCTGTCTTAAATTTATTCAATGTCCCAGCTTCCACAGCCCGCTGAGGCAGCAAATTCCACAGATTTACAACCCTTTGAGAGAAGAAATTTCTCCTCATCTCTGTTTTAAATGGGCACCCCTTATTCTAAGATTATGCCCTCTAGTTCTAGTCTCCCCTATCAGTGGAAACATTCTCTCTGCATCCATCTTGGCAAGCCCCCTTATAATCTTATACGTTTCGATAAGATCACCTCTCATTCTTCTGAATTCCAATGCGTAGAGGCAAACCTCCTCAACCATTCCTCATAAGTCAACCCCCTCATCCCCGGAATCAACCTTGTGAACCTTCTCTGAACTGCTTCCAAAGCAAGTATATCCTTTCGTAAATATGAAAACCAAAACTGCACGCAGTATTCCAGGTGTGGTCTCACCAATACCTTATATAGCTGTAGCAAGACTTCCCTGCTTTTATACTCCATCCACTTTGCAATAAAGGCCAAGATACCGTTGGCCTTCCTGATCACTTGCTGTACCTGCATGCTATCCTTTTGTGTTTCATGCACAAGTACCCCCAGGTCCTGCTGTACTGTGGCACTTTGCAATCTTTCTCCATTTAAATAATAACTTGCTCTTTGATTTTTTTCTGTCAAAGTGCATGTCAGGTGTAATTTGAATTTTGGGATTGTAAAAGCCTTTTTCCAGTATATAGTACATTCTAAATATCTCTTACGACCAAGCTGGGATGATGCAGTAAACTGAAACATCCCATAATTGGACTTTGCTCCCCCCCCCTCCTTTACAATGAGAACATCTGCTAACAATGTCCAATTGCTTTAATGTTATCACATGTATATTAAAGGTGCAAGCTATGGCAGCCTTGGTTCATACCAATGTATTTTTCCACCTTTTCATTGAAGTTACCTGTCTCCCAGGGAGCTTGTGATATTCCCTGTAGCTACAGTGGTTGGAGACATTCATCTTGTGAAAAATGTGACCCTGACGACCTGGTGAATACTTTATTTAATTGTTGCTATTTAAGAGCCGCTGCTTGTCATTTCCTTTTGGTTACCTCATTTCTTTGTATAAAACACACAGTTAAGTATGGACTTGAAATTCCCCAGCCTGTCGTTATTTGCTAAATAATGTCATTTTTGTGAAGAAATAAGAATAAAAATTGCCATTTTTTAAGGCGGTATAATATGCACAAAAATACATCTGTCGATAAAAATCGCCGATACACAAGGATTCACGGTGGAAACCGCAATCTCGCCAACTTTAGCCCGAGGCCGATCAACACCAAAGATACAAGCCCTGGGAGGGGAGAAAACACACAAAATAATTGCAAAAATAAAAAAATAAGAAAACATTCACAATATACTTAAGTAATGAATCGCTGAAAAAGTGTTAAAAAATAAAAACTTCAACTTACCTTTTTTGTAGGTCTTCCTACTTACCAACGTTTCTGAGGCTGCAATGCCTGCTTTTCTCATGCGTTGTTTTTTCACTGAGTACGGGTTCGCCCAATGGCCAAATTTAGGCGGTGCGATATTTTTTCGAATTGCACCTTGGCGATTTGCTTTTTGGCGATATTTTGAAACCGCCATTCTTTACCTTTGGGGAATTTTGTGAGATTTGTTTTACCGACAAAAAAACACTTTTAACGTGAAAAAAATGCCGTGAAAACGTGCGTTATGCTGGCGAATTTCTAGCCCATCCAGCTTTATCAGCAGTGTCAGTTCCTGGGCCTTGTCAGCTGTAGCTCAGTGGGTAGCACACTCGCCTCTGAGTCAGAAGGTTGTGGGTTTAAATCCCACTCCGGGAACTTGAGCACCCAAATCTAGGCTGACAGGTCAGTGCAGTGCTGAGGGAGTGCTGCAATGACGGAGCTGCTGTCTTTCAGATGAGACATTAAACCGAGGCCCCGTCTGCTCCCTCAGATGGATGTAAAAGATCACATGGCAGTATTTTGAAGAAGAGCAGCAGAGTTCTCCCCGGTGCCCTGGCCAATACTTGTCCCTCAATCAACGTAACAAAAACAGATTATCTGGTCATTATCACATTGCTGTTTGTGGGAGCTTGCTGTGCGCAAGTTGGCTGTCGCGTTTCCTGCATTACAACAGTGACTACACTCCAAAAGTATTTCATTGGCTGTAAAGTGCTTTGAGACGTCCGGCGGTCGTGAAAGGCGCTATATAAATGCAAGTCTTTCTTACTTTTTTGTATGGGACTTTTTATTGTAGAAAAGCCTAGACTGTGGGGAGAGTTTTTAACCTCTGTAACCTCCTCCAGCCCAACAACCCTCTTTGAGATCTCTGTGTTCCTGCAATTCTGGCCTCTTGCGCATCCCTGATTTTCATCACTTCCCCAATGGCGGCTGTGCCATCAACTGCCTAGGCCCTAGACTCTGGAAATCCCTTTCTAAACATCTCTGCCTCTCTGCGCCTCTCTCCTCCTTTAAGACGCTCTTTAAAACCTACCTCTTCAACCAAGCCCTGTCCAAATAGCTCATTACATGGCTCGGTGTCAAATTTTGTTTGGTAAAGCTCTTGTGAAGTGCCTTGGGACATTTTACGATGTTCAAGGCGCTATAGAAATGCAAGTGTTGCTGTTGATTGAGATATTTAAAATACTGAAGTGACTGGCCTGTGTCCGTGAGAGTAGACTATTTGAGTTAGATAGGCTAACCAGGAGACATGCGTTTAAGTGAAGTAATAATTGGGCTCAAGTTTCAACCTGAGTTGCTCCTATTTTTTTGGAGCAACTAGTTTAGAATGCAGCATGTTAGAAATTGCAATTCTCGGCATTTAGTTTGCTCCAGTTCTAGTGAATTAGAATAGTTACATTTTAGAACAAATTTTCTTTTCAAAAGGGGGCGTGTCCAGCCACTTACGCCTGTTTTGCAAGTTTAGGCAGCAAAATCTTACTCCAAACTAACTTAGAATGAAGTAAGTGTAGATTTTTGTACACTCAGAAAAATCTTGCCTACACTTATAAATCAGGTGTAGGGAACGAGAGATGGGGGGAGGGAAGTTTACAAACATTAAAAACTTCACTTTTACAAATAAAGAACCATCATCAATAATAAATGATAAATAAATCAATAAATCAACCAATAAATCAATCAAAAAAATTTAAAAATTTAAAATAAAAAAAACTATTAAAAAAATCAATCAAGAAATAAAAAATTATTTCTACTCAGTTACTGCAGCACCGGGAGCATGCTGGGACGGGCCCCCCCAGTGTCTCTCTCTCTGTCTCTGTCAGTGTCTCTGTGTTTCTGACAGAGAGGGGTGGGGGGAGAGAGGGGGAGGGGGGTGAGGGGGGAAGAGGAGAGGGAGGGAAGGAGGGAGAGGAAGGAGGGAGAGGAGAGGGAGGGAGGGAGGGAGGGCGAGGACAGAGAGGGAGGGAGGGGGAGGAGAGGGGGAGAGGAGCTGGGGAGGGGAGGGGGGAGAGGAGAGGAGATGGGGGAGAGGAGTAGGGAGTGGGGGAGGAGAGGGGGGAGGGAGGGAGGAGGGAGGAGGGAGGGCGAGAACAGAGAGGGAGGGAGGGGGAGGAGAGGGGGGAGAGGAGGTGGGAAGGGGAGGGGGAGAGGAGGGAGAGGAGAGGAGATGGGGGACAGGAGTGGGGAGTGGGGGAGGAGAGGGGGAGGGAGGGAGGGAGGGAGAGGAGGGGGAGGAGAGGGGGGAGAGGAGGTGGGAAGGGGAGGGGGAGAGGAGGGAGAGGAGAGAAGATGGGGGATAGGAGTGGGGAGTGGGGAGTGGGGGAGTGAGGGAGGAGGAGAGGGGGGGAGGGAGGGAGAGGAGGGGGAGGGACAGACAGAGAGGAGGGAGGGGAGAGGTGGGTGGGGGAGGTTGAACCGGCCGGGCCGGACTGCCGCCACTTTGGGCGGGGCCCGCCCCCAGCGAGATGCCGGGTGGGCGGGCCTTGCTGACGACGGGAGGGGGGGGAGAAGAGGAGGGAGGGGGAGAAGAGGGGGGAAGGGTGGAGGGAGCTGAACGGGAGGGAGGTCCGAGTCCGATCTTCGCCCGGGGAGCCCATTCGGCCAGGGCTAGGGTCAGGCCCCTCCCACACAGCCTAGGGGGCGAGGAGCTACTGCACATTCGCGCACACTCTAGCGCGCATGTGCCGAGGTCCCAGCACTGTTTCCAGCGCCGGGACCTGGCTCCGTCCCCGATGCCTTGTGCTGCGCCGCGCTGAGCATGAAGACGTCCTGAGGAGACCGGCGAATCACAAGGTAAGTTTTCAGCGCCCTTTTTAATCCAGAAAGTCGGCGCATCTTATGGAAATGCGTCGTTTTTCCAGAGGGCAGAAACTTGGGCCCAACAGAACTAGGATAGATGTCAGGAGACTTTATTTTCAGGGAGTTGCCACCTCTGGAACAAGTTTCTGGCTCGTACAGTGAATGCAGATTTGCTATTAATGTATAAAAGGGAGCTGGATGAGTTCCTGGCTGAGGTTAATATCACCGTGTACAAAGGTAGATGGGAAGTTGGGGCATGTTTCTCCTGTGGTTGCCTGGAACTCGCTTTGAGCATCTTTGGGGGCTCAGAGGGGAATTTCCAAGAATTCTTTCTTTACCTGAATTGAATGATTTTTTTGCGGGGGTGGGGTTTGTCTGCCCTGGGAAATTCCCTGGCAGCTGGTGCGTGATGAGCATTGAGGGTCATGGTGCCTGACTGTATGGGATGGGCTCGATCGACCAGCTGGTCTTTTCCTGTCCATCATTCCCTTATATTTGTAGATGGCTGCAGCAGCTCTGAGCTGATAGTCGTACACTGTAGCATTTAGCCTGTGCATTAGCCTGGCTTTGCTAGTCTATTCAAGGATTATAGTTTGCTAATGAGGAAAACTCACAAATTGGAATCTTCAAGCATTACACATGCAATGCATTAATCTTACCTTTGTGAAACATGTTAACACAGAGGAATGTTCTTGCATATTGAGAACGAGAAGGCAACTTCAGCAGCTTCACACAGTTCATGCAGACATATTGTTCACAGTACTGGCAGTTACTTTTAACAACATAAGAAATAGGAGCAGGAGTGGGCCATACAGCCCCTCAAACCTGCTCCGCCATTCAATTAGATTAAGGCTATCATCTACCACAACTCCACATTCCCACCGGATCTCCAAAGCCCTTGATTCCCCGAGACTCCAAAAATCTAGCTATCTCAGCCTTGAATATATTCAAAGACTCTGGGGCAGAGAATTCCGAAGATTCACAACCCTCTGAGTGAAGAAATTCCTCCTCATCTCCGTCTTAAATGGCCGACCCCTTATCCTGAGACTGTGCCCCCTAGTTTTCGAAACTCCAGCCAGGGGAAACAACCTCTCAGCATCTACCCAGTCAATCTCCTTCAGAATCTTGTATATTTCAATGTTTTACATGGAATTACATAGTATTTACAGCACAGAAACAGGCCATTCAGCCCAACTGGTCCATGCCGGTGTTTATGCTCCACTCGAGCCTCCTCCCACTCTATTCAAACTAACCCCCCCCCCCCAGCATATCTTTCTATTCCTTTCTCCCTCATGTACCTATCTAGCTTTCCCTTAAATGCTATTCACCTCAACCACTCTCTGTGGTAGCAAGTTCCACATTCTAGCCACTCTCTGGGTAAAGAGGGTTCTCCTGAATTCCTTATTGGCTTTATTAGTGACTATCTTATATTTATGAACCTTAATTTTGGACATCTACTCTACATCTACCCAAACAAAACCCTTCATAATTTTAAAGACCTCAAGAGAAAAGAGCTCCAGCCTGTTCAGTCTTTCATGACAATCATAGTGCTTTTTGGGCCTGCCCTCACTGCGATATATGTGTGCGCTAGGTCCATGCAGCAGAGCAGGTCTCCAGTCGTCTTGGTTTACCCTTGCCACTGGATAAAGGCCTAGCTCTGTCAAGCCCGTGTGGTGGCTGGTTTGCAACCATCGCCACACGTTTAAAAAATTCACGCACAGGCATCTTCCACCCCCTCAATTGGAGTTCAGAACTGGAACATCGGGTCCTTCATCGAAACACCTGTGAACTCGTGGAAGCAAGTCATCCTTGTTCGAGGGACCGCCTATGATGATGAGTGCTTTTTGTAGAACAAGAGTAGGCCATTCAGCCCCTTGAGCCCGTTCCGCCATTCAATGAGATCATGGCTGATCTGTCACCTAACTGCATATAGCTGTCTTTGGTCCATATCCCTTAATACCTTTGGTTAACAAAAATCGATCAATCTCAAAGTTTAAATTAACAATAAACTTAGCATTAACTGCCATTTGCAGATGAGAGTTCCAAACTTCGACCATCCTTTGTGTGTAGAAGCGTTTCCTAATTTCACTCTTGACAGACCTGCCTCTAATTGTTAGGCTATGTCTCGTAGTCCTAGATTCCCCAACCAGCAGAAATAGTTTCTCTCTATCTACCTTATCAGTTCCCCTTAAGCTTCTAAATTCCAGGGAATGCTCCCTTAGTTTGTGTAACCTCTGCTCATTATTTAACCCTCGGGGCCGAAATTTTGTACCGCCCCCAGCTGCGAGGTGGGACTTCTTGTGCCAGGCTTGGAAGTCCCGCCCCGGCAGCTAAATTGGGCTTACTGCCCCCGAGAGGAAGTGGAGCACAATGTCGCGCGCTCCACTTCCTCTTGTGGGGCGGGACCGGGGCAATAAAAGCAGGAATTTTCCAGCGCTACATCGGAGAGGCGCGTAGCACAGGCGGGAGCACAGGGCTCAACCCCGAGGAGGGGTGTCCGATCCAGTGGGAAAGGGAGGTCCGATCCCAGGGATTTAGCTGGGATGCAATCACAGAACTGTCCCATCTGCTTCAGGAAAACCTGCAGACAACCAGGAACACAGAGATGGCTTTGTTCGAAGCTGTCAATGTGACCAAGGCTCTCAGTTGTTAGGCCATCATCTCCTTTCAGGCTAGTGTAGGTGACATCAGCAGCATTAGCCAAGTTGCAGCCTGTAGTGCATTAAACAGATGATAAATGCTTTATTCAGCACCGCAACATCTTCATCTCATTTCCCACTGGCCACAACACAGGCATGATTGAACTGCTCAATGCCACTGAATTGCTTCTCTTCCAGAAGTACATGGAGGTGATTGATGATGTAGGTCATTTACGTGGCTAGACTAGAGAAGCTGGGGTTGTTCTCCTTAGAGCAGAGAAGGTTGAGAGGAGATTTGATAGAGGTGTTCAAATTCATAAGGGGTCTAGACAGAGTAGAAAGAGAGAAACTGTTCCCATTGGCAGAAGGGTCGAGAACCAGAGGACACAGATTTAAGGTGATTGGCAGAAGAACCAAAGGCGCCATGAGGAAAAACTTTTTTACGCAGCGAGTAGTTAGGATCTGGAAGGGTGGTAGAGGCAGATTCAAACATGGCTTTCAAAAGGGATGCTGACCATGAGGATGAAGCTCCTGAAATACCAAGACAGCCAAGGTGATGTGTCAGGTGCTGATACAAGATGCATTCAGCTAAATGCCTCACCTACCCCTTTTACCCCCAAGTAGTCCAAAGCAGCATTTCCAATATTGTCCTCTGCACTTCTTCAGTACCGTCAATGTCTGTCCTTATTCCACACACATATACAACAACAACAACTTGTATTTATATAGCGCCTTTAACGTAGTGAAATGTCCCAAGGCGCTTCACAGGAGTATTATGTAATAAAAAATTTGACACTGAGCTACATAAGTAGAAATTAGCGCAAGTGACCAAAAGCTTGGTCAAAGAGATAGGTTTTAAGGAGCATATTGAAGGAGGAAAGAGAGGTAGCAAGGCGGAGAGGTTTAGGCAGGGAGTTCCAGAGTTTGGGGCCAAGGCAACAGAGGGCACGGCCACCAATGGTTGAGCGATTATAATCAGGGATGCTCAAGAGGGCAGAAATAGAGGAGCGCAGACATCTCAAGTGGTTGTGGGGCTGAAGGAGATTACAGAGATAGGGAGGGGCGAGGCCATGGAAGGATTTGAAAACAAGGATGAGAATTTTGAAATTGAGGCGTTGCTTAACCGGAAGCCAATGTAGGTCAGTGAGCACAGGGGTGATGGATGAGTGGGACTTGGTGCAAGTTAAGACACGGGCAACCGAGTTTTAGATCACCTCTAGTTTACTGAGAGTAGAATGTGGGAGGTCAGCCATGAGTGCGTTGGAATAGTCAAGTCTGGAGGTAACAAAGGCACGGATGAGGGCTTCAGCAACGGAACCAGAAAGCAAACTCTCTGGATGAAGCTAAGATACAGCGGAACCAACCTGTTGCCCTGCTTCATGTCATGCATGAGTGACATCAGTGAGTTTTACGATGACACTTCCTCTTTGTACAGTCTCTTAACCTTAACCTGTAACTTATTCTCATCTCGAACCTGTGACTTCATCTGCTCTGCCTGTTTTCTGACACAGGGAACATTGATCAGGGCTCGTGGAATTTCGTCCCCTTTACGTCTCGGTTTTTTTTTTATTTATCGGCGTTTGAAATTTGTTTTTATTTAGGGGCTTGTGTTTTTTTTTGTGTATGAAGGGGTGTTTGGTTATGGCGACTGTTTTTTCTTTTGCACAGACTTAAGCAGCCCACTTCTTGTTTGTTACCCTTTTAGCCAGTCCCCTAACTGAAAAGGACGTCAACATTTTAAAGGGTTTTGTGGTTGCAAACTCAGCCCACATGGGATTAGACTAAAACTGAATTTATTAGCAGTCATCAATAAGCAAAAGAATTTCATTAACTTTCCCCGGGCTACCTTCCAGATCTCAGGCTGGATATTAAAGCCCTTGTCAGATCTCTTGCGTTCTACTGAGTGCTTTTCGACCTTACTTGCAAATGACGGCCCCCTCACCCAGCCGTGGCACTTCCCCCAGCATTCACGTTTCAACACTTACAGCGCATTTTATTGGATTCTTGGCACTGAGGTGAGTTCGGCTTTGCTTCATTCAGCATGTCTGTGCTCTGAATTGATTTGTGAAATTCTGTCACACCACACTAGAAGCATTGTGCTCAGCAATAATAACAATGTACAGCTGCTCCTATCACTGAAGCAGAATAAATCGACAGCTCCAGCAACTGCTTTCGTCCATAGCTTGAGGTGATTTTCCGAACTGACATTTGTGTCGAACACAGCAGCCTGCAATGTATGCCTAAATAGTATTTTTGTAAATTAAGTAGTCTGGCTCCAATGTTTTTCTTGTAGAGTTAGACGGATTAGAAGGACTCATTAACGGACTCACATTTCTGTGTTGATTTAATTTTTTTAAATATTAAACAGTGTCTTGAAAAAGAAAAGAACAAAGAAAGACATGTATTTATAGAGCACCTTTCACGAGCACCGGATGACCCAGTGCTCTTTACCAATGAAGTACTTTTGAAATGTAGTCACTATTGTAATGTAAGATACTTGTAACTTCATACCATTAATATCATACGAAAAAGATATGGGGGGTAATTAACTGAGGTATATTTAAGGTGGTACTTGGGTGGGTTAACACACTGCTTTTTCATCACTGGGGCCCAGGCTTGAATCCAAACCTGACTGATCAAATGTAAATCTTCCCTAGCTGTGACTCAGTGGGCAGCACATTCGTCTCTGAATGTAATAGCGTCTGTGAAGTCAGAAGGTTGTGGGTTCAAAGTCCCACTCCTGGGACTTGAGCACATAGGTTTCGGCTGACTCTCAAGTGCAGTACTGCAGGAGGGCTGCACTGTCGGAGGTGCCGTCTTTCAGATGAGACATAAAACCGAGGCCCTGTCTGCTCTCTCAGCTGGATGTAAAAGATTCCATGGCACTATTTCGAAGAAGAGCAGTGGAGTTGTTCCAGGTGCCGTGGTCAATATTTATCCCTCAATCAACATAACAAAAAAAACAGATTATCTGGTCATTATCACATTGCTGTTTGTGGGAGCTTGCTGTGCACAATTTGGCTGCCGCGTTTCCCACATTACAACAGTGACTACACTCCAAAAGTACTTTATTGGCTGTAAAGCGCTTTGAGACATCCGGTGTTCGTGAAAGGCGCTATATAGATGGAAATACAAGTCTTTCTTTCTTTTTCTTAATATTGTCTGTAACAAGATAATCCAGTTCCTTATTGCCTTTTAGCACAAAACACAATCCATGTATTGGTGCTGATTTGGCAATCATATGATGCAGGACACAAGGAGGGCTGGAGTTGAAAATATTAAAACACAGACTGGCACAGGCGAGTGGCAAGGTCTTGGATTGAGTCACATGTTGGGGGAAAACTAAGGAGTTTCACTCTGCATCATGCTGTGCCAAATGCACTGGCCTATCTTACTGCCTTAAGCACAGAAATGTTTTGTTACGAATTGAGAACGAATGCTTCCATGAAGGCTCATTAATTTATCCAGCTGAACGGTGCAGGCCGAGACGATCTTAGGCTCAGTCCGTATAAGATTCTGAGGGGGGGGCTTGACAGGGTAGATGCAGAGAGGATGTTTCCCCTCGTGGGGGAATCTAGAACTAGGGGGCATAGTTTCAGAATAAGGGGTCGCTCATTTAATGAGGAGGAATTTCTTCTCTCAGGGGGTTGCGAATCTGTGGAATTCTCCACCTTAGAGAGCTGTGGAGGCCGTGTCATTGAATATATTTAAGGCGGAGATAGATTTCTGAACAATAATGGAGTCAAGGGTTATGGGGAGCGGGCAGGGAAGTGGAGCTGAGTCCAAGATCAGATCAGCCATGACCTTATTGAATGGCGGAGCAGGCTCGAGGGGCCGCAGGGCCTACTTCTGTTCCGATTTCTTATGTTCTTATGTAATCCACAGTTTGTATTGAGCCGATTTCACCTGGGACCAGGGGGTTGGAAACATAAAATCAGCCATGATTCCAAGTCCTGAACACAATCTAATGAACCCTGTTCAAAGTGTACTGAGCTAGACACCAGCTGAAGGCAGGATTAGACTCAGCTGTGATGCTGATCACATTTGAATAGACTGCCAGAATTTACTGCCAAAGCTTATATGCAGAAAAGAAAGACTTAAAAGAAAGAATTGTATTTATATAGTGCCTTTCACAGCTTCTGGGCATCCCAAAGTGCTTTACAGCCAATGAAATAATTTTGAAGGTCGTCACTCTTGTAATGTACAGCAATGAACACCTTCACCGAGGTGTATGAGAGCATGGGCCTTACACTATACATCTGTAAGACTAAGGTCCTCTACCAACCTGACCCTGCCACACAGCACTGTCCCCTGATTATCAAAATCCACCACAAGGCCCTGGACAACGTGGACCATTTTCCATACCTCGGGAGCCTACTGTCAGCAAGAGCAGACATTGAGGGCCAGGTCCAACACCATCTTCTGTGTGCCAGTGCGGTCTTCGGTTGCCTGAGGAAGAGAGTGTTGGAAGACTGAGACCTCAAACCGGCACCAAACTTATGGTCTACAGGGCAGTAGTGATACCTGCCCTCCTATATGGCTCATAGACGTGGACTATATACAGCAGACACCTCAAAGCACTGGAGAAGTACCACCAGCGCTGTCTCCGCAAGATCCAGCAAATCCACTGGCAGGATAGATGCACCAACATCAGTGTTCTCACTCAGGCCAACATCCCCAGCATCGAAGCATTGAGCACTCTCGATCAGCTCCGTTGGGCAGGCCACATTGTCCACATGCCCGACACAGTTATGTCTGTAATGCACTACGAGGCAATGTGTTGCACTCAAACTGTAGTGACCTTGGTCCTTTATTCGTAACACAAGACTCCCAAAGCAAGCGCTTTACTCGAAACTCGTCCATGGCAAACGAGCCAAAGGCAGGCAGAGGAAACGTTACAAGGACACCCTCAAAGCCTCCCTGATAAAGTGCGACATCCCCACTGACACCTGGGAGTCCTTGGCCATAGACCAACCTAAGTGGAGGAAGTGCATTCGGGAGGGCGCTGAGCTCCTCGAGTATCGTCGCCGAGAGCATGCAGAAATCAAGCGCAGACAGCGGAAGGAGCGTGCAGCAAACCAGGCTCCCTGCCCACCCTTTCCCTCAACGAGTATCTGTCCCACCTGTGATAGAAACTGTGGTTCTCGTATTGGACTGTACAGCCACCTAAGAACTCATGCTAAGAGTGGAAGCAAGTCTTCCTCGATCCCGAGGGACTGCCTATGAATGAAAAATTATTCGTAACTCCAGAGTGAGGCACAAGCATGGTGGGCAGCCTTTTATACTGGGCCCTGCCAGTATAGTATATACACAGTGTAACCTTTATTGATAGTACATCAGGTAAACAAGTCTCCATCTTATGCAACTATAGAGTGACTACACAGAGAGTATATCTATAGTCTGCATATATAACATCACGCTCCCCCAAGTCCTTTGTGCCAATTACCTTTGCACTATTTGCTCTGGCTTAGCTCTCCCCAGACTTAAGTGCCAATAGCCCTTGCACCTTGGCTGTGCTTTGGCTTGGCTCTCTCCCTGTTAACCCCCAAGTCCTTTTGCCAGAACGTTGGGTAGTGGTTACCAGTTTGGATGGTTTGATGATGCAATGGAGGTTCCAGTGGGTTCTGGCTGTGATCCATGTGTGTGTCCATGGCTACATGCATCCATTTTCCCTCCCCCACAGCGAGGTCATGCAGCAGGCCCATTACATTAACATACAGGATCAGACACAGTGCAAGTACAAAGAAAGGAAGTTACAATTTGTTTCATGACTCCTTGGTTCAGTGATTTACATTTGTTATGTTTTGCGGCTGGGCACCAGGATTGGGTAGATTGCATTCATGGTTCAGTCATGGTCAGTACTGATGTAGCAGTACAGGTGTGCGAGGACGCAGGTTCCAGAGCAACCAGACGGGGTCCTAGTCATCTGATAGCGGCGCTGCACCCCCTGCTAGCGGTGTAGGCTTGGTTCGCTCACCTAGCCAGGACTCAGGGCCTTTGCCATTGCCTAGTGGTGGGCAGAGCCACAGATATGTGTGGCTTCCCTGTCCTCCTTTGAGGGCTGCAGAATCTTCTGCCTGCTCTCTAACTGTGTTGGGAACTTGGCTGTTCCAGGTCCCGTTTGGGAAACTCGTTGGTTCTGACCTTTCGCTCCCGGACATGGCCGAGGTAGTGATTGGGTCTGGGGGCTGCACCGTCTCCACCCGGGTGGTGGGCAGCGGCGGCCGACTGCGCGTATTGCCGCCGTTTTCGTTTCCAGTGCCATCGGGTGCCTGCAGCGTGAGATAGACCTGAGGTAGGGTATCAGGATCAGTGCCTTCACCTTCCTGAGGTCGCTGGCCTATAACATGTGGGGACACCTGGGGCAAGGCATCAGGATCAGCGCCTTTACCCTCCAGAATTCGCTCGCTTGCTACTTTTGGGGACACTCTATTCCCGACATCTCACAACAACATTTTGTTCTTAACATTAGGACTGGTACAGACATCTCGCAACAACATTTTGTTCACAATTTTAATCGGTTACATTGATTGCCATGTATACAATGTCTCTTTAAGTTCAGTTGGTTGCAGATCTCCTTTAAGAGAGCTCTGCTGGCTTTACCCCGATCAAATCCTTTTCAGACACCACGTGTTGGCCCCTCAGCATTGCACCTCGTGATATGGCGGCAGCCATCTTTTTTTTCAGCCACGCTACAACTCGCTGAAGCAGGGACGCCAGCTTGTCTCTGTCCTCAAGGTCAACCGCTTTGATCCTTCTCTCCCGCGATTCTGCCACAAAAGTTGGAAGAGTGCCTGTGAATTCAATTTTCCTCCCCAGGAGCCCTGCCACTGGAGCCGGGAAGGTACTTTTAGGTCGTTCCGGTCAGATCATTGCCAAGCAGTCATGATGGACGATCTGTGCCTCAGGTGCTGCGCTGGTCTGTTCTCTGGTGCCTGGCCCAAGCGATGGTGAGGCTTTGCTCGGCCTCTGAGCAAGGGGGACATCGATTGCTGGAGTGAAGAGGTCTTCCCATTTCCACTGGATCTTCCCCATCCACCTTCTTCCGAGTAGTGTTGGACCATCACCTGCAACAATCCACAGAGGTAACTTGCGCACCATGCCATTATGGATTACACTTACAACCGCACTACCAAGGACTGGATCAGCTCCTTGGTGTAGGTGCACAACTTTTCCTGTACTGGAACCAGCTCGGGTCGTTTTTTGCTCCATAGCTTCTCAAAGGCATCCTGGCTCATCACTGACTGGCTCGCTCCCGAGTCTACTACCATGAAGACTGGAACACCATTTATCTCGACTTCCATCTTTATTGGAGGACAATCGGTGGTGCAGGTATACACTCCATACACTTCTTCTTGGGGCTGAGCTGCCTCTCTGGCCAAATCATCATACCCTCCGCTGGATTCAAAGTCATCGACCAACTCCCCTGCTGGATGGTGAGTCATATTTCTTTTACACATATGCTGGAGGTGGCCCTTCGTGTTACAGGCTTTGCATACGTACTCAGCAAACCAATACTGGTGAGCCTATGGTTTCCTCCGCAACGCCAGCATGGTGCTACTCGATTAGCACCCCTCGGCGGACTCTGAGTTCTGGAATCCTGAGGTCTGTGCTCTCTGCCCTGAGCAGAGCCACATTCTACAGTCTTGCCTGTGAAAGGCACCATTCTGTGTACAGTACTTGCCGGGTTTGAGTCCACAGGATGAATGATTTTCTTGGTGCTGCAGGTTGAGGCCATGAACGCCTGAATGATGCTGATGGCCTTCTGCAGGTTGACTGTGCTGCTGGCAGATAATAGCTTGTGAAGGAGGCCCTTGTGGCCAATTCCCATAACGAAGATGTCTCACAATGCTTCGTTGAGTTGCATGCCGAAATTACACACAGTGCCACAAGTCACCTGAGGTTGGCAGCATATTTTGCAATCTCTTGGCCCTCAAGTCTGCAGTGAGTGTAGAATCTGTGCCTAGCCGTGAGGATGCTCTGTTTTGGTTTTAGTTGGTCGCAAATTAGTTCAGTCAGCTCATCGTATGTCTTATACTTGGCCTTCATGGGTGCCAGCAAGTCCCTGTCGAAGCGGTAGACCTCGGGCCCACAACTGGCCAGCGGTATAGCCTTGTGCTTCTCCGCCAATCTGTCCGTCTCCCCTGCCAGGTCGGTTGCCACGAAATATTGCTCGAGCCTTTCCGTGAAGGCATTCCAATCATCACCCTCTGCAAAGTCTTTTAGTGTGCCAAAGGTAGCCATAATCGCGTGAAAGTCCGTATTCTCGTTGCACTTATGAATGACTCCATGAGGCAATGTGTTGTACTCACACTGTAGTGACCTTGGTTCTTTATTCGTAACTCCAGAGTGAAGCACAAGCATGTTGAGCAGCCTTTTATACTGGGCCCTGCACACTTATGCAGGTGACCCTCAGGCATCCCACCGCAGTGCCCTCTGGTGGACAGCTGCTGCCACAAGGGCAGGAAACCCCGGTCTCCGCCAGTTACACCCTCTAGTGGTGCCAGCATAGTATATACACAGTGTAAACCTTATTGATATTACATCAGGTAACAAGTCTTATGCAACTATACAGTGACTAAACAGAGAGTATATCTATAGTCTGCATATATAACAGACACAAGACTCCTAAAGCAAGGGCTCTAGCAGAGCTTCGACATGGCAAGCGAGCCCCAGGTGGGCAGAGGAAATGTTTCAAGAACACCCTCAAAACCTCCTTGATAAAGTGCAATATGCCCACTGACTCCTGGGAATCCCTGGCCCACGACTGCCCAAAATGGAGGAAGAGCATCTGGAAGGGCACTGAGCACCTCGAGTCCCACTGCAGAAAACAAGCAGAAACCAAGCGTAGACAGCGGAAGGAGCATGCGTCAACCCAGACTCCCCACCCATCCTTTCCTTCAACCACTGTCTGCCCCACCTGTGACAGAGACTGTAGGTCCTGCATTGGACTCCTCAGTCACCTGAGAACTCACTTTAAGAGTGGAAGCAAGTCTTCCTCGATTCCAAGGGACTGCCTATGATGATGTACAGCAATGTCCCACAATGTTTTTAGGTGTTGGCCGGGAAAACTGCTTTGCTCTTCTTCAAAATATTGCCAGAGAGGCAGACAGGGCCTCGGGGTTTAACGTCTCATCTGAAAGATGGCACCTATGAGAGTGCCATGCTCCCTCAGCGCTGCACTGGAGCGTCAACCTAGTCTCTAGAGCGGGACTTGAACCCACAAAATTTCTGGCTCAGATTCGACAATAATAACCACCATTACAAGGTATCAAAGTGTGCACTCAACTCAGAAAGTCTATTCTAGAAAATAACGCCTGCCTTCAGGACCGGATCGGGGAGCAAGAAAATTAGTCAGAAAGAAAAAACATGGAAAAAGTATACTTTGCATTTTTATCAAAGTCATTATGCTTTGATTATCAGGCGTCATTCCCAATGCCTGACATTTATGTGACCACTTTAGTTGAACCTGCTCAGCAGTGGTATCCCTACATGAGGCTTGCTTTCACAACTGGAATGGATCAGAGAAAGACAGTTAACTACAGGGCAATCCGTAGAATCCCACAGTTGACAGAAAGAACATAACATAGAACTGGGGAGAGGCTGTCCACCAGAGGGCACTGCAGTGGGAGACCTGAGGGTCACCTGCATAAGAAATAGGAGCAGGAATAGGGCATTTGGTGCCTCGAGCCTGCTCCGCCATTCATTAAGATCATGGCTGATCTGATCTTGGCCTCAACTCCACTTCCCTGCCCGCTCCCCATAACCCTTGACTCCTTTAACGTTCAAAAATCTGTCTATCTCCACCTTAAATATAGTCAATGACCTAGCCTCTGGGGTAGAGAATTCCACAGATTCACGACCCACTGAGAGAAGAAATTCAGCCCCATCTCCGTTTTAAATGGGCGATCCCTTATTCTGAGACTATGCTCCCTAGTTTTAGATTCCCCACAAGGGGAAACATCCTCTCTGCTTCTTTACCATGTCGAGCCAACTCATAATCATATACGTTTCAATAAGATCACCTCTCATTCTTTTAAACTCCAATGAGAAGAAAGACTTGCATTTATATAACGCCTTTCACGACCAGCGGACGGCTCAAAGTTCTTTACAGGCAATGAAGTGCTTTTGGAGTGTACTCACTGTTGTAATGTGGGCAGCCAATTTGCACACAGCAAACTTCCACAAACAGCAATGTGATAATGACCAGATAATCTTTTTTTATTATCGCAGAATCATAGACTCATTGAATTTACAGCACGGAGGAGGCCATTTCGGCCCATCCTGTTCGCACCGGCCGATCAAGAGCTATCCAGCCTAATCCCACTTTCCAGTTCTTGGTCCGTAGCCCTGTAGGTTATGGCACTTTAAGTGCACATCCAAGTATCTTTTAATGTGGTGAGGGTTCTATCTCTACCACCCTTTCAGGCAGTGAGTTCCAGACCCCATCATCCTCTGGGTGAAGAAATTTCCCCTTATATCTCCTCTAAACATCCCCCAATTACTTGAAATCTATGGTTATTGACCCATCTGCCAAGGGAAACAGGTCCCTCCTATCCACTCTACCCAGGCGCCTCATAATTTTATACACCTCAATCAGGTCTCCCCTTAGCCTCCTCTGTTCCAAAGAAAACAAATCCAGCATCTCCAATCTTTCCTCATAGCCAAAATTCTCCAGTCCAGGCAACATTCTTGTAAATCTCCTCTGCACCCTTTCCAGTGCAATCACATCTTTCCTGTAATATGGTGACCAGAACTGCACACAGTACTCCAGCTGCGGCCTAACTAGTGTTTTATACAGTTCAAGTATAACCTCCTTGCTCTTGTATTCCATGCCTTGACTTATAAAGACAAATATTCCATATGCCTTCTTAACCACCTTATCCACCTGGCTTGCTACCCTCAGGGATCTGTGGATCTGCACTCCAAGGTCCCTTTGTTCCTCTACACTTTTCAGTGCCATACCATTTAATGTGTATTCCCTTGCCTTGTTAGACCTCTCCAAACGCATTACCTCACACGTTTCCAGATTGAATTCCATTTGCCACTGTTCTGCCTACCTGACCAGTACATTGATATCTTTCTCCAATCTGCAACTTTCTTCTTCATTATCAACCACACAGTCGATTTTAGTGTCATCTGCAAACTTCTTAATCATAGCCCCAACATTTCTGTCAAAGTAATTGATATGTACCACAAAAAGCATGTACCACACTAAGCCCTGCGGAAGTTAACTGGATACAGCCTTCCAGTCACAAAAACACCCATCAACCATTATCCTTTGCTTCCTGCCTCCGAGCCAATTTTGGATCCAACTTGCCACTTTGCCCTGGATTTCATAAGAACATAAGAAATAGGAGCAGGAGTAGGCCATATGGCCCCTCGAGCCTGCTCCGCCATTCAATAAGATCATGACAGATCTGATCATGGACTCAGCTCCACTTCCCTGCCCACTCCCCATAACCACTTATCCCCTTATTGATTAAGAAACTGTCTATTTCTATCTTAAATTTATTCAATGTTCCAGCTTCCACAACTCTCTCAGGCAGCGAATTCCACAGCTTTACAACCTTCTGAGAGAAGAAATTTCTCCTCATCTCTGTTTTAAACGGGCGGCCCCTTATTCTAAGATCATGCCCTCTAGTTCAATCTCCCCCATCAGTGGAAACATCCTCCCTGCATCCACCTTGTCAAGCCCCCTCATAATCTTATACATTTCGATAAGATCATCTCTCATTCTTCTGAATTCCAATGAGTAGAGGCCCAACCTACTCAACTTTTCCTCATAAGCCAACCCCCTCATCCCCGGAATCAACCTGGTGAACCTTCTCTGAACTGCCTCCAAAGCAAGTATATCCTTTCGTAAATATGGAAACCAAAACTGCACGCAGTATTCCAGGTGTGGCCTCACCAATACCTTATATAGCTGCAGCAAGACTTCCCTGCTTTTATACTCCATACTCTTTGCAATAAAGACCAAGATACCATTGGCCTTCCTGATCACTTGCTGTACCTGCATACTATCTGTTATTTATGGAGAAAGAGTCAGACTGAACACTGTGAGCTCAAAGTAAAGTGCGACCTTAGTCTTTTATTGCAGGTCTCCAGAGTGCCTCTCCAACCTGTGAGGCCTCCTTAAATACCTGTGCTCACAAGGGATTATGGGATCCCTTGGGACTCCAGGGGATGTGCCCGCTGGTGGCTGTACAGAGTAAATATAAGTTTACATATATAACAACACTCCCCCCCGCAAAGTCAATAGTGTAACTATTTACAATGTGAGTCGATCTGGGGCCCTTCTTGCCCTGGTTGATCATCTCGGTGTGAAAGCTGGTATTGTTGGAATCATTTGTTGGGCCCTTACTGGGATGCTGTGTAGCTGGCCTTGCTGGGCTGCCTTGTGTGTTGGGTCCTGCTGGGCTGCTGTGGATGATGGGTTCTGTTTCGTGGACAACTGTGGTGCCAGTTGCCACTGGTGTGTGTGTTGGGGGATCAAAAAAGGTAGGGTCTAAGGTTGCTCAGGATAGTCCGTGAATCTGAGTTTGATTTGGTCCAAGTGTTTCCGGTGAACGAGTCCATTTGAAAGTTTGACCCGCAACACCCTGCTCCCCTCTTTGGTCACGACAGTGCCGGGAAGCCACTTGGGACCTTGTCCATAATTCAATACAAATACAGGATCATTAACTTCAATCTTGCGTGACACATTTGCGCTATCATGGTATGTACTTTGTTGAAGCCGCCTGCTCTCTACCTGTTCATGTAGATCAGGGTGAACTAACGAGAGCCTTGTCTTAAGTGTTCTTTTCATGAGCAGTTCAGCAGGTGGGATCCCAGTGAGTGAGTGGGGTCTCATGTGGTAGCTAAGCAGGACTCGGGATAGGCGAGTCTGCAGTGAGCCTTCAGTTACCCTCTTCAAGCCTTGCTTGATGGTTTGCACTGTTCTCTCTGTCTGACCATTGGACGCTGGTTTAAACGGGGCCGATGTGACATGTTTGATCCCGTTATGAGTCATGAATTCTTTGAACTCAACACTGGTAAAACATGGCCTGTTGTCGCTCACCAGGACATCGGGTATGCCGTGTGTGGCAAACATGGCCCGCAGGCTTTCAGTAGTGGCAGTGGACGTGCTAGCCAACATTATTTCACATTCAATCCACTTGGAGTACGCATCTACAACCACAAGGAACATTTTACCCAAGAATGGGCCTGCATAGTCGAGGTGTACCCTAGACCACGGTTTGGAGGTCCAAGACCATAAACTTAGCGGCGCCTCCCTGGGTACATTGCTTAACTGCGAGCATGTATTACATCTGTGAACGCAGGACTTGAAGTCCGCATCGATACCGGGCCACCACACGTAGGATCTGGCTATCGCTTTCATCATTACGATGCCTGGGTGGGTACTGTGGAGGTCATTGATGAAGGTGTCTCTGCCCTTCGTGGGAATCACTACACGATTGCCCCTTAGATGCTGTATAAGCATTTCATCTTTGTGCTGCTGGAATGGCTTTATCTCTTCCTGCATTTCCACTGGGACACTGGACCAGCTCCTGTGAAGCACATAGCTTTTGACTAGAGATAATAAGGGGTCCTGGCTCGTCCAGGTTGTGGTCTGCCGGGCAGTGACGGGTGATTTCTCACTCTCAAATGCTTCCATAACCATGGCAAAATCTGCGGGCTGCGCCATTACCATCTCTGTGATGGGCAATGGCAGCCTACTGAGAGCATCGGCGCAGTTTTCTGTGCCTGGTCTGTGGCGGATGGCATAGTTGTATGCGGACAACGTGAGCACCCATCTCTGGATGCGGGCCGATGCATTGGTATTTATCTCTTTACTCTCGGAAAACAGGGATATGAGTGGCTTATGGTCAGTTTCCAATTCGAATTTTAGCCCAAACAGGTATTGATGCATTTTCTTTACCCCATAGACACTCGCTAACGCTTCTTTCTCAATCATGCTGTAGGCTCTCTCAGCCTTAGACAGACTCCTGGATGCATAAACAACCGGTTCCAGTTTCCCGAAATCATTAGCTTGTTGCAATACACACCCGACACCATATGACGACGCATTACATGCTAGTACCAAACACTTACATGGATCATACAACACAAGCAATTTGTTTGAGCATAGCAATTTTCTTGCTTTTACAAAGGCATTTTCTTGGCTTTTTCCCCAAACCCATTCATCCCATTTTCGTAGTAAGACATGTAATGGTTCTAACAGTGTGCTGAGACCGGTAAGCAGTTATCAAAGTAGTTCAGGAGTCCCAGAAACGACCGCAGCTCCATCACGTTCTGTGGCCTCGGTGCGTTATCGATTGCATCCATCTTCGCATTGGAGGGCCTGATGCCATCCGCCGCAATCCTCCCTCTCAAGAACTCCACTTCAGGTGTCAGAAAAATGCACTTTGAGCATTTTAACCTGAGCCCCATGCGGTTGAGTCGACTAAGAACCTCCTCCAGGTTCTGCAGATGCTTGACTGTGTCCCGACCTGTGACCAAGATGCCCTGGAAGACCACGGTGTGCGGGACCGACTTCAGTGAGCTTTCCATGTTTCTCTGGAATATCGCCACCACTGATCGAATTCCAAATGGGCACCTGTTATAAGTAAAAAGACCTTTGTGCGTGTTGATGCAGATGAGACCCTTCGATGATTTCTCCAGTTACTGCGTCATGTAGGCTGAAGTCAGATCCAGCTTCGTGAATGTCTTTCCTCCTGCCAGCGTTGCAAAGAGGTCGTCGGCTTTTGGTAGTGGGTATTGGTCCTGCAGGGAGAAACGATTGATGGTTACTTTGTAATCGCCACAGATTCTGACGGTGCCATCTCTCTTGAGGACTGAGACAATAGGACTGGCCCACTCGCTCAACTCGATCGGTGAAATGATACCCCCTCGTTGCAGCCAGTCTAGCTCAATCTCTACCCTTTCTCTCATCATGTACAGTACTGCTCTCACCTTGTGATGGATGGGTTGCGTCCCCGGAATTAGGTGGATATGCACTTTTGTCCCTTGGAATTTCCTGATGCCTGGTTCGATCAGCGAAGGGAACTTGTTTAAGACCTGGGCACACGAAGTGTCGTCAGCGGGCGATAGTGTTCGGACGTCGTCCCAGTTCCAGCGTATCTTTCCCAGCCAGATGCTGCCGAGCAGCATGGGACCATCGCCCGTTACCACCCAGAGTGGTAGCTTGTGCACCGCTCCATCGTAGGAGACCTTTATGGTAGCACGATTACGGGAATCAGTTCTTTCGTGTAAGTACTTAGTTTCGTACGAATTGGTGTTAAGACCCGCCTTGAGGCCTTGTTGCACCACACTCTTTCGAAAGTCTTTTTGCCCATGATGAACTGGCTCGCGCCCGTGTCCAGTTCCATTGAAACCGGGAGTCCATTTAGTTCACCATTCAGCATTACCGGGGGACAATTCGTGGTGAATGTGTGCACCCCATGTACCTCTGCCTCCTCGGTCTGAGGCTCTGGTTCGTCCTGATCCTTCGTGGATCTATCCTCCTCTGCAATATGGTGGTTTGCAGGTTTAACAGGCTTTGCAGCTTGCCTGCACACTTGTTGGAGGTGTCCCATTGTTCCTCAGCCCTTGCAAACGTACTCTTTGAATCAGCATGAATATAAATGATGATTACCCCCACAGTGCCAACAAGGTGTTAATGGCCTTGCATTCATCACCCTTGATGGTGAACTCTGAGACATCTGCAGACGTGCAGCTGCAGGCATGTGTGACCTGCCCTGTACATTGCGATTCGAAAACAACATCACTTTGTTCACAGTACTTGTAGTCGCACTTGTGTGCTGAGAGATTTGCTTAGTATTGTCACTGGTAGCAATGAACGCCTGGGCTATCGCTATGGCCTTACTCAAGGTTGGGGTCTCTACAGTCAAAAATTTTGAAGTATGGTTTCGTGGCCAATGCCAAGTACGAAAAAGTCTCTGAGCATGTGCTCCAAATGTCCTTCAAATTCGCAATGTCCTGCAAGACGTCTTAGCTCGGCGACATAACTCGCCACTTCCTGGCCTTCAGAGCTTTTGTAGGTGTAGAACCGGTACCTCGCCATCAGAACGCTTTCCTTCGGGTCAAATGCTCTTGGACCAGTGTGCACAAATCTTCGTATGATTCCTCCATGGGTTTCGCTGGAGTGAGCAGATTCTCCATGAGGCCATACGTTGGTGCCCCACAGATGGTGAGGAGGATCGCCCTTCGTTTGGCAGCGCTCTCTTCCCCATCTAGCTCATTGGCCATGAAGTATTGGTCGAGTCGCTCCACAAAAGTTTCTCAATCTTCTCTCTTCGAGAATTTCTCCAGGATGCCCACTGTTCTCTGCATCGTTGGGTTCGCTATCTGTATCTCGTTGCCAGTTGTTCTGTATGGAGAAAGAGTCAGACTGAACACTGTGAGCTCAAAGTAAAGTGTGACCATAGTCTTTTATTGCAAGTCTCCAGAGTGCCTCTCCAGCCTGTGAGGCCTCCTTAAATACCTTTGCTCCCAAGGGATTATCGGATCCCTTGGGACTCCAGGTGATGTGCTGTCTGGTGGCTGTACAGAGTAAGTACAAGTTTACATATATAACGCTATCCTTTTGTGTTTCATGCACAAGTACCCCAGGTCCCGCTGTGCTGCGGCACTTTGCAATCTTTCTCCATTTAAATAATAACTTGCTCTTTGATTTTTTCTGCCTCACACTTTCCAATATTATACTCCATCTGCCAAATCTTTGCCCACTCACTTAGCTTCTATGTCCTTTTGCAGATTTTTTCTGTCCTCCTCACACGTTACTTTTCCTCCCATCTTTGTATCATCACAAATTGGCGACGTTATACTCAGTCCCTTCTTCCAAGTCGGTAATATAGATTGTAAATAGTTGGGGTCCCAGCACTGATCCTTGCGGCACCCCACTAGTTATTGGTTGCCAACCAGAGAATGAACCATTTATCCCGACTCTCTGTTCTCTGTTAGTTCGCCAATCCTCTATCCATGCTAATATATTATCCCCAACCTTGTGAACTTTTATCTTGTGCAGTAACCTTGGGCTCATGGGCTATTACTTTCGTGACCAATCTGCCATGTGAGATCTTACCAAAGGCTTTGTTAAAATCCATACACACTACATCATATGTACTGCCCTCATTGACACTCCGGGGTACCTCCTCAAAAAATTCAATCAAGTTAGTCAGACACAACCTTCCCTTTACAAATCCATGCTGACTATCCTTGATTAATCCATATCTTTCCAAATGAAGATTTATCCTGTCTCTCAGGATTTTTTCCAATAATTTTCCCACCACTGAGGTTCGGCTGACTGGCCTGTAATTTCTTGGTCTATCCCTTTCTCCCTTTTTAAACAAGGTTCAACATTAGCAGTCCTCCAGTCCTCTGGCACCACACCTGTAGCCAGAGGAGATTGGAAAATGATGGTCAGAGCCTCCGCTATTTCCTCTTTTGCTTCTCTTAACAGCCTGGAATACATTTAATCCGGGCCTGGGGATGTATCTGCTTTCAATGCTGCTAAGCCCCTTAATACTTCCTCTATCACTATATTTATCTCATCTAATATTTCACACTCCTCCTCCCTCATTGCAAAGTCTGCATCGCCCTCTCTTTTGTGAAAATGGATACAAAGTATTGATTAAGAATCCTACCCACGTCTTCCGCCTCCACACACAAATCTCCTTTATGGTCTCTAATAGGCCCAAATCTTTCCCTCGTTATCCTCTTGCTCTTAATGTACTTATAAAACATCTTTGGATTTTCCCTGATTCTACATGCCAACATTCTTTCATGCTCTCTTGTTGCTTTTCTGATGCCTGTTTTAATTGCACCCCTGCACTTTTATACTCCTCGAGAGTTTCTGCAGTTTTGAGTTCCCGGTATCTGTCATAAGCTTCCCTTTTTTTCTTTATCATACCCTGTATGTCCCTTGACTTCTAGGGGGCTCTAGTTTTGTTAGCCCCACCTTTTTTTTTAAAGGGAACATACTTGCTCCGTACCCTCAGGATATCCTCCTTGAATGCCTCCCACTGCTCTGACACTGATTTACCATCAAGTAGACGTTCCCAGTCCACTTTGGCCAAATCCCATCTCAGCTTAGCAAAATTGGCTTTGCCCCAATTGAGAACTTTTATTCCTGGCCCCCCTTTGTCCTTTCCATAACTACCCTAAATCTTACTGAATTATGATCACTAGCACTAAAATGCTCTCCCACTGATACCCTTTCCACCTGCCCCTCTTCATTCCTCAAAACCAAGTCCAGAACCACCCCCTCCCTTGTTGGGCTTGTTACATACTGGCTAAAGAAGTTCTCCTGAGTGTATTTTAGGATTCCGCATTCTCTGTACCATTCACACTACCTTTTCCCCAGTTAACATTAGTGTAATTGAAGTCTATAGTTTTTGCACTTTGCAGCAATTTGTCCACATATTTGTTTTTCTATCTCTCTCCGACTGATGGGGTCTATAGTGCACTCCCAGTAGTGTGATCGCCCCTTTTTTGTTCTTCAATTCAACCCATATGGCCTTGTTTGATGACCCTCTAACATATCATCTCTTCTCACAGCTGTAATTGTTTATTTAATCAATGCGACCGCCCCCCCTCCTTTTTTGCCCTTTCTCTATCCCGTCTGAAAACCCTGCAACCAGGAATGTTGCGCTACAATACCTGCCCTTCTTTCAGCCACGTCTCAGTAATGGCTATAATATTGTATTCTTAAATGTCTATCTGTGCTCTCAGCTCATCTGCGTTATTCCTTATGGGCTAGACTTTCCACTATACTTTGCATTGAAGTATATGCCATTTAGTATTGCCAAACTCCCCTGTTGTCTATTTTCCAGCCCTTGTTTCCTCTGTCTTCCAAATTCACTTTCTATTTCTACTTCTCTGCTGCCCAATTCCAGCTTTGCTTCTCTCCCCACTGAATCTATTCTCTGGGTCCCATCCCCCGGCCAAGTTGGTTTAAACCCTCCCCAAAAGCACTAGCAAAACCTCCCGCGAGGATATTGGTCCTGGCTATGTGGTAACAGATGTATCTCTGACAGGATAAGGTGTGGGGGAGGAGGGGGGGCATGAGTTAATGGCAAATGGACAAGAGGGCAGTCCAATATCAATCAGATAGGAGTAAGGGGAGCAAAAGCAGCACTGGATCATTTCCCAGACTATATCGCAGGAGAAGCTGGTAAAGGGATGGTCAACCAGTACTATTATATGTCAGCAAGTGGACAGAACTTGTTGTCATTTCCTTTGTTAACATGAGATCTTACAAAAACACTGTATTAATAAATGATTCACTTGGTCCTGCTTTTAGCTGAAGTTGACAACATTGCAGG
Organism: Pristiophorus japonicus; assembly: GCF_044704955.1. NCBI lineage: Eukaryota > Metazoa > Chordata > Chondrichthyes > Pristiophoridae > Pristiophorus > Pristiophorus japonicus. The sequence continues at coordinate 194,161,475 of NC_091986.1, read as the reverse complement.
AGACAATCTCAATCATTTCACAAGTGGAAGACCCACCTAGAGTTAGTTTAGGAGATTAGTAGGAATGAGGGGGAGTCTGGAGATCTTTGCATCAGCAGTCATGTTCAGCCTGGGGACAGGCTGCAGACTAAGTCGATTATTTTCCATGAAAATGAAGGTTCTTTGCCTTTCTTATGTTTCCTCTGTCCGTGAAGAGTTTTTGAACTAGTGACCAAGGAGGCCAGCCCCAAAGGCCTGGACATTAACAACAACTTGTATTTATATAGTGTCTTTAACGTAGTGCAACATCCCTAGGTGCTTCACCGGAGTATTATGAGTTAGAAAATTTGACAGGGTGGGCTTGGTAGGCGGGGGAATGAGGATGTGGTGAAGGGGGGGGCGGGTGTCAGTGTGGCATTGCATCAGTGTCCGGGTTTTCCCCGCGTGCTGTAGAGTTTTAACTCCACAGCGTGCGTCATTTGTCATTGACAGATTCCCTTTCCAGAAGTCACCCTGATTGACAGGCTTGACTTCCAGTCGAGCGGGAAGGATTGCAGAGCAGGCCACAGGAGCAGTCAGGTCCGAGCCCTGACCCCAAGGAGGGGTGTCCGATCCGGGGGAGTCTGATCCCAGGGGTTTCCAATCCTCGACCCTGTGGGCTTTTGTATGGAGGGTGGAGTCTGATGGGGGCGGGGAGGGGAAGGAGCTTAGGGGGATTGGAGGAAGCACTCCTGCTTGTCCTGGTCCTCAAGCAATGCTGTAAAGACATTTGCCTTCTCTCCGAAGCAGCCCTCTCCTCCCTTCAGCTATCGAGTTGCCCGAGGCCTGAGAAACCCAGCCATCCATTGTGAAACCTGCAAAGCAGGTTAAATCAGAGGCTGCCAGACACATTAACATATTTAAATTGCCAACCCTCCTTCTGATTGGCTGCCCGCCCCTTGTCACATATCTGTTAAACCTGGAAGTGGGTGGTGTGCAGGTGGATTGGGGTCGGGTTTCAGATTTTTAAATTCTAACATCTGTCCTGAGCCCAACCCACCTGTTTTTGGCCAGATACAGATCCACAGCATGCCCACCTATATCCCCCGCCCCCACCTGAACTCAAAGGAACCCACAGGGACTAACAGAAACTCCCCAGAGGGCACAACATTTTATTCTAAGATTGTAGGTGAAACTGCAAAGTCCTCATTTATGGCCCATTCCTTGTTGCCTTGTTTAGGGACCAGGTAATGTGAATAGGAGCAACATGTATGTCAGACTGGGTAAAGGAGGCAGGTTCTCTTCCCTGAAAAATACTAGTGAACCATTTGGGTTTTTGCAACAATCGGCAACTTTCACAGTAATTTTTTTTAATGTCAGCCGAAAAATTACCGAATTCATTGAATTCAACTTCGTAACATGCCATGAGTGGGATCTGAACTCATGACCTCCAGATTGCTCGACAACCACGACACTCCTGTACCCACCACAATGAAGGATGAAGTGCTCCCACCAACACTTAAAGAAAGAATCCTCCCACAACTGAAGCAGTGGGCATTAAGTGATTGCTCATTCCTGGCAATCCTGTTGGCAGCAAACACGAGAGCTACCCCCCCGTCATGCTCGCTGTCATTGGACATAATTCTCTCTCCTCAGCCGCTGTCCCCCTCCCTTGCTAAACCTTCACATCCACCTGAAAAAAGCACATCCTTGACCCCCCTCTACCCTCACCATCTACCGCCCGTTGAATGCTGATGGCTCACTGATATCATGGATGATGTCCAATGCAGTCCACGGTCAATTGGTGAGAGAACAGTCCAAGTGTTTGAAACTCAGAATCAAGCATGGTAGAGCTAAGGGGGTGATTTTCCCTGGATACTTTAGGCACGAACGAGCCTCCAGGGCAGTCAAGCTGGGGTCTTGAGCCGCAACAACTGTTTAGTCCACCTTTAGCGCAAGGTGCCATCTTGCAAAAGGAGTTGAAGCACACGCTAGGAATGGCCGCCCCGAGGATCGTTAAAGGTCTGATTGATAATTACATTTCCTGCTCATGTTCATTAAAGAGGCTAAACGACATTTTGGGGTTAGTGCTTTAATTAACGACTTCTCCGACCAGCGACCAGCTGAACAGGTAATAAGCAATTGCTCAGGATTTTGAACGATATTTAAAGCCATGCTCAGCTTTCATTGTTCACTTGCTGCTGGAGGTTTGAAGAGGACTTTTGAGACACATCAGGAGACTTTCTGGGACGCTTTGTCAAGACTTCATCAACACTCTTATCAACATTTATTCCGGAAATTCTCTGAGGACGTCACCTAAACAGTGTCATCATCATCATAGGCAGTCCCTCGGAATCAAGGAAGACTTGCTTCCACTCCTAAAGTGAGTCCTTTGGTGACTGAACAGTCCACAGATCCTGTCACAGGTGGGACAAACATTCGTCGGGGGAAGAGGGGGGGTGGGACTGATTTGCCGCACGCTCCTTCCGCTGCCTGCGCCTGACCGCTTCACGCTCGCGGCATTGAGATTCGAAGAGCTCAACGCCCTCCCAGATGTACTTTCTCCACCTAGGGCAGTCTTCAGCCAGGGACTCTCAGTTGTCAGTGGTGATGTCGCACTTTACCAGGGAGGCTTTGAGGGTGTCCTTGTAATGTTTCCACTGCCCACCTTTGGCTCGTTTGCCGTGAAGGAGCTCCGCATAGAGCAATTGCTTAGGGTGTCTCTTGTCTGGCATGCGAACTATGTGATCTGCCCAGCGAAGCTAATAGAGTGTGGTCAGTGCTTCCAAGCTGGGGATGTTAGCCTGGGCGAGGACACTGATGTTGGTGCACCTGTCCTCCCAGGGGATTTGCAGGATCTTGTGGAGACATCGTTGGTGATATATCTCCAGTGACTTGAGGTGTCTTCTGTACATCGTCCATGCCTCTGATCCAAGGAGTATGAGTGCTGTGCTACTCTACCTTATTGGACACCTTATAGGAGCCACCAGGAGAAAGGGAGTGCTTAGATATGGGCATCTTGCTGGGGCTCCCTCTTGGTCTGGAGGAGGAATGGAAGGAAGACAAGAGGCCAGGCAGAGCAGCACTAGCTGCTACAGGAGAGAGGGACAAGAGGGTGAGATGGGCTCACACCGCCGCCCCCCCCTCTCCCTCCCCCCCCACCCCTGCAAGTACAGGACATCCCTCCTCCTCTGTATCTCCTCCATCTGGACCTCCAGTGCTGCGTCTGAGAATCTGTGCAACTTCTTTTTCGGTCCCTGAGCCATCCTGAAACATTCCATAGTGTGTCAGCCAGAAACTCCACACCTTCATTGGAAGTGTGTGTGCGAAGGCTACATGCACCACGCCACTAAAATTGATTTGAATCAGCACTTGAATGCTAAACCTGCAGGTGTCTGTTTTATCGTCTCCAGGCAAGATAAAATCACGGTAATCATCAATTAGCCCCAAAATTGCGATCTAAAATCAGACTTTCAAACAGGCATGTCTTATTTGCACAGCACACACTTAGCGCCTGTTTTCACCATCTCGCCAGCATTAAACGTTAGGTCATTTCTCTCTTAAGAACCTGAAGTCTAGTCTGAAATTGTTCACTCCACATGTATTCAAGAGCTACTTTTGAAATAAATTGCATTAACCTGCTCTGTGCATATGACGTTATGACCTCTTATAGTGAAGGAACCATTTAAAAATTAATTTTGGTGAACCGCATTGGGCCAGAATTTGCTGCCAAAATATTGGCGTGTTTAATGGCACTCGCCTTGAAGAATGAGTAATTAGTGAGCACAGGGGTAATGGGTGAGCGGGACTTGGCGTGAGGTAGGATAAGGGCAGCCCACAGTTTTGGATGAGCTTAAGTTTATGGAGGATGCAAGATGGGAGGCCAGCCAGGAGTGTGTTGGAATAGTCAAGCTGAGAGGTAACAAAGGCATGGATAGCTACACATTAAGCGCATACTTAAATATTATGCACATACCTACACATTATGCACAAACCTACATGTATGCACATATCTATGCATGATGCACAGAGCTACACATTATGCATATGCCTGCATGTATGGTGCACATACCTAAACATTGAGCACATACATACATATCATGCATATATCTACATATCATGCACATGCCTATATGTTGTGCACATACATATATAGTGTGCACATATATACGTATTATGCACATATCTACACATCTTGCACATATCTGCATGCATTATTCACACATCTTTACATTACGCACAAACCCACACATGCTATACATGCATATTCCCTTTTTTTAATATTTAGCAACATATAGTAACAATTTTCAAATGCCTTGTTTTGATTGCATTCTTGCCAAATCTCATTACTGCAGGATCTTTACACGGATCATTAGTAGTTCAGATCTTCACAGTCAACCTGAATTTACTGCATATCATATCAGTGAAGATGGAAATGAGTTCTCATGGCTGTATTAGCATGGGGCTATCCAAGTAACCGGGCTCATCCCCTGAGGCCTCCAGTAATACTTCAGCACCACAATGAAACACAAGAACATTTCTCTTAAGTTTCTCTAATTCTGTTTGATGGTATTCATTAAATACAGGAGTCATCGTATAATTGGAAATGTACAGTTTGATAGCTGAAACAATGCTTCAAGCACACAGATGTTGCAATTGTCAGTCTTTATATAACCGCTTCCTTCAACCTTCTTACTCGCTTTATAAATATTTTACAATGATTTCCTTCCTTATTTTAACCTGGTTGTGCTTTGTTTCTGAAAGCCTACTTTTAAGAGATCGGTAAGTCTATGGTTAATTAATGGCAGTGTTGATTGTGACTTTTTTTTAAAAACAAAACTGTCGGCATAGACAGAGCACACATGTTTCTAAGACTCTTTTGCTTCATTAACTGCTGAGTGGAGATAGGGGAGGCTTTAGGTTGAGAATCCAACCTCACTCCTGCTGACCAGTGATTCTCAAAGCATAGAAAGGATGAATTTGCATTTATATAGTGCCTTTCACGACCTCAGGAGTTCTCAAAGCACTTTACAGCCAACTAAATATTTTTGAAGTGAAGCCACTGTTGTAATGTAGGAAAATGTGGCAGTCAATGCACTACACAGAGGCTGCTCTTGTACTGACATTTATTGCATCATTGTGAAACATTTTTGAGTATGCATTGATGCAAAAGTAGCAGTATAACTTGGGGGGACTATTCCCAATCTGGCTCCAGAGCGCACTAAGGTTCTCTTCCGGAAATCCATCTCCCATTGCGGGTACCTGAAAGCCTGGAGGATGAAATCCAAATGTTAAAGACACAAAATTGGTGGTACTTTTCTAGTGCGGGTCAAATTGGAATTTTTACATAAAAATTATGGATTTTGGTCAGTTTTAAGCACTTTTATTCTTAAAGAAAAAGGAAACAAAGTGACAATTGGACTTTTAACAGACCAACACTGCCATCACTTGCTCAAAAATTACCAAAGCAGTTATTGTCCCATGTCCAATCCTATTGCACTGAATCCATTCTGGACACAATTTAGAGAGCTACACTACCCCATCCAACTACCCACCCTACCTCTACACACAGGCTTTTCTTCAACTCTCCCAAGGCATATTGCACTCTTCTACTTCCTCCCACTGCCTTATTTCAGCCAGGCACCCTTCTCCTCCTGCAACCTAGTTCAACCTGGCAATGGTCAACCCCCCTCCCATTCAAGCTGGCATTGTCTTTGCCGCCCAGTTCAATCTGCCACTCTTCACCACCCCCATTCAGACTGGCAGTCTTATTCCGACTGGGATGTTTTCTCCTTACATCCATATTCAAGTAGGCAACTTTCTCCAGGAAGTGCAAGCTGACACTCTTCCCCATCTGCACTTAATGTTGGCATTTTCTCCTCTCCCCCCATCTCCCTCAGTCAATGCTGCTATTTCCCCACTCCAATTTCCTTTGGCCCTTTTTTTCCTTTCTCAGTTCAATTTTCACCTTCCCACCTCTCCCCATGCTGCTCCTATCCCAAGGCTTGCTGTTATTAGCATCAGCTGTAATTCAGTGGGTACACACTTGACTCTGAGTCAGAAAATTGTAGGTTCAAGTCCCCCTCCAGAGACTTAAGAGCATAAAGTCTAGGCTGACCCTGCAGTGCAGCGCAGAGGGAGAGCTGCAGTGTCAGAGGTGGTGTTTTTCAGATGAGACGTTAAACCAAGGTCGTGTCTGCTCTCTCAGGTGCATGTAAAATATCCCATGGCACTATTTTGAAGAAGAGCAGGGGAGTTATCCCTGGTGTCCTGGCCAATATTTATCCCTCAAGCAACATTAAAAAAAACAGATTGGCTGGTCATTATCACATTGCTGTTTGTGGGAGTTTGCTTGTGCACAAATTGGCTGCTGCGTTTCCTACATTACAACAGTGACTATACTTCAAAAAGTACTTAATTGGCTGTAAAACACTTTGAGACATCCAGTGGTCGTGAAAGGCACTATATAAATCCAAGATTTTCTTTCTTTTACTTGAAGTGATTTTGGCTGTGGCCTATGCTGGCGGGAATTCCTGTTCTCACCAGAATTTTCACTCATGGTACACAGCAGCCGGGATCGCTTTTAATAGCAGCTAGGGAATTACAGGGAACTGTAACATAGTGATTATGTTACTGGACTGGTAATCCAGAAGCCTGGACTAATGATCCCGAGACATGAGTTCAAATCCCATCATAGCAGCTGGGGAATTAAAGAAATCTGTAATAAAAAGCTCGCATCAGTAATAGCTCTGACTGTGTAACTACTGGATTGTCGTAAAAACCCATCTGGTTCACTAATGTCCTTTCGGGAAGGAAATTGGTCGCCATTATCCTACATGTGACTCCAGACCCACAACACTGTGCTTGACTCTTAACTGCACTCTGAAAAGGCTGAGCAAGCTCAGTTGTACCAAACTGCTACAAAGCACCACACGGACTTCAGCGGTTCACGAAGGCGGCTCACCGCCACCTTCTCGAGGGCAATTAGGGGTAGGCAATGAATGTCCACATCCCATAAATTAATTTTAAAAAAGGTTCACATCAAAGCGACGCTGTGGGGAACAAGCGCTGACAAGCTGATAGCAGGTTCAAAATGCTGTCAGCATCCAACACTGGTGGTTGGCATGTACGCAACATATCACTGCCAGTGCTGTCACTGCAGTGCTCAAACTTCAACATACAATGCATCAGCTATATAAAGACGTTCCTCTTCTGACTAAGGCTGAGGCAGTCCTCATTGGGGAATGTCGAAACTATGCGCTCAATTTTCTCCAACGCCATTTTTTGGCGAATGGCAAGAGTTACGACCGTTTTTTTGGCCCCAACTATTCAAAAAAATAACTTGCAAGTTTCCCCATTCTAATTTTTGAAATTGGCATCGTGCAGCCTATCCTTTAGCTTTTAGGGGTGGAGCCTAATGTCAGCGCCGAAAAAACGATGCCCCCCCCATCTGCGCATGCGCGGGGGAAAAAATGACTTTCATTACGTGATTGCTATGGGCGCGCATGCCCAGTATGACTTTAATCTACATATAGATTGGGCTAAACAAACTGGTAGCAATATGGTGGAAGAGGATTTCCTAGGGATGCTTTTCTAGACCAATATGTCCAGGAACCAACTAGAGGGCTGGCCATCCTAGACTGGGTGATGTGTAATGAGAAAGGATTAATTAACAATCTTGTTGTGCGAGGCCCCTTGGGGAAGAGTGACCATAACATGGTAGAATTCTTTATTAAGATGGAGAGGGACACAGTTAATTCAGAGACTAGGGTCCTGAACTTATGGAAAGGTAACTTCGATAATATGAGGCGTGAATTGGCTAGAATAGACTGGCAAATAATTCTTAAAGGGTTGACGGTGGATAGGTAATGGCAAACATTTAAAGATCACATGAATGAACTTCAACAATTGTACATTCCTGTCTGAGGTAAAAATAAAACGGAGAAGGTGGCTCAACCGTGGCTAACAAGGGAAATTAAGGATAGTGTTAAATCCAAGGAAGAGGCATATAAATTGGCCAGAAAAAGCACAAACCTGAGGACTGGGAGAAGTTTAGAATTCAACAGAGGAAGAAAAAGGGTTTAATTAGGATGGGGTAAATAGAGTATGAAAGGAAGCTTGCCGGGAACATAAAAACTGATTGCAAAAGCTTCTATAGATATGTGAAGAGAAAAAGATTAGTGAAGACAAACGTAGGTCCCTTGCAGTCGGACTCAGGTGAAATTATAATGGGGAACAAAGAAATGGCAGACCAGTTGAACAAATACTTTGGTTCTGTCTTCACGAAGGAAGACACAAATAACCTTCCAGAAATACTAGGGGACCGAGGGTCTAGTGAGAAGGAGGAACTGAAGGAAATCCTTATTAGTCAGGAAATTGTGTTAGGAAATTGATGGGATTGAAGGCTGGTAAATCCCCGGGGCCTGATAGTCTGCATCCCAGAATACTTAAGGAAGTGGCCCTAGAAATAGTGGATGCATTGGTGATCATTTTCCAACAGTCCATCGACTCTGGATCAGTTCCTATGGACTTGAGGGTAGCTAATGTAACACCACTTTTGAAAAAGGAGGGAGAGAGAAAACGGGTAATTATAGACCGGTTAGCCTGACATTGGTAGTGGGGAAAATGTTGGAATCAATTATTAAAGATGAAATAGCAGCGCATTTGGAAAGCAGTGACAGGATCGGTCCAAGTCAGCATGGATTTATGAAAGGGAAATCATGCTTGACAAATCTTCTGGAATTTTTTGAGGATGTAACTAGTAGAATGGACAAGGGAGAACCCGTGGATGTGGTGTATTTGGGCTTTCAAAATGCTTTTGACAAGGTCCTACACAAGAGATTGGTGTGCAAAATTAAAGCACATGGTATTGGGGGTAATGTACTGACGTGGATAGAGAACTGGTTGGCAGACAGGAAGCAGAGAGTCAGGATAAACAGGTCCTTTTCAGAATGGTAGGCAGTGATAGTGGGGTGCCGCAGGGCTCAGTGTTGGGACCCCAGCTATTTACAATATGCATTAATGATTTCGATGAAGGAACTGAGCATAATATCTTCAAGTTTGCAGATGACACTAAGCTGGGTGGCGGTGTGAGCTGTGAGGAGGATGTTAAGAGGCTGCAGGGTGACTTGGACAGGTTAGGTGAGTGGGCAAATGCATGGCAGATGCAGTACAATGTGGATAAATGTGAGGTTCTCCACTTTGGGGGCAAAAACACAAAGGCAGAATATTATCTGAATGGCGGCAGATTAGGAAAAGGGGAGGTGCAACGAGACCTGGGGGGTCATGGTACATCAGTCATTGAAAGTTGGCATGCAGATACAGCAGGCGGTGAAGAAGGCAAATGGTATGTTGGCCTTCATAGCTCGGGGATTTGAGTATAGGAGCAGGGAGGTCTTACTGCAGTTGTACAGGGTCTTGGTGAGGCCTCACCTAGAATATTGTGTTCAGTTTTGGTCTCCTAATCTGAGGAAGGACACTCTTGCTATTGAGGGAGTGCAGCGAAGGTTCACCAGACTGATTCCTGGGATGGCAGGACTGACGTATAAGGAGAGACTGGTTTGACTGGGCCTGTATTCACTGGATGAGGGGATGAGAGGGGATCTCATAGAAACATATAAAATTCTGATGGGACTGGACAGCTTAGAGGCTGGAAGCATGTTACCAATGTTGGGGAAGTCCAGAACCAGGGGACATAGTCTAAGGATAATGGGTAAGCCATTTAGGACTGAGAGGAGGAGAAACTTCTTCACTCAGAGAGTTGTTAACCTGTGGAATTCCCTACCGCAGAGAGTTGTTGATGCCAGTTCATTGGACATATTCAAGAGGGAGTTAGATATGGCCCTTACGGCTAAAGGGATCAAGGGGTTATGGAGAGAAAGCAGGAAATGGGTACTGAGGTGAATGATCAGCCATGATCTTATTGAATGGTGGTGCAGGCTCGAAGGGCCGAATGGCCTACTCCTGCATCTATTTTCAATGTTTCTATGTTTACAGCTCCCGGTCTGCATTTGGCCATTTTTAAAGAGCCAGTTGTGTGTGAGAACGTTAATGTTCATTGGAAAAATCAGAGCTGCAATGCAAGATGCAACGTGGCTCAAGGACCAAGAATTTCTCACAGGATGAAATGGAGGCACTAATTGTTGTAATTGATGCCAGATGGCATGAGATAGACACCAGCAGAGGTCACACAAAAGTTTCACCAGAAGAAATGAAGAAACGCTGGAACCAACTTGCAGAACATTACTGTGCAATGGTGAGCACCCCGAGGTCTGGAGGCCAGTGCAAAAAGAAGTGGCAGGACCTTGGTCAACTAGTTAGTGTAAGTAATATTTTCATTTATTCACTGAAATTCCAATTGTAAATGTGGCCATCTGTATGTCCCACCCAGCAGAAAGACACCCTCTCTAAAAAGGTATATTTTCATCTTTGCAGTGGAAGGTGATACACAACAAAAGGAAAAGAACTCGAACAGGAGGAGGCCCGGCAAATCTGCAGCCACTGATACCCTTGGAAGAGGGTCGCTGCTTTGATGGGTCCTGCCTGGAGAAAAGCAACCACTACTGCACAAGCTGGGCCCACACTCGAGGGAGAGGGTAAGTCCTACAAATTCCACTCTCTGGCTTTGCTAAAAGTTAAGTCCTGCGTGGGCTAGCCACGCTTCGGTTCATGGGGATGTCTCTATCAGCTATACTTCAGTTGATGCACTGTGCTATCATTCATCATGGTCCCTCAAATGAACCTGCTGCCTGCGCTGTGTGAGCCTACTCATGCCACCGCATCCCCTCCTCTGCTAACCATTTCTCTGCTCTGTTATATTTTGCAGAACTTGAGACCAACCCTGATGAGACTATAGCTGATGCAAAAGATGATTCAGACACAGACGTGCCTGAAGAGGAGAACATCTTCCAATCCCACCTTCCAGATCAAGAGCATGGGGGTGAGGGGGAGGGGCAGGAATTGCGAGTACCAATGGGATGCAGCGAGGCCCACCCAGGGTGAGCAAGGGAAGGAGAGCTCGACAGCACTCTCACGAGAAATGGGAACACTGTCCGGGCACATGAGGGAGGGAATGTCGCAGGCAGCTGATACACTGTTGGTGAACATGAGGGAGGGAATGTTGCAGGTAGTTGAGACACTGTCAGGGCACATGAGGGAGGGAATGTCGGAGTTTGCTCCTGCAATAAGGGAACATGCCCAGACCATGCGGCCACTGACAGAATCAAGTGCCATTCCCACTCTAATCTCCAGACAAGCATTTTACCGCCTGACCATGTCCCCCATCAAGAAGCGCACATTACCCGAGATGCTCGAAAGAATAAGCTTGGTACCAACTCGAGAAATGCTGTGCCACTGCCTGAGGGCAGGGGCGGAGTCAACAAGACCAAGCACAGCGTTTCTTAGAATAAGGTGGAGGAGAGATGGGTGCAGTCTTTCTTTGCTGCTGTTGTTATTGTTGTTGTTGTTACTGTTGTAACTGTTCTCAAATTAAAACATTTTTGTAAATTAAGTAAGTTTACAAGTTTAAAAGTTTGTAAGTGATCTTAAAGTTTGTAACTGATCTTAAAGTTTGTAAGTAATCTTAATGGAAAACTTTCAAGTTTGATACAAAAATATTTTTATTAAAGTTAAGTACAAACAAGTGTTAAACTTTGGAATAAAATATATTTTAAATTATAATTGAATCATTTCCATTATTTGTTCCATTATTAAGACAACCTTTTGTAGTAAAGAAGAATCATTTCCATTATTTGTTCCATTAACACAACACAACATTACGGAACAGGTCCAAACAGTAAACATGGTCCATTTGGAATAGTTGCCACTGAGTCTTCAGGAAAGTGCTCAGGGCTGAACTGCTGGCGCAAGGCTCGAGCAATTGTTAAAGGGGCATGACAGCCCGCCCTCCTCCGCCATCATGCTCCGGGTTCAGGTAGCTAAATGGCTTCCTCCTCCTCCTCCTCCTCCTCGTCATCTACGTGTTCCTCCTCATCATCAGCCACTCTCACCTCAGATGGGTCTTCTACTACCAGCTCCTGCTGCTTCATGATGGCTAAGTTATGCAGCATACACCAATGAACTGACCCACAATCTCAAGTAAGTATTGCAAGTAGCCTCCGGAATGGTCCAGGCATTGGAAACGTTGTTTCAAGATGCCGGTGGTCCTCTCTATTATGCTGCGCGTCGCAATGTGCGACATGTTGTATTCCCGGTCAGCTTCCATCGGGTTATGCGTAAGGGCGTCATGAGCCAGGTGGCGAGGCTGTACCCCTTGTCTCCCAGCAGCCAACTCTACACTGCTGGTGCTGTAACTTAGCAGATATAGCACTCTCGCGTAGGATGAACGCATCATGGGTGCTCCCAGGGTATCTCGCATCAAATGACATGATGCGATGCATGTCGTCGCACACAAGCTGCATATTATGGAGTGGAAGCCTTTTCTGTTCCTGTACATCTCGGAATCCTCCAAAGGTGCTCGCAAGGCGATGTGGGTACAATCAATGCAGCCCTGTACCTTTGGGAAGTCAGCAATCCTGGAGAAGCCCACAGCTCTTTCACGCATTGCCAGGGGGAACTTTATGTAGTCATTCCTCCGAGTATATAGTACAGCAGTCACCTGCCAAATGCAGATATGTGTTGCATGCTGAGAAATGGTGCACACATCCCCAGTTGTGGCCTGGAATGATCCAGATGCATAAAATGAAAGTGCAGCTGTAACCTTCACTTCAAGAGTCCTCCTGATGCTTCTAGGTTGCAGGTCTGCTTTTACTAACTCACAGACCTTGGTTACAACTTCTTTGTGGAATTGCAGCCTTCTCACAAAGTCTGCATCACTTAGGTGCAGGTGTGAACACCTATGTGGGTAAGGCCTCCTGCCCATCATCCTACGTGCTCTGAGGTTCCTCATGCGATGATGTCGAAGCAATCGTCTCCTCGGCAGCACCATCATGCAGAAGACTTGCACGAGGTATGGCATTGTCAGTATTGCCCCCGTAATTAAATTGTAGCTTTGCAAGAAGCTCAAAACAGGACAAATGGCTTAAAGCTTCTTTCTCCTCGCTCTCTCCCCAAGGTCGACGCTCTAGTATGGACCACACCCTAGTCTGCACATGCTCAATAAGCTTGCTTAGAACGGGAAGTTAGGCATTCAGTGAGGACATTTGGGGCAATGAAGTCAAATGCAATTCTTTAATTTTAGATTTTTTTCAAAATACCACCCCACCATCGAACGAATGTCTCCTCACCGGGCTCGAGGGCCGCCAGCAGAATTGCTCCTTCCCCCGGACACAGGGGCTTCTTTTGAAGCTGCTGCATAGTGTTTGGGTTCTGATCCTTTCAGTTCGGCTTCCATCTCCCCCCTCCTCCCCCCAGTCTTCTTTTGAAGCCGAGCCCCGAGACCCTGTGTACGGGCGAGGGAGCGATTCTGCCAGCCGCGCTCCGACCCTCGAACCCGGTGAGGAGACCTTCGGTGGTGTCGTGGCACTATGAAAAAAAATCAAAAACTAAAGAATTGCATTAGATTTCCATTTTCTCCCTTTTGAGTTTGACAATAATTCAGCTTCATGAGGCATATTCTTTGTCTTCTTGACTCCCTCCAAAATTTCACCTAAAAACAATGCCATTTTTCTGCGCCGATTTTTTGATGTGCGCTGGTTTTTTGGAAATGGTCACATACGCCGACCTGGGAAAAATGTAAGTTGGCCAAACTTGCTTAAATGTGGAAAAACTGGCACAGACATCAGGTTATGCCCCCAATGACGCAAAAAAATCCTAACCGAAAAAAAATCGTAACTAACTGAGATGCGCTGGTGCAGAAACTTTGGGGAAACTTGGTTATTTAAACTTAAGCCAAAAAAAGCATCATGCGCCAAAAAAACGGCGCACATCACTGGGGAAAATTGAGCCCTATGTCAGTAATCTTGAAAAAAGCCTAATAAAAATCTCAATGAAACATATGATTTGCATCCTAGTTTATTTATGTCAATCAGGAGCCACGACAAGATGTTCATTATCTTAAAGGAAAAACAGAATAATGGTTTAATTTTCAAGCAAATACCATCATTTGCTTGTAAGTTTCCTCAGCATTCACTGCCCCAAGTCCAATTCCTCTGTGCTAAATACCCTCTGAACACAGTTTACAAATACATGGGGTAATTTTAACCAAACTCTCCACAGGATCGGGTATTACACCCCACCCAATAATGACTTCAAAGGAGGTTAACATCAGGTGGGATGTAAAACCAGTGTTGCACCCAATCCTGTCAGTTTCGCGATGGGTGAGTGTGGGTAAAATTACCCCCACAGTTCCTATTTGAAACCATTCAATATCATAGTTGATCAATCTCACCTCCACTTTCCCGCCCAATCCCCATATCCCTTGATTTCACTAGAGTCCAAAAATCTGTGAATCTAAGCCTTGAATATACTCAACAATTCAGCTTCCACAGCCTTTTGGGTAGAGAATTCCAAAGATTCACAACCCTCTGAGTGAAGAAACGCCTCCTCATCTCAGTCGTAAATGGCCGACCCCTTCTCCTGAGACTATGTCCCCTAGTTCTAGACTCTCCAGCCAAGGGGGAACAACCTCTCAGAATCTACCCTGTCAATCTCCCTCAGAATCTTATATGTTTCAATGAGATCACCTCTCATTCTTCTTAACTCCAGAGAGTATAGGCTCAATCTACTCAATCTCTCCTCATAGGACAATCCTCTCATCCCAGGAACCAATCCACTGAACCTACGTTTCACCGCCTCTAAGGAAAATATAGTCTTCCTCAGATAAGGAGACCAAAAAAAAGGTGATCACAACTGCTGTGTATTGTGCTGGAAATTTCTTGCCAGACTAGGATTTCCTGCCTGCAGTATGTCCGAACCAGAATCACCTCACATAGCCTCGTCAGCCCTGGCTGACTCTCGCCTCTGAGTCAGGAAATGACGGGTTCAAGCCCAGCTCCAGAGACTTGAGCCCATAATCTAAGCTGACAGTACTGAAAGAGAGCGGTGCTGTTGGAGATGCCATCTATCTTATGAGATGTTAAAGTGTGGTTTTGTCCACCCTTTCAGGAGGGTATAAAAGATCCCATGGCTTTACGGAAGGAGTCCAAGCTAATATTTATCCCTCAACTAATGCAGATAACCTAGCCATTTATCTCAATGCTGTTTGTGGGATCTTGCTGTATGCAATAGGCTGCTGCATTTTCTTATACTTCAACTGTGATCACACTTCAAAAGTAAAATATTCCATTGGGTGTGACATACTTTGGGGCATCCTGAGGCCATGAAAGGCACCCTGGCCTGGAGATTCCGCCGGGATGCACTGGCTTTTTCCGTGTAATTCGCCCGAAATCGGCCAAACCAGCGCAAAAGGTCGTGGAATTTTAAGCGCAAATTCCATTCAGAACAACTTGAGTTTCCATGATCTTTTGCACTAGTTGTTAAAACATTGCACTTGAAGTCGGCCCCTCCCACAAAACTGGCTACGCCCCCAGTTCGAATTAATCATCATGGCGAATTTCCATTCTTTGCACTCATTTGCGTTTTTTTTGGTGCAAGGACGCTAATAGGCACATTTAAAAAAGCTTTTACTTAAGAACATAAGAACACAAGAAATAGGAGCAGGAGTAGGCCATACGGCCCCTCGAGCCTGCTCCGCCATTCAATAAGATCATGGCTGATCTGATCATGGACTCAGCTCCACTTCCCCACCCGCTCCCCATAACCCCTTATTCCCTTATCGTTTAAGAAACTGTCTCTTTCTGTCTTCAATTTATTCAATGTTCCAACTTCCACAGCTCTCTGAGGCAGCGAATTCCACAGATTTACAACCCTCAGAGAAGAAATTTCTCCTCATCTCAGTTTTAAATGGGTGGCCCCTTATTCTAAGATCATGCCCTCTAGTTCTAGTCTCCACCATCAGTGGAAACATCAACTCTGCTTCCACATTGTCAAGCCCCTTCATAATCTTATACCTTTCGATAAGATCCCCTCTCATTCTTCTGAATTCCAATGGGTAGAGGCCCAACCTACTCAACCTTTCCTCATAAGTCAACCCCCTCACCTCCGGAATCAACCTAGTGAACCTTATCTGAATTGCCTCCAAAGCAAGTATATCCTTTCGTAAATATGGAAACCAAAACTGCACGCAGTATTCCAGGTGTGGCCTCACCGATACCCTGTATAACTGTAGCAAGACTTCCCTGCTTTTATACTCCATCCTCTTTGCAATAAAGACCAAGATACCATTGGCCTTCCTGATCACTTGCTGTACCTGCATACTAACGTTTTGTGTTTCATGCACAAGTACTCCCAGGACCCGCTGTACTGCAGCACTTTGCAATCTTTCTCCATTTAAATAATAACATGCTCTTTGATTTTTTTCTGCCAAAGTGCATGACCTCACACTTTCCAACATTATACTCCATCTGCCACATTTTTGCCCACTCAATTAGCCTGTCTATGTTCTTCTGCAGATTTTTTTGTGTCCTCCTCACACATTGAATATATGTGAATTTGAATATATCTCTTTTTAAAAATTTATTACGAAACTGCTTCAAGGCAGAATTTACATTCGGCGATATGCAAATGAGTTTGAGAGGAAACTTGAGGAAAAAAACACTTCTCAAAACTCACGCAAAGTTGGCCACAATCTGAGCCTGGATTGCGATTGCGCACAAAGTGGAAACACTACCCCACATAACTTTCTTACACCAACCGGCACCCGTGGGAACACAGGAATTGTGACACGGAAAAAGACCATGGTCCATCTAGTTCGCCTTTTCCCATCCTGGTCGTCACATGATGCAATGATAATGAAGTTGAAGACAACAACAACAGCAGCTTGCATTTATATAGCACCTTTAACATAGTGAAACATCCCAAGGCACCTCACAAGAGTCATTTGAGATAACAAATTTGACACCGAGCCGCATAAGGAAAAATAGGCCAGCTGACCAAAAGCTTGGTCAAAGAGGTAGGTTTTAAGGAGCAATTTGAAGGAGGAAAGAGAAGTGGAGAGGTTTAGGAAGGGAGTTCCAAAGCTTAGGGCCCAGTCAACAAAAGGCAACAAACCCAATCACGGTAAATGTATTTCTTCATTATAGACAATTTCTAAAAACATTTCCGACTTACTATGTAGGGCTAAACTTGCATGATCTTGTTGAGAGGGAGGTACAGCTGAGGCACCATTCCTGCAGGTGGGAAGTCGTATTTTGGAGCAGAACACGGGACTGCCATCTTTCCACTGCATTAATAAATCGTGTCTTGATGATGGAGAGGGCTTCTTCTGCCCACACCCCTGTTTCATCACGGTAGAGTGTCGGTCGGGGGAGGGTGACATTCCTATGCTTTCCAGGAATTCTCCCTGAAGTGCCCCTGATAAGCCCAGCCTGCCGAGAGGAAGATAGTTCCTGTTGTGGGCTTAACGTCACAGCTACAACTTGCATTTGTGTGGGGGAGGGCGGGGGGGAGCGGAATATTTCAACACCAACCTCTCAGTTGAAGGAAAAAGGCAATACAAAATGGAAAGCAAACAGGTGATGAGGTGAAGATTAAAACCAGCTCCTAAAGACCAGGCCATCCAAACAGTGAGATGCACCCAAGCAGCACAATGGGGGGAAAAAGAGGCCTGCCCAAAATGGTGAGATTTGGCATGGGAGGACCCATTTGCAAGGAATTTGATGGGGTAGTGGGACTCATGCTGGATGACAGCTCAGCCGCAGAAAATTCCTGCCGAGTCCGGAGAGCAGTGTATCGGGCATGTTGACCTCCGCCCCAGTTTCACGACCCGCGCTCCAGACCAATTTGAAAAATGTACCTTTACACATAAGCGAACAACACACATATACAACAACAGTAACTTGTATTTATATAGCGCCTTTAATGTAGTAAAACATCCCAAGGCGCTTTACAGGAGCATTATGCGATAATAATTTGACACCAAGACTAAATGCTGCAGAATCTCTCGAGGAGTATAGAAAGCCCAGGGGTGAAATTGAAAAGGATATTAGGAAAGCAAAGAGAGAGCATGAAAAATTCTTGGCAATTAAAATCAAGGAAAACCCAAAGATGTTTTATAAATATATTAAGAGCAAGAGGATAACTGAAGAAATGGTAGGGCCTATTGGAGATCTGGAGGGTAATCTGTGTGTGGAGGCAGAAGATGTGGGTATGGTTCTTAATGAATACTTTGCGTCTGTTTTCACAAATGAGAGGGGAGATGCAGACACTGCTATTGAGGAGGAGGAGTGTGAAATTCTGGATGAAATAAACATAGTGTGGGAGAGGAAGTATTAAGGGGTTTAGCAGCTTTGAAAGTGGATAAGTCCCCAGGCCCGGATGAAATGCATCCCAGGCTGTTAAGTGAAGCAAAAGAGGAAATAGCAGAGACTTTGACCAGCATTTTCCAATCCTCTCTGGCTTCAGGTGTGGTGCCAGAGGACTGGAGGACTGCTAATGTGGTACCTCTGTTTAAGAAGGTAGAAAGGGATAGACTGAGTAATTACAGGCCAGTCAGCCTAATCTCAGTGGTCAGAAAATTATTGGGAAAAATCCTGAAGGACAAGATAATTCTTCACTTAGAAAGACATGGATTAATCAAGGACAGTCAGCACAGATTTGTTAAGGGAAGATTGTGTCTGATTAACTTGAATGAATTTTTCAAGGAGGTAACTAGGAGGGTCGATGAGGGCAAACTATATGATGTAGTGTATATGGATTTTAGCAAAGCTTTTGATGAGGTCCCACATGGCAGACTGCTCACAAAAATAAAAGCCCATGGGATCCAGGGCAAAGCAGAAAGTTGGATCCAAAATTGGCTCAGAGGCAGGAAGCAAAGGGTAATGTTTGATGGGTGTTTTTGTGACTGGAAGGATGTTTCCAGTGGGGTTCCACAGGGCTCAGTACTAGATCCCTTGCTTTTTGTGGTATACCTGTATATACTCGCGTATCATGCGACTTTTGAAGACCTAAATTGTAACCTAAATTTGGGGGGTCGCATGATACGCGAGATACAAAATTTGCGGGTGTGAAGTGCTGGCCAAGATTAGGCTGTTAGTCTGGTAAGCAGACCGTATCCACGCTGAATCTCGGCAGGTATCTCCTGGGCTGGATTGCAGCCTCTATTGTCGCTTGTACTGTATCGGGGGGGATGAGAGAGAGTCGCGGAGGTCGGGGGGGGGGGGGGAAGAGAGAGAGTCGCGGAGGTCGGAGGGAGGGGAGGAAAGAGACCGGACCGGATCCGACCTGACCCCCGCTCTCCCTACCCCAGCGACCCGACCTCCGCTCCCCCAACTCCCCCCCCCATCCGGCAACCCGACCTCCGCTTCCCCCCGGTGACCCAACCCGACCTCCTCTTCACCCCCCCCCACCCCCCCGGTGACCCGACCTCCGCCACCCACAACTCCCTCTGAAGTTTGCTGCATTATTAGAGGCTCCATCTATCTCAGCCCATGCTTCTTTTACCCGCAAACACAGTCGAGGCTGTGGCTGAACGACGCTCGTCAAGCCAGCTGGAACGATTGCTGTATCGGTGTTCGATTCGCGAACAGCTTTCACAGCAGAATCCACTCAATGTTTCATGTTAAGGTCTGTATTCGATCTCAAAAAAGTGACTCGCATGATACATGAGATATATGGTAAAGTCATGTTTTGGGGACGAAAATTTAGGGGTCGCATGATACGCGAGATCGCAGGATACGCAAGTATATACGGTACATCAATGATCTAGACTTGAATATAGGGGGGATGATTAAAAAGTTTGCAGATGATATTAAAATCGGCTGTGTGGTTGATAATGCAGACGACAGGAAGATATCAATCAACTAGTCAGGTGAGTAGAACAGTGGCAAATGGAATTTAATCCAAATAAGCGTGAGTTAATGCATTTAGGGAGGGCTAATAAGGAAAGGGAATACACATTAAATGGTAGGACACTGAGAAGTGTAGAGGAACAAAGGGACCTTGGAGTGCATGTCCACAGATCCCTGAAAGTAGCAGACCAGGTAAATAAGGTGGTTAAGAAGGCATATGGAATGCTTGCCTTTATTAGCCGAGGCATAGAATACAATTGCAGGGGGGTTATGCTTGAACTGTATAAAACACTGGTTAGACCACAGCTGGAGTACTGCGTGCAATTCTGGTCACCGCATTACAGGAAGGATATGATTGCTCTGGAGAGCGTACAGAGGAGATTTACAAGGATGTTGCAGGGAGTGGAGAATCTTAGTTATGAGGACAGATTGAATAGTCTGGATTTGTTTTCCTTAGAACAGAGGAGGTTAAGGGGAGACCTCATTGAGATATATACAATTATGAGGGGCCTTGATATAGTGGATAGAATGGGCCTATTTCCCTTAGCAGAGAGGTCAACAACCAGGGGGCATAAATGTAAAGTAATTGGTAGAAGGTTTAGAGGGGATTTGAGGGGAAATGTCTTCACACAGGGTGTCTGGAACTCACTGCCTGAAAGGGTGGTAGAGGGAGAAACCCTCACCACATTTAAAAAGTACTTGGATATGCACTTGAAGTGCTGTAACCTGCAGGGTTACAGACCTAGAGCTGGAAAGTGGTTTAGGCTGATAGCCTCTTGTTAGCCGGCACGGACACAATGGGCCGAAATGACCTCCTTCCATGTTGTAAATTTCTATGATTCTATGATTCTATGATCCTTTGACTGAGCCGCACAAGCAGAAATTAGGGCAGATGACCAAAAGCTTTGTCAAAGAGTTAGGTTTTAAAGAGTGTCTTGGAGGAGGAAAGAGAGGTCGAGAGACAAAGAGGATTAGGGAGGGAATTCCAGAGCTTGGGGCCGAGGCAACAGAAGGCACGGCCACCAATGGTTGAACGATTATAATCAGGGATGCTCAAGAGGGCAGAATTAGAGGAGCGCAGACATCTCGGGGAGTTGTGAGACTGAAGGAGATTACAGAGATAGAGAGGGGGCAAGGTCACAGGGAGATTTGCAAATAAAGATGAGAATTTTGAAATCGTGGCGTTGCTTCACCGGAACCTAATATAGGTGAGCGGGACTTGGTGCTAGTTAGGATACGGGCAGCCGTGTTTTGGATCACCATTAGTTTACATAGGGTAGGATGTGGGAGGCCAGCCAGGAGTGCGTTGGAACATTCTGACAGCCCAGCTTCAGCTGTATATGCCATAAAATTGCACTTCATATTTTGCCTTTAATGATTCAAATTCAAAAATATTGTGATGTAAACTATGCAAATCTAAGTTGTGTAGCGATCGATCATAATAGCACCATTTGGTATGTTACACAAATGTAAATTCTTATGTGAAGTGGCGTAGCTGACTGGTATCTCTGTTGTCTCATGTTTTCTTTTTTTTTGCTATCAATTTAAATTGACATCACCAGTGGTTGCATCAAATCTACCATCTGGGCTGCTGCAGCTCTAAACGAAAGCACAACCTCAACCATACAAATCCAATAATAACATCACCATGTGCATAGGGCATTGACTTGCTTACATTTCTCTCTCCAGTGGCCTCATGCTCTGCCATTGTGTGTTTACATAGCACCGATTGTCAAGAAAAGTGTCAGGGAATTGTGCTTGAAAGGCATTGAGTCTTGTAACCTGGTTCAAAAGGATACCTTGTACCCTGAGGAATTTAAGCAATTGGGATTGATGTTGGGGTCTGATCTGAAATATAGTGACGAACCTGGGTGTTTCCCAGTCGCTTGAAGTCCTGACGCTGGAGAACTAATTATCAGGTATCCTGCTTGTACAATAAAAAAAAACTTAGGGCTATCTAAGCATTAGCTGAACAAAAATAATTAAAAATGAGATTGATTGAACAAATACTGGACCCAGCAAACAACAGCAATTGATCGCCTGTAAAATAATGGAGTATATTTCCTGGAATAAATGAACTGTGCTCTGGTTGTCCATCACTGTTCTATTCCCACAAGTAGCTTTATAACATAAGAAATAAGAAATAGGAGGAGTAGGCCATACGGCCCCTCGAGCCTGCTCCGCCATTCAAAAAGATCATGGCTGATCTATCATGGACTCAGCTCCACTTCCCCACCCGCTCCCCGTAACCCCTTGTCATTTAAGAAACTGTCTATTTCTGTCAAGGAAAATAATAAAGTCCAGAAGGCAGTGTAGAAGAGAGAGAGATACAAAACTGACCCCCAGTGTTAGAGGACTGAGGTAGGAGGAAAGTTGAGAGAGAGACTTTTCTGTCTTGAAAGGAAGCAACTAAGGGGGAACCACAGAGGCATAGATCAGGGCCTTCAAAAGGTGCATACCACTTCAAAGTATTGCGCGTGCTGGAGAGTGACGGCTGTGAAGAGGGCGACTGGATTGGAGTCACCATAATCCAGGTCACTGATTGGAGCTTGGGCAGGTACAGCAGGAGCGGCGAGTGATCGTGGAGCGACGTGATCGGGGCCCAGGAAAGGCGTGAGTTTGGGGCCAGAAGAGGCACGGGCCAGCCCACACTGCAATGTGTGCGTGCACTCGGTCCGTGCAGCAGAGCTGGTCTCCAGTCGTCTTGGTTAATCCTTGCCACTGGACCAAGACCTAGCTCTGTCAAGCCCGTGTGGTGGCTGGCGTGTAACGGCCACCCCACGTTAAAAAAATCCACGTACAGGCATCGTCCACCCTTCAACATGTAGTGTAGGACCTGGAATATTAGGTCCTTCATTGAAACACTTGTGAACTCATCCCCTTTTGGCGAGGAAGCAAGTCATCCTCGATACGAGGAACCGCTCTTGCTCCCAGTGGTCGCCATCTTGTGTCGCTACCGGTCGTTGCGTATAAACCCTAACCTTACTGATAAAGAGGAAAGCCATGGTTAGCATGAAGCATTTTTGGGCTGGCACTTTAGTAGAAATACTTGATTTTAATTTTAAGAGAAAGTAACCCTTTTAACTGTTTCCATTGACATGACTTAACATTCCAGTGGTCATTTTTATGAAACATGAATTTGAACTAAAGGGGGGGTAAGAAAAAATCTTTTCACGCAGCGAGTGGTTAGGATCTGGAATGCACTGCCTGAAAGGGAGGCAGACTGAATGTTATCTTTCAACAGGGAGTTGGGTAAGTATCTGAAGGAAAATCAATAGCAGGGCTACGGGGAAAGGGCATGGGGAATGGGACTAGCTGAGAGTCGGCACGGGCTCGACAGACCGAATGTCCTTCGTCCGTGCTCTAACCATTCTATGATTCTATAGCAAGGCTAACAGAATGTCCAGCCAATCATAACATAAGGATATTACTGAATGGAACGTACTTTTTCATTCTGCGCACTCACTCAAACATGTCAGTTGTCGCTTGGTTAGATCCCTCCATTCAGCCTCAATCTCAGGAGCTGACTGCATCAATGTACCATTGTTTTCATTTCCCAAGTGAAGGAAACAAGACCTCTCCTGATACCATTCAGAAACATTTCTGGCTGATAGCTTTTTGTATGAAATTTTAGCATAGAGACAGGCCTCCACGTGTGTTGAATAATGTATCCCATGAGGTGTGTGGTGTCAGTTTTATTCCATTGTTGGTCAGTAGTATTTTCAGCCAATGGGTGCCATGGATTTCCAAGCCCCTCTATATCGTTGTTCCATGGTGTTGACCATACTGTAAGATTATGATATCACATGATAAGTGCCTAGCCTATCAGCATCCTGAGAGACTTTTGAATTTCACCTCCAATTCTTGGAGCATTTCAATTATTTATTTGTCATTCCTATCATCATCATGGGCAATCTCTTGGAATTGAGGAAGATTTGCTTCCACTCTTAAAATGAGTCCTTCGGTGGCTGAACAGTCCAATACGAAAGCTACAGTCCCCGTCACAGGTGGGACAGATATCTATCTATCATTCCTATATGCAATGCATTTATCCACAGCCCCAGTGGGTGGAGACTAGAACATGTTCTCTAAGTACTGGGTTGGCATCCAGCGGGGTCCCGTGTCTGGATGGAATGAGCACTGGCTCTGCTTGAGAGTCAGGAGGGTTGGGTTCAGATCCCACTCCAGACAGCCCTAGTGAGCAGAGACCTGAGCCCTGGCTCTGAATACTGGGTTGACTTCCAGTGGGGGTACTTGCTTCTGAGGGGCGCGGGTGACCCTCTTCATCATAAAGGATAGGTGGGGCTCTTTAACCGTGGTTGCAGCCCACCTGGGAGAAGGTTCTCCTAAGATTAAAACTATGAGCAAGGCAAGGTAAGAACCACCACAGCTTCCCAAGTAACTCAAGAATCTCATATGTGAGGCTTAAGTTGGAACCTTCCCAATGGTAGAACACAACAGAGAGACATTTATCCATATTACATTTAATCTATCACTGGTCTGCCTACTGAGCTGTTTTACTTAACCAATTTTGTACCTCATCCAACTGTCCCCCAGCTTGATATCAGCTGCAAATGTTAATTATTTGCACTGAGCTTTTGAATCCAATGTTATTAATGTCAATCAGTTGTCTAGTTTCCTCCTGCAGGGTTTAACAGTATTAACCATTTTGAAGGTGTAGTGTATGGAGAAAGAGTCAGACTGAACACATTAAGCTCAAAGTAAAGTGTGACCGTAGTCTTTTATTGCAGGTCTCCAGAGTGCCTCTCCAACCTGTGAAGCCTCCTTAAATACCTGTGCTCTCAAGGGATTATGGGATCCCTTGGGACTCCAGGGGATGAGCTCTCTAGTAGCTGTACAGAGTGAATACAAGTCCACATATATAACAACACTCCCCCCACAAAGTCAATAGTGTAACTATTTACAATGTGAGTCGATCTGGGGCCCTTCTTGTCCTGGTTGATCGTCTTGGTGTGAAAGCTGGTGTTGTTGAATCATTTGTTGGGCCCTAGCTGAGCTGCTGTGCAGCTGGCCTTGCTGGGCTGCCTGGTGTGATGGGCCCTGCTGGGCTGCTGTGGATGATGGGTTCTGCTTCATGGTCAACCGTGGTGCCGGTTGCCACTGGTGTGTGTGTTGTGGGATCAAAAAAGTTAGGGTCCAAGGTGAGTTGCTCAGGATAGTCCATGAATCTGAATTTGATTTGGTCCAAGTGTTTCCGGTGAATGAGTTCATTTGAAAGTTTGACCCGAAACACCCTGTTCCCCTCTTTGGCCACGACAGTGCTGGGAAGCCACTTGGGACCGAGTCCATAATTTAATACAAATACAGGATCATTGCTTTCAATCTCGCATGACACATTTGCGCTATCATGATATGCACTTTGTTGAAGCCGCCTGCTCTCTACCTGTTCATGTAGATCAGGGTGAACTAACGAGAGCCTTGTTTTAAGTGCTCTTTTCATGAGCAGTTCAGCAGGTGGGATCCCAGTGAGTGAGTGGGGTCTCGTGCGATAGCTAAGCAGGACTCTGGATATGCGAGTCTGCAGTGAGCCATCAGTTACTCTCTTCAAGCCTTGCTTGATGGTTTGCACTGCTCTCTCTGCCTGACCATTGGAAGCTGGTTTAAACAGGGCAGATGTGACATGTTTGATCCCATTATGGGTCATGAATTCTTTGAACTCAACACTGGTAAAACATGGCCCGTTGTCCCTCACCAGGACATCGGGTAAGCCGTGAGTGGCAAACATGGCCCGCAGGCTTTCAGTAGTGGCAGCGGACATGCTAGCCGACATTATCTCACATTCAATCCATTTGGAGTATGCATCTACAACCACAAGGAACATTTTACCCAAGAACGGGCCTGCATAGTCGACGTGTACCCTAGACCACGGTTTGGCAGGCCAAGACCATAAACTTAGTGGTGCCTCCCTGGGTACATTGCTTAACCGCGAGCATGTATTAAATCTGTGAACGCAGGACTCTAATTCTGCATCAATACCGGGCCACCACACGTGGGATCTGGCAATCGCTTTCATCATTACGATGCCTGGATGGGTACTGTGGAGGTCATTGATGAATTTGTCTCTGCCCTTCTTGGGGACCACTACTCAATTGCCCCACAGAAGGCAGTCTGCCTGTATAGACATTTCATCTTTGCGCCGCTGGAACGGCTTTATCTCTTCCTGCATTTCCACTGGGACACTGGACTAGCTCCCGTGAAGCACACAGCTTTTGACTAGAGATAATAAGGGGTCCTGGCTTGTCCAGGTTTTGATCTGCCAGGCAGTGACGGGTGATTGCTCACTCTCACATGTTTCCATAACCATGGCTAGATCTGCGGGCTGCGCCATTTCCACCCACATGGTGGGCAATGGCAGCCTACTGAGAGCATCGGCGCAGTTTTCTGTGCCTGGCCTGTGGCGGATGGCATAGTTGTATGCAGACAATGTGGCTTGACCCATCCACCTCCACGGAGGTGTGTGGGGGGCCTGACCCATCCACCTCCATGGCACGAACCTGGTATTGCAGTACTTCCAGGAACGGTGCAGTGGCTCTAGGCCTTTTGGCTAAGAGCATTGGCGCAGAGTGATCCTTGATGTGTGCAAGGTGACCTCTGGCGTTTGTGATTTGACAAAGAATTGGAACGATTGGCTACGAATTTTAAATTAAAAAGAAATTTTTTTTTTTTAAATGTGAGGACCCAATCCACATCCGAACCGGGGTCAAGCAGAGCTGCGTCATCGCACCAACACTCTTCTCGATCTTCCTTGCGTAATGCTCTATCTCACTATCAACAAGCTCCCCGTTGGAGTTGAACTAAGCTATAGAACCACCGCTTCTCGGCCTTTTGGCTAAGATCATGCGTAACTGACCTGACAGGGGAGTAACCATGACCCCAAAGTGGTTCTCCCTGGATCAGGAAGGTGGTTCTCCTATGCTTTTTGGAAATAGGAGGTGGGTGGGGTGGCTTGACCCATCCACCTCCACGGAGGTGTGTGGGGGGCCTGACCCATCCACCTCCATGGCACGAACCTGGTATTGCAGTACTTCCAGGAACGGTGCAGTGGCTCTCGGCCTTTTGGCTAAGAGCATTGGCGCAGAGTGATCCTTGATGTATGCAAGGTGACCTCTGGTGTTTATGATTTGACAAAGAATTGGAAAGATTGGCAACGAAAAATTTAAAAAAATTTTTTTTTTTTTTTTTTTTTAAATTTGAGCGACCCTTTTGGCTAAGATCATGCGTAACTGACCTGACAGGGGAGTAACCATGACCCCAACGTGGTTCTCCCTGGATCAGGAAGGTGGTTCTATGCTTTTTGGAAATAGGAGGTGGGTGGGGTGGCTTGACCCATCCATCTCCACGGAGGTGTGTGGGGTTGCTGACCCATCCACCTCCATGGCACGAACCTGGTATTGCAGTACTTCCAGGAACGGTGCTTGGGCTCTAGGCCTTTTGGCTAAGAGCATTAGCGCAGGGTGATCCTTGATGTGTGCAAGGTGACCTCTGGCGTTTGTGATCTGACAAAGAATTGGAAAGATTGGCTACGATTTAAACAAAAAATGTGAGCGCCCATCTGAAAATAGGAGGTGGGTGGGGGACGCCCTATCCAACTCCATGCATGAACCTGGTATTGCAGTACTTCCAGGAACGGTGCAGCCTTGGCTCTAGGCCTTTTGGCTAAGAGCAAAATCATTGGCGCAGAGTGATCTTTGTTTGGGCGCAAGGTGACCTTTGGCGTTTATGATCTGACAAGTTGATCTGACAAAGAATTGGAAAGATTGGCAACGAATAAAACAAAAAAAAAAATGTGAGCGCCCATCTCTGGATGTGGGCCGATGCATTGGTATTTATCTCTTTACTCTCGGAAAACAGGGATGTAAGTGGCTTATGGTCAGTTTGCAATTCGAATTTTAGCCCAAACAGGTATTGATGCATTTTCATTACCCCATAGACACACGCTAATGCTTCTTTTTCAACAACACAAGCAATTTGTTTGAGGATAACAATTTTCTTGCTTTTACAAAGGCATTTTCTTGACTTTTTCCCCAAACCCATTCATCCCCTTTTTGTAGTAAGACATGTTGTGGTTCTAGCACTGTGCTGAGACCCGGTAAGAAGTTACCAAAGTAGTTCAAGAGTCCTAGAAACGACCGCAGCTCTGTCACGTTCTCTGGCCTCGGTGCATTCTCGATTGCTGGTTCCTCTAGTTCCAGTGTATTGTAGGCTGAAGTAGGATCCAGCTTCGTGAACGTCTTTCCTTCCGCCAGCGTTGCAAAGAGATCGTCGGACTTTGGTAGTGGCTATTGGTCCTGCAGGGAGAAACGATTGATAGTTACTTTGTAATCGCCACAGATTCTGACGGTGCCATCTCCCTTGAGGATTGGGACAATAGGACTGGCCCACTCGCTGAACTCAATCGGTGAAATGACGCCCTCTCTTTGCAGCCGGTCTAGCTTGATTTCTACCCTTTCTCTCATCATGTACGGTACTGCTCTTGTCTTGTGATGGATAGGTCGCGCCCCCGGAATTAGGTGAACTTTTGCTCCTTGGAATTTCCCAATGCCTGGTTCGAACAGCAAAGGAAATTTATTTAAGACCTGGGCACACGAAATGTCATCAGCAGGCAATAGCGCTCGGACATCGTCCCAGTTCCAGCGTATCTTTCCCAGCCAGCTCCTGCCACGCAGCGTGAGACCATCGCCCGTTACCACCCAGAGTGGTAGCTTGTGCACCGCTCCATCGTAGGAGACCTTTACGGTAGCACTGCCGATTACAGGAATCAGTTCTTTAGTGTAAGTTCTTAGTTTCATGCAAACTGGAGTTAAGACCGGCCTTGAGGCCTTGCTGCACCACAACCTTTCGAAAGTCTTTTTGCCCATGATTGACTGGCTCGCGCCCGTGTCCAGCTCCATTGACACTGGGAGTCCATTTAGTTCAACATTCAGCATTATCGGGGGACAATTCGTGGTGAATGTGTGCACCCCATGTACCTCTGCCTCCTCTATCTGAGGCTCTGGTTCGTCGTGATCCTCCGTAGCTCTGTCCTCCTCTGCAATATGGTGATTTGCAGGTTTAACAGGCTTTGCAGCTCGCCTGCACACTCGTTGGAGGTGTCCCATTGTTCCACAGCCCTTGCAAACGTACTCTTTGAATCGGCATGAATGGAAACGATGATCACCCCCGCAGCGCCAACAAGGTGTTAATGGCCTTGCATTCATCACCCTTGACGGTGGACTCTGAGTTATCTTCGGATGTGCAGCTTTTCATAAAAATAATTTGTACAGTTTTGTGCATGAAAATATACAAAAGCTATACACTAACTGTTGCAATAGAAAGCCTCTCACACAATCAATATGAAGGAGGCATAAGATGGTGTGAAACAAGCCTTTACTTATTATTAATATATCAGCTCTGAGCTTTGTGCCCTCCTGTCAATCACATCGCAGAAAGTGCAGAGCCATTTGCTAAAAATCTATAATTGACCAGAGCCGCCAAGGCTGCTGACTAGTCTTTCCTGTTGAACTATCCTTCCACTCAGCCTAGAGCTTTTTGGTGCATCCTGACCAGTTGAAACTTCTGTACATTGGGCAGTTCATCTTTACTGTGCCTATTAAAGGAGGATTGTATGTAAGTGTCCCTTTCCTAATGTTGGGAATGTGAGAATATTTAGTTAAAATTCTTCAGCCTCAAAGAAGATAATCCCAGTGGTGTCATTAATATGTCTCCCATGGAGTGCCATCTTCGGAGATTCCCCTCTCTGTAGGGAGAAAGAATACATAACTCTCCAGATACTCCATCACCAGCCCCTAGATAATCTACGCTGGTGACGATTAATGTGGGACTACTCAAAAGTCTTCTGCTTCTGGAAGCAGTCTGTTCCGGTTACCAATATGTTCTATATTGCTATAATGCTCGGTGAACACAAGCCTTTGAGCTTGCCTCTTTGTGGACAGCTTAGGGGTGAATTTCACATCTACAAACGTTTTCATCATAAATATATAATAAATAGGAGTAGGAATAAGCCATATACCTCATCGGGCATGCTGCATAATTCAATAAGATCCTGGCTGAACTCCTACATCAACTCCACTTGGTGGTGACCTTGTCCTTGGCACTCTCCGGCACCCAAACCGTTTTTTTAATTCGTTCACGAAATGTGGGCCTCGGTGGCAAGGCCAACATTTATTGCCCATCCCTAATTGCCCTTGAGAAGGTGGTAATGAGCCGCCTAATACAACTGAGTGGTTCACTAGGGCAGTTATTAATAAACCACATTGCTGTGGGTCTGGAGTCATATATAGGCCAGACCAGGTAAAGACGGCAGATTTCATTCCCTAAAGGACATTAGTGAACCAGATGGGTTTTTACGACAATCCAGTAGTTTCATGCCCACCAATACTGACACTAGCTTTTTATTTAATTAATTGAATTTTTAATTCCCCAGCTGCCGTGGTGGGATTTGAACTCTCGTCTCCGGATTATTAATCCAGGCCTCTGGATTACGGGTCCAGTAACATGACCACTATTCTACCACTATACTGCCCGCTGGCCAGCTGTCGCTCTCTGTCCATTGCAGGCGGGCAGCTGATTGGCGGCCTGTAGATGTGGCCCAAGAGATAAAATAACTTGGGCCTGAAACTTAGTCCAGCAAGTGTCTTTCTTAGTCATCCCACTTGCCTGCAACCCGCTCACAGTTAAAATCAACCTCAGTGAATTAAATGTCTTTAATCATTACAGACAATGACTGGGAAAGAATTTTCAGCACCTTTTCCCCAGTTATATTGGGCACCCCAGCCAGAAATGTAGCCCTCCTATTCCACATGCTGAGGGACCTGCTGTGTAATTCCCTTTCCTGTTTTACTTCTGATTTCCAGGGCTCTTGTTCTTCCTTTGCATCTCTCCCTCAGATGCTTTGCACTGTGAACAATATGTCCCTTCCACTGACGATATAAATTAAACTGGGCATGTTACAAATATAGCAATGGAGAAGCTGTTTTAGGGATCTTGAATAAGAGCTGGGTCCCTTTTCTCCAGTAAAGTGAAGCCCGAGGGCTGACCTAATGGAGGTCTTTAAAATTACAAAGAGGATCTATCAGGTAGATGTAGAGAAACTGTTTCCACTTATGGGAGAATCCAAAACTGGGGGTCATAAGTATAATTTAGTCACTAATAAATCCAATAATGAGTTCAGGAGAATTTTCTTTACCCAGAGAGCAGGGGTGGATTAACCATGAGGCGATGGGGCTCCAGCCCCAGGCCCGCCAAAGAACATAGGCCCACCGAATAAATGTAGGAAAAAAATATAAGGCCTCCCAAATAGGCTGAATAGAATAGACAACAAGAGAGGAAGAACAAGACTTATATGCACTAATGTGCCTATATACAGAACAGAATATGTACTAGTCTCTTTTATTTCACATGTTATTGAGAGAAATTTGCATATATGTATAGGAATCTAGTATTGCAATGTTACCAGAACGAGAATATATACCTACTTGATACAGAATATATGCTTTCATTGTTGAATATACTGGTCTATGTTTTCATACTCAGAATCAGAATCATTTATGTAATGTAATGAACATGAACAAACATAACTAGAAGCCCATTTGGATCAGTTTGCCTGAGGCCCATCAGGCCCTTAATCCAGCCCTGCCAGACAATGGTTAGAATGATGAATTCACAACCACATGGAATGGTTGAGGCGAATAGCATGCATACATTTAATGGGAAGCTAGGTAAGTACCCGAGTGAGAAAGGAATAGAGAGATATGCTGATAGAGTTCGATGAAGTTGGGTGGGAGGAGGCTCATGTGAAGCATAAACAATGGCCTGTTTCTGTGCTGTAGATTCTATGGGCTCAATTTTCCCCAATGCCTTTTTTTGGCGTATTGCAAGAGTTACGCCCATTTTTTTTTGGTCCCGACTACTCCAAAAAAATAACTTGCAAGTTTCCCTGTTCTATTTTTTAACATTGGTGCCGCGCAGCCTGTCCTTTAGCTTCGGGGGGGGGGGGGGGGGGGGCGGGGGGGGGAGGGCGATGGAGCCTAACGTCTGCGCAAAAAAAACGAAGCCCCCCCTTCTGTGCATGCGTGAAAAAAAAGGACGTTTATGATGTGATTCCTATGGACGTGCATGCCCAGTACCAGTACAGCTCCCGGTCTGCATTTGGCCATTTTTAAAGAGCCAGTTGTGTGAAAGAACTTTAATTCTCATTGGAAAATAGGAGCTGCAATACAATATACAACGTGGTTCAAGGACCAAGAATTCCTTACAGGATGAAGTGGAGGCACTGGTTACTGTAATTAAGGCCAGATGGCATGAGCTGGACACCAGCAGAGGTCACACAAATATTTCACCAAAAGAAATGAAGAAAAGCTGGAACCAACTTGCAGAAGATTACTGTGCAATGGTGACCACCCCAAGGTCTAGAATCTGTATAGTATAAGGGCTCTCATCCCTTCAGTTCAGCTTCCACCCCACCGTCCCCGGGCTTCTTTTGAAGCCAAGCCCCGAACCCTGAGCCCCTGTGTCCAGGCAAGCGATCAATTCTGCCGACTGACACTCCGACCCTCGAGCCCGGTTTGGAGATGTTCGGTGGTGGTGTGACACTTTGGAAAAAGTGCAAAATTAAAGAATTGCATTGGACTTCCATTTTTTGCGTTTTAATTTGAAAAAGTTAAGCTTCATGATACATATTTAATGTTTTCTCAACTCCCTCCAAAACTTTGCATAAAAACAATGGCGTCTTTCTGCGCCGATTTTTTAACGTGCGCTGGTTTGTTGGGAGTGGTCACATACGCCATCCTAGGAAAAATGTAAGTTGGCCAAACTTGCATAAATGTGAAAAATTGGCGCAGTCATCAGGTCACACCCCCACAATGCAAAAAAAAACTAACCTAAAAAAATCGTTACTAACTGGTGCACAAACTTTGGGGAAACTCGGATATTTTAATTTACACCAAAAAAAGTGGCGCGCGCCAAAAAAACGGCGCAGATAACTGGGGAAAATTGAGTCCTATGTAATTCTATGTAAGATCGTGAAAAGACATCCCTGCACTCGGTCCTTGTTTGCACAATCATTGCCGAACTGCAGCTCTATTAATAAATAAACAGACGCCAAGGCAGGAACATTTACTGCAGCAACGTGATCTTTGAACACCCATTTTCTCCAATGATCGTATGTACACAGACTTGCACCACCTCCCCACTTCATTATCCCGGCAAATCGAAGGTTAGCCTCTCAGGGCATTGCGCAAGGGGAGTCGAGAGCAAGCGGAGTGTGCAGCCTGAGTGTGGTTGGAGGGTGGGGGAATTGAATCGGGGCTGAAAGAGGATTGCGATACTGGAGACGAGAAGAAAAGGATTCTTAGGCTGTGGCCTCTGGTACAGGTAAGGTAAGTTTATAAAATACATTAAAACCGTTCCTGTGATCAAGATTTCCAGTATCTGTTAAAAGGAGGGAAATGTTGCAGCTTTGTCTCGTGTTCCTGAAATAAATACAAGTTGTTGTGGTTGTTGGTAGCAGACTCTCACATGTCCCTCCCCCGCCCCCACCCGCCCATCCCTCCACTCAAACAATAGCATTACACTGAACGGTGCAGTTGCAATCTGTGCCTGCAGGGATGCTAGTTAAGTTTTGCCTTTCACATTGGGATATCATTCCGCCTGGAGACTGTGAATGAAATAATTTAATAGGTTTCCCCTTTTTACACTCGCATGGGTTCAGACTCATGGCCAGAGAAAACTAAACAGCAATGGTGTCAAAGCAGCAATATGGGAGATGGGAATAAGAGGCACTGAGCAACATGGGGCAGGTCAGAAAGGGTCAGGAATATGGAGATCTGAAATGGAGCTCGAAACGAGCTACTCAATACAAGAGAAGGAATGGGGAGGGGAAGAGTCTATGCTGCCCAGCGTCATAACCAGGTTATGGACATTGCTGAACTGAGAGAAAGATTCTTCAAGTTTATAGCTAGTCTCGGGCAGCAGTCAATAAAATGAAGCAGAATGCTCAGAGCAATAAGGATGATATTTTGCTTTTATTTAAAAAAAACAATGGCTAGAAGGTGTTGCTAACACTGCGTGCACGCTGTGTGTCCAAGCCTTGTTTTCTCTCAGTCTATTTTGATTGATTTTTTTCACGCTTGCAACAGTGTTTTACTGATCTTGTACAGCGCTGTAAAAGCAAGGATGAGAAGGGAGCTCAGGTCAGAGTGGTGTTTTTCTGCAAGGTAATTGGTTTTACTATGCCTTTGACAGGTGGGTGGGTGGGAGGAATTTTATGCTCCTGAAAAAACTGTGGTCCACTTTACAAACAGAAAGTAAAGGCACTTTTAGACTTGCCTGTTCCTGGCCAGGGAAAGAAAGAAGAAAGATTTGCATTTATATAATGCCTTTCATGATCTTAGGACATCCCAAAGCGGTTTACAGCCAATAACTGCCTTTGAAGAGTAGTCACTGTTGTAAGTAGGAAATATGACAGCCAATTTGCACACAGCGAGGTCCCACAAACAGCAATAAGATAATCTGTTTTATTGTGTTGGTTGTGGTATAAATATTGACCAGGACACCGGAGAACTCCCCTACTCTTCTTCGCAATAGTGCCATGGAACCTTTTATGTCCACGTGAGGGGGAAGGCAGAGCCTCGGTTTAACATCTCAACCAAAAGATGGCACCTCCGACAGTACAGCACTCCCTCAGCACCGCATTGGAGTTCTGCTTAGATTTTGTGCGCAAGTCTCTGAAGTGGGACTCGAACCCACAACCTTCTGACTCAGAGGCAAACGTGCTACCAACTGAGCCACGGCTGACAGGAAAGTGATCTCCTTGTACTGTTCCCGCCATGCTGTTGGATGCGGACAACATGTAATGC
Organism: Pristiophorus japonicus; assembly: GCF_044704955.1. Lineage (NCBI taxonomy): Eukaryota > Metazoa > Chordata > Chondrichthyes > Pristiophoridae > Pristiophorus > Pristiophorus japonicus. The sequence goes on along the minus strand of NC_091986.1, from coordinate 194,126,836 downwards.
TGCTAGATTTTACCATGTAATGTGGAGACATAATTGCTATAGTACACAAACATGTGTGATTCGATTCCAGTGTTTACTTGGTTCCGCTGATAACGGTCTTTCCTGAGTCAGGAGGTCGTGGATTGAAACCCCTTTCCAGAACTTGAGCGCATAACCTAGATGACACTTCTGTGCAGTAATGTGGGAGTGCTGCATTGTCAGAGTTGCTGTACTTTAAACCAAGGTCACGACTGTTTGAGATGGAAGTAAAAGCTCTCATGGTGCTGTTCAAAGAAGAGTGGACAATTCTCCTGGTGCCCTGACCAACATTCCTCCCTCTACAAACACCGCCAAAAAAAACCAGATCAAAGATCTTTCATCTCATTTGCTTTTTGAGAACATGGTGAAGTGCTATATAAATGCACCTTCTTCCTTTATTTTTGCAGGAACAGGGCTCTAGAAATATGTCTCGGGCAGTGGCACGAAACTGGTGGTATCGGATCGGCCACCCACGGTACGCAGTGACTGATTTTCAGTTCTATTAACTGCAATGGAACTAAATATCAGCGCTGTGTATAACGGGCGGCCGAACCGATACCACCTGTTTTACACCACCATCCAAGACGAATTTCTAGGCCAGGATTCCTTAGCCCTGTAATGTATTTGCTTCATGGGTTCTTTGCTTAAGAATTCATAGCAACACATTGCTATTAAGAACTAGTTGGTTTATTAACAAAGCTTTAACAATCACACAACACATTATCTGTTCATCCACCAGACTCACAACCACCTGCCTCATTGTGGATCCCCTGAACCCAACTGGCTGGGGTTTTATTGAGTCTTGTGAACATCACATGACTGGCTAAGCCATTCACTCTGCAAATGATACATTTTGGCAAGCTGGTGCTAGCATCAAATGTTTCCAAGTTAGGTATGGCACAGCTAAGTGCAAAACAAAGGTCACTTTATAATGTGTCATAGATGGGACTTACAGTTCTCAGTAATCAGAAGAGACTAGTAGTTCGATTGGGCATATGATCATATATATATAAATACAGGAATATGACATACAGATTGCTGTCATTCTCCCCAAGTCTAGGGTAAATATATGTGTCTTAATGGCATCTAGGCCCTAAGTTCTTGAATTGTTTCCCTAAGCTGTTCTGGTTCGCCACCTCTCTCTCCTCCTTTAAGACACTCCTTAAAACTTACCTCTTTGATCAAGCATTTTGGTCACCGCCTTTTTTGGCTCAGTCTCAATTATCATCTGATTATGCTCTTGTGAAGTGCCTTGCGATGTTTTACTACGTTAAAGGCGCTATATATGTGCAAGTTGTTGTTGAGAAGGGATAACCATCCGTGGCTAACTAAGGAAATAAAGGATGGTATCAAATTGAAAACAATGGCATACAAAGTGGCCAAGATTAATGGGAGGCCAGAGGATTGGGAAACTTTTAAAAAACAGCAAAGGACGACTAAAAAAATAATAGAGGGGAGATAGATTATGAGAGTAATCTAGCAAGAAATATAAAAACAGATAGAAAGAGTTTCTACAGATATATTAAAAAGGAAAAGAGTGGCTAAAGTAAATGTTGATCCCTTGGAGGATAAGACTGGTGAATTAATAATGGGGAACAGGGAAATGTCAGAGACTTTGAACAAATATTTTGTATCGGTCTTCACGGTAGAAGACACTAAAACATTCCAATAATGGATAATAATGGATAGGGCTATAGGAAGGGAGGAACTTAAAACAATCACTATTACTAAAGAAGAAGTATTCGGTAAAATAATGAGACTAAAGGTGGAAAGTCCCCTGGACCTGATGGCTTGCACCTTAGGGTCTTAAAACAAGTGGCTGCAGAGATAGTGGATGCATTGGTTGTAATCTACCAAAATTCCCTGTATTTGGGAGGTGCCAGCGGATTGGAAAACCACAAATGTAACGCCCCTATTTAAAAAAGGAGGCAGTCAGAAAGCACAAAACTATAGACCAGTTAGCCTAGCATCTGTCGTTGGGAAAATGCTCAAGTTCGTTATTAAGGAAGGAGTAGCAGGACATTTGGAAAAGCATGATTCAGTCAAGCAGAGTCAGCATGGTTTTATGAAAGGGAAATCATGTTTGACAAATTTGCTAGAATTCTTTGAGGATGTAACGTGTAGGGTGGATAAAGGGGAACCAGTGGATGTGGTGTATTTGGATTTCCAGAAGGCATTCAATAAGGTGCCACATAGAGAAGTTGACTTATCATCACACGAAATGGGACTGGAGAAATGTGGCTGGGTTCAAAGAGCAGACATGGTGGGACCAAAGCCCCCAGTGTCAGAGATGGGATGAAACAAGAAGCCTCAACAATGATGGTAAGTCAGTCCTCGATTTTGCCACAGTGAGTCTAGCCAGCTACTGGGAGCTTCTTTGACAGATGCCATAACAATAAAATAACATGTATTTATATAGCAACTTTAACGCAGTGAAACGTCCCAAGCCACTTCACAGGAGTATTATGAGATAAAAAATTGACACCGAGCCGCATAAGTAGAAATTAGTGCTAAAGCTTGGGCAAAGAGATATGTTTTAAAGAGCACCTTGAAGAAGGAAAGAGAGGTAGAGAGGCAGAGAAGTTTAGGCAGAGAGTTCCAGAGCTTGGTACCGAGGCAACAGAAGGCACAGCCACCAATGGTTGAGCGATTATAATCAGGAATGCTCAAGGGGACAGAATTAGAGGAGCGCAGACATCTCAAGGGGTTGTGGGGCTGGAGGAGGTTACAGAGATAGGGAGGGGTGAGGTCCTTTGATGTGGCAAGTTGAACAAAGCTTAACTCGCATATAAAGCTAGCCCATACATGGGAGTGTGCGACACTTACATGTAGAGGGAGTTTTAATCACGATTCATCTCACTCTATACCTGAGCTGCTGTGCTTCATTGGGTAATGTCAAAGGAGCATACCACTTCAAGGTACAGGGCATGCTGGAGAGCGATAGCTGTGACGAGGGTGACTGGATTGGATGTCACCATAATCCAGGTCACTGATTGGAGAGTGGGCAGATACAGTAGGAGCAGCGAGGTTGAACTGCAGGAGCGGCGACTGATCGTGGAGCGGCATGATCGGGGCCCAGGAGAGGCATGGGTTCGGAGCCCAGAAGAGGCGAAGGCCCAGGGGCAGCACGGGCCAACCCACACTGTGATATGTGTGCGCATTGGGTCTGTGCAGCAGAGCTGGTCTCCAGTCGTCTTGGTTATTCCTTGCCACTGGACCAAGACCTAGCTCTGTCAAGCCCATGTGGTGGCTGGTGTGCAACGGCCACCACATGTTAAAAAAAATCCACGCACAGGCAACTTCCACCCTTCAACATGTAGTTCGGGACCTGGAATATTAGGTCAGTAGTAGTGATGTCGGGGAGGGCATCAAACAGGAAATTAGGGGCTCATGCAAAAAAGGTGCAGCAGTTATCATGGGTGACTTTAATATGCATATAAATTGGGTTAACCAAACCGGAAATAATACGGTGGAGGAGGATTTCCTGGAGTGCATAAGGAATGGTTTTCTAGACCAATATGTCGAGGAACCAACGAGGGGGGAGGCCATCTTAGACTGGGTGTTGTGTAATGAGAGAGGATTAGTTAGCAATCTCGTTGTGCGAGGCCCCTTGTGGAAGAGTGACCATAATATGGTGGAATTCTACATTAGGATGGAGAATGAAACAGTTAATTCAGAGACCATGGTCCAGAACTTAAAGAAGGGTGATTTTGAAGGTATGAGGCGTGAATTGGTTAGGATAGATTGGCGAATGATACGTAAGGGGTTGACAGTGGATGGGCAATGGCAGACATTTAGAGACTGCATGGATGAACTACAACAATTGTACATCCCTGTCTGGCGTAAAAATAAAAAAGGGAAGGTGGCTCAACCGTGGCTATCAAGGGAAATCAGGGATAGTATTAAAGCCAAGGAAGTGGCATACAAATTGGCCAGAAATAGCAGCGAACCCGGAGACTGGGAGAAATTTAGAACTCAGCAAAGGAGGACAAAGGGTTTGATTAGGGCAGGAAAATAGAGTACGACAGGAAGCTTGCAGGGAACATTAAAATGGACTGCAAAAGCTTCTATAGATATGTAAAGAGAAAAAGGTTAGTAAAGACAAACGTAGGACCCCTGCAGTCAGAATCAGGGGAAGTCATAACTGGGAACAAAGAAATGGAAGACCAATTGAACAAGTACTTTGGTTCGGTATTCACTAAGGAGGACACAAACAACCTTCCGGATATAAAAGGGGTCAGAGGGTCTAGTAAGGAGGAGGAACTGAGCGAAATCCTTATTAATCGGGAAATTGTGTTGGGGAAATTGATGGGATTAAAGGCCGATAAATCCCCAGGGCCTGATGGTCTGCATCCCAGAGTACTTAAGGAGGTGGCCTTGGAAATAGCAGACGCATTGACAGTCATTTTCCAACATTCCATCGACTCTGGATCAGTTCCTATGGAGCGGAGGGTAGCCAATGTAACCCCACTTTTTAAAAAAGGAGGGAGAGAGAAAACAGGGAATTATAGACCGGTCAGCCTGACATCGGTAGTGGGTAAAATGATGGAATCAATTATTAAGGATGTCATAGCAGCGCATTTGGAAAGAGGTGACATGATAGGTCCAAGTCAGCGTAGATTTGTGAAAGGGAAATCATGCTTGACAAATCTTCTGGAATTTTTTGAGGATGTTTCCAGTAGAGTGGACAAGGGAGAACCAGTTGATGTGGTGTATTTGGACTTTCAGAAGGCTTTCGACAAGGTCCCACTCAAGAGATTAGTGTGCAAAGTTAAAGCACATGGGATTGGATGTAATGTGCTGGGGTGGATTGAGAACTAGTTGGCAGACAGGAAGCAAAGAGTAGGAGTAAATGGGTACTTTTCAGAATGGCAGGTTCTGTGCTGGGGCCCCAGCTGTTTACATTGTACATTAATGATTTAGACAAGGGGATTAAATGTAGTATCTCCAAATTTGCAGATGACACTAAGTTGGGTGGCAGTGTGAGCTGCGAGGAGGATGCTATGAGGCTGCAGAGTGACTTGGATAGGTTTGGTGAGTGGGCAAATACATGGCAGATGAAGTATAATGTGGATAAATGTAAGGTTATCTACTTTGGTGGTAAAAACAGAGAGACAGACTATTATCTGAATGGTGACAGATTAGGAAAAGAGGTGGTGCAACGAGACCTGGGTGTCATGGTATATCAGTCATTGAAGGTTGGCATGCAGGTACAGCAGGCGGTTAAGAAAGCAAATAGCATGTTGGCCTTCATAGCAAGGGGTACAGGGGCAGTGAGGTGTTACTACAGTTGTACAGGGCCTTGATGAGGCCACACCTGGAGTACTGTGTATAATTTTGGTCTCTTAACTTGAGGAAGGACGTTCTTGCTATTGAGGGAGTGCAGCGAAGGTTCACCAGACTGATTCCCGGGATGGCGGGACTGATATATCAAGAAAGACTGGATCAACTGGGCTTGTATTCACTGGAGTTCAGAAGAATGAGAGGGGATCTCATAGAAACGTTTAAAATTCTGACGGGTTTAGACAGGTTAGATGCAGGAAGAATGTTCCCAATGTTGGGGAAGTCCAGAACCAGGAGTCACAGTCTAAGGATAAAGAGTAAGCCATTTAGGACCGAGATGAGGAGAAACTTCTTCACCCAGAGTGGTGAACCTGTGGAATTCTCTACCACAGAAAAGTGTTGAGGCCAATTCACTCAATATATTCAAAAAGGAGTTAGATGTAGTCTTTACTACTAGGGGGATCAAGGGGTATGGCGAGAAAGCAGGAATGGGGTACTGAAGTTGCATGTTCAGCCATGAACCCATTGAATGGCGGTGCAGGCTCGAAGGGCCGAGTGGCCTACTCCTACACCTATTTTCTATGTTTCTATGTTTCTATGTCCTTCATTGAAACACCTGTGAACTCCTCCCTTTTTGCTGTGGAAGCAAATCATCCTCGATACGAGGGTCTGCCGATGATGATGATGACATAAAAGGTTACTGCACAAGATAAAAGCTCATAGGGTAGAGGGTAATATGTAGCTTGATAGCGGATCGGCTAACAGAAAACAGACCAGATCAGCCATGATCTTAATGGGGCTGAAATCGCAGTCTCCCTGGGTCCGTACTGAATGTGTACGGACCCGGGAAAGCATCGCGAAAGCCAGTTTTCAATGCGCAATGCGCATGCACCGAAAATCGGCTTTTCCAATCTATCAAGTTCTGGCTTGACAGATCCTCCGTATCCCCACAGCCAGGACATTCACATGGGCAAGATTTACCCATCTCTTGACAAGCGAATGTCCTGAAAACTCTTCCGCCCGTTAAAAGCAGGCCCATAGCCTACTTTTACCAGCATAAGAGTTTTAAAATATACAAAAACGTATAAAAATAAAATTCTAAAAACACATTTTATGATAAAAAAAACCCTGTCCACAAAAGGTAGGTTTATTTTTAATCCTAATTACAAAACTTTAAAAAAATCAGAAAAATATATATTTTTTTCTAAGACATTTATTAACTTTAATTTCAATTAATTTTAATTATGTGAGGTGTGTTTTTTATTTTTATACATGTGTTTAGTGTTTGTTCTTTGTTCTCATTAATAGCAATAAGAACTCGTAGAAATGAAGTTCTCATTGCTATTAATGAGAAAGCTGTGGAATACTGTACCTGATTGGTTGAGCAGTCACACGTGACTATACCGTCTGCGTGGGAACCTGGAGGAGGGGAGCGCACTCCACAGCACAGGAAGAGAAGGCCTCTCCACCGGAATCATAGGGTCCTCCCCGACCACCAAATAAATTTGTAAAAATTCTCCGGTTGGAGGTGTTCGTCCAAAAGAAGCCTCCAACTGGAATTTCAGGGTCAATGAATAGCAGAGTAGGCTCGAGGGGCCAAATGACCTACTCCTGCTCCTATTTGTTATGTTCTTATGTTCTTAAATAGTTTGCTTACATCTACATCATTTATGTTCTCAATAGCATTCAATGATGTGCCTCCAATAATAATTACCTCTTTGCCCAAGCTTTTTGGCCATCTGTCCTAATGCCTCCTTCTTTGGCTCAGTGTCAATTATCATCTGATTACACTCCTGCGACATGCTTAATATGTTTTTATTGGAGACCGTATAAATGATTTTCAAAATGAAGATTTGAAGAGCCAAAGAAATAATGGGCCCAAGTTTCGGGCCGCGCCGCCAGTTTTTCGCGCCAGAAAGTGCGCCAAAAAAAACTTATCGATTCTCCAGCTCCCTGCAGGTCCTCTGGAGTCGGGCGCAGCACAGCACGAGCTGTGGGGGGTGGAGCCAGGTCCCTGCACTGAAAACAGTGCCGGGACCTCTGTACATGCGCGCTACAGTGGGCGTGCATGTGCAGTTGCTCCAGGCGCCCAAAACGGTGGGAGGGGCCCGAAGCACGCAGCCCCGAGCCCAGGCCGAATGGCCTCACTGGGGCTGCGTGGATAAGGCTCCTCCCACCCGACCGGACCCGACCCGACTCCCGCTCTCTCCCCCCCGCCCCCCCGGCGACCCGACCCGACCCCCGCCCCCCCCGGCGACCCGACCTCCGCTCCAACCCCCCCCCGGACTTCCGCTATTCTCTCTCCTCTCCCCCAACCTCTGCGACTCTCCCCCCCCCAGACCTCCGCGACTCCCCCACCCCCCCGGACCCGACGCCACCTACCTGTAAATCCAGCCTGACGTCTTGGGCCCAGTTGTTCAGCCTCCTTCTCTCCCTTCCCCCCCCCTCTCCTTCCCTCCCTCCATCCTCTCTCCTTCCTCCTCTCTCCTTCCTTCCCTCCCTCCCTCCTCTCTTCTTCCCTCCCTCCCTCCTCCCCTCCCTCCATCCTCTCTCCTTCCCTCCCTTTTCCCCCTTGTCCCCTTCTCCCCCCCACCCCCTCCTCCCCCCCCACCCCCTCCTCCCCCCTCTCCTCCCCCACCCCCTCTACCCCCACCGCACCCCCCTCTACCTCTCTCCTCCTTCCTCCCCCACCCCCCTTCTCCCCACCCCTTCTCCCCCTCCCCTCGCTGTCAGAAACACAGACACAGACAGACAGAGAGATAGAGACACTGACAGAGCCACACTGGGGGGACCGTCCCAGCACGCTGTTGGAGGACTCCCGGTGCTGCAGTCGGTAAGTAGAAAATGTTTTATTTATTGATTTTTTTAATTTTTTTTATTTTTTATTAATGTTTTTTGATTGATTTATTGGTTGATTTATTGATGTATTTATCATTTATTATTGATGATGGCTCTTTATTTGTAAAACTGAAGTGTTTAATGTTTGTAAACTTCCCTTTAAACTCCCCCACCCCCCATTCCCTACGCCTGATTTGTAACCTACGCCTGATTTTCTAAAGTGTAGACAAGGTTTTTTCGAACGTACAAAAATCTTCACTCACTCCATTCTAAGTTAGTTTGGAGTAAGTTTTCACTGCCTAAACTTTGAAAACAGGCATAAGTGGCCGGACACGCCCCCTTTTGAAAAAAAAATTCTGTTCCAAAGTGAAACTGTTCTAACTGACTAGAACTGGAGCAAACTAAATGCCGAGAATTCAAATTTCTAAGATACTCCATTCTAAACCAGTTGCTCCAAAAAAAACAGGAGCAACTCAGGCCGAAACTTGACCCCCAAGTATGGGCCAGAAACAGATGCTGAGCTGTCCTCGTGTGTCGTACGTGTTTGCATCAGGAGCACTAAAATAACAACCACTATTTCTCATCACAGTGCAAGCATGTAAATACACAAAACCAGCTTCACCCCAAATCGGAGGCCTAGTGTCACGGAAAATTAAATTACAGTGTGCAGGGTGACTACCAATACAAACAGTGTCACGGTATCCTTAACTCATATACTTCTAGATTCATAGATTTCACATCAGAAAGAACAGGAACCCTTGTAGTTTAACCAGAAATCCCTTTTAAATCTGTTCTGCAGCAGTACTCCATGCCATCAATGTGTTATGATTGTGTTACACATGTAGGAACCCGCTTTACAAATAAACCTCATGTAGGCCTACAGAAAGAGTGGTGGCAGATCACAATTGGGAAATAAAATAGAAAGACTTGGATTTATATAGCGCCTTTCATGACCACCGGACGTCTCAAAGCGTTTTACAATCAATGAAGCACTTTTGGAGTGTAGTCACTGTTGTAATGTAGGAAACGTGGCAGCCAATTTGCCAACAAGCAAGCTCCCACAGACAGCAATAAGAGTGTATCAAACTGATTTGACAACCGTCCTCTGAAACCATAGAGTTGGGTAAAAATGCTTTCCCAAATGTATATGAACTTCATCCCGTATATTCCAGCCCGGTTGCCCCACTCCAAAGACCCTGGCTCCTTCTGCACAATTATTGGAGGTAGACACCTCTGCACTTAGGAACACCCTTCCTAATCTAATTTGCCTTGCTAATTTCCTCTCTCTTTCATTCAAAACATGCTAAGAAACCTATCTCTTTGATCCTTCATTCAGCCTGAAAGCACTAGTGTATTTTTGCTGGGACGTAAGAGTCCCATTTTACCCTGTGCTTTCAGTTAATTGTATGTCGAGCAAAAATATCCTGATTATTAAAAGTGCTGCTCACATATGTTGGAATAACATTGGAGAGACTGTGCATTGAGAGGCACCTCACTGGCACGGAGACACTTAAAATACATGTGTTTAATATAGTTTCAGTCATCTTCATTACATGACTTAAGGGCTTAAAGCAACAATGGTTTTATACAATTTCCTCACTGCCAAATCATCTGCTATTCTTCTTCTTCTTCTTCTTAGACAGTCCCTCGTATCGAGATGGCTTGCTTCCACACCAAAAAGGGATGAGTTCACAGGTGTTTCAATGAGGGACCTGATATTCCAGGTCCTGAACTACATGTTGAAGGGTGGAAGATGCCTGTGTGTGGATTCTTTTAACGTGTGGTGGCCGTTGCACACCAGCCACCACATGGGCTTGACAGAGCTAGGTCTTGGTCCAGTGGCAAGGATTAACCAAGACAACTGGAGATCAGCTCTGCTGCACGGACCTAGTGCGCGCACATATTGCAGTGTGGGCTGGCCCGTGTTGCCCCAGGGCCATTGCCTCTGCTGGGCCCTGAACTCATGCCTCTCCTGGGCCCCGATCATGTCGCTCCATGATCACTCGTCACTCCTGCACCCCAACCTCGCCACTCCTGCTATACTTGCCCACGCTCCAATCACCGACCTGGATTATGGTGACGTCCAATCCTGTCGCCCTTTTCACCGCTGTCGCCCTCCTGCACCAGCTCACACTGCTCCCTGAAGTGGTATGCCGCCACATTGGTTCCAGGGCCACTCGCCACTCGCTTTTTATGGCCCCGACCTGTCGCTGTTGTCTGCCATTAGGGGTACGATAGCATAATGGTCACATTACTGGATTGGTAATCCAGAGGCCTGGACTAATGATCCGAAGACATGAGTTCAAATTCCACCACAGCAGCTGGGGAATTTAAATTCAGTTTATTAAATAAATCTGGAATAAAAAGCTAATCTCAGTAATGGTGACCATGAAACTACCAGATTGATGTAAAAATCCATCTGGTTCACTCATGCCCTATCAGGAAGAAATCTGCCCTCCTTACCCAGTCTGGTCTACATGTGACTCCAGACCAACAGCAATGTGGTTGACTCTTAACTGCCCTCTGAAATGGCCTAGCAAACCACTCAGTTGTACACAAACATTACAAAAAACAGTAATAAGACTAACAGCACTATGGGAGTACCTTCACCAAACGGACACTCGCGGCTCATCACTACCTTCTCAAGGGGCAATCATGGATGGGCAATAAATGCTGGCCTTGCCATGTCCCATGAACGAATAAAAGAAAAGTTAGTAGGGAGTAAGATGTGTACACCTTGTCTTAGCGAGTGAAGCAACTGATCTTAATAGGGTGAACAGGGTAACAAGAGTCTGCATCTAATCACTGCTGGTGTATAAACTCAAGTATCATTACTTTTCCCCAATGGCAATGATTGTGGTGTTAACACACTAACCTTTGGCCTCCGGAACTAGGGCTGGAACAAAGCCCAGATTGAAGGGATGGAAGATTCCTTTGGCTCGAAGTATCCTGCGTTTCAGCGTTCAACTCTTAGTGGGTATGGGACCAAGCCACAAAACTGCCCCTAATTGGAACTAAATTATCAAGCTTACTCATGGAGGCCACAGGTCATGGTTGGTATGGAACATATTCTCTCCGGGTTACAACTAGGTGTTTGAGGTGGCATAGAGGGACTTTTACTCTACATCTAACTCTGCTATACACAACCTGAGAATGATAATTAGATGCCTGAAATATTCCATTTCTCAGTGCGAATGTTTCTCAGCTTGATGAGCACAAAATGCAAACAGGCATGAGAGAAAAAAGGATAAAGTCCATATTTTAGTGTGATCATAGAACCAAAGAATAGTTCAGCACAGAAGGAGGCCATTCAGCCCATTGAGTCTGTGCCGGCTCTTTCGAAGAGCAATCGAGTTAGTGGCACTCCCCGCGCTTTCCGCCTATTCCTGCAATTTTTTTCTCCTTCAATATTTATCCAATTCCCTTTTGAAGGCTACTATTGCACCAGTAGCCAGCATCCTATCAGGCAGTGCATTCCAAATTCTCACCACTTGTTAAAAATAATGGACAGAACATCATGGGAACACCCCTGCTTTTCTTCGAATAACGTCATAGGATCCTTTCCATCCACCTGAGAAGGCAGATGTGGCCACGGTTTAATGTCTCATACGAACGATCTTCAACAGTGCAGAGCTCCCTCAGTACCACACTTAAGTGTCAAACTGGATTATGTGCTCAAGTCTCTGGAGTAGGGTTTGAAACCACGTCCTTCTGACTCAGAGGTGAGAGTGTTACCACTAAGCCAAGGCTGACACCTAAATGCATTAAAACTGTCCTAAACTCATTTCATGATGGGCCTTACGGCGGTCGAACACTGCTAACGATTAATAGTTCTTCTTAAGCTGCCATATTTTTCTCTTCTTTATATTGGATATCATTGGCAACATATATATTTTAAACAATGCAGATATTAAATCATAGACAGCACAGAAGGAGGCCCTTCAGCCCATTGTGTCTGTTCTGGCTCTTTGAAAGAGCTATCTAATTAGTCCTACCCCCTTACCCATTCCTCATAGGCCTGCAATGTTTTCCCCTTCAAATATTTATCCAATTCCCTTTTAAAAATGACCATTGAATCTGCTTCCACCACCCTTTCAGACAGTGCAAGCCAGATCATAACAACTCGTTATGTTGAATATTGAAAATGTGCATGCTTAAAGGATTAACGTTTTAATGTTTCATTAATTAAGCTCCCTACTGTGATCAGAGACTATGCAAACAAAGAACAGAATAATGTCTTCAATACAGAAAACAAGATAATGCTATTGGGGAGGGAGCCCCAGCAAGCAGGTGGGAGGAGGGCTTTTGTTTTTAAATAGTGCAAATATTTTGCAGTACAAATCCTTCACAACTATATTGAGCGGGATTTAGCAGTCAGCTGTGAATGAATGGTGCCAGCTATTCATTACACTGACATTTGCCAAGAGACTTTCTATGGGCTTTTGCACTGAAACTTGCTGTGATTAGAAAGTCATTTCAGTGCTGTGCCCTCCACAGGGGATCTGGGACCAGTGTGAACAGGAAAAAACAACAGCGTGTCTCCTCAGCCAATCAGATTGAAGAGTTGTTATTGAGCTTTGTATTCTGAACTTGGAAGTATCTGTTAAGAATAGTTAATTCAATGCCAAATCATGATCCAAAAGCAAAATAAAGAGGGAAAGAAAAATGGAATTAAGAGAGCGAGAGATAAAAGAGACCAAAAGAAAATGTAAAAAAAATTGTTTTAATTTTTTAAGATCGTCAATAATAATTAAAAGCTGAAGGAATGAGACTACAGACTTGTAAAAGTTAATTTTCAGTGCCAAACAGGTTGTTTGGAAGTAATTAAGATTTATCACGCCATTAAAAATTAATTTACACTAGAATAGACAAGCCCTAACTTTTTCCGAGTTTATTTCATATCTATCACGCAAGTACAGCAACTTCACACTGTTGCATGTATTTCAGTGCCGAGTCTTTGGGCGAGATACTGTTGTGGCAAAGCTTCTGGAGGAGCAGGACAACTCGGACAGCAACTTTCTGATTTCCGCATTTAACTGCATATGTGTGGTCACCCGAAGTTGCTGTCCGATTTACACTTTAATTATGGTGAGCGCTGAGAGCCTCGCTGTTATTATCTGCAAAGTCCTGTTGATTAAATCCACTGTCAACATTGGGTCTTAAAGTAGCACTAAGCTCTCCGTTAGCGATTTGAGCACCTACCAGTTGCACTGTCCGGCTCAGTTGGCTCATAAATCATACATTCCGTGAAACTCTCAGTCTTAGATAGTGAGTCAGCCGAATACCTGCCGGGCATGCTCTTTAGCTCTGGTCTACCAGTCCTTTAGCTACCAAGAGCCATCGGCCCAGTTCTGGTTTGTAACTCGGTCAAAGCCTTTCTCAGCTGTGCTATCAATCCCAGTGCATCAGTCAGTTAATCTGTCAAGTACTTGCTGGCTGCTGTATTGGGTTCTGGTTGGTCAGGCATATACCCATCAGCCATGCTATTGATACAGACCAGTCAGTCAGATCCCTGGCAGTCAGCCAGTTAAAGCCTCCAGACGCTTACAACCACTGTATTTTAATTAGGATGATTACAGCCTTGCAAACAACAAGGGAAGTTTGCCTTCTCTTACCTATTTGACCGTCAGATAGATATAAAATATTAAAGTAGCTAAGGACCCTGATACAAATATTAGTGATAGAATCGGATATTTATGGAGTGGGGTGGTGAGGGGCGGGAGGGGGGAAGGTGGAGGGGGATGGGGCCGCGTAGTTGCCGAGAAAAGAAAGAATGAAAGACTTGCATTTATATAGCACCTTTCACGATCACTGGACGCCTCAAAGTGCTTAATAGTCAACAAAGTACTTTTGGAGTGTGGTCACTGTTGTAATGTGGGGAAAACAGCAGCCAATTTGCGCACAGCAAGCTCCCACAAACAGCAAAGTGATACTGACCATATATTCTGTTTTTTGTTACGTTGGTTGAGGGATAAATATTGGCCAGGACAGCGGTGATAACTCCCCTGCTCTTCTTCGAAATAGTGCCATGGGATCTTTTACGTCCACCCGATAGGGCAGAAGGGGCCTCGGTTTAACGTCTCATCCGAAAGACGGCACCTCCGACGGTGCAGCACTTCCTCAGCACTGCACTGGAGTGTCCGGAAGCGAGTGTGCTCCCCACCGAGAAACCCAGAAATGTGGGTAACACGGCGGTCCAGCGCAAGGATTTCATTTGAATTTTGTTTCTCCGTTTCCCGGCCGGCAGCCAGCCAGAAGGATCCAGCAGGGCAGTGGAGAGGAGAGTGGAAGCTAGGAATGAATCGCAGTGGGTGCCGGGGGGGGGGGGGGGGGGGGAGGGATTGAAGAGATCGTGAATCGGGGAGGGAGATCATGGGTCAGGGGTGAAGGGGGAGCTTCGGATCGTGGGGAAGGAGGCCGACGGCGGGGAGAGAAGCAGGTTTGTTTGAGGGGCTGCGAGGAAACACTCCTCCTCCTCTTGCCCCACTAGCGGTGCTAGAAAGGTCATCATCATCATCGCCGATCCCTCGAAACGAGGGTGTCTTGCTTCCACTCCAATGATGGATAAGTTCACAGGTGTTTCAATGAAGGACCTAATATTCCAGGTCCTGAACTATATAGTGTGTGGTGGAAGATGCCTGTGCGTGGATTTTCTTTAACGTGTGGTGGCCGTTGCACACCAGCCACCACACGGGCTTGACAGAGCTAGGTCTTGGTCCAGTGGCAAGGTTTAACCAAGATGACTGGAGACCAGCTCTGCTGGAAAGGTACCTACCTGCTGAATCCAACCGTTCTCGTCTCCCTTCAGCTGCCGGGTTTCCCGAGCCCTGGGAAACCCAGTCCGCAGACAATAAATGTGAATGTCTGTTAAAGTTTGAGACACGCTGCCTCATTAGCATATTTTTTAAACCGACCCGCTTCTCGAGAGGAGATTCGTCACCATCCCCACCACCGCCGCCGCCCCAACGCAAACCCGCCTTTGTTAAAATCGGAGGTTGACCCGTTCAGGGCGTGTTTCGGATTTTTAACATTTTAACCCTCCCACACCTCTGCTGCCCGTCAAGTGGAGTTAACGTTCTCCCCTAAGTGTATTACTAATCCTGTGGAAAATAAATAACTGGACATATTAGTGAAAAATTCCAGTTATTTAAACAGAGAACCCTAATATTAAGAGCTTGCAAATGTTGAGCACTTGTGTATATATATAGAAAAATATATTCTAAATATAAATATATGTGTATGTGTAGCACTCAGCTGTGCTTCTTGCTTCAGTGCAGGGATTAGATTCCTGGATGATATTTAACCCTCTAAAATAGATCACTAAACTAGATTATCTGGTCATTATCTGATTGCAGTTTGTGGGAGCTTACTGTGCACAAATTAGCTGCCGTGTTTCCTACAACAGTGAACTGCATGCCAAAAGTACTTCATTGGTTGTCCCGGGGCCATGAAAGAGGCTATTTAAATGAGAGTTCTTTCTTCTTTCTTTTTATTTGTTGAGGTATTTGGTTCACCAATTGATCCCCATACATGGAATGCACCACAGGTCTTTTGACAGACTCTGTATCAATCTTAGTCCTTTCCGTTTTCCTTTCACTGAACTTAGGTGCACTAAACAATCGATTCTCCTAAGTTGCTGTCAAGCATGTCAAAGACCTTTCACCTCAACTTTGTTGCCTCCTTTGCAGTTTGTGGCACACACAGAAACTGTATTCACACAGCTTGGTTGAGAAATGAATGCCGTGCATTAATTACTCCTATTCAGCTGAGTTTAATAAATGTTGAACAGTTCAGAACAAATTGCCTCTTCTGAGCAGCAGTACTTCAGCATATGCACAGCATGAAGTAATTGCTTGCTTCCGGTCACCATCGTATAAACTATTGTTAACAGTAAACTCGGAATATATATGAAATATTAATTTGAATGTCGCCACTAAGCATGATCACACATTTATAATGCATTTTTAAAATTCAGTTGTATTCAGGTTAGTTTTGCAAAATAGGCTGGCCTCATGCCCTATAATATCAGGATGACTAATCTCACTGTGGCACATCCACATTCCTCCTGTATGCTTTTTGTTCATAAGAACAAAAAAAAAAGAAATAGGAACAGGAGTAGGCCATACGGCCCCTCGAGTCTGCTTCGCCATTCAATAAGATCATGGCTGATCTGATCATGGACTCAGCTCCACTTCCCCGCCCGTTCCCCATAACCCCTTCTCCCCTTATCGTTTAAGAAACTGTCTATTTCTGTCTTAAATTTATTCAATGCCCCAGCTTCCACAGCTCTCTGAGACAGCGAATTTCACAGATTTACAATCCCCTGAAAGAAGAAATTTCTCCTCATCTCTGTTTTAAATGGGTGGCCCCTTATTCTAAGATCATGCCCTCTAGTTCTAGTCTCCCCTATCAGTGGAAACATCCTCTCTGCATCCACCTTGTCAAGCCCCCTCATAATCTTATGCATTTCGATAAGATCACCTCATATTCTTCTTAATTCCAATGAGTAGAGGCCCAAACTACTCAACCTTTCCTCATAAGTCAACCCCCTCATTCCCGGAATCAACCTAGTGAACCTTCTCTGAACTGCCTCCAAGGCAAGTATATCCTTTCGTAAATATGGAAACCAAAACTCCATGCCGTACTTCAGGTGTGGCCTCACCAATACCTTATATAGCTGTAGTAAGACTTCCCTGCTTTTATACTCCATCCCCTTTGCAATAAAGGCCAAGATACCATTGGCCTTCCTGATCCCTTGCTGTACCTGTATACTATCCTTTTGTGTTCCATGCACAAGTACCCCCAGGTCCCGTTGTACTGCAGCACTTTGCAATTTTTCTCCATTTAAATAATAACTAGCTCTTTGATTTTTTTCTGCCTTGCCTCATAATTTCCAACATTATACTCCATCTGCCACATTTTTGCCCACTCACGTAGCCAGTCTATGTCCTTTTGCAGATTTTTTGTGTCCTCCTCACACATTGCTTTTCCTCCCATCTTTGTATTGTCAGCAAACTTGGCTATGTTACACTCAGTCCCTTCTTCCAAGTCGTTAATATAGATTGTAAATAGTTGGGGTCCCAGCACTGATCCCTGTGGCACCCCACTGGTTGCCAACCAGAGAATGAACCATTTATCCCATCTCTCTATTTTCTGTCAGTTAGCCAATTGTCTATCCATGCTAATATATTACTTCCAACCCCGTGAACTTTTATCTTGTGCAGTAATCTTTGATGTGGCATCTTGTCAAATACCTTCTGGAAGTCCTAATATACCACATCCACTGGTTCCCCTTTATCCACCCTGTTCGTTACATCCTTACAGAACTCCAGCAAATTTGTCAAACATGACTTCCCCTTCATAAATCTATGATGACTCTGCCTGACCGAATTTTGCTTTTGCAAATGTCCTGCTACTGCTTCTTTAATAATGGACTCCAACATTTTCCCAACCACAGATGTTAGGCTAACTGGTCTATAGTTTCCTGCTTTTTGTCTGCCTCCTTTTTTAAATAGGGGCATTACATTTGCAGTTTTCCAAACTACAAAACGCTTTTTTCTGTAACTTGTATGATTTTGAGTATACCTGCAATTATTTTGTAATTTAGTTCATTCTATATTGTGTATGTGTTGGGGGACTTAAATATTTGCTTCCAATGAGGCTTCATAATTCTCTATTTTCACTTGGAACCTTACCTACTTGTTGTTGCAGAAGTTTATGAAGAAGGTTTTGAAGCAAATCCATCGCAATCTTGTTTATATTCCTGGGATGTGGACGTCGTCGGCAAGGGCAGCATTTATTGCCCATTCCTAACTGCCGTTGAGCAGATGGTGGTGAGCCACCTTCTTGAATAAGGCCATTTCATTGGGCAGTTCAGAGTCACCTGCATTGCTTTGGGTCTGGAGTCAGCCAGACCAGATAAGGACAGTTAGTTTCCTTCCCTAAAGGACATTCACAACCAGATGGGTTTTTACCGACAATCTGGTAGTTTCATAGAAACATAGAAACATGGAAAATAGGTGCAGGAGTAGGCCATTCGGCCCTTCGAGCCTGCACCACCATTCAATAAGATCATGGCTGATCATTCACCTCAGTACCCCATTCCTTCTTTCTCTCCATACCCCTTGATCCCTTTAGACGTAAGGGGCATATCTAACTCCCTCTTGAATATATCCAATGAATTGGCATCAACAACTTTCTGCAGTAGGGAATTCCACAGGTTAACAACTCTCTGACTGATGAAGTTTTGCCTCAACTCAGTCCTAAATGGCTTATCCCTTATCCTTAGACTGTGTCCCCTGGTTCTGGACTTCCCCAACATCGGGAACATTCTTCCACCATCTAACCTGTCGAGTCCCGTCAGAATTTTATATGTTTCTATGAGATCCCCCTCATCCTTCTAAACTCCAATGAATACAGACCCAGTTGATCCAGTCTCTCCTCATAAGTCGGTCCTGCCATCCTGGAAATCAGTCTAGTGAACCTTCGCTGCACTCCCTCAATAGCAAGAACGTCCTTCCTCAGATTAGGAGACCAAAACTGAACACAATATTCCAGGTGAGGCCTCACCAAGACGCTGTACAATTGCAGTAAGACCTCCCTGCTCCTATACTCAATGCCCCTAGCTATGAAGGCCAACATACCATTTGTCTTCTTCACCGCCTGCTGTACCTGCATGCCAACTTTCAATGACTGATGTACCATGACACCCAGGTCTTGTTGCTCCTCCCCTTTTCCTAATCTGCCATCATTCAGATAATATTCTGCATTCGGTTTTTTGCCATCAAAGTGGATAACCTCACAGTTATCCACATTATACTGCATCTGCCATGCATTTGCCCACTCACCTAACCTGTCCAATTCACCCTGCAGCCTCTTA
This sequence comes from Pristiophorus japonicus, assembly GCF_044704955.1. Classification (NCBI taxonomy): domain Eukaryota; kingdom Metazoa; phylum Chordata; class Chondrichthyes; family Pristiophoridae; genus Pristiophorus; species Pristiophorus japonicus. Next base: position 194,107,818 of record NC_091986.1, on the reverse strand, counting down.
GCATCCTCCTCACAGCTCACACCGCCACCCAGCTTAGTGTCATCCGCAAACTTGGAGATATTACACTCAATTCCTTCATCTAAATCATTAATGTATATTGTAAATAGATGGGATCCCAGCACTGAGCCCCGCGGCACTCAACTAGTTACTGCCTGCCATTCTGAAAAGGACCCATTTATCTCGACTCTCTGCTTCCTTTCTGCCAACCACTTCTCTATCCACATCAGTACATTACCCCCAATACCATGTGCTTTAATTTTGCACACCAATCTCTTGTGTGGGACCTTGTCAAAAGCCTTTTGAAAGTCCACTGGTACTCCCTTGTCCACTCTACTAGTTACATCTTTAAAAAATTCTAGAAGATTTGTCAAGCATGATTTCCCTTTCATAAATCCATGCTGACTTGGACCAATCCTGTCACTGCTTTCCAAATGCGCTGCCATTTCATCTTTAATAATTGATTCCAACATTTTCCCCACTACTGATGTCAGGATAACTGGTCTATAGTTACCCGTTTTTTTCTCTCCCTCCTTTTCTAAAAAGTGGGGTTACATTAGCTACCCTCCAGTCCATAGGAACTGATCCAGAGTCAATAGCGTGTTGGAAAATGATCACCAATGCATCCACTATTTCTAGGGCTACTTCCTTAAGTACACTGGGATGCAGACTATCAGGCCCCGGGAATTTACCGGCCTTCAATCCCATCAATTTCCCTAACACAATTTCACACCTAATAAGGATTTCCTTCAGTTCCTCCTTCTCACCCGTCCCTTGGTCCTCTAGTATTTCCGGAAGGTTATTTGTGTCTTCCTTCGTGAAGACAGAACCAAAGTATTTGTTCAACCGGCCTGCCATTTCTTTGCTCCCCATTATAAATTCACCTGAATCTGACTGCAAGGGACCTACATCTTCACTAATCTTTTTCTCTTCACTTATCTATAGAAACATTTGCAGTCAGTTTTTATGTTCCCAGCAAGCTTCCTTTCATACTCTATTTTCCCCTCCTAATTAAACCCTTTGTCCTCCTCTGCTGAATTCTAAATTTCTCCCAGTCCTCAGGTTTGCTGCTTTTTCTGGCCAATTTATATGCCTCTTCCTTGGATCTAACTCGATCCTTAATTTCGCTTGTTAGCCACGGTTGAGCCACCTTCCCCGTTTTATTTTTACTCCAGACAGGGATGTATAATTGTTGAAGTTCATCCATGTGATCTTTAAATGTTTGCCATTGCCTATCCACCGTCAACCCTTTAAATATCATTCGCCAGTCTATTCTAGCCAATTCACATCGAAGTTACCATCATGGTCACCATTACCTACATGGTCATTGTCATCTGCACATACATTTTGTCATTGCTGCGTCCTCACCGTGCCGAAATCAAAATAGAAGGTTAAGCCTCTTGTCTTCCAGTGGGGAGCGGCACTCAAAGGGAGCTCGTTGAGAGATATGGCTGTGACATTCATGCCGATCCTTCGGCCCTTGCTCCCTTTACCTGCCGGGAATGCGAGATCAGTGAATTTACCCTTGAGAGTCAATGTGCCATCTCCTACTCTGATTCATTCTTTTTCAGGACTTCCACACCCTGAAACTTCTTACCGCTCAGTCTCCCTTACTCCAGCAATCTATAGGCTGTTGTAAAATGAAATTTGTTGTCAACCGATCACATGTTTTGAATCATAGAATGTTTACAGTGCAGAAGGAGGCCATTAGGCCCATCAAGCCCGTGCCAGTTTTCTGCAAGAGCACTTCAGCTAGTTCCACACTAGTCCCGCCCTTTCCCCGTAGCTCTTCAATTTCTTTTCCTTCAGATACTTATCCAATTTCCTTTTGAAAGCCACGATTGAGTCTGCCTCCACCACCCTTTCAGGCACTGCATTCCAGATCCTAACCGCTCGCTGCGTGAAAAGGTTTTTCCTCATGTCGCCTTTGGTTCTTTTGCCAATCTGTGTCCTCTGGTTCTCGACCCTTCCGCCAATGGGAACAGTTTCACTCTATCAACTCTATCTAGACCCCGCATGATTTTGAAATTTGGGTGGATTTTCATCTTCACCGCCTGGGTGGTGATCCGGCAGAGCATATCCCATGTCTTTTATAGAACCTGCGCAATTCCATTAAAAGCAGTGGAGTAAAAATTTGGGGGCAGGACTCACAAAGCATTCCACACGTTAACCTGCTTTCTTGGTTAATTCCATTAAAAAATAATTCCAGTGAGACTCTACGATGTGCAATTTCACATTGCATTTATCCAGTGATCTGAGTAATTACTGAAAATGCGAGGAGATTAGGAGCACAGGACATAGTTTCACCCCAAATGCAATTTCCATATTAATCCTATTGAATGAGTTATTTTCATTCAAGGATTTGTGCTAATTTATTTTAGGTACAACAAATGCAGCCTTCAACCATTTAAAAAAATATATATTCATGACCTGTGCTTTCCAATGTTCCACACATTAGATAACCCAAGTTTAGCAACACAACTATAAACATCACAACATTGTTTAATAAGCAAACAGTCCACAAGGGCAAACTAGTTTGAAACATTGGAAAAGAACGTATTATTGCATTCTTGTGTTCTCTAATATGAAGTACTGTCATCTGATACTGACATCTCGCTAACCTACATTGGCTCCCGGTCCGGCAACGCCTCGATTTAAAAATTCTCATGCTTGTTTTCATGGTGTTGTCGCTTCCTATCTCTATAACCTCCTCCAGCCCTACAACCCTCTGAAATCTCTGCGCTCCTCCAATTCTGGCCTCTTACGCATCCCCGAATGTAATCGGTCCACAATTGATGGCCATGCCTTCAGCTGCTGGGGCCATGGGCACTAGAATTCCCTCCCTAAGCCTCTCTATCTTTCTCACTCTTCCTTTAAGAGGCTCCATAAAAACCTACCTCTTTGCCCAAGCTTTTGGTCATCTATTGTAATATCTCCTTTTGTAGCTCGGTGTCAAATTTTGTTTGAATATACTCCTCTGAAGCACCTTGGGACATTTAATTGCGTTAAAGGTGCTATATAAATGCAAGTTGTTGTTGATGAAATGCATCAAATTAACAACAATTGCTTTCCCAATATCATCAATTCTACTGTGCTACAGCTCTCAATGTCAAGTGCTAATTAATAGGCAGTACAACTTTTAGAGCAGTTAAATCCTTGCAGCCAACAATATTAAAACATCCCTTCTGAAAATATCCAGCTGTGGATCAAATTGTAGTTAATGTAAGAGTCGTAGTTAGTGCAAATATACTTAAAGATTGTTTATCCCATCTGTAGGAATTATTGCAGCACAGCTATCAATCATTACCAGCCTACAATAGTTAGGATACAAATGTTTAGATCAGATTACTAGTATGTTATTCATTAACTCTTTAGTTTGTTCCATGACTATCATCAATTAAATAATGAATAATATGAAAAGCTGTGAAGTTGATTTTTCTCAGTTATCCAAACCATAATCGGAGTCCATGGGATTAAAGAGGCAGTGGCAATGTGGATACAAAATTGGCCAAGAGACAGGAAGCAGAGGATAGTGAAGTAAAGTTGTTGATCAGACTGGTGGGAAGAATACAGTGTTGCTCTCCAGGCATCACTGCTCATCTTGATATATTTGATATATCAATGCCCTGGACTTGGGTATAGCAGGGAAAATGTCAAAGTTTGCAGAAGACAGAACTTAGAATTGTAGTAAACAGTGATAAGCGCCCGCCCAAGTGCCGCCCAAAGTGCTGTCGATGGCCACCGCGGTACTGGACGGTACTTTCGGCGGAGTTTTCATCGCCGAGGTCCCTCGAAGGTCGGCAGGCGGCAAATCAACGATGTACGTTGCCAATCTGGGTGGCAGCGAGCGGGAAGTCTCATTCTCGGCGGCAGAGGCGCTTGCCCAAGTGCCACCAAAGATGGAGTCGGGCCCACGGCGGGTCGAAGAGGTAAAAATAAAAATCATCACCAACAAAAAAAAACATCTGAGGACCTTCAATGGACCCCATCCAGGTAAGTACCTATAAAGAAATAACTTAAAAACATTCCACTTACCGTTTTTACAGGATCTTCTCACTTACCATTCAGGACAGAGCAGCCTGCACTCAGCAGTCCATCGCCGTCCTGCCACTGACTCCAGCCGACTCCCGACCACGCCAATCTGGCATCTCAGCAGGTGGGAGGTCACTTATGTGCATCGGCCATCGGCTGATGTTGGCGGGCGCTTCCCGGCGGCTCTCCTCTCCCGCCCGCTGCAGGCTACGTCAAAAGTGGCACTGGGCAGTTCGAGCAGAGGAACGTCGGAGGCAGTGGGCGGCAGTCGGCTCCAAGGATAGTAGCAGACTTCAGGAGGACATAGACAGACTGGTGAAATGGGCAGACACATGACAGATGAAGTTCAACGCAGAGAAGTGTGAAGTGATACATTTTGGAAGAAAGAATGAGGAGAGGCAATATAATCTAAATGGTGCAATTTTTAAAGGGGGTGCAGGAACAGAGAGATCTGGGGGTTTACATCCACAAGTCTTTGAAGTTGTCAGAACAAGTTGATATGGCTGTTAGAAAAGCATACAGGACCCTGGCCTTTATAAATAGAGGTATAAAGTACAAAAGCAAATAAATTATGCTAATCCTTTTTAAATCCAATATGTCCAATTCTGGGCACCACACTATAGGGCAGAGGTGAAGGCTCTGGAGAGTGTGCATAGAAGATTTACTAGAATGGTGCCAAGGATAAGGGATTTCACTTACATGGATAGACTGGAGAAGCTGGGGTTGTTCTCCTGAGTGCAGAGAAAAGTGAGAGGAGATTTGATAGGGGTGTTCAAAATCATGAGGGGTCTAGACAGTGTAGATAGAGAAACTGTTCCCATTAGCGGAAAGGTCGAGAATCAGAGGACACAAATTGCACATCCCTGTTTGGAGTAAAAATAAAATGGGGAAGGTGGCTCAGCCGTGGCTAACAAGGGAAATTAAAGATAGTGTTAAATCCAAGGAAGAGGCATATAAATTGGCTAGAAAAAGCAGCAAACCTGAAGACTGGGAGAATTTTGTAATACAGCAGAGGAGGACAAAGGGTTTAATTAGGAGGGGGAAAATAGAGTATGAGAGGAAGCTTGCTGGAAACATAAAAACTGACTGCAAAAGCTTCTATAGATATATGAAGAGAAAAAGATTAGTGAACACAAACATAGGTCCCTTGCAGTCAGATTCAGGTAAATTTATAATGGTGAACAAAGAAATGGCGGACCAGTTAAACAAATACTTTGGTTCTGTCTTCACGAAGGAAGACACAAATAACCTTGCGGAAATACTAGGGGACCGATGGTCTAGTGAGAAGGAGGAACTAAAAGATATCCTTATAAAGCGGGAAATTGTGTTAGGAAATTGACGGGATTGAAGGCTGACAAATCCCCGGGGCCTGATAGTCTGCATCACAGAGTACTTAAGGAAGTAGCCCTAGAAATAGTGGATGCATTGGTGATCATTTTCCAACAGTCTATCGACTCTGGATCGGTTCCTATGGACTGGAGGGTAGCTAATGTAACACCACTTTTTAAGAAAATAGAGAGAGAGAAAACGGGTAATTATAGACCAGTTAGCCTGACATCAGTCGTGGGGAAAATGTTAGAATCAATTATTAAAGATGAAATAGCAGCACATTTGGAAAGCAGTGATGGGATCAGTCCAAGTCAGCATGGATTCATGAAAAGGAAATCCTGCTTGACAGATCTTCTAGAATTTTTTGAAGATGTAACTAGTAGAGTGGACAAGGGAGAACCAGTGGATGTGGTGTATTTGAACTTTCAAAAGGCTTTTGACAAGGTCCCACACAAGAGATTGGTGTGCAAAATTAAAGCACATGGTATTGGGGGTAATGGACTGATGTGGATAGAGAATTGGTTGGTAGACAGGAAGCAGAGAGTCGGGATAAACGGGTACTTTTCAGAATGGCAGGCAGTGACTAGTGGGGTGCCGCAGGGCTCAGTGCTGGGACCCCAGGTATTTACAATATACATTAATGACTTGGATGAGGGAATTGAGTGTAATATCTCCAAGTTTGCAGATGACACTAAGCTGGGTGGTGGTGTGAGCTGTGAGGAGGAGGCTAAAATGCTGCAGGGTGACTTGGACAGGTTAGCTGAGTGGGCAAACGCATGGCAGATGCAGTATAATGTGGGTAAATGTGAGGTTATCCACTTTGGTGGCAAAAAACATGAAAGCAGAATATTATCTGAATTGTGGCAGATTAGGAAAATGGGAGGTGCAACGAGACCTGGGTGTCATGGTACATCAGTCATTGAAAGTTGGCATGCAGGTACAGCAGGCAGTGAAGAAGTCAAATGGTATATTGGCCTTCATAGTTAGGGAGTTTGAGTTTAGGAGCAGAAGAGTTGTAGAGGGCCTTAGTGAGGCCTCATCTGGAATATTGTGTTAAGTTTTGGTCTCCTAATCTGAGGAAGGACGTTCTTGCTATTGAGGGAGTGCAGCGAAGGTTCTCCAGACTGATTCCCGGAATGGCAGGACTGACATATGAAGAGAGACTGGATCGATAGGGCTTGTATTCACTCGAGTTTAGAAGGATGAGAGGGGATCTCATAGAAACATATAAAATTCTGAGGAGACTGGACAGGTTAGATGCAGGAAGAATGTTCCTGATGTTGGGGAAGTCCAGAACCAGGGGACATAGTCTTAGGATAAGGGGTAGGCCATTTAGGACTGAGATGAGGAGAAACTTCTTCACTCAGAGAGTTGTTAACCTGTGGAATTCTCTGCCACAGAGAGTTGTTGATGCCAGTTCATTGGATATATTCAAGAGGGAGTTAGATATGGCCCTTACGGCTAAAGGGATCAAGGGGTATGGAAAGAAAGCAGGAAAGGGGTACTGAGGTGAATGATCAGCCATGATCTTATTGAATGGTGGTGCGGGCTCGAAGGGCCGAATGGCCTACTCCTGCACCTATTTTCTATGTTTTTATGTTTCTAAGTTGGCACAGATTGGTTATGTGCCTGGAGAAGCTGGGCTTGTTCTTCTTAGAGCAGAGGACGTTATGGGGCGATTTAACAGGGTGTTCAAAATTATGAAGGGTTTTGATAGAGAAGATAGTGAGAAATCGTTTCCACTGGCAAAAAGGATCAGTAATCAGAGAACACAGATTAAAGGTGATTGACAAAAGAGCCAGAGGTGAGTTGAGGAGAAATTTATTTACGCAGTCAGTAGTTAGGATCTGGAATGCACTGCCTGAAAGGGTGGTGGAAGAAGATTGAATGGTAATTTTCAAAAGGGAACTGGATATATAGATGAAAAGGAAAAAATTACAGGACTATGGGGAAAGGGTGGGGGGAATGGGACTAATTGGGTAGCTCTTTCAAAGAGCCAGCACAGGCATGATGGGCCAAATGGCCTTCTTCTGTGGTGTAAGATTCTATGAAAATGTGTTTATTTGTTTATTTGTTTGTTAAACTGAGTAACTTCCTCATGAAGTTATATGTAACAGTCACTGCACTTCCAATAAAAGTGGTTAAATCTATGAAGTGCTTTGAATCTGTTTATGGTAAAAGATGCTGCATTATTAGTGAATCCCCTGTTGCATTATACATGGCAAGTCAAAGGGGGGAAAATTCAATACCTTAGCGCCTTCAATTAACGCCTGGCAGGGCGCTAACAGGGCATTGAGGCATTAGCGCCACGGCGAGGCTAATGCAGTGACACAAGCCAAACGTGTCCCCCCAACTCCCCATAGTTCCGCCGCTACGAATTAACGCCAGGGACTTCAGCGCTAAGCAGATCGTGACGTCAGTGACCGTGCAACGCTCACTGGGCGCCTGATCTGCAAAATTCATTGTCGCCCCCTGCCTTAGCACCTCGCCCCGACAGCAACAGGGAGCGGAGGCATCAAGCATGTGGATGTCGGCTCCAGAGGCACTACTTAAAGGGGTAATGAGTCGCAGCTGTCAGGTTAGTTCTGTTTCGCTGCTTCCTTGTCAGTTTGATATTGTGCAACAGCTCAATTCAGTCATTTAAAGGTTGTTTAGTCTCCGGAGTGTTGTGGCTATTAAAAATGTGACATTTTTAGTCTCACAACATATTAAAGTGCTACACTAGAAGGAGGATCTGCAGCATCAATGAATCTTCCCTTTAAGAACTGGAAAGAGCCTGTAGCAATGCTGACTTGCGATTAGACTGCACCTGATATTGCTTAGCTCTGTGAGTCTAATGCTATTGAGCTCGGCTATTCGTGCTTGATTTAGCACTCCAATTCTTTCTTTGAGCAATGAGACTTAATTTTGCGTGCAGCGTGATTCATTCGTGGCCGGCGCTAAATCTCAAACTTTTCTAAAGCTACCACTCATTCCTGGGCTATAATGAATTTCTCCCCCAGTCTCACTCTTACCATTAACACCACAAGTGTTTCCTATTGTGCTAGCTCGGAGGAAGGTGTGAGTAGTGGGGATTTGTATTTTCAGCCTAGTTACCATCTTACACGGCAGCTAACTGAATTAACTCTGCAGTGAGCCTTACCCTGAGGTTTGTTTTATTTCAGGTAAAAGCAATTAAGAAATTTGATGCACAGCAGTACAGGAGTGCAGTGGTTATGTTACTAGACCAGTAATCCAGTAGGCCTGGATTTATAATGTGAGTTCAAATCCACCATGTTTGACAATTTGAATTGAGTTTAAAAAGTCTGGAAATATAAAGCTGGCATCAGCTGGATTGTTGATAAAACCCAACTGGTTTACTAATGTTCTTTAGTGGAAGGAAACCTGCTGTCCTTATCTGGTTTGGCCACTACAAGACTCCAGTTCCAGACCAATGTGATTAATTCTGAACTACCCTCTGAAATGACCTCGAAAGGCACTGTATTACATCAAACAGGGCAATTAGAGATGGGCAATAAATGCTGGCCTTTTCATGGATGCTCGCATCCTGAGAATGAATAAAATTAGAAGACATTTGACTTCTGTTGACATTATACATGTGTCAATAGCAGCCTCTCCAATGTGTGCTCTGACTATACAGTGTATAGAATCTTGGGTCAAAAAGAAGTCTACTGGAGGATTGATCTAATATACTCTGGCTTGTTTGTATTTTAGCTGTATTGCCAATTAACGAACAGAAATTATGGACGTTATGCTTGAACTGTAAAATACACTAGTTAGGCCACAGCTGGAGTACTACGTACAGTTCTGGTCACAACATTACAGGAAAGATGTGATTGTACTAGAGAGGGTGCAGAGGAGACTTACGAGGATGTTGCCTGGATTGGAGAATTTTAGCCATGAGGAAAGATTGGATAGGCTGGGTTGTTTTCTTTGGAACAGAGGAGGCTGAGGAGAGACCTTACTGAGGTATATAAAATTATGAGGGGCCGAGATAGAGTAGATAGGAAGGATCTATGCCCCTTAGCAGAGAGATCAATAACCAAAGGGCATAAATTTAAAGGGGCATAAATGGCTGCCTTCTGTGCCATAAATTTCTATGATTCTATGAAAGGAATACATCGCGAGTAGACATGTTCTTATTCATTTATGTAGGATAACCGTGTTAGAAAAATCAATCTGGTATTTGTGTTTCAAATTAATTATTTTATGGTAAAATTGCAATTTTGGCTTTGAGTCATCCCTCACATAAAAATTACCTGAATAAGATGACTGCCAATGGTTATTGAAATTACACTGTAGCAGAGTTGGAAATTACCAATTAACCTTGGTCTCACTCTGGATGCTGAGGATATAGCATGACACACTAAACACTACTGAGGAAAACTAATTTATCCAGCATGTAGAAATGCAATGTATTGACAATTTACTTATTTAAAATATGCAGTACATGTGCTTAACAACTGCTTACAGAATCAGACTTCTGTCTTCAACATAGTACAGTAACAATATTGGGCCTACACATTAATTGGCATCCTCACAAAGGTAATATGACCTCTATAATCTGATGACAGATTGAATGATATCTAGAAATGATTCAGATAAGGTTCTGCCCCTTCGGATAATGACCATCAATCAACGTGTTGATACAAATTTCTTCTCTGCCTATTGTGTTGCAGTCCAGGCTCTGTAATTATTTCAACCGAAGTAGCTAATTCTTATAATTTCTTCGAAAAGCCCTTGCTTTATTTTGAATGGCCTGGTTTGGCTTTGTTTTGCCCTTTAAGGTCTTGAGGTGAAAAGTTAATGGGCTAGAAATTGCGGTCGGAGGCGTACCTCCGGAGTACTCCTCCGACCTGTGAAAGAATTACGAACCTACCCACTGGTGGCCAGGCTCGAAAACTAGCAGTCTCAGGCCTCAAGGCGGAGGGCAGCATAAAGGCCCACCGATCCCAGGGACGCAGGCGGTGCAGAAGCATACCTGGGATCACATGGGCCTAATCCTCATGACAAAGGAGAATTCTATTTCAATCATTTACAAAAGGAATCCCCTAATGAGATACAATGAAATCCCGAAATGTAATAATTATACAATTAACAGAATTTAAATCACCAACCTCAATAAAAATGTCATTTTTTGATAATTTTATACATGATTAATACTATAACCCGGGCCAATGTTTGCAAAAACGCATTTCATACAGTATCGGTGCATCATTTGGGATGTGAAAATATTTAATTGAAGCCTTAGTTATCCCCTTACATTGATGCAAGTAGGCCCTGTGCCTACTTGCATCAACCGTATGACTGGCCAGTCGCTAGGAAAATAGCCCAACTCTGTGCCAGCAATTGCTTTTTCTTGGCCCCCGCAGATGGCCTGTCAATGTATATGTTGACAGGCCACAAGTTCAGGATTTCACACATGCACAAGCGCATGTGGAAATCTTGAACTTGCAGGGCATTTCAACAGCATATTCTGAGAGTACGTCGTCATATGCATCGCAATTTCAGGACCAATGTTTAAGATGCAGGACAATAAATGCATACTGACTTTTGTCTCCAAAAGTACCATCAAATGAATTGTCCAGCCTGGTGCACAAATGTAACATGCAGCACGGAAGACTCACATTTACATCTGAAGTGAACGTACCAAAATCTGATACTGACCATTTACTTCCTCATAATTAACAGCCTAACTTACTCATGGTCACAAGATTCAATTAAGTACCTTATAGAGTGACATCAATCTTCTTTTTTGGGGGTATCTCAAACTTTGGACGAATACCTGAATGAAGTGTACAAATAGAACGATGGTGGTGGACTGGATGGGCACACAGATTGCAAGACGCTCGCTGAAAATGCCTGTTCATGTGGTCGCAACAATCAAGTGAAATTGGTGCTGGCAATGAGACAGGTGTGCAGCCAGTTCTCCCTGCACTGCTAATTGGATGCGGGTCTGTTTGGGAGAGGCAGGAAATCAGGGCTTCACTGATGCCACTTAAAGGCAGACTGCACCTCTTAAAGGGGAGGTCCACTATGACTGCAGGCATCAGGACATGCTGACAACTGGCAGACATGGCAGCAAGAGATGCAGAAATGGACAACCAAATTCTCTGATGCAGTTCTGAAGACCCTTGTACAGATGCTCGACAGGAGTAGGGAGATCCTGATCCCCCTCACGAGGCAGAAAAACGTCGAGACACTATCCATAATGGCAATAGGAAGAGGTGGCTGAAGAGGCAAATGCAAGAAGCTTAGTTCCCAGGGCCTGGCTGTAATGCCGAAAGAAGTTTAATGACCTCACCAGGATTGTCAAGGTAAGAATCCTAGATCTCAGCTCACACCTACACTACCTGCAGCCCAACTACTCACACCGCTCCCCTCCCTCACTTCCTTTCCCTCTCCGACAATCACTGCGCCACATTTCACTCTATCTATTTCTCCTCATATTCACACACACTACACACACTACTCTCGCCATCAAACCTCACTTCTCCACACCTCACATGTTGCACAGAGCATCTGCACAATTTGACTCTGACAGGCATTCTCAAGGCTAACACTAACACATTCCCTTCCTCCTTGCCACCCGCCATATAAGACCCTTAGGCACCCGTTTCACATCCGGAAAATGGCCGCGTGCAATCCAATTATAAGGCCGTTCCCGGTGTGCTTTCAATAGAGATAATTGTGATAATTAGGTAATAATGTTGGGTTGGAAATTGAAGGATTACAATACAAAGTGGATTATCCACAGAATCTTAAGGCTGTGCTTTTTTTTTAATCACTCTCAGGATGTGATTTACTGCCCACCTCTAGTTGCTTGCTAAGAGTAAGTACCTTAAGTAGAGTTATTAGTCCTGAAAAATAGCAAATACTATACTCATAACTTTGAAGACAGCAATAGATCTGGCAGTACTTCCCAGATGGCTAAGTTTTTAATCATACTTTGCAGCATACAACTGAACTGCACAAAGCAGAACGTTGGCCAGGTTTGATCCCTGGTCGCTGTTGAATTAGCTGATCCCGGTCAGGGTGTCAATTCAGTTGCTGCATTTAGTCTCAGTACCCATAGAAAGAGCTTGCATTTATATGGCGCCCTCACATCCCAAAGCACCTCACAACTATTGAATCACTTTTGAAGTGTAGTCACTGTTATAATGTGGGGAAACACAACAGCCAATTTGCGCACAGCCAGGTGGCACAAACAACACTGAGATAAATGACTAGCTAGTTTGTTTTAATAGTGTTGGCTGAGAGATAAATGGTTCAGGACACCAATAGAACTCCCCTGCTCTTCCCCAAATACTGTCATGGTGTCTTTTTATCAACTTGAGAGGGAAGACTTGGTTTAATGCAACATCTGAAAGGTCGCTCATGAGGCAATGGAATACTGCACCCAAATATCAGCCATATTTAGTTCCCAGTGGGGCTTGAACCCACAACCGGCTGAGTCAGAGGGAGGAATGCTACCACAAAGCAAAGGCTGGCACATGGGCTGGTGAAGGGAAAATTCAGCCTGTTCACTGCCGATTATTGCTGGAAAGTGCATGTGTATGAACAAGCACCAGGCTCGCCTGACAGGTCAATACACATGAAAAATTGGCAAGGCACTGGATGGGACGCATGGAACTGTACTCAGCATGAAGCAGGGCCTTGAGGTGAGGAGGGAAAAAATGAGAACGAGCGGAATGTAAAAAAATATCCAAGCAGCAATTGTCACTACTGGCAATTTATGCAGAATCTATTTGTCATTCCTCCTTCTTCCCTCCTTTTGCAGTTGGTTTGTGTGGGAGAGAGATACATACATTAGTGTTATGCATATTTACCTTCACCCCGCCATTCTATGTAATGATATTTTAACTCTGATTTCATTCCCAGTTAAGGAACTATTATGCCATTCAATGTACTTCATTGGCTGTAAAGTGCTTTGAGACATCCGGTGGTCATGAAAGAGGCTATATAAATACAAGTCTTCCTTTCTTCTTTCTTCCTTCCATGTTGTTTCATAATGTGCTTAAAAAACTATTCAAGTTTCCCAAAGATTTTTTTCTATTTCATTAAACCAGCTTTGATGGATGGTATAAACAGCTTTTACTGGAGCTGCTGTATCAGATTATCATATTAATATTGAATGAGTCTATCCATTGTATTTGGATCAAAGGAAATGTGTTTTATGATTTGACAGAAACATGATTATTACGGTTCAGTATCAATATTTTTAAAATAGGCAATGAAGTTATTGACTGGCTGGAAATGTTTAAACAGAATAAACTCATCTTTGGGGACAAATCAGATCCAGGCTGATGTTTTCCTCAAAAATTGGAAAATCTCTCAAGAAGATCTTTATTGTCCTTTCCTAAAAAAGACAGATTCATGTTTATTAATAATCTGTGCTATCTTTTATAGAAGAGAAGTCAGTGAATCTAACAAATGTCTCAATGGACATCATTAGTGGTGCTTCTCAGTTGACTGTTCAGGATGTGAGTTTGAACAACGATTGGACGGATACTTCCATCATGGTCAATTTTTTATTTCTCCTTCCCATCTCCACAGACAACTCATCAAACATTGGCAAACTGACCTCAGGACACATAGGAGAGGAATATTGGAGCTCTAACATCAGATGTTACAGCAACAGTCCAGTATATTATCTATCATGCAGTGTTATTGAATTATGGCCGAGCAATTGGTCTGCGCAGGACCTAATATCTGGAGAGGTTAGGGCCTCAACATTCAGGTGCGGGTGTGGCACGAACTACGCTCCCACCTGTTCAAAAATGGGTGCAGCCCAGTTTTCTAAGGCCTATATTATTTAAACTGTGGTGCTTAAGAATTGGATGCCATCTGGAGTATTGCATTCAATTTGGGGTACCAAGCGACAACTGATGTTAAACTGACAGGGCTATAGGTCTCCATCTCTCCCTTCATATATAATGGAGTGACATTTGCAATTTTCCAATCCAAAGACACAATTCCTGAATCTAGAGCGTTGGAAAATTATGACCAACACATCTGCAATTTCCTCACCGATTTAAAAACTCTGGAATGGAAATAATTCAGACCTGGAGATTTTTCTACCTTAAGTCCTATTATTTTTTCCAGAACCTTCTTTTTCACTGATATCAAATCCACTGAGTTGCTCCCATTGGCTTATTTTTAGGTTCCCTTGTACTGCTGTTATTTTATCCTAGATGTAAGAATGGATATGAATTATTCATTTAACAAGTCTACCATTTCCTTATTGTCCTTTGTAGTCTTGATTGCATCTGCAAAAGCTTCTATAGATATGTGAAGAGAAAAAGATTAGTGAAGACAAACGGAGGTCCCTTGCAGTCAGAATCAGGTGAATTTATAATGGAGAACAAAGAAATGGCAGACCAATTGAACAAATACTTTGGTTCTGTCTTCACGAAGGAAGACACAAATAACCTTCCGGAAATACTAGAGGATCGAGGGTCTAGCAAGAAGGAGGAACTGACGGAAATCCTTATGAGTCAGGAAATTGTGTTAGGGAAATTGATGGGATTGAAGGCCGATAATCCCCAGGGCCTGATAGTCTGCATCCCAGAGTACTTAAGGAAGTGGCCCTAGAAATAGTGGAAGCATTGGTGGTCATTTTCCAACATTCTATAGACTCTGGATCATAAGAACATAAGAACATAAGAACATAAGAATTAGGAACATCTAACCCCCCAAGCCTGCTCCGCCATTCAACAAGATCATGGCTGATCTGGCTGTGGACTCAGCTCCACTTACCCGCCCGCTCCCCATAACCCTTAATTCCCTTATTGGTTAAAAATCTATCTATCTGTGATTTGAATAATTCAATGAGCTAGCCTCAACTGCTTCCTTGGGCAGAGAATGCCACAGATTCGCAACCCTCTGGAAGAAGAAATTCATTCTCAACTCAGTTTTAAATTGGCTCCCTCGTATTTTGAGGCTGTGTCCCCTAGTTCTAGTCTCCCCGACCAGTGGAAACAACCTCTCTGCCTCTATCTTGTCTATCCCTTTCATTATTTTAAATGTTTCTATAAGATCACCCCTCATCCTTCTGAACTCCAACGAGTAAAGACCCAGTCTACTCAATCTATCATCATAAGGTAGCCCCCTCATCTCCGGAATCAGCCTAGTGAATCGCCTCTGTACCCTTTCCAAAGCTAGTATATCCTTCCTTAAGTGAGGTGACCAAAACTGCACACAGTACTCCAGGTGTGGCCTCACCAATACCCTGTACAGTTGCAGCAGGACCTCCCTGCTTTTGTACTCCATCCCTCGCAATGAAGGCCAACATTTCATTCGCCTTCCTGATTACCTGCTGCACCTGCAAACTAACTTTTTGGGATTCATGCACAAGGACTCCCAGGTCCCTCTGCACTGCAGCATGTTGTAATTTCTCTCCATTCAAATAATATTCCCTTTTAATGTTTTTTTTTCCCAAGGTGGATGACCTCACATTTTCCGACATTGTATTCCATCTGCCAAACCTTAGCCCATTCGCTTAACCTATCGAAATCTCTTTGCAGCCTCTCTGTGTCCTCTACACAACCCGCTTTCCCACTAACCTTTGTGTCATCTGCAAATTTTGTTACACTACACTCCATCCCCTCTTCCAGGTCATCTATGTATATTGTAAACAGTTGTGGTCCCAGCACCGACGCCTGTGGTACACCACTAACCACCGATTTCCAACCCGAAAAAGACCCATTTATCCCAACTCTCTGCTTTCTGTTCGCCAGCCAATTCTCGATCCATGCTAATACATTTCCTCTGACTCCACTTACCTTTAACTTCTGCAGTAACCTTTTGTGTGGCACCTTATCGAATGTTTTTTGGAAATCTAAATACCCCACATCCATCGGTACACCTCTATCCACCATGCTCGTTATATCCTCAACGAATTCCAGTAAATTAGTTAAACATGATTTCCCCTTCATGAATCCATGTTGCATCTGCTTGATTGCACTATTCCTATCTAGATGTCCCGCTATTTCTTCCTTAATGATAGCTTCAAGCATTTTCCCCACTACAGATGTTAAACTAACTGGCCTATAGTTACCTGCCTATTTGTCTGCCCCCTTTTTTAAACAGAGGCATTACATTAGCTGCTTTCCAATCCGCTGGTACCTCCCCAGAGTCCAGAGAATTTTGGTAGATTATAACGAATGCATCCGCTATAACTTCCACCATCTCTTTTAATACCCTGGGATGCATTTCATCAGGACCAGGGGACTTGTCTACCTTGAGTCCCATTAGCCTGTCCAGCACTACCTCCCTAGTGATAGTGATTGTCTCAAGATCCTCCCTTGCCACCTTTCCTTGACCAGCAATTTGTGGCATGGTTTTTGTGTCTTCCACTGTGAAGACCAAAGCAAAATAATTGTTTAAGGTCTCAGCCATTTCCACATTTTCCATTATTAAATCCCCCTTCTCATCTTCTAAGGGACCAACATTTACTTTAGTCACTCTCTTCCGTTTTATATATTGGTAAAAGCATTTACTATCTGTTTTTATGTTTTGCGCAAGTTTACTTTTGTAATTTATCTTTCCTTTCTTTATTGCTTTCTTAGTCATTCTTTGCTGTCGTTTAAAATTTTCCCAATCTTCTAGTTTCCCCACTAACCTTGGCCACCTTATATGCATTGGTTTTTAATTTGATGCTATCCTTTATTTCCTTGGTTATCCACGGCTGGTTATCCCTTCTCTTACCGCCCTTCTTTTTCACTGGAATATATTTTTGTTGAGCACTATGAAAGAGCTCCTTAAAAGTCCTCCACTGTTCCTCAATTGTCCCACCGTTTAGTCTGTGTTCCCAGTCTACTTTAGCCAACTTTGCCCTCATCCCACTCTAGTCCCCTTTGTTTAAGCATAGTACGCTCGTTTGAGACACTACTTCCTCACCCTCAATCTGCATTACATATTCAACCATACTGTGATCACTCATTCTGAGAGGATCTTTTACTAGGAGATCGTTTATTATTCCTGTCTCGTTACACAGGACCAGATCCAAAATGGCTTGCTCCCTTGTCGGCTCTGTTACATACTGTTCTAAGAAACAATCCCGTATGCATTCTATGAATTCCTCCTCCAGGCTACCTCCTGCAATTTGATTTGACCAATCGATATGTAGGTTAAAATCCCCCATAACTACTGCCGTTCCTTTTTCACATGCCTCTATTATTCCCTTGATTATTGTCCGCCCCACCGTGAAGTTATTATTTGGGGGCCTATAAACTATGCCCACCAGTGACTATTTCCCCTTACTGTCTCTAATCTCCACCCACAATGATTCAACATTTTGTTCATTAGACCCAATATCGTCTCTCACAACTGCCCTGATATCATCCTTTATTAACAGAGCTACCCCACCTCCTTTCCCTTCTTGTCTATCTTTCCGAAATGTCAGATACCCCTGTATGTTTAATTACCAGTCTTGGCCACCCTGCAGCCACGTTTCTGTAATGGCCACCAAATCATCCCCATTTGTAATGATTTGTGCCGCTTGTGGATCTTAAATGGGTATGGTTTTTATATTAGGAAATTATGAATCATTAATGTTTCAATTCAACTGCCAGCAATCTGTCATGCTTAGTATTTAAGAATCAGTTAATTATCGCACAGTAGCATTTCTACTGCCTCATTAGAGGTGTTCTTGGGAATTTGGGCAGACTATTCTGTCTGGGGATGTGCGACCTTTTAGAGACCTCTTTGCTAACATTATAGGTATGGTATGAAAATAGACACCATAAGATGACCATTACATTTGTCACTATCCTTCAATCCAGATTGTCGCACCTCCGCCAACGAGTCCATAACTCATTACAATTTCTTTCTTCAAACGAAGGTGCTTGGTGATGCTACTTATTGGACTGCCAGTGCATCACACCACAGAGTGACAGGATAAAGGATAGCACCTCACACCAGTACCATTACAGTGCACCATACAAAACAAGGCACTTTCTTATAGGGAGGACACTCACCACAGACTGGTCTCCTGCAGTTCATAGCAATCAGTTCCAAATGACATACGATAAGGTTACGATATTGTGGTTGCATGGTCTGGGAGAGCAAGATGATTAGAAAAACACGGCAAAAAATAAAATTAAATGACACCTTTAAAATAACTAAGTAAAATAGCATACATAATATATAATAAATGAATTTCTTAAAATATACAGCTGATTTTTTTCAATTTATCCTTCTCTAGGACCAGGATAAGTGCAGTAAAAATATATCATATGTGTGTTGCAGCTTGCACCTTTTTTTAACATGCTGTTTGAGAGAGTTGCTTTCCATGAATCTACATTCAAGATTCAACTGACAAGTAAGTTTATGTGGAAGCAAGTTTGGCTGACCCTGGGACACAAACAGAAAGATTTGTGATGGACTGAAGGATGGCCTCAGATTCCCTTGAAGTTGTCTGTGATGAGAAAACAGCCAATGAATTTTCCTGATAGAAAACTGAATTTTGAAAAGAGCTTTGTCCAGTTTTTTTTTTGCATCACCAGGTTTACAGGCAAGTGGTTAAGGCAGCCAATTTGTTTTTGTTGGCGTGGGCCCTCCCCATTGGTATCAAGGGGTAACTGCGACATTTATTTTAATGAGACATTGCAGAGGCTGAACTGTACCAGTAGCAAGTTCTACAGCATCAGGCCCAGATGTCCCTCCATGCCTATGTCCTCAGGGAAGCCATCAGCACTCTTAAAACAAAATGGAGTCATTTTAACTTAACCCGCTTGCCGGGCAACCGATAGGATTGGATCAGCCGCCCGTTTTACACCCAGCCCAATTTTATCAACCATCAAAGTGTCCTGGCCTATAACTATGCCTCAACCAACATCACTAAAGGAGATGGTCGGGTCATTATCACATTGCAGTTTGTGAGAGTTTGCTGTGAGCAAATTAGCTGCTATGTTTCCTACATTACAACAGTCACTACTCTTCAAAAGTACTTGATTGGTTTTAAAGCACTTTGGGACATCATGAGGTTGTGAAAGGTGCTTTATAAATGCAAGTCTTCAACTCCAAAATTTCTTGTTTTAAAAAAAAATTGACAAGTTGAGATAATGTGTAGCATATTTACCATAAGTCAGCGGTGCAGCCTGTCAAATACATTTGTTATTCAGCAATCTCATTTGCCTAAGTTATCCAGCGGAGGGTACTGGGATTGTTACCCCGACTACATATACTCAGAATTATTTGCAATAGCCACAGATGACTTTCAGCTCGTTAAACACTGCATTTTAATTTGTCATGGGGCTGGTTTACACTTTCAATTCTCTGAGCCACTGGGAGTGTAAAAGTGTAACAGTATAATTACATTTTAATATGGCGTCTACATAGGGATGTGCTCCCTTTTCAATTTTGCATTCTGCGGCCTCTGTCGGAATCCCTCTGGAAATCACGAAATCACGGGTGAATGGCAGCAGCAGGGCAGGATGAGGCACGGCGGCAAGATAAATTGAAATGAATTAAATTTAGCAAAGGAACAAAGGAGAGTTGTGAAAAGACAGGCGAACATGTCAGAGAAAGTAAAATGGAAAATTCCGACAGGAGGGATTGCTAAATCGCAATCTTACAGCCCGCTGACAGAAAACCAGGCTTGCCATAGAAAAGAGGGATTGTTATAGAAATGTTGGATGAAATATGAAAGAAACACATCAGCACGGAGGAGAATGTGACTGAAGAACAAATGATACATACACCAGTTGGAAAGGAACCTGTGTACAGGTGGGCGGTTTGCAATCTAATGGAGGCTATCTGATTTAATTTGTTTAATAGATTGTTCAGTGTGTATGCAGCTATTTTCAGCAGTGCCTTGGGAATATTAACTTCAGCTCATCCAAATCTCGGCAGCCCATGTCCTAACTCGCACCAAGTCCCACTCACCCATCACCCCTGTGCTCGCTGACCTACATCGTCTCCCGGTCCGGCAACGCCATAATTTGGAAATTCTCATCCTAGTTTTCAAATCCCTCCATGGCCGCCTCCTTTCCTATCTTTGCAACCTCCTCCAGTCGCACAACCATTCCAGATATCTGCGCTCCAATTCTAGCCTCTTGTGCATCCCCGATTTTAATCACTCCACCGTTGGCAGCTATGCCTTCAGCTGCCTCGTGCCCAAGGTCTGGAATTCCCTCCCTAACTCTCTCCGCCTCTGTTCCTCTCTTTCCTCCTTTGAGACGCTCCTTGAAACCTGCCTCTCATCTGTCCTAATATCTCATTATGTAGCTTGGTGTCAAATTTTGTTTGGTAACACTCCTGTGAAGTGCCTTGGGACATTTTACTTTGTTAAAGGTGCTATATGAATGCAAGATTCTGTTCTTGTTGAATATGCCCAACCATTGGAGTATTACGGTACTTTTACAGTAAGAGTGTCAGAAAAGGTAAATTTCATGACTGAGTGGAGTTAGTCCTCGGGGACCTGGATTCAAATCCAATCCAAACAAATGGAATAAAAGTCTAATTGCTCTGTCAGCTATAATAGTCCTTGCTAGGCCAGTTCAGAGGATTGTTAAGAGCCAACCATGTTGGACTGGAGTCACATATAGGCCAGACTGGGTAAGGACAGCAAGTTTCCTTACTGAAGCAAGTTTCCTCCCTATCTCTGTAATCTCCTCCAGCCCCATAGCCCCCTGAGATGTCTGCACTCCTCTAATTCTGTCCTCTTGAGCATTCCTGATTATAATCGCTCAACCATTGGTGGCTGTGCCTTATGTTGCCTAGGCCCCAAGCTCTGGAACCTCCTGCCTAAACTCCTCCGCCTCTCTACCTCTCTTTCCTCCTTCAAGATGCTCCTTAAAACCTACCTCTTGGTCAAGCTTTTGGTCACCTGCCCTAATTTCTCCTTGTGTGCCTTGGTGTCATATTTTTTGTCTCATAATATTCCTGTAAAGTGCCTTGTGACGTTTCACTACATTGAAGGCGCTATATAAGTATAGGTTGTTGTTATTGTTGAAGGACCAGTTGGGTTTTTATGATAATCCGACAGCTTAATGGTCACTTTTACTGAGACCAGCTTTTTATTTCCAGATTTTTGGAAATGAATTTGAATTCTGCATGGTGTGATTTTAAATTACATTCTCCGGATTATTATTCCAGGCCTCTGGATTACTGGTCCAGCAACATAACTACTACTCTACATACCCCTGAATCAAGTTATTAAACCAACACCGCACCACCGAAATAGGACCTTGGTCCGGCAGTGTATGCCTTTTCCTGTGATTTTGGGACAAGAATCGTTCCAGGTCTATTGAGCACAGGATTTGGTGGAATATATCCAATTATCCTGAGACTGTGCCCACTTGTTCTAGATTCTCCAGCCAGGGGGGACAATGTCTCAGCATCTATCCTGTCAATCCCCCTCAGAATCTGTGGGCTGGATATTCGGTCACGCCTCTGTTGCGGCGTTAATCCAGGCGGAGCGGTAAATTTTAAGCCGGCAAATGTTTTGTGTCTGTCACCGTAAACTTCATCAGCTGGGCCCCGAGTGTGGGGTGGAGCGCTAAGGGAGGCGTTGCACACCTCTTTTAGGGCGCTAGGCTGGCTGAGCAAGCGAAAATCCCGAGCTAAACAGCCGGCCTCGGAGCGTCCTAAGAGAGGCCTTGGCGGGGGAAAAAAAACTGGAAAAAACCCACAAGAAATATTCCCCATAAATAACTCAACATAAATCGCAAATAAGTAATCAATCACACTTACCTGAGGTCGACATTACTTCCCTCTCTGCGGCCGCTACAGCTCGGAACGCCAACTTCCACAGTTCATCACAGCACGGCGCTCTACAGAGCTCTGAGGGTCGGGCGGCAGCCAAATATCGAGCCAGTGCCACACCCAGAGGCGTTGCACACTGGCTCGCCACTTCCGGGCGGTAATGCTCTATGCCCCCTCGAAGCCCACATCGAATGTCCCAGCGGGGCGCTTACCGCCGTCATTGCCATCCCTCCGGGGTGCTAACCGGGACAGCAGAAGACCGAAAATCCAGCACTATATGTTTCACTGAGATCACCTTTAAAATCCAGAGAGTATCGGCCCGATCTACTCAATATGTTTGAAATCCTGGCCAATGACCCTTGCCTGGAAAGGGGACCTGGAGTGTGGGCTGTGGGGGGAGGGGGGAGGTTAAAGGACAGATAAGGATCGAATATGAGTCCCCACCTCCGCCGCACCCCCCCCGCCCCTTGCCTCGCGCAACAATTGGACGGCCCACCGAGCAAAGCACAATCGCGTCTGTGGGGACCGCACCCCAGCGCGGATCAACCCATTCAGGAGCTGGGAGGAGACATAATACCAAAACTGCGCACGCCAAGCAGGGCACTTCTTTCCCGTTTGGGAGTTTGAGTGAAAAAGGGTGCAGTGCATCTTCAGCCAAGTATTCGGAACCCAGGAGAGGGCTCTGAGCTAGTTAGAGTGGGTGAGAGCTCAGATGAACAGGACCCCAAGAAAGAATGCAAAAGGCAGGAGGCAACAGAGCAGAGTAGCACTGGGGTAAGTGTAAACCACAAGGTGATAGGAAGGGACAATATGTATGAATATAAAGGGGCTGCAGGAGGGGTCAAAATGAAAAACCATGGTTTAAAAACTAGTATTAAAACACTCCAACTAAATGCATGCAGCATTCGAAATAAAAGTAAATGAGTTGACGGCACAAATCATTACAAATGGGGATGATTTGGTGGCCATTACAGAAACGTGGTTGCAGGGGGGCCAAGACTGGGAATTAAACATACAGGGTATCTGACAATTTGGAAAGATAGACAAGAAGGGAAAGGAGGTGGGGTAGCTCTGTTAATAAAGGATGATATCAGGGCAGTTGTGAGAGATGATATTGGCTCGAATGAACAAAATGCTGAATCATTGTGGGTGGAGATTAGAGATAGTAAGGGGAAAAAGTCACTGGTGGGCGTAGTTTATAGGCCCCCAAATAATAACTTCACGGTGGGGCGGACAATAATCAAGGGAATAATGGAGGCATGTGAAAAAGGAATGGCAGTAATCGTGGGGGATTTTAACCTACATATCGATTGGTCAAATCAAATCGCATGGGGTAGCCTTGAGGAGGAATTCATAGAATGCATACGGGATTGTTTCTTAGAACAGTATGTTACAGAACCTACAAGGGAGCAAGCTATCTTAGATCTGGTCCTGTGAAATGAGCCAGGAATAATAAGCGATCTCCGAGTAAAAGATCCTCTCGGAATGAGTGATCACAGTATGGTTGAATTTGTAATACAGATTGAGGGTGAGGAAGTAGTGTCTCAAACGAGCATACTATGCTTAAACAAAGGGGACTAGAGTGGGATGAGGGCAGAGTGGGCTAAAGTAGACTGGGAACACAGACTAAACGGTGGCACAATTGAGGAACAGTGGAGGACTTTTAAGGAGCTCTTTCACAGTGCGCAACAAAAATATATTCCAGTGAAAAAGAAGGGCGGTAAGAGAAGGGATAACCAGCCGTGGATAACCAAGGAAATAAAGGAGAGTATCAAATTAAAAACCAATGCATACAAGGTGGCCAAGGTTAGTGGGAAACTAGAAGATTGGGAAAATTTTAAACGACATCAAAGAATGACTAAGAAAGCAATAAAGAAAGGAAAGATAGATTACGAAAGTAAGCTTACGCAAAACAAAAAAACAGATAGTAAAAGCTTTTACCGATATATAAAATGGAAAAGAGTGACTAAAGTAAATGTTGGTCCCTTTGAAGATGAGAAGGGGGATTTAATAATGGGAAATGTGGAAATGGCTGAGACCTTAAACAATTATTTTGTTTCGGTCTTCACAGTGGAAGACACAAAAACCATGCCAAAAATTGCTGGTCACGGGAATGTTGGAAGGGAGGACCTTGGAGATAATCACTATCACTAGGCGGGTAGTGCTGGACAGGCTAATGGGACTCAAGGTAGACAAGTCCCCTGGTCCTGATGAAATGCATCCCAGGGTATTAAAAGAGATGATGAAAGTTATAGCAGATGCATTGGTTATAATCTACCTAAATTCTCTAGACTCTGGGGAGGTACCATCGGATTGGAAAGCAGCTAATGTAATGCCTCTGTTTAAAAAAGGGGGCAGACAAAAGGCAGGTAACTATAGGCCGGTTAGTTTAACATCTGTAGTGGGGAAAATGCTTGAAGCTATCATTAAGGAAGAAATAGCGGGACATCTAGATAGGAATAGTGCAATCAAGCAGATACAACATGGATTCATGAAGGGGAAATCATTTTAACTAATTTACTGGAATTCGTTGAGGATATAATGAGCATGGTGGATAGAGGTGTACCGATGGATGCGGTGTCTTTAGATTTTCAAAAGGCATTCGATAAGGTGCCACACAAAAGGTTACTGCAGAAGATAAAAGTACGCGGAGTCAGAGGAAATCTATTAGCATGGATCGAGAATTGACTGGCTAACAGAAAGGAGAGAGTCGGGATAAATGGGTCCTTTTTGGGTTGGAAATCGGTGGTTAGTGGTGTGCCACAGGGATCGGTGCTTGGACCACAAATGTTTACAATATACATAGATGACCTGGAAGAGGGGACAGAGTGTAGTGTAACAAAATTTGCAGATGACACAAAGATTAGTGGGAAAGCGGGTTGTGTCGAGGACACAGAGAGGCTGCAAAAAGATTTAGATAGGTTAAGCGAACGGGCTAAGGTTAGGCAGATGGAATACAATGTCGGAAAATGTGAGGTCATCCACCTTGGGAAAAAAAACAGTTAAAGGGAATATTATTTGAATGGGGAGAAATTACAACATGCTGCAGTGCAGAGGGACCTGGGGATCCTTGTGCATGAAACTCTTTTTGGATCCTTGTGCATGAATCCCAAAAAGTTAGTTTGCAGGTGCAGCAGGTAATCAGGAAGGCAAATGGAATGTTGGCCTTCATTGCGAGAGGGATGGAGTACAAAAGCAGGGAGGTCCTGCTGCAACTGTACAGGATATTGGTGAGACCGCACCTGGAGTACTGTGTGCGGTTTTGGTCACCTTACTTCAGGAAGGATATACTAGCTTTGGAGGGGGTACAGAGACGATTCACTAAGCTGATAATGGAGATGAGGGGGTTATCTTATGATGATAGATTGAGTAGACTGGGTCTTTACTCATTGGAGTTCAGAAGGATGAGGAGTGATCTTATAGAAACATTTAAAATAATGAAAGGGATAGACAAGATAGAGGCAGAGAGGTTGTTTCCACTGGTCAGGACGACTAAAACTAGGGGGCACAGCCTCAAAATACGGGGGAGCCAATTTAACACCGAGTTGAGAAGGAATTTCTTCTCTCAGAGGGTTGTGAATCTGTGGAATTCTCTACCCAAGGAAGCAGTTGAGGCTAGCGCATTGAATGTATTCAAATCACAGATAGATAGGTTTTTAACCAATAAGGGAATTAAGGGTTATGGGGAGCAAGCGGGTAAGTGGTGCTGAATCCACGGCCAGATCAGCCATGATCTTGTTGAATGGCGGAGCTGGCTTGAGGGGCTAGATGGCCTACTCCTGTTCCTAATTCTTATATTCTTATGTTCTTATGTTGACTTGCATACACGTATTGGGTGGGAAACGTAGCTTGAGGTTATTCAGCAATGCAGTAGCCGGGGGAGGGGAGGGAGGGGGAACTAGAAATTGTATCGGTCAAAGAATTCCCTTTCCCTGCCCCCCAACCATTCAAGCACAATCCATTTCTCTGTAGAAATGAGCTCTGCATTCGGTAAGTGTGTCAACGTGGATGCCACTGGTATGCAGATTGACGCACATTCACAGAAGCAGAACACCACCCACCCTCCTCCATTGCACATAGGAGCAGGAGGAGGCCATTCAGCCTCTCGAGCCTGTTCCACCATTCAACGGGATCATAACCGATATGTATCCTAACTCAATCACCCGCTTTGGCTCAGTCTCCCTTAATATCCTTGACAATTTATGTTACTGGACGAGTAATCCAGAGCCCTGGACTAATGATCCAGAGTCGTGAGTTCAAATCCCACCATGGCAGCCGGGGAATTTAAATTCAGTTAAATAATTACATCTGGAATTTATAAAAAAAGCTAAAAAAACTTGTTCACTAATGTCCTTTAGGGAAGGAAATCTGCCGCCCTTACCTGATCTGGCCTATCTGTGACTCCAGACCCACAGCAATGTGGTTAACTCTCAACTGCCCTCTGAAATGGTCCAGCAAGTCACCCGGTTGTAACAAACTGCTGCAACTCAGTCAGCGCTGTGGGAGCACCTTCACCACATGGACTGCAGCGGTTCAAGGAGATGGCTCACCAGCACCTTCTCAAGGGCAAGTGGGGATGGGCAATAAATGCTGGCCTTGCCAGCGACGCCCATATCCCGTGAACAAATAAAAAAATATGGATAATATATAAAAAAAGGGTTTTTGTAGTGGTAAAGTGGGCCACCTGCTGGAAGCACATGCACTAGCAGCATATGCCATATGGTGCACTCATAAAAGTGAAGCATTCTAGCTGAATGAATGCTATCATTTTGAAATGTAATTTATTTCCAGCCAACATTTTACAGTACTTTAACAACATTTGTATATTAAAATATTTGTTTTGCTTCGAGAAACCTGCAAGGCTTTGTTCTGTCGCTAACCTAATGCAGGTCGTGTCCAATTCTTCATTGAAGGAAACATGAAGCTGTGGCTATATTGCATTGCAATGAAATTCAGATTTGTGCTGTATAACAGCAGAGCTGTATCTGTGCAAATCTGGGAAGATTTGATCGGAATGTTAACTGGTGAATATCTCTAACTTTCACAGCAAAACTTGGCTCAAGGGCCTGACTTGAGGAGTCTGTGAAATGAAAGCAGACTGGCACTGAGAAATCCTCCTGCAAATCTCTAGATTCGGTCACTTCAATCTCTTTCTTTTCAGCAACTTGAACCTTTGCATCAATTTTTAACGTGTGTTTTTTTTTTAAAAGAGACTTTCGAACAACCCTTTTAAAATTGAAGGAGAGAAACATAGAAACATAGAAACATAGAAACACAGAAAATAGGTGCAGGAGTAGGCCATTCGGCCCATAGAGCCTGCACCACCATTCAATAAGATCGTGGCAGATCATTCACCTCAGTACCCCTTTCCTGCTTTCTCTCCATACGCCTTGATCCCTTTAGCCGTAAGGGCCATATCTAACTCTCTCTTGAATATATCCAATGAACTGGCATCAACAACTCTCTGCGGCAGGGAATTCCACAGGTTAACAACTCTCTGAGTGAAGAAGTTTCTCCTCATCTCAGTCCTAAATGGCCTGCCCCTTATCCTAAGACTGTGTCCCCTGGTTCTGGACTTCCCCAACATTGGGAACATTCTTCCTGCATCTAACCTGTCCCGCCGCGTCAGAATCTTATGAGATCCCCTCTCATCCTTCTCAACTCCAGTGTATAAAGGCCCAGTTGATCCAGTCTCTCCTCATATGTCAGTCCAACCATCCCTGGAATCAGTCTGGTGAACCTTCGCTGCACTCCCTCAATAGCAAGAATGTCCTTCCTCAGATTAGGAGACCAAAACTGAACACAATATTCCAGGTGAGGCCTCACCAAGGCTCTGTACAATTGCAGTAAGACCTCCCTGCTCCTATACTCAATTCCCCTTGCAATGAAGGCCAACATGCCATTTGCCTTCTTCACCGCCTGCTGCACCTGCATGCCAACTTTCAATGACTGATGAACCATGACACCCAGGTCTCATTGCACCTCCCCTTTTCCTAATCTGCCGCCATTCAGATAATATTCTGCCTTCGTGTTTTTGCCACCAAAGTGGATAATCTCACATTTAGCCACATTATACTGCATCTGCCATGCATTTGCCCACTCACCTAACCTGTCCAAACCACCCTGCAACCTCTTAGCATCCTCCTCGCAGCTCACACTGCCACCCAGTTTAGTGTCATCTGCAAACTTGGAGATATTACACTCAATTCCTTCATCCAAATCATTAATATATATTGTAAAGAGCTGGGATCCCAGCACTGATCCCTGCGGCACTCCACTAATCACTGCCTCCCATTTCGAAAAGGACCCGTTTATTCTGACTCTCTGCTTCCTGTCTGCCAACCAATTCTCTATCCACGCCAGTACATTACCCCCAATACCATGTGCTTTGATTTTGCACACCAATCTCTTATGTGGGACCTTGTCAAAGGCCTTTTGAAAGTCCAAATACACCACATCCACTGGTTCTCCCTTGTCCACTCTACTAGTTACATCCTCAAAAAATTCCAGACGATTTGTCAAGCATGATTTCCCTTTCATAAATCCATGCTGACTTGGACCAATCCTGTCACTGCTCTGCAAATGCGCTGCTATTTCATCCTTAATAATTGATTCCAACATTTTCCCCACTACTGATGTCAGGCTAACCGGTCCATAATTACCTGTTTTCTCTCTCCCTCCTTTTTTAAAAAGTGGTGTTACATTAGCTACCCTCCAGTCCATAGGAACTGCTCCAGAGTCGATAGACTGTTGGAAAATGATCACCAATGCATCCACTATTTCTAGGGCCACTTCCTTAAGCAGTCTGGGATGCAGAAAATCAGGCCCCGGGGATTTATCAGCCTTCAATCCCATCAATTTCCCCAACACAATTTCCCGCCTAATAAGGATATCCTTCGGTTCCTCATTCTCACTAGACCCTCGGTCCCCTAGTACCTCCGGAAGATTATTTGTGTCTTCCTTCGTGAAGACAGAACCAAAGTATTTGTTCAATTGGTCTGCCATTTCTTTGTTCCCCATTATAAATTCACCTGAGTCCGACTGCAAGGGACCTACGTTTGTCTTCACTAATCTTTTTCTCTTCACATATCTATAGAAGCTTTTGCAGTCGGTTTTTATGTTCCCGGCAAGCTTCCTCTCGTACTCTATTTTCCCCCTCCTATTTAAACCCTTTGACCTCCTCTGCTGAATTCTAAATTTCTCCCTGTCCTCAGGTTTGCTGCTTTTTCTGGCCAATTTATATGCTTCTTCCTTGGATCTAACACTATCCTTAATTTCCCTTGTTAGCCACGGTTGAGCCACCTTCCCTGTTTTGTTTTTACTCCAGACAGGGATGTACACTTGTTGAAGTTCATCCATGTGATCGATAAATGTTTGCCATTGCCTATCCACCGTCAACCCTTTAAGTATCCTTTGCCAGTCTATTTTAGCCAATTCATGCCTCATGCTGTCGAAGTTAGCTTTCCTTAAGTTCAGGACCTTCATTTCTGAATTAACTGTGTCACTCTCCATCTTAATAAAGAATTCTACATATTATTCCCCAAGGGGCCTCGCACAACAAGATTGCTAATTAGTCCCTTCTCATTACACATCGCCCAGTCTAGGATGGCCAGCTCTCTGGTTGGTTCCTCGACATATTGGTCAAGAAAACAATCCCTAATACACTCCAGGAAATCCTCCTCCACCACATTGCTACCAGTTTGGTTAGCCCAATCTATATGTAAATTAAAGTCGCCCATGATAACTGCTGTACCTTTATTGCACACATCCCTTATTTCTTGTTTGATGCTGTCCCCAACCTCACTACTACTGTTTGATGGTCTGTACACAACTCCCACCAGCATTTTCTGCCCTTTCGTATTCCGTAGCTGCACCCATACCGATTCTACATCATCCAAGCCAATGTCCTTCCTTACAATTGCATTGATTTCCTCTTTAACCAGCAACGCCACCCCACCTCCTTTTGCTTTCTGTCTATCTGTTTAAAGAAGGTTAACTGCTTTATCCTGGCCAATGTTTACACTTCAATCAACGTCACTTAAAATAAAAACAGATTATCTGGTCACTGCTGTTTGTGGGAGCTTGCTGTGCACAAATTGGCTGCTGCGTTTCCTACATTACAACAGTTGCTGAACTGGAGAATTTTAGCTATGAGGAAAGATTGGATATGCTGGGGTTCGTTTTCTTTGGAGCAGAGGAGACTTAGGTGTATATAATTATGAGAGGCCTAGATAGATTGCATAGGAAGGATCTATTTCCCTTAGCAAAGAGGTCAACTTCCAGAGGGCATAGATTTAAAGTAATTGGTAAGAGATTTAGGAGGGATTTGAGGAGAAATGTTTTCACCCGGAGGGTAGTGGGGGGTTTGGAACTCACTGCCTGAAATGGGTGGCAGAGGCAGAAACCCTCACCACATTTAAAAAGTACTTGGATGTGCACTTGAAGTGCTGTAACTTACAGGTTTACGGAGCAAGAGCTGAAAAGTGAGATTAGGCTGGATAGCTCTTGGTCGGCCGGCGCGGACACGATGGGCCGAAATCGTCTCTTTCCGTGCTGTAACTTTCTATGATTCTTCTATTCTATGACTACACTTCAAAAGTATTTTGTCGGCTGTAAAGCGCTTAGGGACGTCCTGAGGTCGTGAAAGGCGCCATAGAAATGCAAGGCTTTCTTTCTTTCTTATGCTCAGCATTTGTTAACAGATTGGGCAAAACCGGTGATCTTCATTGTTCTTCATTTGCCTAAGCGTGTACGCAAATTGGTAGCTTTGCAAAATTGCTGAGTTCAGGCAGCAGAGCATGCTGCATGCAGGAGAAGTGGAAATTTGGATGATGTTGTCGTGTGAAGTGCTATACCAAAAAAACACTTGCCCTTGCAAAAGATCATAGCGCTGTGATTTGAAAAGTTGAGCAGCTTCTGGTGGTGTGTCTGGCTGAGCCCGGATTCCCCAGCACGGTGCGACGTTAATTGCAAAGAAGGACATTCCTTTCTCTCCGTCCTATCAGTGTTTTTTTTTAGGAGGCCTTCAGCTAAATGTGCCTGATGAACACACATTCCCAAAAATATGCAGAAAACATCCATAGCTGAATTAAACAATGCGTAGAAATCCATGCTCAGGATTTCAAACTTTGAAAATCACCTGCGGTTCGAATGGCAGTCGGACAAGGATAAGATTTCAATGAGTGAAAAGTAAATGAAGGGACGGATGTCACCAAGTTATTTTTCACAGAAAGGGCGCTCAGCCCATAAAATGGTCTCCCAACAACAACAACTTGTGTTTATGTAGTGCCACTAACATGGTAAAAACGCGCTTACCAGATAGTGGAGACTAAACCTCGAAACATTTAAGAGATAGTTGGACATTATACTAGGGTGGAAGGGAATTGAATGGTCTTTCTGCATAGATGAGGTAAAATGGGCCCAATCGGCTTAACTCATCCATATTTATTTTGCGAAAAGATTTTTTGGAAACATGCTGCGATAAAGGAAGTTATTTTTAGATGAGAAAATTAAATGTCATTTTTATTATTCTGTATTTCGTTTTCCCTTTTTCCTCCAGAACTGCTTTTGCTGGCACTGAGAGCATATGATTATTGCTACATGAAACCGTCCCCATGGCAACCAGACGTGAAAGACCCAATTACTCCAGAATTTCTGCTGTGAGAGAATTCTGTTACAGAATCTGGAGAAACCCCTTCAAAGCACGAGGCTATACAAGGCTTGACAATGAAGGAGATGAACACAGAATTGTGATCCCAAATCACAATTCCAACAAAGATGGCCATTTTGACTCTCCAAGACCTTATCGTGGGAATAAAATCCATACCACCAAGTACAGCCTGTTCAGCTTTATTCCCAAGAATCTGTACGAGCAGTTTCACAGGTGTGTTTTTGTTTTCACTGGTTTTCAACAACAATTACAACTTGCATTTGTATAGCACCTTTAACGTAGTAAAACGTCTCAAGGTGTTTCACAGGAGTGGTAACAAACAAAAGTTGACATCGAGCCACAAAAGGAGATATTAGCGCAGGTGACCAGTTTGGTCAAAGAGGTAGGTTTTAAGGAGTGTCTTAAAGAAGGAAAGAGAGGTCGAGAGACGGAGAGATTTAGGGAGGGAATTCCAGAGCTTGGGGCCCAGGCAATAGAAGGCACAGCCACCAATGGTTGAGCAATTACAATCAGGAATGCTCAAGAGGCCAAAATTAAAGGAGCGCAGACATCTTGGAGGGTTGTGGGGCTTGAGGAGATTACAGAGATAGGAAGGGGTGAGGCCACGGAGGGATTTGAAAGCAAGGATGAGAGTTTTTACACCGAGGCGGTGCTTAACCGGGAGCCAATATAGGTCAGCAAGCACCGGGGTGATGGGTGAACGGCACTTGGTGCGAGTTAGGAAAAGGGCAGCAGAGCTTTGGATGACCTCAAGTTTAGGGAGGGTGGAGTGTTGGTCGATGTTCCAAGAATCTGGTCTCTCATGTTGTGCTCCTTCATTCTGCTGGTAATTTACTTTTACAAAGCATGTGGCCAACACCAGTTACAAATATGATTTTAATTGGAATAAAAAACGGAATTGTTGAAAAGGACAAATTATATAGGAGTCATTTTCACATTCTTCAACAAGCTTGAATGGTTTTTGTTAGTGGTTCAAGGCAAAATGCATCCTGTAATAACCCATTAGTCAAATTTTCCTGCTCATCCTTTCCATGGAAATCCTCTTACATTTCGATAACCAATCACTCCTCATTTCTTACTTCATCTTAGTCTGTTTTTTTTATTGCTCAAACATGGGAATGAAATACAGGTATCACATTTCACCTTGCCCAGGGGCTAATGTGGACAAATAGAATGAGTGTACCTGAGTTGTGTTATGACTTTGTCTGAATAGTGAAAGGGCCAGTATCTGTGTTTAGAGGATTGGTCAGAGCTTTTAGTGATGTAAGCAGCAACAACACATCGAGATTCATTTCCAATTGCCTTGTGGTCTGCCTGAACTGGCAGCTTCTCAACTTTAGCAGCCTGCCTGCTAGTTGAAAGTCCCATGACAGCTAGATGGCCCACTCTAAAGCCTGATGATACATTATTAAAGGCACTGTACCAGTCTGATGATCAAAGCAGCATTGGTGAGACTTCCAAGATCAAGCCTTTGTTACTTCGAGACTTGACTATTCCAACACACTCCTGACTGGCCTCCCAACTTCCACCCTCCATAAAGCTGATTCAAAACTCTGCTGCCCATATCCTAACTCACACTAATTCCCATTCACCCATCACCCCCAGTGCTCGCTGACCTACATTGGCATCCAGTTAAGCAACGCCTTGATTTTAAAATTCTCATCCTTATTTTCAAATTCCTCGCCTCTCCCTATCTCAGTAACCTCCTCCAGCCCCACAACATTCCGAGATATCGGTGCTCCTCCAATTCTGGCCTCTTGAGCATCCCTGATTTTAATCGCTCAACCATTGGTGGCCATGCCTTCAGCTGGGAATTTCCTCCCTAAATCGCTCCACCTCTCTACCTCTCTTTTCTCCTTTAAGATGCTCCTTAAAACAAAGCGTTTGGTCATCTGTCCTAATATATCCTTCTGTGGCTTGATGTCAAATTTTGGGCTACAAATTCAGTATAGCCCGATTTGAGGCGGTGACACTGCCTGGTAGCTGAATTTAGCGGCGGGCAACGTTTACCACCTCCAACCGGGATATTCACTTTTAGCGCCCCAAGAAGGGAAGCGATCCACATGACTCTTAGAGCGCTAACCCTGATTCCTGGGGCACTATCGCGGGAGCACTGCTGAAGATCTGGCGCTAGGAAACCGGCATCCCAGCGCCTAAAGGGGAGGTCAGCTGGACCATCCAAAAACTTAAAGAAAAGCCAAGGCAGCTAAACAACAGTGGCTAGCATCTAGGAGAGATGCATTAATGGGAAAAAAACATCATATTAACTGCCCACCTGCTCCCCCTTGAATATATCGCCCCGGCAGCTTTTCCGTGAACCTGCTTTCCCTGTCGGGAGTAGCACCGGGCGCTATGGCAGGTGAAAGCAGTCAAGTTCGCAACCACGGCGCTGACGGGGCATTGCACACTCGGTGACATCACCAAGTGGGTGGCGCTAGAGTGTGCAGCGCTACCTGTTAGCACCGCTGTTAAACCTCCGCTGAAGGTCGCGGGAGGCATTGACAGCGCGGCACTTGGGCGGTAAGTGCTTAGCGGCTCGTTAGCGCCCCTCAGGTGCTAACGAGTGGCGCTAAGCAAATTAATTTTTAGCCCAATGAATTTACTGGGGCTGCTAAGGCACCCATGGTGTAAATTTGTCGGGGCGATAGTGTAAATCGGGCGATATTGATTCAGCCACACTTTATACATCGCTCCCGATCTTTTTTATTTGCGGGCACCGTTGGCAAGGCAGTCATTTATTGCCCATCTCTACTTGTCCTTGAGCAGGTGGTGCTGAGCCAACTTCTTAAACTGCTGCAGTGAGCATAGCACATGTCAGAGGGCATTCAGGAGTCAACCACATTGCTGTGGGTCTGGAGTCACATATAGGCCAGACCAGCTAAGGACGACAGATTTCCTTCCCCAAAAGACATCATAGAACCAGATGAGTTTTCACGACGATCCGTTATTTTCATGGTCACCATTACTGATAGAAGCTTTTTATTCCAGATTTATTTAACTGAATTTAAATTCCCCAGCTGACGTGGTGGGATTTGAACTCATATCCCTGGATCATTAGTCCAGGCCTCTGGATTATTAATCTCGGTAACATAGCCACTATGCTACCATTCCCATTTCCATTTTCTTTTCCATTAATGGGAGAAATGCATAACAGGCAGCTGATTCAGTGTCGCTCGTTTTACCCGATCACCCAAGGTCAAAACTACGCTCAATCTCTCCTCATCATCATTGACCTCCTGTCAGAGACAGATGAATGGGACTCACCACACAAGTGGCACAAAAATATTGAGAAATGGAGCAACTAAATGACCGCTCAGGAGAAAACACCACAATCTGAGCACAGAGCATAGGGAGCAAGAAGGTGAAGATTATTGCTGTATTCCCACAGTCAGATTGAACCAATGTCAAGTCAGTAGATGCAGCATAACTAGAATCATAGAATCTTATAGCACAGGAGGCCACCATTCAGCCCATCGTGCTTGTGCAGGCTCGTTGTAAGAGCCATCTAATTAGTCCCACTCGCCCTGCAAGTTTTTCCCCATGAGGTATAAATTCCATTTAGAAAGTTATTATGAATCTGCTTCCATCATCCTTTCAGGTCGTGTAGCCCAGATCATAACAACTCGCTGCGTAAAAAAAATTCTCCTCATCTTCCCCCTGATTCTTTTGCTAATCATCTTAAATCTGTGACTTCTTGCTATCGACCCTCCTGCCATGGAAACAGTGTCTCTTTATCTACTCTATCAAAACCCTTCATAACTTTGAACATCGTTATTAAATCTCCCTTTAACCTTCTGGGCTCTAAGGAGAACAATCCCAGCTTCTCTAGTCTGTCTGCATAACTGAAGTTCCTCATCCCTGTTATCATTCTGATAGATCTCCTCTGCACCCTCTCCATGCACCTTTTTAGAATGTAAGAACATAAGGAATAGGAGCAGGAGTCGGCGATTTGGCCCCTCGCGCCTGCTCCGCCATTCAATAAGATCATGGCTGATCTGATCTTGGCCTCAACTCCACTCCCCATAACTTTTGACTCCTGTATAGTTCAAGAATCTGTCTATCTCCGCCTTAAATATATTCAATGACTCAGCTTCCACAGTTCTCTGAGGTAGAGAATTTCAAAGATTCACGACCCTCTGAGAGAAAACATTCCTCCTCATCTCCATTTTAAATGGGCAATTCCTTATTCTGAAACTATGCCCCCTCGTTCTAGATTAACCCACGAATGGAAACATCCTCTCTGCATCTATCCTGTCAAGCCCCCTCAGAATCTTATACATTTCAATAAGATCACTCATTCTTCTAAACTCCAATCAGTATAGGCCCAACCTGCTCAACCTTTTTGTTAGTTCACCTCTTATTGGCCCCAAGTTTCTACATGATTTGCTCCTGATTTTTAGGAGCAACTGGTGTAGAACGGAGTATCTTAGAAATCGGAATTCTCGTCATTTAGTTTGCTCCAGTTCTAGTCAGTTAGAACAGTTTCACTTTGAAACAGAATTTTTTTTTCAAAAGGGGGCGTGTCCGGCCACTTACGCCTGTTTTCAAAGTTTCGTCAGTGAAAACTTACTCCAAACTAACTTAGAATGGAGTAAGTGAAGATTTTTGTACGCTCGAAAAAACCTTGTCTACACTTTAGAAAATCAGGCGTAGGTTACAAATCAGGCGTAGGGAATGGTGGGGGTGGGGCGGTTTAAAGGGAAGTTTACAAACATCAGTTTTACAAATAAAGAGCCATCATCAATAATAAATGATCAATACATCAATAAATCAACCAATAAATCAATCAAAAAAAATTAATAAGAAATAATTTTTTTTTTAAATCAATAAATAAAAAATGTTCTACTTACCGACTGCAGCACCAGGAGCCGTCCAACAGCGTGCTGGGATGCCCCCCCCCCCAGTGTGTCTCTGTCAGTGTCTCTAACTCTCTGTCTGTCTGTCTGTGTGTCTCTCATTCTCTGTCTGTCAGTGTCTGTGTTTCTGACAGCGAGGGGAGGGGGAGGAGGGGGGTAGAGGGAGAGAGGGGGGGAGCAGAGGGAGGGAAGGGGGAGGGATGGGGGAGAAGGGGCAGGGATGGGGGAGAATGGGGAGGGGGGGAGAAGGGGGAGGGGGGGAGAAGGGGATAAAAGGGAGAAGGGGGAGAAAGGAGATGGGGGGGAAAGGAGATGGGGGAAAGGAGATGGGGGGGTGAAGGAGATGGGGGGAGAAGGAGATGAGGGGGAAGGAGATGGGGGGGAAGGAGATGGGGGGGAAGGAGTTGGGGGGAAGGAGATGGGGGGGAAGGAGATTGGGGGGGGGAAGGAGAAGGGGGTGGGAGGCTGAACGGGCTGGGCCAGAGACTTCGGGCAGGGCCCGTCCCCAGCACCAGATTTACAGGTAGGTGGCGTTGGGTTGGGTCGGGGGGGTTGGGAGGGAGGTCGGTTCGGTTCGGGTCGGGGGGAGGGAGGTCAGGTCGGATCCAGTCCGGGGGCGGGGCTAGGGGGGAGTGGGAGTCGGGTCGGGTCGGGTCCGGGGGGGGAGCGGGAGTCGGGTCGGGTCGGGTCCGGTCCGGGGGGGTGGGGGGGGAACCGGGAGTTGGGTCGGGTCCAGTCGGGGGTGGGGGGGGGGAAGCGGGAGTCGGGTCGCGTCCAGTCGGGGGTGGGGGGGGGCAGCAGGAGCGGGGGTCGGGTCGGGTCGGGAGGAAGCAGGAGCTGGGCATAGGAGGAGCCTTATTCACGCAGCCCCAGTGAGGCCATTGGGCCAGGGCTAGGGGCTGTGTGCTTCGGCCCCTCCCACACAGTTTTGGGCGCCTGGAGCTACTGCACTTGCGTGCCCACTGTAGCGCGCATGTGCAGAGGTCCCGGCACTGTTTTCAGCGCAGGGACCTGGCTCCACCCCCTACAGCTCCTGCTGCGCTGCGCCGACGGCCAGAGGACCTGCAGGGAGGTGGAGAATACGGAGATTTTTTTTAGGCGCACTTTGTGGCGCGAAAAACGGGTGTCCAGGTCGGGACTGCGCCGTTCTAGGCGCGGCTCGAAACTTGGGCCCAATCTTTCTACATTCTAATTCATCATTTTAGATAAATTGCTGCTGAATTGCATCCCCGTTACTTACATTTAATTTGCAGGCTGTCGCACTTGTGGGGTTGTATCGCTTAAAGGTCAAAGTGCAAACAAGGGTGTGGTCTCCACCAACCAGCTTACACTTTGTTCAAAGTTTGGTCTGGGATTGTGCGTCAAAGGGGTTAATGTACACAAACCATGACCTTCTGTAAATTTGGATGCTGAAATATTATTAAGTGGAACTATAGCAGAGCGGAATAAACTTAAATGTTGTATTCTTGTTTATTTTGCCTGCTACAGCGTTGCAGCACCAGAGATCTTAGAAACCACCCATTGTGAGTGTGAGAGGCATTGCCGCAGGATTCCCTTTTGCCATTAGTCCAACATTGCAAACATATTTGTTCTGACATTTTCAATGCATAGCACTTTCTTGTAACTGACATACTGGTGTATATATCTTCTATTTGCTAATATTAGTGAAAAGGTCAGCTTGTGTATAAATTAAGGGAATCTATTTTGTACTCATCGTGACGAACAGAGGAAAATATGCCTCATTACATTCCGTTGGCAATGCGGATTAAAAGTTGCTGAGACTGTATAAATTTTCACCACAGCCACTAGAGGTCTCTACAATGTTGTTCTTAACCTGGCTCGTGCTCCAAGCTGTGCATCCGTGGGCTATGTAAATCACGTTTTATCACACTCTGCAGTCACCTTTGTTCCTTTCAGTGAGATTTTTGAGGCTAGTTGGGTGTCAATAAGGATTTGGAATTCAATATCATATGATCAATAAACCATGGGATGATCAACTCGCCCTGCCACAAGAAATCAGCTGAAACCCTTGATGCTTGAAATTGTGCTGTGAGATAATAGCATACAAACATTTAGTGCATTTGTCTGAAGTCACTCTCTCTGCTATTTCAGCAGAGCCATTAGCCTATTTAAAATAAATAAGTTAACGCTTCCACTGAAATACTGCAAAGCAGAATTTCAAAAGAATACATTAGGGTACACTTTCCAAACCACCAGTAAGATTTCACAAGCAACCAGTCAAACGTACCTTAGAGTCAAGTTCAGAGAATGATACAGAAGAGAAGGAGGCCAATCGACCCATTGTGCCTAACTTTGGCAGAGCTATCCAATTAATCCCACTCTCCTACTCTTTCCCCATAGCCCTGAAATATTTTTCCTTTCCAAGTATTTATGCAATTCTCTTTTGAAAGTTACTGTTGAATCTGCTTCCACCGCCCTGTCAAACAGTGCGTTCCAGATCATGCCGTTCAAATATTGTTTAATAAATTCATTTATTTTTAAAACCTTCAACAAGGTCTATTCTTCTTCCCCTTCACTTTCCTCTGATCCCATCCCAATCCCATCTCTTGCTGTGTTTTCACTATTCCCTCTGATCTTCCTCTCTCTGACCCTGCGTAAAAAAAAATGTTTCCTCATGTCACCTCTGGTTCTTTTGCCAATCCTTGTCCTTGATAAAGAAGGAACCTTGCATCTATATACTGGGCCAGATATTGGTGGAGTCATAGAATCATATAGAGTCATTACAGTACAGAAGGAGGCCATGCGGCCCATCGAGTCCAGGCCAGCTTTGTAGAGTAATCCAGTCAGTCCCATTCCCCCGCTCTATCCCCGTCGCCCTGCAAGTTTATTTCCCTCAAGTGCCTAGCCAATTTCCTTTTGAAATCATCGATCGGCTCCGCTTCCACCATCCTCGTAGGCAAAGAGTTCCAGGTCATTACCACTCGCTGTGTAAAAAAGTTCTTCCTCACATTCCCCTGTATCTCTTGCCCAAAATCTTAAATCTGTGTCCCCTGGTCCTTGTACCGTCAGCTAATAGGAACAGCCTTTCTCTGTCTACCTTATACAACCTGGAGCGAGGCATCTCACAGTGTGACCCATTAGTGAGACTTACACTTGCAAGTTTAGGTTTTAAAAACATTTGCCCACAAAGTTGCTTGAAATGTGAGGACAACCGGGCATCAGGGACATTTGGTGACCAGGGCGAGCAACTGTGCAGCTCCTTAGACAATGAGATTAAAAGATTGAGAAATAAGCAGAGGAAGGACTGAGAAGAAGGGTGATTTAGAGTGGGCGAATTCAATGGCAAATCAGGTACAGGAAAAGATATAAAGAGAGGGAATGAAAAATTGGATTAA
Organism: Pristiophorus japonicus; assembly: GCF_044704955.1. Classification (NCBI taxonomy): domain Eukaryota; kingdom Metazoa; phylum Chordata; class Chondrichthyes; family Pristiophoridae; genus Pristiophorus; species Pristiophorus japonicus. The sequence goes on along the minus strand of NC_091986.1, from coordinate 194,067,868 downwards.
GAGAGAGAGAAAATGACAGCGAAAAGAAAAGTAAGTAAAAAATAATGTCAACATTTAGAATTTGACATTTTTAAAACCTCCGAAAACAATTCATAACCTGAAGGAATGAGACCTGGAATTGTTTACTTTCTGGGAAAGTGAGGTTGATTGGCAGTCACTATCACGTTGTTAAATGGTACTCAGGCTGATTACCAGACTTAACTTTCCGTGGCGAGTTTAATAGGCAATTAATTTGCAAATGCAGCAACTTCATGAACCGCCGGGTAAAAGAAAGAAAGACTTGTATTTATATAGCACCTTTCACGACCACCGGACATCTCAAAGCGCTTTTCAGCCAATGAAGTACTTTTGGAGTATAGTCACGGCTATAATGTAGGAAATGCAGCAGCCAACTTGCGCACAGCAAGCTCCCACAAACAGCAATGTGATAATGACCAGATAATCTGTTTTTGTTATGTTGATTGAGAGATAAATATTGGCCAGGACACCGGGGTAACTCCCCTGCTCTTGTTCAAAATAGTGCTGCTGGATCTTTTACGTCCACCTGAGAGCGCAGACGGGGCCACGGTTTAACATCTCATCCGAAAGGCGGCACCTCCGACAGTGCAGCACTCCCACAGCACTGCACTGGAGTGTCAGCCTAGATTTTTGTGCTCAAGTGGGACTTGAACCCACAACCTTCTGACTCAGAAGCAAGTGTGCTACCCACTGAGCCATGGGAAGGTAAGGGCAAAGTACCGTTTCCGCAAAGCAGAGTGAAGCAAATTGGCCAGCAACTCATGCTAGTTCCCAATTGACGGGGTACCTCTTCCTTGCCACAAGTTGCTGGCCAATTTGAGCATTAATAACGACGTTCATCCTTCAGGCGCCATTGTTTTCTCAGCAAAATCTGGCCCATGGTGTCTTTCATCTCCTCGGGAGGCCCCAAAACATTTCACAGCAAAATGAATTACTTTTGAAGCGCAGTCACTGTTACTGTTTAGGTACACACAGCAGCCAATTTGCACACAATGAGGTCCCACAGAACAGTACATTTGCCAAAGGACAAGTTTATTTATGTTGACGCTGCTGGTCAGAGGGTAAAAATACTGATCAGGACACCAGGAGATCATCAAATAGTGTCATAGGATGTTTTACATCCACTTGAATAGGGAAGCAGACCGTTGGTTTAATGACTTATCCAACAGACAGCACCCCCGACAATGTAGTCTTTCCTGGGTATTATGCTGAAATATTAGTCTAGATTATACGTTCAAGCCCTGGAGGGCTTGCACAAACTACCTTCTGACTGTATGGTTAGAGTGCCGCTAACTGAGCCAAACAAACTTGTAACCAACCATTCATACACTCATTTCCCACATTTCAAAGCCTAAATATATTTCAGATTTTAAAGCAAATCTTACAAATGCAATTGAGTAGTTGTCACTTGAAAATGGAGCTGAAGGATAACTAGTTGGAATGGGATTGGAGGTTTTGGATATAGCCAAATACTCTCCGAGCCACATGACTGATCTGGCAGGTTGAGAATATTGTCAATGGATGGCAGCAGATCAGTGTTCTATGGTGGCAATTGTTGAAAATTGGATCGAATCCAATCACCCCTGTTTAAATCTAAGTTACTCATTATTTTAACTAAAAGTAACCACCAGGTTTTAAGTATTCCAAATATTTCATTAATTTCTTCCTTTATTGTTATGTTCGCAGGTGTGCAAATGTCTACTTTTTGTTTTTGGCTCTTCTGAATTGGATACCTGCTGTCGAAGCATTCAGAAAGGATATCACCATGATCCCGCTAATTATAGTTCTGGGTTTGGTCGCAATTAAAGATGCTATTGAAGACTATCGACGATACAGATTTGACAGAGCACTCAACCATCTAGCCACAGAAGTACTGGACAGGTATCTTGCTACAATTATTACAGAGCTTGGGCACCATAATACGATTAAAACACCACAAAATATTTTCAGGTACTTATCAATATGAAATAATAAATTCAAACTTTCAAGGCAAATTTTTTCATCAGAAAACATACAATTATTTATCTGCCAACGTAAGCAGCTCTTCCTATTACAGTTATGTTTTAATAAATGGCTTTTAAATGAAAGAGATTGGCAGCTAGAAATTGCCCCATGGCCCATCCGGCATCATTAACCTTCTCGGCCCGGGTCAGTTAACATCCAGGATGGAAGTCCCACCCCCCCGGTGTGAAATTGCCCCTTTGTGAGGCAGAGCACTTTCTCGGGCGCTCCGACTTGTTTCGGGGGGCGCTCCAGGAGCGGTGACGCGGTGCTGAGGTCGGCGTTACACGGCTGCTCCGCATAGCAATGATGCGCCACAACGCCCCTCCTCTTCATTTAAAGGAGAGGACCGCGGTGGACTCTGCAGCCCCTTTGGTGGGCACCACTGGGCCACCAGGGGCATTTTCGACCGGGCCCGCGGCTCGGCACACAAAAGGCTGCATGATGGCGGCCCGGTCGAAATGAGGGCCGCCATTGTCGGGCTGACTAAAACGTGGCCAACAATAAAACATGGCAGCTCGGGGTGCACACCATCTTCCCTTTAAGAGGTGCCCCGGGTGAATGTCCACGCCCCGCACCAGCCTTTGCATCCCGCGGGGCAATTTCCGACAGTAAGGGGTTGGTGCGCGCACCGATGATGTCATCGCCATGTGCGACCCGGGGCTTAAAATGTGAGGCGCAACGCTAACTGCCAACTGCCCCCAAAATCTCGGGGGTCATTTCAGTCGAGGCGCCACCCGCCCCTGGACAAAAAAGGGTTTGCGCCTCCTTAGCGCCGATCGGCGTTGCTAACGGGGCGCAAAAAAGGGCCAATTTTGGCCCCATAATTAGACATGCTCTTTTGGAAGGTTTGCTGGAGAACATTTCACTATTGTTTGCGGCTTCCTAATGTTAAAGCTTCCACTTTTTAATCCCGGCTCTTTTACGTTTTGTTTGAGATTTGGATTCAGGGACTAAGAAGGAAAAAAGTTGCATTTATATAGCACCTCCTCAGGACACTCCAAATGGCTCCACACCCAATGAGGAAGGACGTGCTTGCTATTGAGGGAGTGCAGCAAAGGTTCACCAGACTGATTCACGGGATGGCAGGACTGACATATGAAGAAAGATTTGATCGACTAGGCTTATAGTCACTGGAATTTAGAAGAATGAGAGGGGATCTCATAGAAACATATAAAATTCTGACAGGTTTGGACAGGTTAAATGCAGGAAGAATGTTCCCGATGTTGGGGAAGTCCAGAACCAGGGGTCACAGTCTAAGGATAAGGGATAAACCATTTAGGTCAGAGATGAGGAGAAACTTCTTCACTCAGAGATTTGTGAACCTGTGGAATTCACTACCACAGAAAGTTGTTGAGGCCAGTTCGTTAGATATATTCAAAAGGGAGTTAGATGTGGCCCTTACGGCTAAAGGGGTCAGGGGTATGGAGAGAAAGCAGGAATGGGGTCCTGAAGTTGCATGATCAGCCATGATCATATTGAATGGTGGTGCAGGCTCGAAGGGCCGAATGGCCTACTCCTGCACCTATTTTCTATGTTTCTATATTTCTATGTCTACATTTGAAGTGCAGTCACTGTTGTTATATAGACAACAAAATCCCACAAACAGCACAAGAAAGAAACAAATCTTTTGGGTTAGATACCAGAATGCTCAGGGCACAGGGTGATCTCCCCTGCACTTCTTCAAATAGTACCCTTGTATCTTTAACGTTCACCCGAACAGGGAGACTGGGCCTCGATTAAATTAACATTTGATCTGAAATACGGCGCCTCCAACACTCCAAGCGCAAAAATTTAGACAGATACTCCATGGAGTGCCGAGGGAGTGCTGCACTGTCGGAGGTGCCGTCTTTCGGATGTGATGTTACGTCTGTCCTCTCATGTAAAAGATCCCATGGCACTGTTTCGAATAAAAGCAGGGGAGTTAACCCCAGTATCTAGGCCAATATTTATCCCTCAGCCGACATCCCTAAAAAACAGATTGGGCCCGGAATTGATGTACGTACTGCCCACTACTGTCCCACACCCCAGTCTCTCTCACCACCCCCCCAGTCTCTTCCCCTCCCCCACAGTGATCTCCCCCCATCCACAGCGATCCCAGGCCGCCCCACAGTGATCTCCCCCCCGCCCCCACAGCGATCTCCCCCCTCCCAATAGTAATCTCCCCCCACACACAGCGATCTCTTCCCCTCCCCCACAGCGATCTCAGGCCACCCCACAGCGATCTCCACCCTGCCCCTCCCCACTCAACCCCCCCCCACAGTGATCTCAGGTCGGCAGTCTTTGGCCTCTCGTTGGTGCCTCTCGGAGGGAGGGGGGGGGGGAGGGGGCGGAGCTTCACAGTAGCATGCGCGTGCGCACAACTTGGGAACCGAAGTTCCGCCCACACACCGCCGGCTGCACTCTGCTCCTGCCTGCTGCACTCCGCTCAGCTTATCGCCGAGAAAAATTCGATGAAATTCCTGTCCACTCAGCCGCTGCGGTACCAGGCGGTAAAAAAATGACGTACCACCCGCGAACCGCTGAAAAATGGGCAGACCATGTGTTTGACCAATTTCGGCCCCATTATCCGGTCATTATTACTTTGCTATTTGTGGGAGCTTGCTGTGTGCAAATTGGCTGCCACGTTTCCCACATTACAACAGTGACTACACTCCAATAGTATTTCATTGGTTGTAAAACGCTTCAGGCCGTCCTGAGGTGGTGAAAGGTGCTATATAAATGCAAGTCTTTCTTTGTTTACTCCCTCAACACTGCGTGTCAACCTAGACAACAAGATAACATGCTCGAGGTACTGGAGTGGGATTTAAACCCACAGACTTCTAAGGAGGGGTGCGAATGCTACAAACTGTGACCTCTTGTGACTAAAGTTAATGATGGTTAGAAAATCTTGCAGGACCCGCTGACCTGAGCACAAGATCTCAGAGGGCTGAGCTCCTAGCCCCAAGTGCAATTTTGCAAAATTACCCCCCTTTGAAGTTTAGTTCAATCCAAATGTCAAGCGATGAGCACAGTGGTCAGTGTGTGTTTCCCCAGACTGCAAGTAATGGAAACATTTTTAAAGTGGAAATGCAATACTCCCTTTCCCCCTCCTACTAGACTCACAAATGCTACAGAAAATAGACATGTAATCACAGTCATCGCAGACACCAAAAAACAGCTGCGTCTTCCATTCCCCCCTCTCCAGCCCATCAACCAGAAGAAAGCATGATTGCCATTTAGTAATTAATTCAATTTTATTCTTTTTAAATCCAAATTTTTACTTAAAGGATATCCTTGTTTCTGTGGCTGCAGTTACTTGCAGCTACTTATCCTGTAAAGGGGAAAAAAAACAGAGCTCCTGCTCAGCAAAAATATTCTAGCTCATTGTACATGCATAATGCTGCAGCAGGCTGGATAGGTTGTATAAGCATACTGCTGTTTTTAAAGTGACAGGCCTATCAAATTATCTCTGTATACTGTTGTTTTTTAAGGGGTATGTCAGCCAGAAATTATCTACATTGAAATGCATTATAATCTCAGAATCAGAGCACTTGTTTATTCGTTCACGGGATGTGGGCATCACTAACCAGGCCAACATTTATTGCCCATCCCTAATTGCCCTTGAGTATTTGGTGGTGAGCCGTCTTCTTGAACCGCAGCAGTCTGTGTGGTGAGTGTACTCCCACAGTGCTGACTTTGTTGTTGTAGTTTGGTACAATTGAGTGGCTTGCTGGGCTATTTCAGGGGAGAGTTAATAGTTCACCACATTGCTGTGGGTCTGGAGTCATATATAGGACATACCGCATAAGGAACATTACTCGAAAGGACATCAGTGAACTACATGGGTTTTTAAGACAATCCAGTAGTTTCATTACTTTTAGATTTATTTAATTAACTGAATTTAAATTCCCCAGCTGCCATGGTGGGATTTGAACTCCCATAGATTATTAGTCTATGTCCTCTGGATTATTAGTCCAATAACATAACCACTATGCTACCGTTCCCCTCTACTGGTGCTCAGTCCATTTACCGAGGGAGTGCTGCACTGTCAGAGGTTCTGTTTTTCAGATGTGACATTAAACCGAGGCCTCGTCTGCCTTCTAAGGTCGACGTAAAAGATCGCATTGCACGATTTTAAAGAAGAGCTGGGATATTTCCCCAGTGTCCTGGCCAATATTTATCCCGCGACCGACATCACTAAAACAGGTTATCTGCTCATGATTGTGTTGCTGTGTGTGGGACCTTGCTGTGCTCAGTTTGGCTGCCGCGTTTTCTGCATTACAACACAGCCAGAAGACTCCTTGGCTGTAAAGAGGATGCCATGAGGTCATGAAAGACACTATAGAAAAGCAATTCTTTATTTTCTTGCTTTTTTTCTCCCCTGCCCAGCTCGCATTCTGTTATTCAAGGATCTAGGCCCGAGGACCTTGGTTGACCCTTACCAACTGATGAAGTTTCAGTGCTCAAATTGTTTGGTTTCCTACAGAAATGGCCAAACGCTGAAGAAAAGAAAAAAAAAATTCCTACTTCACCTCAAGGAATTAGCGGTAAAGTCCAGATATGTTACTGGAGACATCTCACTGATTCAGATGTGGATACAGTATAGAGCCATTGCAAGCATAAGGTTCCTTTGGTACAATACTAGAGAATCCTCAAAAGTATCCTTAACCTCACTGTTCTACAAAGCTTCTATCCACCCGGTGAGGGAAGCTGCACAGATAATCCATCTCTCGCTGTGTGAGCCCTCTGAGCAGATACAGACGCAAGTAAAGAGATGACTCCATGTATCAGGAATTTGTTGTTAGGATGCATTGAGGAAGTTGGGCTTGTTTTGTTTGGCAAATCAATTCCGTTGGAAGCCTGATGCTGGAAAGCTATCCCGCAGGCTCCATAATCCAAACCATGCATTGATGAGCATGTGTCAGCTATGGTAAGCACATTCGCCTCTGAGTCAGAAAGTTGTGGGTTCAAGTCCCACTCCAGAGACTTGAGCACAAAAATCTAGGCTGACACTCCAGCGCAGTGCTGAGGGAGTGCTGCACTGTCGGAGGTGCCGCCTTTTGGATGAGACGTTAAACTGAGGTCCTGTCTGCCCTCTCAGGTTTTCATAGAAGATTACAGAGCATTATTTCAAAGAGTAGAGGGCTTGTCCTAGCCAATATCTGGTCATTATCACATTGCTGTTTGTGGGAGCTTGCTGTGTGCAAATTGGCTGCCGCATTTCCTACATTCCAACAGTGACTACACTTCAAAAATAATTCATTGGCTGTAAAGCGCTATATAAGTTCAAGTCTTTGGGGCCGAAATTGCCCCCCGACTAAGAGTAGCACTTACCGATGTTTAAGATTTTTCTCCGCCCCAATCAATGGGGCTGATCTTGCGCCGATAGTCGCCTCTTTGTCTTCTATTTCCAGTTGGAGTGGTGTTAAGGGGCAGAAGTGTCCTTCGGTCGGGTCGGCCACCCAAACACGTGGTCAGTGCATCGCTGATGATGCAGTGCGGCGCCCCTCCCCTTCAGTTAAAGGGGAGGGCCGCTGCGAGCTCTGCATGGGGCTTAATTAGGTACGCTGGGCCACCAGGGAAGGTTTCAGCCGGGCCAGCAGCCTGGCACCCAAGAGGGGGTTGTTGGGCTACCTGTTGGCGGCCCGGCCGAACCCACGGCCACCATTGTCAGACCTACCTCGGAGTCAGCCCGACAATTCAAATAAAATGGAGGCACCGGTCGTGCGCCCTCCTCTTTAAGGGTGGAGGCGCTGCCCAGGCACACCCAGTTTCCCGCAGGGGAAAGCTGTCGGTGGCACCAACTGGTGGCGGCACTGCTCGCGCGGGGCAATTTCCCACTGAGGTCGGTAAGGGGGTCGGTGTGGAGTCGGCGCGTGCCCAACAGGGCAGCAACACGGGCGGCGTGGAAACCTGTTCCCGCCGCTCCCGGCCCGGAGGCAATTTTGGATGGGTCGGCCCACTCGTCTGCCCCTGGTCGTTGGGGCCTATCCGCTCCATTTCGGCCCCTTTCTTTCTTGTCACATGCCATACAAAGTCCAGTGTGTGTAACAGCAAAGAGGCGAAGGCTGGCCCTGAGTCTTCTGTTATATTGTAAATAGAGCAGCACCCAAAGGAGTTTTCTGGCACTTCAGCCCCAGACAACCAGGTCTGTGTCAGGAACTGCCGCAGCGTCTGCTCAACGTCCTGTATAAATCCAGAGAGTTCATTCAGAATATCATTGGCAAAGCTTCACACGCTTTTTTCCCTCTGCCTATAATGTACCCTATACAACAGTGTGGTCACCAGGACATCTGTCCCTTGCATGCACAACTCTGTAAGTGGAGTTAGCTACTGGGTAGCAATTTGCCAACATATTTGCTCCTCTATTCCCTCCCACTGTTTGGGGATCTATAATACACTCCCAGCAGTGTGATTGCCCCTTTTTTATTTTTCAATTCGACCCGTATGGCCTCAGTTGATGATCCCTCTAACATATCATCCCTCCTCACCGCTGTAATAGCTTCTTTAATAGTACTGCAACCACCACACCACACCTTTTTACCCCCCTCTCTATCTTGTCTAAAAATCCTGTCGCCAGGAACATTGATCTGCCAAACCTGCCCCTCTTTCAGCCAAGTTTCTATAATGATTATACTGTCATACTCCCAAGTGTCTACCTGTGCTCTGGGTAACACGCTTTTTTCCCTCTGCCTATAATGTACGGGTAACGAGGAAGCTGTGACTTGCCTGTTTGTACGTCAATACAATTTGTCCAACCCACAGCGCTCCCTGCAATCCTCGAAGTTTAGTTCATACAATTGCCCTTATTGCAGTTGTCTTTTCTTGCACTTGATATATTCAAACAAAAATAACAGTTGTTTCATCGGCAAATATAATTTTAAAGAAATATATTTTAAAACACATAATCCCAGGTAAAGATTACAGTTTGGCAGTAAAATGAGACACTGTAACTACACTGGACCTCATTATTATATCAGTTTGAAAGCCAGACAAAGAATTCATTACAATGAGAGCCATATTTATTCTCATTACCAGCTCTGTTTACAGTTTCTTGGGGAAGGGGGGGGGGGGGGGGCATTTGAACTTGCTGAACTGCTTTTTGGGGATAATTGTATTCATTTATTATTGAACTCCTGACTTTTAAAGAAAGTATCGTTAAGTGGGGAATTTTTCTCAATAATTGCTGATTTTAAACATGAGACCATTATTTCTGGAGGTCATTATGACAAATGTACTGTAACAGTCTGCAGTGTACAGTGTAGTGTGTCTCTTTCTGCTGAGGTTGCTATGCATTCTGCCTTTCTCAAAAGGATTAATTACTTGAAAATAATAGCTGCAGTCTCCCTGATGGCTCAGCATCTTTATCCAATGAGTCGCACAAACCAGGAAAATCCCATTCATGATCCCAAATCTGTGAGAGTTATCTTAAATACTCTTGGATAAGATGCGGTCATTGCTCAGTCCAGTGCCCCTTCTGTTCTTACTGCCCAGTGCCGGCCTTCCAGTCTGCTCAGCTCATCCGCTGCTGAAACCCTCATCCCTGCCTTTGTTAACTCCAGACTTGACTATTCCAATGCACTCCTGGCCGGCTTTCCATCTTCCTCCTTCCATAAACTTGAGGTCATCCAAAACTCTGCTGCCCGTGTCCTAACTCGCTCCAGGTCTCGTTGACCCATCACCCCTGTGCTCGCTGACCTACATTGGCTCCCGATTAAGCAACGCCTCAATTTTTCTCATCCTCGCTTTCAAATCCCTCCATGGTCTCGCCTCTCCCTATCTCTGTAACCTCTTCCAGTCCTACAACCTTCCGAGATATCTGCGCTCCTCTGATTCTGGTCTCTTGAGCATCCACGATTTTAACCGCTCCACCATTGGCGGCTGTGCCTTCAGCTGCCGAGGTCCTAAGCTCTGGAATTCCCTCCCTAAACCTCTCCACCTTTCTACCTATCTTTCCTCCTCTAAGACGTTCCTTAAAACTTACCTCTTTGACCAAGCTTTTGGTCATCTGTCCTAATATCTCCTTATGTGACTCGGTGTCAAATTCTGCTAGATAACACTCCTGTGAAGTGTCTGGGGACATCTTATTACATTAAAGGCGCTATATAAACGCAGGTTGTTGTAGCTCCTGTCATTTATGGAGTGCTTCTTCCCCTTTAATTCCATCTCCGCCTCTTTGATGCTGCATCTGCAGTCCCACTGCAACACTGCAGAATTTCACTGAGAACCAGTGGTAGGCTATGTGTTGGGTTTCCCATCGGGAGCCCAGTCTGCACATTCGATGACCCTTGAAGCAGGGAAATGGGTCGGGGTTACAGCAGGATCGGAGAGGCTGGCAGAAGTCCCATCTCGCTGATATTCTTCCACCAAGAGGATAGTCCCAGCCCTGGTCTCCTGCTCACATCACTCTGATTCCCGTTCTCCCACTCATATCTCTTTGATTCACAGCGCTGCATTCTCTTCCCCTTGCTGTAACTTCACCCCTAACTCCAACTCTCCTCCAACGTACCCATTTCCTCAGGTTGCGGGGGTGTGGGTGGGGGTCGCCGAAGTTGCACGGCGGATTCCCGATGGGATTCCCACTGCAGACCCAGTTGAGGCAGCTGTGCAGTTAATGGGACTGAAGGGCCCCAAAGATCAGGAAATCAGCAGATTAGAAGGCCTCACTTAAGCTTCCCCTCCACACAGAATCTCCTGTGCGCTCTTAGTCATGTTTATGAGAAATGTTCATAAGATAGGCTATGAACTGAGCAGTTCAAGCAACCAATGCATCAGTAACTTGTTTGATGCATTGGTAGACAACCAATTGACTGATGTTATAGACATCCCAGGGTGCAGGGACATCCTGGACTGGTCCAGATCTGGGGCAACCATATGTGACACCATTCCTATACAGCCTCGCAAGATAAACACCATGATTTAGAGCTGTACTCATTGCTCAGGTTAAGATACAGTGGCTTTCTTTGTAAATACCGGGTACCTGTGGTTCGGTATTGGACAGTTCTTTTGGTGTTTGATTAACCTCTCCTCCCTGTACTGCTCCTCCACACAGCACATGAAGTAATGAATGTAAAGAAAGATCTTGCATTTAGGTGGCACCTTTCACATCCTTAGGACAACGCAAAATGCTTCACAGCCAATGAAGTACTTTTGAAGTGCGGTCAATGTTGTAATGTAGGAAACATAGCATCCAATTTGCGTTCAGCAAGGTTCTACATGAAGCAAATAAATTAAATGATCAGATAATCCATTTTTTGTGGTATTGGATGAGAAATAAATGTTGGCTAAGACACTGGGAGAACTCCTCTGCTCTTCTTCAAGTAAAAGAAAGACTTGTATTTATATAGCGCCATTCACAACCACCGGACATCTCAAAGCGCTTTACAGCCAATGAAGTACTTTTGGAGTGTGGTCACTGTTGTAATGTGGGAAACACAGCAGCTAATTTGTGCACAGCAAGCTCCCACAAACAGCAATGTGATAATGACCAGATAATCTGTTTTGTTATGTTGATTGAGGGATAAATATTGGTCAGGACAAGTAGTGCGATCAGATATTTTACATCCACCTGAGAGGACATTTATGGCCTTGCTTTAACGTCTCATCAAAAAGAATGTCACCTTCAACTGTACTCCTCAGTATTGCAGCCTAGATTACATACTCAAGTCTCTGGAGAGGGGACCGGGCTTAATGTACAACTGTCTGACTCAGAGCTGAGGTGCTATCACTGAGCCAATGCTGAGATGCAGCTGAGTGGGAGCTCAGCCAAATCATCGCCCCTAACAATGCCATAAACATTACTCCCAGCAATGAAGCATATGAAGATAGGAACAGCAGTAAGCAATTCAGCCCCTCGAGCCTATTATTCCATTTAGTTAGATCATGCTGATCTGTATCTTAATTCAATCTACCCACCTTGGTTCCGTAACCTTTATACCCTAACCTAACAAATAACTATCAATCTCAGTTTTGAAATTTTCAATTGACCCCCAGCCTCAACAGCTTTTTGGGGAGAGTTCCACATTTCCACTACCCTTAGTATGAAGAAGTGCTTCGTGACAGCACCTCAGAACAGCCTAGCTCTAAATTTAAGGTTATGCCCCCTTGTTCTGGACTGTCCCACCAAAGGAGTACATTCTTGCTATCTACCCTACCAATTCTTTTAATCATCTTAAACGACTCAATTAGACCACCCCTTAATCTTCTATACTCAAGGGAATACAAGCTGAGTCTATGCAAAATTATAGCAATTACAATATCCTCTGAAGACTCTCTAATTCAGTACAACCCTTTCAGCAGCCAACTAGTGTTACTGAACGTCTCTTATGTATGGTGTTCTTAGCAAGAGGTCAGCCACAGGTGGCAACAGAGAGAAGTTAACATTGGCATGACAACAGTATTAGATTCAAGTTGCATATAGCACGAAATATTTGGGCAGCAACTTCCATCCATCAGCCTTACTTGTGAGGATTTGGTAAAATTCTCATCCTTGGCCTCGCCCCTCCCTATCTCTGTAATCTCCTCCAGCCCCACAACCCCCTGCACTCCTCTAATTCTGCCCTCTTGAGCATCCCTGATTATAATTACTCAACCATTGGTAGCCATGCCTTCTGTTGCCGAGGCCCCAAGCTCTGGAACTCCCTGCCTACACGTCTCCGTCTCTCCATCTCTCTTTCCTCCTTCAAGGCACCCCTTAAAATCTATCTCTTTGACCAAGCTGCGCTAATGTCAACTTATGCGGCTCGGTGTCAAATTTTTTGTCTTATATTTAATACTCCTGTGAAGCGCCTTGGGACATTTCACTACGTTAAAGGCGCTATATAAATACAAGTGGTTGTTGTTGTTGAATGCTCACTGATCCAATTTCCTCTTCTGGCTGGCCCGAATACACCCCAAAACAACCAAGAAAATCAAGGCTTAAGAGTCATTTGAAACAGTCAATTATGGTGGATGTAGTATAAATTGTCAATTTTGTTGCAAAGTATCTTGCCTGAGCTTTTACTTTCATGTATTATTTTATTTGTAATGAAATGCAGAATAATAATTTAGTTTGTATAAGTTGGTTGAATGATTTGATATTTTCCACCATCCAGTCCAATAGAAAATGGAGTGGGAACTCTACATATTCTCCAGTAAACAATCTACCTGGATCAGTTTACTTTCTGGACCAGGACCATGCCAAATCAGTGTGTTAGAGAGTAAAAAAAACACAGTTTCCAGTTTGGAAGGGACGCAGTTTACTTACTGAAGTTAACACTAATCTGTTCACAAAAAGAAAAGATTTTGGAAAACTCCAAACTGTAATATCAGGTTTCCAGCTTTCCGCAACTCATCCCAAGTCTGTGTCTCTTGATCAGCCATGATCATATTGAATGGTGCTGCAGGCTTGAAGGGCCAAATGGCCTACTCCTGCACCTATTTTCTATGTTTCTATGTTTCTCTTCTACCAATTATTTGCCAAAACACCAATGCCAAGCCTCTCCTGATCTGCTTTTTCTCACCCAGCAGCCTCCCATTCCTTTCCAGCCTGAACCCCCACCCATATCCCCCACTTCTTCCCTTACCTGTGCATGCCCCTGGACTACTTCTCCCCTCACCCAATCTTGGTAACCACCTCTGACCCACTAGATGTTGGCTGCCACCTTGTTCCATATCTTGGTCTTTAAAATTGGTAAGATGTTAAAATATGAAGTAAATTAGGAAAATATTCATTCTCTAATGTCCACCCAAGACCTACCCCGAGTTTCTCATCGAGATATCCCTCACTCCTTTCCTCCCCCAGCCTTCTCATCTTCGGTGATTTTAATCTCCATCTCAATACACCTTGCCCGCTATCCTCTGAGTTCATTGCCCTCCTGTCCTCCCTTAACTGTTCCCTTCATAGAAAATCTTCGACCCATATTCATGGCCACCTCCTCGACCTTGCCTTCTCACGTTGCCTCTCTACTCCCATTGTCTGGCCGAGATGTCTGCGCTCCTCTAATGCTGCCCTCTTTAGAACCCTTGATTATAATCGCGCATCCATCCGTGCCTTCTGTTGCCTAGACCCTAAGTATTGTGTTCCTAACACAGATGAGGTTGCACACAGGGAGGGTAAAGTAACAGGACACTCCAGAGTGAGGAACAGGCCTTAGGGGCCGGCTTATATACAGTACTCCCAAGGGATGCTGGGATCCCTTGGGACTTCAGGGGATGAGCTCCCTGGTGGTGGAATATGGGAGTGCATGCTTTACAGATACACAACATCACTGCCCCCCCCAAAGTCAAAGTGAAAACTATTTACAAGGTGAGGCGGTCGGGAGCCTTTCTTTCCCTGGTGGATCGCCTCGGTACAAATGTCTGTTCTGGTGTGTTGGCTGTGCCCTCACTGGGCTGGTGTGTTGTTGGCCCTGCAGGGCTGCTGGGTGAGCCTGGCCTTGCTGGGCTGTTGTGCATGATGGGTTCGATTTCCTGGTCCGGCGTGGTGTCGTTGATCCTTTGGGTGTGTGTTGTGGGCTCGAAAAAGGTGGTGTCTGCTGTGGGTTGTTCAGGGCAGTCTGTGAACCGCAGCCTCGTTTGGTCCAGGTGCTTTCTGCAAATTTGTCCATTGTCTAGTTTGACTACAACAACCTATTCCCTTCTTTAGCTATCACCGTGCCCGCGATCCACTTGTGACCATGTCCATAGTTTAGCACATACACAGGGTCACTCATATCAATTTCCCGTGACACAGTGGCGCGACCATCGTTTACATTTTGTTGCTGCCGCCTACTCTCTACCTGATCATGCAGGTTGGGGTGAACCAGCAAGAGTTTGGTTTTAAGTGTCCTTTTCATGAGTAGCTCAGCCGGGGGCACCCCTGTGAGCGGGTGGGGTCTCGTGAGGTAGCTGAGCAGTACTCGGGACAGGCGGGTTTGGAGTGAGCCTTCTGTGACTCGTTTAAGGCTCTGTTTGATGGTTTGTACTGCCCGCTCTGCCTACCCATTGGAGGGTGGTTTAAACGGGGCGGAGGTGACATGTTTGATCCCATTGCAGGTCATGAATTCTTTAAATTCGGCACTGGTGAAACATGGCCCGTTGTCACTGACCAGTATGTCAGGCAGGCCGTGGGTGGCAAACATGGCCCTCAGGCTTTCAATGGTGGTGGTGGCGGTGCTTCCCGACATTATTTCACACTCAATCCATTTTGAAAAATCATCCACCACCACCAGGAACATTTTACCGAGAAACAGGCCCACATAGTCGACATGGATCCTCGACCATGGTCTGGAGGGTCAGGGCCACAAACTTAGTGGTGCCCCTCTGGGCGCGTTGCTCAATGAGCACACATGCTGCATTGCCGTACACAGGACCCTAAGTCAGAGTCGATACCGGGCCACCACACGTGGGATCTGGCTATCGCTTTCATCATTACTATACCCGGGTGTGTGCTGTGGAGATCCGAGATGAACGTCTCCCTGCCCTTTTTTGGTAGCACTACGCAGTTACTCCACAACAGGCAGTCTGCCTGAATGGACAGCTCATCCTTTCGCCGCTGGAACGGCTTGATTGGCTCTTGCATTTCAATGGGGATGCTGGCCCAGCTCCCATGCAGTACACAGTTTTTTACAAGGGACAGCAGAGGATCTTGGCTGGTCCAAGTCCTAATCTGGCGGGCTGTGACAGGTGATTTATCATTTTCAAACACTTCCATGACCATCAACAAGTCTGCAGGCTGCGCCACCATCTATAAGTTTGCAGGCTGCGCCATTTCCACCCCCGTGGTGGGCAATGGTAGCCGACTGAGAGCATCGGCACAGTTCTCGGTGCCTGGCCTGTGGCAGATGGTATAGTTATATGCTGATCGCGTGAGTGCCCACCTTTGTATGCGGGCTGAGGCATTAGTATTTATCCCCTTGTTTTCAGCGAACAGGGATGTGAGGGGCTTGTGATCGGTTTACAGCTCAAATTTAAGGCCAAACAGGAACTGATGCATTTTCTTTACCCCGAACACACACGCTAATGCCTCTTTCTCAATCATGCTGTCGGCCTTCTCGGCCTTAGACAAGCTCCTGGACGCATAGACGACAGGTTGCAACTTCCCCGCAACGTTAGCTTGTTGTAATACACACCCGACTCCTTACGACGACGCGTCACATGCTAGCACAAGTCTTTTACACGGATTATAGAATACAAGCTGCTTGTTTGAGCATAAAATGTTTCTGGCTTTCTCAAAAGCAATTCCTTGTTTTTTTTCCCCACACCCAGTTCTCACCTTTGCGCAATAACACATGTAGGGGCTCTACGAGGGCGCTTAACACCGGTAGGAAGTTACCAAAATAGTTGAAGAGTCCCAGGAACAACCGCAGCTCCGTGACGTTCTGTGCCTGGGCGCATTCCTGATAGCCTCTGTGTTGGCATCTGTGGGCCGAATGCAGTCCGCCGCGATCTTTCGCCCCAAAAACACCAATTCTGTTGCCATGAAGACGCATTTCGACCTCTTCAGCCCCTACGCGATCCAGTCGCTGGAGGACCTCCTCCAGGTTTTGTAGGTGCTTGGCGGTGTCGTGACCCGTGACCAATATGTCGTCCTGAAAGACTACCGTGTGTGGTACCGACTTGAGTAGGCTCTCCATGTTTCTCTGGTAGATCGCTGCAGCCGGCCGAATTCAAAATGGGCATCTGTTGTAGATGAACAGTCCCTTGTGAATGTTGATGCAGGTGAGGCCCTTCGAAGACTCCTCCAGCTCTTGCGTCATGTAGGCCGAAGTCAGGTCGAGCTTGGTGAACGTTTTGCCTCCTGCCAGCGTCGCAAATAAGTCGTCTGCCTTAGGTAGCGGGTATTGGTCCTGTAGCGAGAAACGATTAATTGTTACTTTATAATCGTCGCAAATCCTGATTGTGCCATCACATTTAAGTACTGGAAATCGGGCTGGCCCACTCGCTGAATTCCACTGGGGAGATGATGCCCTCGCGTTGCAGCCTGTCCAGCTCGATTTCCACTCTCTCCCTCATCATGTGAGGTACCGTTCGCGCCTTGTGGTGAAAGGGTCGTGCCTCTGGGACCAAGTGGATCCACACCTTCACCCCGGAAAAGTTTCCAATGCCTGGCTCAAAAAGGGAAGGAAATTTGTTAAGAACCTGGGTACATGAGGCCTCATCGACATGTGATAGCGCTCGGATGTCATCGCAGTTCCAGCGGATTTTGCCCAGCCAGCTCCTTCCAAGCAGTTTGGGGCCATCACCCGGGACAATCCTGAATGGTAGTTCGTGCACCATGCCCTCGTAGGTGACCTTGACCATGGCGCCGCCCAGGACAGTGATAAGCTCTTTGGTCTATGTTCTCAGTTTCGTGTGGGTGGGGCTCAGATCTGGTCTGAATGCCTTGTTGCACCACAGTCTCTCAAATGTCTTTTTACTCATGATGGATTGGCTAGCACCAGTGTCCAGTTCCATGGCTATGGGTAAGCCATTCAATTTTACATTTAGCATTATAGGTGGACATTTCATTGAAAATGTGTGCATCCCGTGTACTTCAGGTAGCCATCAAACTCACATTGTCCTGCAAGTCGCCTTAGCTCGGCAACGTAGATCGCCACTTCCTGACCTTCAGATCACTGGCACGTGTAGAACCGATTCCTCACCATCAGCACACTTTCACTCGGGTTAAAATGCTCCCGAACCAGTGTACACAGCTCATCATATAACTTATCTGTGGGTTTCACCGGAGCCAGAAGATTCTTCATGAGGCTGTAGGTCGGTGCCCCGTGGACTGTGAGGAGGACCGCTCTCCTTTTTGCAGCGCTTCCTTCTCCATCCAGATCATTGGCTACAAAGTACTGGTCTAGCTGTTCGACATAAGCTTCCCAGTCCTCACCCTCCGAGAACTTCTCCAGGATGCCCACAGTTTGCTGCATCTTTGCATTGGATTCGTATTCTCGTCGCCAGTTATTGTGTTCCTAACACAGATGAGGCTACACAGAGGGAGGTTAAAGTAACAGTGACCTCAGTCTTTAAAAAGACACTCCAGAGTGAGGAACAGGCCTTAGGGGCCGGCTTATATATAGTGCTCCCAAGGGATGCTGGGATCCTTTGGGACTTCAGGGGATCAGCTCCCTGGTGGCGGAACATGGGAGTGCATGCTTTACAGATATACAACACTAAGCTAGGTCGGTGAATGGAGCGTGGGCAGGTATAGCAGGAGCGGCGAGATTGGGGCGAAGGAGCGGCGAGAGATTGTAGAGGGACGTGATCGGGGCCCAGGAGAGGCGTGAGTTCGGGGCCCAAGAGAGGCGAGCGTCCAGGGGCAGCACGGGTCAGCCCTCACGGCGATATGTGTGCACACTAGGTCCATGCAGCAGAGCTGGTCTCCAGTCGTCTTGGTTAACCCTTGCTATTGGACCAAGACCTAGCTCTGTCAAGCCTGTATGGTGGCTGATGTGCAACGGTCACCACACATTAAAAAAAATCCAAGCACAGGCATCTTCCACCCTTCAAGATTTAGTTCGGACCTGGAATTTTAGGTCCTTCATTGAAACACCTGTGAACTTTTTGACGTGGAAGCAAGTCATCCTCGATTCGAGGGACTGCCTTTGGTGATGATGATGAAGAAGCTCTGGAATTCCCTGCCTAAACCTCCCTGCCTCTCTACCTCACTCTCCTCATACAAGACACTCCTTAAAATCTCCCTGTTTGACCAAACTTTTGGTCACCTGCCCTAATTTCTCCTTATGCGGCTCGTGTCAAATGCTTTTAGCTCATAATACTCCTGTGAAGCACCTTGGGACATTTCACTACGTTAAAGGTGTTGTCTCAATCACAGACAAAGCCATCTCTAATCACTTCCTTCTATCCCTCACGCCTCACAACACCGTTGAAGGTTGGCATGCAGGTACTGCAGGCGGTGAAGAAGGCAAATGGTATGTTGGCCTTCAGAGCTAGGGGATTTGAGTATAGGAGCAGGGAGGTCTTACTGCAGTTGTACAGGGCCTTGGTGAGGCCTCACCTGGAATATTGTGTTCAGTTTTGGTCTCCTAATCTGAGGAAGGACGTTCTTGCTATTGAGGGAGTGCAGTGAAGGGTCACCAGACTGATTCCAGGGATGGCAGGACTGTAATATGAGAAGAGACTGGATCGACTGGGCCTTTATATACTGGAGTTGAGAAGGATGAGAGGAGATCTCATAGAAACATATAAAATTCTGACGGGACTGGACAGGTTAGATGCAGGAAGAATGTTCCCCATGTTGGGGAATCCAGAAGCAGGGGACACAGTCTAAGAATAAGGGGTAAGCCATTTCGGACTGAGATGAAGAGAAACTTCTTCACTCAGAGAGTTGTTAACCTGTGGAATTCCTTACCGCAGAGAGTTGTTGATGCCAGTTCATTGGATATATTCAAGAGAGAGTTTGATATGGCCCTCACGGCTAAAGGGATCAAGGGTAATGGAGAGAAAGCAGGAAGCGGGTACTGAGGTGAAAGATCAGCCATGATATTATTGAATGGTGGTGCAGACTCGAAGGGCCAAATGGCCTACCCCTGCACCTATTTTTTATGTTTCTATGTTTCTATGTTCTCCATTTCCCCTTCCAACCCACTTCCTTTTGTGACCTTACCTGAAAAGCTCTCCCCTGTCATTTACAATGGCACTTTCAAACCCCGAGCTGTCTATTATAGTTGTGGCTGGGTAGCAATAGGGAGGCACCTGCTGATCAGAAATGTGCCTGGAAAATAGCGACCGGCAGTTGAAAATTTGCCCAAGGCTCACCCAATACAATTGTCAGGAGGGTCTGCAAGTGGGCAGTGAGAGGCTTAGCAAGCGGATCTTAAAGGGACCAATGCAGGTTGCTCGCAAAAAGACCCAAGAAACTTAGGGGTCGAAATTGCCCTGCGTCCTTTCTGGAGGCGGTAACCTTCCGGGGCCAAAACATTTCTCGGCCCTTCCTCCCCTCAACGGAGGCGGAGCGCTATTGGAGGCTCTGCGCGTCCATGAAGGGGCGCACCTGGGGCCAGCGCCTCGCTGCAGAGCGATTTTGTGCCTGCTTCGGGCTGACCTCAAGGAGTGTATGATAGAACACAAGAACAGAAGAATATAAGAATATAAGAACATAAGAAAGAGGAGCAAGAGTAGGCCATTCGGCCCCTCGAGCCTGCTCCACCATTCAATAAGATCATGGCTGTAATGTATGCACCTGTGAGTATGCTCACAGATTTGTAGAGCTGCTGAGTTGTGAGTGGCTTAGCCAGTCACATGATGTTAACAAGGCGTTCAGGGGGTCCACAATGAAGCAGGTAGTTGTGAGCCCGGTGGATGAACTGGTATTGTGTAGTGTGATTGTTAAATCTTTCCTAATAAACCAACTAGTTCTTAATAGCAATGTGTCCCTATGAATTCTTAAGCAAAGAACCCATGAAGCAAATACATTACAATGGCTGATCTGATTTTGGCCTCAACTCCACTTTCCTGCCTGTTCCCATAACCCTTGGGCAGCTCAGTTTGTGTTACAGCCCATTGGCTGGATTTTGCGGTTTGGATTTTGACTCTGTCTAAATAATACAAAACCCTCTGTTACATTCAGGCACAATATCTCCAGCTGGTAGCACACAGCAGAATGTTAGAGTTAAGACTAGAGATCATTTTTTCTTCATGTGCGAAATGAAATTGTTGTTGATTTATAATGAATTTAGTAAAATCATTCTTCTTTCATCTTGCACGTAGAGAAATATACACCTATGTACCTTCCCGTAGTAGTTCTAGTGTGGTCAGACAATGAGCAGCTTTTCAGAAATGTAGGAATCTACCTGCTAGCTTTGCTTTCCCAAGTATTGAGTGCATGACTACCACGTCATGCTCTATATAATGGCCTGGGCAAGAGCTTTGAAAATTAACTTATCGTGTCAAGGTTGGTGCATGCACAGCTCTTTAAAGTGAGAATGCTGTATCATCAGGGCAAACTGGTCCGTTTAATCTCAAAAGGCTTGTACATGAAATGACACCTTTGAAATTGTAACAGCATCGTTGAATTCTTTGTATGATGGTTGCTGCTGGAGTCGTACACTTGGCCGAATGAAAGCTATAAACCTATATAGGTTGTACCTCCTTTATCCAGAACTCCCTTATCCAGAATCACCCCTCATCCAGAACCATTCCCGGTCACCGGGTGGCGCTTGCGCAGAACTCTGACATGAACAAATTGAAGTCCTTCCTCGCTGCCGACTCCCGCAATCGCTGGCCTGATCCCCGCGATCCACCGTGCCCGCCCCCCCCCCCCCCCATGATCTCTCTGCTGCACTCCCAGCTCCAAGACAGCCAGCCCCGATATCCCCTTGCTCAGTCCCTGTACCATCCAATTTAATGTGACCACCCCTCGTCCAGAAAAATCCCTTATCCAGAACAGGCCAGGTCCAGAGGGTTCCGGATAAGGGAGGTTTTATTGGCATCATAAAATGTGCTGCAGCAAATGGTAAAACAAATACACCGGCCTAGAATTTGCAGTCAGCAGCGAAACGAGGACGTTCACTGCTGGCCCCCACAAAGATCTCATGATCCTGTGCCGAGAACTTTGGGTTTTCCGACCTTCAATTCAAATCAACTGAAGTTAGTGGGGATTCCCTTGTGCGAGCTGCTGTGACATCAACAAGCTGTCTAAGCTGCCAATCAAAAAAAAAGAAAGACTTACATTTATATAGCGCCATTTACGATCACTGAATGACTCAGAGCACTTTACAGCCAATGAAGTACTTTTGGAGTGTAGTCACTGTTGTAATGTAGGAAACGCGGCAGCCAATTTGTGCACAGCAAGCTCCCCAAAACAGCAATGTGATAATCACTAGATCATGTGTTTTTGTTATGTTGATTGAAGGATAAACAATGGCCAGGACACCGGGGATAATTCCCCTGCTCTTCTTTGAAATAGTGCCATGTGATCTTTTACGTCCACCTGAGAAAGCTGACAGGGCCTCAGTTTAATGTCCAACACCGCAGCACTCCCTCAGCACTGCACTGGAACGTCAGCCTAGATTTTTGTGGAATCCACCACCTTCTGACTCAGAGGTGAGTGTGCTACCCACTGAGCCACGGCTGACACACTAAACGTAGAATTCTGTCAGACAGCCTACAAGGAAGTGAGTACGCTCTTAAAATTCTAACTTTAAAAAAAATGTTAGAGAGAGCAAAACAAAGATTGGGGCTCTCATATGGGGAAAAGACAAACCTGAAATAAAGATGGAAAAACTTACTGAAAAATTAAAAAACATTTTTGAAAAGTTTCTGAAAAAAAATTATTTTTATTAAAATGGACAAATTTCACTCTGCACAAAATTAAAATCCCTTTTCCAGGCCCTTAACATTTGTACAGCAGTAATGGATAGAGAATTGGCTGGCTAACAGAAAGCAGAGAGTCGGGATAAATGGATCCTTTTCGGGTTGGAAATCGGTGGTTAGTGGTGTGCTGCAGGGATCGGTGCTGGGACCACAACTGTTTACAATATACATAGATGACCTGGAAGAGGGGACAGAGTGTAGTGTAACAACATTTGCAGATGACACAAAGATTAGTGGGAAAGCGGGTTGTGTAGAGGACACAGAGAGGCTGCAAAGAGATTTAGATAGGTTAAGCGAATGGGCTAAGGTTTGGCAGATGGAATACAATGTCGGAAAATGTGAGGTCATCCACCTTGGAAAAAAAAACAGTAAAAGGGAATATTATTTGAATGGGGAGAAATTACAACATGCTGCGGTGCAGAGGGACCTGGGGGTCCTTGTGCATGAATCCCAAAAAGTTAGTTTGCAGGTGCAGCAGGTAATCAGGAAGGCGAATGGAATGTTGGCCTTCATTGCGAGAGGGATGGAGTACAAAAGCAGGGAGGTCCTGCTGCAACTGTGCAAGGTATTGGTGAGGCCGCACCTGGAGTACTGCTTGAAGTTTTGTTCACCTTACTTAAGGAAGGATGTACTAGCTTTGGAGGGGGTACAGAGACGATTCACGAGACTGATTCCGGAGATGATAGATTGAGTAGACCACGTCTTTACTCGTTGGAGTTCAGAAGGATGAGGAGTGATCTTATAGAAACATTTAAAATAATGAAAGGGATAGACAAGATAGAGGCAGAGAGGTTGTTTCCACTGGTCAGGGAGACTAGAACTAGGGGCACAGCCTCAAAATATGGGGGAGCCAATTTAAAACCGAGTTGAGAAGGAATTTCTTCTCCCAGAGGGTTGTGAATCTGTGGAATTCTCTGCCCAAGGAAGCAGTTGAGGCTAGCTCATTGAATGTATTCAAATCACAGATAGATAGATTTTTAACCAATAAGGGAATTGAGGGTTACGGGGAGCAGGCGGGTAAGTGGAGCTGAGTCCACGGCCAGATCAGCCATGATCTTGTTGAATGGCGGAGCAGGCTCGAGCGGCTAGACGGCCTACTCCTGTTCCTAATTCTTATATTCTTATGTAATAATTGTGTTAAAACCCCAGTTACACCTAATCGCTTTGGGCCTAGCTTTTAGTGGCGAATTTAACAGTGTAATTACTGCGGAAGAGCCAAAGTTTTTGTAAGTTTCAATGAGTTGCGTGATTACACAGATTGCCAGCTCTGTGGAGCGGGTGGGGAGGGGCGGCAGGTGGGGGGTGGCGGGTACAGCACAGCCTAATCCGGAGCCATCAATGACAGACTGCAACTTCGGGAGTAATGCATGTGCCTGTGCCTGTGTCAAATCCCGAAGCTACAGTCAGTTTCAAACTGACGGGGGACGCTGCCAGTTCACCATCATCCCGACCACAAATTCCGGGCCACTGTTTTCTGCAGCTTCTGCAGTGATGATGGTTACTGGCTTGGCACATTCCAGGAAGTATGTTAGAAATAAAATAATTGCATATATCTGTTCCTTTATTATAGATTTCAGAATTCTCTCAAGTACTTTGGAGTGCAGTAGCTGTCGTTATGTAGGCATAGCGCATATGGCTTTTTATCATGTTCTCTTCATGGTGATGGCTGAATGAGCACTGTTGGCCATTAATCCAGGAAAACTCCTTTGCTCTTCCTCAAATGCCGCCACTCACTTGAAACAACAGCCGGAGCTTCAGTTTAACCTCTCATCTGAATGGCAATGCCTCTGACAGTGCTCAGTATTGCCCGGGAGTATCAGCCTCGATTCTGTGCTTAGGTCCTGGGGTGGGGCGTCAAAGCCCTGCCTGGCCGGTATAATCAGATGGCAGGAGGTCATTGCTGGGAGGTATCAGAAGGAATGGCTCATCGCACTAAGATAAGTCTTGAGGAGTGGGGGAAGGAAGTCCAGGGCAGCGAGGCCCAAGGTTTCCTTGTGGGGCCTGGAGGAGTAGTCTGCCCCATTCTGGCTCACAAGGAAACCTCTATTTTCTTTTAAACTTACCATTCTGGGCCTCTTCTGATACAGGGTTCACGTCAACTCCGGCCTGGCAGGGAAACAATGGGGGTCATTTTGATTTTAGACGATGATGTAAAATGCACGATATCGGTTCAGTCACCCGTGAATTCCTCTCCGGGTTTCCGTTACCATTGGAGTCAGTGTGAGAGGTGCTTAGTGTTTGGCCGAGCCGATATCATATGTTTTACACTATCATCTAACGTCAAAGTCACCCCCAATCACTGCTCAGGCCTCAGTTTCCTGATCCTCAGCCCTGATCGGGGCCCGATCTGAATATTTAAGGAAGGTAGGCCCAACCTTTGAGCGGGTGACCTTGCCACCAAATTGCAGTCAACCAGATCAGGACTGGAAGCCAGAGGGTGAGTGCACGTTTCCATTTTAACCACCCGCACTGCGCAGTCTCTGCCTGGCAAGGGGTTAAAATTTTTCCCCACCATCTTGTGACTCAGGGGATGGAGTTCCAGCAGCGGAGCCCAAGACAGACTTGCAGTCCACACTTCTCAGACAAATACAGTACGTAAAAAGCATTGTAACGTCGATCATTTTATGCAGACTTACAAAAGTGGGGTTTTGAGTTGTGCTATAAATTGTTTGTAAAAGTGCTCAAAACACTGTTTTAAATGTGTACTTCTTATCGAAGGGTGTGCCTCCCTCCTCAAAAAAAGGGAAAATCCAGGGAAAGTGTCATCTGTGCTCCCAGCAGCTGATTGCAGTCATTCTTCACAGCGAATGATCAATTCGATGGAACAGAGCCTGGACACTTGCACCTGGAGCTTAATATGTTGTGGCACTGCTGCTGCACCAGATTATCAATTCTTTCCTTTTCCTTTTTCTTTCAAATTAACAACTGGCTCTGTGGCACAATTTGCCGTTATGTCTGGTTTTGTGCAAATACCACCGATAAATGATCTTTGGCCCTGTGTGTGCTTATTGTAGATATTGCAACACTTTTTTTTTGTCCTCTGCTGTATTAGGAATTATATCATTCCATGTAGCTGTGATGGAGCCTGGTATTAAAGAGTTTAGATCTACCTTTGCCCATCTTATTTGCTGCGGTACAGAATTTGTTCAACTCAAGCCTCTTGTGAATTGTACAGAATCTAGGAACAAAATATTAAAGGGTTTACTCAACGCAACCCAAAGCCTTGGTATAATTCAACAGCAACAATAAGAACATAAGAACGTAAGAAATAGGAGCAGGAGTAGGCCGTACAGCCCCTTGAGTCTGCTCCACAATTTAATACAATCATGGCTGATCCAATCATGGACTCAGGTCCACTTCCCTGCCCGCTCCCCATAACCCCTTATTCCCTTATCGATAATATCAATCAATAACAATTTGTATTCTTATATGGATTGAAATATTGGCGGGAATTTTAACATGGGTGAACGGGTGGGAGTGGGTATGCATGGTGGGTGAGGATTAAATGGCCAAACATTGCAAGCGTGCCAGGAAGGTGGCTCCAACCCTTCAACGTCTGGGTTTTACTGCAGGGGGACAAGGGGCGGGCAGCCAACCCACTTCCAGGAGGTGGGTTGGCATTTTAAGTATGTTAATGGCGCTGGAAGCCTGGTATTTAACCGGCAGGTGTTACTGTGAGTGGCTGGTTTCCCGGGCATCGGGAAACCTGGCAGCTGCAGCGAGGCGAGGACCCCCCACCCTCCCCCGCCCCTCGGGGTCAGGGATCAGACCCCCCACCCTCCCCTGCCCCTCGGGGTCAGGGATCAGACTCCCCACCCTCCCCCGTCCCTCGGGGTCAGGGATCGGACCCCCCGCTCTCCCCTGCCCCTCGGGGTCAGGGATCGGACCCCCCGCTCTCCCCCGCCCCTCGGGGTCAGGGATCAGACCCCCCACCCTCCCCTGCCCCTCGGGGTCAGGGATCAGACTCCCCACCCTCCCCCGCCCTCGGGGTCAGGGATCGGACCCCCCGCTCTCCCCCGCCCCTCGGGGTCAGGGATCGGACCCCACAACACTCGGGGTCAGGGATCGGACTCCACACCCCCCGCCCTTTGGGGTCAGGAATCGGACCCTCACCCTCCCCCACCACTCTGGGTCAGGGATCGGACCCCAAACGCTCTGGGTCAGGGATCAGACAACCCTTATCCCCCGCCCCTCTGGGTCAGGGATTGGACCCCCCCCCGCCCCTCGGGATCAGTAATCGGATTCCCCAACACTCTGGGTCAGGGATCAGATCCCCCCCACCCCCAGGGCTGGGGATCGGACCCCCCCCCAATCACTTTGGGTCAAGGATCGGATTGGACCACCCCCCCCCCCCCATCCCCCGGTTGGGGATCGAACCTACCTGGTCCAGTGGCCTCCTCTGGGGTGCGCTCCACCCAACTCGAAACCAAACTTGCCAATCAGGCTGACTTCCAGGCAGGGAGCCTGTCAATGACATAAGTCCCACATTGTCGAGTTAAATCTCCATAGTGTGCAGGGGAGACCCAGACTTCCGGGTTTCCCAAGCGCTACCAGAGCCTAGCTCTACCCCCACCCCCACTCCCAGTGTGTTGGGAAGTGAAAATTCCCCCCACTGTGGGGTCGTTTAGGAGTCGTGTTTTGAAAAAGAAGTTCTCAAAAAAGGAGTATGATTCCAGAATTTAAGATCTGAGGAAATGCTGACAGAATCAAACATGTTTTCATAACACTGGATGATAATTTCCGCACAAAGTTAAAATTGGCTCCTAAGGTTTCCACATTAGCCTTGATCTGGTAATCGGTGCCTCAAGGAACATTATCAGGCACTCAATATCCCATGATTATCAACCTGACATGTTTTAATAAAAACAGAAAATGCTGGCAATCCCAGCGGGTCAGGCTGTATCTGGGGAGAGAAAAACAAATTTAACGTTTCAGGTCGATGACCCTTTGTCAGAACTGGTGAGTGTTCGAAAAGAACAGATTCTTAAGGAGCACTGAAAGGGGGAGGGGAAGAAAGAGCAAAAGGGAAGGTCTGTGATAGGGTGGAAGGCAGGAGAGATTGGAGAGACAAAAGGGATGATGGGCCGAATTGAAATGGTAAGGGCAGAGGTTTGAAAAAGGGTTAATCTGGATAGGGTGTGAATGGCAGAATAATGACCAGCTACCATTGGAGACAAAGTGAGAAAAACCTAAGATCAGTGGTGGGCGGGGGGGAGCGACGGAGGGGGGGGGGGGGGGGGGAAGGGAGCCAAAAATGGGCAGAGGTTATCTGAAATTGTTGAACTCGACGTTGAGTCCAGAAGGCTGTAGAGTGCCTAAACAAAACACTTTTTAATGCTGTGGATACATGGGAAGCCATCTTTGCCTCTTCATCGCCCCTTTTGCCCTCAGAAAAAAGGGGTGGTTCTGTGCAGAAAATAAAGCGTCAGTTCCTCCCGCCCTCTGACCACTGCTTTTACAGCTGTTCAGGTTTGGTGGGTGACATTAATCCTGGTGTCCAGAGCTGTCGTCTGATGAATTCAAATCTGGGCCAAGTGATGTCATTGCCATGCCAAAGCCTTTTCCCGATCTCACCGCCTGACTAACTGCACTCTCTACAACCGCCCGCCAACCAGTCCTGAGTCCTGAGAGGGCAAGTTAAAAGGCTATTTACGGGGATTCTCAGGTGAAGCCATATAAAACTTTTCAAGACTTTTTTCTCACATTGCCTTGTGGGTTTTTTGGCCTTAAAGAATTTGAAAGTGCTTCCTGCGATACAGGCCAGAAAGAGTGTCCGTATAATTGAGGTTTGCTGTATACTACGCAACTTTGTTCTGCAACGGGGACATCATCATCATAGGCAGTCCCGCAAAATCGAGGAAGACTTGCTTCCACTCTCGCAACGGGGACAACACATGGAGTTACCACTGGAGAAAGATCTTTAGTGCGATGAGGGGGAGGACTCTGATAACACAGGGAGGGATCACAGGCTGTCTAAATTTGACTGCAGCCTGAGCTGTTTGGCTATAGCTCATTGCAGAGCACTTAAGCTGAACAACCTGTGCTTCCCTACATGAATAGTCATGTCCAACATGTTTCCCTGTCCTTCCACCTAAAAATATAGCATCTACAAAAATTCCAAAATGAATGTTCATGTGAATTAAGATCACCAGCTATTACAGGAACATTCTTTGTACTCAAAGGAGGTGAAATTGCCCTGCATCCCAATTAGGGGTGGTGACTTTCCCGGGCTGGGACTTTTAGCGCCCGGCACAGAAATCCCGCCCCCACCGTGGAATTTCCCTGACCGCCCCTGAAAGAAAGCAGACGCAATCTCCCGCGCTCTGCTTCCTTTGCGGACGATAACCAGGACGCTACTGGGGCGGTGAGGGAAGCGTTACGCAGAATGCTACGCAGTAGCGCTTAAAGGGGAGGGCCGCTGAGCACTCTCCATTGAGCCACCAGGGCAACGTGCGACCGGGCCAGCAGCCCGGTACCCAAGATAGAGTGCCGGGCTGCACGATGGAGTCCCAACCATGCGAGGACAAGGGTCAAGATGCTGTTGCAAGGGTGAGTATTAGCAGATCAGTGCCAGTGCGATGCACCACCAGATTGTCACGCTCAGTTATTGACTGTGTGACTGAAAGAGTTAAGTCGAAAGGAGCCCTTTCAAAACCTGCAGTAGTACCTGATTTGCTGCAGGCTATCAATGGAGAGGTGGGATGGGGGCGTGTTTTGCATGCCATGGAAATGAAGGTCGACCCAGAAACAGGGACAGGTACCCCACCAACTCCTCAAGGTGGCCGACGCTCCCACAAACCCCATTTCCTGTCTCTTTCTCACTGGAAGATCAAATTCTGAATAACCCCTCTTGAATTATCATCGGTATCGGGACCTTTCATACTTTCTGATCTCCTGCTGTGGCTTCGGTTAAAGCCTTTGCTGAGTCCTCATTTAGCCACCATAGATTGGATTTTCCTACATGGTAATGAAGGTTTCCAAATCCCCCCATGGCCTCGCCCCTCCCGATCTCCGTAACCTCCTCCAGCCTTGCAACCCTCCGAGATCTCTGCGCTCCTCCAATTCTGGCCTCTTGAGCATCCCCGATTTTAATCACTCCAACATTGGTGGCCGTGCCTTCTGTGGCCAAGGCCCTAAGCACTGGAATTCCCTCCTTAAACCTCTCCACCTCTCTACTCCTTTACGACGCTCCTTAAAACCTACCTCTTTGACCAAGCTTTTTGTCATCTGCCCTAATATCTCCTTATGTGGCCCGGTGTCAAATTTTGTTTTATTACTCTCCTGTGAAGCACCTTGGGACGTTTTACTACGTTAATGCCGCTATGTAAATTAAGTTGTTATTGTCGTTGTTAGTAACCCGAGGTACTTGGGAGGGAAATCTGAGTGCCGTGTATTCATGAGCAGTTTGGAGTTTCATCTCGGTGCGAGTCACCAGAAATAATTAAACTTTGCAGCAGCGTCATTGAGGCTTTAGTTATACTGTACTTTTCCATCGCTGCAAAGCAATTTCCTTTAGATCACTGTGTAACTTTTAAACCGAAGCAGGGTTATTTTCAATGTTTCAAGAGAGCAGATGCTTTTATCCCGTCTTTCAAAACATTTAAAAACTTGTCTGAAGTAGAATTCCCAGCGACTATAATAAAACCCCATGCAATTTTCAAAGTTAACTCTTAACAGTGTTTACACCCAGTTGAATTCAATCTCAGTAAGTCAGAGCACTGTGAAAGTGCATATGAATGACCTCCCACTATGATCACTTAGGAAACAGGATCTAGGCATGGGCAACAAGATGATGATTAACCCAGAGGAGGTGTTAGCCCACAGACAGGTCTTACAAAGACTGCAGGCATTATTTGTTTGAACTGAAAATTATGTAAGCACATTTTCAAAATAAATTAAACTGTAAGTGTCATTTCTCAAACATTGTCAGTTAGCTGACGGCAGCCTATGATTTTAATTTTTCATTTGGTCACCCCTCTGAGTATCCTTTTCTGGCTCAATGTCCATTTTGGTCTGATTAAGCATTTGGGAAGCGCCTTGGGGTGTTTTTCTAAGTTAAAGATGCTATATAAATGGAACCAGTTGCTGTTAAATAAATAATCAGCCCATCATCATCTATATCCAGCTTACAATAAAACGACATAGCATGTGGCAGTCCCCTCAAGTGAAAGCAACAAGAGGTAATAACAGAGATGCACTCTGAAATATAATACAAAAAATACACAAGGAAATAAGTTCGGAAAAGATGCATTTATTTGTTGAAAAATATACAGACCAAACAAGTTAATTGCACTCAAATGTTATTTTTCACATGTTATTTTTCAAATATATTGGTTTCCCTTCTCTATCCCCACTTAATGTGGATCTGTAAGTGGAGGGATGAGAGGTGGCTGCCTCGTCGGTGTTCATTACAAACTTCAGTCTTTATGGCACTTCAGGTTGCCTTGGCAATTGCAATAGCAAGTCTGGGGGAGGTCTTACTCCAATATCCGTGTGCTAGCTGGAGGAATACTTTCAGTTAAATTTGTGAGCCACGAACTATTATTAATATCCATGCATTAACACTTGCATTTTCTGTTTTAATAGAGGCAATAGTTAATTGTAAACTAGAGGTGATCCAAAACTCGGCTGCCCCTGTCCTAACTCACACCAAGCCCTGCTCACCCATCACCCCTGTGCTTGTTGACCTACATTGGCTTTCGGTTAAGCAACGCCTCGATTTCAAAATTCTCATCCTTGTTTTCAAATCCCTCCATGGCCTCACCCCTCCCTATCTCTGTAATTTTCTCCAGACCCACAACGTGCCGAGATGTCTGTGCACCTCTAATTCTATCCTCTTGAGCATCACTGATTATAATCGTTCAACCATTGGTGGCCGTGCCTTCTGTTGCCCATGCCCCAAGCTCTGGAACTTCCTACCTAAAACGCTCTGCCTCTCTACCTCTCTTTCCTCCTTCAAGATGCTCCTTAAAACCTACCCCTTTGACCAAGCTTTTGGTCACCTGCAGTAATTTCCATTTATGCGGCTCGGTGTCAAATTGTTATTTCATAATACTCCTGTGATAGAAACATAGAAACATAAAAAATAGGTGCAGGAGTAGGCCATTCGGCCATTCAAGCCTGCACCACCATTCAATATGATCATGGCTGATCATGCAACTTCAGTACCCCACTCCTGCCTTCTCTCCATACCCCCTGATCCCTTTAGCCGTAAGGGCCACATATAACTCCCTTTTGAATATATCCAACGAACTGGACTCAACAACTTTCTGTGGTAGAGAATTCCACAGGTTCACAATTCTCTGGGTGAAAAAGTTTCTCCTAATCTCGGTCCTAGATGGCTTACCCCTTATCCTTAGACTGTGATGTGACGTTTCACTACATTAAAGGTGC
Source organism: Pristiophorus japonicus (assembly GCF_044704955.1). Classification (NCBI taxonomy): domain Eukaryota; kingdom Metazoa; phylum Chordata; class Chondrichthyes; family Pristiophoridae; genus Pristiophorus; species Pristiophorus japonicus. The sequence continues at coordinate 194,036,194 of NC_091986.1, read as the reverse complement.
TATATAAATAAAAGTTGTTGTTGTTGTTGTTGAAATAGCAGACAAATGAATTTCATATGAACCTGTTAAGTGTTTAAATGCTAAAATCATACAGAAATTTCTACACTAGCAGCCTTACTGGAAAGCATAGTTTCTGGCCATTATTTATTTGATTGATTTTGGGGTGCTCGGTAATCAGAAGCAATGACCTGTTTGAGGGCACCAAGTTACCCAGGGATGCTACCATGATCTTGGAAAAGGGCATCGACAGACCCTTCAGTTTGGGTAAGCATCCCAACGTAAGCAGCAGAAAGAAAGCGAAATGTATGTCACAAATCCATGCTAAGGCAGGCATTGTGCCCACACTGCAGCATGGAGGGCTCAGTCCATCGACGTGAGACAGACGGAAAAACAGGACGCCAACAAGAACCCAACGGAGATAAAACTTCCCCACTGCCCCTGAATGCAGATCAGTATCCCCCTGCTACCTCTAGCATTCTACTTCTATGGTAAGGTGGTCGCCCGCACAGAGTGAGAAAGGAAAGTGAAATTGCCAAATCTAAAGGAGGACTGATGATCCAATCTGTGCAAACATGATGTCCTCGTATCCTCAACATAAGAACATAAGAAATAGGAGCAGGAGTAGGCCATTTGGCCCCTCGAGCCTGCTCCGCCATTTAATAAGATCACGGCTGATCTGATCTTGGCCTCAACTCTACTTCCCTGCCGGCTCCTCATAACCCTTGACTCCATTATCATTCAAAAATCTGTCTATCTCCACCTTAAATATATTCAATGACCCAGCCTCAACAGCTCTCTGAGGCAGAGAATTCCAAAGATTCACAACCCTCTAAGAGAAGACATTCCTCCTCATCTCCGTTTTAAATGGGCAACCCCTTATTCTGAAACTATGACCCTAGTTCTAGATTCCCCCATGAGGGGAAATATCCTCTCTGCATCTACCCTGTCAAACCCCCTCAGAATCTTATACGTTTCAATAAGATCATCTCTCATTCTTCTAAACTCCAATGAGTATAGGCCCAACCTGCTCAACCTTTCTTCATAAGAAAACCCCTTCATCTCAAGAATCAACCTTGTGAACCTTCTCTGAACTGCCTCCAATGCAAGTATACCCCTCCTATAAGGAGACCAAAACTGTATGCAGTACTCCAGTTGTAGCAGGGCTTCCCTACTTTTATATTCCACCCCCTTGCAATAAAGGCCAACATTCCATTTGTCTTCCTAATTACTTGCTGTACCTGCATGCTAACATTTTATGTACAAGGACCTCCAGATCCCTCTGTACCGCAGCATTTTGCAATCTCTCCCCATTTAAATAATAATTTGCTTTTTCATTTTTCCTACCAAAGTGGATAACCTCACATTTTCCCACATTATACTCCATCTGCAAAATATTTGCCCACTCACTTATCCTATCTATATCCCTTTACAGATTCTTTGCATCCTCCTCACAATTTGCTTTCCCACCTATCTTTGTATCATCAGCAAATTTGGGTACATTACACTCAGTCCTTTCATCCATGTCATTAATATAGATTGTAAATAGTTGAGGCCCCAACACTGATCCCACTAGTTACAGTTTGTCAACCTGAAAATGACCGATTAATCTCGATTTTCTGTTTTCTGTTAGTTAGCCAATCCTCTATCCTTACTAATATATAACCCCCAACCCCGTGAGCTCTTATCTTGTACAGTAACCTTTTATGTGGCACCTTATCGAATGCCTTCTGGAAATCCAAATACATGACATCTACTGGTTCCCATTTATCCACCAGAGCACCATAATACATTACTACCATGTTTGTTTTTGTGGGTGATGGCGGTTATTGATCAATAGCTTTTCCTGCCTGTCTGTATCAATCTGGTTAACAGAGTGTGGTTATTTAGGCCAACCAGCAAACATAAGAACTTAAGAATGAAGACCAGGAATAGGCCATACAGCCCCTCGAGCCTGCTCCACCATTCAATAAGCTCATGGCTGATCTTCGACCTCAACTCCACTTTCCTGCCCGATCCCATATCCCTTCATTCTGCTAGTTCCAAAAATCCATCTATCTCAGCCTTGAATTTACCCAACGATTCAACATCCACAGCCCATTGGGGTAGGGAATTCCAAAGATTCACCCTCTGAGTGAAGGAATTCCTCATCTCAGTCTTAAAAAGCCGGCCGCTTATCCTGAGACCAAGCTCTTTAGTTCTAGACTCTCCAGCTAGGGGAAACAACCTCTCAACATCTACCCTGTCAATCCTCCTCAGAATCTTATGTGTTTCAATGAGATCACCTCTCATTCTTCTAAACTACAGAGAGTATAGGCCCATTCTAAACAATCTCTCCTCATAGGACGACCCTCTCATCCCAGGGATCAATCTAGTGAATCTTTGTTGCCTGGAAAAGTATGTCCACTTTTGAGGTGTGATGCCCTGCATATACTTTTTGATATCTGACACTCTTAAGACGTAGGTCCTTTAATTATATAGATAGATTTTAAAAACCCAGAGGAAAAAAATCCTGTAACAAATGACTATGACACTATTTACTCACCATACAAGTTTATATTATACACAACTTGAGCAGTAAAATGTGTGTACTTTTTTTCTAAACCAATGAAATAGCATAACTATTATGACAACACCAAAATTTTAATTATAATTGCGCTGCTTGGCAATATACTCAAAAACTTGAATATATGTAATCACTAATACTTGCAGTGTTTTACCTGTACATTAACTATCTGTGTTGCAAGCCAGTTGATTATCATTTAGAAAAAATTTACTGGAGCAGAGTTATTCACTAACTATTCGTCAAAGATGATAATGGAGTCAAGGTTTATGGGGAACAGGAGGGGAAGTGGAGGTTAAGGCCAAAATCAGATCAGCCATGATATTGAATGGTGGAGCAGGCTCAAGGGGCCAAATGGCCTACTCCTGCTCCTATTTCTTATGTTCTTATGTAAGGATCACAATACCAGTTAATGGGCCTGAAATTGCACTCAGAGGCTTCCTGTGAGCGGATACTTCTGACCTGCAAAAAATCTATGCATTTACCTGATGGTCCCGGAGGTTCGCTCACTTGCGCTCCTGGGCTTCTCTGTGTACCCGTGGGTAGAGGACCATCTATCCTAGGGGCACAGGTGGTTCGCAAGCGCTCCTGGGATCATGTGGGCAGGCCCAACCAATGAAAATAGGGGGATACCCAATCATACTTATGGGGATTCTGTATGTACGGAACTCCCATAAGTATGAATGGAATACCCCCAAATACACATACACTTAAAATGAAAAATGTTTAAAATGTCATATATTTAAAATGAATCAAAATGAAATTTAATTAAATATTTAAAGCAAAAATTAAATTTTTTGCTAAATAAATTGACATATTTTAAAGGGTCTAAAATAAACGTACCTTAATTCATAGGTTTTAAAACCAGACATTATTGAATTTTTTTTATTTTTCTGTCTTTTAAAAGTCTTGTGCTGGTAATAGAAGACCTTAAGCTGGCCTGCTTTTAACAGGCGTAAGAATTTCACGGGCATTCGCGCAGAAGTTGGGCAAATAGCCCAACTCTCCTCCCACGGAGGCTCTTTTCCCAGGGATGTGTGACAGATCGCATGTTTCGGGCTTTAGCGCATGCGCTTCGCATGTTTAAACCCAGAACTTGCGCGGATCCTACGCCTGGTAAAAGCAGGCCAGCTTAAGGTCTTCTTTTACCAGAGTAAGACTTTTAAAGGACAGAAAAATAAAAAAAATGCAATAATTTATACATTTAACAACCTGTGAAATAAGGTACGTTTATTTTTAGTGGAATGTTGGCCTTCATTTCGAGAGGGATGGAGTACAAAAGCAGGGAGGTCCTGCTGCAACTGTATAGGGTATTGGTGAGGCCGCACCTGGAGTACTGCATGCAGTTTTGGTCACCTTACTTAAGGAAGGATATACTAGTTTTGGAAGGGGTACAGAGACGATTCATTAGTCTGATTCCGGAGATGAGGGGGTTACCTTATGATGATAGATTGAGTAGACTGGGTCTTTACTCGTTGGAGTTCAGAAAGATGAGGGGTGATCTTATAGAAACATTTAAAATAATGAAAGGGATAGACAAGATAGAGGCAGAGAGGTTGTTTCCACTGGTCGGGGAGACTAGAACTAGGGGGCACAGCCTCAAAATACGGGGGAGCCAATTTAAAACCGAGTTGAGAAGGAATTTCTTCTCTCAGAGGGTTGTGAATCTGTGGAATTCTCTGCCCAAGGAAGCAGTTGAGGCTAGCTCATTGAATGTATTCAAGTCACAGATAGATAGATTTTTAACCAATAAGGGAATTAAGGGTTACGGGGAGCGGGCGGGTAAGTGGAGCTGAGTCCACGGCCAGATCAGCCATGATCTTATTGAATGGCGGAGCAGGCTCGAGGGGCTAGATGGCCTACTCCTGTTCCTAATTCTTATGTTCTTGTGTTCTTATGACCCTTAAAATATGTAAAAAAATAAAAAATTAAATTAAATTAAATTAAAATTATGGGAGTGCGCAAATTACACTCCACTATCTTGCTTAAGGATTATTCTGAGGAATTATGCAATACATTGCACTGTGCAATTGTGGGACTTAGATCTGTGCTAGGATTCCACACACATTGAGTTCCAGTGTAGATAGTTGTAAAGTGGGGGCTAAACACAGGAGGTGGAAAAAGGATCAATAGTTTTTTTTTAATCGTTCTATTTAAAAACAAACCTTTCACTTGTCTTTTAGAAATTGAGATAATCTTCCTTCTTTGGTGGAAACAGAAATTAACCCCAGTTCAGTCAATGTTCCCCAACCAGGCAGACATTGAATAGAGGTCCAAAGGCAGATGGTGACCCAATTCTGGGAAGAACCATAGGTGAAGGGGAGCTAGGCCATAAATCACTCATAAGAACATAAGAAATAGGAACAGAAGAAGGCCATAAGGCCCCTCGAGCCTGCTCCGCCATTCAATAAGATCATGGCTGATCTGATCATGGACTCAGCTCCACTTCCCCGCCCGCTCCCCATAACCCCTTATCGTTTAAGAAACTGTCTATATCTGTCTTAAATTTATTCAATGTCCCAGCTTCCACAGCTCTCTGAGGCAGCGAATTCCACAGATTTACAACCCTCTGAGAGAAGAAATTTCTGCTCATCTCAGTTTTAAATAGGTGGCCCCTTATTCTAAGATCATGCCCTCTAGCTCTAGTCTCCCCCATCAGTGGAAACATCCTCTGCATCCACCTTGTCAAGTCCCCTCATAATCTTATACGTTTCAATAAGATCACCTCTCATTCTTCTGAATTCCAATGAGTAGAGGCCCAACCTACTCAACCTTTCCTCATAAGTCAACCCCCTCATCCCCGGAATCAACCTAGTGAACCTTCTCTGAACAGCCTCCAAAGCAAGTATATCCTTTCGTAAATATGTGTCCTCTAACTATGCAACTGTTGTAGGGTTTACAATATTAAAATTCATTGCATAAGCATGTGTGGAGGAATTCACATAAACCATGAGTGCTGCTTGTGAAGTGAGCGGGTTTATTCTTCACCATCTGGCTCCCCATTAAGAAGGCTTCATTACGAGATGTGTTGCAAATACCTTAGCCTCTGTATTTGGTACCTATTCCAAGCAGCCAAAACAAGTGTCCTCTAATTACTTTATTGACAATGTTGTTAGGATTTGTGTTTAAAAAAGCTAGGTTAGAAATAACCACAGGTTAAAATTGTAGGTTTTAAAAATATTTTGATGTGATGTTCATTTCTAACAAAGGCTTTTCCCCCTCCCCTGCACCAACACCTCAGTTGTTATCCTCTCTATCTGTGCCTCCTTTTTTCCTGCTCTATATGCTTCCACTCAGTGACATCATCCAGAGCAATGGGATCAGTTTGTTGATGAGATCTCCACCAATTCTCTTGACTTTTACACCATCTCTATACTGTCAGACTGCCTGTCTGACATCAAGTCCTATATGAGCCATGCCTTCCTCCAACTGAACGTCGCCATAGTTCTCAAATCTCACCGCAAAATCTGCTTCTTTGACATTGATTATAATCCCCCTGCCTAGTCTCTCACTCAGGTTTCTCACTTGGAAGCATATCGCTGATCCTTCATCGTTGCTGGGTTGGGTCAAAATCCTGGAACTCCCTCCCTAACAGCACTGTGGGAGTTCCTTCACCACACGGACTGCAGTTGTTCAAGGTGGCGGTTCACCATCACCTTCCCAAGGGCAATTAGGGATGGGCAATAAATGTGGGCCTTGTCAGCAACCCCCACATCCCAAAAGGAATTTTATAAAAAGGCTGATCTTCAACCCCTCACATCCTCTGCATCATCGAGACGGCTAATTTCCATCTCCAGAGCATTCCCTGCCTCCGCCCTTAGCTCCTCAACCGCTGGTACTCTTATCATGTTTTTGTCACCTCCGGATTGGATACATCCAATGCTTTTTTTGCTGCCCTTTCTTCATCCATGCTCCATTCAACTTGTCCAAAATGCAGCTGCCCATATCCTGAGGCGTATTAAGTTCCATTCATCCGTCACTCCTGGCCTAAGTGTAAGTTGTTATTGGTTATAGTGTGGACGACTCATGGATATAGCACTGAATAACATAAAGCAAAGTTGTCATTGTAACCAGTACAATCAAAATGGTGTGAGCATTGAGGTTTAATGTTCCAGTAAAATGTCCATGTTTCAGCAAAGATTTGCATTTAATTATGTACTGCAGAACCTCCGCTATCTGCACTTTCCCAATTATCGACCAGAAATTTTGCAGGACAAAGCACAGTGTGAGACATTACCTTATTGCGCAATCTGCTAACACCAATCAGCAACTGTATGATGTAAATCAGCCTCAAAGCCCAAGAGAGTATCACAGAATCATAGAAATTTACAGCACGGAAGGAGGCCATTTCGGCCCATCGTGTCTGCGCCGGCCGACAAAGATCTGTCCAGCCTAATCCCACCTTCCAGCGCTTGGTCCGCAGCCTTGTAGGTTATGGTATTTCATGTGCATATCCAAGTACATTTTAAATGTGGTGAGAGTTTCTGCCTCTACCACTCTTTCAGGCAGTGAGTTCCAGACCCGCACCACCCTCTGGGTGTAGAGATTTCCCTCTAAACCTCCTACCAATTACTTTAAATCTATGCCCCCTGGTTGTTGACCCCTCTGCCAAGGAAAATAGGTCCTTCCTATCCACTCTATCTAAACCCTTCATAATTTTATACACCTCAATAAGGTCTCCCCTCAGCCTCCTCTGTTCCAAAGAAAACAACCCAGCCTGTCCAATCTTTCCTCATAGCTTAAAATTCTCTAGTCCAGGCAACATCCTCGTAAATCTCCTCTGTACCCTCTCTAGTGCAATCACATATTTCCTGTAATGTGGTGACCAGAACTGTACGCAGTACTCCAGCTGTTTTATACAGTTCACTAGTTCACTGCAGATTTAATTGAACTTGTGCTTTTATTTTCATTGCCGCTGTCTTCATCTTGTGTTTGAGGCATTGCTATACTATGTGTAGAAGACCAAAATTACATCCCAATTTCTGCCCAAGGAGCATTGGCATGGCAGCATTCTTTACCCATCTCCAGTTGCCCTAAAGGTATTAAAGTCCTGGACAACATGGACCATTTCCCATATCTCGGGAGCGTCTTATCAACAAAAGCAGACATTGTTGAGGAGATTCAACACCGCCTCCAGTGCGCTAGCGGAGCCTTTGGCTGCCTGAGGAAAAGAATGTTCGAAGACCAGGCCCTCAAATCTATCACCAAGCTCATGGTCTATAGGGCTGTAGTAATACCCACCCTCCTGTATGGCTCAGAGATATGGACCATGTATAGTAGACACCTCAAGTCGCTAGAGAAATACCACCAGCGATGCCTCCACACGATCCTACAAATCCCCTGTGAGGATAGACGCACCAACATTAGCGTCCTCGACCAGGCTAACATCCCCAGCATTGAAGCACTGACCACACTTGATCAGCTCCGCTGGGCAGGCCACATAGTCCGCATGGCAGACACGAGACTCCCAAAGCAAGCGCTCTACTCGGAACTCCTTCATGGCAAAAAGAGCCAAAGGTGGACAGAGGAAACGTTATAAGAACACCCTCAAAGCCTCCCTGATAAAGTGCAACATCACCACTGACACCTGGGAGTCTCTGGCCAAAGACCACCCTAACTGGAGGAAGTGCATCCGGGAGGGCGCTGAGCGCCTCAAGACTCATAGCCGAGTGCATGCAGAAAACAAGCGCAGGCAGCGGAAAGAACGTGCGGCATCCCTGTCTCACCCTACCTTACCCTCAATGACTGCCTGTCCCACCTGTGGCAGGGACTGTGGCTCTTGTATTGGACTGTTCAGCCATCTAAGGACTCATTCTAAGAGTGGATGCAAGTCTTTCTTGATTCCAAGGGTCTGTCTATGATGATTAAGAGTCAACCACATAGTATGGGACGAGAGGCACGAACAAGGAATAGCAGGTCCCCTTTCCTGAAGGACATTAGTGAACCAGTTGGGTTTTAAACAACCAGGCCCTCAAATCTACCACCAAACTCATGGTCTACAGGGCTGTAGTAATACCCGCCCTCCTGTATGGATCTGAGGCATGGACGATGTATAGAAGGCACTTCAAGTCGCTGGAGATATATCACCAACGATGTCTCCGCAAGATCCTGCAAATCCCCTGGGAGGACAGGTGCACCAATATCAGTGTCCTCGACCAGGCTAACATCCCCAGTATTGAAGCACTGACCACATTCGATCAGCTTCGCTGGGCAGGCCACATAGTATGCATGCCAGATATGAGACTCCCTAAGCAAATGCTTTATGCGGAGCTCCTTCGATGTAAACGAGCGAAAGGAGGACAGCGGAAACGTTATAGGGACACCCTCAAAGCCTCGCTGGTAAAGTGCGACATCACCACTGACACCTGGGAGACCCTGGCCGAAGACCGCCCGAGGTGGAGAAAGTCCATCCGGGAGGGCGTTGAACTCTTCGAGTCTCAGTGCAAAGAGCATGGAGAGGCCAAGTGCAGGCAGCGGAAGGAGCGCATGGCAAACTAGCCCTACCGACCCCTTCCCTCGACGAATGTCGATCCCACCTGTAACAGGGTCTGTGACTCTTGTATCGGACTGTTCAGCCATCAAAGAACTCACTTTGGGAGTGGAAGCAAGTCCTCCCCGATTCCGAGGGACTGCCTATGATGATGATAGACATAGAAACATAGAAACATAGAAAATAGGTGCAGGAGAAGGCCATTCGGCCCTTCTAGCCTGCACTGCCATTCAATGAGTTCATGGCTGAACATGCAACTTCAGTACCCCATTCCTGCTTTCTCACCATACCCCATAGAAACATAGAAACATGATGAAACAACAATCCAGTAGATTTCATGGTAATTTGCTGGAACTAGTCCTGAACTTATAATGCTTACTGATTTCAATTTGGTAACTTACTATAGTGTCATTTGAACTCACTACCACTGGGATTGCTGGACCAATACCATAACCACTCGGCGACCATATCCGTGTAATCCGGCCAAAGCAGTAAAATAAAAGATAGTGGTGAAAGTACAAGTTAAAAATTAAGTTTGGAGTGGTTAAGTTCTGGTAATGTCATACTTAAAATGGCTTTGCTCTAAAATATTTTGCAGATGTTCCATGGTTGTTAGCCAAACATTGTGGAACAAAAAAACATGCAGCTTTTCACTCTCCGCACAAAGTTCAGATAATAGGAGTCATTTTCAATTTACCACTGATGCTAAATACTGCCAGCTGTGGCTCAGTTGGCAGACCTCTCGCCTCTGAGGTCAGGTCCCACTCCAGTCACATTGAAGCACAAAAATCTAGGCTGACACTCCAGTGTAGTACTGAGAGAGTGTGCGCTGTTGGAGGTGTCGTCTTTCGGATGAGATGTTAAACCGAGGCCCCGTCTGCTCTCTCAGGTGGACATAAAACATCTCATGGCACTATTTTGACAAAGAGCCTGGGTGCTATCCCAGGTGTCCTGGCCAATATTTATCCCTCAATCAACATCACTAAAACAGATTATCTGGTCATTATCACATTGCTGTTTGTGGGAGCTTGCTGTGCACAAATTGGTTGCTTCATTTCCTACATTACAACAGTGACTACACTTCAAAAAGTGCTTTATTGGCTATAAAGGGCTCTGGGATGTCCCGTGGTCGTGAAAGGCGCTTTATAAATGCACGTCTTTTTTTATTGTGGGTCAGGTATTATAGAAATTGAGCAGACTCTATAACACCAATTTTACACTCCAACAGTAAGTTGAAAAGTACCCCCAATGTCTCAGGCCTCTCTAGATGGATCCGTGGGTAAAAGTTGTTGCTGCTTCGTATGACGGGAAAAGCTTATTATGGGATGTATAGTTTGGCTCTCCATTCGATGGGCTCCTGAGATGCCGAGTGAATGAGGTACCTCCCGCAACAGATCTCAGTGGGCACGTTGATGTGATGTGTTCCTTGGTCTGGGACTCATGGCCTCCATCGCACTTTGGGTCGTCCACTTGTGGAGCAGGGGGCCGCATCCATGACCTGTGCAGATTGGGTTGAATGCTGCCCACTCTCTTCGAGGGAGGTCGAAACCAGGGGCCTCTGTTGTTGGGTCAGTGATGGGGTATTGGTTCTTTGTGTTGCATGCGTCACTTGAAGGCACTGAGCCATTCGATCAGCGAGATCTCAAGTTCAGTCCTTGTGCTCAATTACTGAGCTAGTTCATCTCAGCTAGAATGGCATGGGGCAGGAGAACCTCGAAGGGACCTAAGTGTGTCTGGGCTTGAACACTTAGCTGGAGTTCTAGTTCCTAATTGCTGCCCAGTGACCCTTCCCAGTTGCATGGAGGTCAGATGGGCAGGATTGGGTATGTCTGCATTACCATTCACGATTGAATAGCTAACCATCCTATTAAGACAGGAGGGTTTTAAAAAAAAACTTACTTCCTCCAGAAAAGTTACTTTAAAGATCATCGTAGATTAGTCAGGTCAGTGGGTAGCACTCTCGCCTCTGAGTCAGATGGTTGTGAGTTCATAATCCCACTCCAGGGACTTCAGCATACAAATCTAGGCTGACACTCCAGTGCAGTGATGAGGGAGTGCTGCACTGTCGGAGCTGCTATCTTCTAGATAAGACGTTAAACCGAGGCCCTGTCTGCTCTCAGGTGGATGTAAAAGATCCCATGGCACTATTTTGAAGAAGAGCAGGGGAGTTATCCCTGGAGTCCTGGATAATATTTATCCCTCAACATCTAAAACAGATTTTTTTTGTTCTGGGATGTGGGTGTCGCTGGCAAGGCCAGCATTTATTTCCCATCTCCAATTGCCCTTGAGAAGGTGGTGGTAAGCCGCCTTCTTGAACCGCTGCAGTCCGTGTGGTGAAGGTACTCCCTGTTGGGGAGGGAGTTCCAGGATTTTGACCCAGCGACGATGAAGGAACAGCAATATATTTCCAAGTCAGGATGGTGTGTGACTTGGAGGGGAACTTGGAGGTGTGGTGTTTCCCTGTGCCTGCTGCGCTTGTCCTTCTAGGTGGTAGAGGTCCTGAGTTTGGGAAGTGCTGCCAAAGAAGCCTTGGCGAGTTACTGCACTGCATCTTGTAGATGGTACACACTGCAACCACGGTGTACCAGTGGTGGAGGGGGTGAATGTTTAAGGTGGTGGATGGGGTGCCAATCAAGTGGGCTGCTTTGTCCTGGATGATGTCGCGCTTCTTAAGTGTTGTTGGAGCTGCACTCATCCAGGCAAGTGGAGAGTATTCCATCACACTTCTGACTTGTGCCTTGTAGATGGTGGAAAGGCTTTGGGGAGTCAGGAGGTGAGACACTTGCCGCAGAATACCCAGCCTCCGACCTGCTCTTGTTGCCACAGTATTTATGTGGCTGGTCCAGTTAAGTTTCTGGTCAATGGCAACCCCCAGGATTTTGATGGTGGAGGATTCGGCGATGGCAATGCCGTTGAATATCAAGGGGAGGGGGTTAGACTCTTGCTTGTTGAAGATGGTCATTGCCAGGCACTTGTGTGGCCTGAATGTCGTCCTGAATTATTGAGTCATTATCACATTGCTGTTTGTGGGAGCTTGCTGTGCGTAAATTAGTTGCCGCATTTCCTACTTCCTAACACTGACCACACTTCAAAAAAAAGTACTTCATTGGCTGTAAAGCACTCTGGGAGGTGAAAGCCACGATATCAGTGCAAGTCTGCCTTTCAGTGTCTGATGTTACCATTTGCATCCTTTATTTACAAAAAAGATTTTTTTTTTGTTGTGCGTCAAAAATATCACGATGAAATAGGGGAGTCAAATTCAGAAATTAAGTAAGGAAACGAAACAGAAATCATCAAAACGATGTTTCACATCTGAGACAGTTAGTTTCCTGCTGACAACGTGGTGTGTGGGTTGACTTTCACCTTGTTTGACGCTACCATGACTACAAACAAGGCTACCAATGACAGGAATCCTATTTTTTTTTTCCAATTCAAACTCCCGTTACCAGCTCAGAAGAGCAGTGAAGTTTGCTGCTGGGCGTGCAGTTTGAGTTAGTGCAATCAGAGAGAGAAGGGGAGGGAGGGTGGAAAGGAATATGCAGCTGAGCTGACAATTGTGTGTGTGTTGCTTTTGTGCAGTGACCCTAATTATGGGCTCGGTGGTTTTGTAGAGCGCAGCAGTTGTGAAAGGGGTACCGGCAACTTTGGAGATCCTTGAGGGAGGGGGCACTTCAAGCCCAGAAATACTGTTTGGACGTTTCTCCAAACTTTTTAAGACCGGAAACGTCGAGTTTATCGTCAGGAGTTGCGCTTCGAACCAGGAGGAGTCTTTCCCCCCGACAAACTTTGTTCTCTCTCTCGTTCCTCAGTTTTATATCAAATGGAAGAGAAAAGTTTCAAATCCCAGGAAAAGAGAAACTGGTAACAATCAAGAAGGAAATACAATTTTTTTTTGAAGAGGAAGGAATTAAAAGAGAGAGGAAGGGATTGAAAGAGAAAAGGAAGGAATTCAAAGAGAGAGGAAGGGACTGAAAGAAAAAAGGAATTAAAAGATAGAGGAAGGGATTGAAAGAGAAAAGGAAGGAATTCAAAGAGAAAGGAAGGAAGAGAAAAGGAGGTGAGGACAGAAGAGGCTATGAGGAGCGGTGGATGGGAGAAGCTAGTTGGAGAGGTGTTGCCTGCCTCTGTGGGGCAGTAGCTGGAGATCCCAGATACTTGTTCATGTCTTGCTGGCTTTGGTGCATGAGTGTAGTGGTGGAGGGTCAGCATGGCTCAGGAAGGGGCTTCTCCGGCCAGAGGTTGCCAGCTGCCCGGCAGTAGCAGGAGCTGGAAGAAGAAGAAGAGGAGGAGGAGGAGGAAGGAGGGCAAGAGCCGCAGTGTCCACTCCAACCTGCTGCCAACCGGGGACAACCACAAGAAGCCCAGGCGGACCCACGCCGGCAACCGGCTCAAGACCACCAAGTACACGCTGCTCTCTTTCCTGCCCAAGAACCTCTTCGAGCAGTTCCACCGCTTCGCCAACGTCTACTTCGTCTTCATCGCCCTGCTGAACTTCGTGCCGGCGGTGGGCGCCTTCCAGCCCGAGCTAGCGCTGGCGCCCGTGGTCTTCATCCTGGCCGTCACCGCCTTCAAAGACCTGTGGGAGGATTACAGGAGGCACCGCTCGGACCAGGACATCAACCACATGGACTGTCTGGTGTACTGCAGGTAGGCTGACACATTAACACTTTTTTTTGGCAAAAAGAATGCAGTTATTCTAAAGTTAACATTTTTAAAAAAATGCAATTTTTCTAGTTTTTTTAATAAAATGCAATTTTTCTAAAGTTAATACTTTAGAATAATTGAATTTTATTTTTTTAAAGTATTAACTTTAGAATAATTGAATTTTATTTTTTTAAAGTTAATTTAAAAAAATGCAATTTTTCCAAAGTTAATACTTTAAAAAAAAATGCAATTTTTCTAAAGTGAATTTTTAAAAATGAAATGCAATTCTAGTTTTTTTTAATAAAATGCAATTTTTCTAAAGTTAATTTTTTTCATAAAATACAATTCTAAAGTGAATACTTTAGCAATTATTCTAAAGTTATTTTTTTAAAATAAAATAAAATAATTCTAAAGTGAATATATTTTTTAAAACATGCAATTATTCTAAAGTTAATTTTAAAAAATAAAATACAATTCTAAATGTAATAAATTGCAATTATTATAAAATTAATATTTTTTTAAAATGCAGTTATTCTAAAATGCAGGTATTCTAAAATTAATACATTTAGAATACTTGCATTTTTTAATAAAGTAATACTTTAAAAGAATCCATCTTTTTAATACATATATCTGGTGCATTTCTCCTGTATTTGAAGTTTATAATCATTTTGATTTACATTGTATAATTTTGCAATATAAGCATCAAAAGAGCTTTGAATAGGTATTCAGGTGCTTAATTGTGCCTGCAATTTTGTAGTGCAAGGCTGTTGGAACATCCTTAGCAAACCACATAATTCTGGTGTTTAAAATATATATATATATTTTTTATTAATAAGTGTGGCATCAAGCTCAACTCCAGATCTAGCTATATAACCATGTAACAGGTGATACAGTATCTATCTCTTTCAAGTTCTGTTTGTGCTTATTTATGTATCTGATCATTGATAATCTTCACAAATTGCAAGCATTGGATGTGTTGTATGCAGCTGCAGCATACTATGTGGAACTAAGCAGACTTTAATCATTCTTAACGGATTGATTTATTGCCAGTTTGCTTTATTGATACTTTTTCTATAAAACACCCACGCAAAGTTTACATTAGGGGTCATGTTGGGGTACCCTGTGCTTTGAAACATAGATAAAATACATACATCAGGTTCTGTGATGAGGAGTAATTGACCATACATCTGTTGTCATTCGTTTTTCTAAGACAAGGGTGCATATTTTTACTTCAGGCGAGCTTTGGGAAAGTTTTGTCAGATCTATTTGTGAAAGTGTGTCCGGGCATTTAATAATATCGTTTTGTTCCAGAAGCATAGGTGACTGCTTAGAAACGTTTACTTGACACATTGGAGGCAACACAATGTTGAAAACCATTGAATAGAACATTTTGTTTTTAAAAGCCTGTATAATGAACTAAGTTGTGAATTTACAAAATAGTAAGAAGTATGGTGTACTGTGTAAAATTGTAAAGTTAACGGCCCTCGGTTTATAAGAATCCTTTTAGGTTGAGATTTATTACAGTTACTAACCCAAAACTAGGATATGTAAAATAGTAATAACCTTTACTTATATAGCACCTTTAACGTAGTAAATCATCCCAAGGCGCTTCACAGCAGTGTTATAAGACAAAACAAATAAATTTGACACCGAGCCACATAAGAAGAAATTAAGGCAGATGACCTTGGTTAAAGAGAGAAGTTTTAAGGAGGAAAGGGAGGTAGAGAGGTGGAGAGGTTTAGGGAGGGAGTTCCAGAACTTGGGACCCAAACAGCTGAAGGCACGGCCACCGATGGTTGAGCAGTTAGAATCAGGGATGTTCAAGACGGCAGAATTTGAGGAGCACAGACATCTTGTGGGGATGTGTGGCAGATCATTACAGACTCGACTGAGTATGACTGGCACCAAGGTGCAACAGCAGAGTTATGCACATGCAGATTGTGATGTATGCACAAAGATTCACTCCACCAATCAGTTAAACTTTAATGTTGGGAAGGAGTGGCTGCTTTCCCCTAACATTACAAAATATTCTGTTCAAAGTCCTAAAGGGTCTCTGGAGACCTCCCCGGAGGAGGTCTTGCAATTCTTGGCTTTAGTGCGCTCGAGCATCAGATCCGGACCGCCCTCTTCAGTTATACAGGTTGAACCTCCCTTATCCAGAAATCCCTTATCCAGAACCACCCCTCGTCCAGAACCATTACCGGTAATTGGGTGGCGCATGCGCAGAACTCCGACATGAATAAATTGAACAAATTGAAGTTCTTCCTCGCTGCCAACTCCCGCAATTGCTGGCCTGACCCCGTGATCCACCGCCTCCGCCCCCCCCATGATCTCTCTGTCCAACTCCCAGTCCCAAGCCAGCTAGCCCCAATATCCCCTTATTCAGTACCTGTACTATCCAACTTAACGTGACCACCCTCGTCCGGAAAACGCCCTTATCCAGAACAGGCCAGGTCCCGAGGGTTCTGGATAAGGGAGGTTCAACCTGTACTACTTTAGACCCCAACGCACATCTAAGACTTATTTGCACTGACAGATAAATTACTCCGTAACATTTACAGAGGAAAAAATGCATCCATGCATTGCTGACTTTACTTGCATGGTATATTGTTGGTGGGATGCACATTTTGGATTTATTGCAACGTGCAGAGGGTGGTAAAGGCAGAAACCTTCACCGCATGCTCCACCTCACAGTCAATAAGCTCCCCGCTGGAATGGAAGTAAGCTACAGAACCAGTGGGAACCTGTTCAACCTCGCCATCTCCAGGCTAGGTCCACGATCACCCCAACCTCTGTCGTCGAGCTACAGTACGCGGACGATGCCTGCGTCCACGCACATTCAGAGGCTGAACTCCAGGACATAATCGACGTATTTACTGAGGCGTGCGAAAGCATGGGTCTTACGCTAAACATCCGTAAGGCACAGGTCCTCCACCAGCCTGACCTCACCACACAGCACTCCGCCGCCCCCCAACTCCCCACCCAAGTCATCAAGATATCAAGATCTACGGCGTGGCCTTGGAAAACGTGGACCACTTCCCCTATCTCGGGAGCCTCCTATCAACAAGAGTAGGCATCCACGACGAGATCCAACACCGCCTCCAGAGCGCCAGTGCAGCCTTCGGCCGCCTGAGGAAAAGAGTGTTTGAAGACCAGGTCCCCAACTGCCACCAAGCTCATGGTCTACAGGGCTGTAGTAATATCTGCCCTCCTGTATGGCTCAGAGACATGGACCATGTACAGCAGACACCTCAAGTTGCTGGAGAAATATCACCAACGATGTCTCCGCAAGATCCTACAAATCCCCTGGGAGGACAGGCGCACCAACATTAGCGTCCTTGTCCAGGCTAACATCCCCAGCATTGAAGCACTGACCACACTAGATCAGCTCTGCTGGGCACGTCACATAGTTCACATGCCAGACACGAGACTCCTAAAGCAAGCAATCTACTCGGAACTCCTTCACGGCAAATGAGCCAAAGGTGGGCAGCAGAAACGCTACAAGGACACCCTCAAAGCCTCCCTGATAAAGTGCGACATCCCCAATTATATCTGGGAATCCCTGGCCCAAGACTGTACTCAGTGGAGGAAGTGCATCCGAGAGGGCACTGAGCACCTCGAGTCTCAACACCGAGAGCATGCAGAAATCAAGCGTAGGCAGTGGACAGAGCATGCTGCAAACCAGTCCCACCCACCCCTTCCCTCAATGACTATCTGTCTCACCTGTGACAGTCACATATTGGACTGTTCAGCCATCAAAGAACTCACTTCAGGAGTGGAAACATGTCCTCCTCTATTCCGAGGGACTGCCTATGATGATGATGATGATGATTTAAAAAGTACTTGGATGTGCACTTGAAGTGCCGTAACCTACAGGGCTACGGAACAAGAGCTGAAAAGTGGGATTAGGCTGGATAGCTCTTGGTCAGCCGGCGCGGGCACGATGGGCTGAAATGGCCTCCTTCCGTGCTGTAAATTTCTGATTCTATAAACTTCTCTTTGCCCAGTTGATCTTTCCAGAACCTCACGCAGCAATCTATCTTGGATCACAAATTTTCGTTCAATCTAAACTACTTCTTTTCCTGCTTCCCTTTCACTTGTGTGAATTGCATTGTAAATAAAATAATTTTGTTTTTAATTGAAAAGGCCGATTTAAAATAGAATATTTGATGCGTGTATTTGTGAGAACGTTCCAGGGTTCGTGTTTGGAATGTGTTGCTGCTCACGCAAGGACTCAAATCATTTACATGCTTATTTAAGTCCTTTAAGGTTGCTAAATGGAGTCTGGACAGATGGTTTATCAGGATTATTGTTACTGTAACAGGGTGAAGCTCAGACTGTGTCGTTTCTGCTCTACCCTGTGCAGGCGGCACACTTTCCGCAACACCCTCGCCCTTTAGTGAGCTTTGACTGATTCAAGTTTAGAATGGCTGTTGTCCCCAGTTAAACGTGTCCTATTCCCAGCTTCTCTTACCTGAAGCTCTTACCTAAAACCTTTTTAATTGTTCCTTTATGATGGGAATTCAAAACCCGTTATTTTGAAATAACATATGGTTTGCAAATCGGAAATTCAATTCATCTTTGGACTGCACTCCTGCAATATGCACCCTTTTCTCAGAAATGGGAGAGAGTCATAAGTATGGAATTAAAGCCAATCTGGTACATTTTAAGTGAAGTGACAAACAGTGTACAATTGTTATGTGAATCAAGAGCCTTAAGCCACTGTTCAGAATATACTTTAATTAGGAATCAAAATCAGCACATCCTTTTTGGAGACTTGATGGGGCAACCATATGCAGCAATCGTCTCCTGCTTCACTAAATCGTACATTTCTAGATTTGACGGTGCTACGGTTTTGAGAACACTTTGAGAAGATAGCACCTGATTGTGCTACCATGTTGCCACTGTGCTCTGTTTTGGCAAAGCAGAGCGCTGTTTATGCTACTTTAATGTGTACAAAAAGTTCTGATGTCAGCCTTCAATTTCAAACATTAGAAAAGAGGATGTGTCAAAAGATTAAATGTGGTTATAGTGCAATCACTATGACGTTCCTGTGGCGGGAACCTGCTTCCTCGAGGTACACTCGCATCTGCCGCAAATTGTTCATCTGATATTCGTTTGATTGCTTATCTTCTGTAACTGTTAAGAAGAGGCAACTTTTGAAATGACCCACAAGGTGCTGTGTCGCTGCACTGTAGTAGTCTTCTCAGTTAAATTTGAAGACTATCAGGGTCATCACAACCAAGTCCAGTCCTGCCCTCATCCACCACCCTGTCTAGAGTTTGCTCATTCATGGAGGAATAGGCATTTGTGTGGCTTTCATCCCTCCTGTAATCATAGAATAGTTAAAGCACAGAAGAAGGCCATTTGACCCGTTGAGCCTGTGCCAGCTCTCTGCAAGAGCACTTCAGCTAATCCCATTTCCCTGCCCTTTCCCCGTAGCCTTGCAATTTATTTTTCCTTCAGGTACTTATTCAATTTCCTTTTGAAAGCCACAATTGAGGCTGCCTCCAGCACCCTTTCAGGTAGCGCATTCCAGATCCTAAACACTCGCTGTGTGAATAAGTTTTTCCTGATGTCACCTTTGGTTCTTCTGCCAATCACCTTAAACCTGTGTCATCTGTTTCTCGACCCTTCTGCCATTGGGAACAGTTTCTCTCTTTCTACTCTGTCCAGACCCCTCATTAAATTGTACACCTCTATCAAATCTCCTCTCAACCTTCTCTGCTCTAAGCAGAACAACCCCAGCTTCTCCAGTCTATCCACATAACCGAAGTCCCTCATCCCTGGAACCATTCTTGTAGACCTTTTCCGCACCCTTTCCAAGGCCTTCACATCCTTCCCAAAGTGCGGTACCAAGAATCGGACACCACACTCCAGTTGAGGCTGAACTAATGTTTATAAAGGTTCATCATAACTTCCTTGCTCTTGTACTCTATGCCTCTATTTATGAAGCCCAGAATCCCATATGCTCCAGGATCCTTCACCCCTCTCCCACAGAAAACACCGTTGGAGCTTTTTACATTAAATACATTGGGGGAGGTGGGGGGGGATTTCTTTTGGTTAAATTTCAAAATGAAACACGAGATACGGTCAGCAAGGTTGATTCATCAGGACGTTAGTTAAGATATACAGTGGCATTTGTCTGGGTGTAACTTGAATATTAATCTAAAAGGAACAGCGGGATTGTAAGTGATGAGCTCGGAAATTACAGAATGAGCTGTACAGAGTGTGCAAAAACAATGGCGAATGAAATTTAATGTAGACAAATGTAAAATATTTCACATAGGAAGGAAGAACAGGCATTGCCCATACTCCAAGAATAGATTTGAAATATCGATGAATGAAGCTGAACGAGACTTGGGAGTTTTAGACATCATACTCGAGGAGACAGATTTGTCTGTGAACGATGAGTGTTCTTTAGACTTGCACTTGCCCTCAGACTATCTGTGGGGTTTTGCACGGCAAGTTACTGTCACTGGGATATCCAAGCAGTGCGGCACCGTCAGAGCATCTGAGACCTGTGCGAACAGGGCAAGCAACTGTGCATCTCCTTAACAATCAGACTGAAGAATCGTGAATGAGCAGCGCAGAGTCTGAACCAGGAAGTGTCAGTTAGAATGGTGAATTCAGTATCAAATCAGGTACAGAAAGCCAAAGAAAAAGAGGGAAAGAAAGATTGGACTGAGAGAGAGAGAGATATGAAAGAGACAGCAAGAAAAAGTTAAAAAAAATAATGATGTCAATGCTTTTTTTTAAACTCTCCAAAAGCTGAAGGAATGGGAGTCCACACTTGTAAAAGTTAATTTTCCGTGCCAGAGCGGTTGTTTGGCAGTATTTAAGAATTATCACGCTGTTAAAATGACACTTAGACGGGAAAGGACAAGCCCTAACTTTTTGTGGCGAGTTTAGTTTTTATCTACGAGGTCAGTACAGGAACTTCACACCACTCAATACATTGGAATGGGGAGCCAGATGGCGAGATGCTGTTTTTGCGCAGCTTATGCAGGAATGGTGCATCTCGGACAGCAACTTCCGGATTCCCGCATGTAACTGCGCAGGTCTGCTGTTCGATTTGCACATAAGTAACGGTGAGCGCTGACGGCCTAATAGTCTGCATCCCAGAGTACTTAAGGAAGTGGCCCTAGAAATAGTGGATGCATTGGTGATCATTTTCCAACAGTCTATCGACTCTGGATCAGTTCCTATGGACTGGAGGGTAGCTAATGTAACACCACTTTTTAAAAAAGGAGAGAGAAAGCGGGTTATTATAGACCGGTTAGCCTGACATCAGTAGTGGGGAAAATGTTGGAATCAATCATTAAGGATGAAATTGCAGTGCATTTGGAAAGCAGTGACAGGATTGGTCCAAGTCAGCATGGATTTGTGAAAGGGAAATCATGCTTGACGAATCTTCTGGAGTTTTTTGAAGATGTAACTAGTAGAGTGGACAAGGGAGAACCCGTGTATGTGGTGTATTTGGACTTTCAGAAGGCTTTTGACAAGGTCCCACAAGAGATTGGTGTGCAAAATCAAAGTACATGGTATTGGGGGTAATGTACTGACATGGATAGAGAACTGGTTGGCAGATGGGAAGCAGAGAGTCGGGATAAACGGGTCCTTTTCAGAATGGCAGGCAGTAACTAGTTGAGTGCCGCAGGGCTCAGTGCTGGGACTCCAGCTCTTTACAATATACATTAATGATTTAGATGAAGGAATTGAGTGTAATATCTCTAAGTTTGCGGATGACACTAAACTGGGTGGCGGTGTGAGTTGTGAGGAGGACGCTAAGAGGCTGCAGGGTGACTTGGACAGGTTAGGTGAGTGGGCAAATGCATGGCAGATGCAGTATAATGTGGATAAATGTGAGGTTATCCACTTTGGGGGCAAAAACACAAAGGCAGAATATTATCTGAATGGTGGCAGATTAGGAAAAGGGGAGGTGCAACGAGACCTGGGTGTCATGGTTCATCAGTCATTGAAAGTTGTCATTCAGGTACAGCAGGCGGTGAAGAAGGCAAATGGTATGTTGGCCTTCGTAGCTAGGGGATTTGAATTTAGGAGCATGGAGGTCTTACTGCAGTTGTACAGGGCCTTGGTGAGACCACACCTGGAGTATTGTGTTCAGTTTTGGTCTCCTAATCTGAGGAAGGACGTTCTTGCTATTGAGGGAGTGCAGTGAAGGTTCACCAGACTGATTCCAGGGATGGCTGGACCGACATATGAGGAGAGACTGGATCAACTGGGCCTTTATACACTGGAGTTTAGAAGGATGAGGGGGGATCTCATCGAAACGTATAAGATTCTGACAGGACTGGACAGGTTAGATGCGGGAAGAATGTTCGCGATGTTGGGGAAGTCCAGAACCAGGGGACACAGGTTCTAGGGTAAGGATAAGGGGTAGGCCATTTACGACCGAGATGAGGAGAAACTTCTTCACTCAGAGAGTTGTTAACCTGTGGAATTCCCTGCCGCAGAGAGTTGTTGATGCCATTTCATTGGATATATTCAAGAGGGAGTTAGATATGGCCCTTACAGCTAAAGGGATCAAGGGTATGGAGAGAAAGCGGGAAAGTGGTACTGAGGGAATGATCAGCCATGATCTTATTGAATGGTGGTGCAGGCTCGAAGGGCCGAATGGCCTACTCCTGCACCTATTTTCTAAGTTTCTATGTTATTTTCACAGTAAAATCCGGCCCAAGGTCTATTTAATGCAGAGCAGCAATCCGCACCATCAACAGAACGTTGGAGTGTAAGTCAGAAGAAGTCATGATGAAAATGTGTCGTGCTCTGGTCAGACCACATCTAGAGGATAGGCGCACCAACGTCCGTGTTCTCGCTCAGGCCAACATCCCCAGCATCGAAGCACTGACCACACTTGACCAGCTCCGCTGGATGGGCCACATTGTCTGCATGCCCGACACTAGCCTCCAAAAACAAGCGCTCTACTCAGAGCTCCGACACGGCAAGCGAGTCCCAGGTGGGAGAGGAAATGCTTCCAGAACACCCTGAAAGCCTCCTTGAAAAAGTGCAACATCCCCACCGACACCTGGGAATCCCTGGCCCTTGACGGCCCAAAGTGGAGGAGAAGCATCCGGGAAGGTGGCGAATGCCTCGAGTCTCTTTGCTGGGAGCACGCGGAAGCCAAGCGGAAGGAGCGCATGACAACCAAAGCCCTTCACTCATCCGTCCCTTCAACCACCGTCTGCCCCACCTGTGGTAGAGTCTGTGGGTCCCACATTGATCTCATTAGTCACCTGAGAACTCGAATTAGTGTGGGAGCAATTCATCCCGACCCCGAGGGACTGCCCAAGAAGAAGAAAGTACTGTGTCCACTTCTGGTCACCCAGACACAGGGGCACATTGAAGGTCTGGGGGCAGTGCAGAGAGGAGGTGTAAGGCCGATCCTCAGTTTGAGGGAAGACTAGAGATCCTTGAGCACTTCAGCCTTGAAAGGAGGCATGTTTGTTTGCTTTAATATATTTTGTATGAAACCAAGCAGTGGTCTAGCGACGTGTTATTTATCTGCTTTTTTGAGGACACTGGAGAAGGTGGTATGCATCTCACAGTTTCCATTGCCCATTTCCTTCGAACTAGGGCTCTGCTAATCATACCTGGCAGAGAATAAAGAAACTGTTTTCTGCTTGCAAGAGTTGCATTCTGCTCGTGGAAACTATGGTCTACCCGAGAACATGCGTGAAGTGTCGAGCGGGCAATTTGAAATAGCAACGGGGAGCTCCATGATCTTGAGGTCCTGATAAATAGTGAGTCAGAGCAGGAGATGGTGGGAGGAGGAGGTATAAGGTTTCCTGTTTTTATTTCCGATTTCCAGCTCCTGCAGTATTGTGCTTTTTAACACCGTGAGGAGGCTCGATTTCAACAGGCCGAGCGTGCGGGGAGGAACACGAACGCTGTGGATTGGATATTTGATGTTTTGGACGAACAAGAGAATAAAATTCAGAGGAGCCTTGATCATAGTGACCTTGATGGACTTTCAAAATCATGTGATGAAGCATCCCAAAATAGAAAATAGAAGCCCATGGTATTAAATGGGCGGCCGTAACTTGGGTATGAAATTGGCTAAGGGATAGGAGGCATAGGGGTAGACTTTCCACAAGGCCCTCACTGCCTGATTCCTGCCCAGAAAATACTGCTAAGTTTCATCAATTAACGCCGGCAAAAGTTTCCACTAATTAGGTAATTAAAACCGCCCGGCGAGAAAATGGTTCTTACACCAAGATTCCCGGCGGTTTCTGGGTGGTTACAGCCGAAAGTAGCGAGAACGGGCGATTCTTAAAATTAAAAAAAAATTTAATCCGAGGCTGCGTTTGGGCCTAGGGAGGGGGGAAAACTCAACAAATATTTTTTCACTTAAACAAAAAATAAAAAGTTATAAAACATTCTCAAGACACTTTCTGATGTAATCACCATTTTAGAATTTTAAAAATAATTATAAAAATCTTTAACTTACCTTTCTTTGGCGAGTACTCGTCTACCGCCCTGTTCCAGGCAGCCTTTTGTGGGCGGTTTCCTCGGTGGTGTGTATGGGTCCCCGTTGAGGCAAAACTTTGATCCCGGCGGTTTTCTCGGCAGTGCACGCAGATGCACGTGGGCGGTTTGCTACCCGCTGGTCTTTTCAAAATGTGGGCGGAACTCTCTTTTTTAAAAAAAAAATATAAAGAGGAAACTTTTGCCGGGCGGATTTTCGTCAAAAAGCAGCTGTACCGCCAAGAAAAGCGCCAAACCGCGAAAGTTTATCCCAGAGAGTAGTGGTGAACGGATGTCTTTCTGGCTCGAGAGAAGTATTTAGTGGGGTCCTCCAGGGGTCGGTGTTAGGACCATTGTTTTTCCTGTTTATATATAAATGACCTGGAAATTGGGAGTACAATTTCAAAGTCTGCAGACGATACAAAATTTGGCAACAGTGAGAGTGATGATAGCAGACTTCAGAAGGATATAGACACGTGGCAGATGCAATTTAATGCGGAGAAGTGTGGGAGGAACAACAGGGAGAGGCAGTGTAATGTAAATGGTACTATTTTGAGGGGGCTGCAATAACAGCGAGACCTGGGGCTGCATATTCACAAATCTTTGAAGGTGCCAGGGCCAGTTGAGAAGGCGGTTACGGAAGTGTATGAGATACTTGGCTTTGTAAATGGGGCCGTTGAATACAAAAACAAGGAAATCATGCTAAACCTTTACAAATCTCTGGTTAGGCCTCGACTGGCATGTACAATTCTGGTCACCACACTTTAAGAAGGATGTCAAGGCCCTAGCGAGGGTACAGAGGAGGTTTACCAGGATGATACCAGGGGGTTAAGTTTTGTGGAGGGATTGGAAAAGCTGGGATTGTCTTTCTTTAGAGTGGAGAAGGTTAAGGGGAGACCTAAAAGAGATATTCAAAATTTTGAGGGGTTTTGATAGAACAGTTAGGGAGAAACTGTTTCCTCTGGCAAGTGGGTGGGTAACCAGTGGGCCTTGATTTAAAATAATTGGCAAAAGAACTAGAGGAGAAATGAGAAGTTTCCTCAAACAGAGGGTTGTTAAGATCTGGAACGCACTACTCGAAAGGCTGGTAGAATCAGATTCTATAGGGGCTTTTAAAAGGCAATTGGACATGTATGTGAGAAGGACTCATTTGAAGGATTATGGGAGAAACAGCTGAGGTGTGGGACTGAACTGGACAGCTCTTTCAAAGAACCGGTACAGGCGTGACTGGGCAAATGACCTCCTTTTGTGCTGTAAGATGCTGTGATAAAACAGTGGGAAACAAAAATAAAACCAGAAAATGCTGGAAATCTCAGCGGGTCAGGCAGCATCTGTGGAGAGAGAAACAGAGTTTAACGTTTCAGGTCGATGACCCTTCGTCAGAACTGACAAAAGTTCATCTTTTATTTCCCAACATGTGCCATTACCATCCCACTTTGGCCCATCATCCCTTTTGTGTCTCACATCTCTCCTGCTTTCCACCCTATCACAGACCTTCCCTTTTGTTCTTTCCTCCCCTCCCCCTTTCACTGCCCCTGCACTTCCTTAAGAATCTGTTACATTTCGAACATTCTCCAGTTCTGACGAAGGGTCTCAGACCTGAAACGTTAACCTCTGTTTCTCTCTCCACAGATGCTGAGTGTTTCCAGCATTGTCTGTTTGTATTTCAGATTCCAGCCATCCGCAGTATTTTGCTTTTGTATTAGTGGGAAACAAAGGTTGGATGGGAGAGAGAGAGAGAGAGAGGGAGAGGAGCTAGAATATGCAAGACGCAAGTTTTTCACCTTGTCATACAGTCTTGGCTCTGAATCACTGTGTATTCTGAAACAAATAGGATCATATAGCATAGAAGGTGGCCATTTGGCCCATTGTGTCTATGTTGGCTTTTTGAAAGAGCTATCCAATTAGTCGCACTCTCCTACGACAGAATCGTACCACATAGAATGACGCTATTCGGCCCATCGTGTCTGTGCCGGAATAGGCAAGAGAATCTAAACTATCACTGAGTTGTTAATCAAGGGCAAAATAGAATAAAATTGAGCCCTGAATAGTTGGATTCCTGTCGAGGTGATTTGAAACCCTTAATTAACTGTCTTAAAGTGGGGGGAGGGGCAATTTTAACCCCCAGCAGCTTTTGAGGGTGTGTTGCTGAGTGCGGTCGAGTGCAAAGTGCACCCTCCGGCCTAAGTTTGAGGCCTGGAGTATTTTAATTGATTAGTGTGTTGTCGGTCAGCTGTTTGTGTAAAAATGGTATAAAGGGGCCTTTGGCCGGTGGGTGGGGGAGGAGGCCCAGAAGGCCGGACCCATTATGGGGAGCGTTATGGGGAGCGGGCGGGTAAGTGGAGCTGAGTCCATGGCCAGATCAGCCATGATCTTGTTGAATGGTGGAGCAGGCTCGAGGGGCTAGATGGCCTACTCCTGTTCCTAATTCTTATGTTCTTATGTTATCATCACCACCAAGCAAAGGCTCGTGGGGCAAGCAGGTAAGTAGCTGGGAGGGGGCAATGGGCGGCAGCTTCCCCACCGGGGCCTGGGTTAAAACAGGGTACGGTAGCATAGTGGTTATGTTACCGAGACTGGTAATACAGAGGCCCAGACTAATGATCCGGAGGAGTGAGTTCAAATCCCACTAAGGCAGCCGGTGAATTTAATTTCAATGAATTAATTAAATAAATCCGGAATAAAATAACTAGCGTCAGTAATGGTGACCATGAAACCACTGGTTTGTTGTTTTAAAAACCCATCGGGTTCACTGATGTCCTTTTAGGGAAGGAAATCTGCCGCCCTTACCCGGTCTGGCCTATGTGTGACTCCAGACCCACCGCAATGTGGTTGACCCACAACTGCCCTCTGAAATGGCCGAGCAAGCCACTTATTCAAGAGGCTGGCTCACCAACGCCACCACCTTCTCGAGGGCAATTGGGGATGGGCAGTAAATGCTGGCCTTGCCGGCGATGCCCACATCCTGTGACAGAACAAATAAAAATACAACCGGGGGCGGGCTCCCAGTGAGCTCATGAGGCCCCGAGTCGGAATTACTTCTCGAGACTGTTTCCGGCAGGTGCCTCGGTCACCTAACTGCAGAGAGCAGTCAAAATGGTTTCCAAAATGGTTACCTGGTGGTAGGGCAGGAGGCCCCATTTTAAAGGTCCTATACGGCCAGCCCCTCTCCTCTCAGGCTATCTTCCTGCTGGACAGGGTAAGTAAGATCAAAGTGATGAATCACTATGAGAAATGTGAGCTGTTTTTTTTTTCTCTGCTTGGCATCGTTGTTGGTGAGACTGAGTCACAATTGTCCAGAGTGTTGTAGACATCTTTTGGTCAGATCTAGTTCCGTTAGTTTTGTTAGCCTGGTCGATTTTATTTTCTGCACTGAGAGAAGTCATCATATTTTTGCCAAATAAAGAACTCGATTTCTGCCTGAAGACTTGTATTTTGTTGCCACGATTTTAAGGAGGGCAGTGTTCCTGCAGCAGAACTTCTGTTTACAGGATATGAAGAGTGAAGAGGCTGTGTTTTTTTCCCCCCTCTGTGTCTGGGATTAGGAAGCCAGCTGTGCGTTTACCCCACAACTGGCTCGTCGCCAAAGCTGGAGATCAGAAGGTTTGCGTTAGTGGCTTGGCTGTTGACACAGTCTTGACTTGGAACATCAAAGAAAATTGTAAACAGCGTGTTATTTTTCTCTTGGTTCGGGAGTGATAACAAAAGTACTTTCCCGCCTTTTTGCGCCAAAACATCTTAACGCGTTCTACGCAGTGAATTACTTTTTGAAATGCAGTGACTTGCTGGAGAGCTAAATAAACTTTTCGAGTCACGTGTAATCTGGAAGGTGAGTAAAACACTTGTTTACTCTTGCTGCTCCTCACCAGTGCCCTGGACTGTGGCTGTTTATTTTTAGTGCTGTAAACATCATCACCTTCCTCAGACGCAGCGCGGTTTTGAGCGTGTAGATTTTACATTGGCGCTTCTGTAAGTTACGCTGAGAGAGAGTAGCTCCCGAGGTGTACATTGCTGAAATTGGCTCCCTTATCCTGGCAGAAACCTTGCAAGCCCAGCAAAACGTGTCCATGTGAACACGGATCCTGTGTCTGCCTCCTGTAACATGAACTACGGCAGCACCAAGTGTGTGTGGCTAATCTCCCACACGCTGACATTCGGTGTCAGCCGTGGCTCAGTGGGTAGCACACTTGCCTCTGAGTCAGAAGGTTTGTGGGTTCAAGCCCTGCCTACGAGACTGGAGCGCAAATCTAGGCTGACACGGCCAGTGCCGCGCTGAGGGAGTGCTGCACTGTCGGAAGTGCTGTCTTTCAGATGAGACGTTAAACCGAGGCCCCGTCTGCGCTCTCGGGTGAACATTAGAGATCCCATGGCACTATTTTGAAGATGAGCATGGGAGTTATCCCCGGTGTATTGGCCAATATTTATCCCTCTACCAATATCACTAAAAACAGATTATCTGATCATTATCACATTGCTGTTTGTGGGAGCTTGCTGTGTGCAAATTGGCTGCTGGGTTGCCCTACATTGCAACAGTGACTACACTTCAAAAAGTACTTCATTGGCTGTGAAATGCTATGGGACGGCCCTGAGATCATGAAAGGCACTGTATACCTACTAATCTTTTCTATTACTGCAGCGACGTTTAAAAGGTTCACAGGTGCTCCGTGGGCTACCTGGGAACTTGTAAAATGAAGGGCAACATGTTTATGGTGTTGGCTATCTGCTGGTATTAAAATCTGACCAGAATTCAGAAGCCATTCAGTGAAAGGGTGTGTGTGTACGCATGCAAGGCAAAGAAATTCATTTCCTTGCTTGGGGACTGACGCAGCCTGGCTGTATAACTTCAGTCAGCCAACCTCGCGTCTCTCAACAAGGATGGAGTTTTGTACCGCAGTAAATCCACAGCAGTTGTACCACCATTCATTTCTCCCCTCTTGGGTACGTTCTTTATCTCCTGCCCCATCCCTATTCCTCTGCCTTCCTACTCCCCGGCTGCCATCCCAGACTCAAAATCCCCTTCGATAAGCCCACATCTACTCTCTGCGCCCCTCTCTCTCGGCATTCCCCATCGGGCACTCGTCACTGCCTCCTTCCCAGCAACAACTTCCTCTCTCGCCGACCTTCCCGCCCAGCACAGCCACTGGGGGCTAACCTGGTCACCCTCCTCCTGGGTACCGGCTGAGAGGGCAGAGGGACCAGCAGACGCAAGTTATACTTTCCACTGCATGCTAGTTTCTAACCAAAGAAATGCAGATGTCTGCTCGCCAACATCGCGATGCCAGTTGTATTGCATCGTTTGCAAAGGACTTTTTAAACCTTGTTTTGCATTGAAGGGATGTGAGCCTGCCTCTTGGTGGGGGGATTTTAACCGGGTCGTCACCACACGCACCCCCCGCGCACACACGCCTCACAGCCCCACCCCCCCCCCCCCCCCCCCCCCGCGCACACACACACAACGGATGGGAGGGCTAAAAGCACAAGGCTGCCCTGCTCCCGTCCAGCAACGTTTTACCGTTGCTGCTTGTAAAGATGGCCGAGGCTGCCGGTGCAGGCAGGCAAGGGCCTCATTAAGTCTAAAAGCCACGGTCGACTTATGCTGCTATGTAATTCTTAGAACGACTCGGGGATGGGGTCGGGGTGTATTGCGGGGTGTCGCCTCGCCCTGCCCGGAATTACACCTGCAGAAGAAGTAAGTAATATTTTATTACTTAGAATTTACAGCACCGATTCGGGCCAACTAGTCTATGAGCCACCTCCCACCCTACTTCATCCAACCCTCTTTGGTAGAGGGGGGGGAGCAGGAAGATCAGGAGTACCCCAGTGGGAATCCTTGCCCTTGTCCCTCTCCCCCCCCCCCCCCCCCCTCCCCCCTCTCCCCCCCCCCCCCCCCACTGACATGTGTTTGGGCCTGATCCCCTTCACCCCCAGTACTTGCCTTAATCCCGGGGACTGTTGCCAGATTTCGAACGTTAAATCGAAGCCTGGCAGTTAAAATTGGCTGGGCCCCTCTTGTACCGTACTGCTCACTTCAGGTTTCCCCCCCCCCCCCAACCCCGATGCCATCCTCCCATTAAAACCCACCCCTCCCCCACCTCGGAATGTTGATGTGGATGACCGTTTGTCCGAGTCGCACGTTACAACACGCCCACAATGCACTGCACTTTGGTGCTGTTGAAGAAGACGGCCACCATTTAAACCCGACCGATGTGTGTCACTCACCAAAGAGTGGCAGCAATTCCTTCTGTTTATCCACACGATGGAACAGTGTACTCTTGAGTGTGAAATTGGTTGCATCTCTTGGGGCTTTTACATACAGATTTGCTCGGATGTTTTTGAAAAAGATTAAATGTCATTAACAAGTCCGCTCCAACAGATTTTTTTTGTATTTAATTGCCTGTATCTTTACTACATTTCCAAAGTCATTTGTTATGCCTCATTGTATTTTTAAATTGATATTTTTTCATGCTGCAGGCTCTGCTGAAAATTAGCCTGGAGCTAAGTTTGTCTCTTTTCCCTCTAGACTATTGTGGTTCTAAGCCTCCTTTATTAAAAATAATGCTTGTCTTAGTATTTTGGAAATATATTTTTAAGCAGCAGTAGGTTACTGCTGGAGGGAGATTTTGAAGCACAGCTTTATTGGGTTGTGTACTAATGCTGTCCAGGAGATTTTATTTATTCGTTCTCGGGGAATGGGCTTTGCTAGCAAGGCCAGCATTAGTTGCCCATCCCGAGTTGCCCGTGAGAAGGTGCAGTCCACGTGGTGAAGGTAGTGTTGGGGAGGGAGTTCCAGGACTTTGACCCAGCGAACATGACTGAACGCCGATATACGTCCATGTCACGATGGTGCGTGACGCGGAGGGGAACTTTGAGCTGGTGGTGCTCTCGTGCGCCTGCTGCCCTTCTAGGTGGTGGCAGTCGCAGATTTGGGAGGTGCTGCCGAAGAAGTCTTGGCGTGTATATAATGATCAGATTGAACGTCCTGGATGTTGTCTAACAAAGTTCCGTGCACAATGCAAGCTCGGGCTGCAAGCTCGCAAACCTGCTTCGGAGCGCTGCGCGTTCGACATGATGTGCCCAGAACACTTCGACATCATCCAGACCCTGGTTACCTTTCTATTATTAGCCGACTGTACTTTAATACTAAACAATAACATTGGAGTTAAAGATTTTCTGAATTTCGAAGTGTAAGAATAAAAGAGTTTAGTAATGACAAAATTGATTCTGTGTATGTAGAAATGTTGAAAGTGTAGATTATACGAAAAGACAGTTTTGAAAGAGACAAAATGGACGCTCACAGACTTGCAGCATGTTCTGTGTGTATATTGTCTTCTGGCTGGACAGAGCTTAAAGATGTGTATTGGAAAGCCATTGACCTAAACAAGGGATGGCTTGGTCCTCCAGACAGACATGTGTGAGGAGAGCCAACAAGGAACTGCCCTGGAACTAAGATCCAATCCTGGGGCTTTCTGAGGAACAGTGGCTTTGAGAGGTATAAGAATTCAAGCCAAAGACTTCTCTCTTCTCTCCTGAGCATACGGCAAACCGCCTGCTCAAGACCAGCCGAAACAGCAGGCCGTGTGTTCGACCAGCCAGCCAGAGGAAAGTGATGTATACCTTTTTATAAATCATTATTGTAATATTGTATCTGTTGTAACTAAGTCGATCCGTAGGATAGCTGACGACTGCTGATAGATGTGTGTATGTGTTTAATAAACTATTCCAAATTGTTTTAAAAGGATCAGTCTCGCTGTCAACTTAATGCCAGAGATTTAGAGATCTTACCCCAAATTGGGGGCTGGTCCGGGATCTGGTGAGACAGCTTTTGATGATTCTTTCGAACAATTGGAAATTTCGGGTGTTGCGATTCTAACCTATGTTGCGAAGTATAATACAAACGGTTAAACGGATCGGGAGAAGTTGCGTCTTAAGGAGCAGTGGTCTTGATAGTTGGAACTGTTTAAGTGGGGACCCACCAGTAGTTATATTCAAAAGACACAGGATGAAGAGATCGGTCATGAACAGAGAGCCAACAATAAAAAGTGTTGAGCTAATTTATCAGGAGAAGTTATCCAAAACAGTATCCACAACAGACATAGAAGAGCGAAAGGTCACAGGCACCCTACCTCCGCAAGGGCCAACCTGCGTCCTTTGAGGAGCTGGTGGCACTTATCCAGGAGAAAGTAGATAAAGGAGACCTAAGGCCAAAACAGGCAAATGGTCTTGTGGCATTCAGCGCATTTTATCGTGCCTGGAGAGATGAGGAATTAATGAGCCAGCAGGCCAAAATGATACAAGATTTAAAAGAATTGCAAGTAAAAGAGATTCAACTAAAAGAGAGAGAGATTGAAGGTATAAAACAACAAAAGGAAGAAGGCCTTCAACTTGTGAAGCAGTTAAGAGGGAAAAATACAGCATTTAAGACAAGAAATTGGTCGATTAAACCACATATTAAGCAATTAGAAAGAGGGGCCGAACACACAGCTTCATTGCTACAACAACAAAGCCTCTCAAATTTAAATGCCACAGCAACCGTTGTTGAAGCAAATGAAAACAAATTAGAGTTAAAATATAAATTGGAAAACTTGAGGCTTCAGCAAGAGATAGAAGATGTTAGGGGTGCATTAAGGGAAGTAATTAAGAAGCCACATAGGGAGACAGATCACTCCCAGTGCCAACTAGAAATAGCGAGGCTAAAAAGTAAGTTGGGGGAGCAGAAGGCCCTGGTATCCATAGTAACATGGGAAGCCATAACCGAGACAGCAGAAGGGGACGAGGGGAGACAGATAGGGAAGAGGAAGGCAATCAGTATAATCCCCAGGAGGATGGGATACCTTGGAGACACAAGAGCCAATTGTAGCCATAGTAACCACTTCTTTATGACGTAATGCGCACGATCACATCACCATAACCATTCCGACTCACGGCCCAAATCTGGTGCTGACGTCACGGCGTGTAGCCACGAGTTGGGGCCCGTTAATGATAGGGGACGACCCACTGGCAGTTAATAGGAGGTGGGCAAATTTCAGGAGGGGTCACCCCGAGTTGGAAGAGAGAGACTTAACATGAGTCCTCTTCTTGGCCTGTTCCACTTCCCTAAAAGATAATCGGCCAGACACAGTCCTCCAGCCTGGCGCAGTGGCCGATGCACTCATGACCGAGATCCTAAACAATTTAGGGATCCAAAACTTGAACTTAGTGGCTCTGCTTAATCAGACCAAGCAGCGCCCAGAAGAGACCCCTAGAGCCTTCAGTAACTGTCTGTACGATATCTATCAACGTACGAAGAACCAGGCACCCACAAATGCTACCGTAGGAAAGAATCAGTAACAATTTAAATCGATGTTCCTGACCGAACTCCACTCTTTAGTTAAAACCACCCTGGGCATTGCCATGAGACCCACCAATCAGTGGACAGATATAGAGACCAACGCTCAAATAGCCTGGGAGATGGTAAAAGACCAGTTAAAGGTGAAGTCACCACCCACTGCAAATAAACCAGTGTCAATGGTTGAGGGATCTCGAAACTACCCCTTTTAAGGGACAGTGCTTTAATTGTAAGAAGGTAGGCCACCGAGCAAAACACTGCAGCAGACCCAGACTAGCACTGAACCATGATGCAACGCATAGATACCTCCCGAGTGATGAATTCAAGCCCTCTGGGACAGATAAATGTTTGGATCAGTTGATAACCCTTATACAAAACCAAATTGCCACGGGGAGGATGCAAAATCATTTACCGGTGCACACAATCGCCGATGCACACTCATTAGAGAGACCCATTCAAGGATCGACCCTGTGACAGGGTTCAGCCCGCAGAGATTGGTCGGAGGTGGGGCTCCAACGTGATGGTAGCCGGAGACCAGTAGTCCTTGTTGTCTTAAAAGGGGGCCGGCAGCAGATTCTGCTTATCGATACTGGCTCAGCCGTTACCATCATCCACACCCCATACCCTGAACACCATGCAGCGGCAGGCAAGGGTTGTATGGCCCTTAAAGTGTTTAAAGGTTATGCAAACATTGCGTATACAGGGAAGGCCACTGAACTTCGGTTGGGAGGCCTCATCTGTAAGGTCCCAGCACCTATGCTGATGACCACCCCCAACGGAAGGGGAATTGTAGGGACTGATGTGTTTGATCAGTATGGTGCGGTGAATGATTATAATCAGGACTGTGTTTGGATGGGATTGGGAGATAAGGCAGGAGTGATAGAAATTTCAGATGCTCACACGGTTTTTGCTATTAAAAAGCCCTCTGAGTATGGCACTCTGGGAAGCAAAAATGAAGCTGTGGCAAAATGAATTCAGGAACACCTAGCGGTGTTTGCCACATGCAAGTATGACTGTGGAAAAATGGCAGGTGAGGAATCTAATGAGGGAGCCCCCCACTCATTCACTAAATAGTACCCCATCCCAAGGGAGAGTCACCCTTACATCCGAGACACCATAAAATCCCTAGTCGAGCAGGGTGTTATTAGGATAGGCACTTTCACGACCAATTCACCCACATGGCCGGTTAAAAGGCCTGATAGCAGCTGGCGACTGACTATTGATTACAGAAAGTTAAATTCTGTAACACCAGCCTGCTCACCGGTAGTAAGAGAAACTTCCACCATACTATCTCAAATTCCTGCTGGTTCCAAGTACTTCTCAACATCGTCAATGGATTCTGGAGTATCCCTGTTAAAGGAGAAGACCAGTACAAATTTGCATTCACATTTGAGGACCAGAGGTATACCTGGACATGCTTGCCTCAGGGATTCCACAATGCCCTGACGATGATCCACAAAAGAATGGCTGCAATTTTAAAAGACTTTTCCCGCCCTACCTGCTTGCTGCATTACGTACATGACCTACTGCTGGCAACCGACAGCATGGAGGAGCATCTGTCCCATTTGCACGAACTTTTGACATTGTTGGCTCAGGCGGGACTAAAGGTGAATCCCCATAAGGCTCAATTAGTAAAAGAATGGGTCACTTTTCTTGGAATGTCCATTTCTCCAGAGGGATCATCCCCCGACTCTCACAAGATGGAGATAATACAGCGACTGCCATTACCCACTTCCAAAACAGCCCTACGATCATTCTTGGGTTTGGTGGGGTTCCAAAGGAACTTTATCCCAGGCTTTGCAGAGTGTGCAAAGCCCCTGTATGATTTAATAAAACTGCAGGGTAATGACATACGCCCAGCATGGACCAACGCCCATACCCAGTCCATGGCTGAATTTAAAAACTGCAGTGATACAGGCCGCATGTCTGATCCCTCCTGATCCCATGCAGCCCTTCCATTTGGAGGTCGGGGCCACAGAACAAAGCCTCACTGCAGTTCTGTGCCAAATGCGAGCTGATGAACTGCAGCCCATTGCATATGTGTCTCGAATCCTGCAGGGGGCAGAAAAGACGTATACTGCATGCGAGCGCCACCTATTGGCGCCTTCTGGTCGGTACATCACTTTACCTTTATTACTGGGTTACAGGCTACACAGCAGACACACACCTCTGAAACTACTGATGAAACCTGGAGATTCGCTAGTTTCCTCGCAGCGCCTCAGCAAATGGACATTGGAATTTATAGAAAGAAACATTGGTACCATCTTTAAACCCACCACATTGCTGCCACAATTTCTGATCTATGAGGGGGACCTGCAGGAATGTCCGTTACTCCTGATTAACGTTGAGACCCATCCTGTGCAGAAAGAGCCCATACAGGGTGCCCCAGATGTCTATATTGATGGGTCCTCATATCACATTGAAGGATCCCCCCACACCGGATATGCTGTGGTATTGCCAAAAGAACCATCCAGCGAAGATGCAACAGAAAGCCTTCACAATATGCAGAAATCGCCACACTTCTAACTGCTGTAAAGGAAACCTCAAAAAAACCCGTGAATATTTGGTCCGATAGTGCCTATATTATAAACACCATGCTCTCCTTGCCCCATACCACAAAAATGACTATTGTACGATAGACGGCAAGCTCCTGGTCACGCCTGCTCTGGTCATACCTTAAACAACGATCCCAGCCCTGCTTCATAGGAAAGGTAGCAGCCCTTAGTGAGGGAAATTCAAGAGCAGACAGAGAAGCCAAGGACGCTGCGATTGATGGGGAGATAGAGGATATAGTTGTTGAGCCCTGCAATGCTGTTAGCAAGGCCTCCCCAACAGATCACCAAGATTTAAAATCCCTGCAGCAGCAATACTGGTCATATGCTGTTGTAAGCGCCTGGCACGAGGAAGGCAGACCCCTTCCTCAACCAACAGCCTGGGCTCCCAATACCATACTAGCCACTGCCCCCTGACTCAGATGAGCAGTTGCTGATGTTCAAAAGAAAGCCAAACGCCTGCCCGGTGGTGTGTGTTCCACCAGAGGTGGGTCAGGAACTGCTCTCCCTCTTTCACTCCCACCTCACAGCAGGGCACTATTCGGCCCTGGTAACCTTCTATAGGTTAGCATCCACAGCTTTGTTTCCTTCATGGAAGACCACCATCAACCAATAATGTGGCACGATGCCTACCGTGCCTGCAACACAATCCTCCCGCATGCACTAACCGAGCCTTGCTTCAAAGTGCACCTCCACCTTAAGGGCCATGGACTCGCCTCCAGATCGACTTCATTGGGCCACTTCCACAGGTGCAAGGCAATTTTCTGCATACCCTAGTGGTGGTGGATCAATTCATTGAATGGATCGAAGCATTCGCCTGCCGCTCCAACACCGCAATCACAGCAGCCAAAACACTATTGAATCATGTGTTTTGTAGGTGGGCAGTACCAGTACAAGTGGACAGCGATCAAGGTCCACTCTTTACCGGTAAAATTTTTACCCACCTGCAGGAAATGTTGGGGATAAAACACAAATTACATATTGTTCACCACCCCCAGTCATCCCGAGGGGTCAAAAAGGGGAACAGGACCCTCAAGTTAATGTTAAAAAAAATTGTGCGCGGACCACCCCACTCAATGGGCTAACATGCTGCCAATGTGCTTAATGGTACTGAGGTCCACACCTCAGAACAACAGGGTCCTCCCCATATCGGGCCATGGTGGGGAGGCTCATGAGAACACCAGGCCAGTTAACACTGACAGGGATGAGTCCCCTGACAATGAAAACATGTAGTTCCAAGTGGCTAGAACAAGTGGTAGATCACACCGATCAGATCAATCGATTTGTGGCCACCAAATTGGGGAAGTCAAAAAGACAAATTAAAAGTACTTTGAGAAGAAAGTACGTCCCTTTGTATACCAGGTGGGAGACTCCAGTAATGATTCCAAATTATGGGAAAAGGAAGCTGCCTTTGAGCCCAGGTGGTGGGGACCGCATAAGATTATAGACCGATTGAACCCCGCGGTTTATTTGATTCAGTTACCAGAGGAAAAGGGCGTTAAGTACAAGAAGTGGTTTCATATTAATCAGTTTGAAAACTGCCAAAGAGTAAATACTGCACTGATCTTATTTCCCACAGACCATCTTACGGATCCTCACGGTTGTCAGGACGATACTGGCCACGACCGAAGCCAAGGGAAGATGGAGAAGCGGGAGCTGCAACATGACTCACGGACATCATCAACCATCAATGTGCTTCGAGAAGCGACAATGCACTGAAGATACGGGAAGGGGAGAGTCTCCGCTGGAGATGTTATTGTACTATAGTACATCCCCTACGTGTGGCTTACACCATACGAGGTGGGGACCGAGTCAGGCCATCCATTTCCTCTCTCTCTCTCTAAGTTTAAAACCCATTATACAGCGGTCATCCACCTCACAGAAACATAAACAGCAGAGCTATCAGAACCGCTCAATGTTTATGATATGTGAGCCCTGAGGAGATAAACCAAATGAGGAGTCAATAAGGATATTTCCCCCTCAAAGTGGGGAGTTTGTAAGAATAAAAGAGTTTAGTAATGACAAAATTGATTCTGTGTATGTAGAAATGTTGAAAGTGTAGATTATACGAAAAGACAGTTTTGAAAGAGACAAAATGGACGCTCACAGACTTGCAGCATGTTCTGTGTGTATATTGTCTTCTGGCTGGACAGAGCTTAAAGATGTGTATTGGAAAGCCATTGACCTAAACAAGGGATGGCTGGGTCCTCCAGGCAGACATGTGTGAGGAGAGCCAATAAGGAACTGCCCTGGAACCAAGATCCAATCCTGGGGCTTTGTGAGGAACAGTGGCTTTGAGAGGTATAAGAATTCAAGCCAAAGACTTCTCTCTTCTTCTTCTCTCCTGAGCACACAGCAAACTGTCTGCTCAAGACCAGCCGAAACAGCAGGCCGTGTGTTCGGCCAGCCAGCCAGAGGAAAGTGACATATACCTTTTTTATAAATCATTATTGTAACATTGTATCTGTTGTAACTAAGTCGATCTGTAGGATAGCTGACGACTGCTGATAGATGTATGTGTGTGTGTGTGTGTGTGTGTGTGTGTGTTTAATAAACTATTCCGAATTGTTTTAAAAGGATCAGTCTCACTGTCAATTTAATGCCAGAGATTTAGAAATCTTACAGAAGGCTTAGCTTTGCAGTTAGCCAGCCAGTGTGAAGCCAAAAGGTCGTCTTGCACTGTTTTTAGCTTCACGCTGGGTCACCACAATCCGACATTTAGACTCCATTTTCTAGTTACGCTGCAAAAATCTTGATGCGACCACACAGAAATTGCAGTGTCGTCCACTCCTGATAATTGGTTCATTTTTCATGAAAAGAAATTGAAGTTATTTAATAATTTGAATTAAATTAAGGCCAGACTGCAATTGAGCTGTGAGAGTAGAGCGTGAAATGATTTGCTTCCATTTTACAGAATGTGTGGACTCTTTTGGGATGGGGTGGGGGGAGAGGGGAGAGAGCTGATTAATTTTTAATTTCCCAGGCTAAAATTTTAATTTGGCGCTTTACAAAAAAACCTATTATTGAAGGACATTATTGAAGATTGGCTTTGAGTTAAGCCGCCCTTAGTATTTTTTGGCTTTCCTCGAATTGTCGCTGCAATTTGGTCTGTGGCCCATAACTCCAGACCTACGTACATTTAAAGAATAGAATAGTTTTGTTTATTGGCCCATGACATCAGGGGAACTCCCTTGCTTTTCTTCGAAATAGTGCCATGGGATCTTTTACATCCACCGGAGAGAGCAGATGGGACCTCGGTTTAACATCTCTGCTCCATCCAGTCTGCCCCGCACAATTCCGACACGTGGTGTATCACAATATGTACACTCTACACCCCACCCGAAACCATGGGATCACCTCACCAATGCTCCCCGCTAAGGTGCACGCTCGCAGCCGCGCTGTGATCTGCAAGTTCCCACTCAGGCCGCTCACCGGCTTTAACGTTGTAAACACCGCACGTGCGCAGAAATTTGAGAGAGGCCGCACATTGAAAGAAATGGGCCAAGCAGAGCAAAGCGCAGCTTACAGTGAACAGTGCACCTCACCCAAACCATGTGACTTCCTGGGAGAGGCAACGGCCAGATTATAAACCCAGGCCGATTTTGGGGGACATCTGGGAAATTCCTTTCCCGACTCCCCCCAGGCGATCAAAAACTGGTCCTGGAGATCACTCTGATCCTAGATCATTCCTTGCAGTGCCTACCATTTGTAAGAGGTGATCGCCGCCCTGCTTCCGCATGACTCTAAATCTCAGTTCTAAGCACTGTCCAGGATCAGCCCTCCGAGCCGCTGCCGAGACTGGGGCCGCTGCACAAAACCGCACGGGAAGCTTCAAACGTACTTTTTTTTTTCCACAGAAGGTCACTTTTCCGGATGACGGAAGGGAAAGCTGTTTTACTGGGAGTTGTGGTGGAGGAGAAACGTGAATGCGGTTGCGAGAAGAAGTGACAAGCACCCGAGAAAAACAGAAGTCAATAAGAAAGCTTATTCACATCACTTGCCAAAGTACACAGGTTGGCAGGTGAGAGCTTGACTTGGGTCTTTGTTAGAAGCGGCAGACAGAATTTCGGCTTCGGGGACATTCTGTACACTTCAGAATGATTGGCTGTCTTCCAAGAAAGAAAAGTAGCATTTTTAAGAAAAGGAGTCATTCTGATACAAGCTGAAAGTCTATACATGGAAAGTAGCCTTAAATGTCTTGCATTTTCCTGGACTGCTTTAAGCTTGTTCATTTGAGAGACTCTATTTTGAGTTAAATCTGGGGGAAAAGAGAGCCTCCAGTGTATCGTTAAACTGTTAAAAGTCGAGAATAGGTGTAAGTCCAGCGTGAGGACTTGCTTTAGTAGAGTCTCGGGATTTACTTTACAGCATTGCTAGTCTTGAACATTCAGAACAGCAGCACACTTCTCTTTCATCGGAGGTCGATGATCAGCTATGATCGTATTGGCTCGAGAGACCATATGGCCTACTCCTGCTCCTATTTCTTATGTTCTTATCAGAAACACTGCGCCTGGCTTATTCTCTGTGTGTGTGTGTGTGTGTGTGTGTGTGCGCGCGCAAGTGTGATTCCTGTACTCCCCATCACCTGGGTGTAGTCCCTGTAATAAATCATCAGATAGCTATGTAACTAAGATGTGAATGTATGTGCTTTCCTTTCCTGCAGACAGGATTGACCATTGATTTAAAAAAAAAGATCCGAGACTTGTGATTCAATGTCCTGATGTTCTTAAAGAAGTCTGCGTATTTTATATTTATTTTTATGAAGTCACTGTGTATTTTGTGACCTGTTACTTGGAGATGTATTGTCGGGTGCCCTAAAGACCACCTCGAGTACAAATTGGGGGAACAGGATGATTTAACAATTCCCTGTAAGTATGGCTGGCCGTCACCTTTTCTGGAGCACTGGAGGGGGTGGGGAAGTTTACAATCTCCCTTTGTCTTTCCTGGCCATGCGATCGGGATCTGGAGCAACCTGGGGCTGTGCAGGTTTGCAGGAATGGGTTCCGGACTCCCTCTTGCTTCCCAAGTTCCAAATCCTAGGACAGTGCAACACAGAAGGGGGCCATTCGGCCCATCGACTCTGCTCTGGCTCTTTCAAAGAGCAATCCAGTGAGGCCCACTCTCCCGGCTCTTTCCCGACAATTTGTTTCTCCTTCAAGTATTTATCCAATTCCCTTTGAAAGCTATTATTGAATCTGTATCCACTGCCCTATCAGGCAGTGCATTCCAAATACCAACTGGGAATTGAACTAGGCCGACATGATCGGTTTTCTGGCCTACTTGCTGCAAATCCTGATCAGAAGACCAAATAAATACATTGTGCAGAGATAAGGGGAGCAAGTTTCAAAAACATCTCCATCGTGGTTGTAGTGTGAACTCGTTGCGTAAATTTGTTTTCCCTTGTGTTCCCTCTGTTTTTTTTTGCCAATCTTGTTAAATCTGTGTCCTCTGGTATTGACCCTTCAGACAATTGAAACAGTTTCTGTTTATTTACTCTATCTAAACATTTTATGATTTTGAACTCCTCTATGAAATCTCCTCTTCTCTGCCATAAGAAGAACAAGCCCAGCTTCTCCAGTCTATCCACGTAACTGTAATCCCTCGTCCCTGGAACCATTCTGGTAAATCTCTTCTGCGCCTTCTCCAAAGCCTTCATGTCCTTCCTAAAGTGTGGTGCCCAAAATTGGACACAGTACTCCGGCTGGGGCCGAACTCGTGTTTTATGTAGGTTTAGCATAACTTCCTGGCTGTTGTACTCTCTGCCTCTGTTTATAAAACCCAAGATCCCATGTGCTTTATTAACTGCTTTGTTCACCTGCCCTGCTGCTACCTTCAACGATTTGTGCAAAATACACCAAGTCTCTGTTCTTGCACCCCCTTTAAAATTGTACCATTTAGCAAATGGTGATCATTCATCTTCCTTTCTGACTGGCACATGTCTCACAGATGGTTTCATCCATGTGTTTGTTGTGGCGAGGTTATTGCCCCACCATGGAGAAGGGAAATACACTTGCAGATCCTCCCTTATTGACCCGTTTCCTTAAATTATAATTGTTTGTTTTCTTTCTCTCTTTTTCTCTGTCTTCCTTTCTCCTCTTCTTTTCTCTTTCATTTTCTCTTCTTTTTCTCTCTCTTTTTCCTCTGTTCATTCTTACTCCTCCTCCTCTCTCTCTCTCTCGTTCTCTCTCTCACTCGTTCTCTCTCGTTCCCTTTCTCTCGTTCTCTTTCTATCTTTCTCTCTTTCTCTCTATCTTTTTTTCTATCTTTCTCTCTCTATTTCCAGCTTTCTCTCTATCTTTTTCTCTCTCTCTCTCTCTCTCTCTCTCTCTCTCTCTCTCTCTCTCTCTCTCTCTCTCTCTCTCTCTCTCAACCCCCCCCCCCCTCCACTTATTTTTCTCTTTAACTCATGCTGGGCTACTGTTATATTATAGTCACCAGCAGCTCACAAGTCGCTCCCCAAGGTTCCTGTGTGAACCATCGGCCGAGCTGTAATAGTTTTTCTTTAAATCACATTTATAGACCTGCTCTCTCCTTTAATATTGTCAAGATGATCATTTTAGAATTGAGATTCCATGCACTTAGGCTGTTCATGCATTTAGAATGACATCTCAGTAACCTATATTTTTTTAAATAGTGATTTTTCTTTCAAGTACTGTTAAAACGCCTTTATTTGGGCTAATTTTAAGCTCATGAATTTTAAATAATATGTCTTGTGTAATGCAGAAAGTTTACGTACTTGAAATCGCTTCTGTGTGATGCAGTTTTAAAGTTGTGCCGTTGAACTGCAATACTTATGGCTCTTCCAGTGTAGATATCCTTCCGACTGCATTTAAAAAAAAATGATTTCTTGTGACAAAGGCACTGTCACAGTTTGGGATTCTGTGAACATCTTTTTCACTGAAAAACTTTGGAAATAAGTGATTGGAACGTTTTGTTTTGGGAAGTAGTTTGAAAGGGAGTATTTCACTTCTGTATCCCAATGCTGGATTGGCCATCTATATGAGGATGAGAGGTGATTGAAATGTGGGGCAGGCCGGCAGTTGTTTTGTACAGATCCCATTGGCAGTGTCTGTTCATTCACGAGACATCTCGTGCCTAGGGGGTGATTCATGTCTTTCATCTCTGCCAGTCTTTGAAGAGAAGCTTTTTGAACAATCAGCGCAAGGACTGTAGCAGAAGTCACGCAGCAGGCTGCAAGTGTGAAGCCTCTGGCGTATTTAATGAGAGCTTGTGTTTTTATGTTAAATAAAGAGCCCATCAAATTGTACTTGTGCCAAGTGACTATCATCATATTCAGTATTCTGTTTTGTTTGAGCTACTGTGGAATGAAACCGCTTCTAGATCGAACCAAAACCAGGGTTGAGGGACTTCAGTTGTGTGGCGAGACGAGAGAAGCTGGGACTGTTCTCCTTGGAGCAGAGAAGGTTAAGGGGAGATTCAATAGAGGTGTTAAAAATCACAAGGGATTTTGATAGTGAATAGGAGGAACTGTGTGCACTGGCACGTGGGTTGGTAACCAGAGGACACAGATTTCAGGTAACTCGCCATGGCTTCCTCGGCAATACCTCCTAAACCCGCGACCTCTACCACCTAAAAGGATAAGGGCAGCAGGCGTATGGGAGCACCATCACCTGCAAGTTCTCCTCCAAGTCACACACAGTCAAAATCCTGGAACTCCCTCCCTAACAGCACTGTGGGAGGACCTTCACCCACACAGACTGCAGCGGTTCAAGACGGTGGCTCACCACCACCTTCTCGGGGCAATTAGGGATGGGCAATAAATGCTGGCCTTGGCAGCGACGCCCACATGCCAGAGCGAATTAAAAAATATAATAAGCAAAAGAACCAGAGGGAGATGAGGGAAAACCGTTTTACGCAGCGAGCCGTTATGATCTGGAATGCACTGCCTGAAAAAGTGATGGAGGCAGAATCAATAGTAACTTTTAAAAGTGAATTGGCTATATACTTGAAGTAGAAAACATTTACAGGGCTATTGGGAAAGATCAGGGGAGTGGGACTAATTGGAGAGTTCTTTCAAAGAACCGGTGCAGGCATGATGGGCTGAATGGCCTCCTGCGCTGTATAGTTCCACACCAACAACACCTGCCTACGGGTTATCTCTGATCACTTCAGGAGCGATTAATGGAGTACATGTGCGTAAGATACGGAGCCCTGGTCCAGATCACAAGGGAGGTTCAACAACATCATTTCAGCTCACGCTACCACGCTAGTTAGATGCAGCTCCGAGGGAATCAACTTCTGTAAAGATGGCAACCAGACCATTTACGGGAGCGACTGACCCCTCTAAACTCCCAGGAGATTCCTGCGACAGACCCAAATTTATAACGGGCACTCACGTTCATGGTGTTTAGGAAGCCCATTTTGTGCTATTATCCAGTTGATGGATACAAGAAAGAAAGGCTTGCATTTATTTAGCGCCTTTCACGACCTCGGGATGTCCCAAAGCGCTTTACAGGC
Source organism: Pristiophorus japonicus (assembly GCF_044704955.1). Classification (NCBI taxonomy): domain Eukaryota; kingdom Metazoa; phylum Chordata; class Chondrichthyes; family Pristiophoridae; genus Pristiophorus; species Pristiophorus japonicus. The sequence continues at coordinate 193,991,657 of NC_091986.1, read as the reverse complement.
AATGAAGTACTTTTGAAGTGTCGCATTGCAAACGTGACCCTCTGGATTCTTCCCCTTCCTGTTGCCTTGATGTGCTGCATAGGTTCACGTTGGGGAGCTTTGCCACGTATAGAACAGCTTTCCGTTAATCTTTAGTTGCCGATTTACTATTTAGCCATCAATTGAACACAAGAACATGGAGCAGGAGTGGGCCATATTGCCCCTTGGGCCTGCTCCGCCATTCAATAAGATCACAGCTGATCTTCGACCTCGACTCCACTGCCCCGCCCGATCTCTATATCCCATCGATTGAGACAACAACGCTAAGACTACTCCTCTCCAAATGTCCAAAAGCCCACCAAATTCTGACCGGACAAAGCAGATCACAAGGCAAAGAGAATTCCATAGAGCAGGAGTGGCTGCAATGAGCAGCAGTTAATGAGGGAAGCGAAGCTCAGTGTTAAAGGGGCGGGGTTGCATGCAATATTTATGCCTGTATAATCCTGACTTGCATTAAGTGTGATGGAGCTACCAAGTTAGTCATTCCGAATCATTGTTTCCCCACACCCCCTCCGCCACTGCCCCCATGTGTCATATCGCTGGTTCAGCAGGAAACTCACGGTCACTGTGGACAGCTTATTTCCTGACCATTCATTTCCTTTTAAATAAACAGTATAAAGTATATGGGAGCGAATTGGGGACTCAGGAAATATATTCCCTCAAAATGAAAGTTCCCCTTTTACAATTGCCTGTGCTCAGGCTTCCTCTGCACTTCCTAATTGAATGTGGCTATTTCGCCCTTTAGTCATCTGATATTGACTGATGTCAGAAGAGCTGTTTTGAAAGAAACACAATGCCTGGAGACATTTGTAACAGAGTACAAATAAAGCGATGGGGGTTAAGAGGCATTCTGACTTTGAGGCAAAAGGCAGCAAAAACCTGCCGTGCGTGGGTACGGGAGCGAGAGTCGCTTTGCTAGATTGAGAGAGAAAAATGCCCATCAGCTTCTTCCTAGCTTCCAACAAACGTGGCTAAGCCTCTCCGCTCCATCAGTGCACGTGGCCTCCCACAACACGTGTGCAGCCACTAGATCCCCAGGAACATAAGAAATAGGAGCAGGAGTCGGCCATTCGGCCCCTCGAGCCTGCTCCGCCATTTAATAAGATCATGGCTGATCTGATCCTGGGCTCAGCTCCACTTCCCTGCCCGCGCCCCATAACCCTTCACTCCCTTAACGCTCAAAAATCTGATTATCTCCACCTTCAATATATTCATTGACCCAGCCTCCACAGCTCTCCAGAGCAGAGAATTCCATAGATTTACGACCCTCTGAGAGAAGAAATTACTCCTCATCTCAGTTCTAAATGGGTGGTCCCTTATTCTTAAACAACCCCACCCCGGTTCTAGATTCCCTCACGAGTAAGATGTGAGGGGAGATTTTCAGTCGTTCGGCTGGGTGGAAAAAAGTGGCCGCAGCCGTAAAATCATGCGGGGAGGTCGGGGGGAGGACATCGGCGAGGGGGTGGGGGTGGGGTGGTCATCGGGGGAGGGCGGGCTCAGGGGTCGGTCCAGGGAGGGTGGCGGGATGGAGGTGGAAACCTAGTGTCCTGTTGCCACCCCCCGATCCGGCCGTTGCCATCCTGAAAGGGGACCTGCCACTGGGTGGCCAGAGCCCCTGCCTGTTTCCTTTTATTACGTGGCTTGGGGGTCCAGTGGCATACACGGGATTGTGCCGAAGCTGTGGTGAGTGAGGGCGAGGAGGAATAATGGACCGTGGTCATGAGCTGTCACTTGGTGTATAGTTTATGTGTGTGAGCAGTTACCGGTACGAGCGTACCGGTGGACACCGCGTGGTCCATCTCCAGGAACACCCTGGCTTGGATGTAACCGCGAAAGAGAGGCAGGCAGTCGGGCTGAACGACCCCCTCGACCGCCCGCTGCCTGGACCGGCTGATGGCCCCCTTGGCCATGCCCAGGAGCAGGCCCACGAGGAAGCCTTCCGACCTGCCCGCTCCCCTCCGCACAGGGTGCCCAAAGATCAGGAGCTTGGGACTGAAGTGCAACCAGAATTTGAGGAGCAGCCCCTTCAAATATTGAGAGGAGGAGCTGCAACCTCACACACTCAGCATACACATGGAAACCAGACTCCTCCAGACCACAGAAATTGCAGGTGGCCTGGGAGTCCGTGAACTGACTTAAAAACCTATTGCACGGGACTGCTCCGTGCAACACCCTCCAGGCCAAGCCCCCAATAAATAAAGGGAGGACTCCCGTGTAGAGAGCACTCCATCGGGGACCCCCGCCTCCTCCGGACGGCAAGATGGTGCGCCATGGCATGTCCGGACGGCAGACGAGGATGGCAAAGTGGAGAGTGTGCAAGAGCAGCCCGTACAGGAATCCCCTCCGCGCAGAACTGAAAAGCACGGAGGGGATTTCAACAGCTGTACAGACCTGTGAGCATCCTCACATATGCATACATTACACCGCCTATTCTAAACCCTGTTCAAATTTCCTTTCCATTTACTTTTTACCCCCGCTGCATAGGTTCTGTGAGAAGAGAACTCATGAACCAAGTAGCGCATGGCCTTCGCAAGATCCTGAAAATCCCCTGGGAGGACAGACGCACCAACGTTAGCGTCGTCGACCAGGCCAACATCCCCAGCATTGAAGCACTGACCACACTTAATCAGCTCCGCTGGGCAGGCCACATTGTTCGCATGCCAGACACGAGACTCCCAAAGCAAGCACTCTACTTGGAATTCCTTCTCGGCAAATGAGCCAAAGGTGGACAGAGGAAACGTTACAAGGACACCCTCAAAGCCTCCCTGATAAAGTGCAACATCCCCACTGACACCTGGGAGTCCCTGGCCAAAGACCGCCCTAAGTGGAGGAAGTGCATTCGGGAGGGCGCTGAGCACCTCGAGTCTCATCGCCGAGAGCATGCAGAAATCAAGCACAGGCAGCGGAAAGAACTTACGGAAAACCTGTCCCACCCACCTTTTCCCTCAACGGCTGTCTGTCCCACCTGTGGCAGGGACTGTGGTTCCCATATTGGACTGTTCAGCCACCTAGGGACTCATTTTTAGAGTGGAAGCAAGTCTTCCTCGATTCCGAGGGACTGCCTATGATGCTGATGATGAATTACCCCTGGGCCTGCTCGTGCTTAGGATGGCAAAGGTCTTGATCCGAGTCAGTCAGAAGAGTTGTGTAACTTGGATGGTGACCGAGTGAGGCTGCGGTTGGCCTTTCATGTGGGAAAGCTCTAGGACAGTTTATCAGGCTGCCTTTCGAGCTGTTTGCTCTGTCGGGTTATGGGGCTTTCTAACGTCAGGGCAAATTTGATGTGAGGCTTTGTTACTGTTTTTCAAGAACCAGGAAACTTTGCTCCAAAGCTTTAGAAATTGTACTTTTTCTTTGATTTTAAATTAAAAGAAAACCCTACATCACACACAAACTATCGAAAGCCTTTCAAGTACTGCAAAGATGTAAATTTAAAAAGGTTTGAGACCAGTAAGCACCTGTTGGGTCTAGAAGACTAATCTCCCTGCAGGAGATTTGTGCCTTCACGGCAGTTGCCACACTTTGATCTGTGTGGGCTTCTGTCTGCAGATGTGTGCAATCCGGAATCTTGCCAAGTGAACACCTTTTTCAAACGGGAACTACCTCGCTTCAGTTGGTGTCTTTGCAGGTGCACCTATTACTAAGTTACTGGCTGTGGTCTTTCGCTTCTGTGCCTGCCAGTAATGTTCCTGTCTCTCTTTGAAAATGAATGACAGGAAATTCATCGACTGGCGAGCACACCAGTGGAAATCACCAGCCATTCTGCGTCCCGTAAGTCCATGTTCTCACTGGGCTTTTTCTTTTATCCGCATCACGTTATTGTGGGGTGGGGGCTACTCTTATGTGACGCTCTCAATTAATTGCCTCAAATGGCTCGTGCTCCCATTAGTGACTAGCCTGAAATCACCTATACTCTGGGGTTTAGAAGAATGAGAGGTGATCTCATTGAAACATACAAGATTCTGAGGGGGATTGACAGGGTAGATGCTGAGAGGTTGTTTCCCCTGGCTGGAGTGTCTAGAACTAGGGGGCACAGTCTCAGGATAAGGGGTCGGCCATTTAAGACAGAGGTGAGGAGGAATTGTGCATCTTTGGAATTCTCTGCTCTAGAGAGCTGTGGGTGCTGAGTCTCTGAATATATTCAAGGCTGAGATAGATAGATTTTTGGAGTCTAGTAGAATCCAGGGATATGGGGATTGGGCTGTAGAGTGGAGTTGAGGTCGAAGATCAGCCCTGATCTTATTGAATGGCGGAGCAGGCTCGAGGGGCCGTATGGCCTACTCCTGTTCCTATTTCCTCTGTGCTATCAGTACCTCACGCTTGCTCCCATTCCATTCCTCCTGACACAGCCCATATTTGGAAGTATAACCAATGTGTAATCGGGCTGTAGTGCTGTCTGTTTTTCCATGGTTCAGGCTGACGTAGTACCAAATCTTCACACGCCTCCCATATGGCATTTAAACAAAAATACCAGTGACTGCATCAGAAATATTTTTGAAGTTGGGACGGAAGGGAAGAGGGTGGGTTTCTACCACCCTTTCCTACCTTGATGACATAAGTTGAAGCCTAGTCTTAGTTGTAATGAGCTTTATGCAAAGATGATGTCCAATACATTAGAAGGGAATGAACTTGGAATATGGTTGCTTAAGTGGTCGCCTCGACCATTGTTCTATAAAATGTCAACGTACATATATGTTTAATTAAATGCAGCGATTTAAAAAGTAGCTCAGACAGGTTTAAAAGCTGCTGTTAATAGCAGCTCACAATACATGGGTTGGCTTCAGCATGTCAGCCTGGCTCAGTTGGTAGTACTCTCATCTTTGAGTCAGAAGGTCATGGACAATTCATCTAAGCTGATACTCCAGTACTATGCAGAGAGGGAGTGCTGCACTGTCTGCTGTTCCTGTCCTTTGGATGAGTCTTTAATCTGAGGCCCCTCTGCCTGTTCTGGTGGTTCATAGAAGCATAGAAATTTACAGCACGGAAGGAGGCCATTTCGGCCCATTGTGTCCGCGCCGACCGACCAAGAGCTATCCAGCCTAATCCCACTTTCCAGCTTTTGGTCCGTAGCCCTGTAGATTACGGCACTTCAATTACACATCCAAGTACTTTTTAAATGTGGTGAGGGTTTCTGCCTCTACCACCCCTTCAGGCAGTGAGTTCCAGACCCCCACCCTCTGAGTGAAAACATTTCCCCTCAAATCCCCTCTCACCCTCCTACCAATTACTTTAACTCTATTCCCTCTGGTTATTGACCCCTCTGCTGAGGGAAACAGGTCCACTCCATCTAGGCCCCTCGTCATTTTATACGCCTCAATAAGGTCTCCCCTCAGCCTCCTCTGTTCCAAAGAAAACAAACCCAGCCTATCCAATCTTTCCTCATAGCTAAAATTCTCCAGTCCAGGCAACATCCTCGTAAATCTCCTCTGCACCCTCTCTCGTGCAATCACATCTTTCCTGTAATGTGGTGACCAGAACTGCACACAGTACTCTAGCTGTGGCCTAATCAGTATTTTATAGAGTTCAAGCATAACCTCCTTGCCCTTGTATTCCATGCCTCGGCCAATAAAGGCAAGTATTCCGTATGCTTTCTTAACCACCTTATCTACCTGGTCTGCTACCTTCAGGGATCTGTGCACCTGCATGCCAAGGTCCCTTGGTTCCTCTACACTTCTCATCGTCCTACCATTTAATGTGTCTTCCCTTGCCTTGTTAGCCCTCCCCAAATGCAGTACCTATGTTCAGTTCAGTTAGACATAACAACAATCCCTGGGCATTTTTGAAGAGAGGGAGTTTTTCTGGTGTGTTGTACAACATCCCTCCCTCGGCAAACTCTGCCAAAGACCGATTAATTGGTCACGAGTCTCATTAATGTTTGTGGCTTCTTGCTGTGCACAAAATGGCTGCCATGTTGGCCTACATTAAAAACAGACTCTGCTCTTCAAAGTAATTAGTGCTGTAGTTTGGAATAATTCTGAGAGATGAGCCAGAGTGTTACATAAATCTTACAACAATTAGTTATATATTTACAACTAATAAACAAAAATGCTGAAATAAAATGACAAGACACTTTTTTTGTTTTAATGCCCCTGTGATTTTTCTCCTGGAGTTGCTCACTGCTGTGCCCTGGAGATTAACCTCAATTCTTGGAGACACCAGGACAATCCTGGGAGTGCAACAAAGATTCACCAAGCTGATTCCTGGGATGGGGGGATTATTATTTGAGGTGAGATTGAGTAGACTAGGCCTATATTCTCTAGAGTTTAGAAGAATCATCTCAGTTGTAACATACAAAATTCTTACAGGGCTTGACCCGGTAGATGCAGGGTCAATGTTTCAAAACCTCTGACTGGGGAGTCTAGAACCAGGGGTCACAGTCTCCGAATAAGGGGTCGGCCATTTAGGACTGAGATGAGGAGAAATTTCTTCATCGAGGGTGGTGAATCTTTGGAATTCTCTATCCAGGAGAGCTGTGGAGGCTCAGTCGTTGAGTATATTTAAGATAGAGATCGATAGATGTTTGGACACTAAGGGAATCGAGAGGTATAGGGATAGTGCAAGAAAGTGGCGTTGAGGTAGAAGTTCGTCCATGATCTTCTTGAATGGCGGAGCAGGCTCGAGTGGCCAAATGGCCTACCCCTGCTCCTATTCTTGTGTTTTTAATCCTGGAGGTTTGGCAACTCCACAGATAACAGGGGTTCATTATCTGGTTCATTATCTGGTTGACGTAGATTCAAAGCACTGTTAAATTGCTGTGGACCCAGAGCTAGTCAGTCACCAACTAAGCTGCTCCAGTAAAGCTATGCCATCTTGACCAATGTAGAAGATTGCCCATGCATGTCCTATCCATTTAAAAAAAAAAAACAGATAAATCTACCCGGCCAATTGTTGTCCTAACAGCCTACTCCCAGTCATCAATAAGCTGATGGAAGGAGTCATCAGTTATGCCATCATATGAGGAGGACATGAGTAGCGACATCACGGGAACGCCATTGCCTCCAAGTCCCTCTCCAGGTTACACACCATTCTAATTTGTGCATACATCCCGATTCCTTCAGCATCACTGGCTCAGTATCCTGGAATTTCAGCGAGGGTTTCCTGGATAGTAATCAGGAGCAGAAACCATGGCTGATCCTGCCTAACCCGGAGGCACCAAGCTCAATTGTACAACCCCTTACCATCACCCTGGCTCAAATCGACTAACCCAGCTCGGATGAGGGATCAAGGTTGGGAACGTTCTGATTTGTGTGACTCCGGTATTCACTCAATGAACGCCTTACACAAGGGAGGAGCGCTTTATATCACCCACCATCAACATCATGGGCGGGGGTGTCACCATTGACCTGAAACTTAACTGGATCAGGCACATAAATACTATGGCTACAAGAGCAGGTCAGATGCTGGGTATTCAGCAGCGAACGTCAGCCTCCTGACTCCCCAAAGCCTTTCCATCATCTACAAGACACCGGTCAGGAGTGTGATGGAATACTCTCCACTTGCCTGGATGAGTGTAGCTCGACACCATCCAGGACAAAGCAGCCCGCTTGATTGGCAACCCATCCACCACCTTAAACATTCACTTCTTCCACCAACAGTGCACCGTGGCTGCAGTGTGTACCATTTACAAGATGCACTGCAGCAACTCACCTCGACAGCACCTCCCAAACCCACGACCTCTACCACCTAGAAGGAAAAATGCAGCAGGCGCATGGGAACCCCTCCAAGTTCCCCTCCAAGTCGCTCACCATCCTGACTTGGAAAAATTATAAATACTAGTGGGAGCTCTTGCAGTCAAACTCAACCATGCCCTCGCCTGATAGTCGGACCACAGACAGACAGATGAGTAAAGCCCATCCTAGTTTATCCATCAAAAAAAAACATGCATTGCCCTCAGTGCAGCTGTTTAAGTGTTTCCAGGGATTCTGCTTCCACTTCCCCCACCCAGTTGTCTGATTTACATGTTGATCGGTCTTTGTGTGAGGAACCTTTTAAGAACATAAGAAATAGGAGCAGGAGTAGGCCATGCAGCCTGCTCTGCCATTCAGTAAGATCATGACTGATCATTGACCTCAACTCCACTTTCCCGCCCGATCTCCATATCCCTTGATTCCTCATGACTCCAAAAATCTACGTATCTCAGCCTTGAGCATACTCAATGATTCAACATTCACAGCCCTCTGGGGCAGAGAATTCCAAAGATTCACAACCGTCTGAGTGAAGAAATTCCTCCTCATCTCTGTCTTAAATGGCTGACCCCTTATCTTGATACTGTGCTCCCTAGTTCTAGACACACCAGGGGAAACAACCTCTCAGCATCTACCCCATCAATCCCGTTCAGAATCTTGTATGCTTCAGTGAGATCACCTCTCATTCTTCTAAACTCCAGAGAGTATAGGTCCATTCTACATCATAAGACAGTCCTCTCATCTCAGGAATCAATCAAGTGAACCTCCGTTGTACCGCCTCCAACGCAAGTATATCCTTCCTTAGATAAGGAGACCTCCTAAGACTGCCCTCATCCCAGGCGGGTGCAGGATTTGACTTTTGCTGTTTTGGACTTGGGCCTCCTCGTCCTATTATTATGCTTCGAGGTGAATAACATATTGGGACTCTGAGTCTAATTTTAGCAGTACTTGGCAGTGCTGCTGTGTATAGTGAATGGCCTTGTCTGGATGTGTCCAATCCAAACAAATTTCGTACTCATTGCATAGTAGTATCACTGTTTTTATCTGGCAAAAAGACCTATCCATAAAGCTACCAGTCTTCGTTTTCCTTCTGACCTAAACCTATTGCTACATATCAGGAAATAATTGGTGAGGAAATTGTGGCTTAAAATAAAAGTGACAAGAGAATTTGAGGGGGTTTGGAAGGATTCGTTGCACTCTGGCCAAGGAGCATCGTGTCGACAGATGCTGATTTGTGATAGTTACCTGCACACGTACATGTAAGGCAGCAAATCACCAAACTCGCATTCTTTTGCACATTTTAACCATTGGGGAGGCGAAGAGGTTTGAGAATACAGCAGTTAAGAGTTCAGATGAATGATAACCTGGGATCGTTTGGTATTAATAGCATTTTGCTTGTTTTTTTGTGTGATGTGAGTTTGTCACTGGAGGTATGCCCACTCATCCATCAGTGACTGGGAACGTTTTGGAAATGAGACTTGTGCCCTTGATGTTGTTCCTTTCTTCCTTTTTGATCATTCTAACCGTGATTTTAAACCAGACCCAATCTCCCCCAAAAGGGCAGCAGCATTCCAGGCACAGTCCAGGAGCTTGTTAAGCATTCCACAACACATTTACTGAACTCCGCACTGTGCAATTTATATAAAAATAAACACATGATCATGGTCCTTCTGTGAAATGTAGCTTATTTGAAACACTGAATTAAAAATCTTCACGTTTTAGTTATAGTGAAATGAAATATAGTAATTTTGAAATCCGGCCTGAACCTACACTAACACATTCATCGCCTCAAAATGTGACCCTTTTTCTCTCTTCTCTCTTCATTCTATCTCTCTCTTCCCCCACTTGCGCTCTTGCTCTCTTGCCCTGCTCGTGCTCTCTCTCTCTCTCTCTCTCTCCTCCCTCCCTCCCTCTCTCCTTTCACTCTGTTATCTCTCGCAGCAGTTTTCTCTCTCCCTCCCCACTTTATTTCTCTCTGTCTCTCCCTCATTCCCATTCCCAATCAATTTTTCTCTATCTCTCTTCGCGCACCCCCAACCACACACCGTTTACAGATTTGTACAGCCTAAACTCTGCATTGCCTAAGCACTTGCCTCATTTAACTTGCCTTCTCTCCTCATCTTTTCAGCCTCCGTACTGTCCAGCACTTGTGGTCTTGGTGATTTATTTGAGTTTCTTAATTTAATAGGAGCCTTGTGCATGTATAACTTGTTTGCTTGTCTTTGAAATGAGTTGTCTGGAGCTGCAGTCACTCCAAGACTTACATATATATACAAATCTTGTTTAAAGTAGGAAGACCGTTTTTCAGAATTCTGTCGTGATTGAGAACTCGGTGTGGAAGATTGAGGGAGGGAATGAAAACTGAACTTGCATTTGGTCTGAGGTAAAAGTTCAATTTAATAAAAACGCCTGAAGCGAGGGGAAGCGAGCGAGAGCGCGAACGCGTGAGCGGGGGGAGAGAGAGAGAGAGAGAGAGAGAGGGGCAAGAGAGCGAGAGCGCGAGCGGGAGAAGAGAGAGTGAGAGCACAAGCTGGGGAAGAGAGAGATAGAATGAAGCGAGGGGATTTGAGTACAGGGGCAGGGAGGTGTTACTACAGTTGTACAAGGCCTTGGTGAGGCCACACCTGGAGTATTGTGTATAGCTTTGGTCTCCTAACTTGAGGAAGGACATTCTTGCTATTGAGGGAATGCAACAAAGGTTCAACAGACTGATTCCCGGGATGGCGGGACTGACATATCAAGAAAGACTGGATCAACTGGGCTTGTATTCACTGGAGTTCAGAAGAATGAGAGGGGATCTCATGGAAACGTTTAAAATTCTGATGGGTTTGGACAGGGTAGATGCAGGAAGAATGTTCCCAATGTTGGGAACAATGTCCAGAACCAGGGGTCACAGTCTAACGTTAAGGGGTAAGCCATTTAGGACCGAGATGAGGAGAAACTTCTTCAGCCAGAGAGTGGTGAACTTGTGGAATTCTCTACCACAGAAAGTTGTTGAGGCCAATTCACTAAATATATTCAAAAAGGAGTTGGATGTAGTCCTTACTACTAGGGGGATCAAGGGGTATGGCGAAAAAGCAGGAATGGGGTACTGAAGTTGCATGTTCAGCCATGAGCGCATTGATTGGCGGTGTAGGCTCGAAGGGCCGAATGGCCTACTCCTGCACCTATTTTCTATGTTTCTATAACGTAAATAAGTTGGAAACCGCATTGTGAACTTGCAGTCCGATTATGGTTAGGTCATCCCCTGCTGTAACTGTTTGCGTATGATGAGGTCTCGTGTCTAATATACCCCTCTCATCATTTGTGGGTACTGAAAACTTGAAATTATTTAGCCACTCTCCCTTGCAGATGGGTAAGTATGCAACCTCATTGAATTCTGCACAGAATAGTGTTTAGGTTTCAGATATATATCCACTTGAAAGAGAGACTTGCATTTATATAGTGCCTTTCACAACCTCCAGACGTCTCAAAGTGTTTTACAGCCAATGAAGTATTTTTGGAGTGTAGTTATTGTTGTAATGTGGGAAACGCAACAGCCAACTTGCGCACAGCAAGCTCCCACAAACAGGAATGTGATAATGACCCGATAATCTGTTTTTGTTATGTTGATTGAGGGATCAGTATTGGTCAGGACACCGGGGATAACTCCGCTGCTCTTCTTCGAAAGAATGCCATGGGATCTTTCATGTCCACCTGAGAGGGCAGACGGGACCTCAGTTTAACGTCTCGTATGAAAGTCGGCACCTCCAACAGTGCAGCACTCCCTCAGCACTGCACTGGAGTGTTGGCCTAGATTTATGTGTTCAAGTTCCTGGAGTGAAACTTGAACCCACAACCTTCTGTCAGGGGTGAGTGTGCTACCCACTGAGCCACAGCTGACACAACCTAATTGTGGTATATGCAGTATCTGCGCATAACGTGTACTCTGAAGTCTAACGAGTTTTATACAAAGCTTAGCAAAATTGTCATTTTTACCCCCCTTTTTTTTTTGAATAACGATATTCATTCGGTTGATCAAGGATGGAAAATGAATCCCTTACCTTTCCCCCGCCATAGATTTTTTTCCTTCTGGTATCGAGTCGTCGTGGATTAAATAAATGGTGAACTGAACCTTGAGCCCACTAGCCAGCCTCGCTGACTGAAAGGCTGACCAATGCTTCTGAATGAAGTTGAGTTGCTCCCCTTAAAGCAGCTTATTCGAGAGTATTGCCGTATCTTCGTGTAGGGTGCCCCGCTCCTCTCTCTCCGCCCACCCCCCCTCCCAATCCGGTAAGGGCTAAGATGTTATTTTGTGGGCCTGTTGAACTTCAATTGATTGCAACAACTTGATATAGTGCCTTTAACATGCAAAAATTCCCAAAGCCCTTCACAGAATTGTAATCAATTAGCGTTCCTTTTAGATTTGTTAACCCTTGTTTTAAGCTACAGTACCAAATCATTTCACTGAGGCTGAATGTCATACAGCATCAGCTACAAAAGGTCATTCACACTTTCCAGTAGCAAGTTGCGGATAAAAATGAAACTGTGGCTTTATTTTATCAAGCTGGGAACTTGGTCCCAGGACTCTACCAATCTTTTTTCAATCCGTTCTGGGATGTGGGCGTTGCTGGCAAGGCCAGCATTTATTGCCCACCCTTAATTGCCCTTGAGAAGGTGGTGGTGAGCCACCTTGAACCGATCCAGTCCGTGTGGTGAAGGAACTCCCACAGTGTTGTTTGGGAGGGAGTTCCTGGATTTGGACCCAGCGACGATGAAGAAACGGCGACACATTTCCAAGTCAGGGTGATGTGAGACTTGGAGATGATGGTGTTCCCATGTGCCTGCTGCTCTTGTCCTTCTAGGTCGTAGAGGTCACGGGTTTGGGAGGTGCTGCTGAAGAAGCCTTGGCGAGTTGCTGCAATGCATCTTGTAGATGGTACACACTGCAGCCACGGTGCGCTGGTGGTGGCGGGGGTGAATGTTTAAGGTGGTGGAGGAAGTGCCAATTAAGCGGGCTGCTTTGTCCTAGATGATGTTGAGCTTCTTGAGTGTTGTTGGAGCTGCACTCATTCAGGCAAGTGGAGAGCATTCCATCGCACTCCTGACTTCCTATAACTTCTCAGGATGGATTTTCGGCTTTTGGGGTTTTTCGGCGAAAACGGTAGTGATATGTGAAACTTGCCGTTGTCGCTGTGCTACCGTTTTTCGGATGAACTTTACGTCTGCGTCAGGGGGTAAGGGAGGCATTGCACAAGCATTCTTGGCGCAAACCGCGAGTTTCGGCAGCTTTAGTACGGGGCCGGGAATGCTGGGAGAGAGACTTTGGGAGGGGGGAAAAAACAACAAAGACATTCCAAAAACATTTACGAGACCCTTAACTATCTAATCGCTGCAAAAAAAAAAACTTTAACTTACCTGTTTTTGAAAGTTTTCCTACTTACCGCTGCTGGCGGGACTGCACCGACAGGTTAGACCTGTCACTATTCTGGGCACGGCGTACGGGTCGGGAGAGAGCCGAAGCTCCGACACAAACGCAATCCGAGTCATTGCACATCGGTGCACCTCTCCGCGGCGGTACTTCGAAGCGCCGGCACAAACAGGTACCCGAGGATCCTGCCCGGGCTTTGCGGCCAGGTTTTCACCGCGGAGGGTCAAATCGCGATGAAAACCCGGTCACAAACCTCTCTCAAATCTGGCCCCATATGTGAAAGTATGCAAGAATTGCCAGGGTAATTGGCTTGGTGTCTTTCACCTCCTCCCACATGGGAATGTCCCCGTCCCCAACTCACATTAACACAATGAGATTGTGCACGCGTGTGGAAATTCATGGTCAACGTGAGGGGTTCTTTACTCATCCCAATCTTGTGATCGTGCCACATGTAACATACCTTTACTATTGACCCTGTGGGGCTATTGCAGCAGAGGCTTCCGACTGGAATTGAGGAAGTGGACTCATGGCAGTTGTGGTTTTGGTCCTGACAGCAGATTGCTCAGCAAGCTTAAAAGAAGCATTGTTGCTCCTGAGGAATGGTATGGATCATTTTACCCAGCGCTGTGATGTTTTGCGACACGTGTCTTACGCGCACCACTCTGCTGAACAGTTCTGTGCCTCTCATACTGAAAATAATGGCGATTCATCCTTTTTACGATAAAAAGAAAAGAAACTGCCATCAACAATAAACATTCCGAAAAGATGGACGGCAGTTGCCATGGATCATACATCCACAATTTATCAAAACCTCGGGACATGGGATTTCAAAAGCAATAGAAAAAATATTTTATAGTGACACTGAAATAATGGTGGGCCGTTGATTAATTTTCAAGCATTATTACGAAGGAACCCTTCGGATACATTTGTTACTTCTTGAATTCTGCAGTATAAATTGAGCTCTAAATCTGTACGGGTAGTACATGTCCCAATCCTACACAGAAAGGCTAGTCTGTGGTAAAATAACCTACCCACAGAACCAACAAGTGAGTGATAAGTCAGTTATATGTGTCATGTCAATGTTGCTGTAGAAAAATCTTGACACCACAGTTGTGTGTCATCCACATACCATGATTAGTTACACTATGTTCAGGCCACTATGCTGTGGTATACCTCAGAGCAGAAACATGAACTCTATGTCTCATCCTCTAATGTGTTGCTTGACCCTTGATTTGACAGTGATTTTTTTTTTTCTCACCAAAAGGACAACCGCATTATAGTTGTGTGTTGCTGTGGCTATTTAAGACGAAAATCTCCTCAGTTTTCTTCGCTCCTGGTCCTCCCAAGGCGCTGCCTTGCGTTGGGAGGCGGTTCCACAGGCACTGGCCACCTGTCGCGTACTTCACACAAGTGACCATCCTTCAGGAGAGCGTTAACCGGGACCACGGGCAACATTCCAGCTGAGCCAGGCCCTGTTCTCCCCTGCCAACAAAAGGCACATTTTCCAGCAGGTGCCATAGAATCATAGAAATTTACAGCACGGAAGGAGGCCATTGCGGCCCATCGTGTCCACACCGGCCGACAAAGAGCACTCCAGCCTAATCCCATTTTCCGGCTCTTGGTCCGTAGCCCTGTGGGTTACGGCACTTCAAGTGCACATCCAAGTACTTTGTAAATGTGGTGAGGGTTTCTGCCTCTACCACCCTTTGTGTTCCAGACCCCCACCACCCTCTGGTGAAAACATTTCACCTCAAATCCCCTCTAAATTACTTTAAATCTATGCCCTCTGGTTGTTGGCCTTTCTGTTAAGGGAAATAGGTCCTTCCTCTCCACTCTATTGACGCCCCTCATAATTTTATACACCTCACTAAGGTCTCCCCTCAGCCTCCTCTGTTCCAAAGAAAACAAACCCCAGCCTGTCCAATCTTTCCTCATGGCTAAAATTCTCACTTGGTAGGGATCAAGGACAGCATTCCTGCCTGACTTTTGGGGGAAAAAAAGGACTGGATAAGTATAGGATTGAACAGAGCAGCATGGAGGGGACAACAACAGATAAAGGTCAGGGGGTCAAGTAAAAGGAAGACTTCCATTTATAATAGCGACTTTCATGATCTCAGAATTTCCCAGAGTGTTTTGCATCCAATGAAGTACTTTTGAAGTGTAGCCACTGTGTAGGATACATGGCAGCCAATTTGCGCACAGCAAGCACTCACAAACAGCGATGGGGTAATGACCAGATAATCTTGTAAGTGATTTTTCCCTTGGTGGTTTCAAATCAGCCACCCCTTACAACAGTTCGAGACACCGGGATTATAGTAGTGAACAAAAATACACAGTTATAGCCAGATCTTTCGGTCTCAACCGTCACAATGCTTTTTATTCAAATTAAAGCACACACTTGCACCCAGTGAAACACACCCTGGTGGTGTAACACAGACAAACACAGTACAACACACAACCCTGGCCCATCTGAACAGGCCCCTATCGCGAAGTGCCCACGACTAAAACAACCCTGCTTGGCTCAATAGGGCACCACCGAATCTGTCCAACAGAACGTGCGTACGCCTATGATCCACGTAGAAACCTCCCCACTAAACCCCTAAGGCTTGGTTGGGACACACGACACCCTCTCACACTATGTGGTGGTCTTAAAGGATGCGTGAGGCTTGGATAATACTCACCAATAATCTGGCTTACTCGCTGCTTCTCCCGATGAGCGAGGCTTTCTGTGCTCATAGATGGTGTTTCTTCTCTCTGTCCCAGACGAAGTGCCTGGTCTTTGAGTGCGTTGAACGAAGCAAGCAAGCGTAGAAGAGGAGAGAGAGAGAGAGAGAGAGAGATGGCAGCCAAAACTGCCTCTCTTATACCTGCAAAAATGCTTCATCTCGCGCCAAAAGTTAGTCCTTCGCCTGAGGCAGCACAACTAAAAAGCAAATGGAACACCTTTTCGGCCGGTGTCTTTGTCAACTGGCTGTTCCTGGGGATAAGATTCCAACAAATCTGGATGGCCGAAAAGCTTCCTTTGTGTCTTGAGCACCGACCAATCTTCCTGATGGGTTCCCATTACATGACAAAGGGTCCTCCATTAGGTTCCTTCCTGCAATCCTTTCCTGAATTCAGCCATCGACCCATCCCTGCCCATCTGATATGTTTTCCCGTGGAACATGTTTGGACCTGTCCCACAGTCCTGCTATTCTGCCCTTCTGCAGTAACAGCAAAGTTAAAAGCAATGTCCAAAACTTAAAGTCCAAAAGTTTATGCTTTTGCTGTTGGTGTTTTCACCGAATCCTTACATCTGGCAGGTTTTTTCAGGTGTTGGTTAAGAAACATAGAAAATAGGTGCAGGAGTAGGCCATTCGGCCCTTCGAGCCTACACCATCATTCAACAAGATCATGGCTGGTCGTTCACCTCAGTACCCCTTTCCTGCTTTCTCTCTATACCCCTTGGTCCCTTTAGCCGTAAGGGCCATATCTAACTCCCTCTTGAATATATCCAATGAACTGGCACCAACAATTCTCTGCGGTAGGGAATTCCACAGGTTAACAACTCCCTGAGTGAAGAAGTTTCTCCTCATCTCAGTTCTAAATGGCTTACCCCTTATCCTTAGACTATGTCCCCTGGTTCTGGACTTCCCCAACATCGGGAACATTCTTCCTGCATCTAACCTGTCCAGTCCCGTCAGAATTTTATATGTTTCTATGAGATCCCCTCTCATCCTTCTAAACTCCAGTGAATACAGGCCCAGTCGATCCAGTCTCTCCTCATATGTCAGTCCTGCCATCCCGGGAATCAGTCTGGTGAACCTTCGCTGCACTCCCTCAATAGTAAGAACGTCCTTCCTCAGAATGCATGGGCTGGGATAAATGTTGGCCAGGATACTATATGCAAGTATAATAAATATATGACCCAATTTTTACGCTTGTTATATGGTATTTTTTCTCCGAGTCTCTGGTAATTTATCTACAACTGCTGTGAACAGAAGTAGTTCTTTGATAGTTATGTTGATGGTTCTCCCTGCTGCAGAGCTCTTTGATCATTGCTGAACACGGAAACGCAGCGACAGTATATCCAGTGAATTGTTAAATGCGCAATGTTATCTGGAAAATCTATTTTTTAAACAATCTTTCCTGAAGCCAGTGATCTGTGCCAATGAACACGGACTTCTTGGACGGTTGTAGGAAGTTAGAGATTGGGAGGGCCATTGGCAGAGGGATAAGAATTTAAATTTGAGGTGCTGCTATTCCGGGGGTTTTATAGGCACCAGAAGCCCTCTGTTACATAAGAACATAAGAAATAGGAGCAGGAGTAGGTCATTCGGCCCCTCGAGCTTGATCATGGTTGATTTTCTACCTCAACTCCACTTGCCTGCACTATTCCCATATCTTTTGATTCCCTTAATCATTATCACATTGCTGCTTGTGGGAGCTTGCTTGTGCGCAAATTGGCTGTCGCGTTTCCACATTACAACAGTGACTACACTCCAAAAGTACTTCATTGGCTGCAAAGCACTTTGAGACGTCCGGTGGTCGTGAAAAGCGCTGTATAAATGCAAGTCTTTTTCAATATCCAAAATCTATCGCCCAAGTGGTGCTCCTTCAGATGTGATTTTACATTGTGTTACCCCTGTTCTCGTTGATCCACGTCGGCTCCTGGAACAGCAACGCCTCAAGTTTCTTGTGTTTAAATCCCTCCATGGCATTGCGCCTCCCTATCTCTGTAACTTCCTACAACTCTCTGAACTCGCGCTCCTCCAAATTTGACCTCTTGTGTACCCCCGATTTCCTTCAGCCCGCCTTTGGCAGCCGTGCCTTCAGCTGCCTAGGCCCTAAGCTCTGAAATTCCCTCCTTAAACCTTTCCGCCTCTCCAACTCTCTCCTCCTCCTCAAAACTTTGCTCTTTGACCAAGCTTTTGGTCACCTGCCCTAATGTCTCCTTATGTGGCTCGGTGTTAACTTTTGTCTGATATCGCTCCTGTGAAGCACCTTGGGGGCATTTTACCTGCACTACGTTAAAGGCGCTGTATAAATGTAAGTTGCTATTGGCCATGGATGGCATCAAAGCCAAGAGCATAAGAAATAGAAGCAGGAGTAGGCCATCTGGCTCCTCGAGCCTGTTCCGCCATTTAATATCATGGCTGATCTGATCATGGACTCAGCTCCATTTCCCTGCCCGCTCCCCATAACCCTTTACTCCCTTATCGCTCAAAAATCTGTCTATCTCCGCCTTAAATATATTCAAAGACCCTGCCTCCACAGCTCTCTGGGGCAGAGAATTCCACAGATTTACAACCCTCTGAGAAAAGAAATTCCTCCTCATCTCGTTCTAATTTCCCCTTTTTAGACTAGTGTTCTCACCTGACATATCCACACACACGCACTTTCCAGCGGGAGTCACTTGAGTAGAGATTGGGAATGGGAACCTTGGCTGGTATTTCTCATCATTACTTGATTCGGGAATGCTGAGGCCAACTGTAGCCCCTAGCTGAGATTGATGACGTGCAGTAAAGTCAGTCTGTGCCCTGACAGACCTATCACTGAAGCTCATGCTCACCTCAAACTCACCTTCGTAGCCAAGTGACCTTGCCCCGCCCGAACTTGCCCAATTTATTGGCGTCCCTTTTTAAGTGATAAATGACAAACCTACCAGTTGATTTTTCTGGTCGTGGATAATTGTGCTTTTTTTAATTAAAGTATGCCTCTGCCCCATAATCACCATGATCTGAGGGTGGATCAAGTTCAAAACAGCACGATTCTTCAACTGGCTTCAAGCAATTGATAGACGATGGTCTTTTTTATGACGTCCATGTCCAACTCAGTTGTCACAGATGTTACACTTTGTTGGCGGGGGTGGGGGGGGGGTGGGGAACGCAGGATAGGAAGGTTTTTAAGTCAGTATCCCTGTTGCCAAAATGTGTCTGAACACATGGTGAATGAAGAGTTGGCATGCGGAACTGTGCTTGAAATGAAGAATTTTAAATGCAAAGTTTGCTAATACTTGCCGCAGCAGTGTTATTGAAACCGCAGTAATCGGCTCTGGGAAATGTTGGGGCTCGTGTGGTGTACTTTCTCCAGACTCCTGTTCACCCAGCAACCGCGAAGGTCATCCTACTGAGACAGGTGTGCTTGTTACAATTGTGTCTGACTGCACCATTTTGTAAAGCCCCCGAGCCTGTATAAACCCAGTGCTGGAATAATATACTGTTTAAATAGGTTGTAGTTTTTAACTGATCTGTACAATAAATGTCTTATCTTTTAGAAGGCCATCTTCAGGAACCCTGTCTCTGGTTAACAAGAATACTCTTTTTAAACAAGTGTTGTCAAAGGCATTATGAGAGACATCCTGCAATACTGCTCTGCATTTTAAAAACACCGTTACGTTTCAGATAAAGGAATATTCCTGTGAGATTATCCTTGTGTGGTCATTTCCAATTTAACAGAAACATGCAAATTTCCCTCCACAACAGCTATTACATCAGTGAGGGTTGGGGTTTAATATGTCCTTACTATACAGTATAAATGCACACGAGGCCCATACTTGAGAGAAGGTCACTCTAACCAGTAACCTTTATTACCAAGATCTCAAGAGGCAGACGGTGGGTGGAGCTTCCCCTTTTATACCGGAAAGTCTAGGTTAGGAGTGTCTCCCACAAGTTCGCCCCTTGTGGTCAATGTTCCCAAGGTATACAACTTGGGTCAGCTTATACAGGGGTTACAATGATAGTTGAATACATGGCAGTGTTCATATTAAGCACAGCAAGATGCCGGTCCCTAATGGTATCCGTGCTCCCTTTGCTCCCATGTTTTACACAATTTTTCAGCACCCAACAACAGTCAAGAAGCTCGACACCATCCAGGACAAAGCAGCCTGCTTGATTGGCATCCCATCCACCACCTTCAACATTCACTCCCCCCACCACCATGGTTGCAGTGTGTTCCATCTACAGGATGCACTATAGCAACTCGCCAATGCTTCTTCGGCAGCACCTCCCAAACCCACCACCTCTACCACCTAGAAGGACAAGGGCAGCAGGTGCATGAAAACACCACACCTCCAAGTTCCCCTCCAAGTTACATAGCATCCTGATTTGGAAATATATCGCTGTTCCTTCATCGTCTCTGGGTCAAAATCCTGGAACTCCCTCCCTAACAGCACTGTGGGAGTACTTTCATCACACGGACTGCAGCGGTTCAAGAAGGCAGCTCACCACCACCTTGTCCAGGATAATTAGGGATGGGCAATAAATGCCGGCCTTGTCAGCGACGCCCACATCCCAAGAACAATGTTTTTTTTTAAAGCAATCTTGGAGATCCTGAGAAGCTGGTGGCTTTGGTCAGTCACACACTACATGCTGAGTTTCATAGGAAAGATTTATCTTCTCTCTCGATATGGGAATATTTTCCACATGATCATTTTGTAACTTGAGCCACATTGATGGGCTTTATAAATAGAAGCATAGAGTACAACAGCCAGGAAGTTATGCTAAACCGATATAAAACACTAGTTCGGTCCCAGCCGGAGTACTGTGTTCAATTCTGGGCACCGTGCTTTAGGAAGGACGTGAAGGCTTTGGAGAGGGCGCAGAAGAGATTTACCGGAATGGTGCCAGGGCTGAGGGATTACAGTTTCGTGGATAGACTGGAGAAGCTGGGCTTGTTTTCCTAGAAGCAGCGAAGTCTCAGTGATTTGATAGGGGTGTTTAAAATCATGAAGAGTTTAGATGGAGTAAATAAAGAGAAACGGTTTCCAATGGCTGATAACCAGAGGCCACAGATTTAAGGTGATTGGCAAAAGAACCAGAGGCAACATGAGGGGATATTTTTTTACGCAACGAGTGGTTAGGATTTGGAATGCACTGCCTGATAGAGTGGTGGATTCAATAGTAGCCTTCAAAAGGGAAGTGGATAAATACTTCAGTGAGCGGGGAGTGGGGCGAACTGGATTGCTCTTTGAAAGAGACTGGGCAGACTCGATGGGCCGAATAGCCTCCTTCTGTGCTGTGCTTATTATCATTCTATGAGTCTATTTTATTAATTTATGAAAGGGTGTGGGGAAATCGCCAGTGTTTTGCTGGTGCGTATTGGTTCCTGCAGTTACACAAATTAATGTTATATTCCCTCGAATTTAGAAGATTAAAGCTTGAGCTGATTGAAGTTTTCAAGATATTCAGGGGAACAGCTAGTGTAGATAGAGAGAGACTATTTCCGCTGTTTGGGGATTCTTGGACTAGGGGGACATAATCTAAAAAATAGAGCCAGACCTTTCAGGAGTGAAATTAGGAAAAACCTCTACGCACAAAGAGTGGTAGAAGTTCAGAACTCTCTTCCGCAAACGGCTATTGACGCTAGATCAATTGTTAATTTTAACTCGGAGATTGAAAGCTTTCTGTTAAACAAAGTTATTGAGGGATATGGGCCAAAGGCGGTTATATGGAGTTAGGTCGCAGATCAGCCATGATCTCATCGAATGGCGGAGCAGGTTCGAGGGGATGAATGGCTTACTCCTGCTCCTATGCAGTGCATTTGAGCACTTGCCAATTTCCCCAGGTTGTAGTTAAAGTTCGTCTTTTTGATCGATTGTATTATATATGTACCGGAGTTCTTCACTTGCTGCAAGTGGCTTTGTGACACAAATTTGAGGGAAGAAACTATAGAATTGAAGAGCCTCATTTTTTTTTTTTGTCATGTGAAACTCTGGGCTTTGAATATTGTAGTGGTCATCTTGCAGCACACAGGCCGAGACAGATTTTGCTAAGATCATTCGTCAGTCCGTTGGACAAGAGGAGGGCAGAGGGGGGGGGGGGGATTAGTTTAGCAGTGGCCGGTCTGATGGGTAAAGTTGCACATCTCTTTTCGCTCGGTGTGGTAAAACAACTCCTTGGGTGTGGTTATTGGATATTTTTATTTCATTTCAAACTCCACAAGTCTAATTCTTTCCAGTATGTTTTTGTGAATTTCCCCTGTCTCGTCCCCTGCAGTCTGAGGTTAGCTGGCTGCAGTGTAATCAGGCTCATTGCTATGTGCAGACTCTGTGCTTGAAAGCGGTAGGTGTGTCGTAACTGAACCATGCATCAATTCTTAAAATCCTTCAGGGGGGGAAAACATCTGTCCTGAAACCAGATTGATTTTAGAATGACATTGTGTGAATACACCTGCGTTCCTATTATCTACACTCCTGATCGATGTTCCCTCTCATTTTTGGGTTGGGGGGACATGTATGGTCCCTTTAAATTTGCACGGGCGGTATCTTTTTCAACAGCAGCAGCTGGTGAGCGACCTACGCGGGACCTCCTGATTGGTGCACAGTCACGTGCCCTCGGGGGACATATTACTCTTGATTATCAGTAAATCTCAGCTTCAATCAGGAGATTAGCGGTCCCACAACGCCTCAAATGTAATATTCCCATCCTCCTGTTTAAACCCCTTTTCATGGGAGCCTTGTTTTCCATTTCTAAAAGTGAAGGTCCTCTCTTTGACAACGACCTTAGTTTCAGGCTTTAAAGCAGGGACATAGGGCCCAAGTTTCGGGCCGCGCCTAGAACGGCGCAGCCCCGACCTGGACGCCCGTTTTTCGCGCCCGAAAGTGCGGCAAAAAAATACCTGCACATTCTCCGGCTCCCTGCTGGTCCTCTGGAGCTGGGCGCAGCGCAGCGCGAGCTGTGTGGGGGTGGGGGGGGGGGGGGGCGGAACCAGGTCTCTGCGCTGAAATCAGTGCCGGGACCTCTGCACAGGCGTGCTACAGTGGGCGCGCATGTGTAGTAGCTCCAGGCGCCCAAAACTGTGTGGGAGGGGCCCGAAGCACGCCGCCCCTTAGCCCTGGCCCAATGGGCTCACTGGGGCTGCGAGGATCAGGCTGCACTTCCCTTGTCCAGCTCCTGCTCTGGCTCCAGCTGGCTCTCTCAACCCCCCACCGTCCCCCCCCTCCTCCAGCTCCCGCTCCGACCCCGAATAGTCTATTATTTTCTTCTATAAAAAGGAGGGAAAAGTATGCTTAAAAAAATAAAGCTGCATTAATATAAGAGAAATATTCCCATAGTGGAGGCTCCAGCATTTTGATCCGCTCCCCACCCCGGACCCCCCCCCCTCCTGCTCCCGCTCCCACTCCGACGAGACCCCCCTGCTCGCGCTCCGGCTCCAATGACCCCCCCCCCCCCCCAGCTCTCACTCCGACGACCCCCCCCCCCAGTTCCGGCTTCCCCGGCCACCTACTTTGCTGGGGGCGGGCCCCGCCCGAAGGCTTGGGCCCGGCTTCTTCACGTCAGCCTCCCACCTCCCTCCCTCCCTCCCTCCCTCCCTCTCCCCCTCCCTCCCTCCCCCCCTCTCCTCCCCCCCTTTCCCCCGCCCTCGCTGTCAGAAACACATAGACACTGACAGACAGAGAGAGACACACACACACTGAGGGGGGGGGGGGCCATCCCAGCACGCTGTTGGAGGGCTCCCGCGGGGTGCTGCAGTCAGTGAGTAGATTTTTTTTTATTTATTGATTTTTTAATTTTTTATTAATTTTTTTGATTGATTTATTGATGTATTTATCATTTATTATTGATGATGGCTCTTTATTTGTAAAACTGAAGTGTTTAATGTTTGTAAACTTCCCTTTAAACCCCCCCCCCCCCACCCCGTTCCCTATGCCTGATTTTCTAAGTGTAGGCAAGGTTTTTCTGAGCGTACAAAAATCTACACTTACTCCATTCTAAGTTAGTTTGGAGTAAGTTTTCACTGCCTAAACTTTCAAAATGGGCGTAAGTGGCCGGACACGCCCCCTTGTGAAAAAAAAAATCTGTTCCAAACTGAAACTGTTCTAACTGACTAGAACTGGAGCAAACTAAATGCCGAGAATTGCAATTTCTAAGATACTCCGTTCTAAACCAGTTGCTCCAAAAAAACAGGAGCAACTCAGGCCGAAACTTGGCCCCATAAGCAGCACAGGGTTTTGACTGGTTATGAAGTGTTACTAGTTTAAACCACTCATGGTCTTTTAGTCCTCATGAACGACGCCTGGTATTGCACTGTCACCATTACAGTATCTGCCATGGATTTCATTTTGGTTGCTTAAACATTGTAGCAAGCGTCAAAAGGTTCAGCCTGCTGCTGCCTACGGTGCCTCCTTGCTGCCAAGTTTTCCTCCTGATTTTTTGGTGTCGACTTGATTCAGTACCCTATCTTTAACAGTAGGTGACTTCTTCACACCAAGCCCTGTTCCTGCTTCCTGCCACGAGAAGGTTGCTTGATGCCAATCTTTGACCCACCTATAGACAGTAACATTTGGTGATAATTGAGAATAAATCTGGAATGAAATTCTTCAAAAACAATGCCTTGGGGATGGAGAAACACTGAGTCACAAGTGATTATTCTGCAATCTGGTACTTTATGAAAGAAACACCAACTCTGAATGATTGAGGCAGATTTTTCCCCCTCAACTGACACACTGGGACTTGCCCCTCATCGCGTTATTCCCAGCCCCTTCGTCTGGCAATTGTGGGAGGCTGATAGCGGCTAGATCTCATCAAGGGTTTCTTGGCCTGTTGGAACAACACGCTTGGGTACGTAAAATATCTAAATAAGCATGTATAGACGTTCCAGGCAATATCTTACAGTTGAGTTTTGTAGTGGTCATAAGAACATAAGAACATAAGAAATAAGAGCAGGAGTAGGCCATTTGGCCCCTCAAGCCTGCTCTGCCATTCAATAAGATCATGGCTGATCTGACCTTGGCCTCAACTCCACTTCCCTGCTTGCTCCTCATAACCCTTGACTCTTTTATCATTCAAAAGTTTCTCTAACTCCACCTTAAATACATTCAATGACCCAGCCTCCACAGCTCTCTAGGGTAGAGAATTCCAAAGATTCACGACCCTCTGAGAGAAGTAATTCCTTCTTATTTCCGTTTTAAATGGGCGACCCCTTATTCTGAAACTATGCCCCCAGTTCTAGATTCCCCACAAGTGGAAACATCCTCTCTGCGTCTACCTTGTCAAGCCCCCTCAGAATCTTATACGTTTCAATAAGATCACCTCTCATTCTTCTAAACTCCAATGAGTATAAGCTCAACCGGCTCAAACTTTCTCCTTATGACAACCCCTTCATCTCAGGAATCAACTTCGTAAACCTTCTCTGAACTGCCTCCAATGCAAGTATATCCCTCCTTAAATAGGGAGACCAAAACTGTACACAGTACTCCAGGTGTAGTCTTAACAATACCCTGTACAGTTGTAGCAGGACTTCTCTGCTTTTATACTCCATCCCCCTTGCAATAAAGGTCAACATTCCATTTGCCTTCCTGATTACTTGCTGTACCTGCATACTAATTTTTTGTGTTTCATGAACAAGGATTCCCAGATCCCTCTGTACCGCAGCATTTTGTAATCTCTCCCCATTTAAAAAGGAATTTGCCTTTTTATTTTTCCTACCAATGTGGATAACCTCACATTTTCCCACATTATACTTCATCTGTCAAATTTTTACCCACTCACTTGGCCTATCTATATCCCTTTGTAGATTCTTTTTGTCCTCCTCACAGCTTGCTTTCCCACCTATCTTTGTATCATCAGCAAATTTGGCTGCGTTACACTCAGTCCCTTCAGCCAAAGTCATTAATATAGATTGTAAATAGTTGAGGCCCCAACACTAATCCCTGTGACAATCCACTAGTTGCAGTTTGCCAACCTGAAAATGACCCATTTATCCCAACTCTGTTTTCTGTTAGCCAATCCTCTATCCATACTAATATATTACCCCCAACCCCGTAAGCTTTTATCTTGGGCAGTAACCATTTTATATGGCACCTTAACGAATGTTTTCTGGAAATCAAAATACACGATATCTACTGGTTCCTCTTTATCCACCCTGCCCGTTACATCCTCAAAGAACTCCAGCAAATCTGTCAAATATAATTCCCCTTTCATAAAACCATGTTGACTCTGCTTGATTGCATTATGATTTTCTAAAAGTCCTGCGACTACTTTCTTGATGATGGACGGCAGCATTTTCCCCATGACAGATGTGAGGCTAACTGGTCTATAATTTCCTGCTTTCTGTCTCCCTCCTTTCTTAAATAGGGGCGTTACATTTGCAGTTTTCCAATCTGCTGGGACCTATCCAGAATCCAGGGAATTTTGGTAGATTATAACAAATGCATCCACTATCTCTGCAACCACCTCTTTTAAGACCCTAGGATGTAAGCCATCGGGTCCAGGGGACTTGTCCAACTTTAGTTCCATTAGTTTGCCTCATACTTTTTCTCTAGTGACGGTGATTGTTGTAGGTTCACCCCTCCCCCCGCACTCCCAATAACCCCTTGATTATCAATTATTGGGATGCTTTTAGTGTCTTCTACCGCGAAAACCGATACAAAATATTTGTTCAAAGTCTCTGCCATTTCCCTGTTTCCCATTATTAATTCCCCAGTCTCATCCTCTAAGGGGCCAATGTTTACTTTGGCTACTCTCTTCTTTTTTATATATCTGTAGAAGCTCTTACTGTCTGTTTTTATATTTCTTGCTAGTTTACTCTCATAAGCGATCTTCTCTCTCTATAATTTTTTTAGTTGTCCTTTGCTGGTTTCTAAAAATTTCCCAATCCTCTGGCATTCCACTATTTCTTATGTTTTTATGGCACCTTGTGGCACACACACCAAGATGGATTTTGTTTAGATCATCAGTCAGTCCATTGAAGAAGAGAAGGGCAGAGAGTAGTGTCAGTTCAGAAGTGGGTAGTCTGGTGGGTAAAGTTGGTTTTCGCCCGATGTGGTAAAATCACTCATTGGGTGTGGTTATTGGATATTTTTAGATTATTTCAAACTCCACAAGTCTAATTCTTTCCAGTATATTTTTGTGGGTTTTCCCTGTCTCGTACCCTGTGGTCTGAAGCCAGCTGGCTGCAGTGAAGTGAGGCTCATTACTATATGCAGACTCTGTGCTTGAAAGCATTAGGTGTGTAATGACTGACAATGCATCAATTCTTAAAATCTGAAGCTCTGTCAGGGGCGGGCCGAGGGTGGGGTGTGTGCGCGGGGGTGTAACATTCGGCTTAAAACCAGATGGCCGTTCGATTTTTCTAGTCTTTCCCCTGAAATGACATTTCGTGAATACATCGACATTCCTATTATCTGCGCTCTTGACTATCTATAAATCTGAGCTTCAATCAGGAGATTTGCAGTCACCCAACGCCTCAAATTTAAAATTCTCGTCCTTGTGTTTTTATGGGAGGCCTTGCTTTCCATTTCTAAAAGTGAAGGTCCTCTCTTTGACAACCACCATAGGTTCAGGCTTAAAAACTTCAAGATAAACACCACTGGGTTTTGACTGGTTATGAAATGTCATTAGTTTAAACCACTCCTGGACCATGGATCATAGAATCATCTTCTTATTCTTAGGCAGTCTCTCGGAGTCGAGGATGACTTGCTTCCACACTAAAAATGAGTTCTCAGGTGACTGATGAGTCCAATGCAGGACCGACAGTCTGTGTCACAGGTGGGGCAGACGGTGGTTGAAAGAACGGGTGGGTGGGGTGCCTGGGTTGCCACGTGCTCCTTCCGCTGGCGACGCTTAGCTTCAGCTTGCTCTCAGCGAACAGACTCTACGTGTTCAGCGCCTTCCCGGATGCTCTTACTCCACTTAGGGCGGTCTTGGGCCAGGGGTCCCCAGATGTCGGTGGGGATGTTGCACTTTTTCAAAGAGGCTTTGAGGTTGTCCTTGAAGCGTTTCCTCTGCCGACCTGGGGCTCGATTGCCGTGTCGAAGCTATGAGTGGAGCGTTTGTTTTGGGAGTCTCGTGTGGGGCATGCGGACAATGTGGCTCATCCAGCGGAGCTGATCAGGTGTGGTCAGTGCTTCGATGCTGGGAATGTTGGCCTGAGCGGGAACATTGGTGCGCCTATCCTGCCAATGGATTTGCAGGATCTTGCGGAGGCAGCGTTGGTGGTACTGTTTGAGGTGCCTGCTGTACATAGTCCATGTCTCTGAGCCATATAGGAGGGCGGGTATCACCACTGCTGTGTAGACCATG
Organism: Pristiophorus japonicus; assembly: GCF_044704955.1. NCBI lineage: Eukaryota > Metazoa > Chordata > Chondrichthyes > Pristiophoridae > Pristiophorus > Pristiophorus japonicus. The sequence goes on along the minus strand of NC_091986.1, from coordinate 193,963,521 downwards.
AGCTTGGTGCCCGGTTTGAGGTCCATGCCTTCAAACACTCTCTTCCTCAGGCGACCGAAGGCTGTACTGGCACACTGAAGGCGGTGTTGGACCTCGTCGTCGATGTCTGCCCTTTGTGATAGTAGGCTCCCGAGGTATGGAAAATGGTCCACGTTGTTGAAGGCCTCGTCGTAGATTTTGATAACCAGTGGGCAATGTTGTGTGGCGGGGGCAGGTTGGTAGGGGACCTTTGTCTTACGGATGTTTAGTGTAAGGCCCATGCTCTCATATGCCTTGGTGAAGGTATTAACGATGGTTTGAGTTCGGCCTCCGAATGTGCGCAGACACAAGCATCAACTGCGTACTGTAGTTCGATGACAGAGGGTGGGACGACCTTGGATCTGGCCTGCAGGCGGCGGAGGTTGAACAGATTCCCGTTTGTCCTGTAATTTAGCTCTACTCCAGTGGGGAGCTTGCTGAGGGTGAGATGGAGCATTGCAGGAAGGAAGATCGAGAATAGCGTTGGTGCGATGACACAGCCTTGCTTGACCCCGGTCTGGACGTGGATCGGGTCTGTAATGGATCCGTTGGTCAGGATCACGGCTTGCATGTCAGCGTGGAGCAGGTGGAGGATGATGACAAACTTTTGAGGGCAGCCGAATCTGAGGAGGACGCTCCATAGTCCCTCACGGATGACAGTACCGAAGGCCTTTGTGAGGTCAAAGGAGGCCATGTACAGGGATTAGTACTGTTCCCTGCATTTCTCTTGAATTTGCCGTGAGGTGAAGATCATGTCCATTGTGCCCCTTAGTGGGCGGAATCCGCATTGCGACTCTGGGAGGAGCTCTTCAGCCACGGGGAGAAGGCGAATGAGAAGGATTCTTGCGATGACTTTTCCAGTGGTCGACAGCAGGGAGATTCCTCGTATTTACAGCAGTCGGACTTGTCACCTTTCTTGAAGCTGGTCACGATTACAGGGGTACTGAGGGAATGATCAGCCATGATCTTATTGAATGGTGGTGCAGGCTTGAAGGGCCGAATGGCCTTCTCCTGCACCTATTTTCTATGTTTCTACAGCGTCTCTGAGATCTCCTGGCATGCTCTCCTCCTTCCAGATAAAAGAGATGAGGTCATGGATACTCGCCAGTAGTGCTTCTCCGCCATGTTTTAGTGCTTTGGCGGGGATTCCATCTGCTCCTGATGCCTTGTTGTTGTTCAGTTGTCGGATGGCCTTTTCAACCTCATGCTTGGCTGGGGTTGTGATGAGATGGTGGTGGGTGACATGCTGTGGGATGGAGTTGAGGACACTAGCGTTGAAGACAGAGTCTCGGTTAAGGAGATCTTCGAAGTGCTCCTTCCAACGGGCACTGACTGCCTGTCTGTCCTTGATGAGTACCTCTCCGTTCTTGGCCAGCAGTGGGGTAGGGCCTTGGATGCTTGGGTTGTAGGTAGTCTGCGCTAAAACATCCTCGCACGTCGTGCTTGTTGGCTAGTTGCTGGATCTCCTGTGCTTTCTCCACCCACCATCTGTTCTTTAGGTCACGGGTTTTCTATGGACCTAAGCCTTCAGACGTCTGTAGAGCTGCTTTCCTGCTCTCGAGTTGTGTTGCTGTTTCCAGTTCAAGAATGCCTTACGCTTGCGGCATATTGGCTCCTGGATCTTCTGTTCGTTCTTGTCGAACCAGTCTTGGTGTTTCCTGGTCGAGTGCAGGAGCTAATTATGGAGGCCTTGAGGGCAGTCCAGGCACTGTGGACGCTCTGAGTCACTGGGAGTCGTCAGGTTGGTAGCGAGGCGCTGGCTGAATGGGACTTTCTGAGCAGGGTCTTTGAGTGCTCCGACGTTGATTTTCCTGCGGCATCGTTTCTGTTGCCGTCGCTGTTTTGGGGCAATGTTGATGACGATGACAGAGCGAACTAGGTGGTGGTCCATCCAGTCGACTCCTGTCATGGCGCCGGTGATGCGCATGTCCCTCGCTTAGACTGAAGTGTGGTTAGTTTAAGCCACTCCTGGACCATAGTTTATAGAATGGTTACAGCACGGAAGACGACCATTCAGCCCATCGAGTCTGTGCCGAATTAGAAACATCTCATCACATTAAACACCTAAAAACCCAACTGGAAATTTGTATTCAATCACCAAAAGTAAAACAAGCCCAGAAAGCAACTCAATGATAGAAACAGTTATGTCTGTAATGCACTTATGAATGACACCATGAGGCAAAGTGTTGTACTCAAACTGGAGTGACCTTGGTCCTTTATTCGTAACTCCAGAGTGAGGCACAAGCATGGTGAGCAGCCTTTTATACTGGGCCCTGTACACCTATGCAGGTGACCCTCAGGTCTCCCACCGCTGTGCCCTCTGGTGGACAGCCTTTGCCATGGGGGCAGGAAACCCTGGTCTCCACCAGTTGCACCCTCTAGTGGTGCCAACATAGTATATACACAGTGTAAACCTTATTGATAGTACATCAGGTAACAAGTCTCCATCTTATGCAACTATACCGTGACTACACAGAGAGTATATCTATAGTCTGCATATATAACAGAAACATTACAGATTACTATTAACACTGACAGCAGCCAGTGAGAATCAATCAAACCAAATGAAGATACAGAATCCCGGATTGCTTCTGAATGAATCCTCCCAGCAACACAGCAAGCCCAGATTCTCGTCCCAGTGAACTTCACTTCGAGATCAGCCTGAGGCCGGGGTCTTTTAGTCCTCATGAACTACACCTCATCATCATAGGCAGTCCCTCGAAATCAAGGAAGACTTGCTTCCACTCTTAAAATGAGTCCTTAGGTGGCTGAACAGTCCAATACGAGAACCACAGTCCCTGTCACAGGTAGGACAAATAGTCGTTGAGGGAAAGGGTGGGTGGGACAGGTTTACTGCATGTTCTTTCCGCTACCTGCATGATTTCTGCATGCTCTCGGCAATGAGACTCAAGGTATGGTGCTCAGCGCCCTCCCAGACACACTTCCTCTACTTTAGGGCGATCTTTGGCCAGGGACTCCCAGATGTCAGTGGGGATGTTGCACTTTTTTCAGGGAGGCTTTGAGGGTGTCCTTGTAAAGTTTCCTCTGCCCACCTTTGGCTCGTTTGCCATGTAGAGCGCTTGCTTTGGGAGTCTTGTGTCTGGCATACGAACTATGTAGCCTGCCCAGCGGAGCTAATCAAGTGTGGTCAGTGCTTCAATGCTGGGGATGTTGGCCTGGTCGAGGACGCTAATGTTGGTGCGTCTGTCCTCCCAGGGGATTTGTAGGATCTTGCGGAGATATCGTTGGTGGTATTTCTCCAGCGACTTGAGGTGTTCACTGTACATGGTCCATGTCACTGAGCCATACAGGAGGACGGGTATTACTACAGCCCTGTGAACCATGAGCTTGGTGGCAATTTTGAGGGTCTGGTCTTCAAACACTCTTTTCCTCAGGCGGCCAAAGGTGCACTGGTGGCAGTATTGAATCTCGTCGTCAAGGTCTGCTCTTTTCGATAAGGTGCTCCCGAGGTATGGGAAATGGTCCACATTGTACTGGCATCGTCATCATTGGTAGTCTCTCGAAACGAGGATGACTTGTTTCCACGCCAAAAAGGGATGAGTTCACAGGTGTTTCAATGAAGGACCTAAACTACATCTTGGAGGGTGGAAGACGCCTGTGCTTGGATTTTTTTAACATGTGGTGGTCGTTGCACCCCAGCTACCACACGGGCTTGACAGAGCTAGGTCTTGGTCCAGTGGCAAGGATTACCCAAGACGACTGGAGACTAGCTCTGCTGCACGGACCGAGTGCGTACACATATCGCAGTGTGGACTGGCTTGTGATGCCCCTGGACCCTCGGCTCTTCTGGGCCCCAGACTCACTCCTCTCCTGGGCCCCGGTCACTTCCTTCTACAAACCCTTGCCGCTCCTTCGCCCTTCCTGCTGTGCCTGCCCGCACTGCAGTCAGTGACCTGACTTTGCAGCCGTCGCCCTCCTGCAGTGGTATGCCGCCGCACGCTGCTCCCTCTGATGGCCCCGGCCTGCTGATGGTCTTGCAGGCCGGGACTGTGCCGATTTCCGGGCCAGGCCGCCGCACGCTGCTCCCTCTAATGCAGCCTTTCAATCTGGGTCAATACACCGCCATCAAAAGGTCACATTAGTGAATTGAAGAGGATTTACTGTGATTGAAAGGCTGCATTAGAGGGAGTTGTACTGGCAGTGTACAGCCAAATATCATCATCATAGGCAGTTCCTCGGAATTGAGGAAGACTTGCTTCCACTCTTAGCATGAGTTCTCAGGTGGCTGTACAGTCCAATAAGAGAGCCACGGTCTCTGTCACAGGTGGGACAGATAGTTGTTGAGGGAAAGGGTGGGCAGGGAGCCTAGTTTGTCGCACGCTCCTTCCGCAGCCTGCGCTTGATTTCTGCATGCTCTCGGCGGCGATACTCGAGGAGCTCAGCGCCCTCCTGGACGCACTTCCTCCACTAAGGGCGAACTTTGGCCAGGAACCCTCAGGTGTCAGTGGGGAAGTCGCACTTTATCAGGGAGGCTTTAAAGGTGTCCTTGTAACGTTTCCTCTGCCCGCCTTTGGCTCGTTTGCCGTGGACAAGTTCTGAGTAGAGCGCTTGCTTTGGGAGTCTCGTGTCCGGCCTGCGAACAATGTGGCCTGCCCATCGGAGCTGATCAAGTGTGGTCAGTGCTACAATGCTGGGGATGTTGGCTTGGACGAGGACGCTAATGTTTGTGCGTCTATCCTCCCAGGGGATTTGTAGGATCCTGCGGAGACATTGCTGGTAGTATTTCTCCAGCATCTTGAGGTGTCTACTGTACACGTCTCTGAGCCATACAGGAGGGCGGGTATTACTGCGGCCCTGTAGACCATGAGCTTGGTAACAGTTTTGAGGGCCTGGTCTTCAAACACTCTTTTCCTCAGGCGGCCGAAGGCTGCACTGCCGCACTGGAGGCAGTGTTGGATCTCATCATCAATGCCTGCTCTTGTTGATGGGAGGCTCCCCAGATAGGGGAAATGGTCCATGTTGTCCAGGGCCACACCGTGGATCTTGATGACTGGGGGACAGTGCTGAGCGGCGAGGACAGGCTGGTGGAGGACCTTTGTCTGACTGATGTTTAGCGTAAGGCCCATGCTTTCGTACGCCTCGGTAAATACGTCGACTATGTCCTGGAGTTCAGCCTCTGTGTGTGCACAGACGCAGGTGTCGTCCGCGTACTGTAGCTCGACGACAGAGGTTGGAGTGGTCTTGGACCTGGCCTGGAGACGGCGAAGGTTGAACAGCTTCCCACTGGATCTGTAGTTTAGTTTCACTCCAGCGGGGAGCTTATCAACTGTGAGGTGGAGCATGGCAGCGAGGAAGATTGAGAAGAGGGTTGGGGCAATGACGCAGTCCTGTTTGACCCCGGTCCGGATATGGATTGGGTCTGTAATGGATCCGTTGGTAAGGATCACTGCCTGCATGTCATCGTAGAGCAGGCGGAGGATGGTGACTTACTTTTGGGGGCAACCAAAGCGGAGGAGGACGCTCCATAGACCCTCACGGATGGCGGTGTCGAAGGCCATGTATAAGGGCTGGTGTTGTTCCCTGCATTTTTCCTGCAACTGTTGCGCTGCAAAAAGCATGTCCGTTGTGCCCCGTAGGAAACAAAATCCGCACTGCGACTCCGGGAGGAGTTCCTCGGCCACGGGGAGAAGATGGTTGAGGAGGACTCTAGCGACGACTTTCCCAGTGGCTGATAGCTGGGAGATTTCTCTGTAGTTGCTGCAGTCGGACTTGTCCTCGTTTTTAAAGATGGTCACGATCACTGCATCTCTGAGATCTCCCGGCATGCTCTCCTCCCTCCAGATGAGAGAGATGAGGTCTTGTATTCGCGCCAGCAGTGCCTCTCCGCCATACTTTAGTGCCTCAGCAGGGATTCCATCCGCTCCCATAGCCTTGTTGTTTTTTAGCTGTCTTATGGCTTTTTCTACCTTGTGCAGTGTTAGGGTCTCAGTGAGGTGATGGTGGATAGAATGTTGCGGGATGGAGTCGAGAACACTCGAGTCAAAGGCAGAGTCTCGATTGAGGAGATCTTCGAAGTGCTCCTTCCAGTGGGCCCTGACTGCCTCAGTGTCCTTGATGAGTGTTTCCCCGTCCTTGGCCAGGAGTGGGGTGGAGCCTTGGGTGATTGGCCCGTAGGTGGCCTTGACTGCGATGAAGAATCCTCGCACATCATGGCTGTCGGCCAGCTGCTGTATCTCCTGTGCTTTCTCCATCCACCACTTGTTCTTTAGGTCCCGGGCTTTTTGTTGGACCTTAGCCTTGAGCTGCCTGTAATGTTGCTTTGCTGTTTAAGGCTCAGAAATGCCCTGCGCTTGCAATCTATTAGCTCTTGAATCTCCTGATCATTCTCATCAAACCAGTCCTGGTGTTTCCTGGTTGAGTGACCGAGTGCCTCTATGCAGACACTGGTTATGGAGACCTGGAGGGCAGACCAAGCGCTGTGGGAATTCTGCGTCTCGGGGTTATCAAGGCATGCCAGGTTAGCTGTGAGGCGCTGACTGCAAAAGGCTCTCTTAGCTGGGTCCTTAAGTGCCCCGGCATTGACTTTTTTGCGACACTGCTTGTGCTGCCCCCTCTGCTTTGGGGCTACGTTGATGTCAATGATGGATCGGATTAGGCGGTGGTCCGTCCAGCAGTCGTCAGCTCCTGTCATGGCACAGGTGATGTGCACATCCTTGCGATCCCTGGCTCAGACGATGATATAGTCGAATAGGTGCCAGTGTTTGGAGCGAGGGTGTTGCCATGATGCCTTGTATTTGTCCCTCTGGTGGAACAAGGTGTTGGTGATGACAAGTTCATGCTCTAGGCATTTTGTCAGGAGTAGGGTACCGCTGGAGTTGGCTTTCCCTACCCCCTCTCTGCCAATCACGCCTCCCCAGAGGTCTGTGTCCTTGCCGACCCTGGCGTTGAAGTCGCCGAGGAGGATAAGTTTGTCGCCCGCAGGGACACAGGTCAGGGATTTTTCAAGGATGGAGTAAAAACCCTCCTTGACCTTATCTGTTGCATCGAGTGTTGGGGCGTAAGCACTGATGACTGTGCTGCACTGGTTCTGGGATAGGGTGAGTCGAAGCGACATGAGGCATTCGTTAGCCCCGCAGGGGGAGTCTTTGAGGCGATCGACCAGCTCATTTTTGATGGCGAAGCCGATTCCATGGAGGCGGCGTTCTTTCTCTGGTTTCCCTTTCCATCAGAAGGTGGAACCTCCACCATGTCCCTTGAGCTGGCCACTGGCCACCGGGTCTCGCTTAGGGCGATATCAAAGCATCTAAGGTCATATAAGGAGAGACTGAATCAACTGGGCCTTTATTCACTGGAGTTTAGAAGGATGAGAGGGGATCTCATAGAAACATATAAGATTCTGACGGGACTGGACAGGTTAGATGTGGGAAGAATGTTCCCGCTGTTGAGAAAGTCCAGAACCAGGAGACATAGTCTTAGGATAAGGGGTAGGCCATTTAGGACTGAGATAAGGAGAAAATTCTTCACTGAGAGAGTTGTTAACCTGTGGAATTCCCTGCCGCAGAGAGTTGTTGATGCCAGTTCACTGGATATATTCAAGAGGGAGTTAGATATGGCCCTTACAGTTAAGGGGATCAAGAGGTATAGAGCGAAAGCAGGAAAGGGGTAATGAAGGAATGATCAGCCATGATCTTATTGAATGGCAGTGCAGACTCGAAAGGCCAAATGGCCTACTTCTGCACCTATTTTTCTATGTTGCTAAGTTCCCGGGCAACTATGACGGTGCGGCGTTCCGGTCAGTCGCTGTTGGGGTTGTCCATGAGGGTCCTGATGTTCCAGGTCCCGAACGTCATGTTAGAGGAGCGGAAGATGCCTGTGCGTGATTTCTTTTAACGTGGGGCGGTCGTTGCACACCGGCGACCACATGGGCTTAGCTGAGCGAGGTTTTGGTCCAGTGGCAAGAGGGTCCAGGACGACTGGAGACCAGGCACTGTTGTATAACCCTAATTGCCTACAGTGAGGTGTTGGCTGCAGGCTCGGCGCTGGGTAGCGCCCTTGATGGTAGGTGGCCCAGGGCTTGGTTGAGGGCAGGCATTGGAGGGGCCAATAGTGCACTGAGGTTCAGAATGGGGGGCAGGGGGATCATCAGTGGGGAAGGAGTGGTCCAGATGTGGGGCGGGGGGGGGTGTGGAGGAGGTGGAGGCCCGATAGCCAGGTCCAGCCATCCAGTCGCCGCAGAAGGTCCAGCCGGGAGGCCCAGGTCGCGTCAGGTCGCCGCAGGAGGTCCAGGTTGTGTCGGGTTGCCGCAGGAGGTCCAGCCGGGAGGTCCAGGTCGTGTCGGGTCGCCGCAGGAGGTCCAGCCGGGAGGTCCAGGTTGTGTCGGGTCGCCGCAGGAGGTCCAGTCGGGAGGGCCAGGTTGTGTCGGGTCGCGACAGGAGGTCTAGCCGGGAGGGCCAGGTTGTGTCGGGTCGCGACAGGAGGTCCAGCCGGGAGGTCCAGGTTGTGTCGGGTCGCCGCAGGAGGTCTAGCCGGGAGGGCCAGGTTGTGTCGGGTCGCGACAGGAGGTCTAGCCGGGAGGGCCAGGTTGTGTCGGGTCGCCGCAGGAGGTCTAGCCGGGAGGGCCAGGTTGTGTCGGGTCGCGACAGGAGGTCCAGCCGGGAGGTCCAGGTTGTGTCGGGTCGCCGCAGGAGGTCCAGTCGGGAGGTCCAGGTCGCGTCGGGTCGCCGCAGGAGGTCCAGCCGGGAGGCCCAAGTTGCGTCGAGACACCGATATGTGGTGGGAGGCCTGAGGTCGGCCCGAACTTTTGGGATTCGTGGGGTTGGGGTTAGAGTGGGGATTTAAGTCTCTAAGACCCCCATTGGGGTCTATTAGGGCTAGGGCTGGGGCTTGGGGAAGTTTAGACAGTGGGAGGGAGGAGGTTCAGGGTGGAAAGTTACCAAGGAGCTGTTTAGCAGGGGAGCTCCCTAGGGAGCTGCTACCCCGACAGCCACATATGGGAGCACGGGGAACAGGAGTAGACCATTCAGCCCCTCGAGCCTCCTCCACCAATTCAGTTCGATTGTGGCTGATCTGCAAATGCTGCCTGTTGTCCATTATATAACCTGTTGGGTAAGCCACACCCTCATGACCTGCAAACCTCGCATGTGACTTGTGCTCTGATACGGTTACTCTTTTGCCACCCAGCTTAAAGGTCAGGCGTGTGATCCGTGGGCCAGCGTGACCAGTCAAAGTGGCCTTTACTGTTAATGATCAAGTTTGTCGATCTGCTATTTCAGGCGCTAGGAAATTATTATAGGTTTCTTTGTGAATTGTTTATTGCAAACCTGCTGCAGTGCATCTTGCAACTCTCTGAAGAGTTGCTGGAACATTTTAACTGACGTAGTTATAGTCTTCCAAACTGTACACGCGAAGCGAAAGCCACATGGTTTCAGAGTGTTCAATCTTGCTGCATCTCATTTATCAGGCAACTTTTGGGAAATGCCAATTGAGAGATGGAGACACATATAAGCTCGTGGATAAAATGTTAATCTAATTGTTGGATTTCGATTTATTTGTAAACTGTTTGCATTTATCTGAACTCACAGACTAGATTAATGGCTCAAATAAATTATTGATTTTTTAATATACATATATTCTGAAAAGTCTTATAAAATAACTGGAAAGGGTTGTTATTCACTATATCATTCTGAGGGTATCTCGAGAAGCCTTGTAGAGTTTTATGTCATAGCTGTATAAAACGGCAAGCCCGTTCTCGGTTAATGCACGATCTCTTGAGAAACCGAGGGGGAGAATTTCCCCAGGGCCCCGATTGGAGACGGTAACCGACTCGCGCTGGAACTTCCTGCGCCCGGCGCGGAGGTCCCATCCCGTCCCGGCCGCGAAAATGTGGTCACCGCCACTCGCAGGAAGTGGGGCGCAATCTCGCGTGCTCCACTTCCTGTAGGGGCGGGTTTAGGGGCGCTAACGGGGGCGAGTTGGTCGGCGCTACGCGGCTGTGCCACGGGAGCCTTTGCACCATTGTGTCATTGCTGGCTCCCCACCAGAGCTATCTTTACCTGCTCTTTTCCCATACCTTTGTTTCATCTAACTCCCACTCATGCTATGATTGGCTCCGCTTCAGTGGCCACTTGGGGTATGTATCGAAATATGTTCAGTGCGTGATGAGTTATGTCTGAAATTAAATATTAAATGATAAAATTTTCAAGGGGGTTGGGGGGGATGGGTGGGGGAGAAACTACAGACCTACAGTACACTAATGTCGAACTGATAGCGGGTTGCCAGTGTGACATACTGCCCTCTGTGGTAAACCTTTATGCTCCGTGGAACGAGGCAGTCAGTATAGTCAGCTTTGTGTTGAGGCCTCATTGGGGTGAAAAATCAGCCAGGGCTCCGGTTCCTGGGCACTATCAGGTAATCCCTGCTGGAAAATATCTATTTTTTGCTTGGATGTCGAATAAGGAAAGGATTGGGTTCAGTTGTGATGCTGCTACAGTTGAATAGTTTGTTGACGCTCAATATCTAGCGTTCAACACGAAGGGCCACTCGGGCGAGGTAATGGAGGGCTATCGGTTCCCATGGTGCTGTACTGCAGAAAAGATTCAGTACCGTCTGGAGAGGATGGGAAAAGAAAAAAACGGCAGCGAAGAGAAACAGTGGAGAAGCTGGCCATTTGCTTCGCTTCATTTTACTTCAAGTGTGTTCAGTCTCTGTCAGATTGAGTAGTGCTGCGGTTAACTTGCAGCAACCACATCATTAATTGCCTAATGCTATAATGGCAGCACGCCCTCATGACTAGCAAAGTGTTCCATTTATTCAATAGTTCGTATTAAATAAACTCAGTGTCACAGGACTGATTGTGTACAGTTATACATACTTTAACCATTCAGAGACGCATGGGGCTTACAGGGCATCTCGAGGTCCTGCAACCACACTTAATGTAGGTTTGATTGCAACAGAGCTCAATGGGCAAAAGAGCCTGTGATTTGATAAATATGTGTTGCTGTTATTTATCATATCAAGTCTTTATTGTGATTTTGAAGGCCTTGTGCTATTCAGAAGATAGAAATGGTTGTTTTAATATCCATCTACCATTAAGTCATTTCTTTTTCTTTCCTGTTCTGTCTGGACACTGTTGTTTGGTGGAGTACTGTGCTTGTGACATGGCACATTCACATATTTTATCGTTGGCTCCCCGTTCTTACAAAATTAATATGACTTCTCAGTCATAGTGTTAGCTGTGGCTCAGTGGGTAGTGCACTCGCCCCCGAGTCAGAAGGTTGTGGGTTCAAGTCGCGCTCCAGGGACATGAGCACATAAATCTAGGCTGGCACTCCAGTGCAGTGCTGAGGGAGTGCTGCACTGTCGGAGGTGCCGTCTTTCGGATGAGACATTAAACCGAGGCCCCGTCTGCTCTCTCAGGTGGACGTAAAAATCCCATGGCCACTATTTCAAAAGAAGAGCAGGGGAGTTATCCCTCAATCAACATAACAAAAACAGATTATTTGGTCATTATCACATTGTTGTTTGTGGGAGTTTGCTATGCGCAAGATGGCTGCCGCATTTCCCACATTACAACAGTGACTACACTCAAAGTACTTCATTGGCTGTAAAGTGCTTTGAGATGTCCGGTGGTCGTGAAAGGCGTAATATAAATGCAAGTCTTTCTTTATAGCACTGGTGCTGTTGTATCTGATGGGCTTGTGATCCTTTGACAGTTGTTATTGCCCTGCGTGTATTGGATTGTGTGTAGCCATAGAAATAGGGCTTACACTGCAGGAGGGTTTGTACAGAGCACTCTTCCAGCCCTACTTGGGTTACTGTGTACAGTTCTGGCCATTCTTAACAGATAGACATCCAGCTACTGAGGAGGGCGTTGCAAAGAGCAACTAAATTGATGGCTGAGATTTCAGCACCTGAATGATGAGAGGAGATGACAGAAGCTGGGAATGTTTACATTGGGGAAGAGATTGCCCGGGTAATCTATTGAAGTATTCATAACCCTAGAGGGTATTTTCTAGACAAACTACATTTGACATAGTCGATCCTACAATGAAGGAAGGTGAAAAGACTTTATATTCAACAATTTTATGCAAAGAGTCAGTAATGCGTCATAGAAGTTTACAGTGGAGAAGAAGGCCATTCAGCCCAAGGTGTATTTTTATCAGCTCTTTGCTAGAGCAATCCATTACTAATCCCACTATCCTGCTTTCTTCCTATAGCCCCGTATCTTCCTCTGCTCCAAATGTTTACCTACTCTTCCCATGGAAGATGCACTGGTCATTGCTTCAACCACTCCCTGTGGCAAAATAAATTACTCAATCTCCACTTGACCATTTCTACTCTAATAGAAATAGTCCTAATATCTCAAGTCTCTCCTCATAACTGTACACTCCCATCCTGGCATCATTCTGGTGAATCTGCATTATATACTCTCTGTGGCTTTAATGTCCTTTCTGTAATGGAATGCCTAGAACTGTATAATGTCCTCTGACTGTGGTCTAACCAGGGTTTTGTCCAAATTAATCATTACCTTTTTATTCTTGTATTCTTGTGTCCCTATTTGTTCATGTAATTGAGTGGTGCTAATTCCTTTTCAATGGTTCTATTAATGGCTCCATACACTCCCCTAGTACGTGAACATTGTGACTCCCACCATCATTTATTAACACCGATGCAGGAATGCTTGCTTACATAAGTTAGTAGACTTCAAAGTAACTAACTTTTTAATTGAAGTGCTTTGAGACATTTGAGCCCCAAGGCATTAAAAACTGTTAGAAGTTTGACATCAGTAACTAACTTCTTCTTTTGTATTGAATTAACAAAGCAATTTAAATGTCAATATCCAGGCCAAAGTTTCCGGTGTAACAGCGTGGATATCTTGTAGGCTGCCTGTGAATTCCCTCTGAGGGCAGTGTACGATGATGTGCTCCAGGGTCTGATTAGGAGCTCCACAGTCGCATGATGGGGATGCTTTAAACTTCCACCTATGGAGAAGGTGGCAGCATCTACTATGACCAGTTCTGCAGCCATTGATGGTTGTTCACTGTTTGCGAGGAAGGTTTGATCTGACAGGTTGTACTGTGGGGTCCTCTAAAAGGAATCCATTCCGTATGTCGCAGTTCTTCCAAGTATTTCGCCACCGGTCATCAAGGCTGAGGGAAGATCGCTGAAGGGCTTCGGCGACGGTTCAAAAAGGCCTTCCAGATTTGAGATGGGTTGGTGGTGGGCCTCAGAGAGCTGTGGAAGCTGGGACATTGAATAAATTTAAGACAGAAATAGACAGTTTCTTAAACGATAAGGTGATGAGGGGTTATGGGGAGCGGGCAGGGAAGTGGACCTGAGTCCATGATCAGATCAGCCATGACCATATTGAATGGTGGAGCAGGCTCGAAGGGTCATATGGCTTACTCCTGCTCCTATTTCTTAAGTTCTTATGTTATGTTATGTTCAAGTCGGGCTGGATCGATATGTCTTTGCTAGTGTCACAGTTGCATTCTCTGGAACTGCATATTTGCGGTGTAGGAATGGTGGTGCAACTAGAGAGCTGGCCATCCTAGACTGGGTGATGTGTAATGAGAGAGGACTAATTAGCAATCTTGTTGTGCGAGGTCCCCGAGGGACGAGTGACCATAATATGGTAGAATTCTTTATTAAGATGGAGAGTGACAGTGTTAATTCAGAGACTAGGGTCCTGAACTTAAGGAAAGGTAACTTCGATGGTATGAGACATGAATTGGCTAGAATAGACTGGCAAATGATACTTAAAGGGTTGACAGTGGATAGGCAATGGCAGACATTTATAGATCACATGGATGAACTTCAACAATTGTACATCCCTGTCTGGAGTAAAAATAAAACGGGGAAGGTGGCTCAACCGTGGCTAACAAGGGAAATTAAGAATAGTGTTAAATTCAAGGAAGAGGCATATAAATTGGCCAGAAAAAGCAGCAAACCTGAGGACTGGGAGAAATTTAGAATTCAGCAGAGGACGACAAACGGGTTAATTAGGAGGGGGAAAATAGAGTATGAGAGTAAGCTTGCAGGGAACATAAAAACTGACTGCAAAAGCTTCTATAATATGTGAAGAGAAAATAATTTGTGAAGACCAACGTAGGTCCTTTGCAGTCAGAATCAGGTGAATTTATAATGGGGAACAAAGAAATGGCAGACCAATTGAACAAATACTTTGGATCTGTCTTCACTAAGGAAGACACAAATAACCTTCTGGAAATACTAGGGGTTCGAGGGCCTAGCGAAAAGGAGGAACTGAAGGAAACCCTTATTAGTCAGGAAATTGTGTTAGGGAAATTGATGGGATTGAAGGCCGATAAATCCCCAGGGCCTGATAGGCTGCATCCCAGAGTACTTAAGGAAGTGGCCCTAGAAATAGTGGATTCATTGGTCATCATTTTCCAACATTCTATTGACTCTGGATCAGTTCCTATGGACTGGAGGATAGCTAATGTAACACCATTTTTTAAAAAAGGAGGGAGAGAGAAAACGGAATTATAGACCGGTTAGCCTGACATCGGTGGTGGGGAAAATGTTGGAATCAATTATTAAAGATGAAATAGCAGCGCATTTGGAAAGCAGTGACAGGATCGGTCCAAGTCAGCATGGATTTATGAAAGGGAAATCATGCTTGACAAATCTTCTAGAATTTTTTGAGGATGTAACTAATAGAGGGGACAAGGGAGAACCAGTGGATGTGGTGTATTTGGACTTTCAAAAGGCTTTTGACAAGGTCCCACACAAGAGATTAGTGTGCAAAATTAAGGCACATGGTATTGGGGGTAATGTATTGACGTGGATAGAGAACTGGTTGAAAGACAGGAAGCAGAGAGTCAGGATAAACGGGTCCTTTTCAGAATGGCAGGCAGTGACCAGTGGGTGCTGCAGGGCTCAGTGCTGGGACCCCAGCTATTTACAATATACATCAATGATTTAGATGAAGGAATTGAATATAATATCTCCGAGTTTGCAGATGACACTAAGCTGGGTGGCGGTGTGATCTGTGAGGAGGATGCTAAGAGGCTGCAGGGTGACTTGGACAGGTTAGGTGAGTGGGCAAATGCATGGCAGATGCAGTATAATGTGGATAAATGTGAGTTTATCCACTTTGGTGGCAAAAACAGGAAGACAGAATATTATCTGAATGGTGACAGATTAGGAAAAGAGGAGGTGCAATGAGACCTGGGTGTCATGGTACATCAGTCATTGAAGGTTGGCATGCAGGTACATTAGGCGGTGAAGAAGGTAAATGGCATGTTGGCCTTCATAGCTAGAGGTTTTGAGTATCGGAGCAGGGAGGTCTTACTGCAGTTGCACAGAGCCTTGGTGAGGCCACACCGAGACTATTGTGTTCAGTTTTGATCTCCTAATCTGGAAGGACGTCCTTGCTATTGAGGGAGTACAACGAAGGTTCACCAGACTGATTCCCGGGATGGCAGGATTGACATATGAGGGGAGACTGGATCAACTCGGCTTGTATCCACTGGAGTTTGGAAGAATGAGAGGGGATCTAATAGAAACATATAAAATTCTGACGGGATTGGACAGGTTAGATGCAGGAAGAATGTTCCCATTGCTGGAGAGTTCCAGAACCAGGGGTCACAGTCTAAGAATAAGGGGTAAGCCATTTAGGACCGAGATGAGGAGAAACTTCTTCACTCAGAGTGGTTAACCTGTGGAATTCTCTACTGCAGAAAGTTGTTGAGGCCAGTTCGTTAGATATATTCAAGAGGGAGTTAGATAAGGCCCTTATGGCCAAAGGGATCAAGGGGTATGGAGAGAAAGCAGGAAAGGGGTACTGAGGTTGAATGATCAGCAATGATTTTGTTGAATGGCGGTGCATGCTCAAAGGGCCGAATGACCTACTCTTGCACCTAATTTCTATGTTTCTATGCAAGCACGGGCAGCCAAGGTGTTGGTGTCGATAAAAGAGTACCGGTGATAATTCCTACAGTAGAATTCAGCTGGACATCAATGGATTTGACACGCAGGCTTGATAGCCATGTCAGAAAGCAAAGCAGTACGCTGCTGTAGAGTACACCAGGGCGAGTGCTGTCGTGCGGAGGTTTTGAGCGTCTGCTCCCCATGTGGATTGGGCGAGTTTCTGGATCAAGTTGACCTTACTCTTTAGTTTCTTCCCAAGTTTCTGGAGATGCTGCCTATATGATCGGGTGCGATCACGTGTGACTCCTAAATAGGAGGGTTTTTTTGCATGGTTTACCTCTGCGCCGCAAAAGGAGACTTTCAAAGCTTGGTTTGCTTGAGGGTGAAAGTGAATTTTTGAAAACTTGCGCTGTACCAAAAGAGGATGCTATCTTTTAGGTGTGGGATTGTGCAGACGCCTCTGAGCCAGAAGATCGTGGATTCAGGCTCCTCTTCAGAGACTTGAGCACATAATCTAGGCTGACACTTCAGTGCTGAGGGAGTGCTGTTTGGATGACATATTAAACCGAGGCCCCTTCTCTTCTCTCAGGTGGACGTAATAAATTCGATGGCAGGATCTGAAGCAGTACAGGGGATTCTTACCAATGTGCCAGTCAATATTTATCCCTCCACCAGCACAACTAAAACAGATTGTCTGATCATTTATCTCATTGCTGTCTGTGGGACTTTGCTGTGCATAAATTGGCTGCTCCATTTCCTCCATTACAACATTGACTACTACAACAACAACTAGCCCCTTTACTGCAGTAAAATTAATTGCAGTGTAATTAGACAAAAATGGATGGTATGACTGAGTGACTGAGCCAAGTGAAGGAACAGTGCTGGTTAAAAGTTATTAACTGGCTGTGAACTGCTTTGGGACATTCAGAAGTTGTGAAAGATGGTATATACATGCAAACTTCCATTTTGCGCTCTCCTCTCTCCCGCTTCCTTTCCCCCTCTCCTGCTTTCTAGCCCTCTCAATCAAGAAGAGGGGGTGGGATGGGGGAATTAGAAAAGGACCCAGAAACCTCTTGTTGAAGGCCACCCTTTTCAGGAGCTACGAAGAGGTGAAATTTTGAATTGCGCTGTTCATGAATGCACCTTCTAAACATTCTCCGTGGAACGCACATGGTGCTGTCTGTCCTGGTGGAGTGGGGCTCTGGTTATATTGCAATAGCTGGCTGCCTTTAATCACATTACATGTTTTCCTAACAGCAGCAAAACGGCTGTTCACAAGCACTGACGTGGCAATGTGTGCAGCAGACTTTGAAACTACTTGTAATTGATATAACTGGTCTGGTTAGCTACAATTCAGTTCATTCACAGAGTCAAGCATTTCCTTTGATGTTCATGAGGACAGATAAACAAACGTAGTCAGTGTTCTTATGTTTAATCTCTTAAATGGGGCCTAGTGTAAATTAACCGATTTCTCCACTAAATGGATTAACCATGTTCTTGTCTTCCCCTAAAATAAACTATTTCTATAAAATATCAAAATGATTTTCTATCTTTTTATACAGTTAAAAGTCTTGTCTATAGCATGCCACCTATTAAATTTATTGTAAACATAACATCCTGAATCGTTTAAGAAATCATTTGATTGAAGTTGCATTGTGCATTTTTAATAACAAATCTTTGAACATGTTCACGTGAAATTTTTCTCTCCGCTTTTTAAAAAAACAAATAAAGAAAGACTTGCATTTCCATAGCCACCTTTCACAACGACCTTGTTTCCCAAAGCGCTTTACAGCCAATGAAGCACTTTTTGAAGTGTAATCACTTGTAATGTAGGAGGCGTGGCAGCCAGTTTGTGCACAGCAGTACTTCATTGGCTGCCCGGTGGTCGTGAAAGGCGTTATATAAATGCAAGTCTTTCTTTCAAACTCCCACAACAATGTGGTAAAGACCAGATAATCTGTTTTTTAGTGATGTTGATTGCGAGATAAATAATGGTCAGGACACCGGGGTTAACTCCCCTGCTCTTCTTCAAAATAGTGCCATGGGATCTTTTATGTCCACCTGAGAGGGCAGACAGGACCTCGATTTAACGCCTATTCCGAAAGACGGCACCTCCAACAGTGCAGCACTCGTCAGTACTGCGCTGGAGTGTCAGCCTAGATTTTTGTGCTCAAGTCTCTGGAATGGGACTTGAACCCACAACCTTCTGACTCAGAGACAAGAGTGTTAGCCGCAGTTGACACAAAGACTGTAACACATTTATTTTAATGTGTATGAATATAGCACAGCATTATTTCAAGCCAAATAAGGTACATTTTTAATAAACATTTTTCATGATTCACAATACCATAACTAATCATTGCTTTATCAGTCATTCAATGATTTTAACCATCTCCAAGATGTATGTAGATATTTAACTGTGTTAAGTGTCCACATTTACATGACTGACTGGTGTGATTTTTTTTTTGTCTTGCAAGGAATGAGAAAAAGTATGTGGAAAGGTACTGGAAAGAAGTTCAAGTTGGGGATTTTGTTCGCCTGCGTTGCAATGAAATCATTCCTGCTGATATCCTGCTCCTGTACTCCAGTGATCCTGATGGACTCTGCCACATTGAGACTGCTAACCTGGATGGAGAGACCAACCTCAAGCAGCGCCAGGTTATTAAGGGTTTCACCGAGTTGGTAAGCACTTTTTCAACAATTTGAACTACTTTTCCAGCAAAGGCAGTCACAATGTCATAGAATCATACAGCACAGAAGGCTATTCTGCCCATCGTGCCTGTGTTGGCTCTTTGAAAGAATTTAATCTCGCCGCCCCCCTGCTCTTTTCTCATGGCCCGGCAATTGTTTCCCCACCAAGTGGGAGAACAAAATGGCTGAAGCAGAGCAATAAGCAATGGGTATATTTTTGTTTAGTGAAGATGGATTAAAAAAAAATGTGAATGCTGGGAATCTGGAATTAATATAGAAAATGCTTGAAGTACACACAGCAGGTGAGCCAACAACAACTTGTATTTATATAGCGCCTTTAACGTAGTGAAACGTCCCAAGGAGCTTCACAAGAGTATTATGAGACAAAAAAATTGACACTGAGCCGCACAAGGAGAAATTAGGGCAGGTGACCAAAAGCTTGGTCAAAGAGGTAGGTTTTAAGGAGTGTCTTAAAGGAGGAGAGAGAGGCGGAGAGGTTTAGGGAGGGAATTCCAGAGCTTGGGGCCTAGGCAACAGAAGGCACGGCCGCCAATGGTTGAGCGATTATAATCAGGGATGCTCAAGAGGCCAGAATTAGAGGAGAGCCCTTGGAGCCAGAATCTGAAAGAGAACAGTCACTGTTTCAGCTGGAACATTTAATCAAAACTACTGCAGTCAGACAGGAGGGCCCCTTGTTTATTGGACTGAATGGTAATGTTACTTATTCTCCGTCCATGTCTGAGACTTTTTAATTATCAAAACCCGACAGACAACCTTACAATTAATGGATTTCAACACAACTTGTTACAATCGGCAATTTAAAAGTTTGATTCTTTCGCAACATTCCACATAAAGTCTGCAAAACCTTCCCTTTTTTTGGCTCATTCTCAAAATCTTTTCCCACCTATGGCCTCATTTCCTAAAACCTTCTCTGGTTTTGGTGATGCGAAAAGCAAAATACTGTAGACGCTGGAAATCTGAAATAAAAACACAAAATGCTGGAGATACCCAGGGGGCTCCGGCAACCTACATGGAGAGAGATGGCGAGTTAACGTTTCAGGTCGATGACCCTTCGTCAGAACTGGCTTTGATTACAACAAGATTAGACCTCTTTTCCCCACCCATTTGTCGGGATGATCCGTGCTCACAAGAGGGTTCAATTTGGAGTGTCATTGGCAGACAATTCCCGAACTTTCCTGGCCAGATTCCAACTTTTTGCCAAAAGGCAGGTGGTTGGGAAGCTATGCAATTCCCTCTTTATATCCCTATACAAACATGATGGTACTGGCCAGCAAATAGTCTTCCTTGGGTATAATCCCGAGTGTTTCTTGTCTCTTCAGACAACACGGCCCATTCATTTGGTGGCTTTTGCAGTGTAGATATTATATTCTTGGCTCCAGCTATTACTTGCACACAACCCGAAATTATTTAGAGTGATTCAAACGTGGACTCCCCCTCCCCCCCCTCCCCCCCCCTGCTGAGCCGTGGCTCAGTGGGTAGCATACTCATCTCAGAGTCAGAAGGTTGTGGGTTCAAGTCCCACTCCTGTTCCTATGGCACTATTCCTAATCTGAGGAAGGACGTTCGTGCTATTGAGGGAGTGCAGCGAAGGTTCACCAGACTGATTCCAGGGATGACTGGACTGTCATATGAGGCGGGACTGGATCAACTGAGCCTTTATTCACTGGAGTTTAGAAGGATGAGAGGGGATCTCATACAAACGTATAAGATTCTGACGGGATGGGACAGGTTAGATCTGGGAAGAATGTTCCAGATGTTGGGGAAGTCCAGAACCAGGGGACATAGTCCTAGGATAAGAGGTAGGCCATTTAGGACTG
Organism: Pristiophorus japonicus; assembly: GCF_044704955.1. Classification (NCBI taxonomy): domain Eukaryota; kingdom Metazoa; phylum Chordata; class Chondrichthyes; family Pristiophoridae; genus Pristiophorus; species Pristiophorus japonicus. The sequence continues at coordinate 193,943,122 of NC_091986.1, read as the reverse complement.
AGATGAGGAGAAACTTCTTCACTCAGAGAGTTGTTAACCTGTGGAATTCCCTACCACAGAGAGTTGTTAATGCCAGTTCATTGGATATATTCAAGAGGGAGTTAGATCTGGCCCTTATAGCTAAAGGGATCAAGGGGTATGGAGAGAAAGCAGGAAAGGGGTACTGAAGGAATGATCAGCTATGATCATATTGAATAGTGGTGCAGGCTCGAGGGGCTGAATGGCCTACTCCTGCACCTATTTTCTATGTTTCTAAGAGTTATCCCCAGTGTCCTGGCCTCTATGTCTCCCTCAGTCAAAATAACAAAAAACGATTATCTGGTCATTATCACATTGGTGACTGTGGGAGCTTGCTGTGCACAAATTGTCTGCCACGTTTCCCACATTACAACAGTGACTACATTCCAAAAGTACTTCATTGGCTGTAAAGCGCTTTGAGACATACGGTGGTCGTGAAAGGTGCTATATAAATGCAAGTCTTTTTCGCTGCTTCAGAACAGTTCATTCCCATTTTAGATCACGTTCTTACCTAGGTGTGTCAATATTTGCAGGAAATCTCTCACACACACATGCTTTAAAAACAATGTGACCGTTTGCTACTTCACACTAGTCATCGAAGGTGTTTTCCAGTTGATACAGTATTTGAGTAATCTTTTCCCTTGCGGCCCCATGCCCACTACAAGCTGGATTGAGTGTCCAAGTTCCTCATTAGAACCCTTAGACAGATAGAGGATGTCATCAGTCATTCCATCTGTTTGGGTTGGAATTGAAATTGGGTCACAGTTGGAGGTTATGAGAAACTTTTGATGGGTTAATGATCTGTCAATATTGGACAAAAATGATGCGTTCATGTTGATTCTGAGGAGGCTTGACAGGGTAGATACAGAGAGGATGTTTCCCCTCGTGGGGGAATCTAGAACTACTGGGCGTGGTTTAAGAATAAGGGGGTCGCCCATTTAAAACTGAGATGGGGAGGAATTTCTTCTCAGAGGGTCGTGAATCTTTGGAATTCTCTGCCCCAGAGAGCTGTGTCATTGAATATATTCAAGGCTGAGGTAGACAGATTCTTGAACTACAGGGGAGTCGAGGGTTATGGGGAACAGGCAGGAAAATGGAGTTGAGTCCAAGATCAGATCAGCCATGATTTTATTGAATGGTGGAGCAGGCTCGAGGGGCCGTATGGCCTACTCCTGCTCCTATTTCTTAAGTTCTTATATTGATAATGGGATCATGGTTTTTTTCTGCTCCTGTTTCGCAGTTCTATTGGTTTTTTTATGTAACATAATTTAAGGCTAAAATCTTAGCGATATGTATTATGTCTATGAATGTGTTTCCTTCTGGCTTTCTGATTGATCCAATCTAACCACATGGTATTATCCATCACGTGCTTAATGGTGACCAATCAGATCCTAGTGCCATGAGAGGGAAAATGGCCTCGAAGATCAGATTGCTGCACTTTCCTCCATAGATTTAGTTTTGCTCCTGCTGGGTGTATATTTGCGTCTGAAGTGTCACTTGGTGCCGTGTTCTAACTTTTGCTCTGCATTGATTTGTTTTGTTCTCGCTGTACATCGTCATAGAATCTTAGAACGGTTGCAGCACGGAAGAAGGCCATTCGGCCCATCGAGTCCGTGCCGACTCTCAGCTAGTCCCACTCCCCCGCCCTTTCCCCGTAGCCCTGCAATTTTCTGTCCCTTCAGATACTTATCCAACTCCCTTTTGAAAGATAAAATTGCGTCTGCCTCCACCACTCTTTCAGGCAGTGCTTTCCTGATCTTAACTACTCACTGCGAAAAAAAACGTTTTTTCTTTCATCGCCTTTTGCCAGTCAGCTTAAATCTGTGTCCTCTGGTTCTCGACCCTTGCGCCAATGGGAACAGTTCCTCTCTATCCACCCTGTCCAGACCCCAAAGGAGCATGTTCTCCAAAGTAGCCATTTAAAAAAAAAAAGTCTACGTGTTGTCCACTTCGGAGTACATATTTCCTCCCAGTTCATGTCGCAGTTTTCTTTGCACTAAGATGACACATGCCCCACCCTCAAGTCAGGCGAGATAAATTCTGAAGCCATCAGAGATTTCAAGGCCGCAGTCTGGTCCAGGTCTCGTAAGAAGAAAGGGTGAATGTACCGAATATCGAGAGGGTTAGAGAGATGTACCATAAGAAAGGTCAGAGATGGTGTGCTCAAGGCAGACAGAGAACCAGACAGAGAGAATGTCACAGAGCGAGATATGCACAAACAATTGAGCTGAGTGGCATACAGGAGAGAGAATTCGCATCTTGCGCAAAGGAAGAAGTTTGATGAGAGACAAACACTATTATAGAAACAAAAAGAAAGAAAGACTTGCATTTATATAGCGCCTTTCACGACCACCGGATGTCTCAAAGTGCTTTACAGCCAATGGAGTACTTTTGGAGTGTCGTCACTGTTGTAATGTGGGAAATGCGGCAGCCAATTTGCGCACAGCAAGCTGCCACAAACAGCAGTGTGATAATGACCAGATGATTTTTTTTTTTGTTTTGTTGATTGAGTGATAAATATTAGCCAGGACACCGGGGATAACGCCCCTGCTCTTCTTCGAAATAGTGCCATGGGATCTTATACGTCCACCTGAGAGTTGGTCTCGGTTTAACATTTTATCCGAAAGACGGCACCTCCGACTGTGCAGCACTCCCTCAGCACTGCACTGGAGTGTCAGCTAGATTTATGTGCTCAAGTCCCTGGAGTGGGACTTGAACCCACAAACTTCTGACACCGAGGCGAGTGTGCTTCCCACTGAGCCACAGCTGACACCACAAGAGAGTGCAAGAGCCATATTGCGAGAGACAGGGTGGAAGATGGTGTGTTAGAAAGAGAGTGGGACACAAGCCAAGACAGTTACTGGAAGAGAAGCCAAGACAGCTACTGGAAGAGAGAACAACAAGAAGATTACTATTCAGATAAATGCCAACTGTGTTGTATATTTGGGGATGAAGTTGAACTGGGGAGGTTTATAATGGCAGTTCAGAACGATGAATTTTCCTTCTAATATTTACGCACAGAATAAAATGTCACCTGAGCCCTTTTATCATGCATCACTTGTCAGTAATGCAGTGTGTGTCATGCTTGGAAATGCAAAATCCTGTTATTTCTGTCTGTAGAATGACTGAAGATGTCATCACCATCATAGGCAGTCCCTCGGAAACGAGGAAGACTTGCTTCCACTCCCAAAGTGAGTTCTCTGGTGGCTGAGCAGTCCGATACGAGAGTCACAAACCCTGTCACAGGTGGGACAGACATTCGTCGAGGGAAGGGGTGGGTGGGGCTGATTTGCCGCGCGTTCCTTCCGCTGCCTGCGCTTGGCCTCGTCACGCTCTTTGAGCTTAGACTCGAAGAATTCAACGCCCTCCTGGATGGACTTTCTCCACCTCGGGCGGTCTTCGGCCAGGGTCTCCCAGGTGTCAGTGGTGATGTCGCACTTTACCAGCGAGGCTTTGAGGGTGTCCTTATAACGTTTCCGCTGTCCTCCTTTGGCTCGTTTACCATTAAGGAGCTCCGCATAAAGCATTTGCTTAGGGAGTCTCGTATCTGGCATGCGAACTATGTGGCCTGCCCAGCGAAGCTGATCGAGTGTGGTCAGTGCTTCAATACTGGGGATGTTAACCTGGACGAGGACGCTGATGTTGGTGCCCCTGTCCTCCCAGGGGATCTGCAGGATCTTGCGGAGACATCGTTGGTGATATATCTCCAGCGACTTGAGGTGCCTTCTATACATCGTCCATGCCTCAGATCCATACAGGAGGGCGGGTATTACTACAGCCCTGTAGACCATGAGCTTGGTGGTAGATATCAGGGCCAGGTCTTCAAACACTCTTTTCCTCAGACGGCCGAAGGCTGCACTGGCGCACTGGAGGCGATGTTGAATCTCCGCATCAATGTCTGCCTTTGCTGATAAGAGGCTCTCGAGATATGGGAAATGGTTCACGTTGTCCAGGGCCGCGCCGTGGATCTTGATGGTTGGAGGGCAGTGCTGTGCTGCGGGGACAGGCTGGTGAAGGACCTTTATCTTACGGATGTTAAGTGTAAAGGCCCATGCTTTCATATGCCTCAGTGAATATACTGACTATATCCTGGAGTTCAGCTTCAGAATGTGCGCAGACGCAGGCATCGTCCACATACTGCAGCTCAGTGACAGAGCTTGGGGTGATCTTGGACCTGGCCTGGAGGCGGAGCAGGTTAAACAGCTTCCCACTGGTTCTGTAATTTAATTCCACTCCAGCGGGGAGTCACGGCGCGGCCCTCGATAACATGGACTATTTCCCATATCTCGGGAGCCTCTTATCAGCAAAGGCAGACATTGATGCGGAGATTCAACATCGCCTCCAGTGCGTCAGCAGTGTCATGCTTGGAAATGCAAAATTCTGTTGTTTCTGTCGATAGAATGACTGAAGATGTAGACTGTACAGAAACGCATGTTCTATTTTTACACCTCTGAATCAAACCTCCCTCTTGGGTGTAGTAGTTTTGTAGTAACCTATGTGGTTTTTGATTATTCCTTACTTGAAGGCATGTATTACATCTGCATCATAACTGCTTCCTTGGATCATTTCCCATGTCGTCCAAGAGCCAAAGAATATATTATTTTTCATTTTGAACTGTTCTAAAAACAGAAAATACTGGGATTAGTTAGTAGGCCCAGCAGTGTCTTAAGAGAAAAGACTGGTTAATGATTTGGGTAGAGACACTTCATCAGAACTGGATACAGATCAATAACTTAATAATCTTGTGTGCAGCGCAGGGAGTGAATCAGTTTGTTACTTCGAAGGCTTTATTTTGGGGAACGTTGCAGCTTGTGTTGTTTCCTGGAGGGTAATTGCTCACTGTTGTGCTTCCTGAATTATTATTTGGAATGATTTTAATAGTTTCTGCACACAGAAATGAGGTAACATTTGGAAGCTTTTCTTTAACAAAAAGAACATAGTTCATTTTCAATTGTATACCGAAAATAGGAAAATTACTGGGGGGAAAATTGCAGTGGGAGATTTCCTTCGGACGAACTTCTCCGAACCAAAATTTTTTAACAATAAAACCTGGCGGTCCCGGAGCAACATAGGATTCCGGTCGGAGGCCTCCATTCACAGTGTATGGAATATGTCTTCTAGATACGTATTCGTATCCTGGGATCACGTGGGCCTGGACCACCAATAACTGTTTTTACGAGCTCCCATTACTATCAATAAGAATACCCCCCTAAAACAAGAAACACAACACAGTAAAAAAAAAAAAATACCTCACACATTTAAAATTAATTGAAATTGAATGTAATTAAATGCTTTAGAAAAAAAATATTAAAAAAAAAATGCTTTTGTTTCAATAGGGTTAAAAATAAACTTACCTTAATGGACAGGGATTTTAATATAAAAATGAGTGATTAAATAAAATGTTTTTATGTTTTAAAACTCTTACGCTGGTAAAAGTAGGATATACACCTGCTTTCACCGGACGTAAGAGCTTGAAGGACATTCGCTGGGCAAATAGCCAGTCTCTGCCCCGCGGATGTCCTTCCTGCGGGGGTGCGTTGGATCTGCCAAAAGACATTTTGACAGATCGCAAAAGCCGCTTCTTGGTGCATGCGCATCGCACCCCGAGAACCGGCATTTGCGAGGCCTTGCCGGGTGCATGCGCACTTTGTGCGCCTCCCGGAGAGGCCGAAATTTTCGGCCCATTTGTGTAACTTGTTCCTTGTCTGGGTAAACCTGTCTTAAAACCTTCTGAGCCCATTTTATGTATGACCTATAATTGTTGATACATTCATCAAGAGCAAGTTTACTTTGCCTCAAAATATGAAGGGGGAAAGATTCAGGACGTTTGTGCCTCCCATTAGTGTCCCCCAGGGGGACTTTTCGTCCGGGCATAGTGCCACTAGCGACTCCTGTGAAATTTTGCAGGAGTTTAGCGGCGGCGGTAACCGGTAGCGCCCCTCTACTACTGGTTGCGGCCCACTCCGCTGCGCCGGCAATGACGACATCATCACTGCGCGCGTCAACTTGTTTTTGCCCCGGAGCGAAAGTTTGGTAGCGCTCCCTGAAGCTGCTGTAGGCCGCTCGTGGGCCGAGAATTAAAGGGGAGGTGCGACAGGAAAAGAAATGACCAACTTACCGGTCGCGGCCTCTTGCTAGTCGATCGCGGGGTCCGTGACCTTGCAACCCGGCACTCTGCTTGTGTGTCGGGCTGTTGCCACGGCACCCAGCTCCCTGGAGGCCCAGCGATGGCTCCGTTTCCCACCCGCAGAGTCGGTAGCTTGGCCCTCCCCATTAATGAAGGGTAGGGCCTTGTCCATGCGCCAGCGCTACGTGTCCCACCGCGTAGTGCTGCCAACTTCGCGTGGCTTTGCACCCCGCTCCCGCTCCCGCCCCCGAGAAGAAGTGCAGTGTGATATTTTGCGTTGCTTTTCCCCTCGGGGGCAGTAACCTGAATATAGGCTGCGGGGTGTGACTCCCGCACCTGACGCAGGAACCCGCGACTGTTACTGCCCCCAAACGGGGCGGTACTGAATTTCGTGGCTTCTGTCTTCTTTATATCTCTTCTGAAACTGAAATTCATTGGGTTTTTTTTGGTGAATGTTTTCCTGACGAGGGAAGGGCACTATCACCCATACCTCTCGGTTGCACTATTTTAACTGCACTGTCTTTAAGTTAAACAGCATCGCTGAGGGAAAAGCCGCCAGCTAATTTGCCGGCTCTACAGAAAACTGTGATCTGCCCTTGAGCACCAGCCCAAATAACACCCTATCAGCATAAGCTGAGCGGTATGAGTGCTATCATTTTGAAAATGTTTAGCTTTCAGCCTGTGGCATTACAGTGAGGTAAAGTGTGTTGCCGTAGATCGGGGAGATACACTGGAACTGACCGAACCTGGTTTTTAAGCGGACCATTTTACTGCTGGATGACTTCAGAAATAGCTTGACGTCAAGACGGTCAATCAGATTGTCGCAATGGGTTTGGGATAAGCGGATGCTCACCATTAAACATAAGAACATAAGAAATAGGAGCAGAAGTAGGCCATCCGGCCCCTCGAGCCTGCTCCGCTATTTAATACGATCATGGCTGATCCGATCATGGACTCGGGTCCCTGCCTGCTCCCCATAACCCCTTATTCCCTTATTGGTTAAGAAGCTAAATTTATTCAATGTCCCGGTTTTCACAGCTCTCTGAGGCAGCGAATTCCACAGACTAGAGAGGCAGACCCCTGGAAATGCCCGATTTTGCTGCTTAACTTGGGAGGGGCGTTTACATTTGGAACTGGAATGTGAGCAGTCAGCTGACCAGGCAAGGAGCATGAACGGCGAAGGGTCGGGTGTACCCAGCGTCTCGGAGGTGTTCAAAGGTCAACGGGGTGGTGGGGCTCCTTTATAATTCACTTATTAATCTCGAGTTTGGAGACAGCAGCTGAAGAACAACAACGTTGCTGCTGTCGGGAACGTACTGTCCCAGAAAGCAGCTGATTAAAGGTGCTATTGCAAGGTCTCTTATTTAAGAGGGAGTTTCCTCATCAAGTACCCATTTTAGAAATCAGACTCCTAATGAGCAGCCTTGGCTTTCCAAACAGTGAGGATGTGCAACCTGAATGTGCCAGCCAGAAATGATGCAGGGTTCCATCCATCTCCCAAATTGCGATGACCCCGCCTTTGACGTCCTTCGATGTCCCAACTGAACTTTCTTGTCAGTAGCGACTGTGGTGACCTTTATTGAGGAAGTGAGATTACTGCAAACATTGAGCTGAATGAATGCAGTATGTGCATACATCCATAGCCACACTTGCTAAACAACCAGAATTGTTGAAGAGCTCTGGCTGACTGACCCGATGACTGTCTCCATTGTGACTTCAGCGTGGTCATGCAATCCGATTGAGTAATTTCTCACAACTCGATGATACCATTTACTATTTTTTTTTTTGCAAATTTGAAAAAGAGGGTTCTGGCGAAAGATCATTGACCCGAAATGTTAACTCTGTCTCTCGCTCCGCAGATGCTGCCTGACCTGCCGAGTATCTCCAGCATTTTCTGTTTTTATTTCTGATTTCCAGCATCCACAGTATTTTTCTTTTGTATATTTGTAAAAGAATTATGTAATTTTGTAATTCCTATTATTATAGGAGGCTCCATCTTTAAGTGCAATGGCCTGAATGGCACATTACAGTAAAAAGAAAGACTTGCATTTATATAGCACCTTTCACGACCACCAGACGTCTCAAAGCGCTTTCCTGCCAATGAAGTACTTTTGGAGTGTCATCATCATCATAGGCAGTCCCCCAAAATCGGGAAGACTTGCTTCCATTCTAAAAACGAGTTCTCAGGTGGCTGTACAGTCCAATACGGGAATTACAGTCTCTGTCACAGGTGGGGCAGACAGTCGTTGAGGGAAAAGGTGGGTGGGGAGTCTGGTTTGCCGCACTCTCCTTCCGCTGTCTGCGCTTGATTTCCGCATGCTCTCGGCGACGAGACCCGAGGTCAGCGCCCCTCCCGGATGCTCTTCTTCCACTTTGGGCGGTCTTGGGCCAGGGATTCACAGGTGCTGGTGGGGCTGTTGCACTTTATCAAGGAGACTTTGAGGGTGTCTTTGAAACATTTCCTCTGCCCACCTGGGGCTTGCTTGCCATGTAGGAGTTCCGAGTAGAGTGCTTGCTTAGGGAGTGTCATGTCCGGCGTGTGGAGGATGTGGTCCGTCCAACGGAGCTGGTCGAGTGTGGTCAGTGCTTCGATGCTGGGGATGTTGGCCTGAGCGAGAACACTGATGTTGATGCGTCTGTCCTCCCAGGGGATTTGCAGGATCTTGCGGAGGCAGCGCTGGTGGTGCTTCTCCAGGGCGTTGAAATGTCTGCTGTATATAGTCCATGCCTCTGAGCCATGTAGGAGGGCGGGTATCACTACTGCCCTGTAGATCATAAGCTTGGTGCCAGATTTGAGGTCCTGGTCTTCAAACACTCTTCCTCAGGTGAGCGAAGGCGGCGCTGGCGCACTGGAGGTGGTGTTGGACCTCGTCATCCATGTCTGCCCTAGCTGATAGTAGGCTCCCGGGATATGAAAAATGGTCCACGTTGTCCAAGGCTGCGCCGTGGATTTTGATGACCAGGGAGCAGTGCTGTGTGGCGGGGTCAGGTTGGTGGAGGACCTTTATCTTACGGATGTTTAGTGTAAGACCCATGCTTTCGTACATCTCAGTGAAGGTGTTGATGATGGCTTGGAGTTCGGCCTCTGAGTGTACACAGTCGCAAGCGTCGTCCGTGTACTGTAGTTCGATAACAGAGGATGGGACAACCTTGGATCTAGCCTGGAGGCGGCGAAGGTTGAACAGGTTCCCATTGGTTCTATAGTTTAGTTCTACTCAAGCAGGGAGCTTGTTGAGAGTGAGATGGAGCATTGCAGCAAGGAAGATCGAGAAGAGCGTTGATGCGATGATGCAGCCCTGCTTGACCCCGGTCCAGACGTGGATTGGGTCTGTGATGGCTCCATTGGTAAGGATCACGGCTTGTATGTCATCGTGGAGCAGGCGGAGGATGGTGACAAACTTTTGGGGGCAGCCGAAACGGAGGAGGATGCTTCATAGTCGCTCGCGGTTAACTGTGTCAAAGGCTTCTGTGAGGATAAGAAGGCCATGTACCACAGTTGGTGCTGTTCCTTGCATTTCTCTTGTTGTTGCCGCGCGGTGAAGATCATGTCCGTTGTGCCTCTTAGTGGACAGAATCCACATTGTGACTGTGGGAGTCACTGTTGTAATGTAGAAAACACGGCAGCCAACCTTCGCACAGCAAGCTCCCAAAAACAGCAATGTGATAATGACCAGATAATCTGTTTTAGTTATGTTGATTGAGGAATAAATATTGGCCAGGACACCGGGGATAACTCCGTTACTCTTTTTCAAAATAGTGCCACGAGATCTTTTACTCGACCTGAGAGAGCAGACGGGGCCTCGGTTTAACGTCTCATCCGAAAGACGGCACCTCCGACAGTGCAGCGCTCCCTCAGCACTGTGCTGGAGTGTCAGCCCAAATTATGTGCTCCAGTTCTTGGAGTCATAACAACGCAAAAAGCAGATGAAGCAATGACCTGGCATATATTCCGGGACTTCTCTCTCGAGCTGTCTTTTACTTCAGAAATGGAGACCTGCGAATGAAGGTTTTACTTGGAGACAGTTACTGAACCTGAGAAGTCAGTTGACCAGATAGAGATTCTTCAGCTATAAAGGATTGAATGTGCTCCGTGTCTTGGATGTTCAAAGGCTTGAAAGGATAGTCCTTTTACTTTATCTGACTAATTATCTGCTTTTACAAGTGAACTTTTGGGAACTGCAGAGACCACAGGGATTTTGTTAGAATTCGTGGTACATTTATAACTGAACTTTGCTGATGAGTAATCAGTGAAAATAGCTCCTGGTTTTACAAACTCCAACCAAAAGCAAATTTGCATTGACTTGATAATTCCTGCTCTTTCACAGTGAATAGAAACTTAATGTAATCTTGGGACTGATGAATGGAAACTGAAACCCATGGCTGGAGTTTGAACTGAGCACAGGTCTTTTTACAGAAATCACAACTGAAAATACTCAGCAGGTCGGTCAGCATTTCAAACAAGAAAAAGCACAATTGGAAACTGGAAGAAAGCCGAGACCATGGTGCTGCTCTACAAATCCATTCAAAATTGCTTTTGGTTGGAGTTTTCAAACCAGTAGCTATTTTCACTGATTATTCATCAGCAAGGATCCATTATAAATGTACCACAAATTCTAACAAAATCCGTGTGGTGTCTGCAGTTCCCAAAAGTTCACTTGTTGTAAAAGCAGGTAATTAGATAAAGTCAAAGGACTATCCTTTCAAGCCTTTGAACGTTCAAGACACGGAGCACATTCGATCCTTTATAGCTGAAGAATCTCTATCTGGTCAACTGACTTCTCAGGTTCAGTAACTGTCTCCAAGTAAAACCTGCATTGTCAGGCCTTCCATTTCTGAAGTAAAAGACAGCTCTCTCGGGAGAGGAGAGGGAACAGAAGGTAAAAGTCAAGAACGTGAAAGGACACACCTGTCCAGGAATCAATCTCAAAACTCAATGGCTGGAATTTTTGCCCTTTTTAAAAAAAAAACAGGAGGGTTTGGAGCATGGGGGCAGTTAAATTGTTAAAAATGGAAATCCGAATTGATCCGGCCTCCATACCCGCCCACGGGCAAAAATTTGTCAGATGGAGTATAATGTGGGAAAATGTGAGGTTATCCACTTTGGCAGAAAAAGTGGAAAAACAAATTATAATTTAACTGGAGAAAAATTGCAAAGTGCTGCAGTACAGAGGGACCTGGGGGTCTTTGTGCATGAAACACAAAAAATTAGTACGCAGCTACAGCAAGTAATCAGGAAGGCAAATGGAATGTTGGCCTTTATTGCAAGGGGGATAGAGTATAAAAGCAGAGAAGTCCTGCTACAACTGTACAGGGTATTGGTAAGACCACACCTAGAGTACTGCGTACAGTTTTGGTCTCCGTATTTAAGGAAGGATATACTTGCATTGGAGGCTGTTCAGAGAACGTTCACTAGGTTGATTCCGGAGATGAGGGGGTTGACTTAAGATAGGTTGAGTAGCTTGGGCCTATACACATTGGAGTTTAGAAGAATGAGAGGTGATCTTACCGAAACATATAAGATAATGAGGGGGCTCGACAAGGTGGATGCAGAGAGGATATTTCCACTCATAGGTGAAACTAAAACTAGGGGACGTAGTCTCAGAATAAGGGGCCGCCCATTTAAATGAGATGAGGAGGAATTTCTTCTCTCAGAGGGTTGTAAATCTATGGAATTCTCTGCCCCAGAGAACTGTGGAGGCTGGGTCATTGAATCAATTTAAGACGGACAGATTTTTGAGCGATAAGGGAATAAAGGGTTATGGGGAGCGGGCAGGGAAGTGGAACTGAGCCCAAGATCAGATCAGCCATGATCTTATTAAATGGGGGAGCAGGCTCGAGGGGCCAGGTGGCCTACTTCTGCTCCTATTTCTTATGTTCTTATTTCCAGTTTTGACAGGGATGAGGCAGGTGACCAACTTGCTCCCAGGGGGCGGAACATCAATTTAAATATTGTAATGAGGCCGGAAGCCTCTTTTTTAACCTCCATTGTGATTTAAACTGTCTGTGGAAGGGTCTCACACAATTCGTGAAACCCGGCAGATAAACCCAGGCAGCGACTGCTGCATCCAGGTGGTAAGCGGCTTTATACCTAGCTCTAATTCACGGTCCCTACCTGACCCAGCCCCTGCAATCGGAGACCGTCGTTCACCTGTCCAGGCCTCCAATCCCCAGCATGAGGCCACCTTCCCCCCCACCCCCCACCCCCCTCCCACCCCACCGATGATGCTGAGACCCGCCACAATCCTCCGGTGGCCAGCTTCGATTCTCTCTCTTTTTTTCCCCCCGTGTTCACCGGCCCCCTGCCGATCCCCGACCTCTCTACCCCTCCCCCAATGATCACCGACCTCGCGACCCCTCCCCCGGACTGATCCCTCGCATCTGAGGCCTAGCTGCCCGCAGCCAGCCAGCACTCAGATCGGGCCCTGCTGTTAAAGTCAGCCGGGCCTACGAGAAACCCGACCTCCTGGGTTTCCCACCCGCCTCCCTTGAGAAAATTCCCGCCATTCAGTTTGCAAAGAGAGTTTATAAATTTACAAATCAGCGATGCCAGACATCGACCCTTGACCTCCCATGTCCAGTACCATCAGCCCTGTGTCCTCCCCCCTTCCCCTTTCCTGACTGCAAAAAGAAATCCGCCAGTGAGCCAATACTTGGCTGAAACCAAATCAAAGGACACGTTTGCACATTTTGCTGGACACCAATTGGAGGAAATCTTCATGAGCACATACAAAGTGGAACACCAAGTGACCAGAATATTATTTTGCCCTTTTGCAGGTTTTTTGTTGAAATGTAATGTGAAGGTTGCAATCAACTTGATTAACTCATTTTCTTCTTCCTTTCCTTTGTGTGTGTGTGTTTGTGTGTGTTGTGTGTTTTTAGGAGACAGAATTTGATCCCATGAAGTTTAACAGTGTAATAGAATGTGAGAAGCCAAACAATGATCTGAACAGATTCCGAGGCTACATGTAAGTACTGCACAGTCCCGTTCAGTAAGACCATTCGGTGCACTTTGCCGGTCTGGAAAAGACTAACGGACTTCTTCCTTGCCAGTTGCTGCGAATATGAAAAGGACCACCTGTCCATCGGGAACTGCATCTGACCTGTCACTAGCTGGTTGTTGGGAGACAGATATTGTTCTAACTAGCTTCAGTCCACAGCCTTGAATCCCAGTATTTGCAGCTTGTCTTTTTTGACAGCCTGGGCACAGGTGGATCATCTGATGTGTCTGCGTCCTGTTTTGCAATACTCGCTGAGCTCTGAAGGTACAGTGCAATAATTAACCATTCACATTAAAAGGTCGTACTTTTCCGGTTAATTTTAACTGAATCTGTCTTGTCCACAAACACAATCGTGTGTCGATCCAACAGTTATCGGCCCAGTGATGTTTAATCATTACGAAAACCAGTTTGCTCATTTGCTAACTTACTCTCAACGTTTGTCTATTGTACTTTTGTGGAACTTTTTTTTTCTCTTCCCCCCCCCCCCACCCCCACCCCCGTAACATTCTGCCCTCCTCTCCTGCAGTCGCTGGGGTCCAGTGGCTCCCCCGCACCTTCCCTGTGGGGCTGTGAGCCAAGCAGCGAGCGTTAGCAGACCCTTGACCAAGGGAGATCGCCGCAAATTGAGCTAATCTTGGATGCTAGGCAGCAGAAGCCCACCACGCCAATCGGAATCAGGAACCCTGGCTGAATGTCTCTCTCTCTCCCCGCCCCCCCACCCGCCAGCTCAACATCATTGACGATTGTAGCAGATTAACTGATGTGCCAGTTGTGATTAGCTGACTCAGCAGGAACCAGTGCTTGAACCTACAGTCTGCTCGCCCAGTGCTTGAACCTACAGTCTGCTCGCTCAGTGCTACAATGCGTGGTACAGTTGCGCGCTAATCTAAGTGGAGGGGGGAAATGAAACCCATGAAACCATTTCACATTGGAGAAAGCAGCACTCTTCCTCACCCAGAGGCCAGATCATAAGAACATAAGAAGATAAGAAATAGGAGCAGGAGTAGGCCACTTGGCCTCTCGAGCCTGCTCTGCCATTCATTAAGATCATGGCTAATCTGATCTTGGCCTCAACTCCACTTTCCTGCCCGCTCCTCATAACCCTTGACTCTCTTTTCGTTCAAAAATCTCTCTCTTTCCACCTTAAATACATTCAATGACCCAGCCTCCACTGCTCTCTGGGGTAAAGAATTCCAAAGATTCACGACCCTCTGAAAGATGAAATTCCTCCTCAACTCCGTATTAAATGGGCGACCCCTTATTCTGAAACTATGCCCCCTAGTTCTAGATTCCCCCACAAGGGGAAACATCCTCTCTGCATCTACCCTGTCAAGCCCCCTCAGAATCTTATCCGTTTCAATAAGATCACCTCTCAATCTTCTAAACTCCAATGAGTATAGGCCCAACCTACAGAACACATCATGGACTAGATGTGAAAAAAAGTATTGGTTATTTTTTTTTGTATTTTTGAAACGACCTGCTGCGCAATCCTTATTGAATAGTATAGTATAGTATAGTATTAGGCAGGCCCTCATGTCGAGGATGACCAGCTTCCACACCAAAAAAGATGAGCTCACAGGTGTTTCGATGAGCTACACCTTGAAGGGTAGAACATGCATGTGCGTGGATTCTTTTAACGTGGAGTGGCCATTGCACACCAGCCGCCACACGGGCTTGACCGAGCAAGGTCTTGGTCCAGTGGCAAGTGTTAACGAAGACGACTGGAGACCAAGCTCTGCTGTGCCATCTCCTGGGCCCTGACCCCACTGTTGTTGTATACTGTGCCATTCCTGGGCCATGAACTTGCTGTTATATGCTGCACCATTCCTGGGCCCTGACCCCGCTGTTGCTGTATGCTGCGCATTCCTGGGCCATGAACCTGCTGTTATATGCTGCACCATCTCCTGGGCCCTGACCCCGCTGTTGCTGTATGCTGTGCCATTCCTGGGCCATGAACCTGCTGTTATATGCTGCACCATCTCCTGGGCCCTGACCCCACTGTTGTTGTATACTGTGCCATTCCTGGGCCATGAACTTGCTGTTATATGCTGCACCATCTCCTGGGCCCTGACCCCACTGTTGTTGTATACTGTGCCATTCCTGGGCCATGAACTTGCTGTTATATGCTGCACCATTCCTGGGCCCTGACCCCGCTATTGCTGTATGCTGCGCATTCCTGGGCCATGAACCTGCTGTTATATGCTGCACCATCTCCTGGGCCCTGACCCCGCTGTTGTTATACGCAGCGCCACTCCTGGGCCACGACCATATATCGTATATGCTCATGTTAACCATGCAGGCTGGTGAGGGCACCGCGTGTCTGTTATGTAAAGGCAATCATTTAGACAGGAGGATCATTAGGACAGACAAGCTCGGACTGTAAAAAGGCCAATATCAGTAGATTTAACTCAAATTAATCTGACGTGTTCCTTGTGTTTGAAGGAACAGATGCTCCGTTTACTCCATTAGTCTGTTGGAGCCTGGTTACTTTCGAGTGCTACGTGCAAAATTGCTCATCACTGTGGCCTAATGGGTTCTGGACTTTGCGTATCAACATCAAAGCAGATTTATTTATTTATTTTTCATTTGAGATTGCACTGTGAGTACGCCAACCTATTTCGAGGAAAAGTCTTTGTCCATTCTGTTTACGAACGAGATTATTCACTGCATTAGTTAATGATGTGGCCTCTTGTTGTTTCAACCTCCATTGTGTCGAGTTGCTAAATTGTATGTTATAAAATGACAATGCCAGAGAAAATCTGCAAATCCTGGAAATTTGAAATTAAAGCAAAAAATGGCCGAAGTGTGCAGCCAACCAGCCAGCATCTGAATGGGAAATTTAAAAAAGTAAGAGGATGACTTGCATTTATATAGCGCCTTTCACGGCCACCCCAAAGTGTTTTACAGTCAGTGAAGTACTTCTGAAGTGTAGTCACTGTTGCAATGTCGGAAACAAGTTGCACACAGAAGCTCCCACAAACAGCAATGTGATAATGACCAGGTAATCTGTTTTAGATGTTGATTGAGGGATAAATATTGACCAGGACACCTTTCCTGCTCTTCTTCGAAATAGTGCCATGGGATCCTTTACGTCCACCTGAGAGGGCAGACAGGGCCTCAGTTTAATGTCTTATCTGAAAGACAGCACCTCCCAACAGTGCAGCACTCCCTCAACACTGCAGTGGAGCGTCAGTCTAGATTTTTGTGCTCACGTCCCTGGAGTGGGACTTGAACCCACAACCTTCTGACTCAGAGGCGAGTGTGCTACCCACTGAGCCATAGCTGACACATATGCTTTAGTGAAAGTCCTTTATCAGAATCCGATGAAAATGAGCTCTGTTTCAGGTGGGGTGGAGTGTATATGTTGTGATACAAGGTATCACAATGGTATGGGACCGGCTCGATGGACCAAAGTGTCTTTACCTGTCCATCATTGTACGTTGTGCGTTGCTTTTTTCTGTAGCATACTTAAATAGGAAAGCAAGTCCTGGAACATTAGTGTTATTCTAAGTATTTCCCTAATTATGGCATAAAATAGTAACTATGGAGGGGGTGGGAGGGAAATCAATGAAAATTCTTTGGATGGTAATACAATCCCCATCACATAAAATGTCCACGTTTAAAATGGACAGTCACTTATATCGACTAAAAAGCGATAACCATTATTCATTTGCATTAATGTCAACTTCAAAGTTGCCGGTTGCAGCGTCTTTAAGTGCAGTGTTTATTTCGGACAGCAACAACCGTGCCTGCTCACCAGTTTGCAGACTCCACTGCATTTCTTCTGCAATTTAAAAATTCAGATTTGGTATCACAGGAAACCACGGGAGGCAGTCGGTCAGACAAAGTGAATGACAGCAGTTCCGTTGAATGGTGGTATTGTAAACCGTGGGAGGTGGAACCTCAGAGTTTGTGAGTACCTGAACCCTTGGATTAGTCACTAACTCTCTGCAGCCCCACCAGTGCTGTGTGGTGTATGAACTTTGAACTTTGTTTTGAATCTCTGCTGGTGTTGCTTTATGCCTTTTTCCCACTGAGAAATGAAGCAAACTCGGTTTGACAGAGATGTGGTTTTTGACGTAAAATACGGCCAGGCGTGGTGGAATATGATTTTTTTAATTTCATACGCGAGTTGAAACAAATCTCCTTTGTGCATATTCAAATTCTGCTCCGCAGCCACTCGAGAGCAACTAACTGGAATAATTTATAATTTTGTGTTTGTTCATCTCACTGTGTAATGAAACAGTTTAATAATTTGTATCTGGCCTTGTGTCGGGTCTCACCACGAACTTGCTCAGTCTTGCCTTCTGAATACGCACATGTGCACAAAGCACGTTCAGATCATAAGGGGAATCCCTGGATTCTGCTATCGTACAAGTAGCTACAGAGCAATGTGGTCAAAAAGTACCATGGTCAGACTGCGTGTGGGAGCGACTGATGTCACTGAACCTAAGAAGATATCTGCAGCAGACACAAGTTTCCAACCATGGCATTTTATGCTATTCAAATGAAAAAGTGCACTCCTGAGTATGTAATAACAGAAAGACTTGCATTTATATAGTGCCTTTCACAACCACCGGATGTCCCAAAGCACTTTACAGCCAATGAAATACTTTGTGTAGTGTGGTCACTGTAGGAAACGCAGTAGCCAATATGCACACAGTGAGCTCCCACGGACAGAAATGTGATAATGTCTATATAAGCTGGGGTTTTGTGATGTTGATTGAGGGGTAAATATTGGCCAGGACACTACCGGGGATAACTCCCTTCTACGAGATAGTATTGAAAATACACGGTAGGTCAGTCTCGGTCCCACCTTGCACTTTGTAGGTGGGTGAAAGATCCAAGGAAATTGGTCTCAGCTTAGCTGAGAACTGGCTTCGCAGACCGATTGGATGGCGCAGTAGTTGACTTGGTCACTTCTCGGATATCCGTGTGTCAATCATAAGATGTGCTGGAAACATTAAATTGGGAAAGCTGCCTGGAGTAAGTGAAATAATTAATCCACAATGTGGTACGGAATCTGCCACAGTACATAGCGCCAGTACCCACCCTGAACAGAACCCTTGGGAAACTGTAGGCAGCATACTTCAGTATTAAATTAGTGATGCCAACAGAAATAACAGGCCGTGCTCAAGTGAACTGCACAATTTAGATATTTTTCCAATTAGTTTTGCCAGCTTTACTGTTCCTGTGATTAATTGTTCAGCAACACTTCTGGAATTTCACATGCAAACATCAAAAGGGAATGTGATGGTATTTTATTCTTGAAGGGGCCCAGCTCTCGTAGAGTTTTTTGTACTTCAAAACGTTTTCAAACTGCAGTTTCTAGATGCTAAAGGGTCCATCATTAGTTGCCTATCTTTGCTGATTGGCTAACGCATTGAGCTGGATATTAACTCGGAGGCGGGGAATTTCACGGCAGGATCCGATTACCATTTTCTGTCACCATTTCCCGGCTGGCTGTTGGGCGATACGCAGGGAGCGGAGAGGAGGGAGGGATCGGAGGCCGGTGGGGGGAGGTGGGGGGATGTGGGGGGAGATTGGCAGGGTCATGGTGGAGGAGATTAGAGGCCTTGGTTGGGGCGGGGAGGGGGTGGGGGGGGGGGAGATTAAAATGGTCAGGGGAAGATTGGAAGTGTCGGTGGGAAATCGGAGGCCCCCTGGGGGAAATTGGAAAAGTCAGTGGGGGGGAGAGAACGGAAGGGTGGAGTCGGGGAGGTAGAGGGGTGGTGAAGTAGGTAAACTGGATCTAGCAGGTAAGTGGAAAAGCACTTGCCTCCTGGATTCAGCAGTCCATGGGGCCGAAATTCAGTGAATCAAAGAGACTCGTTAATGCCCATTTGCGGCAGCCATTCCGAAAAATCGAATCGCTGCTGATTTGGGATCAACAGGCCGACACGATCTAAATTCAGGTTGGGGATTTTTCGGCCTGGACTCCATTCCGCCCAAGTAGTTGCACCGCCAATTTAAAGGAATAAACAAATACTTACCAGCCTTTTTCAGCTCCATCTGTCAATCCCCACCGCACGGTGCCCCCGGCAGGTTTTTCTGCCGGTGCACCATCTCCGAACTGAGTGTGGCCCGGCAGTGTGGCTTTCCTTAAAGGGGAAGGCAGAGTAAGGCCCACTGCCGTGGCTGCAATGGAAGAATTTTTGCTGGCTGACTTGCCGATTGGCTGGCAAAATACTGGCCCCGGGTTCGGCCGGGCCACCAACGGGCAGCCTGGCACACCCCCTCTTGGGTGCTGTGACATCACCACGTTGATTGACAATGGCGGAGGGCCCAATTGACCCATTTTCAGCCAGTCAGCCTGGCTTTGAGTCGAATCCATTATGATCCATTTCCTGTGGGACTTTGGAAAAAAAATTCAAAGTCTGAAAATGGATCTACTCACCGCACCAAGAGTTCCAGCGGTGAGTAACTGTTAAAAACTCTCAGCTTTCTGGCCCACCTGAATTTCAGCCCCCTTGCCTCCCTTTAGCCACCGGGTTTCCAGAGGCCTGGAAAACTTGGCCAACCCGGGTTAAATTTAAAATGCTGGTTAAATATGTGACCCGTAGCCTTGTTATAACATCCAAAGGACCAACCCACCTCCTGGGAGCGGGTTCGTTGCCTGCTTTGCCCCCGTCCCACCTCTGTTAAAACTGGCAGTGGGTGGGTTGGGGGTTGGGATTCAGATTTTTAACATTTTTACATCCCACCCGACCCAAACCCACCCATCTTTCGGGGTTAAAATGTGTCCCATTTCTGTTGCTAATTCTGTTTGCTGAAAGACTTCTGCAATAATAGGCCTGTTTTCCTTTGGGTAAAACCTGGAATTTAACTCTGAGGCAGAGGTGTGGGCAGCAAACCGTCTGGCCCTCAGCAGCCTGAGGCCCGGGAGATTTACCTCCTGGATGTCATTTGCATGGCCCACCAGGTGGGAGGCACCAGTTGGCCAGTGGGGAGTGTCATGTATGTAACCTCTATGTAACACCACTGCAATACTGTATATACTGAAGCAATGCACACCTTGACCACAGGGGGTGAACTTGTGGGAGACACTCCTTACCTGGTCATCCAGGTATATAAAGGGAGGTCCCACGCAGGGTCATCACTTCTTGGTCCTGTGAATAAAGGTTCAGGTCACAGAGTGACCTTGTCTGCAGAATGTGCCTCGTCTGGGTTTTGTGCCGTTGAGTAAGGACATTACAGGGAGGGCCAGCAGAATTTCTGGAGGCTGCCGCCAGGAACTCATCCAATCTCCGGCAGTCCGGTAAGTGGTTAGGAAGGAGATGGAAAAGCATCGGGGTCAGGTAAAGTGGAGGGAAGAAGCCCATGGTGCAAGGCCCAAGATTTTCCTTAATTCAGCTACTCCCAATCCATGAGGAAACCACCCCGCCCCCCCCCCCCAAATTTTTTTTTAATTTACTCTGCTATTCTGGGTCCGGTCTTGTTTGCTGCCAGATTGGCCTGGCGGGATGAAGCTATGACGGCTTCCTCGGGTTAAAATTGCAGTTTTTCTGACGTCATCATGGCGGATCTGCACAGCTGCCTTCTGACCCGGAGCCCCGTTCGCTTGCTCAAAAGAGTAGGTTAAAGGTTCACCCGGCAGGAAAGCAGCAGGATCACATTGCCATGGTGATTTTTGTCATGTATTCAACCAGCATTGTAACCCATGTATAATCTGACCTAAGTTGTACACAGTGAGAACAATGACCACTAGGTGGTGAACTTGTGGGAGACACTCCTAACCTGGACCTTCAGGTATAAAAGGGGAAGCTCCACCCACTTTCATCACTTGAATGCTAGGGAATAAAGGACAGGTCACAGACTGACCTTCTCTCAAGTATGGGCCTTGTGTGCATTTATACTGTATAGTAAGGACGTATCAATGGCGACGAGAAACTGGGATTTAAACCACGCGAGCATGGCCACTAGCAGAACAGACGAGAGGTACTGTGTTAAGGAATGGTTGGGACAGAGATTCAACATTGTGAAAGCAGCACACGGTTCTCCAGGCAGACAAGGGCAATCAGACATGCCCCAGCATGTAGTCAACAGAGGGGGAGTTCGACAGAGACAATGGCAAGCTGAACGGCGATTCACGCCATTGTAAGGGACAATGCGGCCAGTAATGGGGCCATCAACACCTGTTAATGGCGCACTCAAGGACAGTCACAGGGACAGTCAGGGACGATCGACTGGCAAGGGACCTTTTGTTTCCAACAACAGCTCATGTTGGAGGCGTGGAGGCACACACTCAGCCGGAGTTTGCACAGATGAGCAAAATACCTGCAGAAATTGCTGAAATGAACGCTGGGGGAAATCGCTGGAAGCTGAAGTTCAGCGAGTTCATGTGGAGAACGTATACAGTTCATACACCAGGACGCCACCGATAATGATGAAAGTGCTCCTCAATGGCATCCCAGTATCAATGGAGCTAGACACGGGGGCCAGCCAGTCCCTGATGGGTATCAAACAGTTCGAAAAGTTGTGGGTGTCCAAGGTAGCAGGCCAAAATTATCGCTGATTGACGCACAGCTACGGACATACACAAAGGAGATCATTCCGGTGCTCGGCAGCGCCATGGTAGTCGTGACCCACAAAGATTCGGAGAACAGGTTGCCACTCTGGGTTGTCCCGGGGGATGGTCCCGCACTACTGGGGAGGAGTTGGCTTGCTGTCATGAACTGGAAATGGGGCGATGTCAATGCAATTTCCTCTGTGGAGCGAGTATCATGCTCACAGATCCTGGACAAATTTGACTCATTATTTCAACCCGGCATCGGCACTTTCATGGGGGCCAAGGTAATGATTCACATAAACCAGACGCCAGACCAGTACACCACAAGGCCAGAGCGGTGCCGTATGTGATGCAGGAAAAGATTGAAGGCGAATTTACCGCCTGCTGAGGGAAGGCATCATCTCACCAGTCGAATTCAGTGACTGGGCGAGCCCGATTGTGTCAGTGCTCAAGGCAGATGGGTCGGTCAGGATATGTGGTGATTACAAGGCCACCATCAATGGTGTGTCACTCCAAGACCAGTACCCGCTACCGAGAGCGGAGGACCTCTTTGCGACGCTATCCGGTGGCAAACTTTTTTCAAAATTGGACCTGACCTCAGCTTACATGACCCAGAAGCTGGCGAGTGAGTCGAAGAAGCTGACCACCATCACGACACAAGGGGTTGTTTGAGTACAACAGATGTCCGTTCGGGATTCACTCGGCCACTGCGATCTTCCAACGAAATATGGAAAGCCTCCTCAAGTCGATTCCAGGGACGGTGGTTTTTCAGGATGACATCCTCATCACAGGTTACGATACTGAAGAACACCTCCACGACCTGGAGGAGGTGCTACGCAGACTGGACTGGGTAGGGCTGCGACTGAAAAAGGCGAAGTGCGTCTTCCTAGCTCCAGAGGTAGAATTCCTGGGGTTGAGGGTAACAGCAGACGGGATCAGCCCTACCGCGTCCAAGACGTAAGCGATCCAGAAAGCATCCAGACCCCGTAACATGACGGAGCTGCGTTCGTTTCTGGGGCTCCTGAACTATTTTGGTAACTTTCTTCCCAAATTGAACACGCTGATAGAGCCGCTACACGTGCTCCTACGCAAAGGTCGCGAATGGGTCTGGGGGGACAGCCAGGAAAGGGCTTTTAATAGAGCACTCAATTTGTTATGTTCCAACAATCTATATGACCCATGTAAGAAACTTGTGTTAACGTGCGATGCGTCGTCCTATGGTGTCGGGTGTGTGTTGCAGCAAGTCAATGCCAAGGGTCAGTTACAGCCGGTACCTTATGCCTCCAGAAGTCTGTCCCAGGCAGAAAGGGGCTACGGGATGGTAGAAAAGGAGGCGCTCCCATGTGTATATGCGGTAAAGAAAATGCACCAGTACCTGTTTGGCAGGAAATTTGAGCTGGAGACAGATCACAAACCCCTAACGTCCCTTTTGGCCGACAACAAGGCCATAAATGCAAATGCATCGGCCCGCATACAGAGGTGGGCACTCACGTTAGCCGCCTATGACTATACAATTCGGCATAGACTGGGCACCGAAAACTGCGCCGATGCACTCAGCAGGCTCCCACTAGCCACCACTGAGGGGGCTACCGAGCATGCTGCTGAGATGGTCATGGCTGTTGAAGCTTTCGGAAGCAAAGGCTCACCCGTGACAGCCCGTCAGATTAAAGTCTGGACAAATAGAGACCCGCTATTGTCTCTAGTCAAGAAATGTGTCCTGAATGGGGACTGGGCAGCCACATGTAGGGAATGCCCTGAGGAATTTAAACCCATTTCACAGGCGCAGGGATGAATTCTTGATTCAGGCCGATTGCCTACTGTGGGGAAACTGCGTAGTCATGCCCCAGATGGGCAGAGAGATGTTCATCAGAGAACTCCACAATGAGCACCCGGGCATTGTCATGATGAAGGCAATTGCCAGGTCACACGTTTGGTGGCCAGAGATAGACGCAGATCTGGAACTTTGTGTTCGCAGGTGCAACATGTGTGCCCAGCTGGGCAATGCGCCCAGGGAAGCCCCCCTTAGCCCCTGGCCATGACCCGCCAAGCCTTGGTCACGCATCCACGTGGACTACGCAGGTCCTTTCATGGGAAAAATGTTTTTGGTTGTAGTAGACACCCACTCCAAATGGATCGAGTGTGACATTTTAAATTCAAGCACATCTTCTGCCACGGTAGAAAGTCTACGGACAATGTTCGCCGCCTACGGTCTACCGGTCATCTTGGTCAGCGACAATGGCCCGAGCTTCACAAGCACTAAATTCCAGGACTTCATGGCAGGCAGTGGAATTAACCATGTCAGAACGGCACCGTTCAAGCCGGCCTCAAACGGCCAGGCAGAACTAGCAGTACAGATAATCAAACAGGGGATGCTCAGAATCCAAGGGGGTTCCCTACAAAGCCGCTTATCACTCTTCCTGTTGGCCTACTGATCCCGACCACACTCGCTCACAGGGGTTCCACCCACAGAGCTGCTAATGAAAAGGATGCTCAAAACCTGGTTATCCCTTATAAACCCCACCATGAAAGAAATTATCGAGAGCAGGCGCCAGTCACAAGATGACTACCATGACAGGAATGCGAGGGCGTGATGTAATGATGTCAATGACCCTGTCTTTGTCCTCAACTACGCTGCAGGGCCCAAATGGCTCGCAGGCACTGTGATTGCCAAAGAGGGAAATAGGATTCTGGTAGTTAAACTTACAATGGACAAATCTGCCGCAAACACGTGGATCAAACAAAAAGGAGGTTCAGCAAC
The DNA here is from genome assembly GCF_044704955.1 of Pristiophorus japonicus. NCBI lineage: Eukaryota > Metazoa > Chordata > Chondrichthyes > Pristiophoridae > Pristiophorus > Pristiophorus japonicus. Next base: position 193,918,712 of record NC_091986.1, on the reverse strand, counting down.
CCCATAGAAGAAGCAGAGGAAGAACATGATATAGAGTTCACTCCACCACAGGTGACCGAACACAGGAACCAAAGGGAGGAGAGCCCAGTCACTGTGGGCAGTCTGGACAGGCCTGTGGCACTGCAAACAACAGACACTCAGGCCAGCGCCCAACAACCAGAGCCCCAGCTCAGGCGCTCTACAAGGGAGCGTAAACCACCAGAGAGACTCAACCTGTGATCCCAATAAGACTTTGGGGGGGAGGTGATGTCATGTTTTCAACCAGCATTTTTACCCATGTATAAACTGACCTAAGTTGTCGACTGTAAGAACAATGACCACTAGGTGGTGAACTTGTGGGAGATACTCCTAACCTGGACCTTCAGGTATAAAAGGGGAAGCTCCACCCACTTTCATCACTTGAGTGCTAAGGAATAAAGGACAGGTCACAGACTGACCTCTCAAGCATGGGCCTCGTGTGCATTTATACTGTATAGTAAGGATGCATCAATTTTAACTGCCCGCCCCCTTGCCTTTGGCTGGGTGGTGTTAAAATCGACACTGAAATATCAGAGCTTGTACAGTAGTTCGTGGAAGTATGTCATTGTTTGCAGGGGCCCCAGGAGGCATGTCGCCATTTGCAGCACACCAATGAGAAAACCACTGCTTGGAGCAAGAATGCAACAGAGCAGGCTATCTGAACAAAGAAAGGGTTAACTTTTCTACTTTTAAAATCCATTATTGCGTTACTTCAGGTTTTTGCTTGTTAAAAATTCCTAGGTTGCGCCAGATTAATTCTTTTGGACTTCAGCCCACTTTTGCTTCCTGACGTTTGAATTTAGTTGTGTTGTTATATGTGAAAACTTGGTTCTCCTTCCGACACACATTACTTACTCCATTAACCCGTTGAGAGGTGCAGCAGCACTAGATTTTGCTATCAAATAAATGATGAATTTTTACATTGAATGCGAAACGATTAATATTTTTTTCACCAAAAGAGTATTATTTTCTGATGGTCAGCTTTTTAATTCAGAGCAAAATCTTACACATTGCTATTTAGGAACTCTGGGCATGGTGCTTTTTTTAAAAAAAGAGTCAAGCATGTCTGCAATTCAGCGCTGCCAATAAATTACTCTGGCTGCAGCACATTACTGTAAATACACGACTGGCTTTAAGCAATGTTTTTTCACCTGTTGCGTCAGATGTCGGCTTCATCTGATTTGTTGCATTATTTATTGGCTATTAAAAGTCTAAACATATGGCAAACTGCGCAGTGTTGAATGCGCAGAGATAGGCTAATGCCTGATGTGAAAGAGTTTGGCAACTGCTGAGGCAGAAAGAAGTCAAAGGGGGAAAAATTCCCCTGCTGTACGCCTCCGGGGCGCGGAAGTGTTTTCGCGGTGAGGGCTACCGGCTCACGCGAAATTGCGCGGGAGTTAGCAGAGGCGTGAAAACAGCGGCATGACGCACACTCGCTGTGCCTCCGACGACGATGCCGTTCCCGTGCGCGGCGGAACAGTCTCGCCCTGCAAGCGGTCCGTCTTCGCCCGCGGCAGAAATTGGGCCGCCCCCGTGAGGCGGAATTTAATGGGGAGGTGCGCTGCGCCATTTTGAGCTGCCATCTAACTTACCGGTCCGGCCTCCGTGTCAGTTTTTGCGGTCGTGCAGCCGGGCGGTCCCGGTTCAGTGCCGGGCTGTCACCACGGCACCCTACGTCCCCGGTGGCCTAGTATAGGCCCCTGAAAACCCTGCAGAGCTCGCAGCGTGCCCACCCCTTTAACAGAAGAGGGAGGGCCCTTGGAACGCGTAAGCGCTCGGCGGACAGGCTGCGTAGTGCTCTGACAGTCGCCCGGGTAACACCCCAAACGGGGCGGTACGCAATTTTGGCCCTGAAGTGTTTTGTTTTACACTCTTGCCGCTTTGTTAGGAATTATTATACATGTTGAACCTCCCTTGTCCAGAACTCCCTTATCCGGAACCACCCCTTGTTCAGAACCATTCCCAGCCACCAGGAGGCGCAAAATAATAACAACATCAACAGCAGCAGCAAAGAAATTTCTCCTCCACCTTATTCGAAGACCGCCCGCTGCGCTTGTTCTTGGTGATTCCACCACCCCTGCCCACAGGGTTTCTCGGGTTGGTACCAAGCTTATTCTTTCTAACATCTTGGGTAATACGCATTTGTTGAGGTGGGGGAGGGCAGACGCCAATGTGGAGGGCCCGGCTTGGGGCTCTTCAGAGGCTGGTCTGAGGATTGGAGTGGGAGTGGCAGTTGATTCTGTCAATGGTTGCGGAATCTGGGCACGTTCCCTTATTGCAGCAGCTAACTCTAACATTCCCTCCCTCGTGCCCTGACAATGTCTCAACTACCTCCAACATTCCCTCCCTCATGTTCGCCGACAGTGTCTCGCCTACCTGTGACATGCTCTCCCTCATGTTGAGGAAAAGTATGTCAACTACCTGCGACATTCCCTCTCTCATGTGCCCCCGCATGGTTTCAGCTGACTGAGATATTCCCTCCCTCATGTTCCCATTTCTCGTGAGAGTGTTGTTACTCCTTCCGACAGTCCTGATACCTCATCACCCATCCCACCGAGGGTGTCCAGCAGTGATCGCGTAAGGTCAATGCTCTCCACGCTCATTGCCATCATCTGAACTACATATGTTAGATCCTGCACCTCAGGGGAGCGCTGTCGAGCTCTCCTTCCTCTCCTCACGCTGGGTGCGACCGCCAGCATCCCAGTGGGAACCACAGCCTGGGACGGTGGGGCCCTGGGTTTGCCTCACTGCAACCCACTGGAATCCCCAGCCTCGGATGGTGAGAAACCATGGAGTGTCCCACCAACACTCAAAACACTAGTCAGGGAAGGGGCTGGCACCTCAATGGGCAGCACCTGCACCTCCTCCAAAGTCAGTAAAACAGTGGGGGCTTCATCCATCCCCTCCCACTCCCCCTCCCTCTCACCCCCAGTCTCTTGGTTTGGAAGGTGGGATTGGAAGATGTTCTCCTCTTCAGGCTCGTCCTCGTCTGAATCTTCTGAGTTGTCAGGGTTGGCCTCAAGTTCTGCAAAATAGGTAGTCCGTCGGAATCGAGGAAGACTTGCTTCCACTCTAAAAATGAGTCCTTAGGTGGCTGAACAGTCCAATACGAGAACCACAGTCCCTATCACAAATGGGACAGATAGTCGTTGAGGGAACGAGTGGGTGGGACAGGTTTGCCGCACGCTCTTTCCGCTGCCTGCACGTGATTTCTGCATGCTCTCGATGATGATCCTCGAGATGCTCAGCGCCCTCCCAGATGCACTTCCTCCATTTAGGGCAGTCTTTGGCCAGGGACTCCCAGGTGTCAGTGGGTATGTTGCACTTTATTAGGGAGTCTTTGTAATGTTTCCTCTGCCTACCTTTGGCTCGTTTGCCGTGAAAGAGTTCTGAGTAGAGCGCTTGCTTTGGGAGTCTTGTGGCATGCGAACAATGTGGCCTGCCCAGCGGAGCTGATCAAGTGTGGTCAGGCTTCAATGCTGGGAATGCTGGCCTGGTCGAAGACGCTAACGTTGGTGCGTCTGTCCTCCTAGGGGATCTGCAGGATCTTGCGGAGACATCGTTGGTGGTATTTCTCCAGCGACTTGAGATGTCTACTGTACATGGTCTATATCTCTGAGACCAGGCCCTCCAATCTGCCACCAAGCTCATGGTCTACTGGGCTGTAGTAATACCTGCAAAATATAACAGAACAGACAAATGGTTAGCAGCAGAGGAGGGAGCAGGGTGGCATGAGCAGGCTCACACAGCGCAGGCTGATTTGAAGGATCACGATGAATGATAGCACATTGCATCAACCGAAGCGAAGCTAACGGAGACATCCCCGTGAACCGAAGCATGGCTAGCCCGCGCAGTATTTAACATTTATCAAAGCCAGATGGTGGAATTTGCAAGACTTGCCCTCTCCCTCGAGTGTGGGCCCAGCTTGTGCAGTGGTGGTTGCTTTTCTCCAGGCAGGACCCATCAAAGTAGCGATCCTGTCTTCCAAGTGTGTCAGCGGGTGCAGATTTGCCGGGCCTCCTCCTGTTTGAGTTCTTTCTCGCTTGTTGTGTGCCACTTACCTCTGCAAAGATGAAAATATAACTTTTTTAGAGAGGGTGTTTTCCTGCTGCGTGGGACATGTACAGATGGCTACATTTACAAATGCAATTCCATTGAAAAATGAAAATATTACTTACACTAAATACTTGAGCAAGGTCATGCCACTTCTTTTATCGCTGGCCTCCAGTGTTACATATGTATACTTGTATTTACTCTGTACAGCCACCAGAGGGCTCATCCCCTGGAGTCCCAAGAGATCCCATAATCCCTTGGGAGCACAGGTATTTAAGGAGGCATCTCAGGTTGGAGAGGCACTCTGGAGACCTGCAATAAAAGACTAAGGTCAGACTTTACTTTGGGCTTAGAAACATAGAAAATAGGTGCAGGAGTAGGCCATTCGGCCCTTCAAGCCTGCACCGCCATTCAATGAGTTCATGGCTGAACATGCAACTTCAGTACCCCATTCCTGCTTTCTCGCCATACCCCTTGATCCCCCTAAAAGTAAGGAGTACATCTAACTCCTTTTTGAATATATTTCATGAATTGGCCTCAACAACTTCCTGTGATAGAGAATTCCACAGGTTCACCACTCTCTGGGTGAAGAAGTTTCTCCTCGGTCCTAAATGGCTTACCCCTTATCCTTAGACTGTGACTCCTGGTTCTGGACTTCCCCAACATTGGGAACATTCTTCCTGCATCTAACCTGTCTAAACCCATCAGAATTTTAAACGTTTCTATGAGATCCCCTCTCATTCTCTGAACTCCAGTGAATACAAGCCCAGTTGATCCAGTCTTTCTTGATATGTCAGTCCCGCCATCCCGGAAATCAGTCTGGTGAACCTTCGCTGCACTCCCTCAATAGTAAGAATGTCCTTCCTCAAGTTAGGAGACCAAAACTGTACACAATACTCCAGGTGTGGCCTCACCAAGGCCCTGTACAACTGTAGCAACACCTCCCTGCCCCTGTACTCAAATCCCCTCGCTATGAAGGCCAACATGCCATTTGCTTTCTTAACCGCCTGCTGTACCTGCATGCCAACCTTCAATGACTGATGTACCATGATACCCAGGTCTCGTTGCACCTCCCCTTTTCCTAATCTGTCACCATTCAGATAATAGTCTGTCTCTCTGTTTTTACCACCAAAGTGGATAACCTCACATTTATCCACATTATACTTCATCTGCCATGCATTTGCCCACTCACCTAACCTATCCAAGTCACTCTGTAGCCTCATAGCATCCTCCTCGCAGCTCACACTGCCACCCAACTTACTGTCATCCTCAAATTTGGAGATACTACATTTAATCCCCTCGTCTAAATCATTAATGTACAGTGTAAACAGCTGGGGCCCCAGCACAGAACCTTGCGGTACCCCACTAGTCACTGCCTGCCATTCTGAAAAGTACCCATTTACTCTTACTCTTTGCTTCCTGTCTGCCAACCAGTTCTCAATCCACGTCAGCACACTACCCCCAATCCCAAGTGCTTTACCTTTGCACATTAATCTCTTGTGTGGGACCTTGTCGAAAGCGTTCTGAAAGTCCAAATAAACCACATCAACTGGTTCTCCCTTGTCCACTCTACTGGAAACATCCTCAAAAAATTCCAGAAGATTTGTCAAGCATGATTTCCCTTTCACAAATCCATGCTGACTTGGACCTATCATGTCACCTCTTTCCAAATGCGCTGCTATGACATCCTTAATAATTGATTCCATCATTTTACCCACGACCGATGTCAGGCTGACCGGTCTATAATTCCCTGTTTTCTCTCTCCCTCCTTTTTTAAAAAGTGGGGTTACATTTGCTACCCTCCACTCCATAGGAACTGATCCAGAGTCAATGGAATGTTGGAAAATGACTGTCAATGCATCCGCTATTTCCAAGGCCACCTCCTTAAGTACTCTGGGATGCAGTCCATCAGGCCCTGGGGATTTATCGGCCTTCAATCCCATCAATTTCCCCAACACAATTTCCCGACTAATAAGGATTTCGCTCAGTTCCTCCTCCTTACTAGACCCTCTCACCCCTTTTATATCCGGAAGGTTGTTTGTGTCCTCCTTCGTGAATACCGAAGCAAAGTACTTGTTCAATTGGTCTGCCATTTCTTTGTTCCCCGTTATGACTTCCCCTGATTCTGACTGCAGGGGACCTATGTTTGTCTTTACTAACCTTTTTCTCTTTACATATCTATGGAAGCTTTTGCAGTCCATTTTAATGTTCCCTGCTAGCTTCCTCTCGTACTCTATTTTCCCTGCCCTAATTAAACCCTTTGTCTTCCTCTGCTGAGTTTTAAATTTCTCCCAGTCCCCGGGTTCGCTGCTATTTCTGAGCTTACATTGTTCAGTCTGATTCTTTCTCCATACGCAACATCCAGGCCTCAGGGTGGTCACCATTGCACAGTAAGTCATCTTCTGCAAGTTGATCCCAGTGTTTCTTCAATTGTTTGGGTGGAACTTTTATGTGACCCCTGCTGGTGTCCAGCTCCTGCCAGCTGCCCTCAATCACAGTAACTAGTGCCTCCACTTCGTCCTGTCAGAAATTCTTGGTCCTGGTGCCGCGATGCATCATGTATTGCAGTGGCGATTTCTCGAATGATAATTACAGTTCCCACACAGACAACTGGCTTTTCAAAAATGGCTGATTGCAGGCCGGGAGCTGTACTGGGCATGCGCGCCCATAGCATTCACGTCAAAAACGTCCTCTCTTTTTCTGCGCATGCGCAGAAGGGGTGGCATTGTTTTTTCAGCGCAGACAGTCGGCTCCACCCCCCCCCGAGGCTTCCTGACAGGCTGCGCGTCGCCAAATTTGAAAAATACAGCGGGGAAGCTTGGCACTTTTATTTTTGGAGTAGTTCTGGCGAAGAAAAACGGGCGTACCTCTGGCAATACACCAAAAAAGGATTTGGGGCAAAATTGAGCCCTTGTTGTGCACTCTCCTTAACTTAATTTAGCTTATCCATGGAGTTTCTTAATAACCACTATTATAGTTTGTTAAATGTACACTGTAGTGTGATAACATTGTGGTGCTTGCTATTTGAGAGTTGAGGAGACTCTTGCCAGTCATTAAGTGAGTTGTGATTCTCTGCCTTGTGTGTATTTATCTCCTGCTGAGAGTAAGAATGGGAAGATTTCCATTTTCCACTGTATTAATGTCAACAACAACTTGTATTTATATAGCGCCTTTAAAGTAGTGAAGTGTCCAAAGGCGCTTCACAGGAGTATTGATGAGATTTAAAGAAAAATGTGTATCAGTTTTGTATGATGGTGGCACTTTTGATCATTCCAGATGGGTACAGGGTATGAAAAGTCCAATTACTTCAGATGTTTAAAAGTCACATTTATGATGTCATCAGATTGGCTAGTGACATTTATTTAAAGAGTGGCTGCTGCCAACAAACCGGAAGCTGTGTGGGTTTAAGTTTTGAAGGATTATCGTAATCTCGCATCAATCTGTGGAGCCCTGGGTTGGTTTAATAATGTATAATAATATCGCAGGTTGGTTTTAAGTAGGAACATAGAAAGATAGAAAATAGGTGCAGGAGTAGGCCATTCGGCCCTTCGAGCCTGCACCGCCATTCAACAAGATCATGGCTGATCACCCACCCCAGCACCGCCCCCCCACGCCCCCTCCACACCCACCCGATCCCCCCAGCCGCAAGGACCACATCCAACTCCCTCCCGAACACATCCAATGAACTGGCATCAACAACCCCCCGCGGCAGGGAACCCCACAGGCCAACAACTCCCCGAGTGAAGGAGTCTCTCCCAATCCCAGCCCCAAACAGCCCACCCCCCAGCCCAAGATTGTGCCCCGCCCCGGCTCCGGACCCACCCAATACCGGGAACATTCCCCCGCACCCAACCCGCCCCGTCCCGCCAGAATCCTTCTCAAATGCCGAACATCCCCGAATGTCGAGCCCCCAGCCCTGGCCACCCCGGAGCCACGCCCCCGCGACACCAACCACACCACATCCACCAACCACCATCTGCGCAGTCAACCCGTCCACCCCACTCTGAACACTCCCCGCACCGAGGCACAGAGCCCCCAGGCCCGCCCCTCCAAACACACTTCGCCCCCCCCCAGACCTTCGCTGCAATTAATGCATAATAATTTCACCTGGGGTGGGAGGGGGGGAGGGGGAGGAGGTGGGACGGGGGAGAGTAGGGAGGGGTGGAGGGGAGGAGGTGGGAGTGGGGGGGGGGAGGGGGTGTGTGGAGGGGGGGGAGGAGGGGGTGTGTGGAGGGGGGGGGAGGGGAGGGGGAGGGGGTGTGTGGAGGGGGGAGGGGGGAGGGGGTGTGTGGAGGGGGGAGGGGGGGAGGGGGTGTGTGGAGGGGGGAGGTGGAGGGTGAGGGGGGAGTAGGGGGGTGAAGGGTAGGCGGGGTGAGGATGGTAGTGTAGAGTGGGGAGGGGGTGTGGAGGGGGAGTGGTGGGTGTGAAGGGGGAGGGGAGGAGGTTGTGGAGGGGGAAGTGGGAGTGGGGAGAGGAGGGGAGGAGGGGGGAGGGGACGGGAGGGGTGTGTGAGGGGGGAGGGGAGGAGGGTGAGGAGGAAGGGGGGGTGAGGAGGAAGGGGGGGTGAGGAGGGTGAGGAGGAGGGGGGTGGCGTGGGAGAGTACGATGGGGGGGGGGGGGAACGGGAGTGCGGTGGACGGGATTGGGGGGGAGGGGAGTGGGACGGAGGGGGGGACAGGGGAGAGTGGGGTGGGGAGGAGGGTTGCGGAGACGTATATGTTCGGAGCACGAACTCCATGTGAAGGGAAAGGAGATGAAAATTGATAAAACCATTTGCTGAGCTTTGCAGGTGCATATTTTCTTTTCCTGACATGCCGCTGTTCGGCAGTCTCGATGCTGCCGACCCGTTCGGTACAAATGCAGGGCCTCTAGGGTCTGGTTTGGGGCTTGAGGTGTTTGCAAAGCCTCCTCACCGGTTCCGTTGCTCCCTGGCACTTCCTTCCTGATCCAGAACTTTCTCTCCGCCTTCCGTCTCCATCTCCCGACTGGTGGCACTGCCTCACCTGCCGAGCCTTTTCTGTGCCCCCTGCAGTATTTATCTATTCTATCACTGGGAGTGTTCTGGGTTTGAAAAACCACCGCCATTTTCAAACTGTGCATGCGCATCAACTTCAACTTTGTTGGCAGCAGTTGCTGCCATTGTATAATTATTTAGTGTTCTCGATCAGGCCACATCCCCAGCATCGAAGCACTGCCCTCACTCGACCTGCTCCGCTGGGTGGGCCACGTTGTCCGCATGCCTAACACGGGATTCCCAAAGCAAGTGCTCTACTCTGAACTCCTACACGGCAAATGAGCCCCAGGTGGGCAGAGGTAACGTTTCAAGGATACTCTCAAAGCCTCCTTGATAAAGTGCAACATCCCCACCGGCACCTGGGAATCCCTGGCCAAAGACCGCCCAAAATGGAGGAAGAGCATCCAGGAGGGCGCTGAGCACCTCGAGTCTTGTCGCCGAGAACATGCAGAAAACAAGCGCAGGCAGCGGAAGGAGCGTGCAGCAAACCGGTCCCACCCACCCTTTTCCCTCAACGATTGTCTGTCCCACCTGTGACAGAGACGGTAATTCCCGTGTTGGACTGTTCAGTCACCTGAGAACTCGCTTTTAGCGTGGAAGCAAGTTTTCCTCGATTTCGAGGGACTGCCTATGATGATGATTGCAGCTGAGCACGATTTAGAACGTTAGTATCTATTCCAAAAGATTGTGTGGTAGTAATATCACGGGGTGATGGTGGGGGGACATTTCCTTTCTTCCCTATTTGTCAATTGTAAACCTGCGTTTAAAGCAATGGGTCTGAATTTGCAGCCCTTAGGGATGCGTACGAGGTGTGCATGGGGCCTAAACCCCTCAACTTGCAATCTGTCAAGAATCCTCTTGACCGATTGCACACATGCGAAGGTAAAGGGCCTCCGCAGGTGGAGAGTTGGACCCTTTAGCCAGTGAATGCCTTTGAAATTCTTATGACCTGATAAAAGCAGGCGTAATGAATGGTGGTGCAGGCTCGAAGGGCCAAATGGCCTACTCCTGCACCTATTTTCTATGTTTCTATGTAAGTACAGAATATTAAAAAAATAATTTCAACATTTGAAATCCTGTTAAATAATGTAAGTTTATTTTTAGGCCCTTTAAAATATGTAAATTTATTCTTCAAAAAATTAAATTTTTGTTTTAAATAATTAACTAAATTTCATTTTGATTCATTTGAAATATGTGATGTTTTTAAATTTATTCTCAGTGTTTGTGTGTTTTTGTGGGTATCCTCATTCATACTTCTAGTATATGGAACTCACCACAAGTATGAATGGGGATCCCCTTCTCTGATACGCTCCTGGGATACGTGGCCCCCTACGCTGGCCTTCGCGTAGAGCCCCAGGGTCACAAGTCACCGAAACCTCCGGGACCACCATTTCGTCCACTCGCGGGAAAGCCTCCGACCGCAAATTGTGGGCCAATATGTTGAAGATATTGCTACAAATCGGGATAATGCTCCTCAATGCACTTATAATTTTGCCGAAAAGAGGTACTCTTCCCTGTCTTTGAATTCTGGTGACATCATGAACTACGCGATCATAACGTTTATCTGCATAAAGAGGCTTTTAATTCACTTTATGAAATTGTAAAATACAAGTCTGGTTTTTGCCTCTGTCAGCTGATCGTATGGTTTCAGATGGAGTGGAGAGTATTTTTGTGATACACAAGGTATCGCAATTGTGCAGCGCAGGCTCGATGGGCCAGATGGTCTTTACCTGTCCACCATTGCTCGTATGTCACTGTTCGCAAGAATTCCATGAGCTATTTATTTCAAATTTTGGGCCCTCTTTTCCACAATACAGTGATAACCGGCACCCTCTGTATTGTCAACGTATGCTGACAGCCACACTGAGACAACTAATTATCATTGCGCATTGTATAATGAGGTATTCCCATGTGGACTTTATTCTTGTAGATTTCTCATCTGCCTCTTTGTCACAAAAATAATACGTGCGCAGAGCTTCTGTCACTTGTATTGTTCGAATTCGTATGCTCGTCATCAAAAATTTCACAGTGCAAACCTGCCCCATTGTGGAAAATAAATGTAGCTATGACTGTATAGATTTGGCTGAGGTTAACTGCTGACTGCAGTGTATATTGCAGTCAAGAAATTCAGCTGAAATCATACACACAAGCAAAGCTGGAGCAGTTTCTAACTATCTGAGCCCATTTTATGTTAATGTAAGTGGCAGCCTTGGCTCAGTCGGTTGCACTCCCGCCTCTCAGTCAGTGGGTTCTGTTGTGTATCTCTAAAGCATGCACTCCTATGTTCCGCCACCAGGGAGCTCATCCACTGAAGTCCCAAGGGATCCCAGCATCCCTTGGGAGCACTGTATATAAGCCGGCCCCTAAGGCCTGTTCCTCACTCTGGAGTGTCTTATTAAAGACTGAGGTCACTGTTACTTTAACCTCCCTGTGTGCAGTCTCATCTGTGTTAGGAACACAATAACTGGCGACGAGAATACGAATCCAACGCAAAGATGCAGCAAACTATGGGCATCCTGGAGAAGTTCTCGGAGGGTGAGGATTGGGAAGCCTATGTCGAACAGCTAGACCAGTACTTTGTAGCCAACGAGCTGGACGGAGAAGGAAGCGCTGCAAAAAGGAGAGCTGTCCTCCTCACAATCTACTGACCTACAGACTCATGAAGAATCTTCTGGCTCCGGTGAAACCCACAGATAAGTCGTATGAGGAGCTGTGTACACTGGTTTGGGAGCATATTAACCCGAGGGAGAGCGTGCTGATGGCGAGGTATTGGTTCTACACGTGCCAGCGATCTGAAGGTCAGGAAGTGGCGAGCTACGTCGCCGAGCTAAGGCGACTTGCAGGACAATGTGAGTTTGATGGCTACCTGGAGCAAATGGCTCAGAGACTTTTTTGTACTGGGCATTGGCCACGAGACTATCCTACGAAAACATTTGACTGTAGAGACACCGACTCTCAGTAAGGCCATTGCGATAGCACAGGTGTTTATGTCCACCAGTGAAAACACCAAACAAATATCTCAGCACACAAGTGCTAGCAATGTTCATAAATTAACTGGAACTGTGTTTGCGAGCAGAAATGTACAGGGCAGAAACCACGAGTCTGTAACTGCCAGCAGGCTTCAGGTGACCCAGATGACTCAGAGTCCGCAACAAAGGATGAATGCAAGGCAATTCACACGTTGTTGTTGTGGAGGCTTCCATTCAGCCTATTCATGCTGCTTCAAAGGATATGTTTGCAAGAGCTGTGCAACAATGGGGCACTTCCAACGAGCTTGCAAATGAGCTGCAAGCTCTGCAAAACCTGCTAACCACCATGTGGCAGAGGAAGATCGGTCCATGGTGGATCAAAGCAATTTCAAGCCTCAGAGAGAGGAGGCAGATGCTGAAGTACACTGGGTGCACACATTTTTGACGAAATGTCCACCTATAATGCTAAACGTAAAATTGAATGGCTTACCCGTAGCCATGGAACTGGACACTAGCGCTAGCCAACCCATCATGAGTAAAAAGCTGTTTGAGAGACTGTGGTGCAACAAGGCATTCAGATCAGCCCTGAGCCCCATCCACACGAAACTGAGAACGTACACCAAAGAGCTTATCACTGTCCTGGGCAGCACCATGGTCAACGTCAGCTACGAGGGCACGGTGCACGAACTGCCACTCTGGATTGTCCCACACTGCTTGGAAGGAGCTGGCTGGGCAAAATTCGCTGGAACTGGGATGACATCCGAGCGCTATCACATGTCAATGAGGCCTCATGTACCCAGGTTCTCAACAAATTTTCTTCCCTTTTTGAGCCAGGCATTGGAAACCTTTCCGGGGCGAAGGTGCATGACCCATTCACCACAAGGCACGAGCGGTACCTCACATGATGAGGGAGAGAGTGGAAATCGAGCTGGACAGGCTACAACACGAGGGCATCATCTCCCCAGTGGATTTCAGCGAGTGGGCCAGCCCAATTGTTCCAGTATTCAAAAGTGATGGCACGGTCAGGATTTGCAGCGATTATAAAGTAACTATTAATCGTTTCTCGTTACAGGATCAATACCCACTACCTAAGGCAGATGACCTATTTGCGACGCTGGCAGGAGACAAGACGTTCACCAAGCTCGACCTGACCTCGGCCGACATGACGCAGGAGCTGGAGGAGTCTTCGAAGGGCCTCACCTGCATCAACACGCACAAGGGACTGTTCATCTGCAACAGATGCCCGTTTGGAATTCGGTCAGCTGCAGCGATCTTCCAGAGAAACATGGAAAGCCTACTTAAGTCGGTACTACGCACGGTGGTTTTTCAGGACGATATATTGGTCACGGGTCGGGACACCGCCGACCACCTACAAAACCTGGAGGAGGTGCTCCAGCGACTGGATCGCGTGGGGCTGCGGCTGAAGAGGTCGAAATGCGTCTTCATGGCAACAGAAGTGGAGTTTTTGGGGAGAAAGAGCGTGGCGGATGGCATTCGGCCCACAGATGCTAAGACAGAGGCTATCAGGATCGCGCACAGGCTACAGAACGTCACGGAGCTGCGGTCGTTCCTGGGACTCCACAACTATTTTGGTAACTTCCTACCGGGGTTAAGCACCCTTTTAGAGCCCCTACATGTGTTATTGTGTAAAGGTGAGAACTGGGTATGGGAAAAAAAACAAGTAATTGCTTTTGAGAAAGCCAGAAACATTTTATGCTCCAACAAGCTGCTTGTATTGTATAACCCGTGTAAAAGACTTGTGCTAGCATGTGATGCGTCGTCGTACGGAGTCAGGTGTGTATTATAACGTTGCGGGGAAGTTGCAACCTGTCGCCTATGCTTCTAGGAGCTTGTCTAAGGCCGAGAGGGCCTACAGCATGATTGAGAAAGAGGCACTAGCGTGTGTGTTCGGGGTAAAGAAAATATATCAGTACCTGTTTGGCCTCAAATTTGAGCTGGAAACCGATCACAAGCCCCTCATATCCCTGTTCGCTGAAAACAAGGGGATAAATACTAATGCCTCAGCCCGCATGCCTCACTCATGCTATCAGCGTATAACTATACCATCCGCCACAGACCAGGCACCGATAACTGCGGATGCTCTCAGTCGGCTACCATTGGCCACCACGGAGGTGAAAATGGCGCAGCCTGCAAACTTGTTGATGATGGCGCAGCCCACAGACTCTTTGATGGTCATGGAAGCGTTTGAAAATGATAAATCACCTGTCACGGCCCGCCAGATTAGGAATTGGATCAGCCAAGATCCTCTGCTGTCCCTAGTAAAAAACTGTGTACTGCATGGGAGCTGGGCCAGCATCCCCGTTGAAATGCAAGAGCCAATCAAGCCATTCCAGCGGCGAAAGGACGAGCTGTCCATTCAGGCAGACTGCCTGTTGTGAGGTAACTGCGTAGTGCTACCAAAAAAGGGCAGGGAGACGTTCATCTCGGATCTCCACAGCACACACCTGGGTATAGTAATGATGAAAGCGATAGCCAGATCCCACGTGTGATGGCCTGGTATCGACTCTGACTTCGAGTCCTGTGTACGGCAATGCAGCGTGTGTGCTCAGTTGAGCAACGTGCCCAGAGAGGCACCACTAAATTTGTGGTCCTGGCCCTCCAGACCATGGTCGAGGATCCATGTCGACTATGTGGGCCCGTTTCTCGGTAAAATGTTCCTGGTGGTGATGGATGCTTTTTCAAAATGGATTGTAATAATTTTGTCGGGAAGCACCGCCACCGCCAACATTGAAACCCTGAGGGCCATGTTTGCCACCCACGGCCTGCCTGACATACTGGTCAGTGACAACGGGCTATGTTTCACCAGTGCCGAATTTAAAGAATTCATGACCCGCAATGGGATCAAAGATGTCACCTCGGCCCCATTTAAACCAGCCTCCAATGGGCAGGCAGAGCGGGCAGTACAAACAATCAAACAGAGCCTTAAACAATTCACAGAAGGCTCACTCCAAACCCGCCTGTCCCGAGTATTGCTCAGCTACCGCACGAGACCCCACTCGCTCACAGGGGTGCCCCCGGCTGAGCTCCTCATGAAAAGGACACTTAAAACCAGACTCTCGCTTGTTCATCCCAACCTGCATGATCAGATAGAGAGCAGGCGGCAGCAACAAAATATAAACGATGGTCGCGCCACTGTGTCAGGGGAAATTGATCTGAATGACCCTGTGTATGTGCTAAACTATGGACATGGTCCCAAGTGGATCGCAGGCACGGTGATAGCTAAAGAAGTGAATAAGGTGTTTGTAGTCAAACTAGACAATGGACAAATTTGCAGAAAGCACCTGGACCAAACGAGGCTGCGGTTCACAGACTGCCCTGAACAACCCACAGCAGACACCACCTTTTTCGAGCTCACAACACACATCCAAAGGATCAACGACATCACGCCGGACCAGGAAATCGAACCCATCACGCCCAACAGCCCAGCAAGGCCAGGCTCACCTCACAGCCCCGCAGGGCCAACAACACGCCAGCCCAGCGAGAGCACAGCCAACACACCATAATAGACATTTGTACCGAGGCGGTCCACCAGGGAAAGAAAGGCTCCCGACCGCCTCACCTTGTAAATAGTTTTCACTTTGACTTTGGCGGATGAGTGATGTTGTGTATCTGTAAAGCATGCACTCCCATGGTCCACCACCAGGGAGTTCATCCCTTGAAGTCCCAAGGGATCCCAGCATCCCTTGGGGGCACTGTATATAAGCCAGCCCCTAAGACCTGTTCCTCACTCTAGAGTGTCTTATTAAAGACTGATGCCACTGTTATTTTAACCTCCCTGTGTGCAGCCTCATCTGTGTTAGGAACACAAATAGGTTTGAGTTCCACTCTAGGGCCTTGAACACATAAATCTAGGTTGACACTCCAGTGCAGTGCTGAGGGAGAGCAGCACTGTCGGAGTTGCCATCTTTCAGATGAGGCGTTAAACCAAGTCCCTGTCTGCCCCCTCGGGTGGGTGTAAAACATCCCATGGCACTATTTCAAAGAAGAGCAGGGGAGTTGTCCATAGTGCCCAGGCAAATATTTATGCCTCAGTCAACAAAACAAAAACAGATTATGTTGTCATTATCACATTGCTGTTTGCGGAAGCTTGCTGTGTGCAAATTGGCTGCTGTGTTTCCTCCATTACAACAGTGACTACACTTCAAAAGTACTTCATTGGCTGTAAAGTGCTTTGGGACGTCCGGTGGTCGTGAAAGGCACTATATAAATGCAAGTCTTTTTATGTTTAGTCAATGCGGGTGCATATATCCACTGTCGCCATATGATGACATCCAAGTGATAAACCTGCGGCATGAAGACTTTCCGAACAGGAAATCATTTCTGTTTGCTTACGGAGAGACTCTGCCCACGATGTTTATATTTTACAACGATTGCTTTTGTGTTCGATTGTCAAATTATAGAATGTAAAAGTAAAGTGTTGCAATATTTTATTGTCGAATGTATTCTGAGTGGGTATGGTTTACAACACGATTGGAAATTTAACAGAAGTAAAACTGCCACTGTCTTCCATTGGGATCAGTAGTTTTAGAATGCAAAAGTTGACTTTGCAGTAGTATTTTTTTTTGTTTTCACAGCACTATTTCTAAGTACGTGCTTGTCATAAATTAGGAAAACGGTTCAGGCTTGTCAGGGAGATCAAGTAGAGATTGCAGGAATTTGTGTGTGTCTATATATATAATATATATATATAGTAAACTGTACAGCAATGGTAAATTATTTACATAACTTCAAATTTATTTGTAACTGGATGATGTCCTCAACCATTTTTATTTGATGGTTTCAATCTAAACTATATGGGGGAAGTGCAGACTTTGTAAACAATGTGTAGCAAAATCATTAAACAGGCATTTGGTTTTATTACACGCAATGCTGGGAAGGGATTTTCCCCGTTAGTTAAACTAATAGTGTGCAGTGAGAGTACGGAGGAAGGAAAATCAAATCACACCACCTTGGACCAGCCCCAAACAATTGATCGATGTAAATTCAGTCTGAACTTCTTCGTAGCTGCAATGTCGCATTGCAGTCTCTCAGTCTATCTTGATTACACATCCTTTATTTGTATGAAAAATATATTTGATTAAACCCCACATCGCATACAACAACAACTTGCAATTATACAGCGCCTTTAACGTGGTGAGACGAGGCAAGGTTCTTCATGGGAGCGTTATCGTACAGGATTTGACACCCGAGCCACATGAGAATATATTCAGACCGGTGAATCGGTAAAAGAGACAGTTGGAATAATGGCCAGCTGCCATTGGAGATAAAGAGAAGAAAAACATAAGATCGGGGGCAGGGGGGAAAGGCAGCCAAAAATGGGCAGAGATTATCTGAAATTGTTGAACTCAATGTTGAGTCCAGAAGGCTGTAATAGGTAAGTTTTAAAGAGCGTCTTACAGGATGATAGAGGGAGACGGAGGAGTTTCAGGACTTTTTAATCCCCTCCCTATATTGTGAGCTAATATTGACTGCGGCCTGAGTTTGGCAGCAGTGGTGAACTTAAAAACAGAAAATGCTGGAAATCTCAGCGGGTCAGACAGCATCTGTGAATTCAAAACAGCAGCCACCAACATGAATTATACGGCCACATAAAGTTGTATTTAATGGGACTGGACGAGCTTGATTGGGAGAAAAGCATTGGCTAACTTGAATTTCCTCTTGTTACAGAGTATACAAAAATGAAAAGAGAGCTGGACTTTCTAAAGACAACCTCTTACTTCGGGGATGCACGATTAGAAATACAGAAGAGGTTGTGGGGATTGTAATCTATGCAGGTACTTTTGTGCGGTGTTTACTCATGGTGTCTTTTCAGGAGTATCCTTTTAAGAGCCAGGATGTTTCTCATTTCATGTCCTATCCTAGTTCGAGCACCTTATTTGCTGCTCCTGTACTTACAAACTACCGAGATTCTGGGAGATGTACAATCCATTGAAAAGCATTAATCAGCATAACTTGTTCTGGTTTCTTAGCCTGTGTAATACAATCAGGTTTAAGTTCTGCCAGTCAGGGTAGCAGAGTAGAGTGGTGACAAGGTGCATGGTGTACGCCTGTGTGCTCGTAAGTTCATGAGGTTGCTTTGTCCCCTGAACATTTCTGGCCAATTTGTGCAAATGAACAAAAAGTGCTTACTTTCCAGGAATAGTCGAATGCCAGTGTTTATACTGTGAATAAAAGCTTCACAGGAACAGGAAATTTAAAGGTTCTTTCACAGCTTGTCTTTATTTTCTTCCATTTTTATTGGCCTCTTCTGTAACACTGACTAATTTGATTCCATGGATGCTGGTGGCACACCAATATCTTGCCTAATTGACAATTCCTTTTGTTTGAGACTAGACACTTGCGTCTCACCATGGTATGAAGGGCAGATTTTCCAAGCTCAGAACTGTGCTCTTCTGTCACCTACAAGTGGCCAAAGGGGGTCACTGCATAGTGGTCGGGAGAGTGGGAAGGTCGGGGGGGAGTGGGTAGGTTGTGGGGGGGGGGCGGAGGGAAGTGGCGAAGTCAAGGGGTGGGGGGGGTGGAGTGGGGAGGTCGGGGGGGGAGTGGGGAGGTCGGGGGGGAGTGGGGAGGTCGGGGGGGGCTGTGGGGGAGGTCGGGGGGAGTGGGGAAGTCGGGGGGGGTTGGGGAGAGATCGGGGGGTGTGGGGAGGTCGGGGGGGTTGTGGGGGAGATCGGGGGTGTGGGGAGGTCGGGGGGGGCTGTGGGGAGGTTGGGGGAGAGATCGGGGGGGAGTGGGGTGAGGTCGGGGGTGTGGGGAGGTCGGGGGGGCTGTGGGGGAGGTCGGGGGGGTGGCTGTGCGGGAGTCAGGGGGGGTTGGGGAGGTCGGGGTTGAGGAGGTAGCGGATGGAGTCCATGCTTTCTGCCTTGTAGTAGTTGCAATCAAAGCATGAAAGTTGCCAACTGTGGCTGAAAAGCAGCCAGTGAGAGATGTGCGAGAGTGACCTGTGACCTCTGGTCCTACTGAGTGCGGACACACTGGGCGCTCAGTACAGTGCCACTTCACAACAGGGTGACTATACCTGAGAAAGTGAGTGCATGAGGAATCGGTCATCAGACAATACCACGAACGTGTAAAAATCTATTGCGATGAACAATTTGATCCCATCCTCCTCCATCTGGTTTTCTACAAAACCGGACTATGTTCCACTCTCATTTAAAAGGTGATGTACAGGACTGGCTGTTACTTGACCAAGTTCAGAGTTATTTAAGTTTATTTGACTGGATATGATATATGCACACACATACGCACAGACAAACACAGACTAGAAATAACCATTGACAATTGTCACTTCCCCTCAAAAAGCAGGATTGAAAATGGTGTTGAGTTGACTGCAAATTCTCTGCACAATGCTTTTGAATAAGAACATAAGAAATAGGAGCAGGAGTAGGCCATACGGCCCCTCGAGCCTGCTCCGCCATTTAATACGATCATGGCTGATCTGATCATGGACTCAGCTCCACTTCCCTGCCCGCTTCCCATAACCCCTTATCCCCTTATCAGTAAAGAAACTGTCTATCTCTGCTTAAATTAATTCAATGTCCTAGCTTCCACAGCTCTGAGGCAGAGAATTCCACATATTTACAACCCTCTGAGAGAAGAAATTCCTCCTCATCTCAGTTTTAAATGGGCGGCCCCTTATTCTAAGATTATGCCCCCTAGTTCTAGTCTCCCCTATCAGTGGAAACATCCTCTCTTGCATCCATCTTGTCTGGCCCCCTCATAATCTTATACCTTTCGATAAGATCACCTCTCATTCTTCTGAATTCCAATGAATAGAGGCCCAACCTACTCAACCTTTCCTCATAAGTCAACCCCCTCATCTCCGGAATCAATCTAGTGAACCTTCTCTGAACTGCTTCCAAAGCAAGTATATCCTTGTTAAATATGGAAACCAAAATTGTAAGCCGTATTCCAGGTGTACCAATACCCTGTATAGCTGTAGCAGGACTTCCCTGCTTTTATACTCCATCCCCTTTGCAATAAAGGCCAAGATACCAATGGCCTTCCTGATCACTTGCTGTACCTGCATACTATCCTTTTGTGTTTCATGCACAGCTACCCCCAGGTCCCGCTGTACTGCAGCACTTTGCAATTTTTCTCCATTTAAATAATAACTTGCTCTTTGATTTTTTTTCTGCCATAGTGCATAACCTCACACTTTCCAACATTATACTCCATCTGCCAAATTTTTGCCCACTCACTTAGCCTGTCTATGTCCTTTTGCAATTTTTTTGTGTCCTCCTCACACATTGCTTTTTTCTCCCATCTTTGTATCGTCAGTAACCTTGGCTACATTACACTCGGTCCCTTCTTCCAAGTCATTAATATAGATTTTAAATAGTTGGGGTCCCAGCACTGATCCCTGCGGTACCCCACTAGTTACTGATTGCCAATCAGAGAATGAACCATTTATCCCGACTCTCTGTTTTCTGTTAGTTAACCAATCCTCTAACCATGCTAATATATTTCCCCCAACCCCGTGAACTTTTATCTTGTGCAGTAACCTTTTATGTGGAACCTTGTCAAATGCCTTCTGGAAGTCCAAATACACCACATCCACTGGTTCCCCTTTATCCACCCTGTTCGTTACATCCTCAAAGAATTCCAGCAAATTTGTCAAACATGACTTCCCCTTCATAAATCCATGCTGACTCTGCCTGACTGAAGTATGTTTTTCAAATGTCCTGCTACTGCTTTTTTAATAATGGACTCCAACATTTTCCCCACCAGAGATGAAAAATGTAATCAAAAGTATCAATTTAAAATAGGGTGCTTCTTTAAAAAAAATAATAATATGGATCACTTCTGATGTTGTGCACCTTCTCTGGTTTGGAAAGCAGTAGTGGACTATGCTGACAAATCCTTTTTGTTTATATTATCTACATTAAGACAGCTCAGTAGTGTAATAAAACAAGTATTATCTCTCTCTTCTTTTTCTCCTTTCTTTTCCTTTATTTCATCTCTCTCTCTCTGCTTCCCTCTCTCTCTCTCTCCTCTGCTTCTCTCTCTTTCTCTCTCTCTCCCTTTCTCTCTCTCTCCCTTTCTCTCTCTCTCCCTTTCTCTCTCCCTTTCTCTCCCTTTCTCTCTCTCCCTTGCTGTCTCTCTCTTTCTCTCTCCTCTCTTTCCTCTCTCTCTCTCTCTTTTTCTCTCTCTCTCTCTTTCTCTCCCTCTCCCCCTCACCCCTTCTCTCTCTTTCCTTTCTGCTCTCTTTTTCTCTCCTTCTCTATCCTCTCTCCTTCTGTCTTTCTCTCTCTTTCTCCCCCTTTCTCTCTCTCTTTCCTCTGCTCTCTTTCTCCCCCCCTCTCTGTCTCTCTCTCTCTCTCCCTCTCCCTCCCCCCCCCCCATTGCATCACAATTATGTTTTTGAATAATTGCCATAATATGCTGGTAGTAAACAGCCGCACGATATTCACAAACATGCTGCTACTTTTTCTGTGCGTGACCTGTTTCCCATTTCCGAGATCTGTGTTTAAACTCAATGCTGCATCTTACTCCACCCTTGGTTTGGCTAAGTCTTCAGGGCTTCCCGTTTTCTCACAGTAGGCTTGCTGCTATTGTGCTTAAAATGTGTTTTCTTCAAACTTGTAGTATTGTCTATTCTGAAGTCAGACTTCTGAAACCAAAGGACCATTGTGTTTTTTAACATTGCTTTCTGAGTGAGCAATTACGTGCAGTCTAGTTCTGTTTTCCTTCTTTGTATGTCGTCATCATTAGGCCCAGAGATCCGGACATTGCAACAGGCGGTATACCGTTAGCAGGTGGGAATAAACACCAGGCAATGGGCCGAATTAATGTGTCACCAAAAGCATTGGTTTGAGTGTAATACCCGAACCCAGTAGAAGGTCATTGAACACTGTTCATCTATCAGTAGCACTGCAACTGAAGGAAGACCAGGCTGAAGCGAAGATTTACTTTGTTAAATCTAACAATAGCTTTAGGAAATGGAACAAGTTCCGAATATGGGGAGGGGGGCCGGGAATGGGAATCCATGAATGCTGTAAATTTAAAATCAAAACCTGAAGTGCTGGGCATCCAGATTGACAGCATCTAAAAGTGCTTCAGTTTGAGTGTGTGAATTTACAAGACTGGCCTGCTGTACATTTCCAGCATCCTCTGCTTGTATTTATGGCTGAATTATACGCCGTCAGTACTATACCAAGTGGTGCGTGAGTGGGTGCACTTTAACAGCAGCTAGAGGAGAACCACCTTTATGCCATCTGCTTGTACCACACTGAATGTGAGAGAGATAAGGATGCACAGTGCTTACTCAGAATGCTGCTGACAACGAGCCTCAAACTGCTGAGGATTCTTTCCCAATGATCACAAAGAGCTGACTGATCGGTCAACTCCTTCCACTCCTTACAGTGGGAATGGTGGCACCTTGGGTCACCAAAGGGCTCTCTTTATTTGCAGCTCTGCTTTTTTCGGCAGGTTTTTGCACCAACTGCAACTAAGCTGCTGATGGTGTAGATCGCTACCTGTGCCTGTTACAAGCGGCCCTGCGGAACTAGAATATACTCGTCTGTTTTATACTGTAATTTGAGTCAGCTCTCAAAAGCACGAGACTCTGGCAAAACTCTGGTATAAAATCAGCATTATTTTAATTATTTGAGGAGGTCATTAGCATGGTTGATAGATGAATCTATCGCAGCCTTCGGCCACCTGAGGAAAAGTGTGTTCAAAGATCAGGCCCTCAAATCTGCCACCAAGCTCATGGTCTACAGGGCTGTTGTGATACCCACCCTCCTGTATGGCTCAGACATGTGGACCATATAGACACCTCAAGTCGCTGGAGAAATACCACCAACGATGTCTCCCCAAGATCCTACAAATCCCCTGGGAGGACAGATGCACCAACATTAGTGTCCTCGACCAGGCCAACATCCCCAGCATTGAAGCGCTGACCACACTCGACCAGCTCTGCTGGGCAGGCCACATTGTTCGCATGCCTGACACAAGACTCCCAAAGCAAGCGCTCTACTCGGAACTCCTACACAGCAAGCGAGCCCAAGGTGGGCAGAGGAAATGTTTCAAGGACACCCTCAAAGCCTCCTTGATAAAATGCACTATCCCCACTGACACCTGGGAGACCCTGGCCAAAGACCACTCTTGCTGGAGAAAGAGCATCCGGGAGGGCGCTGAGCACCTCGAGTCTTGTCGCCGAGGGCATGCAGAAACCAGGCGCAGACAGCGGAAAGAGCGTGCGGCAAACCAGTCCCACCGACCCTTTCTCACCTGTGACAGAGACTGTAATTCCCGTATTGCACAGTTCACTCACGAGGGACTGCCTATAATGATGATGATAGATGAATTAAATAAATCTGGAATAAACAGCTGGTATCAATAATGGGGACCATGAAACTACTGGATCGTCGTAAAAACCCATCTGGTTCACTAATGTTCCTTGAGAGAATGAAATCTGCCGCCTTTAGCCGGTCTGGCCTATACGTGATTCCAGACCCACAGCAATGTGGTTGGCTCTTCACTGCTCTCTCAAATGGCTTGGGAAGCCACTCAGTTATTCAAGGACAATTAGTGATGGGCAATACATGCTGGCCTTGCCAGCGGCGCCCACATTCAGTGAACAAATTTTTTTTTTTAAGTGTGTATGGATGCTGAATATATTAAGGCATTTGATCAGGTTCCGCACAAGAGGTTATTAGCAAAAACGAAAACGCACTGAATCGAAGGTAACTTTGTGACGTGGGTTGGTAATTGGTTACGCAGTCGGAGACTGGGAGTAGCGATAAAGGGTCCGTTATCTGAGTGGTGGAATGTGATAAGTGATGTTCTTCAGGGATCTGTGCTGGGGCCTCAGCTTTCCCTTTATATATCAATGACTTGGATGAAGGAATCGAGAGTTGTATAGCCAAGTTTGCAGATGGCACTGTTAGGAGACACAGTAAATTGTGTATATGGGAGCAGGAAGTTATAAAGGGATGTAGGCAGCTAAAGCGAGTGGGCAAAACTATGGAAGGTGGAGTTTAATGTGGGGAAATACGAGGCCATCCACTTTGGATCTGAGGAAGATGAATCGGAATGTTTTCATAATGGCAAGAGACTCGGAGCTGTGGAGGAACAGAGGGATTTTGGTGTCTACATGCGCAAATTACTAAAAGCTAATGCACAGGCTTGGAGGTGGGAGTAATCACAAATGGATAATGTAATTCAAAAGTGAAGAAGTGAAGCTTTAGTTGAACCAAGTCTTGGTTAGGCCCCATCTGGAGTATTGCATCCAGTTATGGGCACCGCACCTCAGGAAAAGTGTATTGGCCTTGTGGGGTAGAGTGTAGATTCACCAGAATGATTCGAGGGCTTAAAGGGTTAAATTATGAGGACAGGTCACCATTGACCAGAAATTTAACTGGACCAGCCACACACACATTGTGGCTACCAGAGCAGGTCAGTGGCTGGGTATTCTGTGGCGAGTCTCTCATTTCCTGTCTCCCCAAAGCCTCACCAAGACACAAGTCAGGAGTGTGATGGAATACTCGCCACTTGCCTGGATGAGTGCAGCTCCAACAACACTCAAGAAGCTCAACACCATCCAGAACAAAGCAGCCCGCTTGATTGGAACCCCATCCACCACCACAAACATTCACTCCCTCCACCACTGGCGCACCGTGGCTGCAGTGTGCACCATCTACAAGATGCACTGCACATCTCGTCAAGGCTTCTTCGGCAGCACCTCCCAAACCCGCGACCTCTACCACCTAGAAGGACCAGGGCAGCAGGCGCATGAGAACACCATCACCTGCAAGTTCCCCTCCAAGTCACACACCATCCTGACTTAGAAATACACTGCCGTTCCTTCACCACTGGGTCAAAATCCTGGAACTTCCTCCCTAACAGCACTGTGGGAGTATCTTCACCACACGGACATCAGCGGTTCAAGAAGGCGGCTCACCACCACCTTCTCGAGGGCAATTAGGGATGGGCAATAAATGCTGGCCACGCCTGTGAATTAATTAAAAAGAAATGTTTTTTGAAGTTCCTTAAACTTGAATTGTAATCCTTGAATTTTAAAAGTTGAGAGGTGGTCTAATCGAGGTGTTTAAAATTAAAAAGGTATTTGATAGGGTAGATACAGAAAAACCTTTCCTCTGGTAGAGGAATCCAGAAAAAGAAGGCTGAACCTTAAAGTTAGAGCTAGGCCATTTAAGAATTGGATTCAAGAAGGGCTTCTTCATATATAGGGTGCGGTGGATGCTGGGTCAACTGAAACTTTCAAGACCGAGATTGATAGATTTTTGTTGGATAAGGGTATCAAGGAATGTGGAGCAAAGGCGGGTAAATGGAGCTGAGATACAGATCAGCCGTGATCTAATTTAATGGCGGAGCAAGCCCGCGAGGCTGAACAGCTTACTCCTGTTCCCACGTTCATATCTGGGCACGAAAACAGTAGTGCCTCGTAATGGGAGATATCTGTCACAACTGCCTCTGTAAAACACTGAAGGTTAAAACTACATCAATAATGAGGTAACTCGGAGGACATGGCCACCAGCATTGAAGTGACTAATAAGGGTGACAAGTCGACAAACTCTTAAGCACGAAATATAAAAACAGATACTAAGAGTTTCTACAGGTACATAAAAAGGAAAAGAGTGGATAAATTAAATGTTGGTCCCCTAGAGAATGAGACTGGGGAATTAATAATGGAGAACAGGGAAATGGCAGAGATGTTGAACAAATATTTTGTATCAGTCTTCACGGTAGAAGACACTAAAAACATTTCAATAGTGGATAATCAAGGGGCTATAGGGAGGGAGGAACTTAATACAGTCACTATCACTAATGAAGTAGTACTCAGTAAAATAATGGGACTAAAAGCGGACAAATCCCCTGAACCTGATGGCTTACATCCTAGGGTCTTAAAAGAGGTGGTTGCAGAGATAGTGGATGCATTGGTTGTAATCTACCAAAATTCCCCGGATTCTGTGACAGTCCCAGCAGATTGGAAAACTGCAAATGTAACGCCTAATCCTGCTTCTATTTCTTATGTTCTTGTGTTCTAAGAAAATATGCAGAATACTATTTACCAAAATGATTACCAAAGTTAACATCCAAACAGGATAGAAGAATGAAGCAAGACAGACAGTGGATATGTTAGTAGCATGTAATAGAGAAAGGCCAGAAGGACATACATAAGAAATAGGTGCAGGAGTAGACCATTTGGCCCTTCGAGCTGCTCCACCATTCAACAAGACCATGGCTGATCTTCTACCTCAACTCCACCTTCCCGCGCTATCCCCATATTCCTTAATTTACTTAGTTCCCAAAATTCTATTGATCTGTCTTGAATATACTCAATGACTGAGCATCCACAGCCCCCTGGGGTAGAGAATTCCAAAGATTCACAACCCTCTGAGTAAAGAAATTTCTCCTCATCTCAGTCCTAAATGGTCGACCCATTTATTTTGAGACTGTGTTCTCGATTCCTCAGCCAGGAGAAATATTTTCTCAGTATTAACCCCTTAAGAATTTATATGTTTGGATATGGACAAGCTTCAAGCAAAATAGTGCTTGAATATTCAAACTGTTTGACGAGACCTGATGGTCCCAACAGAACCCAGAACAGGCAGATTTTTGTTTTTAAATTGAGAAACCAATGTGAAAAATCAAGACCCAGAGCACCAAACAGCACTGAGTTTTAAGAATAGGAGAGGAATTGAGGTAAATGAAGAAGTGGACATCAGCTAACAAGAAGCTTGGGTTTTCTAAGCTTGTGTCAGGAAATGCTGACTGAGAGAAGTAAGGAGTTCCACAGTGTGGAGGTCCCATAAGGTGTACTGAGCCATGATTTCATTGTAAGAATGCAAGGAGAAGAAAAAAAAATGTAGGATGGCATGGAAGGCTGTGAGAGGAATATTAATATCAGCCTTTGTGCCAAAGAAAATTGGCACAGAGCAGGAAGCTTTCCATGAAATCAATGGTAGTACATATTTTGTAAGCCCTATAAGGAATCACATTTATTGTGAGTGA
This sequence comes from Pristiophorus japonicus, assembly GCF_044704955.1. NCBI lineage: Eukaryota > Metazoa > Chordata > Chondrichthyes > Pristiophoridae > Pristiophorus > Pristiophorus japonicus. The sequence goes on along the minus strand of NC_091986.1, from coordinate 193,891,655 downwards.
TTGGGATGGATAACGACTTACATTTATGGATGGAATTTGAATTCTGAGACCGAAGGTACTGAAAGGCTTCTTTTTCCACCTTGATAAATAATTAAACAGTTTTAATTGCATGTCATTGATGTATAGTGATTGCATCCTCAGTCTTTGCAGGTGTACATTTCTGGAACTGGCTTTCCAGTCTGGGTTAAACTGGAGTGCATCATCACGCCCGGCAACCAAATTTTAATTTGATTTTACGTTTTTAAGTTTAATCTGTTTTAATTGCCGGTGCTTTTAGTGTCCCCCTTCCCTTTTATAGGGGGCACTGGTGAAAATTGTGATTTTAGTGCCCCAAAAAAAAAAAAAAAAAATGAAAAACACAAAAAAAAAACAAAAAAAAACAAAAAAGGGCCTTGTAAATGTCTGGTGTGTCACCCAGGTCGGGTGGCACGGTTTAATGTTTTATGTTTTTGCAGGTGAACTCCAAAAAGAGTTTCCAGTCTGGGTTAATATACCGGCAGTCCATGCTTCCATTGCAGATGCATTTTCTAGAGTGTGATGCTTGTCCACGATTCTTGGGTCTCAATCCGTTTTCTCCAATCTTCGCAGGCCATGAGACTAAAGCCATGTTAAACAACAACGGACCACGCTACAAACGCAGCAAGCTGGAGAGACGAATGAATGTAGATGTCTTCTGGTGTGTTATCATACTTTTCGTGATGTGCCTTTTCTCAGCCATTGGTAAGTAATGCAGCAAGTTGTACTGGTTTAGACTAATCTAGTCAGACCTCTTAAGGGAATCTAGAATGGAGCTAGCGGATCCATAACCAAACAGTGCTGAAAAGTCACCAGATTAAAATAAAAGGCTCCAGTTAAATCACCCTGGTCTCTTATGAAATTAATTAGTATTACTGTTGTGTATCTGTAAAGCATGCACTCCCATGTTCCGCCACCAGGGAGCACATCCCCAGAAGTGCCAAGGGATCCCAGCATCCCTTGGGAGCACTGTTTATAAGCCGGCCCCTAAGGCCTGTTCCTCACTCTGGAGTGTCTTAATAAAGACTGAGGTCACTGTCACTTTAACCTCCCTGTGTGCAGTCTCATCTGTTTAGGAACACCACAACTGGCGACGAGTATACGAATCCAACGCAAAGATGCAGCAAACTGTGGGCATCCTGGAGAAGTTCTCAGAGGGTGAGGACTGGGAAGCTTATGTCAAATGGCTAGACCAGTACTTTGTATCCAATGAGCTGGACGGAGAAGGAAGCGCTGCAAAAAGGAGAGCGGTCCTCCTCACGGTCTGCGGGGCACCGACCGACAGCCTCGTGAAGAATCTTCTGGCTCCGGTGAAACCCACAGATAAGTCGTATGAGGAGCTGTGTACACTGGTTCGGGAACATCTTAACCTGAGGGAGAGCGTGCTGATGGCAAGGTATCGGTTCTGCACGTGCCAGCGATCTGAAGGTCAGGAAGTGGCGAGCTACGTCGCCGAGCTAAGGCGACTTGCAGGACAATGTGAGTTTGATGGCTACCTGGAGCAGATGCTCAGAGACTTTTTTGTACTGGGCAATGCCACGAGATCATCCTACGAAAACTTTTGACTGTAGAGACACCGACCCTCAGTAAGGCCATTGCGATAGCATAGGCGTTTATGTCCACCAGTGATAACACCAAACAAATCTCTCAGCACACAAGTGCGAGCAATGTTCATAAATTAACTGGAACTGTGTTTGCGAGCAGAAATGTACAGGGCAGAAACCACGAGTCTGCAACTGCCAGCAGGCCTCGGGTGACCCAGATGACTCAGAGTCCGCAACAAAGGATGAATGCAAGGCAATTCACAGCTTGTTGGCGTTGTGGAGGCTTCCATTCAGCCTATTCATGCCGCTTCAAAGGGTATGTTTGCTAGAGCTGTGGAACAATGGGGCACTTCCAACGAGCTTGCAGACGAGCTGCAAGCTTTGCAAAACCTGCTAACCACCACGTGGCAGAGGAAGATCGGTCCATGGTGGATCAAAGCAATTTTGAGCCTCAGAGAGAGGAGGCAGATGCTGAAGTACCGGGTGCACACATTTTCGATGAAATGTTCATCTATCATGCTAAATGTAAAATTGAATGGCTTACCCGTAGCCATGAAACTGGACACTGGCGCTAGCCAATCCATCATGAGTAAAACGATGTTCGAGAGACTGTGGTGCAACAAGGCACTCAGACGAGCCTGAGCCCCATCCACACGAAACTGAGAACGTACACCAAAGTCCTGGGCAGCGCCATGGTCAAGGTCACCTATGAGGGCACGGTGCACGAACTGCCACTCTGAATTGTCCCGGGCGATGACCCCACACTGCTTGGAAGGAGCTGGCTGGGCAAAATCCGCTGGAACTGGGATGACATCCGAGTGCTATTATATGTCGATGAGGCCTCATGTACCCAGGTTCTTAACAAATTTCCTTCCCTTTTTGAGCCAGGCATTGGAAACTTTTCCAGGGCGAATGTGCGGATCCACTTGGTCCCAGAGGCACGACCCATTCACCACAAGGCGCAAGCGGTACCTCACATGATGAGGGAGAGAGTGGAAATTGAGCTGGACAGGCTGCAATGCGAGGGCATCATCTCCCCAGTGGATTTCAGTGAGTGGGCCAGCCCGATTGTTCCAGTACTCAAAAGTGATGGCAAGGTCAGGATTTGCGGCGATTATAAAGTAACTATTAATCGATTCTCGCTACAGGACCAATACCCGCTACCTAAGGCAGACGACCTATTTGCGACGCTGGCAGGAGGCAAGACATTCACCAAGCTCGACCTGACTTCGGCCGACATGACGCAGGAGCTGGAAGAGTCTTTGAAGGGCCTCACCTGCATCAACACGCACAAGGGACTGTTCATCTACAACAGATGCCCGTTTGCAATTCGGTCGGTTGCAGCGATCTTTGAGAGAGCCTACTCAAGTCGGTACCACGCACGGTGGTTTTTCAGGACGAGATATTGGTCATGGGTCGGGACACCGTCGAGCACCTACAAAACCTGGAGGAGGTCCTCCAGCGACTGGATCGCATAGGGCTGCGGCTGAAGAGGTCGAAATGCGTCTTCATGGCAACAGAAGTGGAGTTTTTGGAAGAAAGATGGTGGCGGATGACATTCGGCCCACAGACGCCAAGACAGAGGCTATCAGGAACGTGCCCAGGCCACAGATCGTCATGGAGCTGCGGTCGTTCCTGGGACTCCGCAACTATTTTGGTAACGTCCTACCGAGGTTAAGCACCCTCTTAGAGCCCCTCCATGTGTTATTGCGTAAAGGTGAGAACTGGGTATTGTGAAAACACCAAGTAATTGCTTTTGAGAAAGCCAGAAACATTTTATGCTCCAATAGCTGCTTGTATTGTCTAACCCGTGTAAAAGACTTGTACTAGCATGTGATGCGGAGTCGGGTGTGTATTACAATAAGCTAACATTGCGGGGAAGTTGCAAACTGTTGCCTACGCCTCCAGGAGCTTATCTAAGGCCGAGTGGACCTACAGCATGATTGAGAAAGTGAGAAAGAGGCATTAGCGTGTGTGTTCAGGGTAAATAAAATGCATCAGTACCTGTTTGGCCTCAAATTTGAGCTGGAATCCGATCACAAGCCCCTCATATCCCTGTTCGCTGAAAACAAGGGGATAAATACTAATGCCTCAGCCCGCATACAAAGGTGGGCACTCGCGCTATCAGCGTGTAACTATACCATCCGCCACAGGCCAGGCACCAAGAACTGTGCGAATGCTCTCAGTCGGCTACCATTGCCCACCACGAGCGTGGAAATGGCGCAGCCTGCAAACTTGTTGATGGTCATGGAAGCGTTTGAAAATGATAAATCACCTGTAATGGCTCTCCAGATTTGGACTTGGACCAGCCAAGATCCTCTGCTGTCCCTAGTAAAAAACTGTGTACTGCATGGGAGCTGGGCCAGCATCTCTGTTGAAATGCAAGAACTAATCAAGCTGTTCCAGCAGCGTAAGGACGAGCTGTCCATTCAGGCAGACTGCCTGTTGTGGGGTAACCGCGTAGTGCTACCCAAAAAGGGCAGGAAGACGTTCATCTCGGATCTCCACAGCACACACCCGGGTATAGTAATGATGAAAGCGATAGCCAGATCCCATGTGTGATGGCCCGGTATCGACTCTGACTCAGAGTCCTGTGTACGGCAATGCCGTGTGTGTGCTCCGTTGAGCAACACGCCCAGAGAGGCACTACTAAGTTTGTGGTCCTGACCCTCCAGACCATGGTCGATGATCCATGTTGACTATGCAGGCCCGTTTCTCGGTAAAACGTTCCTGGTGGTGGTGGATGCTTTTTCAAAATATATTGAATGTGAAATAATGTCGGGAAGCACCGCCACCGCCACCATTGAAAGCCTGAGGACCATGTTTGCCACCCACGGCCTGCCTGACATACTGGTCAGTGACAACGGGCCATGTTTCACCAGTGCCAAATTTAAAGAATTCATGACCCGCAATGGGATCAAAGATGTCACCTCGGCCCCGTTTAAACCAGCCTCCAATGGGCAGGCAGAGCGGGCAGTACAAACCATCATACAGAGCCTTAAACGAGTCACAGAAGGCTCACTCCAAACCCGCCTGTCCCGAGTACTGCTCAGCCTGCGCACGAGACCCCACTCACTCACAGGGGTGTCCCCGGCTGAGCTACTCATGAAAAGGACGCTTAAAACCAGACTCTCGCTGGTTCACCCCAACCTGCATGATCAGGTAGAGGGCAGGCGGCAGCAACAAAATGTAAACGATGGTCGCGCCACTGTGTCACGGAAAATTGATCTGAATGACCCTGTGTATGTGCTAAACTATGGACATGGTCCCAAGTGGATCGCGGGCACGGTGATAGATAAAGAAAGGAGTAGGGTGTTTGTAGTCAAATTACACAATGGACAAATTTGCAGAAAGCACCTGGACCAAACGAGGCTGTGGTTCACAGACTGCCCTGAACAACCCACAGCAGACACCACCTTTTTCGAGCCCTCAACACACACCCAAAGGATCAATGACACCACCTCGGACCAGGAAATCGAACCCATCACGCCCAACAGCACAGCAAGACCAGGGTCACCCAGCAGCCCTGCAGGACTAGCAACACACCAGCCCAGCGAGGGCACAGCCAACACACCAGAACAGACATTTGTACCGAGGTAGTCCACCAGGGAAAGAAAGGCTTCCGACCGCCTCACCTTGTAAATAGTTTTCACTTTGACTTTGGGGGTGACTGATGTTGTGTATCTGTAAAGCATGCACTCCCATGTTCCGTCACCAGGGAGTGCATTCCCTGAAGTCCCAAGGGATCCCTTGGGAGCACTGTATATAAGCCAGCACCTGTGGCCTGTTCCTCACTCTGGAGTGTCTTAATAAAGACTGAGGTCACTGTTACTTTAACCTCCCTGTGTGCAGCCTCATCTGTGTTAGGAACACAACAGTTACTGTTTGAAGTTGGTCAGAGGACCAAACATGCGGTCTTTGCTTAAAGCTGCTGTTGAAGGCTTCATATATATTCCTGATGTGAGAAGAAAAAGGACCACATCCATTCATAGCATCATTGTGCACAACTTTTAGTAATCGTCTTTTGCTGCAGAAGCCTATAGTGCACGTAGCACTGCCCTGGCTCCTACTCCTCCTGCCTAATCTACCTTACTCAATGATAGCCCATTGCAAGCTCACCTTTATATTGCCCCAGTCAATCTCTGGCCTCTGCACTTCTCCAATCTTTCTACATTGCAATATCGCTCCGGTTCTAGCTTGCCCCAGTTTCTTCATCATCTGTTGTTCTTTTTGGATGTGTCTCATTTCCCCACCCCCCTGCCCCCCCCCCCCCCCCGTGTTTCTCTTCTCCCTCAGTCCATATCTGACTTTGGCTTTGTTCATCCAATTACTAAGAGTAACTCGTGCAGCACTTTTTAAAAATTCATTCACGGGATGTGAGCGTTGCTGGCAAGGCCAGCATTGAGTGCCCATCCCAAATTGCCCTTGTACAGCTCAGCAGCTTGCTAGGCCATTTCAGAAGGCAGTTAAAAGTCAACCACATTATTGTGGATCTCGAGTCACATACAGGCCAGACTGGGTAAGGGCAGCAGATTTCCTTCCCTACAGGACATTATTGAACGAGATGGGTTTTCATGACAATAGGTGATTTCATGACCACCTTTGCTGATACGAGCTTTATTCACATTCATTTATTCATTACCGACATCCAGTTCTGGATGAGCAGAAATTTCCTCCAATTGAATATTGCAAAGACTGAAGCCATTGTTATCGGTCCCTGCCTCAAACTCCATTCCCTAGCCACTGACTCCATCGCTCTCCCCAACTCCTGTCTGAGGCTAAACCAGACTGTTCGCAACCCTGGTGTTATATTTGACCATGAAATGAGCTTTCGACCACACATCCTCAGCAGACCGCCTATTTCCTCCTCCGTAACATCCCCCGTCTCTGCCCTTGCCTCAGCTCTTCCGCTGCTGAAGCCCTCACCCATCCCTTTGTTACCTCTAGACTTGACTATTCCAACGCACTCCTGGCTGACCTCCCACATTCTACTCTACGTAAACTAGAGATGATCCAACACTTGGCTGCCCGTGTTCTAACTCGCATCAAGTCCATCACCCCTGTGTTCGCTGACCTACATTGGCTTCCGGTTAAGCAACGCATCGATTTCAAAATTCTCATTCTTATTTTCAAATCCCTCAATGGCCTCGCCCCTCCCTATCTCTGTAATCTCCTCCAGCCCCACAACCCCCCCTGCCCCCCCCCACCTCGAGATGTCTGTGCTCCTCTAATTCTGCCCTCCTGCATTCCTGATTGTAATCTCTCAACCATCGGTGGGCGTGCCTTTTGTTGCCTCAGCCCCAAGCTCTGGAACTCCCTCCCTAAACCTCTCCGCCTCTCTACCTCTCTTTCCTTCTTCAAGACGCTCCTTAAAAGATACCCCACTTGCGCAAATTTCTACTCATGTGGCTTGGTGTCATTTTTATCACATAATACTCCTGTGAAATGCCTTGGGATGTTCCACTACATTAAAGGCGCTATATAAATACAAGTTTTAATTAATTAACTGAATTTAATGCTGTGGTGGGATTTGAACACGTATACTAATAATTGGGTGAACTTTGTTCTGATTGTTACCGTCACTTCAGAGAATGTTAAGGGTGTGAATCCCAGGATTTCAGTCATCAAAATGGCTGGGATACTGGAATTGCAAACCCTACCACGTGTACTGCTGGTCAGTTTTCACCCAGTGCTTCCAGTTACGAGGAGAAACAAAGGGAAGTGTAGATCCTGATGTCCTGTGAATAAGTGAAATCAATAATCCAGAATGTAAGGATCAGAATAGACCTACAGTCGTAGCACTCTCTGTCTCACAAGGAGGGTTAGGACAGGACAGGAAGAAGCCATATGTAGTCGTGGCAACCAAACAAATGGGGAGCAGATTAGATAAGAGTTTGAAAGTGGCATAGTCAGGTGAGGGAAGAGTTTGTCAGAGTCAAAGAAAGACTTGTATTTATAGAGTGCCTTTTATGACCTCAGGACGAAGCAATGTCTCAATTACAAAATTCTCATCCTTATTTTCAAATCCCTCTATGGCCTCGCCCCTCCCTATCTCTAATCTCCTCCTGTCCCACAACCCCCCGAGATGTCTGCGCTCCTCTAATTCTGCCCTCTTGAGCATCCCTGATTATGATCATTCAACCATTGGTGGCCGTGCCTTCTGTTGCCTTGGACCCAAGCTCTGGAACTCCCTGCCTAAACCTCTCTCCCTCTCTTTCCTCTTTCAAGGCACTCCTTAAAACCTACCTCTTTGACCAAGCTTTTGGTCACCTGTGCTAACTTCTACTAATGTGGCTCGGTGTCAAATTTTTTATCTTATGATACTCCTGTGAAGCACCTTGTTTTGTTTCACTACTTTAAAGGTGCTATATAAATACAAGTTGTTGTTGTTGTCCCAAAGCACTTTACAGCCAATGAAGTACTTTTGAAGTGTCGTCACTGTTGAGAAAAGGATGGAGCAGAATGGGCAAATTGAGCTCTGAGGAAAGGGAAGTTACTGATTGAAGGTTAACATAAGAACATAAGAAATAGGAGCAGGAGTAGGCTACCTGGCCCCTCGAGCCTTCTCCGCCATTTAATAAAATCATGGCTGTTTAGCTCAAAGAAATTCTTTGATTGAAAAGTTTTGATATCTAACACTTGGGCTTTAAAAAAAAATTGATCCCTGTCAAAATCAAGGTTGGAAGTTTGGTGTGCTGGAGTAAATCTTTAAAAAGGAAATGGCTGTCAACAAATTTGCCTTTAAATTATGTTTCAAGGGTCATGTGAATTTATACAACTTTAAAACTACGTAAAAGAAACATGTTTGTGACTCTGATTGATAGAATATGCACTGGTGTAAAGTCTTCATATTGAGTCTTCATATTGATGCCTTGAGTAGAGAAGATCTGAAAACCAGGCATTGTATTCATTTTATGTGAGCACTACATGTGCTTACATCATAAGGTCAGAGGTGGGCTGGTCTCTGATGATTGCAGTGTTCAGCTCCATTTGCAATTCCTCAGATCGTGAAACAGTCAATGCTGAAATGCAGCAAGATCTGGACTAAATCCAAGTTTGGGCTGATGATTTGTGCTACACAAGTGCCAAGCAATAACCATCTCCTACTCGAAAGAAAGACTTGCATTTATATAGCGCCTTTCACGAACACCGGACGTCACAAAGCACATTACAGCCAATGAAGTACTTTTTTAAAAAGTATCATCACTGTTGTAATGTACGAAGAGAGAGAGCTTAATCACCTCCCCTTGACATCAATGGCATTACCATCGCTGAATCCCCAATCCTGGGTGTCACTATTGACCAGAAACTCAACTGGACCAGTCACATAAATGCCGTGGCTATTAGAGCAGGGCAGAGGCTGGGTATTCTGTGGCAAGTGACTCAACTCCTGACTCCCCAAAGCCTTTCCACCATCAACAAGGTACAAGCCAGGAGTGTGATGGAATACTCTCCGCTTTCCTGGATGGGTATAGCTCCAACAACGCTCAATCAGCTCGACACCATCCAGGACAAAACACCCCACTTGATCGGCATCCCATCCACCACTTTCAACATTCACTCCCTCCACCACTGGCACACCGTGGCTGCAGTGTGCACCATCTACAAGATTATGAAACAGTCAATGCCCACATGCACTGAATTAACTCGCCAAAGCTTCTTCAGCAGCACCGCCCAAACCTGTGACCTCTACCACCGAGAAGGACATAAACAGCAGGTGCGTGGGAGCACCATCACCTCCAAGTTCCTCCTCAAGTCACACATCATCCTGACTTGGACATGTACCGTCATTTCTTCATCGCTACTGGGTCAAAATCCTGGAACTCCCTAACTAATACCATGGTTGGTGCATGTTCACAACAGTTGCAGCGATTCAAGAAGGAGGTCCACCAACATTTCCTGAGGACAACTGGGGCAATAAATGCTGGCTTTGCCAGTGACCCCCATGATCCCAAGAGTGAATATTTTCCTGAAAAGCTGCTGTGAAACGAGTCTTAGTGACTTACAGATACAAGCAGCACTGGTGCTCCTAAATAACTGAGTAGAAAATGTACTGTTACCTTGGTTTTGTTCGATGTATTTCTTAACGTTGTTTTTGTTTACAATATGCAGGTCACGGTTTCTGGGTAGCTCAGTACGGTGATCAACGACCGGTATTTGACGTTCTCAGCAGCGATGGAACCTCCTTATCTCCTGCTTTATCTGGATTGTATTTGTTCTTTACGATGATCATTGTCCTACAGGTAACACAACTGAAACATTTCAATTGCACAGTATTTTTTGTTATAAAATAGGATATTATTCTTCCTGATCATCCACCAGAATTTTAGTGAAGTGAAGTCTTGCATGAGACTTTGCCTTATTACAGAACCCAGTAACACCAGCCTGCTCCTGTCTGCTGAAATAAAACTCCCAGCCCACAAACAAAGTGTGATTTACCCAATTTCCTTCGCTCTACCATTGGCGGCAGTACCTTCAGCAGTCTCGGCCCTGAGCTGTGGAATTCCCTCCATAAACCTCTCCGTCTCTCTACCCTCCTTTTAAGACTCTCCTTAAAACCTACTTTTTTGACCGAGCTTTTAGTCACCTGTCCTAATATCTCCTTATGTGGCTCGGTGTCAGAATTTGCCTGTGAAGCGCCTTGAGACGTTTTACTACATTAAAGGTGCTATATAAATAAAATAGTTGCAATTTATATTATTTGTATATATTGTATTTGTATTTGAGCTTTCGACCACATATACGCAGCCTAACTAAGATCAGTGTTGGGGACTCAACTACTTACAAATTATATTAATGACTTGGCTGAAGGGACTGAGTGTAACGTAGCCAAATTTGCTGATGATACAAAGATAGGTGGGAAAGTAAGTTGTGAGGAGGCTGTAAAGAATCTAGAAAGGGATATAGATAGGCTCAGTGAGTGGGCAAAAATTTGGCAGATGGAGTATAATGTGGGAAAATGTGAGGTTATACACTTTGATAGGAAAAATAAAAATGCAAATTACTATTTAAATGGGGAGAGATTACAAAATGCTGCAGTACAGAGAGATTGAGCAGGTTGGGCCTATACTCATTGGAGTTTAGAAGAATGAGAGGTGACCTTTTTGAAAAACGTATAAGATTCTGAGGGGGCTTGACAGGGTAGATGCAGAGAGGATGTTTCCACTCATGGAATCTGGACCTAAGGGGCATAGTTTCAGAATAAGGAGTCGCCCATTTAAGACAGAAATGAGGAGTAATTTCTTCTCTCAGAGGGTCGTGAATCTTTGGAATTCTCTATCCCAGAGAGCTGTGGAAGCTGGGTCATTGAATGTATTTTAAGTGAAGATGGACAGATTTTTGAAAGATAAGGCAGCCAAGGGTTATGGGCAGCAGGCGGGGAAGTGGAGTTGAAGCCAGGATCAGATCAGCCATGATCTTATTGAATGGCGGAGCAGGCTCAAGGGGCCAAATGGCCTACACCTGCTCCTATTTCTTATGTAACCAGTGAACTGCTTTCCTGACTGTTAAGACTGAAATCCAGAGACAAGATATTCCAGTGGATGATAAATTTCCTGCTGGTAAAAATACTGTTGCAGTCCAGTAATTTTAATTTACCCATAGCTGACAAACCTAATTACAGAATTTTCCCCACCAATTTTCTCTCCTCTAATAAGTGCCGACTTGTGCTGAGTATGGTTCCACAGGTGACTGTTAACCTCCAGTACCTTCTGAAGTGGGCATTCTTCAAGTGGGAGGCCAGATAGTGAGTGCCAGCAGGCTATTTGACTTTGAAAGGTATTACAGTCAAGCTTACTCCAGTCCTCACACGCACACTCACGCTTTAGTGATTTTCTATCCCTCCCTAGCCCATGGACCTGTGAAAGCAGTTATAAATAATCTGCTGTTTTATTACAGTGCTCATTTGGGATCAGCTGGAAGAATTCATCTCGAGATCAAAGTAAGCAGTCAGTCAGGAAGTGGTTAGCAAGTTTGAAGTCGAGAGTTACAGAGCTTTCTTTCAGCTAGTCTTTGAATCTGTGATGAGATATATCTGTTACAAGTCGATCTGTTCACTGAACTTTGATGATTTCTCCACCTTTCATTCAGCTTCAGTCAGTAACACTGCTGAGATGGAAAAATATTTTCATGGAAGTTAGGGTTTCCGCTACAACAATTGCAGTATTGCTTCGTACTGATAATTCTGACGTTTTCACTGTTCTGTCGTAATTTTTTTTTTAATGCAGGTGTTGATTCCGATTTCACTCTATGTTTCCATTGAGATTACTAAAATTTGCCAAGTATTTTTCATCCATCAAGACACAGACCTGTACGATGAGGAGACAGACTCCCGCTTGCAATGCCGAGCACTAAACATCACCGAAGATCTGGGTCAGATACAGTATATTTTCTCTGACAAAACTGGCACGCTGACCGAAAATAAAATGGTGTTCAGGAGATGTACAGTGGCAGGGGTTGAGTACTCTCATGACGCGAATGGTAAGTCAGGTTCGTGGGTGCCAATGATAGTAATCCCTGCCTTAGCTCAGTGAGACCTATTGGAGAACCTCTCTGGCTTCACTTGTAACATGGTGCGACGCATTGACGTACAGATCCCTGGTTTGCTTAGAATTACATAAGAACATAAGAAATAGGAGCAGGAGTATTTGGCCCCTCGAGCTTGCTCCACCATTTAATAAGATCATGGCTGATCTGATCATGACTCAGCTCCACTTCCCTGCCCGCTCCCCGTAACCCTTTATTTCCCACATCATTCAGAAATCTCCACCTTAAGTATATTCATTGACCCAGCCGCTACAGCTCTCTGGGACAGAGAATTCCATAGATTTACAACCCTCTGAGAGAAGAAATTTCTCCTCATCTCAGTTTTAAATGGGCGGCCCCTATTCTAAGACAATGTCCCCTAGTTTTAGTTTCCCCTATGAGTGGAAATATCCTCTCTGCATCCACCTTGTCGAGCCCCCTCATTATCTTATATGTTTCGTAGGGTCCAAGTTTCGGGCCGTGCCTAGAACGGCGCAGCCCCGACCTGGACGCCCGTTTTTCGCGCCACAAAGTGCGCCTAAAAAAAATCTTACAGATTCTCCGGCTCCCTGCTGGTCCTCTGGAGCCGGGCGCGGCGCAGCACGAGCTGTGGGGGGCGGGGCCAGGTCCCTGCACTGAAAACAGTGCCGGGACCTCTGCACATGCGCGCTACAGTGGGCGCGCATGTGCAGTAGCTCCAGGCGCCCAAAACTGTGTGGGAGGGGCCCGAAGCACACAGCCCCTAGCCCTGGCTGAATGGCCTCACTGGGGCTGCGTGCATAAGGCTGCCCGTCACGCCCAGCTCCTGCTTCCTCCCGATCCGACTCCCGCTTCCCCCGCCCTCCCCCCCCCCCCCCCCCCCCCTCCCCGGACCCGACCCGACCCACGCTTCCTCCCGACCCCCCACCCGACCTGACATCCCTCTCCCTCCCTCCCTCCCACCACCACCACCCCCCCCCCCCCCCCCCCCGGCCCGAACTAAACCGACCTCCCTCCGCCCCCCCCCCCCGACCCAACCCACGCTCCTGACCCCGGACCCGACCCAACGCCACCTACCTGTAAATCTGGTGCTGGGGACGGGCCCTGCCCGAAGTCTCGGGCCCAGCCCATTCAGCCTCTTCCCCCCCCCCCCCGTTCTCCTTCCCCCCCCCTCCTTCTCCTTTCCCCCCCCTTCTTTCCCCCCCTCCTTCCCCTTCTCCCCCCTTTCTCTTTCCCCTTCCCTTCTCCTCCCCCCCTTCCCCTTCTCCTCCCCCCTTCCCCTTCTCCTCCCCCCCTTCCCCTTCTCCTCCCCCCTTCCCCTTCTCCTCCTCAACCCTTCCCCTTCTCCTCCTCCTCCTCCTCCCCCTTCCCCTTCTCCTCCTCCTCCCCCTTCCCCTTCTCCTCCTCCTCCCCCCTTCCCCTTCTCCTCCTCCTCCCCTCTTCCCCTTCTCCTCCTCCCCCCTTCCCCTTCTCCTCCTCCCCCCTTCCCCTTCTCCTCCTCCCCCCCTTCCCCTTCTCCTCCTCCCCCCCTTCCCCTTCTCCTCCTCCCCCCTTCCCCTTCTCCTCCTCCCCCCTTCCCCTTCTCCTCCTCCCCCCCTTCCCCTTCTCCTCCTCCCCCCCCTTCCCCTTCTCCTCCTCCTCCCCCCTTCCCCTTCTCCTCCTCCCCCCTTCCCCTTCTCCTCCTCCCCCTTCCCCTTCTCCTCCTCCCCCCTTCCCCTTCTCCTCCCCCCTCTCCTCCTCCTCCCCCCTCTCCTCCTCCCCTTCACCTGCTCCCCGATTCCCCTTCTCCACCCCCCCTTCTCTCCCCCCCTTCTCCCCTTTCCCTCCCCCTTCTCCCTCATCCCTCCCCCTTCCCTCCCTCCCCCTCTGCCTCCCTCCCTCCCCTCCCCCTGCTCCCCCTCCCCTCGCTGTCAGAAACACAGACACTGACAGACAGAGAGCGAGAGACACACACAGACAGACAAAGAGATAGAGACACTGACAGAGACACACTGAGGGGGGCATCCCAGCACGCTGTTGGAGGGCTCCCGGTGCTGCAGTCGGCAAGTAGAAAATGTTTTATTTATTGATTTAAAAAAAATATATATTTCTTATTAATTTTTTTTGATTTATTTATTGGTTGATTTATTGATGTTTTTATCATTTATTATTGATGATGGCTCTTTATTTGTAAAATTGAAGTGTTTAATGTTTGTAAACTTCCCTTTAAACCCTCCCCAACCCCCCTCCCCCATTCCCTACGCCTGATTTGTAACCTACACCTGATTTTCTAAAGTGTAGACCAGGTTTTTTTGAGCGTACAAAAATCTTCACTTACTCCATTCTAAGTTAGTTTGGAGTAAGTTTTCACTGACGAAACTTTGAAAACAGGCGTAAGTGGCCGGACACGCCCCCTTTTGAAAAAATAATTCTGTTCCAAAGTGAAGCTGTTCTAACTGACTAGAACTGGAGCAAACTAAATGCCGAGAATTTGAATTTCTAAGATACTCCGTTCTACACCAGTTGCTCCAAAAAATCAGGAGCAACTGAGGCCGAAACTTGGGCCCGTAAGATCACCTCTCATTCTTCTGAACTCCAATGTGTACAGGCCCAACCTACTCAACCTATTTTCATAAGTCAACCCCCTCATCTCCGGAATCAACCTAGTGAACCTTCTCTGAACAACCTCCAATGCAAGTATATCCCTCCTTAAATACGGAGACCAAAACTGTACGCAGTACTCCAGGTGTGGCCTCACCAGTACCCTGTACAGTTGTAACAGGAATTCTCTGCTTTTATACTCTATCCACCTTGCAATAAAGGACAACATTCCATTTGCCTTCCTGATTACTTGCTGTACCTGCATACTAACTTTGTGTTTCATGCACAAGGACCCCCAGGTCCCTCTGTACTGCAGCACTTTGCAATTTTTCTCCATTTAAATTACAATTTGCTTTTCTATTATTTCTGCCAAAGTGGATAACCTCTCATTTTCCCACATTATACTCTATGTTAGCTGATTCCAACAGGGGTCCGTGATGCGGGGGGGGTTACCTGTTGATGAGTGAGAGGGAGGGGAAAAAATACAAGCCACAGTTCCCATTGTTATTCTCTGCTGATGCACCCCTGTGTGGCTGTCCATGCAGGAGAGAGCCAAGCTTGTCTGCTCACAATCAATGCCTAAGTTCCTGCATGAATTTTGAAGCAAAAACAGAAAATGCTGGAAATCTCAGTAGGTCAGGCAGCATCTGTGGTAGATGGAAGTGTTTGTGTCTGTTAACATTACTTAACAACCAATCAGCACAAACCAATCAGAGAGTACAAACCCATTGACCTATCAAGTTGCAGATCCATCATCATCATAGGCAGTCCTTCCAAGTCGAGGATGATTTGCTTCCACTCTAAAAGTAAATACTCAGGTGACTTGAGGAGTCCAATGCGGGACCTACAGTCTCTGTCACAGTTCGGGCAGAGAGTGGCTGAAGAAAAGGGTGGGTGGGGAACCTGGGTTGACACACGCTCCTTCCGCTGCCCACTCTTGGTTTCTGCTTGTTCTCGTCGAAGGGACTCGAGGTGCTCAGCGCCCTCCTGGATGCTCTTCCTCCACTTTGGGCGGTCGTGGGCCAGGGACTCCCAGGTGTCGGTGGGGATGTTTCACTTTATCAAGGAGGCTTTGAGGGTGTCCTTGAAACGTTTCCTCTGCCCACCTGGGGCTCGCTTGTCGTGTTGAAGCTCCGCGTAGAGCGCTTGCTTAGGGAGTCTTGTGCAGGGCATGCGGGTGATGATGAGCACAAACCGATTAGAGAGTACAAACGCATTGACCTATCAAATTGCAGATCCAGGAACCAATCAGATCCTCGAACCATTACAAAAGCAAAATATTGCGGATGCTGGAATCTGAATGAAAACAGAAAAAGCTGGAAATACCCAATAGGTCAGGCAGCATCTGTGGAGAGAGAAACAGAGTTAACGTTTCAGGTCTGTGGCCCTTTGTCAGGACTGGAAAAGTTTGAGATGTAACGGGTTCTTGAGGAAGTGCAGGGGCAGTGAAAGGGAGAGGGGCAGCAAGAACAAAAGGGAAGGTCTGTGATAGGGTGGAAGGCAGGAGAGATTGAAGCAACAAAAGGGATGATGGGCAAAAATGAGATGGTAATGGCAGAAGTTAGGAAACAAAAGATGAGTTGAGAGGGGGTGTGAATGGCGGAATCCTCACCAGCTGCCGTGAGAAAGAGAACAAAAAGAAAGGCGGGGGAAGGGGGCGGGAGCAGCGTTCCACAGCTGCTGCCTGACCTGCTGGGATTTCCAGCACTTGCTGTTTTTATTTCAGATTCCAGCATGCTCTTGTGTATGAATGTTGAAGTATTGGAGTGCTGTCAATGCAAAACAACAGTAGCCCATTCTGAGTCATGTCTTCAGGAGAGGAGAGTATCGGTGCTGAACTCACATGGAAAATAATTCATTCCATTGTGTTATTCGATTTGTCTTCCTTCAGATTTGTTTTTATTGAATTCCTTTTTCCATAAACCTGTATGTGGCTTATTAGATTACCACAGCCACCACTTTTCATCCTCCTCACCCCCTGGGTTAAAATGATCAGCCATAATCTGTAATAGACCGTCATGTTGCAAAGCCCATAGTGGTTGTTGTGTATCTGTAAAGCATGCACTCCCATGTTCCGCCACCAGGGAGGTCATCCCCTGAAGTCCCAAGGGATCCCAGCATCCCTTGGGAGCACTGTATATAAGCCGGCCTCTAAAGCCTGTTCCTCACTCTGGAGTGTCTTATTAAAGATTGAAGTCACTGTTACTTTAACCTCCCTGTGTGCAACCTCATCTGTGTTAGGAACACAATAACTGGTGACGAGAATACGAATCTAACGCAAAGATGCAGCAAACTGTGGGCACCCTGGAAAAGTTCTTGGAGGATGAGGACTGGGAAGCCTTATGTCGAACGGCTAGACCAGTAATTTGTAGCCAACGAGCTGGACGGAGAAGGAAGCGCTGCAAAAAGGAGAGCGGTCCTCCTCACAGTCTGCGGGGCACCGACCTACAGCCTCATGAAGAATTTTCTGGCTCCGGTGAAACCCACAGATAAATCGTATGAGGAACTGTGTACATTGGTTCGGGAGCATCTTAACCCGAGGGAGAGCGTGCTGATGACGAGGTATCGGTTCTACACGTGCCAGCGATCTGAAGGTCAGGAAAACATAGAAACATAGAAACATAGAAAATAGGTGCAGGAGTAGGCCATTCGGCCCTTCGAGGCTGCACCGCCATTCAATGAGTTCATGGCTGAACATGCAACTTCAGTATCCCATTCCTGCTTTCCCGCCAAACCCCTTGATTCCCCCTAGTAGTAAGGACTACATCTAACTCCTTTTTGAATATATTTAGTGAATTGGCCTCGACAACTTTCTGTGGTAGAGAATTCCACAGGTTCACCACTCTCTGGGTGAAGAAGTTTCTCCTCATCTCAGTCCTAAATGGCTTTCCCCTTACCCTTAGCCTGTGACCCCTGGTTCTGGCCTTCCCCAACACCAAACAAATCTCTTAGCACATAAGTGCTAGCAATGTTCATAAATTAACTGGAACTGTGTTTGCGAGCAGAAATGTACAGGGCAGAACCCATGAGTCTGCAACTGCCAGCAGGCCTCAGGTGACCCAGATGACTCAGAGTCCCCAATAAAGGATGAATGCAAGGCAATTCACACCTTGTTGGCGTTGTGGAGGCTTCCATTCAGCCTATTCATGCAGCTTCAAAGGGTATGTTTGCAAGAGCTGTGGAACAATGGGGCACCTCCAACGAGCTTGCAAATGAGCTGCAAGCTCTGCAAAACCTGCTAACCACCACGTGGCAGAGGAAGATCAGTCCATGGTGGATGAAAACAATTTCGAGCCTCAGAGAGACGAGGCAGATGCTGAAGTACACGGGTGCACACATTTTCAATGAAATGTCCACCTACAATGCTAAACATAAAATTGAATGGCTTACCCATAGCCATGGAACTGGACACTGGTGCTAGCCAATCCATCATGAGTAAAAAGCTGTTTGAGAGACTGTGGTGCAACAAGGCATTCAGACCAGCCCTGAGCCCCATCCACACGAAATTGAGAACGTACACCAAAGAGCTTATCACTGTCCTGGGCAGCACCATGGTCAACGTCATCTATGAGGGCACGGTGCACGAATTGCCAATCTGGATTGTCCCGGGCGATGGCCCCACATTGCTTGGAAGGAGCTGGCTGGGCAAAATCCGCTGAAACTGGGATGACATCCGAGCGCTATCACATGTCGATGAGGCCTCATGTACCCAGGTTCTCAACAAATTTCCTTCCCTTTTTAAGCCAGGCATTGGAAACCTTTCCGGGGCGAAGGTGCGGATCCACTTGGTCCCAGAGGCTTGACCCATTCACCACAAGGAGCGAGGGGTACCTCACATGATGAGAGAGAGAGTGGAAATCAAGCTGGACAGGCTGCAACGCGAGGGCATCATCTCCCCAGTGGAATTCAACGAGTGGGCCTGCCTGATTGTTCCTGTACTCAAAAGTGATGGCATGGTCAGGATTTGCGGCGATTATAAAGTAACTATTAATCGTTTCTCGCTACAGGACCAATACCCACTACCTGAGGCAGACGACCTATTTGAGACGCTGGCAGGAGGCAAGACATTCACCAAGCTCGACCTGATTTCGGCCTACATGACGCAGGAGCTAGAGGAATCTTCGAAGGGCCTCACCTGCATCACGCCATTCCTGCTTTCTCGTCATACCCCTTGATACCCCTTGATCCCCCTAGTAGTAAAGACTACATCTAACTCCTTTTTGAATATATTTAGTGAATTGGCCTCAACAACTTTCTGTGGTAGAGAATTCCACAGGTTCACTACTCTCTGGGTGAAGAAGTTTCTCCTCATCTCGGTCCTAAATGGCTTTCCCCTTATCCTTAGGCTGTGACCCCTGGTTCTGGACTTCCCCAACATTGGGAACATTCTTCCTGCATCTAACCTGTCTAAACCCGTCAGAATTTTAAATGTTTCTATGAGATCCCCTCTCATTCTTCTGAACTCCAGTGAATACAAGCCCAGTTGGTTCACCCCAACCTGCATGATCAGGTAGAGAGCAGGCGGCAGCAACAAAATGTAAACGATGGTCGCGCCATTGTGTCACGGGAAATTGATCTAAATGACCCTCTGTATGTGCTAAACTATGGACATGGTCCCAAGTGGATTGCGGGCACGGTGATAGCTAAAGAAGGGAATAGGGTGTTTGTAGTCAAACTAGACAATGGAAAAATTTGCAGAAAGCACCTGGACCAAACGAGGCTGCGGTTCACAGACTGCCCTGAACAACTCACAGCAGATACCACCTTTTTCGAGCCCACAACACACGCCCAAAGGAGCAACGACACCACGCCGGACCAGGAAATCGAACCCATCACCCAACAGCCCTGCAGGGCCAACAACACGCCAGCCCAGCGAGGGCACAGCCAACACACCAGAACAGACATTTGTACCGAGGCAGTCCACCAGGGAAAGAAAGGCTCCCGACCGCCTCACCTTGTAAATAGTTTTCACTTTGACTTTAGAGGGGGAGTGATGTTGTGTATCTGTAAAGCATGCACTCCCATATTCAGCCACCAGGGAGCTCATCCCCTGAAGTCCCAAGGGATCCCAGCATCCCTTGGGAGCACTGTATATAAGCCAGCCTTTGAGGCCTGTTTCTCACTCTGGAGTGTCTTATTAAAGACTGAGGTCACTGTTACTTTAACCTCCCTGTGTGCAGTCTCATCTGTGTTAGGAACACAATAGTGGTCATCTTTATCTCAGTGAAATCGCAAAGAGGGGGTTTGATCCAATAATTTACCCCCACCATCAGTGAAAGGAAGAGGTTATGGAATCCCAGAAGATTAATTAAGTGACTGTGATCTGTCGATAGGATGAAGACTCGCTGCAAAATAGGCACAGTCACTAAATGGTGAGTAAATTGATGAAAGTAATGATTGATGCTAGGCTTCAGTTTACTTTTGAGCTCAGAAATCTAATCAAATCTTGAAAATCAATCCTAATATATTGTATATGTGAGAACATGTAAAATTAGATCATTGCCAAAGACCCTAAAATCAGGCATTCTCTGCAGTTCTCTGCGGCCTCCTACTCGATAACAGACATCCATTATCTGTGCAGAAAATCTATTTCTGAATATAACATATATACGAAGGGATTGTGCATATTTTGAAAGCAGACTTTTTAATTTTGGGGGATTTGAACTCCATTCTCTTGTCTAATATTACCCAGGGATCAGGCTGATGCTGTGTGGTGCCCTGATCAGATTTCACCTGGATTACTGTGTTCTGGTCATCATAAAGTAATGGGTAAGATTTTAACTTGGAGGCAGGTAGGGTAGGGAGTGGTTGGGAAACCTGGGAGAATGGGATTCCCTCAGACAAGGCCTGATTAACAATTTCCCCTGTCCCACTTTTCCCTTGCAGCCAGCCATTGAGAGGGAGGGAGAAATCGGAGGCTAGGATCGGAGGGGGGTGGGGGGGGTGTCAGTAGGCCGGGATTGGAGGGCAGGAGTCAGGAGTCCAGGAGTGGAGGGGGTTAGAGATCGGGGTCGGCGGGGGTGGGGTGGGGAGGGAGGCAGGTCAAAAGGCCAGGATCGGTCGGGGGGTGTGTTCAGAAAGCTGGGATCAGGGGAGTGAGGTGGGGATCAGAAGGCCTGGAGTGGAGGGGGTTGGAGATTTGGGTGGGGAGGGGTTGGAAGGCTGGGATCGATTGACCAGAGTGGGTTCGGAGGCCGGGGTTCAGAAGGCCGAAGGGGGCATTAGAGACCTTGTGGGTATCGGGGGGAGATCGGAAGGGCTGGGGGGATGTCTGACCGTGGTGGGGTTGGTGAGTCAGGGAGTAAGGATCCAGCAGGTCGGTGGAAAGGCGCTTACCTGCTGGATCCAGCAGTCCTCGTCTCCCTTTAGCTTCCGGGTCCCCCGAGGTCTGGGAAATCCAGCCGTCCAGAGTTTAAATTTAAAATGGAGAGTCAAAATGAGGCACACAGCCTCACTATAATAATTAAAATTGCCATCCCACCTCCTGTGAGCGAGTTGGCTGCCCCCCCGATCCTGCCTTCGTTAAAATCGGAAGTGGGCAAGTTGGGGTCAAGATTCCGATTTCTACCACTTTAACCTCCCACCCGACATCAACCCGCCGTACTATTGGATCCCTCCAATGGATCCATTCAGGCCCTCGACATACTGCGGAGAAGAGCAATAAGGCCAATATCCTGTGTCAGAGGGATAAGCTATGAGAAATAACTTGATAAACAAAGGCTCTATTCACCCTAAAAAAAACTCAACTGAGAGGACCTTATGAGGTGTATGAGATATGTAATACGATGAAAAAAGTAAAGCTGGAACAACTCTTTCAAGCCAAAGCAGCAGGAGTTCACATGCATGTATCTTTGAAGTGGGAAGGACGTTGATAAGGCTGTTTTTAAAACAAAAAAAAAAGTCTGGGATCCTGGGCTTTATAAATGGATTCGAAGAGTACATTTAAGATATGTGGATAGAGTTGAGAAGCTGGGCTTTTTCTCTTTGAAGCACGGAAGGTTAAGAGGAGGTTTAATAGAGGTGTTCAAAATGATGAAGGGTTTTGATAGAGCAGATAGGGAGAAACTGTTTCCCCTGGCAGGAGGGCCGGTAACCAGAGGGAACAGATTTAAGATAATTGGCAAAAAATCCACGGAGAATTTTTTTTAGGCAACGAGTTGTTACAATCTGGAATGCACTATCTGAAAGGTGGTGGACACAGATTCAATAGTAACTTTCTAAAGAGAATTGGATGTATACTTGAATAGGATAAAATTGCAGGGCCTATGGTGAAAGATCAGAGGTTTGGAACTAATTGGATGGCTCTTCAAAGAGCCAGCACAGGTGAAATGGGCCAAATGGCCTCCTGTGCTGTATTATTCTGTGTCAGCTTCTGCTGTAATATGATTCTGCTCTTCTAAAGTAGGGCAAGAGGGCCCATTCGGTGATGCTGCATTCTGTTTCAACACTTGCTGTTCTTTCATTTTTGTAATGTTGAGCCACACATGGGGATATGGAAGTGGCAGTGTTCATGCTGCTGATGGTGGCGAGGGAAGTAATGGAGCAGCAAATCGGGGATGAAATAAGAGTGAAAGACTGTTTCAATTTTAGCTTCGGCACCATTCAATCTCTCAATGGTTTGATTTTTACATTTTTTTTTTATTGATTTTTCTACTTTATTTCTTGAACAGCAAAGAGATTGGCCATGTACCTGGAGCCCGACTCAGAGGATGAGGAATGTACGTCTAAATCAGGAACCATACCAAGATGCGACAGCACCTCTAGTCACCAGAGTGCCAAAGTTGTTCACAGAACCCAAAGCACTAAATCTCATCGTCGGACTGGCAGCAGGGCAGAGGCGAAGAGGGCCAGCATTCTCTCCAAACACACTGCTTTCAGCAGCCCCATGGTTAGTACGCGCACCAAACTACAGGTGGTTCAGGATGCGTTTTTTTTTAGTTTTCGTTAGGTCAGTGTTAACAAATGCCTCACAGTCAGAAGATTGTGGGTTTAATACTCGAGGACTTGAGGACATAATCTAGGCTAATCTTCAGTGCAGTACTACATCGTCAGGGGTGCTATCTTTCAGATGCAACATTAAATCTGGGGAACTAATCTGCCTGTTCTGTTGCATATTTTCGATCCCACAGCTCTATTCAACGTAGATTAAGGGAGTTCGGCAAGTATCCTTTCTAACATTTATCCCTAACGAACACCACCAAGATGAGTTAACTAGTCATTTATCTCATTTACTGGTTGTGGAACCTTCATGTGCAAATTTTAGATCAACGTATCACCCTGTTAAAGCATATTTACATTAACGATTCGGTTTCAGGAGTACAATTTAAAAATTTGCGGAAGACACCAAATTGGGGGTGGGGGCAGTGTAGATAACACACAAGGAGGAATGTGACAAAATACAAGAGGACATTAATAAACTTGCAGATTGGGCGTGTAAATGGCAAATGAATTTCAATATAGATAAGCGATCCCCTTTCCGCCCCACGGGAAGTTGCCCTGTGGGAGCGGATCGGCCGTCGCTCGGTGCCCCCGACACCTTTCCCCTGCTGGAAGCCGCTTGTGGCTGGGCGGCGCGTCTGCCCTTAAAGGGGATGGTGCACTGCCGTGGCCGCCATTTTATTTTAATTGTCGGCCGACTCCAAGGTCGGCCCGACAATGGTGGCCACAGGTTTGGCCGGGCTGCCAACAGGTAGCCCGGCACTCCCTCGGGTACCGGGCCGCTGGCCTGGCCGAAACCCTCCCTGGTGGCTCAGTGGGTGCCACTAACATGGCTGCAGAGTTCACAGCGTCCCTCCCCTTTAACTGAAGGGGAGGGACTTTGCTACGCATCAGCGCAACACGGAATGTCCGCATCACGCTGACGTTATTAGCGTGACGCTGATGACACATACCGACTTCCGCCCCGCTCCCCACGCACCTCCGCCCCGCTGGAACCCGACTTCACCGCCCGGAACACACAACACAAAGAGCTGAATTTTGCTCTACGGCAGAGAAAAATCTTCAAGATCAGTGAGTGCGCCCCCTTTTGGTCGGAGGGCAATTTTGGCCCTCTGGTCTCCATATTATAAAAAGGATATAGAGGCACTGGAGAAGGTGCACAAAAGATTCACAAGGATGATAACAGAACTGAAAAGATATACTTAACAGGGAAGGCTCTTTTCTCTAGAACAGAGAAGGCTGAGGGGGTGACCTGATAAAGGCCTTTAAGACAATGAAAGGGTTTGATAGGGTAGTCGTAGAGAAAATATTTCCACTTGGGGAGTCCAAAGCTAGAGGTCATAAATAATAAGATAGTCACAAATAAATCAAATGGGGAATTCAGGAAAAATTTCTTTAAAATGTGGAACTCGCTACCACAGGGAGTAGTTGAGACAAATAGCATAGATGTAGTCAAGGGGAAGCGAGATACGCATATGAGGGAGAAAAGAATAGAAGGATATGTTGATGGGGTTTGATGAAGAGAGGTGGGAGGAGGCTCGTGTGGAGCAGAGACCAGTTGGGCCAAATGACCTCGTTCTTGCTGTATACTTAATGTATTCGAGCCACACCCTTTTAGTTTAAGCTGTGTGGGTATGGCCTATATGAGAGAGAGACATATATTTCCCTGGGAGAGTGCTTGCATTTGGGATACAGCGTATGAGCCGGTCAGTGCAGTATAGACATTTGCTGTAGTTTTGTTACCCTGAATGTTTCATGCTGTAAATTATTTATTTCTAGGAAAAAGACATCACACCCGACCCTCAGTTATTGGAAAAGGTGAATGAATGTGCTGGAAAATTGGAAGTTCTGAGACAACATGGCCAACCTTTAAGCCACTTGACCCCTGAACTATCTGACATCATCGACTTTTTTATAGCACTGACTGTTTGCAACACTGTAGTCGTTTCATCTCCAAATCAGCCTCGCCACAAGGTATGTTTTACGCATCTTATCATGGTCCTTTCCGCTTTAAACCTAACTCTTTTCTAAGCACTGCCTTGTTTACATTTCGATCCTTAGAGCTGGAGGAAGATCTGAGTCTAGAGCACAAGAACAGGAGTAGGGTCTTTCAGTCAATCAAGTCTGTTCAACTATTTTATTAGCCATGATACTGAGGCTGAGGGGTGACCTACTAGAGGTCTTCAAAATGATGAAAGGTTTTGATAGAGCGGATACAGAGAGAATGTCTCCACTTTTGGGGACGAGCATAACTAGAGGCCATAATTACAAGATTGTCAACAAGAAATCCAATAGGGAATTCAGAAGAAATTTCTTTACCCGGAGAGTGGAGAGAATGTGGAACTCGCTACTACAGGGGGAGTGGTTGAAGCGAATAGTATAGATGCATTTAAGGGGAGGCTAGACAAGCATATGAGGGAGAAGGGAATAGAGGGTTATGCTGATAGAGTTAGATGAAGAAAGATGGGAGGAGTCACGAGTGGAGCATAAACACTGGCGTGGACTGGTTGGGCCGAATGGCCTGTTTCTGTGCCGTATATCTGATGTAATCCTATGGTCCCTGCATTGAAGTTGGCAGAAGCTGAGAAGTCAGTATAAACTAATATAAACAAATTGAGGAATATATTGAGTGATTACAGACCTGTTTCCGTCCCATTCACAAACAAAGTGATTTTGAACTGAAAGATGATGATGTATTTGGCTGTTGGCCAGATCAGCTCAGTAACTTGTATTGAGCTTTTGCTTCAAACTTTCGGAGGGAAAAAAAACTTTTTTTTTTAAAAAAAAAAGTTAAGCTATTTCAATTTCGCTGGCAAAAAGATGTTTGTAACACTGGGTTTTTGCTGCAGTTACTTCGTAAAGCAATTTCTCCTGAACAAATTCACATGCTATGATTGTTTAAAGCTCTCGGTATAGACGTGAATCCTGCTCACAATGTGCTCCTCACTTACCACACACTAGTCCATCTTTTTTGTGCTGATGAGTAAGACATTTCTTTAAAAAAGAAAAAAATTCCTAATGTTGGCTTTTCCCCTCTTATTTTCTACCAGTTTTTTCCCTTCCTCACCTAATGACTCTGCAGTTCCACAGGTATTAGTTGTCGTACAGCCTCCCCGCCCCCCGCTTGCTCAATTAGTCATTCTTCATATGTGAGCCTGACCTTTTTTCTTCTTTTGTTTACCCCTCCTCACTTCTCGCTAGCTCGGGGGCCACTATAATGCTTCCTAATACTACTCTGACTGAGGTTGGCTAACTCAACGTGGACCAGGGATTGAACCTGGGACCGACCTGATCTCACCGGCTTAACCAGCTGTGCTACCATGGGCCTGCCAACATTTGTTTCTCTGAGAAACCCAGCACGGGACACGAATGTTTGCAGAAAATGCTTTTTGTGTGGTGGTCTCAGTTGATGGTTGGAGAAGGAGGAGAGACTGAGAGTATGTTGGAAGATAATGGATCAGTGCTGGACGGCTGGGTGCTGATAGTGAGTGGAAAAGGAAAGCTTGGTCCATTCCTCACCACTTGTGTTGATGAACATACAAGCAGACAAAAAACTACTCAATTTAATGGTTTTGTCAACAATTAGTAGAACAGATATTTATTTAATCCAAACTACAGAATGCTTTGTTTTTGATTCTTGTAGAGTAAAATTTGTAATAGTTTGAACGTTCATATGAAATAGCAGGAACATAGGAACAGGAGTAGGCCATTCAGCCCCTCGAGCCTGTTCCGCCATTCAATGAGATCATGGCTGATCTGCGACCTAGCTCCATATACATCCGCCTTTACACTATATGTCACATATTTGTTAACTTCAAAGCCAAGAACATTTGCACATCACAAATGTTTAATGAAAGTTTTGAGCCATCAAAATATTTTCCCTTCTGAAGAAACTTGTGCTCATTTCCCAAAGGTTCGAGTCCGCTTTGAGCTGAAGTCTCCAGTCAAGACATTGGAGGATTTCATCAAGAGGTTTACCCCCAGTCGTCTGACCTCCGGCTCCAACAGCAGCAGTTCCTCCAGCATTTCTACAAGTAAATCGCTGTACAGAGTCTCTTCCAGCGTCATCTCCTCTCCGTCGGCAGATGTCACCTTACTGAAAATGGGTGAAGAGTTTGGCAGATCTCCTCCGAGGGAGAAGAGTGAAAATTTCTTTCAGCCGGGGGGGGTTCGGGATGAAGGAAAAGATGGAGAGCTCCGCTATGAGGCCGAGAGCCCGGACGAGGCAGCTCTCGTTTACGCAGCCAGGGCCTACAACTGTGCGCTGGTTGGGAGACTACCAGAGCAGGTGACCGTAGAGCTGCCTCATGTGGGAAAGTTGGCCTTTGAACTCTTGCACACCCTGGGGTTTGATTCGACCAGGAAGCGAATGTCTGTTGTGGTGAGGCACCCTCTGACTGATGAGATTGTTCTTTACACCAAAGGAGCGGATTCTACCATCATGGACCTCCTCCAGCATCCTTCCACAGGTATGGAGATATTTCTTTTGACAAAGCTTTGTTCACATTGGTTATTGCTCCTGACAATGGAATAGGTGAAATACAGAATTTCTGCCACGCTGTGGGGACTGAGCTCTTGGCTGGAATTTAAATTTTCAGGCATGTAGGAATCAGGAGATGCTGCAATACGGTCGGGAAACCCAGGAGAACGGGTTTTCCTGCCGAACCCAACGTCCTGGTCGGATTAACATATTCAATCTCGGTTGTCCGCCCGCAGCCAGACAGCCAGATGGAGAGGCCTGCGGCACCAGGCCACAGCAAGGATGGAGGAAGGGATGAATCGGGGGTGGGGGGAGTTTGGAAGGCTGGAGGATCTTTGAGGAGGGGTGGTTGGGGGCTGGAGGTACTTCGGGGAGGTGGGGGGCTGCCAATCAGAGGCCGAGGTGCGGGGGGTCGGAGGCCTGGGAGTGGAGGGGGTGGGGGTTGGTGCGGGGGGAGGGATGAGGGTAGGCGGTATCCGATCGTGGGGAGTTGGCAAGGCAGGAATGCTAGGTCCAGCAGGCACCCCGCCTTCCTTTAGCTGGTGTGTTACCTAAGGCCTGGGAAACCCAGCCAGCCAGAAGTAACTTTGAAATGGTGGATCAACATGAGGCACGCTGCCTCATTATAATATTTAAAGTGCCAACCCGCATCCTGGCAGTGAGTTGGACGTCCACCCTGTTCCGCCTCCGTTAAAACCGAAAGTGAGCGGGTTGCGGTCGGGATTCAGATTTTTAACTCTTTAACTTCCCACCCGACAATAACCCACCCGTTTTTTGGGGTTGAAATTCGCCCACTTGTTTCAGAAGAGTGACCTCCCGCTCATGCACCAGTCGCCTACCTTTACACTGCCTGTCGCGAACTGCTCGTTAGCCACCTAATTCCACAGTCCTGCTCAGTCAGACCTTGTCAGAATAGAATACTTTATAGTATGCAATTTAGAAACATTGACTGGTTTTCTTAACAATCCAATCTGCACAGTAGATTTTAAAAAAAGAGATAAAGTGCAAAATGGCAAGTTTATTTTTGTCATTTGAAAACTTAAGTAGCAATCCTGCATTTAAAAAAAAATATATATCTAATGAATTTTACAACGGTGCAGAGTAACAGAGGAAGGATATTCTGTCTGTTGATCATCATATTATAATTGCTTTAGAAATTAGCTAAATGTTTTGCTCACACTAGAACAATGTGTGAAAGCTCTTAAATGCAGGGTAAGAGTTTCTCTAATCACTGTGTGCAGCAACATCGGGATACATTTGTGATGTCCAATTTTCATTTTTTTTTCCTCTAGTAAAATCGTAAATGTATTCTCTCAGAACATGTTCCTGACTTTCCAAGAAATAGCAAACTGGGGAATTCTTCACAAACACAGTGCCAATGTTGCTGCATTTAATAACCAAAGCATTCACACCCCATGTAGCACTTGGGGGGAGTGGGGGTGGGGTTCGTATCACAGTTGATGCTTTTCTTGGAAGCTTTTATTGCCGCTCCAGTGATTGACTGCAGATGTCTCTCTGTGAAAGGTTCAGCAAAGCTGCCATGACTTCGGGTTTGTGTGTGCGAGCAATACCGTGTGTTCCATTGTTCACACTCCCCTCACTCAGAAGGAGTTGCTGCACTGCGACGATGTGCTTTAAATATTTATAAACCTGGCGTGCAGGCTGTTAAAATACAGGTGCATCTGAGGGAACCTGGAACATTTGAGCACATTTACCCACTGAAGTTGGGAGAGGGGATAATATTTATCTCATAATCCATTAAACAGAAATAAAAATCTGAATTAACACTTGGAAATTATGTTTGGTTGCCTCCATGCAAACAAATAGTCCCAATTACATGTTCCCACTCTGTTTGTATTTTGGCCTATTCCTTCATCCACCTATCCAATCTAGCCTTGAATGTTGACATAGGCCCTGAACTCGAGGCCCCTACGGGTACGTACAAGGTGCGCAACACGCCCGTAGGGGGTCCTGCAAGTTCCGAGTTTAGGCATGCGAAGCGCTTGCGACTAAACTCGGAACTTGCGATCTGTCAAGAATTCTCTTGACCGATCGCGCATCCAGACGTAAAGGGCCTGCGCGGGTGAAAAGTTGGGCTATTTGCCCAACTTCTGCCCAACAAATGACCTTGAAATTCTTACAACTGACAAAAGCAGGCATAAAGGGTTGCTTTTATCAGCGTAAGACTTTTTAAAGGTCTGTAAAATACATTTTTTTCAATAATTTAAACATTTAAAATCCTATTAAATAAGGTAAGTTTATTTTTAGACACTTTAAAACATGAAAATGTATTTTTCAAGAAATAAAAATTAGCTTAAAATAATTAATTAATTTCCATTTTGATAAATTTTAAATACGTGATCATAGAATCATAGAAATTTACGGCACGGAAGGAGGCCATTTCGGCCCATCATGTCCATGCCGGCCGACAAACAACTATCCAACCTCATGTCACAGAGTTAACCTTTCAGGTGGATGTCCTGTTCTGATGAAAGGTCACCGACCTTAAACGTTAACACTGTTCCTCTCTCCACAAATGCTGCCTGACCCGCTGAGTATTTCCAGCAATTCAGCATCTGACTGAATCTGTGTTGATAAATTGACTAGGGAGTTCTCTTGGTGTCCGAGCCAAAATTCCTTCCTGCCCCCAAACCAGTTGATCGCGTCATTCATTTATTAATTTGCTATTTGTGGATCTTAATGCGTGTAAATTGACTGCCATGTTTGCTTACATAACAATAATGCTTTGAGACATCCTGAAAAAAGTAATAAGACGTTAGGGGCCTAGATAGAGTGGATAGGACAGAGCTGTTTCCCTTAGCAGGCGGTTTAGAGGGGATTTGAGAGGAAATTTATTCACCCAGGGAGTGGTGGGGGGGTCTGGAACTCACTGCCTGAAAGGATGGTAGAGACAGAAACCCTCACCACATTTAAAAAGTACTTGCATATGCACTTGAAGTGCTGTAACCTACAGGGCTAGGGCTCAAGAGCTGGAAATTGGGATCAGGCTGGGTAGCTCTTTGTTGGCCGGCACGGAAACGATGGGCCAAAATGGCCTCCTTCCGTGCTGTAAATTTCTAGGATGCTATATAAATACAAATTCTTTACCTTTTTCTCCCTTTCTACAGGCCATATAAAAATATGATTCCCATATTGTTGACTGTGCTAAATCCATATAGTACGATTAACACTATTACAAACCAGGGATTAATACATTGAGAACAATCCCCCTAGAAAGTAGATAGAACTTGTATCCGACCCCAGAGTACAGCGGTTGATTATTTCCAGTGGACTATCAGCTTGATGGAGTCACATTGAAACATAGAAAATAGGTGCAGGAGTAGGCCATTTGGCCCTTCGAGCCTGCACAGCCGTTCAATAAGATCATGGCTGATCATTCCCTCACTACCCCTTTCCTGCTTTCTCTCCATACCCCTTGATCCCTTTAGCCGTAAGGGCCATAACTAACTCCCTCTTGAATATATCCAATGATCTGGCATCAACAACTCTCTGCGGCAGGGAATTCCACAGGTTAACAACTCTCTGAGTGAAGTAGTTTCTCCTCATCTCAGTCCTAAATGGCCTACCCCTTATCCTAAGACTATGTCCCCTGGTTCTGGACTTCCCCAACATCGGGAACATTTTTCTCGCATCTAACCTGTCCAGTCCCATCAGAATCTCATACATTTCTATGAGATCCCCTCTCATCCTTCTAAACTCCAGTGACTAAAGGCCCAATTCATCCAGTCTCTCCTCATATGACAGTCCAGCCATTCCTGGAATCAGTCTGATGAACCTTCGCTGCACTCCCTCAATAGCAAGAACGTCCTTCCTCAGATTAGGAGACCAAAACTGTACACAATATTCCAGGTGGGGCCTCACCAAGGCCCTGTACAACTGCAGTAAGACCTCCCTGCTTCTATACTCAAATCCCCTAGCTATGAATGTCAACATACCATTTGCCTTCTTCACCGCCTGCTGTACCTGCATGAACCATGACACCTAGGTCTCGTTGCACCTCCCCTTTTATTAATCTGCCGCCATCCAGATAATATTCTGCCTTTGTGTTTTTGCCCCCAAAATGGATAACCTCACATTATACTGCATCTGCCATGCATTTGCCCACTCACTTAACCTGTCCAAGTCACCCTGCAGTCTCTTAGCGTCCTCCTCACAGCTCACACTGCCACCCAGTTTAGTGTCATCCGCAAACATGGAGATATTACACTCAATTCCTTCATCTAAATCGTTAATGTATATTGTAAAGAGCTGGGGTCCCAGCACTGAGCCCTGCGGCACTCCACTAGTCACTGCCTGCCATTCTGAAAAGGATCCGTTTATCCCGACTCTCTGCTTCCTGTCTGCCAACCAGTTCTCTATCCATGTCAGTACATTACCCCCAATACCATGTGCTTTGATTTTGCACACCAATCTGTTGTGCGGGACCTTGTCAAAAGCCTTTTGAAAGTCCAAATACACCACATCCATTGGTTCTCCCTTGTCCACTCTGCTAGTTACATCCTCAAAAAATTCCAGAAGATTCGTCAAGCATGATTTCCCTTTCATAAATCCATGCTGACGTGGTCCGAACTTGTCACTGCTTTCCAAATGTGCTATTTCATCCTTAATGATTGATTCCAACGTTTTCCCCACTACTGGGGCCCAAGTTTCGGCCTTAGTTGCTCCCGATTTTTTGGAGCAACTGGTGTAGAACGGAGTATCTTAGAAATTCAAATTCTCGGCATTTAGTTTGCTCCAGTTCTAGTCAGTTAGAACAGTTTCACTTTGGAACAGAATTTTTTTTTCAAAAGGGGGCGTGTCCGGCGATTTACGCCTGTTTTCAAAGTTTAGGCAGTGAAAACTTACTCCAACCTAACTTAGAATGGAGTAAGTGAAGATTTTTGTATGCTCGAAAAAACCATGTCTACACTTTAGAAAATCAGGCGTAGGTTACAAATCAGGCGTAGGGAATGCGGGGGGCGGGGGGGGTTTAAAGGGAAGTTTACAAACATTAAACACTTAAGTTTTACAAATAAAGAGCCATCATCAATAATAAATGATAAAAACATCAATAAATCAACCAATGAATCAATCAAACAAAATTAATAAGAAATTATTTCCGACTGCAGCACCGGGAGCCCTCCAGCGTGCTGGGATGCCCCCCTCAGTGTGTCTCTGTCAGTGTCTATCTCTCTGTCTGTCTGTGTGTGTCTCTCATTCTCTGTTTCTGACAGTGAGGGGAGGGGGAGGGGAGGGGGAGGGAGGAGAAGGGGAAGGGGGGAGGAGGAGAAGGGGAGAGGAGAAGGGGAAAGAGAAGGGGAGGGGGAGGGGGGGAAAGGAGAAGGGGAGGGGGAAGGAGAAGGGAAGGGAAAGGAAAAGGGGGGTGGGGGAGAAAGGAGAAGGGGGAGGGAGGCTGAACGGGCTGGGCCCAAGACTTCGGGCAGCGCCCGTCCCCATCACCAGATTTACAGGTAGGTGGCGTTGAGTCGAGTCGGGGGGAGCGCGGGTCGGGAGCGCGGGTCGGGTCGGGTCCGGTCCGGGGGGGAGGGGGGGGGAGGGAGCACGGGTCGGGTCAAGGGGGGGGGAGGGAGGTCGGGTTGGTTCGGGTAGTGGGGGGTGGGAGGGAGCGCGGGTCAGGTCGGGGGGCGGAGGAGGGAGGTCGGGTTGGTTCGGGTGGCGGGGGGGGGGGGGAGGCGAGGGAGCGCGGGTCGGGTCGGTTCGTGTCGGGGGCGGGGGGAGGGAGGTCAGGTTGGGTCGGGTCATGTCCGGGTGGGGGTCGGGAGCGCGGGTCGGTGGGGTGGTGGGAGGGAGGTCGGTTCAGGTCGGGAGGTGCCGGGGGGAGGGAGGGAGAGGGAGGCCAGGTCGGGTGGGGGGCGGGGAGGGGGGATCGGGTCCGGTCCGGGGGCGGGGTGGCGGGAGTCGGGTCGGGGTCGGGTCCGGTCCGGAGGCATGGGGGGGGAGGGGGTGGGGAAGCGGGAGTCGAGTCGGGTCGGGAGGAAGCAGGAGCTGGGCATGGGAGGCAGCCTTATGCACGTAGCCCCAGTGAGGCCATTCGGCCTGGGCTAGGGGCTGCGTGCTTCGGGCCCCTCCCACACAGTTTTGGGTGCCTGGAGCTACTGCACATGCGCGCCCACTGTAGCGCGCATGTGCAGAGGTCCCGGCACTGTTTTCAGTGCAGGGATCTGGCTCCGCCCCCCCACAGCTCGTGCTGTGCCGCGCCCGACTCCAGAGGACCAGCAGGGAGCCGGAGAATACGTAAGTTTTTTTTAGGCGCACTTTGTGGTGCGAAAAACGGGTGTCCAGGTTGGGGCTGCGCCGTTCTAGGCGTGGCCTGAAACTTGGGCCCCTGATGTCAGACTAACCGGTCTATAATTACCCGTTTTCTCTCTCCTTCCTTTTTAAAAAAAAAAGTGGTGTTACATTAGCTACCCTCCAGTCCATAGGGACTGATCCAGAGTCGATAGACTGTTAGAAAATGATCACCAATGCATCCACTATTTCTAGGGCCACTTCCTTAAGTACTCTGGGATGCAGACTATCAGGACCCGGGGATTTATCGGCCTTCAATCCCATCAATTTCCCTAACACAATTTCACGCCGAATAAGGATATTCTTCAGTTCCTCCTTCTCACTAGACCTACTGTCCCCTAGAACAATCAGAAGGTTATTTGTGTCTTCCTTCGTGAAGACAGAACCGAAGTATTTGTTCAACTGGTCTGCCATTTCTTTGTTTCCCATTATAACTTCACCTGAATCCGACTGTAAGGGTCCTACGTTTGTCTTCACTAACCTTTTTCTCTTCACATATTTATAGAAGCTTTTGCAGTCAGTTTTTATGTTCCCTGCAAGCTTCCTCTCGTACTCTATTTCCCCCCTCTTAATTAAACCCTCAGTCTTCCTCTGTTGAATTCTAAATTTCTCCCAGTCCTCAGGTTTGTTGCTTTTTCTAGCCAAATTATATGCCTCTTCCTTGGCTTTAACACTATCCTTAATTTCCCTTGTTAGCCACGGTTGAGCCATCTTCCCCGTTTTATTTTTACTCCAGACAGGGATGTACAATTGCTGAAGTTCATCCATGTGATCTTCAAATGTTTGCCATTGCCTATCCACCGTCAACACTTTAAGTATCATTCACCAGTCTATTCTAGCCAATTCACGCCTCATACCATCGAAGTTACCTTTCCTTAAGTTGACGTAAAGAAGCAGAAGGGTGATGTTGGAGCTGAGATCAATGTAGCAGGAAATGCTCGTTGGAAGTTGCACTCACTGCCCTAATTGATTTTTAGATTCAGAGATAAGCCAAGTCATTTCAATACCTCTATAGCGTGGAAAAAGTAGAATTACTGATTAATCAGTCACAAAAGGGATCATTTGACCAGAGAAACAGCGATAAGATCTCTGACGCATTCCTCAGAATTACAGTTGGGGGAGTGTGGAGTTCAGACAATATCCAAATCCACAAGAGACAAACTTCAGTTGTCAGAAATTTGCATATCTGGACTAGAAATAGTCTGGTGCTTTTTTGATTATTGAATATTGTAACATCTGCCAGTCCAACCCCCTTGTATCTTCTAGCTGTGCAGAAGGCAAACTCGTTTTGCTGAAGGAATGCATAATTTTGATGGAAGAAACATCTTTCACTGAAAACCTTGTTTTTTTTTAACGAAGATATTCATTAGCTGTGTGAATTCTTAATAACTAGCAACTTGAATGAGTTTATTGTAAGCCACAAATGAATGTTCAGCTATAGACCGAACATGTTGGACTTTTATCCAATTTATATTGTGCAGATAATAGTGGTCGGTTTTATTTTTGTGAATGTTTTGCTGATGAGAAATGACCATGATGAGGAATGGAACATTTATTCCTTCTGCCCAGTCTATTTCCATCTCCTACTCTGAAGAACATAATCAGAATATTTAATTTCCTCCAGTAGCTTCACGCTCTTCAATTCTCTCCATAATTTTTTCTGTGCCTCTACCTCATCTCCTTTAAGACTTTCCTTAAAAACCATCTCCGCGAACAAGCTGTTGGTTACCCCTTCTGACACCTCCTATGTCTCAGCATCCAGTTTTGTCTGATTATAACTCAGTAAAACATCTTGGGATGTTTTTCTGAGTTAAAGGTGCTATATAAATGCAACAACTTGTTGTTGTGCCTTTTTTGAATAATATTGGGCTCCTGTCCCCTCCTCCTTGTTCCACCCCAATGCTAGATACCATTCTCCAGACAGGTAGATCACTTGTTCCCAGGCCTCTGTCGGTGCAATTTATGAATCAGCCACTTGAGGGTAGCACTTATATTTTTTTTCCCCCTCTCCTGGTTTCCACCAGGCTGATATCAGGAGATCACCATATGGCAGGAGAGAATTTATTTCCAAGCACTCAGTTCTTTGGCAGTGCTACATCAGTACTTTGCGCATTGAGTCATATAATCCACATGATATTTCCCATGAACAATTGAAATTCCTGACATTCTGAAATATAAAGGATAACGGCGATTTTCAGTTGCTAGCTACTTTGTTTTGGAAAAATGAGGAATTTCTGCACTATAAGTTCAATCCAGTTGATCAGCTCGAGAACCTGCAAACACTGTAACGTTAGTTTTTGCTGAGCACATATAGGCCCGGATATTGCGGTAAAAATACTGGTCAGACTATCGGTACTCACCATTGTTACAGTGTAAGTTGGACAGTAACTTCCGACAATCGCACGTGCGCAGTTAGAACAGAAGAAATAGGAGCAGGAGTAGGCCATTTGGCCCCTCGACTCTGCTCTGCCATACAATAAGATCATGGCTGATCTGATCATGGACTCAGCTACACTTCCCTGCCCGTTCCCCATAACTCTTTATTCTCTTATCTCTCAAAAATCTGTCTATCTCAACCTTAAATATATTCAATGACCCAGCAGAGAATTCCATAGATTTGCAACCCTCTGAGAGAAGAAATTCTCCTCATTTCACTTTTAAATGGGCAGCCCCTTATTCTAAGACTATCTCCCCTAGTTTCCCCTATGAGTGAAAATATCTTATCTGCATCCACCTTGTCGAGCCCCCTCATTATAAGTTTAAATAATATCACCTCTGACTGTCCCCGATTAATCCTTGCCTTTCTAAATATAGATTGATCCTGTCCTTCAGGTTTTTTCCAATAATTTTCCCACCACTGAGGTTAGGTTGACAGGCCAGTAATTACTCGGCCTATCCCTTTCTCCCTTCTTAAACAAGGCTACCACATTAGCAGTTCTCCAGCATCATCCTGAATCCAAAGAGGACTGGAAAATGATGGTCAAAGCAGAGCGTCATCTGCAAACTTGGAGATATTATACTCAATTCCTTCATCTAAATCATTGATGTATATTGAAAATAGCTGGGGTCCCAGCACTGAGCCCTGCGGCACCCCACTAGTCACTGCCTGCCATTCTGAAAAGGACCTATTTATCCTAACTCTCTGCTTCCTGTTTGCCAACCAGTTCTCTATCCACGTCAGTACTTTACCCCCAGTACGATGTGCTTTAATTTTGCACACTAATCTCTTGTGTGGAACCTTGTCAAAAGCCTTATGAACGTCCAAATACACCACATCCACTGGTTCTCTCTTGTCCACTCTAGTAGTTACATCCTCAAAAAATTCTAGAAGATTTGTCAAGCATGATTTCCCTTTCATAAATCCATGCTGACTTCGATTGATCCTGTCACTGCTTTCCAAATGCGCTGCTATTTCATCTTTAATAATTGATTCCAAACTTTTCCCCACTACTGATGTCAGGCTAACTGGTCTATAATTCCTCATTTTCTCTCTCCCTCCTTTTTAAAAAAGTGGTGTTACATTAGCTACCCTCCAGTCCAAAGGAACTGATCCAGAGTCGATAGATTGTTGAAAAATGATCACCAATGCATCCACTATTTCTAGGACCACTTCCTTAAGTACTCTGGGATGCAGACTATCTGACCCCGGGGATATATCGGCCTTCAATCCCATTAATTTCCTGAACACAATTTCTTGCCTAATAAGTATTTCCTTCAGTTCCTCCTTCTCGCTAGACCCTCGGTCCCCTAGTATTTCCAGAAGGTTATTTGTGTCTTCCTTCGTGAAGACAGAACCAAAGTATTTGTTCAATTGGTCTGCCATTTCTTTGTTCCCCATTATAAATTCACCTGATTCTGACTACAAGGGACCTAAGTTTGTCTACACTAATCTTTTTCTCTTCACATATCTATACAAGCTTTTGCAGTCAGTTTTTATGTTCCCAGCAAGCTTCATCTCATACTCTAGTTTTCCCCTCCTAATTAAACCCTTTGTCCTCCTCTGCTGAATTCTAAATTTCTCCCAGTCCTCAGGTTTGCTGCTTTTTCTGAACAATTTATATGCGTCTTCCTTGGATTTAACACTATCCTTAATTTCCCTTGTTAGCCACGGTTGAGCCACCTTCCCCGTTTTATTTTTACTCCAGACAGGGATGTACAATTGTTGAAGTTCATCCATTTGATCTTTAAATGTTTGACATTGCCTATCCACCGTCAACCCTTTAAGTATAATTCGCCAGTCTATTCTAGCCAATTCACGCCTCAAACCATCGAAGTTACCTTTCCTTAAGTTCAGGACCCTAGTTTCTGAATTAACTGTGTCACTCTCCATCCTAATAATGAATTCTACCATGTTATGGTCCCTCTTCCCCACGGGGTCTCGCACAATAAGATTGCCAATTAGTCCTTTCTCATTACTCATCACCCAGTCTAGGTTGGCCAGCTCCCTGATTGGTTCCTCGACACTCGACATATTGGTCTAGAAAACCATCGCTAATACAGTCCAGGAAATCCTCCTCCACTGCATTGCTACCAGTTTGGTTAGCCCAATCAATATGTAGATTAAAGTCACCCATGATAACTGCTGTACCTTTATTGCATGCATCCCTTATTTCTTGTTTGATGCTGTCCCCAACCTTACGACTACTGTTTGGTGGTCTGAACACAACTCCCATTAGCGTTTTCTGTCTTTTGGCATTCCGCAGCTCGACCCATACAGATTCCACATCATCCAAGCTAATGTCCTTCCTTACTATTGCGTTAACCCCAGTGCTTTGTTTGCATTTTGTAATGGCATTGTTAACTTGTGAAGTTACTTTTAATGATTTGTGACTGTATACCCCAAGATCCCTTTGCTCCTCTACTCCAGTTGCACCCAAGATGTCTGCAATGTTCCCTTTAATTTTTTTTTGAGTGCGCGGCCCATTTAAGCGGCTCCACGGGCCTTTCAAATTTTCACGCATGGACGGTCTTTCCATTGGGAAACCGGCAAGCGACCTGTGCAGGAGCTTCTGACAGCTGCGCAGCTAAACAGGAGCATTGGGCGTATGTGGCCTCATTATTCCTCCTCCCAAAATGCACCGTTAGACATGTGTTTATATATAATATATATTACACCTATTGAAATTAATTTGTCATTTACACGCTCATTCTGCAAATTTATTAATCTCTTGTATTTTGTCGCAGTCATAAGAACATAAGAAATAGGTGCTGGAGTAGACCATGCGGCCCCTCGAGCCTGCTTCATCATTTAATACGATCATG
Organism: Pristiophorus japonicus; assembly: GCF_044704955.1. NCBI lineage: Eukaryota > Metazoa > Chordata > Chondrichthyes > Pristiophoridae > Pristiophorus > Pristiophorus japonicus. Next base: position 193,853,024 of record NC_091986.1, on the reverse strand, counting down.
AACTCTGGTCCACTTCCCTGCCCGCTCTCCATAACCTTATTCGCTTATCGGTTACGAAGTCTTCCTCAGAATTAACTAACCGCCCCAATTTGCTGTCATCTGCAAATTCTGAATTTGAAGTCTCGAATTTGGACTTTATTTTCCTGTCACACACAACCCTAGATTACCTGTTCTCCTAAATCATAGAAAAATTGCGACACAGAAGGAGGCAGTTCGGCCCATCGTGTAAACGTGGTCCATTCGCCCATTGTAGCAATCCCCACTGACCAATTGGTACATTTGCTTGTAGCAGCAGCTAAAGCTTCAAAGTTACTCTCCCAAACAAAAGATTCCAGTGTGTGTAAATGTTGATTGTACTAAAAGGTCGAGGAAAATCTGTCATAAACGTTTCCTGATCAAGTAAATAACGCAGTTGGGAATGGGTAGCACTTGCAGTGATGAATGGGAAGCAGTTGAGCAAATTAATCATCTGACTGGTGTAACTTTTAATATATAGGCTAGAAATTACTAACATTTTAAACAGGTTAATGTCTCCATTAAGATAATGCATGGAGGAGGTTGACAAAGTGATTTATGCATCTGTACGATAACATCAGTAACTGTAATGTCTTCTTTTGTAAGTGCCATGTCAGGCTGGGGCTGCTGTGCTTATAATCAGTTTGAGCTGGAAACCTGGAGATTATATTTAGAAACATAGAAATATAGAAAGTAGGTGCAGGAGTAGGCCATTTGGCCCTTCGAGCCTGAACCACCATTCGATAAGATCATGGCTGATCATTCCCTCAGTACCCCTTTCCTGCTTTTTCTCCATACCCTTTGATCCCTTTAGCCGTAAGGGCCATATCTAACTCCCTCTTGAATATATCCAATGAACTGGCATCAATAACTCTCTGCGGCAGGGAATTCCACAGGTTATCAACTCTCTGAGTGAAGAAGTTTCCCCTCATCTCAGTCCTAAATGGCCTACCCCTTATCCTAAGACTGTGTCCCCTGGTTCTGGACTTGCCCAACATGGGGAACAATCTACCCGCATTTAACCTGTCCCGTCCCGTCAGATTCTCGTATGTTTCTATGAGATCCCCTATCATCCTTCTAAACTCTAATGTATAAAGGCCCAGTCGATCCAGTCTCTCCTTATATTTAAGTCCGGCCATCCCTGGAATCAGTCTGATGAACCTTCGCTGCACTCCCTCAATAGCAAGAACGTCCTTCCTCAGATTAGGAGAGCAAAATTGAACACAATATTCCAGGTGAGGCCTCACCAAGGCCCTGTACAACTGCAGTAAGACCTCCCTGCTACTATACTCAAATCCCCTAGTTATGAAGGCCAACATACCATTTGCCTTCTTTACCTGTATGCCAACTTTCAATGCCTGATGAACCATGACACCCAGGTCTCATTGCACTTCCCCTTTTCCTAATCTGCCACCATTCAGATACTATTCTGTCTTCGCGTTTTTGCCCCCAAAGTGACAACCTCACATTTATCCACATTATACTGCATCTGCCATGCATTTGCCCACTCACCTAACCTGTCCAAGTCACCCTGCAGCCTCTTAGCGTCCCCCTCACAGCTCACACTGCCACCCAGTTTAGTGTCATCTGCAAACTTGGAGATATTACACTCAATTCCGTCATCCAAATCATTGATGTATATTGTAAAGAGCTGGGGTCCCAACACTGAGCCCTGCGGCACTCCACTAGTCACTGCCTGCCATTCTGAAAAGGACCCGTTTATCCCGACTCTCTGCTTCCTGTCTGCCAACCAGTTCTCTATCCACGTCAGTATATTACCCCCAATACCATGTGCTTTGATTGTGCACACCAATCTTTGTGTGAGACCTTGTCAAAAGCCTTTTGAAAGTACAAATACATCACATCCACTGGTTCTCCCTTGTCCACTCTACTGGTTACATCCTCAAAAAATTCCAGAAGATTTGTCAAGCATGATTTCCCCTTCATAAATCCATGCTGACTTGGACCAATCCTGTCACTGCTTTCCAAATGCGCTGCTATTTCATCCTTAATAATTGATTCCAACATTTTCCCTGCCACCGATGTCAGGCTAACCGGTCTATAATTACCCGCTTTCTCTCTCTCTCCTTTTTTAAAAAGTGGTGTTACATTAGCTACCCTCCAGTCCATAGGAACTGATCCCGAGTCGAAAGACTGTTGGAAAATGATCACAAATGCATCCACTATTTCTAGGGCCACTTCCTTAAGTACTCTGGGATGCAGAATATCAGGCCCTGGGGATTTATCGGCCTTCAATCCCATCAATTTCCCTAACACAATTTCCCACCGAATAAGGATATCCTTCAGTTCCTCCTTCTCACTAGACCCTCGGTCCCCTAGTACTTTGGAAAGGTTATTTGTGTCTTCCTTCGTGAAGACAGAACCAAAGTATTTGTTCAGTTGGTCTGCCATTTCTTTGTTCCCCATTATAAATTCACCTGAATCCGACTGCAAGAGACCTACATTTGTCTTCACTAATCTTTTTCTCTTCACATATCCATAGAAGCTTTTGCAGTCAGTTTTTATGTTCCCTGCAAGCTTCTTCACATACTCTATTTTCCCCCTCTTAATTAAACCCTTTGTCCTCCTCTGCTGAATTCTAAATTTCTCCCAGTCCTCAGGGTTGCTGCTTTTTCTGGCCAATTTATATGCCTCTTCCTTAGATTTAACACTATTCTTAATTTCCCTTGTCAGCCACGGTTGAGCCACCTTCCCCGTTTTATTTTTACTCCAGACAGGGATGTATAATTGCTGAAGTTCATCCATGTGATCTTTAAATGTTTGCCATTGCCTATCCACCGACAACCCTTTAAGTATCATTGGCCAGTCTACTCTAGCCAATTCACACCTCAAACCATCAAAATTACCTTTCCTTAAGTTCAGGACCCTAGTTTCTGAATTAACTGTGTCACTTTCCATCCTAATAAAGAATTCTACCATGTTATGGTCACTCTTCCCCAAGGGGTCTCACACAACAAGATTGCTAATTAGTTCGTTCTCATCTCACATCACCCAGTCTAGGATGGCCAGCTCCCTGGTTGGTTCCTCGACAGATTGGTCTAGAAAACCATCCCTAATACAATCCAGGAAATCCTCTCCATCGCATTGCTACCAGTTTGGTTAGCCCAATCAATATGTAGATTAAAGTCACCCATGATAACTGCTGTACCTTTATTGCATGCATCCCTTATTTCTTGTTTGATGCTGTCCCCAACCTTACTACTACTGTTTGGAGGTCTGTGCACAACTCCCACTAGCGTTTTCTGCCCTTTGGTATTCCGCAGCTCCACCCATACCGATTCCACATCATCCAAGCTAATGTCCTTTCTTACTATTGCATTAATTTCCTCTTGAACCAGCAATGCCACCCCGCCTCCTTTTCCTTTCTGTTTATCCTTCCTAAATGTTGAATACCCCTGGATGTTGAGTTCCCAGCCTTGGTCACCCTGGAGCCATGTCTCCGTGATGACAATTATATCATACCCGTTAACTGCTATCTGCGCAGTTAATTTGTCCACCTTATTGCAAATACTCTGAACACCCAAAAAAAATCACTTGAAGGGGTCCAGCATCTTGCATTTATGTGGGTTGAAAATGGGTTCTTCATTGAGATTTGTGGTGGTAGGATTATTAATTTTGCTACTCTACTCCCATTGATCTGCATAAAATACGTTTCCTAATCGTTTTACAGTTTTATTCACTTTGTGACACCAGAATTGCTTTGAGGAGATTTAGTAGCAACCTTTTGTCACTCGCTGATTATCACAATGTTTGAAACAGCACGAGCAACTCTAAAATTCCCTTCTATTTGTTGGTCTGTTGCTCGATAGAGAAGAAAAAAATGATTGAATGAAATACCATGTTCCCGACCTCCATTCAATGACCTGACCCTTGAGAGAGTTGGCTCAGCCAGTCAAGGGTATTCTTCCTGCAGCGGTGGTTATATCTTGCAAGCATCTCAAAAGGCTTCTGTTTTAAAAGCCCGCCATACTGAGTGGAAACCTCCTGTCTTTGACGTCAGAATCATGACTTCAAACCATTCGAATGTAATCTTCTGGCTCTTCAGACTACTTTAGAATCCCTGCTTATGAGAGTGCCTAGAACAACTGTTGTCACAATAGTAGCCTATCCCCGAATTTTTGGCAAGAAACACTCTGACACTCCAGTGCAGTGCTGAGAGAGTGTTGGCACGGTCGTTAAATCGAGGCCCCATCTGCTCTCTCAGATCCCGTGGCACTATTTCGAAGAAGAGCAGGGGAGTTCTCCCCGGTGTCCTGGCCAATATTTACCCCTCAATCGACATCACTAAAAAAACGATTATCTGTTCATTATCACATTGCTGGTAGTGGAATCTTGCTACATTGGCTGCCACGTTTCCCACATTACAACAGTGACTACACTTCAAATGTACTTCATTGGCTGTAAAGCACTTTGGGACATCTTGAGGTTGTGAAAGGCGCTATATAAATGCAAGTCTTTTTTCTTTTCAGAGACTGGAAGCTTGTTTTGCATAAACGTCCGTGAGATCGAAGTACATTTCTTTATGTAACAGTTCAGAGGCGAAGACACTTTCTCAGGAATAGAGTAAAAAAGTGCTATCTCTGATTTCTGATCTTTTGATTGCTGGGTGATCTGTTGATTGAAGTAGGAAATGGGATTAAAAGTTAAACAAACTGCTCACCAGACTGATGAATTGCTACACTGTTGAAGCTTGGCAAAGGGAACTTTGTTGAAAATGACTTTTTTTTGTTTTGCTGACGAATGTCTTGCACAATGATCCATTTACAGCAAAATCAGTCAGACATCTGACCTAACGTAGATGTCAATCTGAAACCTCAATAATTACAGTTGGAAATTCCAACCACTTGGTTACAAAGCAAATGCAGATTGCTTCAGTTCAGTCGTCTGATTTTGATAATGTTCAATGAATTATTTTAGCAACACATCATGATAATGTGAAAAAGCTGTGACTTTAAACATTGCATTTCACAGTAGACTGTGCGAGAGAGGCTGTACTGCTTTGGATGTAAGATTCCATATTGTTTGTTACCCAGGATGTTATAGCCAGTGGTATCAAAACATTGTCTTCAGAGGAGCAACATATACTTTTGATCTTGGCTTCGTTGAGTTAGGAGGTTTGGTGTTCAATTCCCACTCCAGGGACTCAGTTTTCCCCAGTGATTTGCGCCATTTTTTTTTAGAGCAGACTGCTTTTTTTTGGCTTAAGTTAAAAAACCAGAGTTTCCCCAATCAATTTGCACCAACGTAACTCAGTCAAACAGGAGTTAGGCTCTCTATTTGCATATGCAGAGGGCCTTACCAGCCATGGATAACCAAGGAAATAAAGGAGAGTATCAAATTAAAAACCAATGCGTATAAGGTGGCCAAGGTTAGTGGGAAACTAGCAGATTGGGAAAATTTTAAACGACAGCAAAGAATGACTAAGAAAGCAATAAAGAAAGGAAAGATAGATTACGAAAGTAAACTGGCGCAAAACATAAAAACAGATAGTAAAAGCTTTTACCGATATATAAAACGGAAGAGAGTGACTAAAGTAAATGTTGGTCCCTTAGAAGATGAGAAGGGAGATTTAATAATGGGAAATGTGGAAATGGTTGAGACCTTAAACAATTATTTTGCTTCCGTCTTCACAGTGGAAGACACAAAAACAATGCCAAAATTTGCAGGCCAAAGGAATGTGGGACGGGAGGACCTTGAGACAATCACTATCACTAGGGGAGTAGTGCTGGACAGGCTAATGGGACTGAAGGTAGACAAGTCCCCTGGTCCTGATGAAATACATCCCAGGGTATTAAAAGAGATGGCTGAAGTTATAGCAGATGCATTCGTTATAATCTACCAAAATTCTCTGGACTCTGGGAAGGTACCAGCGGATTGGAAAGCAGCTAATGTAATGCCTCTGTTTAAAAAAGAGGGCAGGCAAAAGGCAGGTAACTATAGGCCGGTTAGTTTAACATCTGTAGTGGGGAAAATGCTTGAAACTATCATTAAGGAAGAAATAGCGGGACATCTGGATAGGAATAGTGCAATCAAGCAGACGCAACATGGATTCATGAAAGTGAAATCATGTTTAACTAACTTACTGGAATTCTTTGAGGATAAAACGAGCATGGTGGATAGAGGTGTACCGATGGATGTGGTGTATTTAGATTTCCAAAAGGCATTCGATAAGGTGCCACACAAAAGGTTACTACAGAAGATAAAGGTACGCAGAGTCAGAGGAAATGTATTAGCATGGATAGAGAATTGGCTGGCGAACAGAAAGCAGAGAGTCGGGATAAATGGGTCCTTTTACGGTTGGAAATCAGTGGTTAGTGGTGTGCCACAGGGATCGGTGCTGGGACCACGACTGTTTACAATATACATAGATGACCTGAAAGAGGGGACAGAGTGTAGTGCAACAAAATTTGCAGATGACACTAAGATTAGTAGGAAAGCGGGTTGTGTGGAGGACTCAGAGAGACTGCAAGGAGATTTGGATAGGTTAAGCGAATGGGCTAAGGTTTGGCAGATGGAATACAATGTCGGAAAGTGTGAGGTCATCCACCTTGGGAAAAAAAACAGTAAAAGGGAATATTATTTGAATGGGGAGAAATTACAACATGCTGTGGTGCAAAGGGACCTGGGGGTCCTTGTGCATGAAACTCTTTTTGGAGTTCACCTGCAAAACATAAAACATTAAACGGTGCCACCCGACCTGGGTGACACTCCAGACATTTACAAGGCCCTTTTTTTTTCCCCCCCTTTTTTTTTGTGTTTTTCTTTTTTTTTTTTGGGCACTAAAATCACAATTTTCCCCAGTGCCCCCTATAAAAGGGAAGGGGGACACTAAAAGCACCGGCAATTAAAACAATTTAAACTTAAAAAACGTAAAATCAAATTAAAATTTGGTTGCCGGGCGTGATGATGCACTCCAGTCCTTCCGGTGCCCACCTCTCGCGGAAGGCCGCGAGCGTACCGGTGGACACCGCGTGCTCCATCTCCAAGGACACCCTGGACCGGATGTAAGAGCGGAAGAGAGGCAGGCAGTCAGGTTGAACGACCCCCTCGACCGCCTGCTGCCTGGACCGGCTGATGGCACCCTTGGCCGTGCCCAGGAGCAGTCCTACGAGGAGGCCTTCGGACCTACCCGCTCCCCTCCGCACAGGGTGCCCAAAGATCAGGAGAGTGGGACTGAAGTGCAGCCAGAATTTCAGGAGCAGCCCCTTCAAATAATGGAACAGGGGCTGCAACCTCGTGCACTCAATAAAAACATGGAACAAGGACTCCTCCAGACCGCAGAAATTGCAGGCGGCCTGGGAATCCGTGAACCGGCTTAAAAATTTGTTGCACGGCACTGCTCCGTGCACCACCCTCCAGGCCAAGTCCCCGATGAATAGTGGGAGGACCCCTGCGTAGAGTGCCCTCCATCGGGGACCCCCGCCTCCTCCGGACGGCAAGATGGTACGCCATGGCGTGTCCGGATGGCCGGCGAGGATGGCAAAGTTGAGGGTGTGCAGGAGCAGCCCGTACAGGAAACCCCTCCGCGCGGAACTGAAAGGCACGGAGGGGATTTCCCCGAGGCGGCTCAAGTTGTGAGGCGCCGGCCCCCGAGGGAGGTTCCGGGGTTTGGCGCCGATGAGGAATTCCGTCCGGACGGGGGTCAGTTCGGACGGGATCTCCCCACGTGCTTGAGCCTCCTCGATGCACCTAACGGAGTCAGGGCCCAGAGCTGTTTTTAGCGACTCGATGGCATCAGCCGCGTGGTTGACGTTGGCAGAGTTTAGGCGCCGCGCCAGCGTGTCTGGCGCCATCCAGCCCGCTCCTCCGCCATCGAGCAGGTCCCTGACCCTGGTCACCTCACCAGCCACAGCCCTCTCTTCCGACCGCCACATGAAACCTCGGCCGTGGAGGTACGGATTCCCGAGCAGCGGCTCCTGCAGGACGGCCGCCACTCCAGCCGGCGGAGAGCTGCGCTTGGTGGAGACTTTGTTCCAGACCCTGATGAGTTCCCTGTAAAAGACAGGCAGCTCCCGGAGGGCGGTCCTGGCACCCCCCAAGTTCACAAACAGGAGCTCCTTGTGCATGAATCCCAAAAGGTTAGTTTGCAGGTGCAGCAGGTAATCAGGAAGGCAAATGGAATATTGGCCTTCATTGCGAAAGGGATGGAGTACAAAAGCAGGGAGGTCTTGCTGCAACTGTATAAGGTATTGGTAAGGCCGCACCTGGAGTACTGCGTGCAGTTTTGGTCACCTTACTTAAGGAAGGATATACTAGCTTTGGAAGGGGTACAGAGACAATTCACTAGGCTGATTCCAGAAATGAGGGGGTTACCTTATGATGATAGATTGAGTAAACTGGGTCTTTACTCCTTGGAGTTCAGAAGGATGAGGGGTGATCTTATAGAAACATTTAAAATCATGAAAGGGATAGACAAGATAGAGGCAGAGAGGTTGTTTCCATTGGTGGGGGAGACTAGAACTAGGGGGCACAGCCTCAAAATACGGAGGAGCCAATTTAAAACCGAGTTGAGAAAAAATTTCTTCTCCCAGAGGGTTGTGAATCTGTGGAATTCTCTGCCCAAAGAAGCAGTTGAGGCTAGCTCATTGAATGTTTTCAAGTCAAAGATAGATAGATTTTTAACCAATAAGGAAATTAAGGGTTACGGGGAGAGGGCGGGTAAGTGGAGCTGAGTCCACGGCCCGATCAGCCATGATCTTATTGAATGGCGGGGCAGGCTCAAGGGGCTAGATGGCCTACTCTGTTCCTAATTCTTACGTTCTTTTGTTCTTACGCCTGTTTCAGGCACGAGCCCTAGACACCTCTTTTTCTGCCTTCACCAATATGTCTGGCAACATTTTCAATCATCAGCCTGTACTACTGAGAAATTGTTATTCTCTGATAAGCTCCACTTCTCTGCTTCCTAAGTGCATGCAAGTTTTACTATTTAATGATATAAATATTATAAAATCACCGTACTATGTAATAAGGACATCATATGTGACTTGTTACAATGGGGATCTGAATTATGTGTGTATTTACTCTTTCGCCCCTCCTTTTACACTTGGTCTTGACTCCACATGTGCAACACCACAGGACTGAACTGTGTTATGCAGCATGGCGTATCACAACTGGTCTATGTAGACTTGCTGATGGGTATGTGAGCCGTTTTGCCGTTAGTTAATTCGTGTCCAGAGCCAAAAAAGCCAATCATTGTAACGCTTCATCTGACCCCACCCCGACATCAACACTTGGCCAAATCATGACATTAAACTCCTTCAATACATTACAGCCTTGTGCCCAAGTGTTGGCTGAATAAATCGCATCAGCACTTCGAAACACCATTCAGTAAGTTTCTTTCCTGGTTTAACGACAGACAGTTTCATGTTGCAAGACAACCTGTGCTGGTACAGGTACCGCTGGGTTCCTGCAATTCTAGCTTCAGTAGAACTACCGGGACTCACGATTATACCGGCAGCCAGTCTTGGCAAGCCTGGAAGCTTTGCATTTAACTTTCGCTTCAAACGCTCACTTGAGTGACTCAGCACGCTAAGACAATATACAAGCACAAACGTTAACTGGGCGACACCTGTCTCATTATCTCCTAGGCACACTGCAGCCCTCTCGTTTAGTGACTTCATTCTTGGCTAACTGAGCCTCATTTTCCTACTAATCTTTCCTTCCATTTTGCAATCGTTTTACTCGCCGTTTGGTTGAAATGCCTCTAGATTCCCCTTTGCCCACTAACTGAGTTATTAGAATTGTCAAAATGGTGTACATAAGAACTTGACATAATTGCATTAACCAGATCACAGACGCGCAGAGGAATTTCTATTGTCTTTTTAATATCTTTTTCTAATGTCTTTTCACAGTCTGTCCGTAATGATCTTTTTAAAAAAAAACCTCATCTCGCACTTAATCACCTTTCTTCGAGTATCAAGAAATCTGTTCATGGGCATTAAACCCATTAGTTGCTTTTCTGCAGCGGCAGTTAGAATTTCTGATTCTTGGCATTCACCTCTTGGTCTCCTCACCACTTTATTTTGCTCATTGCCAATAATAGGGCTCTCTTGCCCTTTTCCAAAATAGTACACGACACATTAATCCAGCAAAAAACAACAAAAAAAAACATTGCCGTTGTTGCAAATCAGAAACAGTCAGTGAAAATGATGAAAACATTCCGCAGATCAGTCCAAGTCTGTGAGGAGAGAACACAAGTTAATATGTGAGCTGTCCGAACAGTGTTAATTTAGTATGCGAGGTATCAAGCACTTGCAGCTTAACCTGTCACTTACGTTGCTGATTGATGTTCAGGGTGGGGGGGAAAGGGAGAGGTATCCTGAAAACAACCCTATTTAAAAAAGGAGGCAGACAAAAAGCAGGAAACTATAGACCAGTTAGCCTAACATCTGTGGTTGGGAAAATATTGGAGTCCATTATTAATGAAGCAGTAGCAGGACATTTGGAAAAGCAAAATTCAGTCAGGCAGAGTCAGCATGGATTTATGAAGGGGAAGTCATGTTTGACAAATTTGCTGGAGTTCTTTGAGGATGTAACGAACAGCGTGGATAAAGGGGAACCAGTATATTTGGACTTCCAGAAGGCATTTGACAAGGTGCCTTTTAAAAATTCACGGGGTTGGGGGTAATATATTAGCATGGATAACTAACAGAGAACAGAGAGTCGGGATAAATGGTTCATTCTCTGGTTGGCATCAGTAATTAGTGGGGTGCCACAGCGATCGGTGCTGGGACCCCAACTATTTACAATCTATATTAATGACTTAGAAGAAGGGACCGAGTGTAATGTAGCCAAGTTTGCTGACGATACAAAGATGGGAGGAAAAGCAATGTGTGAGGAGGACAAAAAAAAATCTGCAAAAGGACATCGACAGGCTAAGTGAGTGGGCAAAAATTTGGCAGATGGAGTATAATGTTGGAAATTATGAAGTCATGCATTTTGGCAGAAGAAAATCAAAGAGCTAGTTATTATTTAAATGGAGAAAGAATGCAAAGTGCTGCAGTACAGCAGGACCTGGGGGTACTTGTGCATGAAACACAAAAGGATAGTATTCAGGTACAGCAAGTGATCAGGTATCTTGGCCTTTATTGCAAAGGGGATGGAGTATGAAAGCAGGGAAATCTTACTACTGCTATATAAAGGTATTGGTGAGGCCACACCTGGAATACTGCGTGCAGTTTTGGTTTCCATATTTACGAAAGGATATACTTGCTTTCGAGGCAGTTTAGAGAAGGTTCACAAGGTTGATTCTGGGGATGATGGGGTTGACATGAGGAAAGGTTGAGTAGTTTGGGCCTCTACACATTGGAATTCAGAAGAATGAGAGGTGATCTTATTGAAACGTATAAGATTATGAGGGAGCTTGATAAGGTGGATGCAGAAAGGATGTTTCCACTGATGGGGGAGACTATAACTAGAGGGAATGATCTTAGAATAAGGGGCCACCCATTTAAAACTGAGATGAGAAATTTCTTCTCTCGGAGGGTTGTGAATCTGTGGAATTTGCTGCCTCAGAGAGCTGTGGAAGCTGGGACATTGAATATATTTAAGACAGAAAGAGACAGTTTCTTAAACGATAAGGGGATAAGAGGTTATGGGGAGAGGGCAGGGAAGTGGACCTGAGTCCATGATCAGTTCAGCCATGATCGTATTAAGTCGCGGAGCAGCCTCGAGGGGCCGTGTGGCCTACTCCTGCTCCTATTTCTTATGTTCTTATAAGTCTGAGGGTGACTTCATGATTCTATAATCTCCGAGGCTACAGGGAAAAATTGGGTTCATGAAGTCTCTCATTTGTGATTTTTTTTTTGACAACCCCTTTTGGTTTATTTTTGCTGTTTTCTGCCAAGACTGATCCATGCCCTTTTCTTTTAATTAATTTATCAGTCGCAATGCTATAAAAAGCATTCGTTCAACTTCTACACCAAGCGCCTTGCCAGCAAAGCATTTAACAGCCTGGTATGCGAACTACCTCCTTCGAGTTAGCAGGCTTTCGAAAGCTCCAATAAAAACAGAAAATGCTGGTAATCTCAGCAGGTCAGGCAGCACCTGTGGAGAGAGAAAGAGAGTTAATATTTGAGGTCCGTGACCCTTTGTCAGAAAACGCCACGTGTGACTTCTGAAGTCAGTTTTATAGTACAGGTAGCTCAATTGTAACCATAAGACCCCCAAAAGAAATCTTGTGGGGGTCGCCCAAAATAAATTCTAATGACACGTGCTCCCCCTGGGGAAACAAAACTGGCATATTTTAGAGATTTCATCATCGCAAGACCTCTGGTTAGAAATCATAGAATCATAGAAATTTATAGCATGCAAGGCAGCCATTTTGGCCCAGCGTGTCCACGCCGGCCGACAAAGAGCTATCCAGCCAAATCCCACTATAAAGTGGTTGGAGATGCCGGAGATTGAACCCGGGACCTCGTACATGCGCTCTACCACTGAGCTATATCCCCACTGACAGACTGCCGTTACTCGAGGCAGGTCATGTAATGTGATGACACCCCCAGGATTCTGAAGGAAACTCCCAAGGTTTTATAATTTAACAAATGCAGCAATTAGGCAACTTTTTTTCTCGTATTTTGGTATTGTTGCTTTAGAAATTGCAGTATATTTACATGTTAATGAAGTATGAGATCAGTCGGCCTCGGAATCCTAAAACAATAACTGCATGAGAAAAAAAACTGTATCTGTGCATTGGTCCCAGCCGCAGTCTTGATGCTCATTCATTGTACAAGAATTGTTCCGAGTCTTGTATGCATTCGCTTTCCTCATTAATCACTTTGCTGTTCCATTGGGAAATCAATAACAATCTTGTGATGAGCTGTTAGGTTACATTGTAAAATCCCCAGTCTGTTGTCTTGGAATTTTGATTGATCGCATTTTAAGAGTGTCCCTTATATGTCTCAGCATTATCATTCCTCTCACTACTGATGGACATCACTCATTTGAGACAGGCATTTAAAATTGTGCCTCAATGGTTAAAAGCACTTTTACATTGTTGCTGGTGCCCACAGGAAGGTCTGCAGCCAATGAGCCAAATTTGCAGTCTACAACCAAACGGTATTGGGCCATTGAAAGAAAAGAAAGGAAGACTTGCATTTATATAGCACCTTGCACGACCTCAGGATGTCCCAAGCGCTTTACAGCCAATGAAGTACTTTTGAAGTGCAGTCACTGTTGTAATGTAGGAAACGCGGCAGCCAATTTGCGCACGGCAAGCTCCCACAGACAGCAATATGATAATGACCAGATAATCTGTTTTAGTGATGTTGATTGAGGGCTAAATATTGACCAGGACATTGGGGATAACTCCCCTGCTCTTCTTCGAAATAGTGCCATGGGATCTTTTACGTCCACCTGAGAGAGCAGACGGGGCCAAAGATGGCACCTCTGACAGTGCAGCACATCTGACACATTGGTGACCCATAGCATCATAGAATCTTGAAGCACAGAATGAGACCATTCGGCCCAGCGTACCTGCTGTCTGAAAGAGCGGTCCAATTTAGTCCCATTCTCCAGCTTTTTCCCCAAAAGCTTGCAAATTAGCCCTCTTCAAGTCCATGTTGAATTGCCTATTGAAAGTTCCCATGGAATCAGCTTCCACCACCCTTTCAGATTGTAACAAATCTCCTGTGTGAACATTTTTTAGCCTCCTTTCCCCTCTTGTGCTTTTGCCGATTATGTTAAATCGATGACTTCTGGTTACTGACCCACTTGCCAGGAGGAAACAGTTTGCTCTTTGAAATAAACCTCATTTGTTTGAATACCTCCGTTAGGTCTCCCATGAAGCTCCACCGCTCTCAGGAGAACAATCCCAACTTCTCCAATCGCACCCATTAGGAAGGAGCTCCACATTTTGACAGCAACTCTGGGTGTTCAGGAAGAGTGGACGGGTGGGATTTGCCTCCTTGATTTCAATAATGTACCCTTTGTGGCAGGAGTAGCTGACACCAGCTGTTGATGGCACACTGTCGGATTGAAACAGTATTATGCAATATTAATAACAAACATGTTAAAGCCTTTGTTTGAAATCCATCGGCGTTTGTTCTTTTGAATCTGTACTTGAAAATAATCAGGCTTTTATATCGTAAATGAATTACATTTGCAGAGCAATGAATAGTGTGGGATATGAAGACAATAATGAAAGGGGAGGTGTGCTTTAATTCTGAACACCTCAATTCGGTTAGTGCTTGATATCCTCTTTGTTTATTCTGAAACGTAAAAAATTTTGTGGCTAATCTTCTCTTGGCATGCCCTATTTATCCTGACATTATTTACTAGTATATTTGACTATGTTAGTTCCGGTGCATCAGTTTTAAGTCGTATTGTGGTGGGGAAGGAAGGAGAGTGCCAGCATTAAACTGAAAGTAGGGTTGAGTATCAAGTGTAGTTGCACTGGAGCAGGTTGGTTAACAGATCTGGCAGAGTCTTTGCGCAATAATTTGTGGTTAACTACAGAACTGTGGCTTCAACTGATTTGATTTCAAGCAGTCTGTAATGTAGTCATGTTGCAGATTTAGCACCACTACTGTTAGTACACTATATTGTACATGTAATGTATGCACCTGCGAGGATGCTCACAGGTTTGTAGAGCTGTTGCATTGTGAGTGGCTTAGCCAGTCACATGATATTCACAAGACTCAATAAAACCCCAGTCAGTTGAGTCTTGGTCATCCACGATGAGGTATGCACTTGTGAGCCTAGTGGATGAACTGGTAATGTGCAGTGTGATTGTTAAACCGTTGTTAATAATAGCAATGTGTTGCTATGATTTCTTAAACAAAGAACCCATGAAGCAAATACATTACTGTATACAATATTCATTCAAAGGTTTTGGACTAAAAGTCCAGGCTCCCAAAGATTCTATACTTGCGTTTCCGCAAATTGCCACAAGTTGCTGGTCGATTTGCAACGTTCTGCCGTTAGCTTCGCAAAAGCGGCATCTTGCACTTAACCTCCCCGTGACTTTCAGGAAGTTGCTGCATTTGCACATTGATTGCCCCTTAAACACAGATGGCCATGCTGATTGTCGGAGATGCAATCTGTCCAACGCGATGCTAATGAATGCGCCTCCAGGCTCCACAAAATTCCTCGCATGCTGCCGGTCACTCACGGTAGAATTTAACTTTGGCGTGCGGCAGAGGAGGAACAAAATGGATGGTAGCAATGGAAAGCAAAATGAGGCAGGGTGTATAAAGGACGGCCGATCCACTACTACCTGCTCTGCACCCTGGCAAAGTAAAGCTTTACCTCCTGAACCTCATCCCACCCAAAGATTTTGCTTCTGGCTCATCTCCATGGAGGAACCGTCGGATTTCTCGCCCACTTGTTGAGCGCCGATCAAATTAAAGAGGCCCACCCACCATCCACCAAAATGACACTATAGTAAAAGCGATCCTCTCCACCTCTCTCTTTTAAAACACTCCATAGAACCTACCACATTGACCAAGTATTTGGTCACCTGTCCTAATGTGTCCTAATGTCTCCTTCTGTCTAATTACAATACTCTGAAGTACCTTGGGACATTTTATTACATAAGAACATAAGAAATAGGAACAGGAGTAGGCCATATTGCCCCTCGAGCCTGCCCCGCCATTCAATAAGATAATGGCTGATCTGATCATGGACTCAGCTCCACTTCCCCGCCCGCTTCCCATATCCCATATCGTTTAAGAAACTGTCTTATTTCTGTCTTAAATTTATTCAATGCCCCAATTTCCACAGCACTCTGAGGCAGCGAATTCCACAGATTTACAACCCTCTGAGAGAAGAAATTTCTCCTCATCTCAGTTTTAAATGGGCGGCCCCTTATTCTAAGATCATGCCCTCTAGTTCTAGTCTTCCCCCATCAGTGGAAACATCCTCCCTGCATCCACCTTGCCAAGCCCCCTCATAATCTTATACATTTCGATAAGATCACCTCTCATTCTTCTGAATTCCAATGAGTAGAGGCCAAACCTACTCAACCTTTCCTCATAAGTCAATATCCTCATCCCCGGAATCAACCTATATTACATTAAATATATAAATATAAATTGTTAAAGGTGATATATAAATATAAGTTGTTATCTGTAATCTCCTCCAGCCTCACAACCCCCCGAGATGTCTGCACTCCTCTAATTCCGCCCTCTACAGCATCCCTGATTATAATCGCTCAACTGTTGGTGGCCGTGCCTTCTGTTGCCGAGGGTCCAAGCTCTGGAACTCCCTCCCTAAACTTCTCTACCTCTCTAGCCCTCTTTCCTCCTTCAAGACGCTTCTTAAAACTTATCTCTTCCTGCGCTAAGTTCTACTTATGCGGCTCGGTGGGTCAATTAAAAAAAAAAAAAATCTCATAATACTCCTGTGAAAGCGCCTTGGGACATTTCACTACGTTAAAGGCGCTTATATAAATACAATTTGTTGTTGTTAAAGGCACTATATAAATGCAAGTTGTGGTTAAACTTCAAAAGTTTTCACCATCTTGTTTGTTCTCTCAACTGCAATATGTACCAATGCAGCATAATGTTTATCTTAAAAGTCACATCGTAAAGATGTATCTGTAACATTAGAGCAAAAAGATGTATAAGCAACATTAAAACCAGATTAAAAAAAGATGTATTAACAACACTTAAAACTGAAAAATAACCGTCTAATTGGACACACTCCAAATAACTGCATTCGACTCCTGAAAGTCTGATGGATCTCTTTTTGTCGGTGGCGACAGCTCTTCCAGCTGTACATTAAATAATAGAAAGCATTTGTGATTTGAGAAATGTGAAGAAGTTCCAGTGTTGCAGGAGATGTTTAATGCGGCAGTTCTGCCTTGTGACTCGCCCCGGCGTGAAATAGTGCTGCCAGTGCCTTAATTACAGTTGATCAATTGGCACCATCATTCACGGACTTGGCCGGGGAGCTGCTCAGCATGTCACGAGTTGGAATCACAGGTCATTCCTGTCTGCACCCCTCCCTTCAGTCGGTGAGATCCGTGTGTTCTCAACCGGGGTTGCTGGAGTGAAGCATTGCCCTCGGCTGAGAACAGAAGATAAAGTGACTCAGACAAACTCACCACCGCTAGAACTGTGCTTCTTTGTGGATCACGCGTTGTGTCGAAAACTGCCTACGGTCCAAACAGTGCTGGAGGCAGATGCTCGAGGCAGTTGAATGACTTAATTAGTTTGGGGGCTGCAGAGAGGGAAGGAGGCTTTGTCATCCTCTTCCAAAAATAGCGTGTTAATTTGTTCAGTTGTGCAGCAGAGTCTTGTGATATAATTTTGTTCAAAAAATAATTTACCATGACCGGTCTAAGCATCTAATTATTTTTATAATGTTTTGAGTTTTTTTTGGCAACTGTGCAGCATGTGGAATGTTGTGTTTTTTTTTTCTTGCACATTTAATTGGTCTTTTTTTCCTTTTCAATTTTGAAGAGAACACAGGTAAACGCACCAGGAAAATCCGGAACAAAACCCAGAATTACCTAAACCAGTACGCCACCGATGGACTCCGGACACTGTGTATAGCCAAGAGGGTGTGTATTCGTTCATGAGAGTTAAAAATCAGTTTAAAAGCTATGATGTATTCTGTGATGGTGGTGCTTGTACCCCAACTGTAGCTTTCAGTTGGTGTATGTGATCAAACCCCCAAAACTCATGTCTTTTATCATTTCCTCTTCCCTCCACACTCTACAACCTCCCACTGCCTACACTAAAATGTTATTTAATTGAACCATTTTGAGGCCTGTTAAATAAAGCAGTGGGTGAATGAGAATATAAAGCATGAAATGAGAATGGACCATCTTCCCCATCACCATCACAAACCTTGTACGATCTCTCCGATCATGTAGTCTACCCACCTGCTTCATCTGCTGAGGGAAGGTCCTGACATCTAAAGAAAGAAAGACTTGCATTTATATAGCGCCTTTCACAACCACCGGACGTCTCAAAGCGCTTTACAGCCAATGAAGTACTTTTGCAGTGCAGTCACTGTTGTAATATGGGAAACACAGCAGCCAATTTGTGCACAGCAAGCTCCCACAAACAGCAATGTGATTCTGACCAGATAATCTGTTTTTTTTTGGGGGGGGGGGGGCAGGGGCGGATATTGATTGAGGGATAAATATTGGCTAGATCGCCAGGGATAGTACCTCTGCTCTTTTGGAACTTGCACGTTTTGTTAACTGCCAAAAATAATTAATAGTGCCACAGGATCTTTTACATCCACTTGAGAAGGCAGGCGGGTTTAATGTATTATCTGAAAGACGGCACCTCCCTCAGTACTGTACTGGAGCATTAGCGCAGATTTTTGTGCTCTAGTCTCTGGTGTGGGACTTGAACCCACAATCTTCCGACTCAGAGGTGAGAGTACTACCACTGAGCCACAGCTTAAAGGATTGACGGTGGATAGGCAATGGCAAACCTTTAAAGAGCATATGGACGAACTTCAGCAATTGCACATCCCTGTCTGGAGTGAAAATAAAACGGGGAAGGTGGCTCAACCGTGGCTAACAAAGGAAAATAAGGATAGTATTAATTCCAAGGAAGGGGCATACAAATTAGCTAGAAAGAGCAGCAAACTGGAGGACTGGGAGAATTTTAGAATTCAGCAGAGGAGGACAAAAGGTTTAATTCAGAGGGGGAAAATAGAGCATGAGAGGAAGCTTGCCGGAAACATAAAAACTGACTGCAAAAGCTTCTATAGATATGTGAAGAGAAAAAGATTAGTGAAGACAAACGTAGGTCCCTTGCAGTCAGATTCATAATGGGGAACAAAGAAATGGCAGACCAATTGAACAGGTACTTTGGTTCTGTCTTCACAAAGGAAAACACAAATAACCTTCCGGATGTACTAGGGGACCGAGGGTCTCGTGAGAAGGAGGAACTGAAGGATATCCTTATTAGGTGGGAAATTGTGTTTGGGAAATTGACGGGTTGAAGGCCGATAAATCCCCAGGGCCTGATAGTCTACATCCCAGAGTACTTAAGGAAGTGGCCATAGAAATAGTGGATGCATTGGTGATTATTTTCCAACAGTCTATCGAGTCTGGATCGGTTCCTATGGACTGGAGGGTAGCTAATGTAACACTACTTTTTAAAAAAGGAGGGAGAGAGAAAACGGGTAATTATAGACCGGTTAGCCTGACATCGGTGGTGGGGAAAATGTTGGAATCAATCATTAAAGATGAAATAGCAGTGCATTTGGAGAGCAGTGATAGGATTGGTCCAAGTCAACATGGATTATGAAAGGGAAATCATGCTTGACAAATCTTCTGGAATATTTTGAGGATGCAACCAGTAGAATGGACAAGGGAGAACCAGTGGATGTGGTGTATTTGGACTTTCAAAAGGCTTTTGACAAGGTCCCACACAGGAGACTGGTGTGCAAAATCAAAGCACATGGTATTGGGGTTAATGTACTGATGTGGATAGAGAACTGGTTGGCAGACAGGAAGCAGAGAGTCGGGATTAACGGATCCTTTTCAGAATGGCAGGCAGTGACTGGTGGAGTGCCGCAGGGCTCAGTGCTGGGACCCCAGCTCTTTACAATATATATTAATGATTTAGATGATGGAATTGAGTGTAGTAGCTCCTAGTTTGCAGATGACACTAAACTTGGTGGTGGTGTGAGCTGTGAGGAGGACACAAAGAGGCTGCAGGGTGACTTGGACAGGTTAGGCGAGTGGGCAAATACATGGCAGATGCAGTATAATGTGGATAAATGTGAGGTTATCCACTTTGGGGGCAAAAACACGAAGGCAGAATATTATCTGAATGGCGGCAGATTAGGAAAAGGGGAGGTACAATGAGACCTGGGTGTCATGGTACATCAGTCATTGAAAATTGGCATGCAGGTACAGCAGGCGGTGAAGAAGGCAAATGGCATGTTGGCTTTCATAGCTAGGTGATTTGAGTATAGGAGCAGGGAGGTCTTACTGCAGTTGTATTAGGGCCTTGGTGAGGCCCCACCTCGAATATTGTGTTGAGTTTTGGTCTCCTAATCTGAGGAAGGACGTTCTTGCTATTGAGGGAGTGCAGTGGAGGTTCACCAGACTGATTCCAGGGATGGCTGGACTGACATATGAGGAGAGACTGGATCACCTGGGCCTTTATACACTGGAGTTTAGAAAGATGAGAGGGGATCTCATAGAAACATATAAGATTCTGACTGGACTAGACAGGCTAAATGCGGAAGAATGTTCCCGATGTTGGGGAAGTCCAGAATCAGGGGACGCAGTCTTAGGATAAGAGACAGGCCGTTTAGGACTGAGATGAGGAGAAACTTCTTCACTCAGAGAGTTGTTAACCTGTGGAATTCCCTGCCGCAGAGAGTTGTTGATGCCAGTTCATTCAAGAGGGAGTTAGATATGGCCCTTACGGCTAAAGGGATCAAGGGGTATGGAGAAAAAGCAGGAAAGGGGTACGGAAGGAATGATCAGCCATGATCTTATTGAATGGTGGTGCAGGCTCGAAGGGCCGAATGGCCTACTCCTGCA
Organism: Pristiophorus japonicus; assembly: GCF_044704955.1. Taxonomy (NCBI): domain Eukaryota; kingdom Metazoa; phylum Chordata; class Chondrichthyes; family Pristiophoridae; genus Pristiophorus; species Pristiophorus japonicus. The sequence goes on along the minus strand of NC_091986.1, from coordinate 193,832,524 downwards.
CCTGTTTTCTATGTTTCTAAGTGCACCTGCCGTTTCCCATTGTTATCAAATCACCACATGGCATCAGTCTATTTTTAGCTCTATTGTCATCAGCCTTATTCAGCTCCTTTCTAAAGGAGTAAGTCACCTCAGACTATCCTACATATGCTCTACTCTATAATCAGCTTTAATTTCTATTTATTAGAGGACTCCATCCCTCTCCCTAATATCTATCTGAAGCTGAACGACACTGTTTGCAACATATTTGACCTTGAAATGAGCTTCCGACCACATATCCGCGGCATAACCAAGACCTCTTATTTCCATCTCCGTAACATCGCCATCTTCACCCTTGCCTCAGCTCATCCGCTGATGAAACCCTCATCTGTGCCTTTGTTACCTTTAGACCAGACGATTCCAACACACTCCTGGCTGGCCTCGCACATTCTACCCTATTCTAATCATATATCCTAACTCTTACCAAATCCCATTCACCCATCACCCCTGTGCTTGCTGACCTACATTGGCTCCCGGTTGAGCAACGGCTTAATTCCAAAATTCCCATCCTTGTTTTCAAATCCCTCTATGGCCTCGCCCATCCCTATCTCTGTTACCTCCTCCAGCCCCACAATCCCTTGAGATATCTGCGCTCCTTTAATTGTGCCATCTTGAGCATCCCTGATTATAATCGCTCAACCATTGGTGGCCGTGCCTTCTGTTGCCTAGGCCCTAAACTCTGGAATTCCTTGCCAAAACCTCACCGCATCTCTTCCTTTAAGACACTCCTTAAAACCTGCCTCTTTGACCCATCTGCCCTAATTTCTCCTTATGTGGCTCAGTGTCAAATGCTTTTTGTTACCGTTCCTATGAAGCGCCTTTGACATAGACATAGACATAGACATAGAAAATAGGTGCAGGGGTAGGCCATTCAGCCCTTCTAGCCTGCACCGCCATTCAATGAGTTCATGGCTGAACATGCAACTTCAGTACCCCATTCCTGCTTTCTCACCATACCCCTTGATCCTCCTAGTAGTAAGGACTACATCTAACTCCCTTTTGAATATATTTAGTGAATTGGCCTCAACTACTTTCTGTGGTAGAGAATTCCACAGGTTCACCACTCTCTGGGTGAAGAAGTTTCTCCTCATCTCGGTCCTAAATGGCTTACCCCTTATCCTTAGACTGTGACTCCTGGTTCTGGACTTCCCTAACATTGGGAACATTCTTCCTGCATCTAACTTGTCTAAACCCGTCAGAATTTTAAACGTTTCTATGAGGTCCCCTCTCATTCTTCTGAACTCCAATGAATACAAGCCCAGTTGATCTAGTCTTTCTTGATAGGTCAGTCCCACCATCTCGGGAATCAGTCTGGTGAATCTTCGCTGCACTCCCTCAATAGCAAGAATGTCCTTCCTCAAGTTCGGAGACCAAAACTGTACACAATACTCCAGGTGTGGCCTCACCAAGGCCCTGTACAACTGTAGCAACACCTCCCTGCCCCTGTACTCAAATCCCCTCGCTATGAAGGCCAACATGCCATTTGCTTTCTTAACCGCCTGCTGTACCTGCATGCCAACCTTCAATGACTGATGTACCATGACACCCAGGTCTCGTTGCACCTCCCCTTTTCCTAATCTGTCACCATTCAGATAATAGTCTGTCTCTCTGTTTTTACCACCAAAGTGGATAACCTCACATTTATCCACATTATACTTCATCTGCCATGCATTTGCCCACTCACTTAACCTATCCAAGTCACTCTGCAGCCTCATAGCATCCTCCTCGCAGCTCACACTGCCACCCAACTTAGTGTCATCCGCAAATTTGGAGATACTACATTTAATCCCCTCGTCTAAATCATGAATGTACAATGTAAACAGCTGGGGCCCCAGCACAGAACCTTGCGGTACCCCACTAGTCACTGCCTGCCATTCTGAAAAGTACCCATTTACTCCTACTCTTCTCTTCCTGTCTGACAACCAGTTCTCAATCCACGTCAGCACACTACCCCCAATCCCATGTGCTTTAACTTTGCACATTAATCTCTTGTGTGGGACCTTGTCGAAAGCCTTCTGAAAGTCCAAATAAACCACATCAACTGGTTCTCCCTTGTCCACTTTACTGGAAACATCCTCAAAAAATTCCAGAAGATTTGTCAAGCATGATTTCCCTTTCACAAATCCATGCTGACTTGGACCTATCATGTCAACTCTTTCCAAATGCGCTGCTATGACATCGTTAATAATTGATTCCATCATTTTACCGAGGTCAGGCTGACCGGTCTATAATTCCCTGTTTTCTCTCTCCCTCCTTTTTTTAAAAGTGGGGTAACATTGGCTACCCTCCACTCGATAGGAACTGATCCAGAGTCAATGGAATGTTGGAAAATGACTGTCAATACATCCGCTATTTCCAAGGCCACCTCCTTAAGTACTCTGGGATGCAGTCCATCAGGCCCTGGGGATTTATCGGCCTTCAATCCCATCAATTTCCCCAACACAATTTCCTGACTAATAAAGATTTCCCTCAGTTCCTCCTCCTTACTAGACCCTCTGACCCCTTTTATATCCGGAAGGTTGTTTGTGTCCTCCTTAGTGAATACCGAACCAAAGTACTTGTTCAATTGGTCTGCCATTTCTTTGTTCCCCATTATGACTTCCCCTGATACTGACTGCAGGGGACCTACGTTTGTCTTTACTAACCTTTTTCTCTTTACATATCTGTAGAAACTTTTGCAATCCGCCTTAATGTTCCCTGCAAGCTTCTTCTCGTACTCCATTTTCCCTGCCCTAATCAAACCCTTTATCCTCCTCTGCTGAGTTCTAAATTTCTCCCAGTCCCCGGGTTCGCTGCTATTTCTGGCCAATTTGTATGCCACTTCCTTGGCTTTAATACTATCCCTGATTTCCCTTGATAGCCACAGTTGAGCCACCTTCCCTTTTTTATTTTTACGCCAGACAGGAATGTACAATTGTTGTAGTTCATCCATGCGGTCTCTAAATGTCTGCCATTGCCCATCCACAGTCAACCCCTTAAGTATCATTCGCCAATCTATCCTAGCCAATTCACGCCTCATACCTTCAAAGTTACCCTTCTTTAAGTTCTGGACCATGGTCTCTGAATTAACTGTTTCATTCTCCATCCTAATGCAGAATTCCACCATATTATTGTCACTCTTCCCCAAGGGGCCTCGCACAACGAGATTGCTAATTAATCCTCTCTCATTACACAACACCCAGTCTAAGATGGCCTCCCCCCTAGTTGGTTCCTCGACATATTGGTCTAGAAAACCATCCCTTATGCACTCCAGGAAATCCTCCTCCACCGTATTGCTTCCAGTTTGGCTCGCCCAATCTATGTGCATATTAAAGTCACCCATTATAACTGCTGCACCTTTATTGCATGCACCCCTAATTTCCTGTTTGATGCCCTCCCCAACATCACTACTACTTTTTGGAGGTCTGTACACAACTCCCACTAACGTTTTTTGCCCTTTGGTGTTCTGCAGCTCTACCCATATAGATTCCACATCATCCAAGCTAATGTCTTTCCTAACTATTGCATTAATCTCCTCTTTAACCAGCAATGCTACCCCACCTCCTTTTCCTTTTATTCTATCCTTCCTGAATGTTGAATACCCCTGGATGTTGAGTTCCCAGCCCTGATCATCCTGGAGCCACGTCTCCGTAATCCCAATCACATCATATTTGTTGACATCTATTTGCACAGTTAATTCATCCACCTTATTGCGGATACTCCTTGCATTAAGACACAAAGCCTTCAGGCTTGTTTTTTTAACACCCTTTGTCCTTTTAGAATTTTGCTGTACAGTGGCCCTTTTTGTTCTTTGCCTTGGGTTTCTCTGCCCTCCACTTTTCCTCATCTCCTTTCTGTCTTTTGCTTTGGACGTTGACTGCGTTAAAGGCACTATATAAATACAAGTAGTTGTTCTTGCTTGAGTCAGCAAATTTAGGAAGAAACATCAGGCCCTGATTTTAACTCCAGGTGGATTCATAAAATCCTAGAATAGTACAGCACAGAAGGAGGCCATTCGGCCCATCAAGTCTGTGCCAGCTCGTTTGAAGAGTAATCCAGTTAGTCCCACTCCCCTGCTCTTTTCCCCATATACCTGCAATTTTTTCTCCTTCAAGTATTTTGAAGGCAGTCTGGTTCTTTTGCCAATCACCTTAAATCTGTGGTACCTGATTATCGACCTTTCAGTCATTGGAAACGGTTTTCCCACTCAGGCGTGAGTTAAAATAACAGTCGGGTCTCAATGATGTCATCAGGCCACAACATGTATATGTAAAGGAGGGGGAGTGGCGGGGGGGGGAGAAATTTGTGTGGTTTGCGCCACCCGTTAGCACCACAAGATGTTTGAGAGCTTTAACGCCACCTAATGCCAGTTCCAGCGCCGCACGCCATTTCAGTCTTACTAGTAGCGCTGCTGGTGAACTTGCTCACCAGGGACCTTGCCATCGTGGAAATCGTGATGTCAGTGAGAGTGCAACGCTCGCTGGACGCTCGATTTCCCAACTTCCTTATAGCCAATGGACTTACCGGCTGGAGTTAACAACGACTGGTTGAGATGGCAAGCAGCAGCAGGAAGCCGGCTCCAGCGAAGTTATTTAAAGGGATCCTCACCAATCACTCACACCTGATGGGTTTGTGAAGCTTACGTCACTGTGCGTTAGTTCCTACTACTGCAAAAGTTTTCTTTAGTAATTTCAAGATTCTTTGGCATCAGGAGTGTTCTGGCAAGTACAAAACGGCATAATTATTTCTGGAAAGATTCAAACTACGACACTTGCTAAGATTAATGGGGGCTGTACTAGCAGTCAACTTCGCCCTCCAAGATCTACGGCAGAGGGAACAGAAGCATCGAGAAAGACGGGATCATGTGCGCAGAGGGAGGAGTGAGGCCATCTGGGCTCTCAACAAGAGGCCTTGCCCTTCGAGAGCACTTTTCCAACCTTCAATTAAGCAAGGAGCAGTGAATTAAAAAGCTCTGCTTCGCCTTGGAGGGGGTCACAGAACTCTGCCACCTCCTGCAAATAGACCACCAGCCTCAGACCAGGGTGACCACGGCTCTCAGTGGCAGTCAAGGTCACCGTGGCCCTCAATTTCTTCGCCAGCGGATCCTTCCAGTCTGCGGCAGGAGACATAGCTAACATTGCGCAGTTTGCCATCCATTGTTGCATCCGGGAGGTCACTGAGGCTCTCTACAGTAGGAGAAGGGAGTACTTTGGCTTCCCCAGCACCAGAGAGAAGCAGGGCGAGCATGCATGTGTCTTTGCCAGGATAACGGGATTCCCGATGGTGTCGGGCACCGTTGACTGCATCCACGCGCTTTTGCGGGCACTGCATGACAAGTGTGAGATCTTCTGTAACCTCAAAGGCTTCCACTCCCTTAATGTGCAGCTGGTGTGCGACCACACACAGCGAAACCTCACCGTCAATGCCCACTATCCTGGCAGCAACTACGATGCCTTCATTCAATGCCAGACCGGTATACCAGCACTCTTCCAGCCAGCTCTCCACCTAGTTCATGACTCCCATCCGCAAATCCAACACTCCTGACAGCACTCGCATAATGAGAGCCATGCTGCCACCAGAAACATCATCGAGCGGACCATCGGCTTGTTGAAGCAACAGTTCCACTGCCTTGACCGCTCAGGAGGAGCACCCCAGTGCTCGCCAGAGCGCGTGTCCCATCTCATGGTGTTCTGCTTCATGCTCCACAACTTGGCCATCATGAGGGCACAGCCCTTGCCGCCATGGATTGCGGAACCACCTGACGAGGAGGGAGAGGGGAGACAGCAAGATAATCGGCCTTCCGCACAGGCTGTCCACAACCAGCTCATCAGACTACGATTCGAATGAATGATACCCCGGATCCCCGTTGCCCCATCACACCATCCCTGGCACACAGAGTCTTCCTGAGCACAAAGGTGAAATGAGAGAGACCACAAACATTCCAAACACCATAAATAAACTTATCTATAAACATATCACACATCTTACATGAATTCTAATAATTAATGACCCTTGTGCCTGCCATAGTTGAACAGCTGTCATTGGGTGCAAGGTGTGAGTGTTGCTAGGTAGATATTGTTGGTGGGTGAGTGCTGGGGGTGTGGTGCATTGAGCCAGCAGTGTGTGAAGCTTGTGGTACAAATGGTGGTATGTAGCATTTGTTGATGCCTTTGCTCACCCTGACCACCCATATGAGCTCATGAAACTTCTTCACTCATTAAAATGATTGCAGTCATGATTCTAGTCTAAAACCCCAAACTCATTGGCGTTGCACTGAAAAGATGGACCAGTGTCGGGTGCAGTCAAAACTCAAGTAATGATTGCTACGGGATTTTTTTCACTACTTAAAGGGGAGGTTCATTGATGCTGCAGCAGCTCATTCTCAGCACTGTTGGGTGTGTAGCTGCCTCAACAACCATAAGAAGGGGTGTGGGTGTGGGTCCTGGGGGCCACAGTGCTGCCCATGACGTGGTGTGCCACCTCCCTGCACTTGGTCCAGCAGACTTGTGGCGAGGACGTCCTGCCCATTGGCACAGGACCGCCCGCCTTTTCTCCACCCCTAAAACCAGTGCCTCCATAGTTTCATCGGAAAACCTCTGGGCTCTCTCCCTGAGGTGGCGATCTACCGTCAGGATTTGCAAATAGGCACTTCGTCTCCTTGTCCCCCTTCTTATGGTTGTTGAGGCAGCTACACACCCAACAGTGCTGAGAATGAGCTGCTGCAGCATCAATGAACCTCCCCTTTAAGTAGTGAAAAAATCCCGTGGCAATCATTACTTGAGTTTTGACTGCACCCGACACTGGTCCATCTTTTCAGTGCAACGCCAATGAGTTTGGGTTTTTAGACTAGAATCATGATTGCAATCATTTTAATGAGGAGTGAGGACGAATTTTGCGTGCAGTCTAGACGATTTTCATCTGGCGTTAGTTACTTAACCATTTTTAGTCTAAAAAGTGCTCATTCCTTGGCTATAACAAATTTCTAGCCCTCGAGTGTCATGGGGATAAAACAACAGAAGGGGAAACAAATGAAACCGAGATTGTGCCAGGCAACTTGTGAGGGGAGAAGAATGGGAGTTAGAGATAACCTTTGCAAAGACCAGGGAACAGACCACGAGAATAACTAAAGCAAAACCTTTCTTCTAATATAAGATATCAACTTTGGTGCCTTTAGAACTTCAAGCAGTTTGTTTGTTTTGTTATTAGCTGTTGCCTGCACAAACACTCCTTCAGCACAGAGGGGCATAAATAAATTAGTGGGCTATTTTTACAACTTCAGTAGCAGTTTGAACTGGAGCCCCTACCCTCTCGAGTGGCTCTCCAGAGTAAGCACCAAGATTTCAGGAATGTCGGGAAGTGGGATATAAACCTAGGGGGGTCACACTACCATCAGATAAAGCTCGTAACTGCAGCCTGGCTGTTTTAATCTTTTGCAATTTAAAATGACGAGCACTTTATATTGTTTTATCAAGTCCATTAATCCAATATATGTTGCACTTTCAGTCTTTTGCTGCACACTTGAAGCAACTATATTGAATTGATAAGACAAAAATAAAGAACAAATGCATAATAATGAAGAAAGAAAATACATTTCCTTCAGAGGAAAGCTGAGATCTGCATTAAACAGAAATGTAACAAATAAAATGCAATTATTCATCATTTCAAAGACTTAAGATTAATGCATATATACATTTTAAAATTGGGATCAGTAGTTTTCATAAGATGTATTGCACACTACAATTTCAAGATTTTACGTTAGCTGATGAAAACTTTGGCCTATAAATTCGGGTCATTTGCGCCTTCCACGACTTTACGACTGGGCGCGGAGCTGCTAACGACTCCCGTTAAATTCGGCTGGTGTTGAGCAGCGGCGGTAACCCGTAGCGCCACCTGGCGTATGCTGACGTCATCACCATGCACAGTGCCCTGGACCCTAAATTGGGTATCTTGCCCCTGAAGCTGTGCGGGGCGATGACAGCGACAGCTGTACAGGGTAGCCGCTCGCTCGCGGGGCGAAACTTAAAGGGGAGGTGTGCTGCGCTTTAAAACAAAAAATTAGCCACATTTTTTTTCCTGTGCCCTGTTGGCGCGATCGGTCAGCCCGGCACTCTGCTTCAGTGCCGGGCTGTTGGCACGGTACTCCTGCTCCCCGGTGGTCCAGGTAGGACCTTTTTTTTCAGCGACAGAGCATGCAGCTTGGGCCCTTCCCTTTAATTCAGGGAAGAGCCCTTCCTACGCGGCAGCGCTACGCGATCTAGTGCGTAGCGCTCCTGAGCCGTGCGCCCCACTCCCAATGCATCCGCCCCGCTACCGCACCAGAAAGGAAGTGGAGTGCTTGATTTTGCGCTCCACTTCCTTTCGGGGGCGGTAACCCCAATTTCTCACGAGGGGCAAGATTTCTGCGCCCGGCGCAAAGTCTTGTGTCTCGCGAGTGTTACCGGCTCCAAATGGGGCAGTACCCAATTTGTCCCCGTTTGTTTCCATTCAAATAAAAAGCATGACATTTTAGTCGTGGTTGGGTGAGGAAGCAACCTGTCAGCACCCATCCTGAGGACTCCTCTTTCCTGCTTAATATTACTCGCTGCACTCTTGTCTCTTCACAGACTTGTTTTGCTAACATTAGTGCAGGGAAATCCCAGCTTCACATTACGAAAAAAAGGAATTTGCATTTATATCGCAAATTTCACAACCTCAGCAGGTCCCAAAGCGCTTTACAGTAAATGAATTACTTTATTGAAGTGCAGTCACTGTTGTAATTATGGGATCGCGGCAGCCAGTTTGCGCACAGCAAGCTCCCACAAGCAACATTGAGATAATGACCAGATAATCTGATTTACTGATTGATTGGTTGAGGGATAAATTTTGGCCAGGACACCAGGACGTCGTTTTCTTTTCATTCGTTCATGGGATGCGGACATCATTAGCAAGGCCAGCATTTATTGCCCATCCCTAATTGCCCCTGAGAAGGGAGTGGTGAGCCGCCTTCTTGAACCGCTGCAGTCCATGTGGAGAAGGCATTCCCACAGTGCTGTTAGGGAGGGCGTTCCAGGATTTTGACCCAGCGACGAAGGAACGCCGATATATATCCAAGTCAGGATGGTGTGTGACTTGGAGGGGAACTTGCAGGTGATGGTGCTCCACTTTAACTGGCATTTGGACCCTTCTGCGCAGGTATGTAAGCACATATGTTCAGAGGCCCCATTTTGATGTGGTGGCAGGAGAATAACCTGGGTCTGTCACCTTGGTATAACGGTGTCCTTTGTTTTTTTTTAATTCCTGTGGGTATTGCCATATGCTGATCAGTTGCACTTTTTTGCAGGCTGAGTTATGATCAGTCATTTATGATTGTTATACCTGATAATCCTTGTTTCAAAAAGTCTTTAAATAATTCAAAAAAACACCATTCGTTTTTGTCTGAAGTTTGTCGGTTGTCTTCATTTCAGGTCTTGCGTAAGGAAGAATATGCACGTTGGCTGGAAAGTCATTTGGAGGCCGAATCTTCTGTTGAAAATAGGGACGAGCTGCTGTTCCAGTCGGCAGTATGCCTGGAGACTGACCTTCAGCTGTTAGGTATGGGGTATCCCTGGGGTGTTATCAAAGGCCTTAGATAAGCAAATTTGTGCCATGATGCATTCTTTAAAAGCATGTCATAGGCAAGAATTACCGCATGTTTACCTTTGAAACTCCGCACCCATGGAGAAACTTCAATCTACGGGGATTTTCCTCCAAGTTGATCATCATTAATAGAGCTTCTATAAAAAGGACAACCACGAGATAATAACCTCCATCAATTAGATAAAAATAGATGTTTGCTCGACGCAAGAAGAAATTCATTCTTGCCGGTGCATCAAGACCATCTGTTCTGTTTCCATGTGCCCTACGTTTGCACTGTGTGAGAAATATAGACATGCTGAGCGTACCTGTGGGGTGGCTCCCGCGTTTCCCAGTGTAGAGGTGAACCATACAGATTTGTAATTTTTATGGAACCCAGTATATTTCTGTCACTGGATTTTAATTGAAGACTCTTGCCATTTTGGCCCTATTTTCAGAAACTGTCCTGTTACACATTCAAAAGCAGAATATTATTTGCATTATGTACCTGAGCTTAGAACCTTTGTAGGAAAGGTGTGTGCATGATAAGATATGGATCATGATGTAGGCATGATACTGGGTACTTGCATCAAACTGATAACTAAATATAAAATAATGGCAGTGGTTGCAAAACCAAAAATAACATGAAGAGGTCCACAGTAGTTCAGAGAGATTTCTGACCATTGTACCTTGAAGAAATCGCAATCTGGACAATGCAACTATTTCCGTTAATTTTACAAAGCATATACTATGAATTTCATGGGTCACTTTTAACAATAGCAAGTTCCTTGGCAACTATTTATTTTAAGGGTCGTGCATGTTAATGTGCAATGTTGGTGTAAAGATTGAGTGATAATCTAGACTGGAGTCATCATCATAGGCAGTGCCTCGAGTCGAGGATGACTTGCTTCCTCGTCAAAAAGTTCACAGATGTTTCAATGATGGACCTAAAATTCCAGGACCGAACTAAATCTTGAAGGATGGAAGATGCCTGTGCTTGGATTTTTTAAACGTGTGGTGACCGTTGCATACCAGCCACCACACAGGCTTGACAGTGCTAGATCTTGGTCCAGTAGCAAGGATTAACCAAGACGAATGGTCCAGCTCTACTGCACGGACCCAGTGCGCGCACATATCGCAGTGTGGGCTGGCCCGTGCTGGCCCTGGGCCCTTGCCTCTTCTGGGCCCCGAACTCCCGCCTCTCCTGGGCCCCGATCACGTCCCTCTACAATCTCTCGCCGCTCCTTCGCCCCGACCTCGCCGCTGCTGCAGTACCTGCCCACGCTCCAATCACCGATCTGGACCTTGGCGACGTCACTCTTCACTGCCGTTGCTCTCCTACTCCACCACATGTTGCTCCCTGGAGGGGTATGCCGCCACACTGCTCCTTATGCTCCCCGGCCTGCTCCGGTGGTGCTCGCAGGCAGGGGGCCACTCAGACTGCTGGGCTAGACTGGAGTACATCACCACTGTATAGTATGTAGGACTATTTGTTAAGTTAACACTCACAATTTAAATATGAATCCCACAACTACTTTTAAATTTCCCTGGAAAAAATCGCCAAGCATTGAAAAATAATTTCCTGCAATCTGGAACTCGGAGAGTGGTGGGTCCACTGTAAACTGAGTGAAGCTTGAGTTGTTCATTGGTACCTGAGACAGGAAATGAAGTTATTTAAATAGTGGATATAAAATATATTCCAGTTTGATCTGTTGCTGTCGATAGAAGCAATAACGGGTATACGTATTATAAACGCATTTTCAGTGAAGCATTCCTTTTTTTTTGACAAAAGACTACAGGCGCGAAATTCGTCCTGGGTGGTGATGTAAAACGGGCTCCTTGTACACGGTATTTAGTTCCATTGACTGCAATGTGACTGAATATCAGGCACTGTGTATAACAGGCGGTTGATCCCTTACCGCTCATTTTACACCACCCCCCCCCCCCGCCGCCCCAGATGAATTTCAAAGCCAACGTTTTACTTTCCAGTAATCCTCTGCAGTTTTAAAAAATATTATCACATCAAATGGTCATTTGATAAATCGCATCTGCCATGATGTGGGTGGATAGTTGCTGTTTGGAAAAGTTTGCATCAGTAATGGAATTTCAACATGAAAACTCAACATTTTTAAAGCTTAAAAAAAAATGGTCAAGGTCATAAGTACACCCATGGGCTTGGATGGCTAAAGCTTCGTCCTTGATTTATAATGTCATCTGACCCCTCTGCGTCAGAAGCTGATCTTTTGTGGAACACTGTAGGCGCCAACGCAGGCAGAGCAACTGCTGACTTCATGTATCGGGTGTTTTGTGCTACTTTTAGTTACAAAACTGTTTGCGATCGTGTCAAGTCTGACTGTATATGCACAGTACACCTCAATTCAGCGCTCCCAGTGAATCAGTGTCTGTGTGTAACACTCTCGTCAGACTCTGACAGTCTCCGGGATTCACAGTAGCACAACTGACTCCCAGTTTCTTGTTCAGGCTTTGGCCTTGCAGCTTCCATTCAATTCCCAGTCTCCCATTAGCTGTTCAAGAAGATTTCCTTCTGTAACTTTAACAAAGTAAAGTATGCTACACGGGGTCTTGTATAATACATTGGGATGCTTACAAACATATAAACATTGAAAATAGGTGCAGGAGTAGGCCATTCAGTCCTTTGAGCCTGCACCACCATTCAATAAGATCATGGCTGATCATTCCCTCAGTACCCCTTTCCTGCTTTCTCTCCATACCCCTTGATCCCCTTAGCCATAAGGGCCCTATCTAACTCCCTCTTGAATATATCCAATGATCTGGCATCAACAACTCTCTGCGGCAGAGAATTCCACAGGTTAACAACTCTCTGAGTGAAGCAGTTTCTCCTCATCTCAGTCCTAAATGGTCTACCCCTTATCCTAAGACTGTGTCCCCTGGTTCTGGACTTCCCAACATCAGGAACATTCTACCCGCATCTAACCTGTCCCGTCCCGTCAGAATCTTATACGTTTCTATGAGATCCCCTCTCATCCTTCTAAACTCCAATGTATAAAGGCCCAGTTGATCCAGTCTCTCCTCATATGTCAGTCCTGCCATCTCGGGAATCAGTCTGGTGAACCTTCGCTGCACTCCCTCAATAGCAAGAACGTCCTTCCTCAGATTAGGAGACCAAAACTGAACATAATATTCCAGGTGAGGCCTCACCAAGGCCCTGTACAACTGCAGTAAGACCTCCCTGCTCCTATACTCAAATCCCCTAGCTATGAAGGCCAACATGCACCTCCCCTTTTCCTAATCTGCCGCCATTCAAATAATATTCTGTCTTCGCGTTTTTGCCCCCAAAGTGGATAACCTCACATTTATCCACATTATACTGCATCTGCCATGCATTTGCCCACTCACTTAACCTGTCCAAGTCACCCTGCAGCCTCCTAGCATCTCACTCACAGCTCACACCGCCATCTAGTTTAGTGTCATCTGCAAACTTGGAGATATTACACTCAATTCCTTCATCCAAATCATTGATGTATATTGTAAAGAGCTGGGGTCCCAGCACGGAGCCCTGCGGCACTCCACGAGACACTGCCTCCATTTTGAAAAGGACCCGTTTATCCCGACTCTCTGCTTCCTGTCTGCCAACCAGTTCTCTATCCACGTCAGTATATTACCCCCAATACCATGTGCTTTGATTTTGCACACCAACCTCTTGTGTGGGACCTTGTCAAAAGCCTTTTGAAAATCCAAATACACCACATGCACTGGTTCTCCCTTGTCCACTCGACTAGTTACATCCTCAAAAAATTCCAGAAGATTTGTCAAGCATGATTTTCCCTTCATAAATCCATGCTCACTGCTTTCCTAATGCGCTGTTATTTCATCTTTAATAATTGATTCCAACATTTTCCCCACTCCTGATGTCAGGCTAACCGGTCTATGATTACCCACTTTCTCACCACTCCCTTTTTAAAAAGTGGTGTCACATTAGCTACCCTCCAGTCCATAGGAACTGATCCAGAGTCGATAAACTGTTTGAAAATGATCACCAATGCATCCACCATTTCCAGGGCCACTTCTTTAAGTACCCTGGGATGCAGACTATCAGGCCCCGGGGATTTATCAGCCTTCAATCCCATCAATTTCCCTAACACAATTTCCTGCTTTATAAGGATATCCTTCAGTTCCTCCTTCTCACTAGACCCTCGGTCCCCTAGTACTTCCAGAAGGTTATTTGTGTCTTCCTTCGTGAGGACAGAACCAAAGTATTTGTTCAATTGGTCTGCCATTTCTTTGTTCCCCATTATAAATTCACCTGAATCCGACTGCAAGGGACCTACGTTTGTCTTCACTAATCTTTTTCTCTTCACTTATTTATAGATGTCTAAAGCAAGGCATCTTAGACTTTCCTAGGTATATATTGTACAATGGGTCAGGCTTGATGGACTAGCCCGTCAATTTCACATGTACTGTCAATTTCGTATGTTTGTATGTTCATGGATCAATTTTTGATAGTTGCAGAATTGAGCCAATCGCATTTCATTGTCAGTATGTTACAAATGTTCTCATTCCTATATCACCTCTTGCTGTTGGCTCAGGTGCAACTGGTATCGAAGACCGTTTGCAGGATGGTGTCCCAGAAACAATAGCAAATCTACGAAAAGCTGCTCTACAGATATGGGTTCTCACTGGGGACAAACAGGAAACTGCAATCAATATTGCTTACTCCTGCAAACTCCTCGGTCATGACGAAGAGATCCTCACTTTGAATGCTGAATCTCAGGTGAGCAAAATTTCATCAGCATGTGGCTTTTCTGGGCAGCTTTTAGCTTACAAGCGTGATCATATTTTCTACCAATTGTACCAGAAAATGTAAGCAAATGTCTAATGTATTTATTATGGATGCACCAGTTTGACTGTGTTGTAGTTTTGTTTTGCTCTGAGCAATGGCAACATTTTCATTATAACATTAGAAAAAAATTAATGGGCAGCTAATTAATGTGAAAATAGAAAACCTGCTTTTAGCTTACAATGTCAAAATTCAAGGGGTGTCGTTTTTGTATCAGGTGAAGATTGCATGAATATTGGGAAAATTGAATTTTCCGAACATTAGTACGCGTGATTCCTGCCTTGTAATAATTTAAGTATGAAGTTCAGGGGGGCAAAATTGCCCCCCTGACTGAAAGGAGGGCCACCTACCAATTTTTAAGATCTTTTTCCACCCCAATCTTGGAATGTCCTTCAGTTAAAGGGGAGGGCCGTTGCAAACTCTGCAGCCATTTAAGTGGCACCCACTGGGCTACCAGGGAGGGTTTCGGCTGGCCTGGTACCCAAGAGCGGGTGCCGGTCTGCATGACGGTGGCCCGGTCGAACCTGTGGCCGCCATTGTCGGGCTGACCTTGAAGTCAGCCGACAATTAAAATAAAATGGCGGTCACGGCAGTGCGCCATCCCCTTTAAGGGCAGACACGCCGCCCAGCCACAGGCGGCTTCCCGCCGGGGAAAGGTGTCGGGAGCACCGAGCGACGGCCGATCCACTCCCACGGGGCAATTTCCAACCGCGGACGGAAAGGGGTCGCCGCTGGTCAGTAAGGGCTCGATAGGGAGAGAAAACCATTGGGGTGGAAATGTCCACTGTCCCCCCCCCCTCCCCAAAAAAAAGGAGGTAGCGATTGTCAGCGGTGACGGCACTATTTTTTAAAAGAAAGGAGGCAATTTCGGCCCCCAGTTCTTTGCAGAAAAAAATATAAAAGTTGACCTTAGGAAGCAGCATTTGGATCAGTAACTGATGGGATTAAATTGCCAGTGAAGCCAGCAAGATCTTTGTACAGCATTTGTAGTTTAGGAAATACATCTGCAAAATGTTCGGTTTGTGGTCTGGAAGAGTAGCAAATGTGAAGTACTTTATATCTGTGCTGAAAACAGCGAACGTGAATGCACGGGGTTTGGGGTTTATAACTGTATAAATAAATTATCCGCTATAATAAAGGGAACACTTCTTCTGAAGTTAGCAGGACAGGTAGATAAGGTAATTAAGAAGGCATACGGGATACTTTCCTTTATTAGCCTAGGCATAGAATATAAGTTCGGGGGGGGGGGGGGCGCGGGGTTATGCTTGAACTCTATAAAACTAGTTCGGCCACCACATCCGCATTGCAGGAAATATATGTTGCTGTGAGGAAAGATTGGATAGGTTGGGGTTGTTTTTTTTAGATATGCACTTGAAGTGTCGTAACCTACAGGGCAATGGACCAAGAGCTGGAAAGTGGGATTAGGCACTAAGACGATGGGCCGAACGGCCTCCTTCTATACCCCACCACCATGGGGATAATCAAGAACCAAAGATGCAACCCAGTGCACGTTTATAGTGCATGTAAAAGACCCATTCTGAAGTTGCAGCCCAGCAATTAAAAGATTTAGTCTGATCCCAAACCTCAACTCCCATTGATCTAGTTTTCAAACACAGATAATATAAGAGTGAATACTGTAAGTGGCAGAGGAAGGAATCTTCATGTGTGCAGGGTCCAAATGTTGAGTGCCATTTCATAGCGGCATTTCCCAAGGCGTAAATAAATCCATTGAGTGTTTTTACAGGAGCTGATGCTGATCTATAAACCACTCTGAAACCACACGTGGAACACATTGACCACTTTTGATTTCTTACCATTGGCATATACATCAAAACACTTCCCCCAAAAGAAACATAAGACATTAGAAGGAATCCAAAAGAGGGCATGGTAACTGATTATTGTTGGCCTTCAGACAGCGAGCTAAAAATAGTGCTGAAGGGAGCGAAAGGACAAAATAAGTCATTCGTGCTTTTTAAAATTCTGATAAAAGGGATTTAATGGGTGGATGTTGAAATGATCTTTGTGCTAAATCAGGAAATGATAGCTATTGCTTAAAATTAGAATTTTAAGGGTACAGTAGCATAGTGGATAATTAGTCCAGAGGTCTGGACAATATTATCCAGAGAAGTGAGTTGAAATCTGACCATGGCAGGTAGAGAATTTCAATTCAGTTAATTAAATAAATCTGGAATAAAAAGCTAGCATCAGTAATGGTGACTGGGAAACTGCTGAATTGTTGTTTAATACCTATCTGGTTCACTAATGTCCTTAAGGGAAGGAAATCTGCCATCCTTACCCGGTCTGGCCTATATCTGACTTCAGACCTGACTCTTGACTGCCCTCTGAAACGGTGGCTCACCACCTTCTCAAGGGCAGTTGGGGATGGACAATAAATGCCAGCGTTGCCAGTGACACCCACATCCCAGGAACGAATTTAAACAAAAATGCAAGATACTGTATACAGTTTTGCTCTCCTTACCTAAGGAAGGATATACTTACCTTAGAAGGAGTGCAACGAAGGTTCACCAGACTGATTCCTGGCATGGGGGGATTGCCCTACAAGAAGAGAGTAAGTGGACTAGGCATACATTCCCTATGTGTTTAGAAGAATGAAAGGTGATCTCATTGAAACCTATCAAATTCTTAAGGGGCTGGGATGATGTTCCTCTGGCTGGGGAATCTAGAACCATGGGTCACAGTCTCAGAAAAAGGGTTTATCCATTTAGGACTGAGATGACGAGAAATGTCTTCACTCAAAGGGTTGTGAATCTTGAAATTCTCTATCCCAGAGGGCTTTGAATGCTCAGTCATTGAGTGTATTCGACAGAGATTGATAGAGTTTTGGGCACTAAGGGATATGGGGATAAGGCAGGAAGGTAGAGTGCAGGTAGAAGATCGACCACGAACTTACTGAGTGGCAGAGCAGGCTCCATGGGCCGAGTGGCCTACTCCTGCTCCTATTTCTCATGTTCTTATAACCTCCATCTAAATGTGACATGAAGTGACTGCTACACAGATAGAATTCTTAAATTATGGGTTAGACTACTCCCTAGCTCAAAGGTGGGCCAATTTAATGCATTCAAGAAAATAAGATTCTTGAATCTATGGAGAATGGAAAGTGACCTAAAGAATTAGATGATTTTGTGAGGGCTCTGGATTCTACGCAATTTATCTGTGTTGAGTCCTATCTATTTGAGGGTTTCTATTGATATTCTTTTTGCATTCGAGCTAGTTATAATTCTGCAAGTTCACAGCCTTTGTATATCCTCATGATGAAAAGGGGAAAAGGAAACCGATTAATTCCCAACTCTAGTCTGTACTCGGACTATAATTGTGAAGAATGGCTGGGTGGAATTTAAAATAGTACAGGAAATGCAAATCATGTAAGCTTGTTACAGAAGCTGATGTAGGGCGCAAGGCAATGTTCCGTCTAAGCTGCACACGCAGCAACCAGGAAGGTAAATTTAGAGGGAGCATTGGCGCAAAGTGCTTCTGTTATTACTGATACTTCATTTGATATCATGTATGACATACTGCAATATTTGCTGGTTTTGCACATTAAATGCAATGTTTTTCCACAGGAGGCCTGTGCTGCTTTGCTGGAGCAATGCTTAAACTACATTGAATCAAAGAGTCCTCAGAACAAACGTTTCAGTGTTACTGAAAATGGCTCTGTTGACTTCATCACTTCGAATGGGACCTCAGTGGCCTCGCCCACTCCGCGATCCAACTTCAGCTTGGTCATCGACGGAAAGACTCTGACCTTTGCATTGGAAAGATCACTGGAGGACAGGTTTCTTACGTTGGCGCAGAGCTGTCGTTCGGTGTTGTGCTGTCGTTCCACGCCATTGCAGAAAAGTATGGTGGTGAAACTGGTCCGGGATAAACTTAAAGTAATGACCCTGGCAATAGGCAAGTATATGCTGGAGTCCATTATTAAGGAAGCAGTAGCGGGACATTTGGAAAAGCATGATTCAATCAAGCAGAGTCAGCATGGCTTTATGAAAGGGAAATCATGTTTGACAAATTTCCTGGAGTTCTTTGAGAATATAACACGCAGGGTGGATAAGGGGGAACCAGTGGATGTGGTGTATTTGGATTTCCAGAAAGCATTTGATAAGTGCCACATAATAGGTTACTGCACAAGATAAAAGCTCACAGGGTTGGGGGTAATATATTAGCATGAATAGAGGATTGGCTAACTAACAGAAAACAGAGAGTCAGGATAAATGGGTCATTTTCCGGTTGGCAAACAGTGACTCGTGGGGTGCTGCAGGGTCGTTGTTGGGGTCTCCATTATTTACAATCTATATTAGTGACTTGAATGAAGGGACCGAATGTAATGTAGCCAAGTTTGCTGATGATACAAAGATGGGTGGGAAAGCAAATTGTGAGGACACAAAAAAATCTGCAAAGGGATATTGACAGAGTTAGTGAGTGGGCAAGAATTTGGCAGATGGAGTATAATGTGGGAAAATGTGAGGTTATCCACTTTGGCAGAAATAATAGAAAAGCAAATTACTATTTAAATGGAGAAAAATTGCAAAGTGCTGCAGCACACAGAGACCTGGAGGTCCTTGTGCATGAAACACAAAAAGTTAGTATGCAGGTACAGCAAGTAATCAGGAAGGCAAATGGAATATTGGCCTTTATTGCAAGGGGGCTAGAGAATAAAAGCAGAGAAGTCCTGCTACAACTGTACAGGGTATTAGTAAGGCCACACCGAAAGTACTGCATACAGTTTTGGTCTCGGTATTTAAGGAAGGATGTACTTTCATTGGAGGCTGTTCAGAGACGGTTCACTAGGTTGATTCTGGAGATGAGGGGGTTATGAAGATAGGTTGGGCCTATACTCATTGGAGTTCAGAAGAATAAGAGGTGACCTTATTGAAACTTATAAGATAATGAGGGGTCTCGACAAGGTGGATGCAGAGAGGATATTTCCACTCACAGGGGAAACTAAAACTAGGGGACATAGTCTCAGAATAAGGGGCCGGCCATTTAAAACTGAGATGAGGAGGAATTTCTTCTCTGAGGGTTGTAAATCTATGGAATTCTCTGTCCCAGAGAGCTGCGGAGGCTGGGTCATTGAATATATTTAAGGCGGAGATAGACAGATTTGTGAGCGACAAACGAGTAAAGGGCTATGAGGAGCGGGCAAGGAAGTGGAGCTCAGTCCATGATCAGATCATCCATGATCTTATTGAATGGCAGAGCAGGCTCGAGGGGCCTGTCATGTATTCAACTGTCGTTGTAACCCATGTATAAACTGACCCAAGTTGTACACCGTGAGAACACTGACCACTAGGTGGTGAACTTGTGGGAGGCACTCCTAACCTGGACTTTCAGGTATAAAAGGGGAAGCTCCACCCATCTTCTTCACTGCAGTGCTGGCTAATAAAGGTTACTGGTCACAGAGTGACCTTCTCTCAAGTATGGGCCTCGTGTGCATTTGTACTATATAGTAAGGACATATTATTTGCGACGAAAAACTGGGATTTAAACCACGCGAGCATGGCCACTAGCAGCACAGACGAGAGGTACTGTGTTGGTGATGATGGGACAATTTTATTGAGACTACAGCAAAGTTTCGGCTCATCTCCTGACGGTTTGTGGATCCAGGACGTACTCCCTGATGAAGGACCTTCTAGCACCAGAGAAGTCGGTGGACAAGACTTTTGCAGAGCTCAGTAAGTTGATCGGGGAACACTTTAAACCGGCGAGCAGCATGCACATGGCGAGACACCAGTTTTATACGCACCGGCGGCGAGAAGGACAAAGCGTTCCAGATTTCATGGCAGACCTCCGGCGACTGGCGAGCCTATGTAAGTTCCCAGATGCATGCAGAGCGGAGATGCTGCGAGACTTTTTTATTGAGGGCATTGGGCACGCTGGGGTTTTCAGGAAACTGATTGAGACCAAAGACTTGACCCTGGAAACGGCCCAGACATTTATCTCAGGGGAGGGAGAGACCAGAATGATGTTTGACAAAAATCTTGGTTTAAATGCAGCAAATGGACAGGGAGTCAACATTGTGAATGTGGCACACAGTTCTCCAGGCAGACAGGGGAAATTGGATATGCCCGAGTATGTAGTCGAACCCAAAGGGGGAATTCAACAGAGACAATGGCTAGCTGAACAGCGATTCATGCCATCGCAAGGGACAATGCGGCCAGTAATGGGGCCATCAACACCTGTCAATGGTGTGCTTAAGGACAGTTACAGAGACAGTCAGAGACAATCGACTGGTAATGGACCTTTTGTTCCAACAACAGATCATGTTGGAGGTGTGGAGGCAAACACACAGCCAGAGCTAGCAGGTATCAGCAATATACCTGCAGAAACTGCAATGTCAGCGGTCACTTGGCACGTATGTGCAAGAAGCCTGCAGCCAGGTTGATGTACGAGGAGGACGGGCCCGATGTAAGCCCTACGAAGCCAAATGGACACGGGGAAATCGCTGGAAGCTGAAGTTCAGCGAGTTCATGTGGAGCACATATACAGTTCATACACCAGGACACCACCTATAATGATGAAAGTGCTCCTCAATGGCATCCCGGTATCAATGGAGCTAGACACGGGGGCCAGCCAGTCCCTGATGAGTATCAAACAGTTCGACAAATTGTGGGCGTCCAAGGCCAGGAGGCCAAAATTATTGCCGATTGACGCACAGCTACGGACATATACAAAGGAGATCATTCCGGTGCTAGGCAGCGCCACGGTAGGCGTGACCCACAAAGATTCGGAGAACAGGTTGCCACTCTGGATTGTCCCGGGGGATGGTCCCGCACTGCTGGGGAGGAGTTGGCTTGCTGTCATGAACTGGAAATGGGACGATGTCAATGCAATTTCTTCTATGGAGCGAATATTCTGCTCACAGGTCCTGGACAAATTTGACTCACTATTTCAACCCGGCATTGGCACTTTCTTGAGGACCAAGATAGTGATTCACATAAACCCGGACGCCACAAGACCAGAGCGGTGCCGTACGCGATGCGGGAAAAGATAGAAGGCGAATTGGACCGCCTGCTGAGGGAAAGCATCATCTCGCCAGTCGAATTCAGTGACTGGGCGAGCCCAATTGTGCCGGTGCTCAAGGCGAATGGGTCGGTCAGGATATGTGGTGATTGCAACGCCGCCATCAATCGGGTATCACTCCAAGACCAGTGCCCACAAATGAAAGTGGAGGACCTCGTTGCGACGCTATCCGGTGGCAAACATTTTTCAAAATTGGACCTGACCTCAGCTTACGTGACCCAGGAGCTGGCGAGTGAGTCAAAGAAGCTGACCACCATCACGACACACAAGGGGTTGTTTGAGTACAACAGATGGCCGTTTGGGATTCGCTCGGCCGCCGCGATCTTTCAGCGAAATATGGAAGCCTCCCCAAGTCGATTCCAAGGACGGTGGTTTTTCAAGACGACATCCTCATCACGGGTCGTGATGCTGAAGAAAACCGCCACAACCTGGAGGAGGTGCTACGCAGACTGGACCGGGTAGGTCTGTGACTGAAAAAGGTGAAGTGCGTCTTCCTAGCTACAGAGGTAGAATTCCTGGGGATGAGGGTAGCAGCAGACGGGATCAGACCTACGGCATCCAAAACGGAAGCGATCCAGAGAGCATCCAGACCCCATAACACGACGGAGCTGCGTTCGTTCCTGGGCCTCCGAAACTATTTTGGTAACTTTCTTCCCAAATTGAGCACGCTGTTAGAGCCGCTACACGTGCTCCTACGCAAAGGTCGCAAATGGGTCTGGGGGGACAGCCAGGGAAGAGCTTTTGATAGAGCATGCAATTTGTTATGCTCCAACAATCTGTTAACGCTATATCACCCATGTAAGAAACTTGTTTTAACGTGCGATGCGTCGTCCTATGGTGTCGGGTGAGTGTTGCAGCATGTTAATGCCAAGGGTCAGTTACAGCCGGTAGCTTATGCCTCCAGAAGTCTGTCCCAGGCAGAAAGGGGATATAGGATGGTAGAAAAGGAGGCGCTTACATGTGTATATGCAGTAAAAAAAAATGCACCAGGACCTGTTTGGCAGGAAATTTGAGCTAGAGACAGATCACAAACCCCTAACGTCCCTTTTGGCCGACAACAGGGCCATAAATGCGAATGCGTCGGTCCACATACAGAGGTGGGCACTCATGTTAGCCGCCTATGACTATACAATTCGGCACAGACCAGGCACTGAAAACTGCGCCGATGCACTCAGTAGGCTCCCACTAACCATCACCGAAAGGGCAACCGAGCATGCTGCTGAGATGGTCATGGCTGTTGAAGCTTTCGAATGCAAAGGCTCACCTGTGACAGCCGTCAGATTAAAGTCTGGACAAATAGAGACCCGCTACTGTCTTTAGTTAAGAAATGTGTCCTGAATGGGGACTGGACAGCCACGTACGGGGCATGCCCTGAGGAATTTAAACCATTTCACAGGCGCAAGGATGAACTCTCGATTCAGGCCAATTGCCTACTATAAGGAAACCGAGTAGTCATGCCCCAGATGGGCAAAGAGATGTTCATCCGAGAACTCCACAATGAGCACCCGGACATTGTCATGATGAAGGCAATTGCCAGATCACACTTTTGGTGGCCAGGGATAGATGCAGACCTGGAACTTTGTGTTCGCAGGTGCAACACGTGTGCCCAGCTGGGCAATGCACCCAGGGAAGCCCCCATTAGCCCCTGGCCATGGCCCGCCAAGCCTTGGTCACGCATCCATCCTTTCATGGGAAAAATGTTTTTGGTTGTAGTAGACGCCTACTCCAACTGGATCGAGTGTGACATTCTCAATTCAAGCATATCCTCTGCCACGGTAGAAAGTCTACGGGCAATGTTCGCCGCCCATGGTCTACCGGACGTCTTGGTCAGCGACAATGGCCTGTGCTTTACAAGCATTGAATTCCAGGACTTCATGGCAGGAAATGGTATCAACCATGTCAGATTGGCATCGTTCAAGCCGGCCTCAAACGGGCAGGCGGAACGAGCAATGCAGATAATCAAACAGGGGATACTCAGAATCCAAGGGGTTCCCTACAAAGCCGCTTATCACGCCTCCTGTTGGCCTATAGATCCTGACCACACTCGCTCACAGGGGTTCCACCCGCAGAGCTGCTAATGAAAAGGACGCTCAAAACCAGATTATCCCTTATACACCCCACCATGAAATAAATTGTTGAGAGCAGGCGCCGGACACAATGTGACTACCATGACAGGAATGCGAGGGCACGATGTATTGATGTCTGTGACCCTGTCTTTGTCAACTACGCTGCAGGGCCCAAATGGCTCACAGGCACTGTGATTGCCAAAGAGGGGAATAGGATTCTGGTAGTTAAACTTACCAATGGACAAATCTGCCGCAAACACGTGGATCAAACAAAAAGGAGGTTCAGCAACCCCATAGAAGAAGCAGAGGAAGAACACAATGTTGAGTTCACTCCGCCACAGGTGACCGAACACCGGAACCAAGTGGAGGAGAGCCCAGTCACTGTGAGCAGTCCGGACAGGCCTGAGGCACCACAAACAGCAGACACTCAGGCCAACGCCCAACATCCGGAGCCCCAACTCAGGCGCTCTACAAGAGAGTGTAAACCACCAGAGAGACTTAACCTGTGATCCCAGTAAGACTTTGGCGGGGGGAGGTGATGTCATGTATTCAACTGTCATTGTAACCCATGTATAAACTGACCTAAGTTGTACACCGTGAGAACATTGACCTCTAGGTGGGGAACTTGTGGGAGACACTCCTAACCTGGACTTTCAGGTATAAAAGGGGAAGCTCCACCCACCTTCTTCACTGCAGTGCTGGCTAATAAAGGTTACTGGTCACAGAGTGACCTTCTCTCAAGTATGGGCCTCGTGTGCATTTATACTGTATAGTAAGGATGTATTCGGGCCAAATGACCGAACCCTACTCTTATTTCTTTTGTTCTTATATTTGTCTTTTTGGTCTCCACCGGCATACTATTATGTAGAGTCTCGAGGTCACCACACAGCTTCTACAATCCAATGCTTAAATGTCATTTCAAGTATCTTTGGTAGCAACATATAAAGGCATTAAAACACTAACACAATAATCCCTGGCTCCAGTATATACAGAGGTTAAATTTCAATCAGACAATGAAGACAAGTAGACCCCTGGGATACTAGAGGAACAGGAGGAGGCCATTCAGCCCCTCAAACTATTTTGCCCTTCAAGTGGATCATGGCTGAACTGTACCTTACCCGCCTTGGCTCCATTTCTCTTAATATCTATACCTAACAAAGATCTATCAATCTCAGTTTTGACATTTCCAATTGACCTAGCCTCCACAGCTTTTTGGAGGAGCGATTTCCACTAGCCTTTATTTGAAGAAGTGCTTCCTGACATCACCCCTGATGGCCTAGCCCTTAATTTTAAGGTTATGCCCTCTAGTTCTGAAATCTTCCACCAGAGGAAATAGTTTCTCTCTCTTTCTCTCTCCCTCTCTCTCTCTCTCTATCCTGTCAAATTCTTTAATCATCTTAAACACCTTATTAGATCACTCCTTAATCGTCCATGCAAGCCTAGTTTCTGGAACCTGTCCTCATAATTTAACCCTTTTAGCCGCAGTATCATGCTGATACTGTTGATCATAAAATCCTTCAGTGCCGGCAAGGGGGTGCAGTAACAATTCCGTTTACTGTGCAGGTCCTGTAAACTTTATTGTATTATTTTCTGAAGGTGTTGGTCTCTAAATTAGGTTGAAGAGCCTGACAGAACAAACCTGCCACCCCATTTCTCTGAGGTGCTAAGTGTTCATAATGGCCCAGATTCTGTTGCCTAAAATAATGGCGAGTTTAATCATGTTGCGAGGCACAGCAAGAGCTCTCTAAAGCTATTGCTGCATCAAGTATCCTACCTGTGCAGCCTGCACAGCACTCAATGCATGCAGGGAGTTCTGAATAGTTATGTTAACACATGGACCTCGCAAACTTTCACCAGACCCAGAGTTCACTCAGGACATGAGCCCCGTTATTTCTGCGACATGTAAAGCAAGATTAAGTTGTATATTTTTCTTCAAAGCCCCGCTAAAGTCCCAACGATCCCCCATGATAGCGTGCCTCAGTCGGCTGTACTTTATTGTCTGTTGGTACTGCTCCAAGTTGTCGCTCAACTTGCATTAATCACCACTGACTCGCTGAAGGGTAGAAAGCAAACACATTGTCACTTTGTTTTTTTGTCATTAACTGTAGGAGATGGGGCTAATGATGTGAGCATGATCCAGGTTGCCGATGTTGGAGTGGGAATCTCTGGGCAGGAAGGGATGCAGGTAATTGTACTCTCAAATCATTTTGTGTCACGGTTTCCATAAGTCTGCCTCTAAAGTACACAAATAGCCCAAATGGCTTTTGTCATGACCAAGTGCTGTTAATTTGTGGAGTTGCGACGTGGCTTTTGAGGATAGCTGTCAGTCCTGATATAAATCTATTTTATTCAGTGCGTGTTACTTTTCTTTCTCTCCAATTTTGCTCCTCTCCGCTCCTGAAAACACTGACCTTGCTGGGGTTCAGAGCAATGTTCCCCCTAATTTTTTTTGCGGGGGAGGGGGGGGGGCCGTGCTGCCCCTTTAACAGGCTGCGCGGCCCACTCAAACTTGCATGCATACATGTTTTTTTGCGTTGGGAGGCCGGCTCCCCGGCTGCGTGGGACCTCGAGACCTGCACGTCTGCGCAGCTTAAAGGGAACCTCAGTACAGAGGCACTGACAGCACTCTGATACTGCGCCCAAGTAACAACTTGCATTTATATAGCGCCTTTAACATAGTAAAACATCCTAAGGTGCTTCACAGGAGTATTATCAGTCAAAATTTGATGCCGAGCCACATAAGCAGATGTTGGGGCATGTGACTAAAAGCTTGGTCAAAGAGGTAGATTTTAAGAAGCATCTTCAAGGAGAAAAGAGAGGTCGAGAGGCTGAGGGCCCAGATAGCTGAAGGCACAGCAGCCTATGGTCCATGTGTGAGCCTAGGTGGTGAACGTCGGTAGGGTATTCAACCACAGGGCACATCATAGCCAAATCTGATCCTATCTTCCTCCACACCTACACACATTTCACACAGTCAGCCAGTGGTTCAGTGGGTAGCACTCTCACCTCTGAGTCATAATGCTGTGGGTTCAACTCCCACTCCAGAGACTTTGAGCACAAATATTCTAGGCTGACACTCCAGTGCAGTACTGAGGGAGTGCTGCACTGTCGAAGGTGCCGTCTTTCGGATGACGTAAAAGGTGGACGTAAAAGATCCCATGGCACTATTTCGAAGTAGAGCAGTGGAGTGCTCCCCAGTGTCCTGGCCAATATTTATCCCTCCATCAACATCACTCAAAATCTGCTCGGTGTGATATTGCTGTTTGTGGGAGCTTGCTGTGTGTAAATTGGCTACCGCGTTTCCTACATTACAACAGTGACTATACTTCAAAAGTGTTTCATTGATTAAAGCGCTTTGGGACATCCTGAGGTTGTGAGCGGCGTCATATAGCAGACAAGCTCAGGAATCCTGGTTTTGTTTTTCCATGGCCCAATCAATTGTAATGTGCTTCTACCCTGGCTAACATCAAGTTATTCCACATCTGGACCTTTTGGTTTGTATGGTTCAATACCGCACTGGATGGTGCATTTACCAACCATTTACCATTCACCATTCATCAGTACAGCTACATATGTAACTTTTATCAACAATTTAGATACAAATAGACTCTGCTTTTCACAACAGCTGATGTTTATTAATGCACCCTTCATTTCTACACTTACTCACTTAAAGATTCTCGCCTGGTAGAAATAATTAAAGCAAAATGTGTACAGCTCAGCGTTCCTCATGCTCGACAGTTTAATTAACATGTCAGGACTTAAATATGATTTCATTAAGTGGAGAAGGTCAAACTACATAGCATAATATTTCCAGGCTGGTAGTCATTTTGTAACGGGAATGATTTTCATCTGCCTAGTACCCAGTTTTTTTTGGCATGAACGGGATATAATTTTTTTCTTTTTAATTTTGCACTCAAGACCCATCCAATGCGATTTTCAAACGGGCCAGGATTTAAACGACCAGCGATACCACCCCAAACAGGCAGGAGTCTCATGAAAACTAAGCGTTGAGTGATCAAACCAGTGATGCTTAAAGGGCCACTCCTAAAAATAGAAATAACAGCTTTTAGATTTGTGTGTCCAGGATAGGCATTTCTGCCTGCTCGGCACCGGTCCTGCTGGAGCCCCCCACCCCCCCACCTTTAATGACACAACTTCCATCTCGGCTTTGTGGAGGAGCCACCAGATTTCCCATCTTTTCCCCTCCTCCTCGATCAACCAGCTATTGTCAGCACTTGTTCCTCTGGCCGCTCACAGTGCAGATAAAAATGAAACCCAATCCCAACTGGCCACCAATATTGTCCTCAAATACTTGAAGGAGAAGAAATTGCAGGGATTATGGGGATAGCATAGTGATTATGTCACTGGACTAGTAATCCAGTGGCTTGAACTAATGATTCCGGAGACGTGAGTTCAAATCCCACCACAGCTGCTCGGGAATTTAAATTGAGTTATTTAATAAATATCTGGAATAAAAAGCTAGCATCAATGGTGACCATGAAACTACAAGACTGTTGTAAAAACTGGTTCACTAATGTCCTTGAGGGAAGGAAGTAGATAAGTGACTCCAGACCTACAGAGGGGAGGTAATGGAGGCCGCAATGGTTTCTGGGCGGCTGGCCAGCTCACAGCACCTGGTTTGCTGGGGGGGGGGGCGCGCGCGGGGGAGCAGAGCAGCACCGCCCGGGAGCATCGACGGTGCGCGACGCTGCCGGTTTCCACTGGTCGTGGAAATTTGGCCTTATCGGGTCCCGTAGCGCGCCGTGGTGGGACCGCCTGGAAAAGCGGTGAGTGATGGAATTGGTGAATGAGGTAAGTTTGATTGTTTTGTTTTGTTGTATTTTTGCGTTGTAGCTTATTGTGGGGTGTTTAAGGTATTGGAAATGTTTGTTGTGTTTTTAGGTGTGATTTATTTTGCCACAGAAGCCTCTCTTCGAGCGCTCTGAGGCCGGCTGTTTAGCTCGGGATTTTCAGTTGCACAGCCGGCCGAGCGCCCTGAGAGAGGTGAGCAACATCTCTCTTAGCACTCCGCCCCACAATCCGGGCCCAGCTGATGAAACTGACTGAGGCACAAACTGTTCCTGGGCGGAAAACTTTACCGCCCCGCCATGAATAACGTCGCAAAATAGGCAGAATCGAAAATCCAGCCCTGAGTTTCTTAAAAACAAAATCAAATTTGCCGCATGAAATAAAAAGAGAAAAAGCGCTCTACTCGTAACTCCTACACGGCTGTACTGTCCAATGTGGGAATTACAGTCTCTGCCACAGGTGGGGCAGACAGTGGTCGAAGGAAAGGGTGGGTGGGGAGCCTGGTTTGCCGCACGCTCCTTCCGCTGTCTGCGCTTGGTTGCTGCATGCTCTTGGCGACGAGACTCGAGGTGCTCAGTGCCCTCCTGGATGCTCGTCCTCCACTTTGGGCGGTCTTAGGCCAGGGATTCGCAAGTGTTGGTGAGGATGTTGCACTTTATCAAGGAGGCTTTGAGGGTGTCCTTGAAACATTTCCTCTGCCCACCTGGGGCACGCTTGCCGTGTCGGAGCTCCGAGTAGAGCGCTTGCTTAGGGAGTCTTGTGTTGGGCATGCAGGCACTGTGGCCCGCCCAACGGAGCTGGTCGAGTGTGATCAGTGCTTTAATGTTGGGGATGCTGGCCTGAGCGGGAACACTGACATTGGTGCGATAATCCTCCCAGTGGATTTGCAAGTTCTTGCGAAGGCAGCGCTAGTGGTACTTCTTCAGCACTTTGAGTGGACGACGCTTGCGTCTGCGCACACTCAGAGGCCGAACTCCAAGCCACCATCAACACCTTCACTGAGGCGGACGAAAGCATATGTCTTACACTAAACATCCGTAAGGCAAAAGTCCTCCACCAACCTGACCCCGCCACACAGCACTGCCCCCCAATCATCAACATCATATACTCTCCATCACACAGACCACCTCTACCCCTACCTCAGCCCATCTGCCGCTGAAACTCTCATCCACGCTTCTAGGCTCAAATTTTTCAATGCGCTCCTGCCCAACCTCCCATCCTCCACCTTCCATAAACGTCATCTCATCCAAAATCCTGCTGCCCGTACAGTATTCCGTACCAAGTCCCGCTCGCCCATCACCTCTATCCTCAGTGACCTTTGTGTTTAAATCCATGCACAGCTGCACTCTTCCCTATTTCTGTCTCCTCCTGCAACGCTCACTTCTATTCCTCTCATTTTGGCCTCTTCCCCCTCTGCCTCTACTCCGCATTGGCAGCTGTCTGAGCCCTGCATTCTGGAATTCCCTACCTCAGCCCTCAACCTGTCCCTCCTTCTTTTCAGACACTCATTAAAAGCCATCTCATTGCCCTTCCTCAATAGTTGATTCATTGGCTCAGCGTCCATTTTCTTTTACTACGCCTGCGTGAAGCGCCGAGGGGTATTTTTTTCTGCGTTAAAGGCTCTAGGACAAGTTGCAGCTGCTGTTTCTTGTTCCTGGTTCGATAGTAATTATTTTACAACGGCTTAATATACGGAGGTCTAGTGGTACAGACAACCCTTGTGCAATTATTTTCTTTTCTTGTATTTCACCAGGCAGTAATGGCAAGTGACTTTGCCATTGCACGATTTCGACATTTACAGAAACTCTTGCTGGTCCACGGGCATTGGTGTTACTCCAGGCTTGCCAACATGGTGCTCTATTTCTTCTATAAAAATGCAGTAAGTTGTTCTACTTTGAACATAATGTTCACCAAGTCAACATGAAAACAGTTAATAAATAGATGGTAGATTGATGGGTAGGTTGGCATCACAGTGATAAAATGGCGCCAAGACATAACTGGCACGAGCACCAACATTGTGCTCCAAGTGTCAACTTTATCGGCCAGTCCGTGTCTTGGCAGCTTGAGCACAGATTCCTGTAAGATATTTGGCTAACTGCGTGAAGACAGATGAGATATGTTAGCTGGCCAGACATACCATAATCAGGTGGGACTGTGGGCACATTAAAAAATCACATTTCCTTTTATGATATACACATATTTGATTACAACACCCTTCTATTTCAGTGAATAATATGCCATGAAATATTTAATGGTAGCTGCAGCAGCTACATTATGCTTTGCTTCAAATATTTGCTCACTTACACCCGTAATTAGCCAACCTGTGCGCACGATGTCTCAAGGGAGTAATTAAAACCCATGTAGAGCTGTCCAGCAAGAATATAATCGTGTTCACAAGGGAGAAAAAAAAAAGATACTAGAAATGCATAGCAGGTTAATTAGCATTAGATGGAGGTGAATTAGTCAGAACGGTAGTATAGTGGTAATGTAACTGGATTAGTAATTCAGAGGCCTGGACTAATGATCCGGAGTCATAGGCCAGAATTTTCCCAGCCCTACGAATGCAGTTTGGAGGCGGGCCCGTTGTCAAAATGGCCATGATTGACAGCGGGGCAGGATCCCGCTCTGAACCCGCCTCCTTGTCAGTTTCCAAAGTGCCGGGTCTGGTTGCGGTTCTCAGACCCAACACCAAATGGCAGGCCAGCCAATTAACATCATTAAGAGATAGTTTAAAGGTATTTAAAAATAATTTTGCCAGGTACTTACCATTTTTCCAAGTTATTCAGCAGCTTCCCGCCGCTTGAGCTTCAAGTCAGGTAAGTGTGCAGGGTTCTCATGACTCTCCTTTGCTTTGTCTAGTTGGCAGCTGCAGAAGTGGTATAAAAGCTACCATTTCACAGCTGTTCACTTTCCAATCTCAGAAGCTGAAGCCTTCAGTATTTGGAAGACACATTTGAGCTGTATGCAGTTTGGAAGTGTTTGCAGTGAACTCTCTATCCACTGTCACCTCCTTGGAGAAACCTCTCTCACCATTGACAGATCGCTTCTGTCATCTTAACTTCAGCTGCCATCTATTCCAGCAGCATCAGTGTCCCTGAAAAAAATCTCACCTTAGTCCTCAGAATCCCACCACGATCAGCCCCAACATCAACATCACTAAACACACCAGCATCACCACCAACAACACCAAACTTCTCGCAATCACCTGATGCTGCACAGGACACAGGGCATCAACACATGACCACATAGCAAGAATGAATTAAAAAAAAATTTATATATATTTTAGTCATAACATTTCATCAGTGCAATCCCTAAAATAGTACCTGTCTTTCTCATTCATCTTGATTGACCCGTCATGCATTTTCTATTTTTATTTCAGATTTCCAGCATTTATGGCTTGTCTTTTTATAGGTACATGGTGTTGATGATTTGTTCTTCAAGCCACTAATGACAAACCCTTAAATACTGCAATATCTAACATGGCAGGAACAATAACCCTCAAGCTCATCTCTTCAAGCTGTGTGTTTTTTGGAAGCATGTACATGGTACATTCCGACTGTTTTCATTTTCAAACTGCTTTGGTGCCAAACCCATATTCCTGACCTTGCTGTTGAATCTGGAATCTGTACATTTTATTTTGGAATGCCTCAGCCAAGTTTCCTTCCATGCGCTACGTGGCAAAATACTCCATACTGTCAGCAATCTCATTGAAACTTGAGTACACAGGAGTATTATGCGATAAAAATTTGACACCGAGCCACATCAGTAGAAATTTGTGCAGATAAACTAAGCTTGGTCAAAGAGGTATATTTTAAGGAGCATCTTGAAGGAGGAAAGAGGGCTAGAGAGGCAGATAGGTTTAGGCAGAGAGTTCCAGAGCTTAGGGCCTAGACAACAGAAGGCACGGCTATCAATGGTTGAGCGATTATAACCAGGGATGCTCAGGAGGGCAGAATTAGAGGAGCGCAGAGATCTCAGCAGGGGAGGGAGGGGGGTTTGTGGGGCTGGAGGACATTACAGAGATAGGGAGGGGCGGGGACCATGAAGGGATTTGAAAATAAGGATGAGAATTTTGAAATCGAGGCGTTGCTTAACCAGAAGCCAATGTAGGTCAGCGAGCATAGGGGTGATGAGTGAGCGGGACTTGGTGCAAGTTAGGACATGGGCAGCCGAGTTTTGGATCACCTCTAGTTTACGTCGGGTAGAATGTGGGAGGCCAGCCAGGAGTGCGTTGGAATAGTCAAGTCTAGAGGTAACAAACCAGCTTTTCATGAAGCCATATTGCCAGTTGGACTTTTTGTTGCTGATCTCTGGGTGTATATTCGCATTCAGCAGTATAACTTGTATCTGCCAGCTACACAGATACTGGCATGAGACCGGTAGCTATATTACAACTAACCTTAATTTCTCCTCTAGTTCATGGATTCAGGACCTGGTGCAGTCCTTTCACATCCCTCTTTGATTCTTATCAAATGTGTCTTTGTCCTTCTGTGAGTACAGCTACTGCAACTGAGCACAATACAACGACTACTATTTCTACTTCCATTGATATAGCTCCTTTAATATAGAAAGATGTGACAAGACACTTCACAGAAGCGTAATAATAAAAAGCCCTAATGTAATCTCACCATTGCTACATATCATCATCATCATTATCACTTATTCTGTATTTGCATTTTCATGTTCCTTTTAAATCATTTAATTTGTATTTGTAACTACTCTAACATCCCTATTTAACCATTAGTTTGTTTTTAATAGCATACACCTAATTCTATGTGATATTTACCTCAGAAACTGTAGCCACTACTTAATATCCTAATGGTTAGAACTTCACTGACTCACTTACCCTGTGTTAGCATTTTACCCTTCAATTCTGCAAGCACAAATCACAAGCTTTGCTTTGTTTGTTTTCAGATGTTTGTTGCCCTCCTTTTCTGGTACCAATTCTTCTGTGGATTCTCGGGATCAGCAATGATAGACCAGTGGTACCTTATCTTCTTTAACCTTTTGTTTTCATCGATCCCCCAACTCATCACTGGAATACTTGATAAGGATGTTTCAGCAGAAACCTTGGTGGCCTTGCCTCACCTTTACAAAAGTGGACAACATTCTGAGGTAATATTCCTTCGAGGAGCAAGGTGTTGAATATATAAAAGTGGAAGAATCTTTTAACTGCAATATTTGTGACAATATAACTTCAGCACACAATTCGAAGTAGATTCTTCTGCAACCTAGTGATATTTTCAACTGGTAGATGGCTGCTTCTAAGAGGAATGTTTCTTAACACTAATGTTTCTAGGTCCTGTCAAGTAGAGTGTTCACGTAGTTTCACGTTCAGTGTTTGGAGTGAAACTAGCTTTAAAAGGGCACTTGGTGCTAATTGTATTCAATCCCTGATTGGTGCTAAGTTGGCTGGTTTTCAGCCAGGGCCTCAGGAGGGTTGCTACATTTGCTCTCAATATCTCTGGGCAAGACAACAAACACAACAACTGTATTTATATAGCGCCTTTAACGTAGTAAAACGTCACGGAGTGCACACGGACCCAGCAAGGCCTCACAAAAAACGGCTTTTCCGATCTGTCGTCCACATCCCCGGGAGAAGGACATCCACGTGGGAGAGATTGGGCTATTTGCCCAACTCATGCCCAGCAAATGTTCTTCAACCTTTTATGCCTAGCTTACTTTTACCAGCGTAAGAGTTATTAAAAAGTATTAAAACACATTTTTAAAAATTCTGAAAAATATATTTTTTTCCTAAAACATTTAATTAATTACAATTAATTTTAAATATGTGAGGTATTTTATTTATTTATTATGCTGTGTTTTGGTGTTTTAGGGTTTTTTCTCATTGATAGTAATGGGAGCCTGTACAAATAGAGCTCCCATTTTTATCAATGAGAATACTGCAGAGTGATTGGTGGTCAAGTCCCACGTGACTCCAGCTTCTCCCTATGTACCTCGAGACAGGTCCCCTTGCGCTGCGCGGTGAATCTAGGCCTTCAACTGGCATCTTGCGGTTTCTTCGGGATCAACGGGTGGATTCATAATTTTTTTCGGGTCGGAGGCGTTCGTACGAAGGAAGCCTCCGACCACAATTTTCCCCCCAGTGGATTGTTGACGTTTATCTCAATAAGGCTGGCATACAAAGGGATGGATATTATATTACTTTCATATAAAGCTCATTTAGAGTGCGGTGTTTGGTTCTTGGCACCACACCTCAGGAAGGATATATTGGCCATGGAGGCCTGCAGAGTACGCAGCGGCCCTCCCCTTTAATTGAAGGGGAGGGGCATTGTAGCGCATCAGCGCCTTGTGGAACATCCGCGTAGCATTGCGCTCCTGAGTCCGGCGCTGGGCTCCCGCCCCGGGAGCTCCCCTCTGAGGCCGCGGAGCGCCGGAGACAGCGCTCCGCCTCCTTCCGCGTCAATTACACCCAATTCTGCGACGGGGGTGAGACGTCCGCGCCGGCCGATAATAGTCCCAGCCTGGAAGGTTACCGCCCCCAATCGGGGCGAGGGGCAATTTCGGCCCCTGAAACTTGTAGACATGGCCATATGTCCTAGCAATGCTCTGAATCCCTCCCTGCAGTGACTAGGACAGCACCAAAGTAAATTGTGCACAATTGCTTACATTGTGTACACCTTCCTAGTGTCGTGTTAAACTATTATTCACCCTCCCACTCTCGTACTTTATGTTTTGCCTTCATGTTGTTGCTTAACTTCAGAGGTCCACCTTCAGCGAAGAGAAGCAGGACAGTTCAGTCCTCAGATGTTACAAAACACACGTTGTGAAGAGCACCATATCTGAAGTCCTGCCATCCATTATTTTAGTTTGTTTTCTGTCTCACAGTAGAACACTGCTCTTGGACCCGAGCTTGTTGCTTGTGATTCATAGGCAGTCCCTCGGAATCGAGGAAGACTTGCTTCCACTCTTAAAAATGAGTCCTTAGGTGACTGAACATTCCAATAGGAGAACCACAGTCCCTGTCACAGGTGGGACAGATAGTCGTTGAGGGAAAGGGTGGGTGGGACTGGTTTGCCGCAAGCTCTTTCCGCTGTCTGCGCTTTATTTCTGCATGCTCTCGGCAACGAGACTCGAGGTGCTCAACACCCTCCCGGATGCACTTCCTCCACTTAGGGCGGTCTTGGGCCAGCGACTCCCAGGTGTCAGTGGGGATGTCGCACTTTTTCAGGGATGCTTTGAGGGTGTCCCTGTAACCTTTCCTCTGTCCACCTTTGGCTCGTTTTCCGTGAAGGAGTTTCGAGTAGAGCGCTTGCTTTGGGAGTCTCGTGTCTGGCATGCGAACAATGTGGCCTGCCCAGTGGAGCTGATCAAGTGTGGTCCGTGCTTCAATGCTGGGGATGTTGGCCTGGTCGAGGATGCTAATGTTGGTGCGTCTGTCCTCCCAGGGGATTTGTAGGATCTTGCGGAGACATCGTTGATGGTATTTCTCCAGTGACTTGAGGTGTCTACTGTATATGGTCCATGTCTTTGAGCCATACAGGAGGGCAGGTATTACTACAGCCCTGTAGACCATGAACTTGGTGGCAGTGATACTTAACATGATGTAAGCATCAAAGAGCTTTTCTAACCTTTTCAGAGTTCAGCACTGGTGAAAATTTTTCAAGACCATTTTCAAGTATTAGTTTAACTACTCTGCCTCACAACTTAAGTATTAAACAAGGAACTACATATGCTATCAGTCAGTGTATCCATGAGCTTTACCATTACCAAAAAAGCTTTACTATTAACTCTGGAGGGAAAAATTATTTTAATTTATTCTGCTCTCTGGAAGCCGCAATGACACTATTTTTTACAAAAAAAGTTAAATTGCCCAAATGTATTGGAGCTAAAGTTTAGCTATTTCTTCAACTCTTCAGTTATCAGTAAGTAAAGCTTCACAAACCTACGATGAATTAGTTACAAGCCAACTAGAAAAAGTAGGACTTGCATTTATAAAGCACCTTTCACAACCTCAGGGCGTCCCAAACAGGCTTCACAACCAATACTTTTGGTGTGTAGTCACTGTTGTATTGTGGGAAACGCAGGAGCCATTCGAGCACAGCAAGCTGCCACAAACAGCAATGTGATAATGACCAGATTATTTGTTTTAGTGATAACTGAGGGATAAATATTGGCCAGGGCACCAGGGATAAACTCCCCTGCTCTTCTTCGAAGTTGTGCCATCGGATCTTTAATGGCCGCCTAAGAGAGCAGAAGGGGCCTCAGTTTAACATCTCATCTGAAAGACGGCACCTCCGACAGTGCAGCACTCCCTCAGTACTGCTCTGGAGTGTCAGCCTAGATTTTTGTGCGCAACTCTCTGGAATGGGACTCGAACCCCCAACCTTCTGACTCAGAGGCGAGAGTGCTACCCACTGAGCTATGCCCGTCTTAAAAAGAACAGATTTCTCTGCTGACCCTAATAGAATTACTGTGTGTTAGTTAAAGCTGTGTAAACAGCAATCACAAATTCAGCATAAAATCAACCTTTTAATTGCATTGTTCTTCTAGGAATACAAGCCGTATATGTTCTGGATGAATATGATTGATGCTCTCTACCAAAGTCTGGTCTGCTTCTTCTTTCCATATTTGGTATGTCTTTTTTTGCTGAAGTAAGTAAAATTACTACTTTGCAAGCAAAAGTCATGGGTGGCTTCGAAACTCCCTTTTGTTTCTCTGTTGCAGGCTTACCGGGATTCTGATGTTGACGTTTTTACTTGGGGAACATCCATCACCACGCTGGCTCTCTTCACTATCTTAATGCATTTGTGCATTGAAACTAAAACCTGGGTAATGCGCAACTGCTTCTCTGCACTGTCCTTTTCGATTTGATCTGCAGGTTGATGTTTATTGCGAGCGAGTTGCAAAGCTGACGGGCGTGTAGTACTTCTCTCTGCGTTATCCTCGTGGATGTCTCCCTGTGCAAAACACGGTATATTGGGGATTTTACACAGCAAAGACCAATAAAATTCCACTTTGCAAAGCTAGGGCCATTTGTGAGCTGGTATAACTGCTCGATTTACCCGAGTTTGACAGCGTAGATCAGTGTTGCAGTATAAGCAAATAAAACTGCAGATTGTCAAAATCTGAATCAAAAATTGCTGGAAATATTCAGCGGGTTTCCCCACAGATGATGACTGATATGTTGAGTTTTTCCAGTATTTTCTGTTTTTTGTTTCGCAGGGGTTACAGTATCGATTTTAATGGCACCCCAAATAAAGTGGCTTTGTCGTGGGTCACCTGAATCACATTCTTCAACTTAATCCACAGCATCAAGGGAAAATGAGGATAACTGTTCACCAGGGTTAAACAGGCTTGTAATGTATTTGCTTCATGGGTTCTTTGCTTAAGAATTCATAGCAACACATTGTTATTAAGAACTAGTTGGTTTATTAGCAAAGGTTTAACAATCAAACTACACATTCATCATCATCATCTTCAAAGGCAGTCCCTCGGAATCGAGGAAGACTTACTTCCACTCTTAGAATGAGTCCTTAGGTGACTGAACAGTCCAATACGAGAGCCACAGTCCCTGCCACAGGTGGGACAGATAGTCGTTGAGGGAAAGGGTGGGTGGGACAGGTTTGCCACACGTTCTTTCCGCTGCCTGCGCTTGTTTTCTGCATGCACTCGGCGATGAGACTCGAGACGCTCAGTGCCCTCCCGAATGCACTTCCTCCACTTAGGACGGTCTTTGGCCAAGGTGTCAGTGGGGATGTTGCACTTTATCAGGGAGGCTTTGAGGGTGTCCTTGTAACGTTTCCTCTGTCCACCTTTGGCTCGTTTGCCATGAAGGAGTTCTGAGTAGAGCGCTTGCTTTGGGAGTCTCGTGTCTGGCATGTAGACAACGTGGCCTGCCCAGCGGAGCTGATCAAGTGTCGTAAATGCTTCAATGCTGGGGATGTTGGCCTGGACGAGGACACTAATGTTAGTGCGTCTGTCCTCCCAGGGGATTTGTAGGATCTTGCAGAGGCATCGTTGATGGTATTTCTCCAGCGACTTGAGGTGTCTACTGTACATGGTCCATGTCTCTGAGCCATACAGGAGGGCAGGTATTACTACAGCCTTGTAGACCATGAGCTTGGTGGTAGGTTTGAAGGTTTGAGGGCGTGGTCTTTTGAACAATATTTTCCTCAGGTGGCCGAAGGCTGTGCTGGCGCATTGGAGGCGGTGTTGAATCTCCTCATCAATGTGTGCTTTTGTTGATAAAAGGCTCCCGAGGTATGGGAAATGGTCCACGT
Organism: Pristiophorus japonicus; assembly: GCF_044704955.1. Lineage (NCBI taxonomy): Eukaryota > Metazoa > Chordata > Chondrichthyes > Pristiophoridae > Pristiophorus > Pristiophorus japonicus. Next base: position 193,793,942 of record NC_091986.1, on the reverse strand, counting down.
TGTCCAGGGCCGCACAGTGGATCTTGGTGACTGGGGGCAGTGCTGTGTGACGAGGAGAGGCTGGAATCCCTGCTGAGGTGGATGGAATCCCTGCTGTGGCACTAAAGTATGGCAGAGAGGCACTGTTGGCGCGAATACATGACCTCATCTCTCTCATCTGGAGGGAGGAGAGCATGCCGGGAGGTCTCAGAGATGCAAGGATCGTGACCATCTTAAAAAAAGGGGACAAGTCCGACTGCGGCAACTATAGAGGAATCTCCCTGCTATCAGCCATTGGGAAAGTTGTCGCTAGAGTTCTCCTCAACCGTCTTCTCTCTGTGGCCGAGGAGCTCCTCCCAGAGTCACAGTGCATATTTCGTCCCCTACGAGGCACAACAGACATGATCATTGCAGCGCGACAGCTACAGGAAAAATGCAGGGAGCAGCACCAGCCCTTATACATGGCCTTCTTCGACCTTACAAAGGCCTTTGACACTGTCAACCGCGAAGGTCTATGGAGCGTCCTCCTCCGTTTCGGATGCCCCCAAAAGTTCGTCAACATCCTCCGCCTGCTCCACGACGACATGCAGGCCGTGATCCTTACCAATGGATCCAATACAGACCCAATCCACGTCCGGACTGGGGTCAAACAGAGCTGCGTCATCACCCCAACCCTCTTCTCAATCTTCCTCGCTGCCGTGCTCCACCTCACAGTCAACAAGCTCCCCGCTGGAGTGGAGCTAAACTACTGAACCAGTGGGAAGCTGTTCAACCTTCACCGTCTCCAGGCCAGGTCCAAGACCACCCCAACCTCTGTCGTCGAGCTACAGTATGCAGACGACGCCTGCGTCTGCGCACACACAGAGGCTGAACTCCAGGACATAGTCGAGGTATTTACTGAGGCATACGAAAACATCGGCCTTACGCTAAACATCCGTAAGACAAAGGTCCTCCACCAGCCTGTCCTCACCGCAAACACGTTATCAGTTCATCCACTAGGCTCACAACTGCATACCTCATCGTGGATGCCCTAGACCCAACTGACTGGGGTTTTATTGAGTCCTGTGAACATCATGTGACTGGCTAAGCCACTCACAATGCAATAGCTCTACAAACCTGTGAGCATACTCCCAGGTGCATACATTACAAGGCCCTTCGAGCCTGCTCTGCCATTCAACAAGAGCATGGCTGATCTTCTACCTGAACTCCACCTTCCCACACTATCCCCATATCCCTTAATTACCTTAGTTCCCCAAAATTTATCGACCTCGATCAATGAATAGGAATTGAAGCTTAAAGGTGACTTCTATAAAATGGAGCTGATGTTTTTAGAATTTCTATTCGGTTTTCTAACACATATTAAAATGTTCTGGTTTGCATGAATTGGCTAATGTCTGTTTACCCGTCAGCTGTCTGCTGCTTCAGACTGAAATCATTCAGCAATGTAAATATTGTTCCAAAGGATCAATCAGATTGTTTTCTTTTATATTTTCAGACTTGGATGCATGTCGCCTCCATTACCTTCAGCCTCCTTCTGTTCTTCACTGTTGCATTAAGTTACAATGCAGCCTGTCCTAACTGCTACCCTCCATCCAATCCCTACTGGACAATGCAGAGGTTGATGGGCGATCCAATGTTCTATCTAATATGTATCCTTACACCAGTAGCCGCCTTGCTACCAAGGTAACTTATATAAGCACCGCGATTACATTACTCAATTACAATTACACAGATTGGGTGCAAACCCAACAAAATCCTACTGAACATACTGTATGTATAACAACAACCTGTATTTATATAGCGCCTTTAACGTGGTGAAACGTCCCAAGGCGCTTCACAGGAGTGTTATGAGATAAAAGATTTGACACAGAGCCGCATAAGGAGAAATTAGGGCAGGTGATCAAAAGCTTGGTCAAAGAGGAATGTTTTAAGGAGGGTTTTGAAGGAGGAAAGAGAGGCGTGGCGATTTAGGCAGGGAGTTCCAGAGCTTGGGGCTGAGGCAACAGAAGGTACGGCCGCCAATGGTTGAGCGATTATAATCAGGGATGCTCGAAGGCAGAATTAGAGGAGCGCAGACATCTCGGGTGGGGGGCTAGAGGAGATTACAGAGATAGGGAGGGGCGAGGCCATGGAGGGATTTGAAAATAAGGATGAGAAATTTGAAAGTATAGTAGACTAGGTTGGGAATCATTTGCGTATAAATCGATGCAAATTTAGGAGGAAGGTACCAAGCAGAAAATCTGATGAAATCAGTGTTGAGAGTCAGTTACCCTATTTTTCGGTTGTAAAGATTGTTTTTTTAAATGCTGTGGGATGTGCAGCTTAAGAGTGTGGCATGTTGGTGAGACACCATGCGACTCAGTGGATGCACCTGCAGTTGCAGAAATAGCAAATATTTCAACTGAGCCATAGAAGGAGTCAACCCAAGCCACTCTTGCTCACCTCCCAGCAGCCGTTTACAGAGAAGCATTTGTCGTGGCCTCCGAGTAGCTCATTTGCCCAGCCTCAGCCAGGGTATGGTCCCTGCCGAGAGGCAGAGTAGCTACCACTGATTAAATGTTAATGAACTTGTGCAGCTCACTCCTTAGTAAAATATCGTATTGCACATCCTGGAGAATTTAATTTGCAAAACCCACTTTTATTATGAATTTACTTGTCCAATTTACCCACCCTGATGACCTAAAGTAAGCACCAATAACAGTGCCTTCAATTTCTTCCAGACAAAACAAGGCTATGAATAAGGTGCAGGGTGTTTGTCAGAGCTGATAGCAAAGATGGAAGCCAGCAACTGTTCTTCACTTCTCTCAGCTTTTAATTCCCCCTTGACACTGAGCCTGCCAGGTTTTTATCTTGTATACACCAAATTTTCTCCTCCTTTTCCCATGGGATGCACCAATCCCACCATCCCACAACCCAGCCCTCATGAGAATTGTAATACAAGTGAAATTGACAGGAGCACAATAAATGTCTTCCCACCCTTTTTTCCCCTCAAAAAAAAATGCCTGCTATAAACATTACCATATGGAACAGAATTGAAGATCATTGAAATGGGATGGCTTAGGCAATGGCATCTGAGAAGCTGGAGATGGAGGGCTGTGCTATTTTTCCCGTTGTTTAGTCAGTAGCTGTATATAACAAAGTAGATGAGCATTTTGATTGAGCCAGGCAAGTGTGAATTTTAGTTTTCAGCATTTTGATACAAGGTAATTAATACATAGCACAGTCATTATTGACTAATGAATCATATGTCGGTAGGGGGGAGGCTTCAGATTGATTTCTTAAGCCTGCGCAACAATCTCAAATGTTTGCTTTATTTTGGTTTTAATATCCTGCAATTTTTTTTCCCCCTCTATTTAAAAAAAAACAAACTTCTCTAGATACTTGTACCGAACCTTTCAAGGCACCTTGTTCCCGACACCAAACCAGCGAGGTCGCCAATTGGACAGGCTGCACCCTGTGGCGTGCAGCCGTGTGAGTAAATGGCATGCCCACGGCAATTCGGCAGCCACGCCAAAACCAGACTTGGTGATTCCGCTTTCGAAGGACTCTGGGATTATGGTTGACGAGTCCTCATCCACCAATAGCCAAAGTGTCCCCTTGGATACAAACCCAACCTCCAATGGACCATTAAATAAACAGCTGGCACCGGAGTTACGAGAAACCAGTTTACCTGCAATAGAGCTTGCAGAAAGTGCAACAAATGGTGCAAACTACTCTCTTCCAAACGGTAATGCGTCATCCGTTTCCATCCGAAATGCACTCTCGCACTTGCACGAACTTCAGTGCTCTAACTTGGCAACAGAGTTGCCTTTCACAGAAGATGGAGTTCGATTGAACCCTCGTTCTGGGGTGGACCAATCAAATTTACACTTACTAAACTGGAGGACATCCCCTTCATCTGCTAATGGGGCCATGTGTTTTTTACATTCCTCGTCACATAGCGGTTTACAGACACAGATGGTGGAAGGAGAGAGATCTGTGCCAGGTAATATAGAGCCGGAGGGTACAAAACTCTCTGAAGAAGTGTTTCGGGACACTTCCCACATCTCAACCAGCATGATTCAGACAAACTCGTTGGAAGAGAGTTCTCTGGAAATGACTCCGTTGTGACCGAGAGCTGGCTGCCTAAAGTGCCTTTATCTTAAATTTTGCACAGTTTCAGATTTTAGTCTTTCTGATAAAAATTTTATATTTAATATTAGATTTGTGAATCCTAAATAAGAGCAAAATGATGTATTTTATAATTTGCACATGTAGAATTTAGAAAAGGTTGTGCAGAATTTAATATATAACTATCGGAAATAGTGCGGTTATCAAAATGCCAAGTCACGTGAACAGTTCTGTATGTCCTATCTAAATGCTGTGTCTAGACAAACTTTTGCACCCCATTCCATTCCACTCGCCCCCACCCCTGGGGGGGGGAAAAAGCCCATAGCTGAAAATTGAGACTGCTCTAATTTGACACTTTAAAAAAAAAAATCTTTGTTTTGTTTCAAGGACCAAAGGGAAGATGGTCACTATGTTAGTGATATCAGAAACATAATAGGAAATGTCCACTGGTCACTATGTTAGTGAAGTCTGAAACCTATCAGGAACGTTTCCTCTGTTCTAAAAGGATCCATTTGCTATTTTATATATACTAATCCCAAATTCCATTTGCTAACAAGAGCCTGTGCCAGTATGTGTGTGTGTGTGTGTGTGTGTAATTGTAACTTTTGCTGGACCGCCCACCCATTATACACGCGGCCGATCCGATATCGCTTGTTTAACACTATCACCAAAAGTTAAAGCCACCCGCCGTGTGTGTGTGTCCATCAACGTTTTGTATGTCCATATTTATAATGGAAACTGCCTATGTAAGATTGTCACCCTGTGATTACACCTCTCTTCCCTAGAGATGCTGCAGTGCCATCTCTGGTGGGATGGTGTAATTACAGAACAAGAAGTTTAAAGAAGAGCAGGTCATTTAGCCCCTCGAGCCTGTTTCTGCCATTCCATGAGACCATGGCTGATCTGTATCCTAACCCATTCCACCTGCCTTGACTCCATATCCCTTAATACCCTTGGCTATCAAAAATCTATCAATCTAAAACTTGAAATTATTAATTGAGCTAGCATCTGCTTTTTTATGGGCGAGAGTTCCACACTTCTACCACTATTTGCGTGAAGAAGTGTTGCCTAACTTCTCTCCTGAATATCTGGCTCTGATTTTAAGATTATGTCTCCTTGTCCTAGTATCTCCCACCAGTGGAAAACGTTTCTCTCCATCTATCCTATCCACATAGGCATTGCCATTATAAATGTGAACACAGAAATTTATAATAGAAAATAAGGATAAGAAGGTATGATCTTTACAATGAGGATTCATTAAATCTGTAAGCTCAGCTCCAAAAATCTACCATCCACTTATCCAGCTTCACCTAAAGACTACACTTGCTCTTGACCCCGATATGCAAGGGAGACCAACTAATTAGAATGTATAGCATAGAACAGGGAATTCGGCCCATGGTCAGTGCCGGTGTTTATGCTGCCACTCGATTCTCCTCCCACCCCTCTTCATCTAATCCTATCGTCATATTCCTTTCTCCCTCATGTGTTTATCTAGCTTCCCCTTCAATGCAACTAGTGTGTATAATTTGCTCTCTCTCTAAAAGATCATCTATATTTTAAAATGATAAATATGAAGAGTATTACTTTCATTTACTTTAATCATCTGGGCCAGCCCTGGATTCTGGCTGGTGCAGGGGGTGGGGAGCAGGGGCAGGGGGGTGGGGGGGGGGGGTGCAGGGGTCCAAGGTGGGAAAATTCACAACCTGTTCTGTAACAATTTCCAGGAGATAGAGGAGTGGCAGGTTTCAACTGGGGAAGGGAAAGCAAAAAACTGGTTAAAACTTTTTAAAAAATAATCTCGTACCAGTTGGAAGACTTTATAATTTTCCTTTGCCACAATAACTATATTGAAGTCTCATTCTCCTCCTCATCCAAACACTGACCTTCTCCCACAAAGAAGCTGCATCCATGATGTGAAGCAATCTCAATGCTAATGGGATTCGCGGAAAACAGAAAATTGCTGCCTATTTAATTGTGGGATACACAATGAGGCACCAGAGATATGATTGATAACTGATGTATGAGCATCAAAGTCAGGAGTGATGATTGACTCCTCTCATGCACTCTATTTATAGTGCATGCTAGATTAATAAATTATAATGAACTTATAAAATTAGATGCAAGTTTTAATTGGAGAGTAAACGTTATGAATTATAGTGTGGTTGTAATGTTGCTGTAAATTTTATTTTCCGCACGATGCCATCGATTCCCATGAAATAGGAAAAAATATTTCCCAAAACAAAGCTAAATGATAAAACGTAACTCATTCAATATTCCCCACACTGGTGGCAATTATTTCAGGCGTCAAAGGTTTAATAAGTGGAAAGAGGTGTTTCAGTAAAATAGCCTTAGTGCTTGGATACACAGGGCTTGCACTGTAGTAGGAAAAATTAATTAGCTTTAAGAACCCCGATTCCACAAGAAAAGTGGTGCATTCAGTCACAGTATCCATTAGTAGATTGCTTTGTTTAAAGGTGGCTATAGATAGCATGGATGGCACCTGTCCCATCTGAGACCAAAACTGACTAGCAACTTCTAAAGAGAAGGATCTAAGCTGTAAAATATAGTCCAATTTGCACTTATCCTTATGTTTATTTGAAGGTGTTAGTTATTAAACCTGTTAAGCTAAGCAGTGCATTTTCATCAGCAGATGAGCACAGATCAGAATTCCAGCTGTGATGCCAGGTCTGGCCTGCCCAGCCCCTCTTCTCTTCCCTGCCTAGTTTGGAACTGGGTAAAGTTGGAGCACCTCAATGCGAATTGGTCCTAGAATGTGGATTGATGCTAATTTAAATTGAATAAATTCTTTAATAATCGAGAACATTCTGGGATTTCCTGAAGCATTCCATTAGCAATTGGGGGGGTTGGCGGCCAGCTAACCGAATCAATAGATTCCAACAAACGTGCCTAATTGTGGAAGTGGTCAGACCGTTTAGCAAGCTATCGGAGAGTCCATGGAACCTACTGCTAAAGCACAGACCATGTACAGTTTGCACAATGCTGGATTCTCATGTCACAGTTAATTGTCCGCAGGAGGTGACATGCCCAAGGTCCATGACCCCAAAAAGACGAAGAGTTCATCCCACTGGAATTTTCAAGGTCTGTAAAAAGGATTTGTGACCCTTTAGGAGATCATTTTAAAATCCTTAACTTTTCATTATGTCACATTCAGGAGTTATGGAAGAATATCTGATTCGATAGCAATACTTATTGTGGGAACAACCAGGCTTGATGGGCCAAATGGCCTCTTCTAACTGCGTACCTTATTCTTTAAAAAATGAAAGTTACTGTTAAAATCTAACTGTAAACTCCTAGTACCTCTATTGAGACAATAATCCAGTAAAGGAATAGGCTGAAATTTAATTTAAGTGTGCCTGTGTGTGTATATATATATATATATATATATATATGCATTTCTCCCAATATTAAAGGGCTCGGTCTGTCCATTTCTCCTATTCACATAATTACTAAGTGTGCCACAATGTATATGCATTTCATTTGCATTGTGAGTTATTGTATTGCGTTAATTAGCTGATCATCAGTTGGCATAAAAATTAATCTTTGCAAATGGACACCACTTAGGCCTCTTTTCCTTTGACCTTGCATTGACCTTAGCAGATATCTGCAGGAGATTTTAGGGGTTTTTTCTTGTTATTGCTCACTAATTCTTTTGGAAAAAGTACTTTCCATCATCCTTTTATTATCCATGTGGCGATTGACTTCAGCTGTCCTCATGTCTACGTGCCGCTTTCATAGTTATGGACTTCACTTAGAGCAGCTGTTGCCCTTCAAGAGGCTTTCCACTGTTTCCTCTCCCCTTCTAATATCTACAAGACCATTACCTCCCTCGAGACACTGTGACTCCACCGAGGAGTGCTATTGAAATACATAAAAGTACCGGCAGCTTGTTTCACAACTCGCCCGATTAATCGCTTCCATTGAAAGAAAACGGGCGGGAAATTTTGCTACTGGCCATTTTGTGCTCGCCAATTAAAGGTCAAATTACTGCCATTCGACCCAACCAGTCAGTGTCAGCATGTACACTTACAAATAGTCCGAATCAGATGTGCCCACCCTGTTCCCATATCTTTTCCTCCCCTTTCTCCCCCGGGAAGTGAATTCCACAGCCTCACAACTCTCTGCGTAAAGAAGTTTTTCCTGCCCTCTGTTCTAAATCTCTTGCATTTAATCTTGTGTCTGTGACACCTCGTTCTAGATCCCTCCACTATAGAGAAAAGTCTGCTTCTATCTACTCTGTCCCATTCTTTTATAAGTGTAAACACTTCTATCTTAATGCCCTGTAATCTGCATTGCTCCAATGAAAGGAACCCCAATTTATCAAGTCATTCTTTGTATTTGTATTTTCTTTTACCTGGTAGAACCCCAACATAGAGTCTTATGTTTTCTAAAGCACTTTCTAAATCCACCCTACCCGTGATCTGGGAAATTCCTCTCCGACCCATCTAGGCAATCAAAACTGGTCCCTGAATTCCATGCAGTACCTACCTTCTGTAAGAGATGATCTCCGTCCAGCCAGAAACAAATACAATTCTTGCTTGAAGGAATTCAGCGAGTCGGTGTCCACCACACGAGATGACAGCCAGTTCCAGCGGTCCACTATTCTCTGGGTAAAGAACCATCTCCTGACATCTAACTTAGATCTGACCTTATACAACTTAAATTTGTGACCCCTGGTCCTGCCTAACCTATTTAATTGAAATAAGCTGTCAGTTGAAACACAATCTGTTCCCTTCATTATCTTATAAACCTCCATCAGATTCCCCCTAAGTCTACACTTTTCTAAGGTGTAGAGTCCCACCTCTTTTAGCCTATCTTGATAACTAAGATGCTTTAGACTGAGAATTAGTCTAGTGGCCCTCCTCTGCACCCTCTCCAAAATCTCAATATTGCCCCACCATGTGAGGAGACCAAAACTGGACACAATTCTATATGCGGCCTGACTAAGGTCTTGTACAAGGACAAACAGTACACCTCGTCTTGTATTTCCTATAATGTGGAGCCCAACACTGAGGTCTTAAGATTTTATATAGGCTCCTATATAAAAAGAAGCAAAGAAAGACAAACTGGAAATCTGAAATAAAAAAAGGGGGAAGGTGCTGGAAATACATGAAAACTTGTGTAGACATAGAGGTTGAAATCGCACTGTGTAACACTCGTAACAAACATGATTGTACCAAATGTTTTTGTGTATTGTCTAAATAATAATTACTACAGGTACGAACCCATTAATTACTGGTATTCCACAATGTGAATTCAACCTCATGTTTTTTCTTGCACATCATCCCTGGAACCATTCTAGTAAATCTCTTCTGTAATCTCTCCAAAGCCTTCACCCAGAATTGGTCACAGTACTGCAGCTGGGGCCAAACTAGTATTTTATTGTGTATGGTCTCTCCTCATTCTTCCTACCACAATGTATCACCTCACACTTCAATCACTACACAGTCAATGATCTGGTGTCAACTTGGCTCAGTAGATATCACACCCCATCTCTCAGACTTGTGGCTTTAAGCCTTACTCCAGCACCTGAGCAAGTAATCTAGGCTGACATTTCAGTGCAGTACTGAGAGAGAGTGTTGATGAGATGATAAACTGAGGCTCCATCTGCCAGTCCAGTCGGAACATTAAAATGGAAAACAAAATACTAAACTTAAAACTGCATTCATTATACCCCCAAGGAAGAATTTGAAATTCTAATTTATAAATACAAACTAAACTAGTAAATTTGAACACTTTAAGCCTTGTTGCCTCAAATATCGAGGGGTATCGTGGGCTGATTTTGCTTTGCTATCGGAAAGGTATTAAATCTGCAGCTTCACCGTGATGTAACCAAGACTCATTGCATTGGCTCCGACCATGACTGATTCTTGTCTAGAGCCTCGAAACTGTGCCATACCTTACCTCTCTCGTCTTACCTTTCTCCTGCAATCTTAGGCCTTTAAAAACTCAAGCTTGACATCAATTAACTGCCAATTGACCTCACCTTCCTCATTCTTTCCAATTTTGGTGGTGCCTGCACTGTGCGCCTTGTACTTCATCACTGTTTCTCAATGTAAAACAATCCTCTGTGCAGATTGTAATCTTGTTGTTTAAACCCAATCATTCTCAATTTATATATGCCCAACATTTTTCATTTTTGACAGCCACCCTGGTGCATTCCTTTGAAGCTTAGGCCTCATTAGAATTTTCGTCCTGTCAAACCACTTCAGTTTTAACTCTGAACTACAGCTCCTAATTGCCTGTTAAGGTGATTTTACATTGGCTATAGTCTTCTAGCTCTCCTAACTGTCTGCACCTGTCGCAGAGTCGTAACTGACAATAATGCCAGACTTAGAACGGCATCAGCAAAAATGAAGATAATGACATGAACCTTTTCCGTTTCGTGTTGAGATTTTTAAATTCATTGCAAAAATGATACACAACCTTTTTGCAGATGTTCAAATTCCACGGGGTTGGACTCTAGAACTTGCTTTTTGGTGTGGACGTTTGAGCAATGTCGCCATTGATATATTACTGTAGAACCCTTTTTGCCCCACTAGGAGGGACATTCTAATGGTGCTTTTGTTTTAGACATCAGCTACTGCAACAATACTGTACTTGTGTGTATTTATATATATTCTGTTGGGGCCTGTATGTTTTAGTAGTGTCAAGTCTTGGATCACTTATTTAAACATTTTTAAAGTTTGTATGCCTAATCTCGTGGCTTTTGGAATAGCAAACAATTGTGCAGGTGAAACAAGTCAGTAGAGAAGAGTTTAAGCCCAATACCTTATGGGTTAAGAGACACATCTCCCAGTACTGTAAGGTACTCATGAATCTCTGTCATCGGCTGGGCCCTGAGCTGCGATGCACTGTGGAGACAGGAGAGTTTTGCCTCAGCAGAGGACCTCCTTCAAATTGCCAAGCAAGTGTCTCATCCAGCGTGGAGGGAAAATAAAGAAAGAAACAACTATATTCTGTTCCAAAATGGTGCTCTCATCTTTTGAGAAACTCTGGCAAATACAGTCTCATAGAATCATAAAAATTTACAGCACAGAAGGAGGCCATTCGGCCCATTGTGTCTGTACCGGCCAAAAAACAGCCATCCAGCCTAATCCCACTTTCCAGCTCTTGGTCCGTAGCCTTGTAGGTTACGGCATTTCAAGGGCATACACAAGCACTTTTTAAATGCGATGAGGGTTTCTGCTTCTACCACCCTTTCAGGCAGCGAGTTCCAGACCCCCACCGCTCTCTGGCTGAAAAAAGTTCTCCTCAATTCCCCTTTAATCCTTCTACCAATTAATTCAAATCTATGCCCTCTGGGTCTGAAGTAAGATCAGTTTAAGCTGTCGTGATCTAATTCCTAGTGGGCAAGATCTGCAAATCAAAATAGACCTCAGTTTGCTATCGATACCTCCTCTATTTATGGAAGTTCAGTGCAGTAAAAGGGAAATCTTACGTGATGTTGCTTGCCACATTATTTCAGGTGATTATTTGGCACATCATTCATCAATTGTTTTTATAAATAGTTCCAATTCATTTTTTTTAGTTATACATGTAAGAGTTGTCACCAAGTTATGCAAACTAAACAAAGATTTATTTTCATCTCAGAAAGGATATTTTCTGCACCTGGTGTTTACAAATACTATTTTTTTTTTAAGAACATTTTTATTTACTTGAATTTTGTTTTAGATTCATGAGTTGCTCAACCAGAAATGGGACTGATTGTTAGTAAGTGTAAAATGGTTACCTAAAAGGTTAGAAAGCGCAACCAAATCTCTTGTGTTGCTTTCCTTTTGCACTATAATTAGATAACATAATGGCACAACATATTGGTGACATAAAATTACAGCGCAGAATGTAATTCATCTCACTGCTATTTATCGGAAGTGTTAATATTTTTAAAGAAAGGGCTTTGTATTTATAAAGTGCTTTTTAGGACTTCACCATGCCCCAAAGCACTTTACAGCCAATGAAGTACTGTTGAAGTATAGTCGTTGTTGTAATGAAATAAAATAGATTGGACAACAGCCTGAATAGTAACAGGGGCAGGTTACGTGGATGGGTGGGTGGAGTTTCGGACAGGAAACCACTAAAGTCAGCCTGATTGAAAGGCTTGGCTTCAAGTCGGGCAGGGAGCACTCCACAGGAGCAGGTAGGTCCAATCCATGATCCTGGGGAGTGGGTTCTGAACCCGGGGGGGGCGGGGGGAGGGGAAGAGGCCAATCCCCGACCCTGGGAGTCTTTGTATATAGGGAGGGGGTAATGGGGAGAAGCATTCCTGCTCCTTCCTGCTGGCCCACAGGCAATGCTGTGAAGGCACTTATCTTCTCCCTGAAGCCTCACATCAGCTGCCGGGTTTCTCGAGGCCTGTGAAACAGCCTCCCACTGTAAAACGTGAGTAGCAGGTTAAATCAGAGGCTACCAGCCTCATTAACACATAAAAAATGCCAGCCCGCCCCCTGGGAGCAGGTTGACTGCCCGCCCCTTGTCCTGCATCCGTAAACTCCGGAAGTCGGCGGGTTGGAGCCGGCTTCCCGACACACTCGGAATCTTTCCCGATTTAACCCCGCATCCAATCCCACACTCTCACCCATGTTAAAATTTGCCCCAACACTTCTGCTAAAAAAAGTGGCGAGAAGAATTTTAGACAATCCTTTCTACAAAATAATTTCAAGGCCTAAGAAAATATCCAGCCAAGTCTTTGGAGCAAATAATGTTACAGGTGGTTGAAAAGCTAGTCCTGGCTTGTGTTTATGGACTATAAGGTACAACCAAATGTTTCTCTTAATTGGGAAATATTGCATCTACTTGTGAGCAAGTGCCTCACATAAAGCACCTTATATGGGACATACGGCATATGTTTTTCTTTGTACTCTCAGAAAGTGTATCCAATTTTTTTTGTATATAATTTAAAACATTTTATGAAGAAAGGAGCAAAAAATATCAAGATTATTTTAACTTGAGAGTTATAATTATTGGAATCTAATAGCTATCAAATGCATGTGGATCTTTCCAGTTAAACATATGGATTATTTTGGCTGCAGGTACCCAAGTTCGATAGTGTTCGAAATATGTTTTGTATTTCACGTTGTCTGACTGTTTTTCCAGGAACCGTTTACCTAAAATTCTGTGCAGGCTAATCACTTCACGACAGGCCCCATCAGCAATTTTTATTCTTTACTGCCCAAATAAACCCAAGTCCTTTTTGGGCCCGTTTTCACGGGCACCCAGTTGCCCAAGTTGGCCAATCTAAATGTACGAGGGTACACCGTCAGGGCTGATAAGCTATTTAACTTTGGCAGCCCACACAGCCACACCTGATCTCAACCCACATCCCCTGACCTCAAACAGCGGGAATCTTGACTCATTTTGCTCTTGCCTAGCCGAGGGGCTCTGAAGCCACTTGTAACGCTACAACTATTTTTAGACAAAGATAGACAGTTTCTTAAACGATAAGGGATTAAGGGGTTATGGGGAGCGGGCAGGGAAGTGGAGTTGAGTCCATGATCGGATCAGCCATGATCGTATTAAATGGCGGAGCAGGCTCGAGTGGCTAAATCGTCTACTCCTGTTCTTAGTTCTTGTGTTCTTATTGCCCTCCCTCAGGTCAGTTAGCTTGACACAGGCTGGGAACCTCGCCTTGGGCCCACCTGCTGTCCACAACTCGCTCACTCGCCACCGTGGCAGGGGAGTAAACTGTTCTGATGGTGTTGCCCAGCGACGTATCTAAGCAGTTTTACTACAAAAGGAATTTATTTCAGGACAGTGTGAATAATGAAAAAGTTTGAGCGAGTTGTTTTCTGTTTTCAATTTATTTTTTGGAGCCAATTCGTGGACAACTGCAGAAAAACAAGTCTGTGAAACAGTTACTTGGCTGGCTGAGATCTTTTATCAGACAGTTCATATTTGTATGCAAGTTTTGGGGTTGTGAAATGCATCTTTAAAAAAGGAACTGCTGTTCATTCATAGAAGATCTTTTTTTTTAAATATATTCACTGGGAAATCCCTACATATTTTATCAGATTTGTACCATCAAGTAAAACCAATCTCCTTTTGTTTAGATGTAGAAAGCGTCCTGAAGAAAATAAATAAACTCGCCATTAAACAATTTTTTTTTTTTAAATCAATTTTCGTTGCTACATAGTAAAATTCAAAAACACACCCGAGTGCACAGAGGGTCCCCTTTACCTGACAACTCATCATCATCACAGGCAGTCCCTCGGAATCGAGGAGGACTTGCTTCCACTCCCAAAGTGAGTTCTCTGATGGCTGAACAGTCTGATACAAGAGCCACAGACCCTGTTACAGGTGGGACAGACATTCGTCGAGGGAAGGGGTCGGTGGGGCTGGTTTGCCGTACGTTCCTTCCGCTGTCTGCGCTTGACCCCTTCATGCTCTTTGCGTTGAGACTCGAAGAGCTCAACGCCCTCCTGGATGGACTTTCTCCACCTCGGGCGGTCTTCGGCCAGGGTCTCCCAGGTGTCAGTGGTGATGTCACACTTTACCAGGGAAGCTTTGAGGGTGTCCTTATAACGTTTCCGCCGCCCACCTTTGGCTCATTTACCATGAAGGAGCTCCGCATAAAGCATTTGCTTAGGGAGTCTCGTATCTGACATGCGAACTATGTGGCCTGCCCAGCGAAGCTGATCGAGTGTGGTCAGTGCTTCAATACTGGGGATGTTAGCCTGACAAATGTAGGGCCAGTGAGAAGCGCTTTCACGTCTCCGAAAAGCTGCATTTTTAGGATGAAACCACTGGACAGAAGTTGACGGGCACCTGCAGTTTGACCACTGTGTGAGGGCCCCCAATGTTGGAGAGTCCCTCAAAAATAGGAGCAGGATGAGGCCATAACGGCCCCTCGAGCCTGCTCCGCCATTCAGTAAGATCTTCAACCTCAGTTCCACATTCCCTGCTCGGTCCCCATAATCCCTCGATTCAAGAGTCCAAACTTTCAGCCACAGTGTGAATACAGCCCAAGTCCAGAGTCGAGGCCTGCATTTTATCTCATTCGAGGGTTTCAACCGATTGTCCGCCCTGAACTCGGCCTAAGCCTCGGTCAACGGCCGTTAAACCAGGTTCCCGCCAAAGTTGCGGCGGCCAATCAGGAGACGCCCCTGAGGAGATTTCTGGTGTTTATGTTTGGAATCGACGCAAAATACACAAACTACTTTGTGACAACACTAAAGTTCGCGTGTAAACACACCACAAAAGGACCACTGTGCAGAGCCATTCGGTACATTAATTCTATTGTGTTGCCAAGCATCTACAGAGAGAGGCCTTAGCGTGTTTTTCAAAGCTTACCTTCCACATCGCCATGTCTGCCTGCCAACCTCCAATTGGGACAGCAGGTTGGAAACAAAGGTTTGAATTAGTTTGTGTTTATGTAGGATGACAAATTAATGTCTCTATAAAGTGAAAATTCAAATAATTATAATTTGAAAGCAGATGCCTATAATTCGTGCAGCAGTTTACACAAAAACGTGGGTTGATGAGTGTTATGCTATAAGGTTGGGAAATTACAATTTTTCTAATGAAAAGTTTTGTGACTAAACACTGGAATTTAATAAAGGGGATTCAGAATTATTTTCAGATGATCACAGCCCCTTCTGATATGGTAGTGAATGATATTACATGGGCATGTCGCTACCAATTAGAGTGGTAACATTCACTTCTGTATTCAAAAATGGCTTAACTGTGACCAATTAAAATGTTACAGTTCAAAATGACACCTCAGTTGTGTACCTGAATATTCTGTGTGCAGTGATTCCATTACCATTGCTTTTAGAACCTCAGTGTATCAAGATTTAAGCTTTAAAAAAAAAGGAGGATCTCACAGCAGTTTAAAAGTTCACCTTCCTGCTCTCGCTTCCAAACACCTTGGTGACACTGTCGATTCTTTTTAGTCGCAAGTTTCCCAGACCAACATTTCTCTGACCGAGACATAGGTGAAATACTTCTGAATACAAACCAGTAGTCTTGTATCTCCCTTGCAAAAGGCTCTGGATTCCCGATTAAATTTTGGACAGCTGCCGAGTTTCATGCAGCATTTGGAGTGTATCGGGACTGTGCTCCCAACCCGCCAAGAGTTATTATGCTCGCCAAAAGCACTACCTACTTATTGTTTAGTAGCATTAACACGAACCTTGCGTAGAATTTACAGCACCGAAAATGGCCATTCGGCCCAACTGGTCGATACCGGCGTTTATGCTCCACACCAGCTTCTCCTCACCCCTCTTCATCTACCCCTATAAACATATCAAATAAAACCTGGAGATGTCTGTTCAAGCCTCCCAGCTGAAGTTCCCCTTGAGCCGGAGACTTAACGTGGGTACGGTGTTTTAAATCACCTCATTATAATCTCACCCAACTGCATACTGTTTTTAAAGTGAAGTCATTTAAATTTGCTGTCTCTCCATGTTTCAATCTGTTGATTTAGATTACTGTTGTGTTTTGTTCCTGTCAGTGAAATATTTGCTGGAGGTCTCCCCAGTGCAGTAAACATGAGCATTTGGGACTTGTATTGCTCACTCAGCCCAGCCTGTTGGCAAAGGCATCTTGTTGGACAAACCAAAGGAATTGCTACTGCGTTGCCCGCCTTTTGCTCTCCCTCATTTTGCCAAAGATACCGGTGCAGGCAAGTTTCAGCAGCTTCAGCCGGAAAATTGTGCATGCACACCTATGGCAGGAAGAATGTTGTATTTGCTTTGTATTGTCAGTTCAACACTCAACTTATAAATTGTATTTTCAATAAGTTAAAATGAGATATTTATTGTGGGACATGTTAATTTTTAACTGTGCTGTTTAATTGAAGAACAGTTTGAAAATTATATAAATGGGAGCGTTCTGAAATACTGTATTTATATTGATTGTTTATTTGCGTTGCCTTATTAAACAAACCTGTAATGCACACCACCCACTCATAGTCAATGTGAGGACAATCTAGCCCACAGTCTTGCAATTTCCCTCGGTGATTAAAATTAATCTGATACTTTTCAAATTTTGCAGATTAACACAGTGCCAGTTAGTCTGCTGTGTGGAAAATGGTATTCCAGATTCAGCCACAGTAATGTTGTAGTATTGGTTCAGCATCAATTTAATGGCTGTACTCCCACTACAAAGTGCTGGCTACCAGCATTGAACATTGTCACATGTGGTCTAGTACATGCCAACTAAGTAAGCTTCACCCAGGATCACCACATGGGAACATAACAGGAATGGGCCATTTAGTACCTTGTACCTGTTCCGCCATTCAATGAGATCATTGCTGATCTAGAGAAACCATCAGTTGCTCATCATTGCATTGTGCAGCACTGAAACCAACTAATGCCCCTGCACTAATGCCGCCCCTCGTTGCAGAGACCAAATGGAATGGGAATTGCTTTATGCAATACACAGACCAATGGCCTTCAATTATGCTTTCCAAAAGGAGATTAAAATCCTTGGCTCCAGCTCCACAATTCACCATGTATGCACCAACGTTGATCCTATTCTATCTATTTAGCAGTAACTGAACATTAGTATAAGTATTGTAAAAAGAAAGACTTGCCTCTATATAGCACCTTTCACAACCACCGGATGTCTCAAAGCACTTTACAGCCAATGAAGTACTTTTAGAGTGTAGTCACTGTTGTAATGTAGGAAATGTGGCAGCCAATTTGCGCACAGCAAGCTCCCACCGCAATGTGATAATGACCAGATAATCTGTTTTTGTTGTGTTGATTGAGGGATAAATACTGGCCGGGACACCGAGGATAACTCCCCTGCTTTTCAAATAGTGCCATGGGATCTTTTATGTACACCTGAGAGAGCAGACGGGGCCTCGGTTTAACATATCATCTGAAAGACAGAGTTTTCATTTTAACATTAAGTAGAATATGGAAAAAAATGCAAATGTTTCAATCTAAACTCACTTGTTTTTACAGTATTTAGTTTTAATTTTCTTTATCGTGTTCCAAATTAAAGCCCTTTTTCCTCCCTATTTTAAATCCATCAAACCTACCAAATGATTGATGGGATCCTTGCACTCCTGTATGGTCTTGCCTATTTGGAGTCTTACCATAATTGAATGCAAGTTTCTAACCTTGTGAATTCTGTCTGGTTTTCCAATGCCGTCTTTAAAATAAGGCCAGTTGGAGCAGCTTTGGGAAAAATTCAATAAGAAAACCCTCTGTGGCCTCAGGGACTTGTGAAGTTCAAATGAATCCCTGTCTAGACTGATTCTTCCAATTCATTTGTTCGTTTCCTTAGTACATTATTTGATTTTCAAAGTTACGATATTTCACTGCTCTGTTCTATCACTGACTCAAAGTTTCAGCCTTTAAAGCAACCAAATCTATTTTAGAAAAATCTACGAAGTCCCTGAAGATTGCCTTTACTCCTTGTAGCCTCAAAAATGGAGTAGAAATTTCTACGTGCTGCGACCATTTTATGGCCGAAAAGCATAGCAATTTAGCAGTGGTATGGGCTGTGCCCAATCTGTGCAGGTGTTGGTCTCACTGCCAAATTTGCGGGGTCCATTTTTTAGGTATCCAGTGCAGATGCCTAAAAAAAATGGCATTCGGTGTCTTCAATATGTTGATTAGGGGCCTAATGCCCATTGAGGACCCATTGGAGAAGTACTTCCCAATCAGGATTCTTCTGTGGCCACCAACTAGAGGTATGTATGAAATTTATTGTTAAAACAGTTCCTGTGGAGCCAGGGGATCAGGAACAGGAGTGCTCCCTCGACTCCACATTTTGATGTCAACTCACTGTGCCATGAGAGGCTGGGGGGGAAGGCTGTGAAGCTTAAAGAGGACAGGGGTGATAATGAACTGCATATGATCTTCCCATCATGAATTCTATCCCACACATTCAGCGAATTCTGTAGGTTTTATTCATGATCCCAAAGATAATCTAGCAATGGTACACAATTGAGGAAGATTTTTTCTGTGCACTGTGTGACAAAACCATAAACATATTTGACGTTGCCAAAAATAATGCCGAGAGAAATTGATCCCCAAATATCTACACTTACATTTTAATCACTTAAGCATAGCTAGTTACTTTTCATGGTGACGGTGGTTAGATAACAACAACAACAACTTATTTATATAGCGCCTTTAACGTAGTAAAAAGTCCCAAGGTGCTTCACAGCAGTGTTACAAGACAAAACAGATAAATACCAGGAATAAACATTCCCAGTGCAGATTTCCATGCATATTGGGAATTTGGGTCATTATAGGATGACTTGCTTCCACGAGAGTTCACAGATATTTCAATGAAGGACCCGATGTTCCAGTCCTGAACTCCAGTTGAGGGGCTGGAAGATGCCTCTGCGTGGACTTTTTTTAACGTGTGGTGACCGTTGCATATCAGCCACCACAGGAGCTTGACAGAGCTAGGCCTTTATCCAGTGGCAAGGGTTAACCAGGACGACTGGAGACCTGCTCTGCTGCACGGACCCAAGTGAGCACACGTATTGCAGTGTGGGCTGGCCCGTGCTGCCCCTGGGCCCTCGGCTCTTCTGGGCCCCGTACCTTCATTCGCTACACCTTCAGCCACGACGTTCCAGGGCCCAGCGCTCCGGTTCTATTTATAGCCCCGACATGCGGTGGTGTTCTCACTGTGTATGGCGATCATCACGCTTCACACACTTCACAATGCATTAAAATGAATGGATGGAGTGGTGCCTTTGCACAGACTGTCCATATGCTGACTTGCTGTGTGTCGGGAGCAGTGGACCCTAAAATCTGCCCTCGTTCTGTGGAATTTGTAATAAAAAAACTATTGGATTGGTAGTTACCATTCACATCAAAGGTTTTGTATGTGATAACTTTGGGGGTCAGATGTTATTCGCTATAAGCCAACTTACATAAAGTAACTGTAACAGCCGGTGATTGACGTGAGTATAATTCCCAGTGCTCCAAAGATTTATTAATAGCTCATACACCACTTGGAAAATCTCAAGGACTTGACACGAAATGCAAAGTATTACCAAAATATCGTCATTGTTCATCCGACTATATCGAAGAAGACAGCCAGAATATCATCTAAGTTATTGCAGTGAGTTATTTGATGAGACCTAGTTTAGCTCGGAATGTGTGTCCACAGGTTGAACAGTGGATACACCAGCTTGAGTATACGTAATCTGGCATTTACATCCAGAATTCAAAGTACTACCAACATCCACTTTATTTAACTAGAACTGTAAAGATACAATTCTCACCATTGTAAGGTTCAGTATCAGTGATCACATTAAAGTAACTGATTAAATAGCGCACAGAATTTCAATATTGAAATATCACAGCATCAGTTGGGTTTGACCTGCAGTAATAGTAAATTTCAATTTTCACGGTTACAAGTACTCGGCAGAGTTCAAAGTGGCAGTAATATTTTCAGATTCCATCTCTAACTTTGTTTTTTTTTAATTATAAAACGCTGCAACCTCTTGTTTAGCAGTAACTTCCCTAGAGTGTTGAACAGTTCAGTCGATTTGATGATGAACTGATTTTGGGTTGCTGCAATTCATCTTGTCTCCCAGTGTAACAATCTGCTTTGTCTTTACCTCAAAGCTTCTAATTCAAAATCTTTCCAAAAGGGACTTTTATATTTTTGTGAATAATATTTGACCATAAATATCTCAAACTAATATAATTGAGCATTATTTCAGGCATCTGGCCTCATTATAGCAGCTAAATCCATTGTCTTCAATCATTGTAATAAATCTCTTGTATTGCTTACCTTTTGGTCTTGCACCTGTAATTAGTTAATATAATGGCACAATATATTGGTACATAAAATTATGACATGGGATGTAATCTCTCTCACTGCTATTTATCAGAGGCATTAATATTAAAAGAAAAGTAATTTGCATTTATCTAGCGCCTTTAATGATCGCAGGACGTCCCAAAGCGCTTTAGAGCCAATGAAGTACTTTTCAAGTGTAGTCACTGTTGTAATGTAGTAATATTGTAATTGTAATCACTCTGCCTTTGACTGGAGTCTTCCCGACTCCATCCCACAGCATGCTACCCACCACCACCTCAGTAAAACCCCAGCACTGCACGAGGTAGAAAAAGCCATAAGTCAGCTTAAGAACAACAAGGCTACGGGAGCGGATGGAATCCCTGCTGAGGCACTGAAGTATGGCAGAGAGGCACTACTGGCGCAAATACATGACCTTATCTCTCTCATCTGGAGGGAGGAGAGCATGCCGGGAGATCTCAGAGATGCAGTAATTGTGACCATCTTTAAACAAGGGGACAAGTCCGACTGCGGCAACGACAGAGGAATCTCCCTGTTTCAGCCACTGGGAAAGTCGACGCTAGAGTCCTCCTCAACTACCTTCTCCCTGTGGCTGAGGAACTCCTCCTGGAGTCACAGTGCGGATTTTGTCCCCTACGAGGCACAACGGACATGATTTTTACAGCTCGACAGCTGCGGGAAAAATGCAGGGAACAGCACCAGCCCTTCTACATAGCCTTCTTCGACCTTACAAAGGCCTTTGACACTGTCAACCGCGAGGGTCTATGGAGCATCCTCCTCCATTTCGGATGCCTTCAAAAGTTCATCAACATCCTCCGCCTGCTCCACGATGACATGCAGGCCATGATCCTTACCAATGGATCCATTACCGATCCAATCCACGTCCGGACCGGGGTCAAACAGGGCTGCGTCATCGCCCCAACCCTCTTCTCAATCTTCCTCGCTGCCATGCTCCACTTCACAATCAACAAGCTCCCTGCTGGAGTGGAAATAAACTACAGAACCAGTGGGAAGCTGTTTAACCTACGCCGCCTCCAGGCCAGGTCCAAGACCACCCCAACCTCTGTTGTCGAACTACAGTATGCGGACGACACCTGCGTCTGCGTGCATACAGAGGTCAAACTCCAAATCATAGTCAATGTATTTATTGAGGCGTACGAAAGCATGGTCCTTACGCTAAACATCCATAAGACAAAGGTTCTCCACCAACCAGTCACCGCCGCACAGCACTGCCCCCCAGTCATCAAGATCCACCGCGCAGCCCTGGACAACGTGGACCATTTCCCATACCTCGGGAGCCTCTTATCAACAAGAGCAGACATTGACAACGAGATCCAGTGCACCAGTGCAGCTTCAGCCGCCTGAGGAAAAGAGTGTTTGAAGACCAGGCCACCATTTTGATCTACAGCGCTGTAGTAATACCTGCCCTCCTGTATGGCTCAGAAACATGGACCATGGACAGTAGACACCAAATCGCTGGAGAAATACCACCAACAATGTCTCTGCAAGATCCTACAAATCCCCTGGGCGGACGGATGCACCAATGTTAGTGTCCTCGACCAGGCCAACATCCCCAGCATTGAAGCACATGTCCACACTTGATCAGCTCCGCTGGGCAGGCCACATTGTTCGCATGCCAGACACGAGATTCCCAAAGCAAGCACTCTACTCGGAACTCCTTCACGGCAAATGAGCCAAAGGTGGACAGAGGAAATGTTACAAGGGCACCCTCAAAGCTTCCCTGATAAAGTGCAACATCCCCACTGACACCTGAAGTGCATCTGGGAGGGCGCTGAGCACCTCAAGTCTCATCGCCGAGTGCTTGCAGAGGTCAAGCGCAGGCAGCGGAAAGAGCGTGCAGCAAACCAGTCCCACCCACCCTTTCCCTCAATGACTATCTGTCCCATCTGTGACAGGGACTGTAGTTCTCGTATTGGACTGTTTAGCCACCTAAGGACTCATTTTTAGAGTGGAAGCAAGTCTTCCTCGATTCCGGGGGACTGCCTATGATGATGTAAGAAATGTGGCAGCCAATTTACACACCGCAAGCTCTCACAGAAAGCAATGAGATAATGACCAAGTAATCTATTTTTTTGTGATGTTGGTTAAGGGATAAATATTGGTCAGGGCACTGAGAACTCCCCTGCTCTTCTCCAAAATAGTGCCATGGGATCTTTTGCATCCACCTGAGAGGACAGACGGGGCCTCGGTTTAACATCTCATTCATAGTGCCTCTGACAGTGCAGCCCTGCCTCAGTACGACAGTGAAGGGTCAGCCTGGATTACGTGCTGAAGCCTCGGGAGTGTGAATTGAATCCACAACTTGCTGACAGAGGCGAGAGCGCTCTCACTGAGCCAAAGCTAAAATTTTAATACAGTAACATAACTTTAATGACGATTCTCGGATTTCAAGATTTTACTTCACCATGCAATCAGCCACAAGACCAGGAACAATAAATCTCTTCTGTTCATCTTTTTGGAACTAGATGGATACCAGAAATTGTATCTATCACATTACTATTTATATATATATATATATGAACTTTAATGTTGCTGATACATTCTCCCTCCTTTCACTCCAACCTTGGCAGCCATGCCTTTAGCTATCTAGCCCCCATGCTCTGGAATTTCCTCCTCCTCCCTCTCTTCCTTTAAGACTCTTATTAAAAACAACCTCTTTAACCAACCTTCTAGTCATCCCTCCTTTGGCTCAGGGTTCATTTTTTGATTACACTTCTGTGAATTACTTTGAGGTAATATTTCTACATTAATGATGCGAAGTAAACACAAGGGGCCCGAACTTGGTGGACTGCCCAATTCTCAGCGGTCTCGCGGTGATCGGTCAATCTTCACCGTCCGGTACCGCTGGGGCGGAGTGCTGGCAACATTGATCTGGGTGGCCCTGAGTGGTGCGTCAGCGGAGTGCGACGGACAGACGGTCTGCTCTGGCGGTGCAGGGTAAGTTGTCTGAGACGCTGGACTCTTCGGGTCTGCGCACACGTGCTCTGTTTCCCCCCCGCCGCCCAGAGAAGAGCAGTCCGGAGGCCAGAGACTGCTGGCGTCGGATCGCAAGTAAGTGTCTTTGGGTAACTTTAGATTCTTAATTGTTTTTTGCAGCGTTTTTGATTTATTTATAATACATTGTTATTTATTTATTTATTTTCGCATTTTTTTTGGGGGGGTGGGACTAGATCTCAGGGGTGGGATTAGATCTCTGGGGGGGATTAGATTTCTCTGGGGGGGGGATTGGATCTCGGGGAGGGGGGGAAGAGAAATAGATCACTGGGGGGATTAAATCTCTTTGGGACAGATTAGATCTCTGAGGGGGGAGGACTAGATCACTGGAGGGAGCAATAGATCGTTAGGGGGAGGAACATTGTAGTTTACATACCGCCGACATCATCATCATAGACAGTCCCTAGAAACGAGGATGACTTGCTTCCACGCCAAAAAGGGATGAGTTCACAGGTGTTTCAATGAAGGACCAAATATTCCGGATCCCGAACTTCATCTTGGAGGGTGGAAGACGCCTGTGCTTGGATTTTTTTAACGTGTGGTGGCCATTGCACACCAGCCACCACATGGTCTTGACAGAGCTGCGTCTTGGTCCAGTGGCAAGGATTACCCAAGAAGCCTGGAGACCAACTCTGCTCCACGGACAGACGCGCACATATATAGCAGTGTGGGCTGGCCCGTGCTGCCCCTGGACCCTCACCTCTTCTGGGCCCCAGACTCACGCCTCTCTTGGGCCCCGGTCACTTCCCTTTACAAACTCTTGCCGCTCCTTCGCCCCCTCCTGCTGTGCCTGCCCGTTGCTCCCTCTGATGGCCCCTGCCTGCTGATGGTCTTACAGGCCGGAACCGCGCCGATTTCCGGGCCGGGTCGCCAATAAGGGGTTAACATAGACATAGAAACATAGAAAATAGGTGCAGAGGTAGGCCATTCGGCCCTTCGAGCCTGCACTGCCATTCAATGAGTTCATGGCTGAACATGCAACTTCAGTATCCCATTCCTGCTTTCTCGCCATACCCCTTGATCCCCTAGTAGTAAGGACTACATCTAACTCCTTTTTGAATATATTTAGTGAATTGGCCTCAACAACTTCCTGTGGTACAGAATTCCACAGGTTCAACACTCTCTGTGTGAAGAAGTTTCTCCTCATCTCAGTCCTAAATGGCTTACCCCTTATCCTTAGACGTGACCCCTGGTTCTGGACTTCCCCAACATTGGGAACATTCTTTCTGCATCTAACCTGTCTAAACCCATCAGAATTTTAAACGTTTCTATGAGATCCCCTCTCATTCTTCTGAACTCTAGTGAATACAAGCCCAGTTGATGCAGTCTTTCTTGATAGGTCAGTCCCGCCATCCCGGGAATCAATCTGGTGAACCTTCGCTGCACTCCCTCAATAGCAAGAATGTCCTTCCTCAAGTTAGGAGACCAAAACTGCACACAATACTCCAGGTGTGGCCTCACCAAGGCCCTGTACAACTGTAGTAACTCCTCCCTGCCCCTGTACTCAAATCCCCTTGCTATGAAGGCCAACATGCCATTTGCTTTCTTAACCACCTGCTGTACCTGCATGCCAACCTTCAATGACTGATGTACCATGACACCCAGGTCTCGTTGCACCTCCCCTTTTCCTAATCTGTCACCATTCAGATAATAGTCTGTCTCTCTGTTTTTACCACCAAAGTGGATAACCTCACATTTATCCACATTATACTTCATCTGCCATGCATTTGCCCACTCATCTAACCTATCCAAGTCAATCTGCAGCCTCATAGCATCCTCGCAGCTCACACTGCCACCCAACTTAGTGTCATCCGCAAATTTGGAGATACTACAATTAATCCCTTCGTCTAAATCATTAATGTACAATGTAAACAGCTGGGGTCCCAGCACAGAACCTTGTGGTACCCCACTAGTCACTGCCTGCCATTCTGAAAAGTACCCATTTACTCCTCTTTTCTTCCTGTGTGCCAACCAGTTCCCAATCCACATCAGCACATTAATTATGGGGAGTGGGCAGAGAAATGGACCTGAGTCAATGATCGGATCAGCCATGATCGTATTAAATGGCGAAGCAGGCTCGAGGGGCCATATGGCCTACTCCTGCTCCTATTTCTTCTGTTTTTATGTTCTACGCTGCCATTTCAGTGGCCACCCATATCTCTATCCTGTCATCCCCTTCCCCCCCCCCAGTAACCCATCCATACCCCTAGACTGCCACCCCCAGTAACCCTACCCTGCCACCCCCAGTAACCTATGCATATCCCTATCCTGCCACCCCTGGGGGTGTCAGGGTAGGGGTATAGATGGGTCACCGGAGGTGGCAGAGTAGGGTTACTGGGGGTGGAGGTCGCTGACATACCATCGGCATTAAACCACCTTTTTTCAGACAGTGTGCAGCTCCGGTGGTATGTCGGCAGTATGCTATCAATGTAGGACTTTTGGGCAGTCTGTAGGGTGCTCCGTGTGGGCGGACGGTATGCATACCGCCCAGCGGTATGTCGCTGATGAATTTTCCGCCAGGCAGCATGTAGGTATTTTTTGATCAATTTCGCGATTTTGGGTGATAAGTCGGCGGTATACGGCAGTATGTCCACCAATTTCGGCGCCAAGCTGTTGGTGGTCATGGTAATGGGAGTAACCCCAGTTGCTGCTGGCTCTCGGAAAATGACCCCCACCCTGCCATAACTAAAGCTGCAGTGCAGAACAAAACCACTTTACACTGACGAAACTTTTGTGGAGGTAAGTACACCCTTGGGAGGCAGTTTTTATGCCAATTTCAGTTGCGCATCGGTGCGAAAATAGCAGCATACATCTGGTGAAAGGTCCCCATCTGACTGCAACACACTAAGCTGAGATCCCCTCGTCATGATGCACAGTGTAATTCCAGTGCTGCGTGAAGCTGGGGCTCTGGCTGTCAGTTTATACATTTTTATAAACTTTTTCAACATTTTGAAAAAGAAGATGCTCTTGGCTGCTCTTAAATTATTAGAAATTTATTGTTTAGGTAGGGTTCTGGGTGGGCCGGGTGCAATTTGCAGCTGGTATCAGTAAAAGTAACCATGAAGCTGGTGGATTGTCATTAAAAACCCAACTGGCTCACAAATCCTTGTTGGGGAAGGAAACATGCCATCCTTACCCGGTCTGGCCTATGTGTGACTCCCTGAAGTGGCCTACCATTCAGTTGTGTCAAACTTAGGCAACTAGAGATGGGCAATAAATGCCGGCCTTGCCAGCAACACTTGTATCCCGAATGAATAGAAACATAGAAAATAGGTGCAGGAGTAGGCCATTCAGCCCTTCGAGCCTGCACCACCATTCAATAAGATCATGGCTGATCATTCCCTCAGTACCCCTTTCCTGCTTTCTCTCCATACCCCTTGATCCCCTTAGCCGTAAGGGCCATATTTAACTCCCCCTTGAATATATCCAATGAACTGGCATCAACAACTCTCTGCGGCAGGGAATTCCACAGGTTACCAACTCTCTGAGTGAAGAAGTTTCTCCTCACCTCAGTCTTAAATGGCCTACCCCTTCTCCGAAGACTGTGTCCCCTGGTTCTGGACTTCCCCAACATCGGGAACATTCTACCCGCATCTAACCTATCCCGTCCCGTCAGAATCTTATATGTTCCAAGAGATCCCCTCTCATCCTTCTAAACTCAAAGGCCAACAGACCATTTGCTTTTTTAATTGCTTGCTGTACCTGCATGTTAACTTTCAGGACACCCAGGTCCCTCTGAACACTAACATCTCCCAATCTCTCTTTGTTTAAAAAATACTCTGCTTTTCTATTTTTCCTACCAAAGAGGATAACTTCACATTTCTCCGCATTATTGGCCAGCTAGTAAAAACTAAACAGGCCAGTGGTGAATCAGCCTAGAAAAAGTACAAAAAGAGAGGGCTTTGTGCAGACCTGCATGGAGTGCAGCAGCAGCTCAGAGTGCAAAGGTAAGAGTTTGGTAAGTGCGAGAGTTCTGGCAAGTGGGAGCGGGAGGTGTTGCTTTGTCTTGTTTTCCCCACCAGTGCTGACTCTCCGACCTGAGAGGAAAAGAAAACGAAGTGTGATGTCACAGTAAAGAGGGTAAGTGAATGGCTGGTTGATTGGTGAGTTTTTCTTTTTTCCTTATCTTGCCAGTAAGAAACCTTTGGCATTGTTGCCACATTAGGTTATTTTAAGGGTTAAGTCATGGCAGGAGAGCCCAGACCCGTGTCATGCTCCTCCTGTGCCATGTGGGAAATCAGGGACACTTCCAGTATCCCTGACGACTATGTGTGCAGCAGGTGTATCCAGCTGCAGCTCCTGTTAGACCGCATGACGGCACTGAAGCTGCGGATGGATTTACTCTGGAGCATGCACAATGCTGAGGATGTCATTCAGTGAGTTGGTCACACCGCAGATAAAGATTACAAAGGCAGATAGGGGATGGGTGACCATCAGGCAGAGCAGGAGTAGGAAGGTAGTGCAGGAGTCCCCTGCGGTCATCTCCCTCAAAAACAGATATACCGCTTTGGATATAGTTGGGGGAGATGGCTCACCAGGGGAAGGCAGCAGCAGCCAAGTTCATGGCACCATGGGTGGCTCTGCTGCACTAGAGGGCAGGAAAAAGAGTGAAGAGCTATAGTGGTAGGGGATTCTATAATAAGGGGGATAGATAGGCGTTTCTGCGGTCGCAACCGAGACTCCAGGATGGTATGTTGCCTCCCTGGTGCAAGGGTCTCGGAGCGGCAGCAGGGCATTCTGGAGGGGGAGGGTGAACAGCCAGTTGTCGTGGTGCATATAGGTACCAACAATATAGGTTAAAAAGCGGGATGAGGTCCTACAAGCTGAATTTAGGGAGCTAGGAGTTAAATTAAAAAGTAGGATCTCAAAGGTAGTAATCTCAGGATTGCTACCAGTGCCATGTGGTAGTCAGAGCAGGAATCACAGGATAGCTCAGATGAATATGTGGCTTGAGGAGTGGTGCAAGAGGGAGGGATTCAAATTCCTGGGACATTGGAACCGGTTCTGGGGGAGGTGGGGCCAGTACAAACCGGACGGTCTGCACCTGGACAGGAATGTAACCAATGTCCTTGGGGGGAGTGTTTGCTAGTGCTGTTGGGAGGGGTTAAACTAATATGGCAGGGGGATGGGACCCTATGCAAGGAGACAGAGGGAAATAAAATAGGGGCAGAAGCAAAAGATAGAAAGGAGAATAGTAAAAGTGGAGGGCAGAGAAACCCAAGGCAAAAATAAAAACGGGCCACACTACAGCAAAATTCTAAAGGGACTAAGAGTGTTAAAAAGACAAGCCTGAAGGCTCTATGCCTCAATGCGAGGAGTATTCGTAATAAGGTGGATGAATTAACTGCGCAGGCAGCTATTAACTATTATGATATAATTGGGATTACGGAGACATGGCTCCAGGGTGACCAAGGCTGGGAACTCAACATCCAGGGGTATTCAACATTCAGGAAGGATAGACAGAAAGGAAAAGGAGGTGGGGTCGCGTTGCTGTTGAAGAGGAAATTAACACAATGGTAAGGAAGGACATTAGCTTGGATGATGTGGAATGTGTATGAGTAGAGTTGCAGAATATCAAAGGGCAGAAAACACTAGTGCGAGTTGTGTACAGACCACCATACAGTAGGAGTGAGGATGGGGACAGCATCAAACAAAAAATTAGAGATGCGTGCAATAAAGGTACAGCAGTTATCATGGGTGACTTTAATATACCTATAGATTGGGTTAACAAAGTTGGTAGCAATGCCGTGGAGGAGGATTTCCTGGAATGTATTAGGGATGGCTTTCTAGACCAATTTGACCAATAGATCAAAACCTTGCAGTTGCACTTTGTACTCAACTGATCTCAGCCAGGTAGCCTTAATTTTTAACATATTTATTTTGAAGTTGGTAAGTTTTCAGCTGGTTATCTTCCCTGCTCCTTAAATGTGTTTTCTGCTATGCATTTTTCAGTTTTCACCTCAACTGACTTTCATGTTCTTTTGAATAAGGCTATAATTCTTTGCTCCATTGTATATTCCCAAATAGTTATTACTGTCTCCTGTAGAGTTGATACCTGTTTCTGTTCTTGCCTTGGCAGCTGTGTTTTGTTTTTCCTCCTTTTGTATTGGCTATACCTCGATAGATAAAAAAATATTTTTCTCTTATTCATTCCTCAGATGTGGATGTCGCTGGCAAAGCCAGCTTTTATTCCCCATTCCTAATTGCCCTTGAGAAGGTGGTGGTGAGCCGCCTTCTTGAACTGCTGCAGTCCCTGTGGTGAAGATACTCCCTCAGTGCTGTTAAGGAGGGAGTTCCAGAATTTTGGCCCAGTGATGATGAAGCAATGGCGATATACAATGGGGTAGACATTTGTATGCGTTGCGCCCGTTTCATGGCCGAAAAGCATACCAATTTATCAGTGGGACAGGTGGCGCCCAATTTGTGCAGGTATTGGTCCCATTGCTAAATGTGTGGGGTCCATTTTATAGGTATCCAGAGCTGATGCCTAAAAAAAAAAGTGGCATTAGGTGTCTTCAGTATGTTGATTAGGGGCCTAATGTTTGTTGAGGACAGGTTGACGAAATTACTTCCAATCAGGATTCTTCTGTGGCCTCAACTACAGGTATGTATGAAATATCTTTTTAAAATGCTTCCTGTGGAGCCAGGGGAACAGGAACAGGAGTGCTCCCCCTGTCCACATTTTGATGTCAACTCGCTGTGTCATGAGGGGCTGGGGCAGGGCTGTGAAGCTTAAAGAGGACAGGGGTGATAATGAACTACATATGATCTTCCCATCATGAATTCTATCCCACTCATTAGGCAAATTCTGTAGATGTTATGATTCCAAAGACAATCTAGCAATGGCGTAAAATTGAGGAAGATTTTCGCTGTGCACTGTGTGACAAAGCCATAAACATATTTGTCGTTACTAAAAATAATGCCGAGAGAAAATGATCCCCAAATATCTACACTTACAATTCAATCACTTAAGCATGCCTAGTTATCTTTCACGGTGACATTGGTTAGATACCAGGAATTAACATTCCCAGTGCTGGTTTCCATTCAGAGTGACTTAGCTAGGTTAGGTGAGTGGGCAAATGCATGGCAGATGAAGTATAATGTAGATAAATGTGAGGTTATCCACTTTGGTGGTAAAAACAGAGAGACAGACGATTATCTGAATGGTGACAGATTAGGAAAAGGGGAGGTACAACGAGACCTGGGTGTCATGGTACATCAGTCATTGAAGGTTGGCATGCAGGTACAGCAGGCGGTTAAGAAAGCAAATGGCATGTTGACCTTCATAGCAAGGGGATTTGAGTACAGGGGCAGGGAGGTGTTACTGCAGTTGTACAGGGCCTTGGTGAGGTCACACCTGGAATATTGTGTACAGTTTTGGTCTACTAACTTGAGGAAGGACATTCTTGCTATTGAGGGAGTACAGCGAAGGTTCACCAGACTGATTCCCGGGATGGTGGGACTGGCATATCAAGAAAGACTGGATCAACTGGGCTTGTATTCACTAGAGTTCAGAAGAATGAGAGGGGATCTCATAGAAACGTTTAAAATTCTGACGGGTTTAGACAGGTTAGTTGCAGGAAGAATGTTCCCAATGTTGGGGAAGTCTAGAACCAGGGGTCACAGTCTAAGTATAAGGGATAAGCCATTTAGGACCGAGATGAGGAGAAACTTCTTCACTCAGAGAGTGATGAACCTGTGGAATTCTCTACCACAGGAAGTTGTTGAGGCCAATTCACTAAATATATTCAAAAAGGAGTTAGATGTAGTCCTTACTACCAGGGGGATCAAGGGGTATGGCGAGAAAGCAGGAATGGGGTACTGAAGTTGCATGTTCAGCCATGAACTCATTGAATGGCGGTGCAGGCTCGAAGGGCCGAATGGCCTACCCTTGCACTTATTTTCTATGTCTATGTTTCTATATTCGGAATTTGGGCATGGAGATCATTGCACTCCACACACTTTAAAATGCATTAAAATGAATGGATGGAGTGGTGTCTATGCCAAGATTGCCCATATGCTGTCCTGTTGTGTGAAGCTTTGTGTCAGGAGCACTGGATCCTAAAATCTACCCTCGTTCTGTGGAATTTGTAATGTAGGAACGATTGGATTAGTAGTTATCATTCACATCAAAGAAATTGCATGTGATAACGTTAGGGGGTCAGGTGTCATTCTCTATAAGCCAACTTACATAAAGTAACTCACAGCCGGAGATTGACGTGAGTATAATCCCCAGTGCTCCAAAGATTTACTAATAGCTCATACACCACTCAGAAAACCTCAAGCACTTGACACAAAATGCAAAGTATTCCCAAAATCTCGTCGTCATTCATCCATCTATATCAAACCTGTGTAGATTCTTTAGTCAATATCACCGACTGCCCAGAGCATCCAAGGTCTTACCGTCAAATTCAAGAGAAATGCAGGGAACAGCACCAACCTCTGTACATGGCCTCCTTTAACCTCACAAAGGCCTTCAACACTGTCAACCGTGAGGGATTATGGAGTGCCAACCTCAAATTTGGCTCCTCTTAAAAGTTTGTCACCATCCTTCGCATGCTTCACAATGACAGGCAAGCAGTGATCCTGACTAACGGATCCACCACAGACCCAATTCACATTGGGAGCAGAGTCAAGCAAGGCTGTGTTATCGCTCCAACGCTCTTCTCGATCTTGCTGCAATGCTCCATCTCACCCTCAGTAAGCTCCCCGCTGGAGTGGAGCGAATCTACAGAACAAACGGGAAACTGTTCAACCTCTGTCACCTCCAATCCAGATGCAAGGTCATCCCATCCTCTGTCATTGGATTACAGCATGCAGACGACACTTGCGTCTGCGCACACTCGGAGGTCGAACTTCAAACCATCGACAACACCTTCACCGAAGCGTACAAGAGTATGGGCCTTTCATTAAACAGCCGTAAAAAGGTCCTCTACCAACCTGCCCCCACCACACAGTACTGCCCCCCGATTATCAAAATCCACGACGAGACCTTGGACAATGTGGATCATTTTCGTGGATCAACATCAGGAGCCTACTGTCAACAAGGGCAGACATCAATGACGAAGTCCAGCACCGCCTTCTGTGTGCTAGTGCAGCCTTTGGTCGCCTGAGGAAGAGAGTGTTTGAAGACCAGGACCTCAAACCCGGCACCAAGCTCATGGTCTACAGAGCAGTAGTGATACCTGCCCTCCTATATGCTTCAGAGACATGGACTATGTACAGCAGACACCTCAAAGCACTGGAGAAGTACCACCAGCACTGCCTCCGTAAGATCCTGCAAATCCATGGGTAGGATATGCGCACCAACGTCCGTGTTCTCGCTCAGGACAACATCCCCAGCATCGAAGCATTGACCACGCTCGATCAGCTCTGATGGGCGGGCCACATTGTCCGCATGCCCAATACGAGACCCCCAAAACAAGCGCTCTACTCGGAGCTCCGACATGCCAAGCAAACTTCAGGTGGGCAGAGGAAACATTTTAAAGACACCCTCAAAGCCTCCTTGAAAAAATGCAACATCCCCACCGACACCTAGGAATCCCTGGCCCAAGACCGCTCAAAGTGGAGGAGAAGCAACCGGGAAGGCGCCGCACACCTCGAGTCTCTTCGCCGGGAGCATGCGGAAGCCAAGCGCAAAGAGCGGAAGGAGCACACGACAACCCAAGCACTCCATCCACCTGTCCCTTCAACGACTGTCTCCCCCACCTGTAACAGAGACTGTAGGGTCCCGCATTGGAGGGACTGCCTAAGAGAAGAAGATATCAAAGAAGACAGCCAGAATATCATCCAAGTTATTGCAGTGAGTTATTTGATGAGACCTAGTTTAGTTCGTTATGTGTGTCCACAGGCTGAACAGTGGATACACCAGCTTGAGTATACGTAATCTGACATTTACATCCAGAATTCAAAGTACTGTAAAGATACAATTCTCACCATAGTAAGGTTCAGTATCAGTGATCACATTAAAGTAACTGATTAAATAGCGCACAGAATTTCAATATTGAAATATCACAGCATCAGTTGGATTTGATCTGCAGTAATAGTAAATTTCAATTTTCACGGTTCCAAGTACTCAGCAGAGTTCAAAGTGGCAGTAATATTTTCAGATTCCGTTTCTAACTTTGTTTTTTTTTAATTATAAAAGGCTGCAACCTCTTGTTTAGCAGTAACTTCCGTGGAGTGTTGAACAGTTCAGTTGATTTGATGATGAACTGATTTTGGGTTGCTGCAATTCACCTTGTCTCCCAGTGTGACAATCTGCTTTGTCTTTACCTCAAAGCTTCTAATCCAAAATCCTTCCAAAAGGGACTTTTATATTTTTGTGAATGATATTTGACCACAATTATCTCAAACTAAAATAATTGAGCATTATTTCAGGCATCTGGACTCATTATAGTAGCTAAATCCATTGTCTTCAATCATTGTAATAAATCTCTTGTGTTGCTTACCTTTTGGTCTTGCACCTGTAATTAGTTAATATAATGGCACAATATATTGGTACATAAAATTATGACATGGGATGTAATTCCTGTCACTGCTATTTATCAGAGGCATTTATAGTTCTCAGAGGCATTAACATTAAAAGAAAAATAATTTGCATTTATCTAACGCGTTTAATGACCTCAGGATGTCCCAAAGCGCTTTACAGCTAATGAAGTACTTTTGAAGTGGTGCCATTGCTGTAATGTAAGAAACGCGGCAGCCAAGTTGCGCACAGCAAGCTCCCACAAACAACAATGAGATAATGACCAGACAATCTATTTTATTTAGTGATGTAGGTTGAGGGATAAATATTGATCAGGACACTGAGAACTCCCCTGCACTTCTTCAAAATAGTGCCATGGGATCTTTTGCGCCCACCTGAGAGGGCAGACGGGGCCTCTGTTTAACATCTCATTCAAAGTGCCTCTGACAATGCAACACTGACCCAGTGAAAGGTCAGCCTGGATTACGTGCTGAAGTCTCGGGAGTGTGAATTGAATCCATGACTTTCTGACAGAGGCGAGAATGCTCTCACTGAGCCAAGGCTGATGCCTTTGTCAAAGCCAAAATTTTAATACAGTAACATAACTTTAATGACGATTCTCGGATTTCAAGATTTTACTTCACCATGTAATCAGCCACAAGACCATAGACAATAAATCTCTTCAGTTCATCTTTTTTGAGGTAGATGGATACCAGAAATTGTATCTATCACATTAACCTTTTTTTTATATATATATATATATATATACATGAACTTTAATGTTGCTGATACATTTTCCCTCCTTTCATCCCACCCTTGTCAGCCATGCATTTAGCTATCTAGACCCCATGCTCTGGAATTTCCTCCACCTCCCTCTCTTCCTTGAAGACCCTGATTAAATGTAGCCTCTTCGACCAAGCTTCTAATCACCCCTAATCGCTCCTTCTTTGGCTCAGGTTTCATTTTTTGATTACGTTTCTGTGAATGGCATTGGGGTAATTTTTCTAAGTTAAGGACGCTAAATAAATGCAAGACGTTGGTGGAAATTGCTGATGGGCCCTCGGAAAATGACCCTCACCCTGCCATAACTAAAGCTTCAGTGCAGAACAAAACCACTTTACACTGACGCCACAGTTATGGAGGTAAGTGCAGCCTTGGGAGGCAGTTCTTATGCCAATTTCAGTTGCGCATCGGTGCGAAAGTACGAGCATACATCTGGTGAAAGGTCCCCATCTGACTGCAACACACTAAGCTGAGATCCCCTAGGGGTCTGTCATGATGTACCGTGTAACTCCAGTGCCGCGCAAAGCTGGGGCTCTGGCTGTCCATTGCACGTCTTCGCCAGTTTCTACATTTTTACAAACTTTTTCAACGTTTTGAGAAAGAAGATTCTCTTGGCTGCTTTTAAATTATTAGTAATTTATTGTTTAGGTAGGGTTCTGGGTAGGCAGGGTGCAATTTGCAGCTGGTATCAGTAAAAGTAACCATGAAGTTGGTGGATTGTCATTAAAAATCCAACTGGCTCACAAATCCTTGTTGGGGAATGAAACCTGCTATTCTTACCCGATCTGGCCTATGTGTGACTAGAGTCCCACACCAACGTAGTTGACTCTTAACTGCTCTCTGAAGTGGCCGAGCAAACCATTCAGTTGTATCAAACTTAGGCAAGTCGGGATGGGCAATAAATGCCGGCCTTGCCAGCAACGCTTGTATCCCGAATAAATAGATAAAAATCTTGCCAATTGCACTTTGTACTCAACTGATCTCAGCCAGGTAGCCTTAATTTTTAACATTTATTTCAATGATTTCAGTGTTGGTAAGTTTCCAGCTGGTTATCTTCCCTGCTCCTTAAATGTGTTTTCTGCTCTGCATTTTTCAGTTTTCACCTCAACTGACTTTCATGTTCTTTTGAACAAGGCTATAACTCTTTGCTCCATTGCATATTCTCAAATAGTTATTGCTCTCTCCTGTAGAGTTGATATCTGTTTCTGTTCATGTTTTGCTGGCTGTGGTTTGTTTTTCCTTCTTTTGTATTGGCTTTGTCTCGATAGATAAAAAGTATTTTTCTTTTATACGTTCCTGGGATATGGACGTGGCAAGGCAAACATTTATTGCCCAAGCCTAATTGCCCTTGAGAAGGTGGTGGTGAGCCACCTTCTTGAACTGCTGCAGTCCTTGTGGTGAAGGTACTCCCACAGTGCTGTTAGGGCGGAGTTCCAGGACATTGGCCCAACGACGATGAAGCAACAGCGATTATATTTCCAAGTCAGGATGGTGTGTAACTTAGAGGGGAACTTGCAGGTGATGGCGTTGCATGCACCTGCTGCCCTTGTCATTAAAGGTGGTAGAGGTCGAGGGTTTGGGAGTTGCTGCAGTGCATCTTGTAGATGGTACACAATGCAGCCATGGTGCGCTGGTGGTGGAGGGAGTGAATGTTGAAGGTGATGGATGGGGTGCCAATCAAGCAGGCTGCTATGTCCTGGATGGTGTGATATATTCACAGAGCACAGCACACACAGCTTCCTAACATGGCAGGCAGCTCTCTCGGAAGTCTCCGGAAATCTGCCTGGGCTGTTTATTATTAACCCTGTACTTGCAGTACACAATACGTCCACATCCACAGTGTGGAGTTACAAACATTACAAGCTTACAGACATTACACTTCTCCCTCCTTAATGAAGAAGCCGTCATAACAAACATCATACATAACTTTCATATTTAGACATAGCACAGGATATAAATTTTTTTTTTCCATATTTACAAATTTAACTTTACCACTTGTTTTCTGTTTCGAAGAGGATACCTTCGCTCTTGAACAGAACCTTCCAAACATGGTGTCGATTTCACAGTCATTCGAGGCTCATCCTGAGGAATGTTTTCCTCCATGGTATTTCCTTGATTTTCATTTGAACTCACTCTAACTTCAGGAGCTTTGTTTTCCTGACGCGGACTCAGACTTTCATTCTGATTCTCTCCTGGATTTAGGATTTAATACTGGTGTATCAAAACTATCTGATGAGTCAGAAATAATTGAATCATTCCCACCTTCAACTCCTTCCATGTCTGTAGGTAAAATATGATCAATATGAACAAATCTAACCAGTCCATTATCAAACATCTTTACCAAATATGTGCGAGGACCACATATCTTCACCACTCTTCCTAGTAACCATTTTAACCATTTATGGTGATGGTTCTTCACTCTCACCTTCTGGTTTAATTTCACACTTCTCTCTTTTACTCAATCTTTATCATGATTCTCTTTCTGTCTCAATTGTGTCTCTTCTACGGACTGTGCCAAATTTGGCTTTAACACCGAGAATCTGGTTTGTGGCTGTCGTTTGACAAACAACTCTGCTGGTGTTCTACCAGTAGTTGTATGAAGAGTATTTCGATATGTAATCAAAAAATGAGCCAATTTGTGATCCAATGACAACTGTCATTTCCTTGGATTTGGATCTAACATTTGTTTTACGAGGGCACGTTTTACAATTTGTACAGTGTGCTCTGCTGCACCATTCGAAGCAGGATGGTATGGTGGAACCTTGGTATGTTTTACACCATTTTTGCTCAATTGTGCAAATTCTTCTGAACAAATTTGTGGTCTATTATCCGAAACAATTTCTTCAGGGAGGCCAAATGCAGAAAATAATTTTCGTAAAATGTCCAATGTTTTACTTGTTATTATTTTCCACATTGGAAACACCTCAACCCACTTCGAATGGCTATCAATCACAATGAACAATTGTTGTCCTTCTAACTCAGCAAAATCAATATGTAGCCTTTTCCACACCCTGGGAGGCCATTTCCATGGCTGTAATGGTACTGGTGGTGGTTGCTTGCTTACCGATTGACATGTTGTACACTGACTCACGATGTACTCTATATCTTTATCAAGACCTGGCCACCATAAATAACTGCGTGCAAAACTCTTGGTCAAGCACATTCCCAGATGCTGGTCATGGAGGTCTCCTAATAATTTAGATCTGAATTTATTTGGTATAACCAATCTTGCACCCCACATGATACAATCTTTATCGACTGATAATTCATTCCTATGAATGAGGAATGGATATGTATCTTTGTCTGTTACCTGGTTTGGCCATCCATTTGCAATATAGTCATACACCTTTGACATCACTGGGTCACGTTTGGTTGCTCTACCAATCTCTTCAGCAGTGACTGGCAGTTCATTGATGTAAGAAAAATAAAACACTTCTTCCCTATCGGGTGTAACTTGTGATGGGAAGACAATCTAGACATTGCATCAGCATTACTGTGATCAGCTGATCATCTGTATTCAATATCATATGTATATGCTGACAAAATTAAAGCCCATCTCTGCATTCGGGCTGCAGCTAATGTTGGAACTGGGGACTTTGGATGGAGGATTGCTGTTAAGGGCTTATGGTCCGTAACGATGGTAAACTTACGACCATACAAGTATTTGTGAAACTTCTTGACCCCAAAAATTAATGCCAAAGCTTCCCTTTCAATTTGCGCATAATTACTCTCACTGGCACTGAGAGTGCGTGAAGCAAAAGCAATTGGTCTCTCCTCCCCACTACTTAATACATGAGAGATTACTGCCCCAACTCCATATGGAGAGGCATCACATGCTAGCTTAATCTCCTTAGATATGTTACAGTGAACTAACATGGTGCTATCTACCAATTTGCTTTTACACTCCTTGAATGCTGTATCGTATTCTTTTGACCACTTCCAATGGACTTGTTTTTTCAAAAGTTCATTCAGTGGATGTAATACTATAGCCAAATTTGATAGGAACTTCCCATAATAATTCAAAAGACCCAAGAATGAACGAAGTTCAGTGACATTCATGGGAGTGGGTGCATTTCTAATTGCATCCAACTTTTCCTTGGTTGGATATAAACCATCTTTGTCTACTCTGTACCCTAAGTACTCCACTGAGTTTTTGAATAACTCACACTTACAAGCAGACAGTCGTACTCTGTGCTTCTCTAGCCATTTGAGGACTTCATTCAATATGTTATTATGAATTTGCCTATTTGGTGCTGAAATTAGTATGTCATCCAAATAACATACTACCCCTTCAATACCTTGCAAAATCTGGTTCATCACCCCTTGGAATATGGCAGGGGCTGAAGACACTCCAAACGGTAGCCTATTAAATTGATATAGGCCTAGATGAGTATTTATAGTCAAACATGACTTGGACTCCTCATTTAGTTCAAGCTGTAAGTAGGCATTCGTAAGATCCAGTTTTGAGAAGATCTGACCACCTGTCAGTGTTGTGAACAAATCTTCTATATTCGGCAATGTATTGGGGACATTACCCTCTAGAACCTGGTTTACGGTTACTTTATAATCACCACACAATCTTACCTTACCATCGAACTTAGGTACAACAACAATGGGTGTAGCCCAATTACATCGATCTATCTTACAAATAATGTTCTCAGTCTCTAGTCTTTTGAGTTCTTGCTCAACTTTCTCGTTGAGGTCATATGGTACGGAACGTGGCTTGTAGTAAACCGATCTAGTGTCCTTCTGTACCCTGACACTCGTCTTGAAGCCTTGGATCGGACTGCCCGTTTCACGGAATACCTTCGGATACTTCTTGACAACCTCATCCGTTGATGAAAATCTCGCTTCCACACAGAAAATCTTACTCCAATCCAGCTTGTGCAGCTTGTGAGCTCAACCAATTTCTTCCTAGTAAGGCCGGCTTGTCTCCTTTCACTACTATTAGAGGCAAGTTCTGAAATTGATCTTAATATTTCACCGGTCCGGTGATACGACCTACCACAGGAATTTTCTCTCCCGAGTAGCCTCGCAGCTCTATCTTGGATTTCTCCAGTTGGAGATCACACAATTTGTCGAGGTACAGTGACTCCGGTACTACACTCACAGATGCACCCGTGTCAATTTCCATTGGCATCTTGAATCCCGCAACATTTATGTGGATTTTGATGCTTTCCGAATCATTGTCCGTTAACCTCGTGCTCCTGATGACGTGTAACTCTAACATCTCGTCCTGTTGTTGTTCTTCCATGCTATGTAGTCTCTTTGGATTTGTACTCATCACTTTGAACGCTGGACTCATAGCTTTAAAAACTGGTTTACCCTTCAGTTGGCATGCCTTCGCAAGATGCCCAGTCTTCCTGCAGAAGAAACACACTGCCTTCACGTATGGACAACTTTGAGCAATGTGTTGTCCCAGGCACCTATAGCATGACTTCGATGCTCTGTTAGAATTTCTAGTTTCTAAGACTTTCGGCCATGCCAGTCTTTTACTTTGAATCTGCAGGTGATTTACCTCGGTTGACTGATGACCGTAATTATTACTTAATTCTCGGGAATATTGTTCGGCCATGCCCATCGACCTCACTGTCTGACAAGCAATCTCAAAAGTCAAGTCATCCATCGTCAATAACTTCCTGCTGATCGCATCATTTTTCATCCCACAAACAAAACGATCCCGTAATGCTCGGTTTTGAAAGTTTCCAAAATTACAGTGCATCGATAGCTTTTTTTAATGCTATAAT
The DNA here is from genome assembly GCF_044704955.1 of Pristiophorus japonicus. Lineage (NCBI taxonomy): Eukaryota > Metazoa > Chordata > Chondrichthyes > Pristiophoridae > Pristiophorus > Pristiophorus japonicus. The sequence continues at coordinate 193,753,091 of NC_091986.1, read as the reverse complement.
GTAATCACTGATACTTTCATCAGCCTTTTGATTCTGAATCCCGAAACAATAGCTTTCAGCAATTTCTAACAGTTTGAGGTTATAGTGCTGCTCCAGCTTCGTTAAAATCTCTTTAAGCGTTGTGTCCTTTGGCTCGTCAGGCACAAGCAGATTTACAAGAGTGTCATATAATGCCGGACCTGCCTCCGATAAGAAGATCGCTTTCTTACTTTCCAACACAGCCCGGTTCTGGACTGCATTGTCTGGAACTTCGATTATGTTATTTGCAGTGAAATACATTTCTAGCCGATCCACATATGCTTTAAAACATTCTCAGTTGTGTCTATATTCTCCCAAATATCCCAATACGCCTGCAATTTTAATCTCTAGCTGTTCACACCGTGTGCTGTATTCTACCTCGGATTTTGTAGCTTTTTTCCAAAGACAGAAACTTCCAAAGTCTCTCTGTCGGCTGGCTGAATCCTTCACCAACAAAATTTAAGCTTAAATCATCCGAAAAATCCCATCTTCTGTCGCCAAATGTGATATCTTCACAGAGCACAACACACAGCTTCCTAACATAGCAAGCAGTTCTCACGGAAGTCTCTGGAAATCTGCCTGGGCTGTTTATTATTAACCCTGCACTTGCAGTACACAATACATCCACATCCACAGTGTCAAGCTACAAACATTACAAGCTTACAGACATTACAGATGGTGTCGAGCTTCTTGAGTGTTGGAGCTGCTCTTTTCCATTCCTGACACTCCTGACTTTTGCCTTATAGATGGTGGAAAGGCTTTGGGGACTCAGGAGGTGAGACACTCGCTGCAGAATACCCAGCCTCTCACCTGCTCTTGTTGCCACAGTATTACGTGGCTAGTTCAGTTATGTTTCTGGTCAATGGTGACCCCCAGGATGTTGATGTTTCGGGCCAAAAGATTAGGCGGATAAACTGTTAATATTTTCTGAGCGCAGGTAGGAGCTTCTGCTCTCTCAAAACATTAAGGAAGTTTGTCTGGTGAATTACAAAATGCCAATGGACCTTAGTACTTTTTATATCTGACTTTACTCCAGACTGAAGTTATGCTTCACAGGGTGCTGCCACATAGAAGCATAGAAAATAGGTGCAGGAATAGGCCATTCGGCCCTTCGAGCCTGCACCACCATTCAATAAGATCATGGCTGATCATTCCCTCATTACCCATTTCCTGCTTTCTTTCCATAGTACTTGATCCCTTTAGCCGTAAGGGCAATATCTAACTCCCTCTTGAATATATCCAACGAACTGGCATCAACAACTCTCTGCGGCAGGGAATTCCACAGATTAACAACGCTCTGAGTGAAGAAGTTTCTCCTCATCTCAGTCCTAAATGGCCTGCTCCTTATCCTTAGCCTGTGACCCCTGGTTCTGGACTTCCCCAACATTGGGAACATTCTTCCTGCATCTAACCTGTCAAAACCCGTCAGAATTTTAAACGTTTCTATGAGATCCCCTCTTATCCTTCTAAACTCCAATGTATAAAGGCCCAGTTGATCCAGTCTCTCCTGATATGTCAGTCCAGCCATCCCGGGAATCAGTGTGGTGAACCTTCACTGCACTCCGTCAATAGCAAGAACGTCCTTCCTCAGATTAGGAGACCAAAACTGAACACAATATTCCAGATGAGGTCTCACCAAAGCCCTGTACATCTGCAGTAAGACCTCCCTGCTCCTATACTCAAATCCCCTAGCTATGAAGGCCAATATACCATTTTCCTTCTTCACCGCCTGCTGTACCTGCATGCCAATTTCAATGACTGATGAACATGACACCCAGGTCTCGTTGCACCTCACCTTTTCCTAATCTGCCACCATTCAGATAATATTCTGTCTTCGCGTTTTTGCCCCCAAAGTGGATAACCTCACATTTATCCACATTATACTGCATCTGCCATGCATTTGCCCACTCACCTAACCTGTCTGAGTCATCCTGCAGCCTCTTAGCGTCCCCCTCACAGCTCACACCGCCACCCAATTTAGTGTCATCTGCAAACTTGGAGATATTACACTCAATTCCTTCATCCAAATCAATGATGTATATTGTAAAGAGCTGGGGTCCCAGCACTGAGCCCTGTGGCACTCCACTGGTCACTGCTTGCCATTCTGAAAAGGAACGGTTTATCCCGACTCTCTGCTTCCTGTCTGCCAACCAGTTCTCTATCCACATCAGTATATTACCCCCAATACCATGGGCTTTGATTTTGCACACCAATCTCTTGTGTGGGACCTTGTCAAAAGCCTTTTGAAAGTCCAAATGCACCACATCCAGTGGTTCTCCCTTGTCTGCTCTACGAGCTACATCCTCAAAAAACTCCAGAAGATTTGTCAAGCATGATTTCCCCTTCAATCCATGCTGACTTGGACCAATCCTGTCACTGCTTTTCAAATGCGCTGCTATTTCATCCTTTAATAATTGATTCCAACATTTTTCCCCACCACTGATGTCAGGCTAACCGATCTATAATTACCCGCTTTCTCTCTCCCTCTCTTTTTAAAAAGTGGTGTTACATTAGCTACCCTCCAATCCATAGGAATTGATCCCGAGTCGATAGACTGTTGGAAAATGATCACCAATGCATCCACAATTTCTAGGGCCACTTCCTTGAGTACTCTGGGATGCAGGCCTTCAATCCCATCAATTTCCCTAACACAATTTCCCGCCTAATAAGGACATGAAGTGGTTGAGGCAATTAGCACAGATAGAATTTAAGGAGACGCTAGATATGCACATGAGGAAGAAAGGAATCATCGGATATGTCTATCAGGTGAGATTAAATAGAGTAGGAGTTGGCTTTTGTGGAGCATATGACCGACATGAGGCCGAATGGCCTGTTTCTGTGCTGTAAATTCTAAATTCTTTCTAATGGCCTGGAGACCAGGGTGGTGGGAGCAGAATCACAAATGGATTTTAAGTCACCTTGCCTACGTGTGCTCCTGTGTCAGTTCATTCAATGACACATATTTTGGCTATTTCTATGCAAAGTTAGAACTTTGGCCATGTATTCCAGAGGACACAGATTTAAGGCGATTGGCAGGAGAACCAAAGGCGACATGAGGAAAAACTTTTTTATGCAGCGAATAATTAGGATCTGGAATGCATTGCCTGAAAGGGTGGTGAAGGCAGATTCAATTGTGGCTTTTAAAAGGGAATTGGATAAGTACCTGAAGGAAAAAAAATTGCAGGGCTACGGGCAAAGGGCGGGAGAGTGGGATTAGCTGAAGTGCTCTTAGAGAGCCGGAACCAGCTCAATGGGCTGAATGGCCGCCTTCTGCGCTGGAACAATTCTATGATTCCATGATTGTATTCAGGATTCATAGCGTTTCATTCTCTAACCGTCACACTCCTTGTAAATTTACCAAATGGAAAAAAACTTTCTGTTCCCTCCTCGCCTCACGCATGATAAAATAAACAGGATTTTTATAAGGTGTTATATTGTTAGCTATATTTGTCATTTCTGCCAGCAGACACCACAGCTAGGAGAGAATGCTACCATTAGTGCGATGCTATCTGAATAAAAAGTCAGTGGAGGGATTGGGTTTTTGCACAATCGAGATTTCTAATTGAAACCAATACTTGCGTCTGCAGTGCTTTGCCCGCTAGGTCACCTCTTTGGTGCATTGTAATAGAAGCCCAGGATGGCAAAGATGGATGAGCTCACTCCCAGAAATCCCTGTGGTGGGTCCCCACATACCAGGCTCACCATCTGTGGTCTTTGAATCTATATATTTTTTGAAAAGCTGTTATTAATGAATTGTCGCCCAGGTGCTGCCGATGTGAACACAAGCTATTAACTTTGCAAGATGCCGATGGTCTAATCAGCAGAGTTGCTCTGATAGAAATGACCTGCAGCACACATTGCTCCTTGCTTGCAGTACTGTGTCATTCATTTTTATAATTAATCTCCAAATGAATAAAAGAGCTTGGCTGAAAGCTGAACAAGTCAATTCTAACACGGCTGTTGTATATCCCAATGGATTTATAGGTTAAGGCATAACAATCTCTGTGTAGACTGAGGTTAAGGCTAAATCTGCATATCACTGGGCTCAGGTCTGTTGGATTGAAATGTTGCTTTTTAGGGAGTAAGTGTATAGGATTGGCTGATTGTTAGAAAGTTTTGTTCCCCCACTATATTTCCTCTCTCCACCTCCAAGATTTTTAAAATATATTCTTGCTAGCACATATTTCAAGGCTGCTTTTCCAAATCAAACACAACAGTGTTAAATATCAGCTCAGATATGGCTGCTGGACATTATTATTTATGGCCGCACTCACACTGCACCACCACACTAGTTTGAAACTTGTCTGTCGCGTTTCCTACATTACAAGAGTGATGACATTTCAAAAGTACTTCATTATCTGTAAAGCGCTTTGGGCCGTCCTGGGGTCATGAAAGGCTCTTTATAAATGCAAGTCTTTTCTTTTTTAACAGGCGGCAGCATATAAGTTATATTATGGGCTGCTCCTGACTGCAAATTGTACTCTGCCAGGACAGATCTGTGCATCAGCACATTTACGCACCTGTGCAGAGCTACCCATTGCTGGCAGCTTTTTTAGGTTAGGACACAGTGAGTGAGAGCGCCCACTCTAGTATTGTATTGTTTTGTTACACTTTTCCATATTTCTTGAATTGTTAGTTAAAATTTTTTGACAAAAATGCTTTTGAAGGTCTTTTTTGTTTAACTCCTTAAGGTAAATTGTTTTTGTCATGTATCTCACACTACTGTATATAACTGTATCCTACCAGGCTATACATGACTGTAACTAGATGTGACCTGTAACCACAAGCATACTTTACCACCAGGGGTGCACTTGCAGGAGACACTGCATACCTGTTCCACACAGGTATATAAAGGCAGGTCTCAGACAAGTGTGGCACTCGAGAGCTGTGAAATAAAGGTGCAGGTCCAGAGTGACCTTGACTTCAGCAAGTGCCTCGTGCAAGTCTGTACTGCAGGGTCAGGACTTTACAGTGGATGGGATCACAGAATCCACAGAATGGCTACCAACGGCTCAGATGAGAAATACAATGCTGGAGACAATTGGGAGGACTTTATAGAAAGGCTCCAGCAAAGCTTTGTAACCAAAGACTGGTTGGGCGACGATAAGGCAGACAAGAGAAGAGCCCATCTCTTGACCAGCTGTGACTCGAAAACATGCACCTTAATGAAGGACCTGCTGGCACCCGAGAAACCAGCAAGCAAGTCGTTTGAGGAGTTGAGCACACTGGTGAGAGACCACCTGAAGCCAGCGAGCAGCCTACACATGGCCAGACAAAGGTTCTACAACTACAGACGCTGTGTGGGCCAGAGCATACCCGACTTTGTGGTGGAACTTCGGAGGCTGACTAGTTTATGTGAGTTCTCCGTTGAACTAAGGAGAGAAGTACTGAGAGACTTTTTTATTGAAGGAATAGGCCACACAGGCATATTCCGAAAGCTTATAGAGACCAAGAACTTGACCCTAGAGGCAGCAGCACTGGCCGCACAGACATTCTTGGCAGGAGAAGAAGAAACGAGGTTGATCTATACTGCGGGTACGACAACTAACGAAACATCGGAACAAGGGGTCACAGCGTGAAACAAGCCGCTTCCCCCACACACAGACAAAGTCCGGAGAGCAGGCCTTCAACAGCAGGCAGTGGCGCCAGAAGACATCAAGGGCCACCTTCAAAGGGGCTAAAGTTAAAATCTACATTGCACAGGATGCCAGACCGGTCCATCACAAGGCTAGAACTGTGCCTTATGTGATGAGGGAAAAGATTGAACACTAACTGGACCGGCTTCTGCAAGGAAGGCATTATCTCACCCATGGAATTTAGTGACTGGGCAAGTCCCATCATCCCCGTCATGAAGCCTGATGGATCCGTACGAATCTGCGGGGATTACAAGTCTACCATAAACAGAGTCTCCCTACAGGACCAATACCTGCTGTCCAGAGCGGAGGACCTATTTGCCACATTGGCTGGAGGAAAATTTTTCTTGAAACTAGATCTCACATCTGCGTATATGACGCAAGAACTGACCGAAGAGTCTAAGCTACTCACCACCATCAACACACATCGAGGCCTTTTTATGTACAATCGATGCCCATTCGGCATCAGGTCGGCAGCTGCTATATTCCAGCGCAACATGGAGAGTCTGCTCAAGTCCATCCCGGGGACGGTTGTGTTTCAAGATGACATACTCATCACGGGCAGGGACACCGACTCTCATCTCCGCAATTTGGAGGAAGTACTAAGGATCGGTAGGCCTAAGAGTTAAGAAATCCAAGTGTCTGTTTCTCGCGCCCGAGGTTGAATTTTTGGGCAGAAGGATTGCCGCCGATGGAATCCGCCCAACAGAATCCAAAACCGAAGCAATTCGCCTGGCACCCAGGCCCCGGAATGTCTCAGAACTGCGCGCCTTTCTCGGGCTACTCAATTACTTTGGGAACTTTATGCAGAACTTGAGCACACTGCTGGAGCCTCCCCACATGCTACTCAGAAAAGGGTGTGATTGGTTTTGGGGGGATGCCCAAGAACGTGCCTTCAATAAGGCACGCAACCTTCTATGTTCCAACAGTGTTTTAGCCTTTTTTGACCCAGGTAAAAAGCTAGTTCTTCCATGTGATGCATCAGCGTACAGGGTCAGGTGCATTTTACAGCATGTCAATGATGTGGGTAAATTACAACCCATTGCTTATGCCTCCAGGTCACTTTCGCGGGCGGAGCGCGGGTACGGTTTGGTTGAGAAGGAGGCGCTCGCGTGCGTGTATGGTGTCAAAAAGATGCACCAATAACTTTTCGGGGCCAAGTTCGCATTAGAAACCGACCATAAATACCTCACGTCCCTGCTATCCGAGTGCAAGGCAATAAACGCCAACGCCTCGGCGCGCATTCAGCGGTGGGCACTCATGCTGGCATCTTACGACTTCACAATAAGGCACAGACCAGGCACAGACAACTGTGCCGACGCACTTAGCAGGCTACCCCTGGCGACCACAGAAGGATCCGACGAACAGGACTGTGTGATGGTCATGGCAATCAATGCCTTTGAATCCACAGGTTCGCCCATGACAGCTCACCAAATCAGAGCCTGGACGACCAGCGACGCCATGTTATCCTTAGTCAAAAGATGTGTTTTAACTGGTGACTGGGCAGAGGCTCGCGATGCCTGCCCCGAGGAGATCAAACCTTTCCATAGGCGCATGCATGAGCTATCACTACAGGCAGAGACTGCCTGATGTGGGGCAGCCGAGTCGTCATGCCCTTGCGAGGCAGAGAGGCGTTTGTCCGGGAGCTCCACCGCGAGCATCCGGGGATCATCCTTATGAAGGCCATAGCCAGGTCCCACATCTGGTGGCCTGGCATTGACGCGGACTTGGAGCTCTGCGTCCAGCAGTGCACCATTTGTGCCCAACTCAGTAATGCCCCCAGGGAGGCCCCCGTAAGCCCCTGGTCCTGGCCCACCAAACCGTGGTCGCGGATGCATGCAGACTGTACGGGCCCATTCATGGGCAAAATGTTCCTCGTTGTCGTCGATGCATTTTCAAAGTGGATCGAGTGCACCATTTTAAACTCGAGCACCACCTCCACCACTGTGGAGAGCCTTAGAACCATATTTGCAACGCACGGAATTCCTGATATATTGGTCTGTGATAATGGTCCGTGCTTCACCAGCGCATAATTTCAAGATTTTATAGTTGACCACGGCATAAATCACGTTAAGACGGCACTGTTCAAGCCGGCTTCCAATGGCCAGGCGGAGTGCAAATCGTTAAACAATTTGCAGAGCTGCCTGTTGCGACTGCTGCTGGCATACAGATCTCATCCGCTTTCGTTGACTGGGGTTCCCCCCGCGCAACTATTGATGAAACGGACCGTAAAGACTCGGCTCTCGTTAATCCTCCCAGACATATATGAAATTGTTGAGGCAAAGCGCCAGAAGCTAACTGAGTACCATGACCGAAATTCGAGGGGGAGGTGGAATGAGATAGGGGACAAAGTGTTTGTGCTAAACTATGGCAGGGGTCCCAAATGGCTTGCAGGGACAGTAACAGGCAAGGAAGGAAACCGGCTACTGGTTGTACAAATGGACAATGGCCAAACCTGCCGGAGGCATGTAGACCAAGTAAAAAGTAGATTCACCAACAACACTGCAGAACCAGAGGCAGACTACAATGTGGAACTCACACCACACCTCGTAGACAGACAGAGGGAACAACCTGAGGAAAGGGCAGTCTCAACAGACAGCCCAGGCGAGATACCAGTAATGATGCTGAACGAAACAAACAGCCCAGGCGAGATACCAGCAATCACACCGAAAGAAAAACAGGCACCAAGGCAAACAACTGAACCACAACTAAGATGCTCCACGCGAGAGCGTAGACCATCTGAGAGGCTGAATCTCAAGACAATAAGACCTTGGGGGAGGGTGGTGTCATGTATCTCACACTACTGTATATAACTGAATCTTACCAGGCTATACATGACTGTAACTCGATATGACCTGTAACTACAAGCATACTTTACCACCAGGGGTGCACTTGCAGGAGACACTGCATACTTGTTCCACACAGGTATATAAAGGCAGGTCTCAGGCAAGTGTGGCACTCGAGAGCTGTGAAATAAAGGTGCAGGTCCAGAGTGACCTTGACTTCAGCAAGTGCCTCGTGTAAGTCTGTACTGCAGGGTCAGGACTTTACAGTTTTTTAAAGTGTCTTACATGGAGAATTTAGGAACATAAGAACAGGAGACTGCCATTCAACCCTTCGAGTCTGCTCAGACCTTCAATTCGATCATGGTTGATCTGTACTTCAACTCCATTTACCCGCCTTAGCTCCATATCCCTTAATACCCGATCACAGGGCTCAATTTTCCCCAGTGATTTGCGTCATTTTTTTGGATCAGGCTGCTTTTTCTGGTCTAACTTAAAAATCCACAGTTTCCCCAATCAATTTGCACTCAATTAGTTCTGTTTTTTTTTTAGATACGTTTTTTTTTCATCCAAAGGGAGTGTAACCAGCCACCTGTGCCAATTGTGGCCATTTAGTGAACTTCGACTAGCTGATAGTTACTCCTTTTCTGCTTCGGCCAGCATATGTAGCCTCTCGAGAAAACCCTTGCGGAGAGCTAAAGACATCAGCGCAGGTAAGTAAATCGAAGGCCATTCAGCCTGCGCTAGGGGCAGGAAGTGGAGCGGACTGGGGAAAAGCAATCACGGAGAGGGTCGGCGGGGGAGGGAGTGCACTGACCGGCACTCACTCGGGGCCACAGCGGACCAGGACTTGCACACACTCGGGGGCCACAGCGGACCGGGAAGGTACTCACTCGAGGACCGGGGAGGGTCGCAGACAGCCGATCTGAAAGCTTGGTGCCGGGGAGAGGGGAGGGAGTGAGAGGTTACAAGACTCAAGGGGGGGGGGGGGGGGGGAGAGAGGAGGGCACAAGACCTTTGGGTTTGGTCCATCCATACAGACGTTGCGGGCGGGGGGGGCGGGGGGAGAGAGAACTGCGAACCTGTGTTGCCTGCTTTCCTGCCATTTTGAGCTTCTTTAAAAGTTTAACTGCAAGTATGGGGGCAATACTGACAACTCCATACCTTGTGCGAGTGTTCTGCATTATGGTGCTACATAGGAGACAATTGATTAGAGCTCATCGCATCAGGAACATTAGAGCCGGTAGGCTGCTGGGCAGGAGGCCTTACCCACCTCGGGTATATCAAGATAGGTGTTGGTGCCTGCACCTGAGTGATCCAGACTGTGTCAGAAGGCTGCGTTTCCGCAAAGAAGTTGTCCGTGAGATCTGTGAGTTGCTGAGAGCAGAATTGCAGCCGAGAAGCATCAGGAGGACTGCTTTGTCAGTTGAAATGAAGGTTACAGCTGCACTTTCATTCTATGTCTCCGGATCGTGTGCGCCATCTGTCAGCATGCAACACATGTCTCCATTCACCAGGTCACGGCTGCACTGTATGCACGGAAGAATGATTTCATCAGGTTCCCCATGACCGCCCAAGCAATCCGTGACAGGGCTGTGGACTTCTCCAGGATTGCTGGCTTCCCAAAGGCACAGGGCTGCATTGATTGTACCCGCATCTCCTTGTGAGCACCTTTGGAGGATTCAGAGATGTACGGGAATAGAAAAGGCTTCCATTCAATTAATGTGCAGATCGTGTGTCACGACATGCATCACATCATGTCAGTCAATGCAAGATACCCTGGCAACACCCATGATGCGTTCATCCTAGGCGACAGCGTTATATTTGCCATGTTTGAGCAGCAGCCAGAAGGGCAGAGCTGGCTGTGGGAGACAAAGCGTACGGTCTCGCCACCTGGCTCATGACGCTCCTACGCGTAACCCAGATGGAAGCTGACCGTCAATACAACATGTCGCACGTTGTGATGCGCAGCATCATTGAGAGGACCATTGGCATGTTGAAACAGCATTTCCGATGCCTGGACCATTCCGGAGGCTACTTGCAATACTCCCCTGAGATTGTTGGTCAGTTCATTGTTGTGTGCTGCATGCTCCATAACTTAGCCATCATGAGGCAGCAGTAGCTGGTAGTGGATGACCCACCTGCGGTGAGAGTGGCTGATGATAATGCTGTGGAAAATGCAGGTGACGAGGAAGAGGAGGAGGACGAGGATGATGGCGAAGATGAGGAAACCATGCAAGTGCTTGAGGCCGGAGCACGATGGCGGAGGAGGGCAGGCTCCTTTAATGATTGCTCAAGCCTTGTGTCAGCAGCTCATCCGTGAACGCATTACTGATGCCTGAGGGCTCAGCGACAACTATTCTACATGGACATGTTTATTGTTTGGAACTGTTCCGTTATGTTGTGTTGTGTTAATGGAACAAGATTTAGTTTTAATGTAAAATATATTTTATTCAAAAGTTTACAATGTACTTAATAAAATAAAGTGTCAAACTTTACTTTAATATGACTCTTTAAGATCACTTAAAAACTTTAAGGTCACTTATAAACTTGTAAATTTATGTAACTTACAAAAAACTTTTAATTTGAGAACAGTTACAACAGTAACAATAATAATAACAACAACAACAACAGCAGCAAAGAAAGGCTGCACTCATCTCTCATCCCCCTGAGTGTGAGACCAACCGCCCGCTGCGCTTGGTCTTCGACTCTCCTCCACCCCTGCCCGCAGGCAGTGGCCCAATGTTTCTGGGCTTGGTACCAAGCTTATTCCTTCTAACATCTCCAGTAGTGAGCACCTCTTGATGGTGTGGGGCGTCAGCGTCAGGCAGCAAGTTGGAGAGCTCGGCTTGGGGCTCTTCAGAGGCTGGTGTGGGGATTGCAGTGGGAGTGGCAGTTGATTCTGTCAATAGGCGTGGGGTCTGGGTGTGTTCCCTTATTGCAGTAGCTAACTCCAACATGCTGTCCCTCATGCACCCTGACAGTGTCTCAGCGGCCTGCAACATTCCCTCCCTAATGGCCAGTACTATCTCTGACATTCCCTCCCTCATGGCCAGTGACGTGGTTTGCACTACCTCTGACATCTGACATTCCCTCCCTCATGGCTACTATTTCTTCACTGATGGTCCCGGATCTCGTTCCCGTTTCTCGTGAGAGTGTTGTTACTTCTCCCGACAGTCCCGCTACCTCATCACTCACCCCACTGATGGTGTCCAGGAGTGATCGGGTCAGGTCAGTGCTCTCCGCACTCAATGACATCATCTGAACCACATCTGTTACATCCTGTATCTCAGGAGAGCGTGGTCGAGCTCTCCTTCCCCTCACCCTGGGTCTGCCTCGCTGCACCCCAACAATGGAACCCGTAGCCTGGGACGGTGGGGCACTGGGTGTGCTTTGCTGCGCCCCATGACTGGGACCCGCAGCCTCGGAAGGTGGGTTCCTGGATGTGCCTTGCTGAACCCCAACAATGGAACTCATAACCTGCAATGGTGGGATCCTGGGTGTGCATTGCTGCACCCCACTACTGGGACCTGCAGCCTTGGAAGATGCGAAACCATGGAAAGTCCCACCAGCACTCAAACCACTAGTCACGGAAAGGGCTGACAATTCCATGAGCGGCACCTCCTCCATATTCAGCACAACAGTGGGAGCTTCATTCAGCTCCATCCCCTTCCCCTCCCCCCCCCCCATGCTCTTGGTCTAGAGGGTGGGATTGGAAGATGTTCTCCTCTTCAGGCTCGTCCGCTTCTGAATCTTCTTCTGCATCTTCAGGATTGGCGTCAAGTTCTGCAAAATATAACGGAACAGTCAAATGGTTAGCAGCAGAGGGGGGCAGGATGAGTGGCATGAGTAGGCTCATACACAGCAGGCAAGGCAGCAGGTTGATTTGAGGGGCCACGATGAATTTGCAGGACTTACCCTCCCCCTCGAGTGTGGGCCCGGCTTGTGCAGTACTGATTGTTTTTCTCCAGGCAGGACCCATCAAAGCAGTGACCCTCCCTTCCAAGGGTGTCAGTGGGTGAAGATTTGCCGGGCCTCCTCCTGTTCAGAGTTCTTTCCCTTTTGTTGTGGGCCACTTTCCTCTGCAAAGATGAAATGCAACTTTTTAAGAGTAGGTGTCCTTCTGCTGGGTGGGACATGTACAGCTGGTCACATTTACAATTGCATTGAATAAATGATAATATGATAATATTCCTTACCTAACTACTTGACCAAGGTCCTGCCATTTCCTTTTACACTGGCTTCCAGATCTCTTGGTGTTCACCACTGTGCAGTAATCTTCTGCAACTTGGTTCTAGCGTTTCTTCAGTTCTTTTGGTGGAACATTTTTCATGACCTCTGCTAGTATCCAGCACCTGCCATGTGTTCTCAATCACAGTAACTAGTGTCGACACTTCTTCCAGCAAGAAATTCTTGGTCCTTGGTCCACCTTGCATCTTGTACTGCTGCAGTTGCTCTCAGACACACACACCACTTTTTCAAATGCTCTCAGACACACACACCATTCCTTCTGAATGCAGCTGCGATTTTTCAATGCTGTAACACACACCTAGCACTTCTCCTGGCCCACAAACAACTGGCTCTTTAAAAATGGCCGATTGCCAACTCGGAGTTGTACTGCGCATGCGGGGCTGTTTCAACGGCGTCAAGAACATAAGTTTTTTCCCCGCGCAGAAGGCCCGGCTGCGTTTTTCGGCAGGCTCCACCCCTCCCCCCCCGAGGCGACTGGCCACGCTGTGCGGCTCTGGATTACAGTATAAACATCAGGGAAAATTTGGACATGTTTTTCTGGCGCACTTATGAACCTAAATCCAGAGAGTCGGGATAAACGGGTCTTTTTCAGAATGGCAGGCAGTGACTTGTGGGGTGCCGCAGGACTCGGTGCTGGGACCCCAGCTATTTACAATATACATGAATGATTTGGATGATGGAATTGAGTGTAATATCGGCAAGTTTGCAGATGACACTAAGCTGGGTGGCGGTGTGAGCTGTGAGGAAGACGCTAAGAGGCTGCAGGGGGACTTGGACAGGTTAGGTGAGTGGGCAAACGCATGGCAGATGCAGTACAATGTGGATAAATGTGAGATTATCCACTTTGGTGGCAAAAACACGAAGGCAGATTATCTGAATGCGGCAGATTAGGAAAAGGGGCGGTGCAACGAGACCTGGGTGTCATTGTACCTCAGTCATTGAAAGTTGTCATGCAGGTACAGCAGGCGGTGAAGGCGGCAAATGGTATGTTGGCCTTCATAGCTAGGGGATTCGAGTATAGGAGCAGGGAGGTCTTACTGCAGTTGTACAGGGCCTTGGTGAGGCCTCACCTGGAATATTGTGTTCAGTTTTGGTCTCCTAATCGGAGGAAGGATGTTCTTGCTATTGAGGGAGTGCAGCGAAGGTTCACCAGACTGATTCTCAGGATGGCAGGACTGACATATGAGGAGAGACTGGATCGACTGGACCTGTATTCACTGGAGTTTAGAAGGATGAGAGGGGATCTCATAGAAACATAAAATTCTGACGGGACTGGACAGGTTAGATGCAGGAAGAATGTTCCCGATGTTGGGGAAGTCCAGAACCAGGGGACATAGTCTAAGGATAAGGGGTAAGCCATTTAGGACCGAGATAAGGGGAAACTTCTTCACTCAGGGTTGTTAACCTGTGGAATTCCCTACCGCAGAGAGTTGTTGATGCCAGTTCATTGGGTATATTCAAGAGGGAGTTAGATATGGTCCTTACAGCTAAAGGGATCAAGGGGTATGGAGAGAAAGCAGGAAAGGGATACTGAGGGAATGATCAGCCATGATCTTATTGAATGGCGGTGCAGGCTCGAAGGGCCGAATGGCCTACTCCTGCACCTATTTTCTATGTTTCTATGTTTCTAAATAACCAGCGCAACTCTAGCAAAATGGCAGAAAACGGGCTGGGGCAAAATTGAGCCCTCAGTTTTGAAAGCTGCAATTGTTCCAGCACCCACAGCCTTTTGGGGGATAGAATTCCAGATTTCTACTACCCTTTGTGAAAAAGTGCTTCCTGGTCTCCCTCCATGGTTGAAGTGGTATTAGGTAAAACAAAACATGCCAGCATGATCAGCGGGCACAAGACGGTATCTACAGACCTATCTGCCAATGACCGAAGAACAACTTTGTCAATTTGCCCAGGGTCTGCAGGAAGCCCGTTGCAGCCTTTTTCTATCTGTAGCAAGGACACCTGGAGCCCAACTGTAACTTAGGGACAGCACTGCTAGGGGTTAGCAAGGTCACCGCTGTCCTCAATTATTCGGCCTGTGGCTCATTCCCAAATGGATGCTGCCAAGTTAAGTAATTGACTGCTCGCACATTATCAATCAGGTGACTGATCAGTCGGTCCAGTACTTTCATCTCCTTTCCCACTGAATAGTATAAGATGGCTGCCCACTCAAACCTCCCTGCTGCATTTCCAAATACACAATGGATTATAATTTGGGTACATTTTCACCTTTCAAATTGATGCATGGAAAATGCTGGGGGCGCATGAGTTCTCGATGTGCTTTCCCAGCACCCAGTGTTCTGCGCTGGGAATACTAACGATTAAAATCTATTCCCCCACCCACAACCTTTTTTTCCCTACAAATATTCAAGTACCATTGTGAGCCAAAATATTCCTATTCCGTGCCCTTGTTTAATTCTGCCCTCTTGAGCATCCCTGATTATAATTGCTCAACCACTGGTGGCTGTGCTTTCTGTTGCCTAGGCCCCTTGGCCCAAATGACGTCATCAGACCTGCTTCCTGTTAATTGGCCAGGACCCTTGCAGGGCAGGCTTAACAAGCCCCGTCAACATAAAATCAGATCAGCAGAGCTCCATGGAAGCAGGAGCGAGATTGCATCCACCATTTACCTCGGCTACACTTAGCCTGCCTCGATAAATGGTTATCTCTGAACCGCCTTCTGATATGGCCTAGCAAGCCAATCAATTGTAGCAAACCACTACAAAGAAGTATTGTCTTCACTACATAGACTACAGCGGTTCAAGAAGGCGGCTCACTACCACCTTAACGAGGGCAATTAAGGATAAATGGTGGCCTTGTCAGCGACGCCCACATTCTGTGAATGAATAATTTTAAAAAAAACGCTTAATCACATGCAGAGTAAAGTTCCCTCTACTCTATCCAAAAAACCTACCCCAGCCCCAACCTCACAAATAAAGGCCCTATACGGCCACAGTCTCACCTATCATTTTTCCATTTCCTATCCCGTGATGTCTCTTGGTGAGATTGCTAATTTGTGCTGATTAAAGGCTCATTTCGTGCCATAAGCTTTATGCTCATCGGGAACTAGATTGAGAACCTTACAGGCAGCAGACAGAGGAGACTTTCACCCCCATTGGTCTCGGTTGGATTTGAGACCAGGTCCCAAAGGTGCAAGATTAATGTCGAAGTCATCGCGCCAAGTACAGAATATCTAAAGGAGTGAATAATTATTTCTTTGTGGCTGCATAACCAAAATCTGTTACTGATAACATTTTTGTATTCCTGCCCAAATTCTCAACTTGAGCATTGTCATGGAAAATTCCTTCCCCTCTTAAACCTAATCTCGCACCAGATGGCACTGTGCCAACCCTCTGAAGGTAACTAGTCTGTGCAACTTTCATTTAATTGATTTCTTATGCGCAGAAATATGTTGGAGTATATGCACCCATGCACAGACATTTTGAATACTAGAGTGGGCCTGGATGCATCAGGCTCTCCAGGACAATCAACTCCACCTCAACTATCGCACCCCATCTCCCGCTCCCTTAATATGCTCCTTTTCAAAAGAAGTCTCTGCTCTAGCTTGAAATAAGGTGCAACCAGTATATTTCCCTGTGTACGTGTTAACTGTTTTTGTTTATCCTGTAGATTCTCAGTGATTGTGTATGACAGAGGTATACTTATCTTCTCATCTTCTCATACCATGGTGCCACCCAGAGAATTGTGAACCTGTGGAATTCTCTACCACAGAGAGTTGTTGAGGCCAGTTTGTTAGATATATTCAAAAGGGAGTTAGATGTGGCCCTTACGGCTAAAGGGATCAAGGGGTATGGCGAGAAAGCAGGAATGGCGTACTGAAGTTGCATGATCAGCCATGATCATATTGAATGCGGTGCAGGCTCGAAGGGCCGAATGGCTATTCCTGCACCTATTTTCTATGTTTCTATGGACCACATGCAAAGTTTAAATCCACATTTTCTTGCATGTATTTCTAGTTGTTGGTAGTAACTGACTTAGGTGTTCTGGAATTAAGAGCTGGCCACTAGTGAGTCAACAGCACTAAAAACAGCCATTTTCAAACCACCAGATCCATAAAATGCAGACAGAACAAAGCTGCAAATAAGAAATATAGATGCAAATAGGGCAGAATGGCCAGAGTTTGACGGTTGGACTGTCTGAGCGTGAGAGTCACATATAACCCATGGGCCACTCTTTGGATACCCCAGATATACGGTGTGTGTCTTCATATATCTTTCTTCTTCATTCTTGGGATTTGGGCATGGCTGGAAAGACTTGTATCCCTAGTTGCCCTGATTCTAATCTAGTGATGCTTCTCAGCAGCCTCCAAAAGGCCTTGTGGGATGGCTGTGTTGTGTAACTGTTTGTGCTGGGTCATGAGTTGACCCTGCTACTCCTGCCAGCACTTCTGACATGTAGGCCGCGATTTTACTTATCGAGGCGGCCTAAGTACGGCCAAGGTAAGTGGCGGACTGCGACTCTGCTCCGGCTTCCATGGAGCGCTGTTGATCTGATTTTACGTTGATGGGGATTGTTAAGCCTGCCCTGCGAAGTTCCCGGCCAATTAACAGGAAGCGGGTTGTATGCTTCTCCAGATGTTCCTTCCTGGCCCTGATTGGTTGAATCCCCAAGTGTGAGTGTATCGGAGCCAGTGCCTGTATGATCAGGCATGTGTGACAGGTGCTCATAAGATGGGTGAGCTTCCTGACTGTCCATTGTTGCCAACTGCACCACCATGAGAAAAGGAATGTATGTTCGCACGGTGCCCATAGGATGTGGTTATGGATTGATTTGTAATACAAATACATTGCTTGGCATGCTATTGTGCATAATCTATGTGAGCCTCAGTGAGCGTTTGAAGGGGGTGCAGGAAGGTTAAGCAACAGTGGACGCCAGCTTTGCTGGAATGGTGCCCACCAAGCTTTCAAGCTCTCTCTAGCCTTCCCCGCTGCAAATATTCGCAGGGCTGCCTCTCCACGTCAATTGAATTTTCTCCGATTGGGAGGCTTGCAACAACAATAATAAAAGCAGGGAAGTCCTGCACCAACTGTACAGGACGCTATTGAGGCCACACCTACAGTACTGCATACAGTTCTGGTCTCTTTATTTACGGAAAGATATACGTGCACTGGAGGCAGTTCAAAGAAGGTTCACGAGGTTGATTCCTGAGATGAAGGGGTTGTCTTATAAAGAAACGTTGAGCAGGTTGGGTCCATACTCATTGGAGTTTATAAGAATGAGAAGTGATCTTATTGAAACGTATAAGACTCTGAGGGAGCTTGACAGGGTAGATGCAGAGAGGATGTTTCCCCTCGTGGGGGAGTCAAGAACTAGGGGGCATAGTTTCAGAATAAGGGGTCGCCCATTTAAAATGGAAATGAGGAGGAATTTCTTCTCTCAGAGGGTCGTGAATCTTTGGAATTCTCTGCCCCAGAGAGCTGTGGAGGCTGGGTCATTGAATATATTTAAGGTGGAGATAGACATATTTTTGGATGATAGGGGAGTCAAGGGTTATGGGGAGCAGGCAGGGAAGTGGAGTTGAGGCCAAGATTAGAACAGCCATGATCTTATTGAATGGCGGAGCAGCCTCGAGGGGCCAAATGGCCTACTCCTGCTCCTATTTCTTATGTTCTTATTATGCTCTTATATACTGGTCCTTAATAGCATCTCTGTGGTTTTTAGTTACCTTGTCTTTCAAAGCATACACAACATACAGCTATTAGCATTTAGAAGAGCAGAGAGTGCGATCCTAGTTCCCAACCTACAGTCCTCGATGAGCTATCGTTCTCCCAAACTCCCATTCCTCCTGCCAATCACAACCC
Organism: Pristiophorus japonicus; assembly: GCF_044704955.1. Lineage (NCBI taxonomy): Eukaryota > Metazoa > Chordata > Chondrichthyes > Pristiophoridae > Pristiophorus > Pristiophorus japonicus. The sequence continues at coordinate 193,734,590 of NC_091986.1, read as the reverse complement.
TCCCTGCACTCATGACCAATATGCAGGGAGCTCACTGCAATTATATTTAATGTTGAATTGTGTGAGGTCAGCGAAGTTCTGTGAAGGCCCAGGGATCCTGGTGCCATTTTAGTGAGAATATCTGAATTGGCTCTTGTCTCAGGAAACACTGTAATAAATGAAATGTCACATTCAAACGAACATCCAGTTGAACTTGGATACAAGAATGCAGTATCCAAGCTTGACAAGTCACTCCCATTTGAATGCACTTACTATCTTGGGTTGACACTTATAATGAGTTTCTCTGTTTCCTTTTGGAAATAAAAAAAACCCTCCATGTTTCCATGGAATTACAATCCCTCTCACATGGGCCAAAGGTGGCAGTCTTGATGTGCAATTATTTATTTCTTTTAAATTTGCAGTGAAAACCTGTGGCAGGGTGCACTAAAAGGATCTGAAACATTTCAATCTCTTTAATACATGTCAATAATTATTCTTCCTGACATCCTTCTGCTACCAGGCAATGGCAACTTGTATTTGTATAGTGCCTTCAACGTAGCAAAACGCATTATAAGACAAAAACCTTTAGCAGGCTTCACCCTATAGCATTCGTGTAAGGCAGATGCAGAATCGTTAATTCTACAATTCTATGACAAGCAGTCTTTAAATTAAAAATAGAGAATGAAATATCTGCAAGAAATAGTGCACTCGCATTCCAGGCTGCCATTTCAGTGGGTCTGAGTAGACTCCAAGGGGACATTCCCTTTCATTAGTAGCCAAAATCTGTGCCGCAAGCAGCCTCCGACATGGGGTTAACCATCAGAGCTGTCTATTGCATCTCACACTTCAGATTATCCGCGGGGATGCTGGAGCAGCGGAGTTATGAATATACTCCATCAATTCATTTATATAAAAAAAAAGAAAAAAACTTATTGAGATATGAGGTACAGTATATTTTAACCAAAGGCAATCCTTTAAAATAGCACGATCTTTATTGAAGAAATTGTTTAGCAAGCAAACAAGATGCTGTTTTAAAAATGCTTGAAAATAGCACACACGGGAATTTGGGGCTGAAATTGGTGAAGGCCAAGGGCCGCCCAAAGAACCACCGATGGCCGCCGAGATATCTGACGGTATTTGGGCGGGAGTTTCAGCAAAAAGTCCTTTGAAAGGGTGCCCGGTGGCAAAAGAGGAACTTATGCCGTCAATCTAGGCAGCAGCCGGCGGGAGCTCTCCTTTTCGGCAGCAAAGGAGCTTGCCGCCCAACTGCCGCCGGGGATTGAGTTGGGCCCACGGAGGGTCGAACAGTTGGAAATAAAAATCATCAAAAAAAAGCATCGGAACACCTTCAGGGGACCCCATCCAGGTAAGTCGCTGTAAAGAAAAAAAGAAACAAATGTTTACTAACCTTTTCTTGCAGGTCTTCATGCCTACTGTCGGCGATAGATCAGCCTCCATGTCCCCCTGCTGGCGCTGACTCGCGCTCGCACCAATCTCGCATCTCAGCGGGCGGGAGGTCACTTGCCCCACTTGGCCGTTCGCTGATGTCAGCGGGCGGGTCCCGGCGGTTCTCCCCTCCCGCCCGCTCCAGACCAAATGGAAACTCGCACAGAGCGGAACCCGAGGAGGAATGTCGGCAGATCTCAGCAGCAGTGGGCGTTAAGGCCATCAATATCGGCCCCATAGTCTGAGCAAGTCTTAACTCAAACTTTCTACCCAATTGTGCCAAATGCACTCCAGTGCAGTGCTGATGGAGTGCTGGACTGTCGGAGGTGCAGTCTTTCGAATGAGACATTAAACCGAGGCCCTGTCTGCTCTCTCAGGTGGACGTAAAAGATCCCATGGTACTATTTCAAAGAAGAGCAGGGGAGTTCTATAGTAGCAATAAATTTAAAAGACTGCACTTTCTATAGGAAAAGAAATGATCATGGTGGAATGCTGGCCAATATTTATCCCTCAATCAATATAGCAAGAAACAGATTATCTGATCATTATCACTTTGCTGTTTGTGGGAGTTTGCTGTGTACAAATTGGCTGCTGCGTTTCCTACATTACAACAGTGACTACACTCCAAAAGTACTTCATTGGCTGTAAAGCGCTTTGAGACGTCCGGTGGTCGCGAAAGACGCTACATAGATCCAAGTCTTTCTTTCTTCAAATTGCAGCAGAAATAAAAGTGACAGATCGCTTTTTTTTTAATGCATTCCTGGGATGTAGGCGTCACATTTATTACTCATCCTTAGTTGCCCTGAGAAGGTGGCGGTAGGCCTTCTTCTTGGACCACCGAGTGGTGGTTTTGATACAGCAGAATGGCTTGCTGGGCCAATTCAGAGGGAAGTTAAGAGTCAACATTGGGCTGGATTTTTGGCTTTTTGTGTTTTCGCTCGTTTTCGGCCGCAATTCGCGGCGGATTCAAAAATTTAGTGCCCGGTTAATGTTAGTGCCAGAGCGAGCAACTTTCGCCAAATGAAAGTTCACGAGGAGCGTTGGCATTAACTCCGGTGTTGCACTGCACACTTTGTGCGCCGGAGCCGAAAGTTCCGGCACTAAAAAAATTGGCGTCACGGGTAGGGCAGCTGCCAGTAGGGCGCTGACCCTGCTTGGAAACTGAGAGTAAGTCCTGCACACTCCCTGGTATAGGTTGGGGCAATGTCATGCAGTATCTCTGGACTAGGGCTGGAGCAAGGTCCTGCACACTCCCTGGTATAGGTTGGGGCAATGTCATGCAGTATCTCTGGACTAGGGCTGGAGCAAGGTCCTGCACACTCCCTGGTATAGGTTGGGGCAATGTCATGCAGTATCTCTGGACTAGGGCTGGAGCAAGGTCCTGCACACTCCCTGGTATAGGTTGGGGCAATGTCATGCAGTATCTCTGGACTAGATAGAATGGAGTAGCGGCGGTCGTTCAAATGAGCTTGTGCTATGCGACCTTCCTCATGTTACCCTCCCCCTCCCCTGCTGCTAACCACTCGTCTGTTGCTTTCTTCTTCCAGATGACCAGCCACAGCCGCAGCAACCCTCAAGGGACCACTCCACGTCAGGCCATCGTCTGGAGGAGGAGGAAGAGGATACCGATGAGCCGATTCTGGTGCAGCTTCAATTCACCCCTGTTCCACCACCGGCACTCATCTCTTCTGAGGACCACGCGACCTTCTTGGGATTTGACAACTCCGAGGCTCCTGGGACTACTGGCTTGCAGCAACGCAGTGCTGGGGTCGAGTCCCGCATGCCATCTCTCCGGAGGATGAGTCAGCAAAGTCTGTCTGCTAACAGACAGGCAGATGTGAAACTGGACATGGTGGGAATGTCAGCCATCAGCTCCTTGATGCCTTGGATAGGATTCCCGCAAGCATCGATACTCTCAAAGCGACCATTACGGAGGTAGGGTCGCAGATTGTCAGTGCAAGCCGTGATACCTGCGAGGCCATCAGTGCACACACGAGGCTGGTGGCCTCCAGCAGCGACAGTGGAATCCCGGAGAGCGTGGCGCGAACCCTTGCTGAATATGGCGCATCACAGGCACAAACTCTGCTTCAGCTTGGGCGGGTGATGCAGTCCATAAACCCTCCCGCCATACTCTTTGCGTTCCCCACTGTCACCCCAAAGCCAAAGCCACCTGTGACTGGCGACGCCGATGAAGAGACTCGCCAGTCAGAAGCCGGGCCTTCCACACCACGAGCTGGTTCAGTGTGTCCCCAGACGGCATCTCCATTGTCTCTTCCCCCAACACAGCAGCGTTCTGACAATGTTGCTGCACGCCATCTTGGTGCCACTTTGGTGAGGAGCAGCAAGCAAGGGAGGGGGATAAGGGGAAGAGGGGAAAAAGCTGGTAGGAAAAAATAGTGGGGCAGAATATTATGTTGCTGCATTATGTTGTTGATGCTGGATGCATTGTATATTTAATGTCACACTATTATTATGTTCTGAATTATGTTGTTGATAATGTTGAATGATCACACTGCTGTACGGAGCTAATTATTTTATGATTTTATTAACGTTTCACAACGAAGGTTACATTACAAAGCTTCAAATGTTACAATGTTTAATAAATTCTTTTGTTCACCTTAACCATTCCTGTGCAATGTCTCGTTTGCAGAATAAGAGGGGCAATAGTCAACATGGTGGGATAGAGTGGCCAGGCAACGCTCAAACGTGCCGTTCACTTTTTCAAGCAAAGCGTTCAATTATGAGCTGCCGACGTAAGGCTTTTGCAGTGGCAAAATCTCCACGGTGCCTACCCTGTGGTTGTAGTGGGGGTGGTGGTGGTGGCATGGGTTGCCCGCCAGGCTCCTCTTCCTCATCTTCCTCCTCCTCCTCCTCCCCTCTTTCTCCTGAGGTGGTCCTGCAATCCCCAATGGCAATTCCTGTCCCCTCATCATGGCTAAGTTGTGCAGCATACAGCACACCACAATGAACTCAGAGACCTGCTGAGGGGAGTATTGCAGGCAGCCTCCAGAGTGGTCCAGGCATCGGAAGCGCTGCTTGAGCACTCCAATTGCCTGTTCGACAATGTTGCGTGTGGCTGCATGGCTCTCATTATTGCGATGCTCGGCTTCTGTCTGAGGGTTCCGGAGTGGGGTCATGAGCTAGGTGGCGAGGCCGTAACCCGTGTCCCCGAGCATCCAGCTCTAGCCTTGTGGCTGACGCTCGAACAGGCATGAGACAATGCTCTCATGCAACATGAAAGCATCATGGATGCTCCCTAGATATTGGGCATTGACTGCCATGATGCGCTGAGTATGGTCGCAGACGATCTGTACATTCAGGGAATGGAATTCCTTTTGGTTTCAGAAAAACTCAGCATTCTGTAAGGGTGCTCGCAGGGCGATGTGTGTACAATCAAGGGCACCCTGAATCTTGGGGAAGCCAGCAAATCATCCAAAACCTGCAGCACTTTCATTTTGGGTCTCCTTGCTCATTGGAAAGTTTATGAAGTCCATCCTCCGTGTGTACAGTGCAGTAGTCACCTGGCGAATGCAGCAATGTGTAGCGTGCTGCGAGATGGAGTATATGTCCCCCACTGATGCCTGAAAGGAGCTGGAGGCATAGAAGGCAAGTGTCACAGTCACCATCACCGCGATGGGCAGTGCAGTCCTGTTGCCGCTTCAGGTCTGCCTGTAGGAGCTGACATATCTTTGTGATCACCTCTTTTCAGAAGTGCAGCCTTCTAACGCACTGTGCCTCAGAGAGCTGTAGGTATGAGCGATATTCCCTGTAAACTTGGGGGTAAGGCCTCTTCCCCATATGTCTGTGACCTCTTCAATTACGTTGCAAATGATCATCAATAAGCCTTCTTCCAGCTCAAAACCATGTGAATATAGCAGCCAGGATGACTGGCTCCTGACTTAGCATGGGCCCCATCTTTTAAATTGTTCTTAAATGTCCTTTATAAAACAAACTAGAAACTCACATAAACTTCACAATCAAAAGTATGCAGTAACGCAGCATTCTTCTCCCAATCCTTTTAATCACTCACAACTGTGACTTTCTTCTCCGTTTTCAACATGGCGGCTGTTAGTGCCTGGTGCGCCCTGGGTCTGACTGCTTTGTCTGGGCGGGTTCCCAGGTGGACACCAAGTCGGGTGAAATGCTCGAAAGTTCCACCCAGGGTGCTAGCACAGCGACGAATGACAATTTACATCATCCAAACGGTCAAGTTTTAGCACCACCACAAAACCATTGGCGAAAATTCCACCCGGGCGCAAAATCTTGTGCGCCTCGTTTCCCCCCCAAAAAATCATTTTTTCGCCCCACTGAGGCACTAAATGGGCCGAAAATCCAGCCCAAATGTTATATATGTAAACCTGTAAATACCTTGTTTAACCAGCAGAGGGATCATCCCCTGTAGTCCAAGGGATCCCACAATCCCTTGGGAGCATCTGTACATAAGGAGGCCTCACAGGCAGGAGAGGCACTCTGGAGACCTGTAATAAAGGGCTACGGTCACATTTTACTTTGAGCTCACAGTATCTGGTCAGACTCTTTATTCAATTCATAGCAAATGGCGACGAGATACAGATGACGAACCCCACCGCAACGATGTAGAGAACAGTAACCATCCTGGAGAAATTTTTGGAGGGAGATGACTGGGAAACCTTCGTGGAGTGACTCGACCAATACTTCGTGGCCAACGAGCTGGAAGTAGAAGCGAATGCTGCCAAACGAAGGCCAATTCTCCTCACCTTTTGCAGGGCACTAACGTATGGCCTCATGAAATATCTGCTCCAGTGAAACCCACAGAGAAGTCGGATGATGATTTGTGCACACTGGTCCAGGAGTATCTAAACCCGAAGGAAAGCGTTCTGATGGCGAGGTACCGGTTCTACATGTACAAGAGGTCTGAAGGCCAGGAAGTGGCGAGCTATGTCGCCGAGCTAAGACGCCTTGTAGGACACTGCGAATTTGAAGGCCATTTGGAGCACATGCTCAGGGACTTCTTTGTACTTGGCATTGGCCATGAAGTAATACTTTGCAAATTTTTGACTGTAGAGACCTCAACCTTGAGTAAAGCCATAGCGATAGCCCAGGCGTTTATCTCCACCAGTAACAGTAGCAAACAAATCTCTCAGCACACGAGTGCTGCTACAAGTACTGTGAACAAAGTAATGTTGTTTTTGAATCGTAACGTACAGGGCAGGCCCCACATGCCTGCAGCTGCACGTCCGCAGATGTCTCAGAGTCCACCATCTAGGCCATTAACAGCTTGTTGGCGCTGCGGGGGTGATCATCGTTTCCATTCATGCCGCTTCAAAGGATACGTTTGCAAGGGCTGTGGAACAATGGGACACCTCCAACATATGTGCAGGTGAGCTGCAAACCCTGCTAATCCTGCAAACCACCATGTTGCAGAGGAGGACAGATCCACGGCGGATCACGACAAACCAGAGCCTCAGACCGAGGAGGCAGAGGCATATGGGGTGCACACATTTACCACAAAGGGTCCCCCGATAATGCTGAAGGTTGAATGAAATGGACTCCCGGTGTCAATGGAGCTGGACACGGCCGCAAGCCAGTCCATTATGAGCAAAAAGACTTTCGATAAATTGTGGTGCAGCAAGGCCTCAAGATCAGTCCTGACTCCCATTTGCACTAAACTGAGAACTTACACAAAGGAACTGATTCCCGTAATCGGCAGTGCTACTGTAAAGATCTCCTACGATGGAGCGGTGCACAAATTACCACTCTGGGTGTTACTGGGTGATGGCCCCATGCTGCTTGGCTGGAGCTGGCTGGGGAAGATACGCTGGAACTAGGAAGACGTCCGAGCGCTCTTGTCCATCGACAACACTTCGTGTGCCCAGGTCCGAAACAAGATCCCCTCGCTGTTCGAACCAGGCATCGGGAAGTTCCAAGGAGCAAAAGTGCAGATCCACCTTGTCATGTATTCAACCAGCATTGTAGCCCATGTATAATCTGACCTAAGTTGTACACTGTGAGAACACTGACCACTAGGTGGTGAACTTGTGGGAGACACTCCTAACTTAGATCTTCAGATATAAAAGGGGAAGCTCCACCCACTTCCATCACTTGAGGGCTATGAAATAAAGAACAGGTCACAGACTGACCTTCTCTCAAGCATGGGCCTCATGTGCATTTATACTGTACAGTAAGGACGTATCAATGGCGACAAGAAACTGGGATTTAAACCACGCGAGCATGGCCAATAGTAGAACAGACGAGAGTCAGGGACGATCGACTGGCAAGCGACCTTTTGTTTCAAACAGCAGTTCATGCTGGAGGCGTGGAGGCACACACTCAGCCAGAGTTTGCAGAGGTGAGCAAAATACCTGCAGAAATTGCAGAAATGAACGCTAGGGGAAAACACTGGAAGCTGAAGTTCAGCGAGTTCATGTGGAGCACGTATACAGTTCATGCACCAGGACGCCACCGATAATGATGAAAGTGCTCCTCAATGGCATCCCAGTATCAATGGAGCTAGACACGGTGGCCAGCCAGTCCCTGATGGGTATCAAACAGTTCAAAAAGTTGTGGGCGTCCAAGGCCAGGAGGCCAAAATTATCGCTGATTGACGCACAGCTACGGACTTACACAAAGCAGATCATTCCGGTGCTAGGCAGCACCACGGTAGTCGTGACCCACAAAGATTCGGAGAACAGACTGCCACTCTGGATTGTCCCAGGGGACGGTCCCGCACTACTGGGGAGGAGTTGGCTTGCTGTCATGAACTGGAAATGGGGCGATATCAATGCAATTTCCTCTGTGGAGCGAGTATCATGCTCACAGATCCTGGACAAATTTGACTCATTATTTCAATCCGGCATCGGCACTTTCATGGGGGCCAAGGTAGTGATTCACACAAACCCGGACGCCAGGCCAGTACACCACAAGGCCAGAGCGGTGCCGTACGTGATGCGGGAAAAAATAGAAGGCGAATTGGACCGCCTGCTGAGGGAAGGCATCATCTTGCCAGTCGAATTCAGTGACTGGGCGAGCCCGATTGTGTCAGTGCTCAAGGCGGATGCGTCGGTCAGGATATGTGGCGATTACAAGGCCACCATCAATCTGGTGTCACTGCAAGACCAGTACCCGCTACCGAGAGTGGAGGACCTCTTTGCGACGCAATCCGGTGGCAAACTTTTTTCAAAATTGGACCTGACCTCAGCTTTCATGACCCAGTAGCTGGCGAGTGAGTCGAAGAAGCTGACCACCATCACGACACACAAGGGGTTGTTTGAGTACAACAGATGTCCGTTCGGGATTCGCTCGGCCGCCGCGATCTTCCAACGAAATATGGAAAGCCTCCTCAAGTCGATTCCAAGGACGGTGGTTTTTCAGGACAACATCCTCATTACGGGTTACGATACTGAAGAACACCTCCACAACCTGGAGGAGGTGCTACGCAGACTGGACCGGGTAGGGCTGCGACTGAAAAAGGCGGAGTGCGTCTTCCTAGCTCCAGAGGTAGAATTCCTGGGGATGAGGGTAGCAGCAGACGGGATCAGCCCTACTGCGTACAAGATGGAAGCGATCCAGAGAGCACCCAGACCCTGTAACACGACGGAGCTGTGTTCATTCCTGGGGCTCCTGAATTATTTTGGAAACTTTCTTCCCAAATTGAGCACGCTACTTGAGCCGCTACACGTGCTCCTACGCAAAGGTCGCGAATGGATCTGGGGGGACAGCCTTGAAAGGGCTTTTAATAGAGCATGCAATTTGTTATGTTCCAACAATCTGTTAACGCTATATGACCCATGTAAGAAACTTGTGTTAACGTGCGATGCGTCGTTCTATGGTGTCGGGTGTGTGTTGCAGCATGTCAATGCCAAGGGTCAGTTACAGCCGGTAGCTTATGCCTCGAGAAGTCTGTCCCAGGCAGAAAGGGGCTACGGGATGGTAGAAAAGGAGGCGCTCCCATGTGTATATGCGGTAAAGAAAATGCACCAGTACCTGTTTGGCAGGAAATTTGAGCTGGAGACAGATCACAAACCCCTAACGTCCCTTTTGGCCAACAACAAGGCCATAAATGCAAACGCATCGGACCGCATACAGAGTTGGGCACTCACGTTAGCCGCCTATGACTACGCAATTCGGCACAGACCGGGCACCGAAAACTGCGCCGATGCACTCAGCAGGCTCCCACTAGCCACCACTGAGGGAGCTACTGAGCATGCTGCTGAGATGGTCATGGCTGTTGAAGCTTTCGGAAGCGAAGGCTCACCCGTGACAGCCCGTCAGATTAAAGTCTGGACAAATAGAGACCCGCTATTATCTCTAGTCAAGAAATGTGTCCTGAATGGGGACTGGACAGCCACGTACAGGGCATGCCCTGAGAAATTGAAACCATTTCACAGGCGCAAGGATGAACTCTCGATTCAGGCCGATTGCCTACTGTGGGGAAACCGCGTAGTCATGCCCCAAATGGGCAGAGAGGTGTTCATCAGAGAACTCCACAATGAGCACCCGGGCACTGTCACGATGGTGGCCAGGGATAGACGCAGATCTGGAACTTTGTGTTCGCAGGTGCAACACGTGCGCCCAGGGAAGCCCCCCTTAGCCCCTGGCCATGGCCCGCCAAGCCTTGGTCACGCATCCATGTGGATTACGCAGGTCCTTTCATGGGAAAAATGTTTTTGGTTGTAGTAGACGCCTACTCCAAATGGATCGAGTGTGACATTTTAAATTCAAGCACATCCTCTGCCACGGTAGAAAGTCTACGGGCAATGTTCGCCGCCCACGGTCTACCGGACATCTTGGTCAGCGACAATGGCCCGTGCTTCACAAGCACTGAATCCCAGGACTTCATGGCAGGCAATGGAATTAACCATGTCAGAACGGCACCGTTCAAGCCGGCCTCAAACGGCCAGGCAGAAGAGCAGTGCAGATAATCAAACAGGGGATGCTCAGAATCCAAGGGGGTTCCCTACAATGCCGCTTATCACGCCTCCTGTTGGCCTATAGATCCCGACCACACTCGCTCACAGGGGTTCCACCCGCAGAGCTGCTAATGAAAAGGATGCTCAAAACCCGGTTATCCCTTTTACACCCCACCATGAAAGAAATTGTCGAGAGCAAGCGCCAGTCACAATATCACTACCATGACAGGAATGCGAGGGCGCGATGTATTGATGTAAATGACCCTGTTTTTGTCCTCAACTACACTGCAGGGCCCAAATGGCTCACAGGCACTGTGGTTGCCAAAGAGGGAAATAGGATTCTGGTAGTTAAACTTACCAATGGACAAATCTGCCGCAATCATGTGGATCAAACAAAAAGGAGGTTCAGCAACCCCATAGAAGAAGCAGAGGAAGAACACGATGTAGAGTTCACTCCACCACAGGTGACCGAACACAGGAACCAAAGGGAGGAGAGCCAGTCACTGTGGGCAGTCCGGACAGGCCTGAGGCACCGCAAACAGCAGACACTCAGGCCAGCGCTCAACAACTGGAGCCCCAACTCAGGCGCTCTACAAGAGAGCGTAAACCACCAGAGAGACTTAACCTGTGATCCCAATAAGACTTTGGGGGGGGAGGTGATGTCATGTATTCAACCAGCATTGTAACCCATGTATAATCTGATCTAAATTGTACACTGTGAGAACACTGACCACTAGGTGGTGAACTTGTGGGAGACACTCCTAACTTAGATCTTCAGATATAAAAGGGGAAGCTCCACCCACTTCCATCACTTGAGTGCTATGAAATAAAGGACAGGTCATAGACTGACCTTCTCTCAAGCATGGGCCTCATGTACATTTATACTGTACAGTAAGGACGTATCACACCTGATTCCGGGGGCGTGACCCATCCATCACAAGGCGAGAGCGGTACCATACATGATGAGAGAGAGGGTGAAGAGCGAGCTGGATCGGCTGCAACAAGAGGGCATCATTTCGCCGATCGAATTCAACGAATGGGTCAGTCCAATTGTTCCAGTCCTCAAGGGAGATGGCACCGTCAGAATCTGTGATGATTACAAAGCAACTATCAATCATTTCTCTCTGCAGGATCAATACCCACTACCAAAGGCACGCGACCTATTTGCGACTCTGGCGGGAGGAAAAACGTTCACGAAGCTGGACTTGACCTCGGCCTACATGAAGCAGGAGCTGGAGGAATCATTGAAGGGCTTCACCTGCATCAACATGCACAAAGATCTCTTCATTTACAACAGATGCCCATTTGGGATTTGATCAGTGGCGGCAATATTCCAGAGAAACATGGAAAACTTACTGAAGTCGGTCCCGTACACTGTGGTCTTCCAGGACGACATCTTGGTTACAGGTCGGGACACCGTCGAACATCTGCAGAACCTGGAGGAGGTTCTTAGTCGGCTTAATCGCTTGTGGCTCAGGTTAAAATACTCGAAGTGTGTTTTGCTGGTGCCTGAAGTGGAGTTCCTGGGGAGAAGAATCGCGGCGGACGGTATCAGGCCCACCGATTCGAAGACAGAGGCAATTGAGAACGCACCGAGACCACAGAACGTGACGGAGCTGCGGTAGTTTCTAGGACTCCTGAACTACTTTGGTAACTTCTTACCGGGTCACAGCACACTGTTAGAACCACTGCATGCTTTACTGCATAAAGGAGATGAATGGGTATGGGGTAAAAGCCAAGAAAATGCCTTTGTAAAAGCTAGAAAACTATTATGCTCAAACAAATTGCTTGTGTTGTATGATCCATGTAAGCGTTTGGTACTAGCATGTGATACGTCGTCATCGGTGCCCGGTGTGTATTGCAACAAGCTAATGAATCTGGGAACTTGCAACCGGTTGCTTATGCATCCAGAAGTCTGTCTGAGGCTAAAAGGACCTACAGCATGATCAAAAAAGAAGCATTAGCGTGTGTTTATGGGGTAAAGAAAATGCATCAATATCTGTTTGGGCTAAAATTTGAATTGGAAACCGACCATAAGCCACTGATATCCCTGTTTTCTGAAAGTAAGGGGATAAATACCAATGCATCGGCCCGCATCCAGAGATGGGCGCTCACGTTGTCCGCATACAACTACGCCATCTGCCACAGGCCAGGCACAGAAATCTGTGACGATGCTCTCAGTAGGCTGCCATTGCCCACCACAGGGGTGGAGCTGGCACAGCCCGCAGATTTAGTCATGGTAATGGAGCATTCGAGAGTGAGCAATCACCTGTTACCGCCCAACAGATTCGAACCTGGATGAGCCAGGACCCCTTACTGTCCTTAGTAAAAAACTGTTTGCTCCATGGGAATTGGTCCAGTGTCCTGTTAGAAATGCAGGAAGAAATAAAGCCGTACCAGCGGCGCAAAGGTGAAATGTCTATACAGGCAGACTGCCTTCTGTGGGGTAATCAGGTAGTGGTACCAAAAAGGGCAGGGACACTTTCATTAGTGATCTCCACAGCACCCACCCAGGCATTGTAATGATGTAAGCGATAGCTAGATCCCACGTATGGTGGCCCTGTATCGATGCAGACTTAGAGTCCTGCGTGCACAAATGTAATATATGTTCACAGTTAAGCAATGCATCCAGGGATGCGCCACTAAGTTTATGGTCCTGGCCCTCCAAACCATGGTCTAGGGTCCATGTCGACTACGCAGGCCCATTTTTGAGAAAAATGTTCCTAGTGGTTGTTGATGCATACTCCAAATGGATTGAATGTGAGATAAGGTCGGCAAGCACATCCGCTGCCACCATTGAAAGCCTACAGACCATGTCTGCCACGCAGGGTCTGCCTGATGTCCTTGTGAGTGACAATGGGCCGTGCTTCACCAGTGCCGAGTTCAAAGAGTTCATGACCCGTAATGGGATCAAACATGTCACATCTGCCCCGTTTAAACCAGCATCCAATGGTCAGGCAGAGAGAGCAGTGCAAACAATCAAGCAGAGCTTGAAGAGGGTAACGGAAGGCTCACTGCAGACTCGTCTATCTCGAGTCCTGCTTAGTTACCGCACAAGTCCCCAGTCACTCACTGGTATCCCCCGCTGAACTGCTCATGGAAAGGGCACTTAAAACAAGGCTCTCGTTAGTTCACCCTCATCTACATGAACAGGTAGAGAGCAGGCGGCTTCAACTAAATACATATCATGATCGCGCAAATGTGTCATGCGAAATTGAGATTAATGGTCCTGTATTTTTGTTGAACTATGGACAAGATCCCAAGTGGCTTCCCGGCACTGTTGTGGCCAAAGAGGGGAGTAGGGTGTTTCTGGTCAAACTTTCAAATGGACTCACCTACAGGAAACACTTGGACCAAACCAAACTCAGATTCACGGACTATCCAGAGCAACCCACAATAGACTCTACCTTTTTTGACCCTTCAACACACACACCAGTGGCAACCGATCCAGCGGTTGACCACGAAGCAGAACCCATCACCTGCAGCAGCCCAGCAGGACTTGCCACGCCAGGCAGCCCAGCAAGGCCAGCTGCACAGCAGCCCAGCGAGGGCCGAACAAACAACTCACCAAAACCAGCATTTGCACCGAGACGATCAACCAGGGAAAGAAATGCTCCAGATCGACTCACATTGTAAATAGTTACATTATTGACTTTGGGGGGAGGGGGGGAGTGTTGTTATATATGTAAACCTATAAATACCTTGTTTAACCACCAAAGAGCTCATCCCCTGTAGTCCCAAGGGATCCCACAATCCTTTAGGAGCACCTGTACATAAGGAGGCCTCACAGGCTGGAGAGGCACTCTGAGTCCTGCAATAAAGGACTATGGTCACACTTTACTTTGAGCTCACAGTATCTGGCCAGATTCTTTATTCAATATCTAACACCAACTAGTTTTAGCATGGGACTGGAGTCACATCTTGGCCAGACCAGGTAAGGGTGGCTGGTTTCCTTCCCTCAAGGACATTCGTGAACCAGTTGGGTTTTTAGAACAATCTGACAGTTTCGTGGTCACATTTACTATCGTTTTATTTCCAAACCTTTGAAGCTGAATACAAATGCTCAACTGACTATGGTGGGATTTGAGCTCCTCCACTATGAATTGTCGGTCCGGGCTTCTGGATTACTTGTCTAGTAACACAGCCATTACACAGCCGTATGTGGTGCTACCCCACTGTCCTCATGAGTGACAAAGACAGCAGCCCTTTACAAATGAAAATACATGAAGTAATTTCAATTCATTTTTGGGGAGTGTTTGGTCTTTCAGCTACAGATCTCCCATGTGCTCAGAGCTGCACTTGCATTTTTAACCATGTTCACCTCACATACTGGCCTGATGTGTGGTGGTGACACAAATCGATCTGCCATCTATCTTTTGAAAGGGTGCAAAATTCACAAGAAATCCCGCCTGTGTTTGGGCTCATTCGAAAGGAAATTTAATTTGGGACTATCTACCGAAAAATTTGGAACTCTAAAATGCTTATGGAAGAAACTACGAACTTTAATAGAATTTTGGATTTTAAAAGACAAACTCAAGGCTGTGGGCGAACCAATGGAACTAGCAAGAGACAGTCTAATTAAGTAAAGCTACCTGGGTGTGAGGACTGAGTTAACCTGTCTGGAAGAATGAGTATTCAAAAATCCTTCTCCACAAGAGGCATGAACATCACAAAATCACCCAGAGGTAGCTACCCATCAAAATGGGTCTGGATAACCATTTCAGCATATACATCACAAAGAGACCCAATCCAGCCTGTATGCGAAAGACTAAGCACAAAAGGACATTGCAATTACCAAACTAATATTTCCATCAGGAAACAGTTTTCAAACATCAACTCACCCAAAACATATCGACTTTTAACGAGCCCACCAAAATATTACAAAGAAGAGCCAAGCCCGCCAAAATTATACAAAGGATTTTGAACAGATTTGGTGGCAAGATTAGAACACTGAAATCATATAACTGGTCCCTGTTTTCAACAGAGGTTAGGTGGTTGCTGGGTAGCTACAAGGCTGCTACTACCTCAGATGCCATACTACACCAGGTGCTATACTGCGAGTATGTCATCAAGACAAGGAGAGAAACCAACGCGACAGTTGTAAACTAACTTCTCCAGCCTCGAAGTCCTGAAGTCCTGAAGGAAGTAAGAACATCACCATCGCAGCAGCGACCGACCACAGTCAACGTGGTATCAAGGGAAAAACAACTGCGATCTAACGTTAACTATCAAAAGGGGTTGGTAAGCATAGTCCCTGCATGCCCTGGAGTCTAACCTAGCTAGAATTAGGTATTGGGAATTGGGAGGTATAATTTACTGTGACCCCCTTTGAATGTGTAGTGCATGGTTCTTTATTAGAGTGATTTGTGATTTTAAGTTTGACCTTGTACCTTTCCTTGTATTATTCTTTATTAGAGTGATTGTAAGTTTGGCCTTGTATTTTCTTACTAGAGTAATAAGACTGTAAGAAAAACAAAGTTGTTTGCATCAAACCAGTGTCCTTTGCAATTTGTCACCCCCCCCCCCCCAAATAAATCCAGAGTACAGAACCCAAGGGAGTGGGAGTGATTCGAACCGCTCAAGTTGGTCGGAAGGGAACCTGACCCCCTCATAGAGACCACCTCCCTTACACTTTTCAGATGGGTTTGCACACTATGCAATTCCCAGACACTGATCAGCACATTTTTTTAAAATCTCAGTTTAGAATAAATTTCATAAATCCTGCAGATATAATGAGCAGAACAAAAAATGAGTTCCAAACAATAGAAGTCTTGTCTGGAAAGTATGAAGATAGGCCACAATGCATTCAACACGAAGGGCTAAAATGAATCAATAAAATATTCTAGATCAGTAAATCATTGCTTTTGTAATCTAACGAGTTTTTCCTGTATTTTGTGAGTGAATTGACAGCACTCTGCAGAGACTGGTGGGAAGAGTCAGATTGTAGCAATAAATTCAAAACACTGCACTTTATATTGGAAAAGAAATGATTACGGTGGAATGCTATAAATATTAAGAAACTTCAAGAGCTGTGAAGCACAGCTTCTGATAATTCTGTCAAGGTTTTGAGAATTTAAGTTCAACTGAAATGTCGACGGGATTATATTAAGCATGAGAAGATAAAAAAAAGTCATGTCTATTGTATTACATCCCCTTATTATTTTGCCCTTCATGGGAAATTGCACATCCTGCAGAAACACCAACTGCTCCAGAGAGGACGGACGAGAGGAAAAAGGTAAAACAAAACGCTGGCAGCATTTATCATAGAGAAATGCCTGTCACTTGGCAGAAGATAGTTCACCAACTGCTGTCTTACTGACTCTCCTGCTGAGGGTTATTTTTTGCCATCGTTAAGTTGCTGGGAAAGCACAGCTGCCCATCAACCACCCTTGTATCAATTCCAGGCAATAGTCTTCGACCGGAGATGAGAGATGCCGCGCCAATTCCACTTCATTCTTCAAGGCAAAACTTAAGTCCGTCTACTGTTCATTTGGACAGAAATCAGCCCGGTTACAAAAAAAGAACTCGGATAGTGTGAAAGGTTGATGAAGCACATTTTCAGCAAGCATGGAATCATATCTCAAAGTTGTCATGACTCAAATGAATCATTAAAAGCATAATTTGAACTTTTTTTTCAAAGAGCAAAATAGACATTTTGTTCAGCCGTAATTGATAGCGAGTTCCCACGAGCTTCCCGCTAATGTATTGCTATTTCCCCCTTGGCCCTCTGTAGGTGCAGGAGTCACAAACTAACAGCTGCAAAACCAGTACAAAGGAGTATTCCCTACTCAGTACAATGCATTGCTTTAGCAAGAGCAAAGGAGCCATCTGGTGTCTCAACACGAGATTAGCATTGCTTAGCATAAACGAACAAAAACAGAGAGAACAATTTAAAACTGAAGTTCGTTTTTTTAATTCATTTGCAGAGAAAAATAAATTCTACTGCGGCCAATGTACGGTAAAATTGACTTTTTCCAAACTGAATCTTACCTTTTAAAAGAAGAAAATCATTTTGCATGAATGAATAAATAAATAGGGGATACTTTTGACTTTGTGCGATAGAGTAAAACGGGGGATAGCGAAAGAGCAGCCCGATTTATTTCTGATGAAGTCACCCAATAGTCCACCATATTCCAGGCTATCGGGACACTCAGAGACCAACCCGGCCTAGAATAAGGTAGATCTGGGTGGGGGACGCGGAGGATCTGTTCTCGGGGCAGAGGAGGGAGCCTGGTGCGGTCGTGTCCAGGCTGCTTTTGTGGCGCCCGGAGGCAATGAAAATCGGGCGATTTCTTTAACAGACGGCCAGTCCGCAATGCCAGTTTTACACCCAGGCGGCAAAATCAGTGCATTCAAAATATTCCCCCATGGCATTTGATTGTCCGACTGATGTTTCCTCCACGATTACATCTTACCCACTGCTGAGTACAACTGGTAATCCCAATACGGGCCAAGGTTCTGAATGAGCAGAAATTTTCTTCAATTGAATTGGGAAGATTGAAGCCATTGTTTTCATTCCCCGGCACAAACTCCGTTCCCTAGCCACTGACTCCATCCCTCTCCCTAACTTCTGTCTGAAGCTGAACCAGACTGTTCGCAACCTTGGTGGCATATTTGACCCTGAAATGAGCTTTCGACCACATATCCACAACATAACTAAGACCGCCTATTTCCACCTCCATAACATCACCCGTCTCTGCCCTTACCTCATCTCATCCGCTGCTGAATCACTCATCCATATCTTTGTTACCTCTAGACTTGACTGTTCCAACGCATTCCTGTCTGGCCGCCAGCAACCTGACCCCGCCACACAGCACTGCCCTCCAGTCATCAAGATCCACGGCGCGACCCTGGACAACGTGGAGCACTTTCCATACCTCGGGAGCCTATTATTAGCAAGGGCAGACATCGACGACGAGATTCAATACTGCATCCAGTGCGCCAGCGCAGCCTTCGGCCGCCTGAGGAAGAGAGTGTTCGAAGGTCAGGCCCTCAAATCTGGCACCAAACTTATGATCTACAGGGCTGTAGTGATACCCGCCCTCCTGTATGATTCAGCGACGTGGACCATATACAGTAGACACCTCAAATCGCTGGAGAAATACCACCAACGATGCCGCCGCAAGATCCTGCAAATCCCCGGGAGGACAGATGCACCAAGGTCAGTGTCCTCAATCAGGCCAACATCCCCAGCATCGAAGCACTGACCACACTCGACCAGCTCCGTTGGGTGGGCCACATTGTCCGCATGCCGGACACAAGACTCCCAAGGCAAGCGCTCTACTCAGAACCCCTACACGGCAAGCGAGTCCCAGGTGGGCAGAGGAAATGTTTCAAGGACACCCTCAAAGCCTCCTTGATAAACTGCAACATCCCCACCGATACCTGGGAGTCCTTGGCCAAAGACCGCCCTAAGTGGAGGAAGAGCATCCGGGAGGGCGTTGAGCACCTTGAGTCTCATCGCCGAGAGCACACAGAAAACAAGCGCAGACAGCGGAAGGAGCGTGTGGCAAACCAGACTCCCCACCCACCCTTTCCTCCAATGACTGTCTGTCCCACCTGTGACAGACACTGTAATTCCTGTATTAGACTGTTCGGTCACCTGAGAATTTACTTTTGGAGTGGAACCAAGTCTTCCTCGATTTCGAGGGACTGCCTATGATGATGACCTTACATAAACTAGAGGTGATCCAAACCTCGGTTGCCTAAGTCCCGCTCACCCATCACCCCTGTGCTCACTGACCTACATTGGCTCCTGGTTAAGCAATGCCTCAATTTCAAAATTCTCATCCTTATTTTCAAACCCGTCCATGGCTTCACCCTTCCCTATCTCTGTAATCTCCTCCAGCCCTACAACCCCCTGAGATGTCTGCGCTACTCTAATTCTGCCCTCTTGAACATCCCTGATTATAATCACTCAACCATTGGTGGCCGTGCCTTCTGTTGTCTAGACCCCAAGCTCTGGATCTCCCTGCTTAAACCTCTCCGCCTCTCTTCCTCACTTTCCTCCTTCAAGACGCTCCTTAAAACATGGGACTAACTCTTTGTACTGCACTTTTTTTGACAGGCAGGTGCCTGTCCAGCCCCGCTCTCCCCGCCCATATTGCACTTTTTTGACCCACAGGCGACAAGCCCCTCCCCTGTCGAGCTCTGCCTCCCTTACCCGGCCGAATCATTCCATGTGCATGGACGTGAGGCTCTGACTCTCTTTCCCCCCACCGCCTCCCCCCCCCCCCCCGGGCCGGCCTGGACCCGATGGCAGCGGGAGGGGCTGATGCCGACAGGAGGGGGCCAATGGCGGCGGGAGAGGGCCGATGGTGTTGGGAGGGGCCGATGGTGTTGGGAGGGGCCGATGGTGGTGGAAGGGGCCCGATGGTGTTGGGAGAGGGCCGATGGTGTTGGGAGGGGGTCGATGGTGTTGGGAGGGGGCCGATGGTGTTGGGAGAGGGCCGATGGTGTTGGGAGAGGGCCGATGGTGGTGGAAGGGGGCCGATGGTGGTGGAAGGGGGCCGATGGTGTTGGGAGAGGGCCGATGGTGTTGGGAGAGGGCCGATGGTGTTGGGAGAGGGCCGATGGTGTTGGGAGAGGGCCGATGGTGTTGGGAGGGGGCCGATGGTGTTGGGAGAGGGCCGATGGTGTTGGGAGGGAGCTGATGGTGTTGGGAGAGGGCCGATGGTGTTGGGAGAGGGCCGATGGTGTTGGGAGAGGGCCGATGGTGTTGGGAGAGGGCCGATGGTGTTGGGAGAGGGCCGATGGTGGTGGGAGAGGGCCGATGGTGTTGGGAGAGGGCCGATGGTGGTGGGAGAGGGCCGATTGTGTTGGGAGGGGGCCGATGGCAGTGAAAGGGGGCAGATGGTGTTGGGAGGGGGCCAATGACAGCGGGAGGGGCCAATGGCAGCGGGAAGGGGCCGATGGCAGCGGGAGGGGCCGATGGCGCCGGGGGGTGGGGGGGGCCTGATAGCGAGAGAGAGGCTGGAGGGGGGGATGGAGAGAGACTTGGGGAAAGAGAGAGGCTGGGAGAGAGAGAGTCTGGGGAAGAGAGAGAGACTGGGGTAAGGCACTTTGGCTGGCCCTTGCTGTCTTCTGGGGAGCTCTGTCCTCTGTCTCTTCAGGAAGTCAAAGTGGATCGAGTTACAATTTGCAAAGTCAGTGAGACCTGGGGATGGGTGGTTCCATTGACACATTCCTGTGAAACTTCAGGGTGTGGCTTATCCTCCAAGGGGACCAATCAGAAACAAAGGGTGGAGCATGGTGGCCATTTTGGCAGTACAAATAAACACGTTCTTAAAACAAGCTTTTGGTCACTTGCGCTAATTTCTACTTGTGCGGCTCGTGCCAATGTTTTTATCTCATAATATTCGTGTGAAGCGCCTTGGGACGTTTCACTACATTAAAGGTGCTATATAAATACAAGTTGTTGTTGTTTTCTTGGCTGCTGCAGGGAAGGGCTATGGCAAGTCTCCGCTGATGGTACATGGGTCAAACTAATCATATAATGCCATTTTTCCATTGAGACAATGTAGTTTTGGGTACACGGTATAATTGAATAAGTATATAATGCAATAATGTCACAGAATGTGCTTTAACTACAGCCTAACACAAGAAAGTAGTTCTGAAGGTTGTGTTTTTCCTGCTGCCTCCATCAAAATCATTTTTAACAAACGTGACAATCTGGATTCAGGTGACCAGAATGTTGGTGTCACAGGAGCACTTTATTCCGTCAATCCAAGACCTGTGCCTGGTCAGGTGACAGTAAAAGATCCAATGGCAATATTTGAAGATTAAGGAGTTCTCTTAATGCTCATGGCCAATATTCCTCCATCAACCAATATCACCTAAAGCGGGATCATCTGGTCGTTCATTAATTTGCTGTTTTGGGGGACCTTGCTGGGTACAATTGGGTACAATTGGCTGTTGAACTTGCCAACATGACAACGGAGACTCGCTTCGAAACAAATCTATTGGTTGTAAAGCACTTTGAGATATCCAGAAGATGCGATGGTGCTGTATAAATGCAAATTCTTTCTTTTATATTGATAATGGAAAAAGTTGAATTGTGACTCTTTTCATTCTATCCTTGGAAATGTCAATGGAGATCAGAATTCACCTCAATTCTAATACATTGGATGATGCCAAAGCAGATTGTGTGTGTTTTATTTCAATCAAGTATAATTTGAACCAGCATGAATTGTTATTTAGGATGACACGGTATTGACTTCTGATTTTCAAATGGTAGCTACTCACAGTAAATTGAATTCCTATCCATACTGGAACAATGTCTGATACAGTAATGTGATTAAGTAAGCTTAGTAACACAACAATAACTTGTATTAGTACAGCGCTTTTAATCTAGTAAAACGTCCCAAGGCGATTCACAGGAGTGTTGTTAAACAAAATTTGACACTGAGCCACATAAGGAGATATTAGGGCAGCTGACCAAAAGCTTGGCCAAAGAAGTAGGTTTTAAGGTACATGTTAAAGGAGGAGCAAGAGAGGTAGAGTCAGAGAGGTTTCTGGAGGGAATTCCAGAGCTTAAGGCCTCAGTAGCTGAAGGCACAGCCACCAATGGTGGAGCGATTAAAATCGGGGATGCGCAAGGGGCCAGAATTGGAGGAGCGCGGAGATCTCGGAAGGTTATAGGGCTGGAGGAGATTACAGAGATATGGAGGGGCAAAAAGAAGGATGAAAATTTTAAAATCGAGGCGTTGCTTAACTGGGAGCCAATGTAGGTCAGCGAGCACAGGGGTGATGGGTGATTGGGATTTAGTGCGATTTAGGATACAGGCAGCAGAGTATTGGATAAGTTTATGGAGAATAGAACTAGGAAGTCCGGACAGAGTGCGTTGAAATAGTCAAGTCGAGAGCATGGCTGAGGGTTTCAGCAGCAGATGAGCTGAGGCAGGGACAGAGTCGCACGGTGTTATGGAGGTGGAAATAGATGGGCTTACTTATGGCGCAGATATGTGGTCAGAAGGTCATCTCAGGGTCAAATACAACATCAAGATTGCGAACAGTCTGGTTCAGTCTCAGACAGTTGCCAGGGAGAGGGACAGAGTCAATGGCTAGGGAACGGAGTTTGTGGCGGGGACTGAAGACAATGGCTTCAGTCTTCTTAATATTTAGTGATGTAACTATAATATATAGGTCCACCTAGTGGACTACTGCTCCACCTAGTGGACAACCGTGGTAATGGAGCCATTGCTTTAAATACAATAAAAACATAGGCCTATATTTTCCACTAGGTGGCTAAGGCCCCAAAAAATCGGACATGTTCCAGCGATGTGGGACGTCTCGGCTTTGCTGATCGCCGGCACAAGGCCCATTTTTTTTTTTTTGCGCAT
Source organism: Pristiophorus japonicus (assembly GCF_044704955.1). Classification (NCBI taxonomy): domain Eukaryota; kingdom Metazoa; phylum Chordata; class Chondrichthyes; family Pristiophoridae; genus Pristiophorus; species Pristiophorus japonicus. The sequence goes on along the minus strand of NC_091986.1, from coordinate 193,711,936 downwards.
TTACACTCGGCCTTACCCCGGCGATGTCAAATGGGCGATGTGATTTTTCGGTGATCTCACGATCGCCCACCGAAAACGGAAGTAAAAAAAAGCTTCCCTAGCAAGGGATTTTTTTTTTGTGGTTGAGTTTCTTTGCCACGTTTGGAGAGGTCAGGGGTCATCACACATGCTCAAAAACACATGGAGGGTCAGAGATAGAGAGAGGAAGAAAGGAAGGAGGAGCTGTTTGTGTATGGTTGTATTGCAATTAGAATTATTGTGGAAAATTAATCATTATTTTTGACTTTTAATTTTTTTTGATTAAATATTGGAAATAAGATAATATCCATTAATGTCCTAATAAGTTGTGTAGAAATGTTTAGAAATGTCATTCGTCTTTTTAAGGTGAAGTGTAGTTAGAATTATCCACTCCTCCTGTAATGTCAATGACCTCGCAGGAGGAAGACGAGGAACAGCTGCTAAATGTGGAGGAAGAGCAGGAGGAGGAGGAGGAAGAAGAGGACGATATTGTTTTTGTGAGGGGGGTGGGTGGAAACAACCCGCGGCCATCTCAATTGCGATGGATGAGGCACCGGGACCAAGCGGTGAGCAGGTGGTGACGCCAAGGCGCAAACTATTGCAAATGCCAACCCCACGGAGGTCGGATCAGCAGGGTGAGCAATCGCCTACAGTGGAGGGCCAGACGGTGAGCTTGATATCCCTGTGCAGGGAGACAGTTGAGATCGGTCGCGACCTTATCCAGCGTTTTGTGGGTTTCTCTGCAAACTGGAGCCAGTTCTCCACAAACTGGAGCCAGTTCTCCGAGAACTGGAGCCAGTTTCCAGCAACCTGGAGCGAGTTCAGCATGAACTTCTCCAACTGGTCCACCGTGCAAACAGATAGCACAGGAGACGTTGGAGGCCATTCGTGAGCAAATCGCCGCAACCAATGCCCCTCGGCACGCGCTGCTGGCTGCACACGGCGCTGCACCCCACGGTGTTGTGTCAGCTCGCAGCGAGACCCCGAGCACGCAAACGAGTACGGAGGACACAGTTCCTCCGGACTCGGAAGTGGAGCCTCAGACTTCAACCTCCTCTCCTTCACCTGCACCACGGCAGGAAGTCTTTCCGTCCCACTCTGCACAACGCGTTCGTGTCGGTCTTTGTGGACCAAAACGGGCGGGTGGGGTAAGAACATGGGATGGGAAAGGACCTGGAGGGAAACGTAGCCGCAGGTAGGGAGGGGAGGGTGTTTATCATTGTTAAATTGTTTTTTGTTGTTGTTTGAAAATTGTTATCGTTTTATTCAACGTTCATTGGGATTTGAGGGAAGGGTAGGTTGCGGTGGCTGGGGGCGGGGGGGGGGGGGGTGGTGGAAGGGTGGGTGGATCGAGGGAGGGTGTTATATAGTTTAAAAAAAATTAGTTGTCTTTGCTAATAAAAAAAAATCTTTAATTCAACAAATTTTGTGCCTTCTCTCTTAGTTACATTCGTTAACAAATTTACAGTTGTTCATTCTTATTTGTTTATTCTTTTATTGTAGCAGTACTTTACTTAAACTTTACTTAAAGTAAGCATTAATGCCGATGATAGTTCAGTCCAGGCAAGACAACAATGAAACCCCACGCAAATGAAACTTTTGATTAACCCTAACTGTAAATGAACATTTGAATATCCACAATGATAGTTCATGCAAAGCGTTCATTAATGAGCTGCTGACGCAACAGCTTAGCGGCCGCGTAGCTGCCCCTGGCTACTGGTCTTCGGGAGGGGGGCGGTGGTCCCGGTGCTAGATCGCCAGGCTGATTGCGCTCCCCTATGTCTTCGCCTGCATCCTCTTCCGCCTCTTCCTCCTCTTCATCCTCGCTGGCTGGCTCTTCTGTCTCCCCACCTTCTGGAGGTGGACCTGCAACCCGATCTGGCATTACTTGTCCTCTCCTAGGTTATGCAACATGCAACACACCACAGTAAACTCTGCGACCTAGTCAGGGTGGTACTATAGGCTGCCTCCAGAATGATCCAGGCAACTGAGGCGCTGCTTTACGACTCTAATTGTCTTTTCAACGATGTCGCTATGTGACTTTCATTATAGCGTTTCATAGAAACATAGAAAATCGGTGCAGGAGTAGGCCACTCGGTCCTTCGAGCCTGCACCACCATTCAATAAGATCATGGCTGATCATTCACCTCAGTACCCCTTTCCTGCTTTCTCTCCATACCCCTTGATCCCTTTAGCTAGAAGGGCCATATCTAACTCTCTCTTGAATATATCCAATGAATTGGCATCAACAACTCTCTGCAGTAGAGAATTCCACAGGTTAACAACTCTCTGAGTGAAGAAGTTTTTTTCTCCTCATCTCAGTCCTAAATGGCCTACCCCTTATCCTTAGACTATGTCCCCTGGTTCTGGACATCCCCAACATCGGGAACATTCTTCCTGCATCAGAACTGTCCAGTCCCATCCGAATTTTATATGTTTCTCTGAGATCCCCTCTCATCCTTCTAAACTCCAGTGAATACAGGCCCAGTTGATCCAGTCTCTCCTCATACGTCAGTCCTGCCTTCCCGGGAATCAGTCTGGTGAACCTTCGCTGCACTCCCTCAATAGCAAGAACGTCCTTCCTCAGATTAGGAGACTAAAACTGAACACAATATTCCAGGTGAGGCCTCACCAAAGCCCTGTATAACTGCAGTAAGACCTCCCTGCTCCTATACTCAAATCCCCTAGCTATGAAGGCCAACATACCATTTGCCTTCTTCACCGCCTGCTGTACCTGCATGCCCACTTTCAATGACTGATGTACCATGACACCCAGGTTTCGTTGCACCTCCCCTTTTCCTAATCTGCCGTCATTCAGATAATATTCTGCCTTCGTGTTTTTGCTCCTGCATCGCCACGCTCCAGAACCCATTCCACCCCAAGGCCATCGAGTGCTCCTCCGGTCATTCCCGCCGCCACTCTGGAGGTACCGGCCCCAAGCACCTCTCCACAGGGCACCCCATTTGTCCTCAGGACGGCACCAACCCCGGGGAGGCCTCGTGAACGAGGCAGGTCTGTTCCACGAGTGCGACATGACAGTGGAGAGATGGTACAGTTGTCCAGGAGGCCTGTAGACATTGGTGACCAGCTCATCGAAGCATTAGGGAGCATATCCCGACACCTGGCCACCATGACCGAGTACATTCCGCGCATGGCGGAGTCCCTGGATGCGATAGCCAGGAACACTGCTGCCACAGGCCTCCCAGTAGTCCCCGAGCGCGGCACTCCACCCCTAGGTTCCGCACCACCACTGCGAATGACGGATGCGAGCAAGGACCAAGATCCTGCTTCTGCATCAGAGAATGTTGACCCCTCAGCACCCCCCGCTCCTGTACCCGTCCAACCACGCATCTGCCTTCATCCCCCCCAATGAGGCACCGCCTGAGGAGCTCCTTGGCTCGGCGCCGTGGAGCGAGGAGGGGAACAGGTAGAGGTGGGGAGAAGAAGGAGAGGAGGGAAGGAAAGTGAGGTGCATGTGCACATGTGATGGCTGTGTTATATCTCTGTAAAGTCCTGACCCTGCAGTACAGACTTACACGAGGTACATGCTGAAGTCAGGGTCACTCTGGACCTGCACCTTTATTTCACAGCTCTCGAGTGCCACACTTGCCTGAGACCTGCCTTTATATACCTGTGTGGAACAGGTATGCAGTGTCTCCTGCAAGTGCACCCCTGGTGGTAAAGTATGCTTGTGGTTACAGGTCATATCTAGTTACAGTCATGTATAGCATGGTAAGATACAGTTGTATACAGAAGTGTGAGATACATGACATCACCCTCCCCCAAGGTCTTATTGTCGTTATAGATTCAGCCTCTCAGATGGTCTATGCTCTCACGTGGAGCATCTTAGTTGTGGTTCAGTTGTTTGCCTTGGTGCCTGTTTTTCTTTTGGTGTGATTGCTGGTATCCCGCCTGGGCTGTCTGTTTCATTCAGCATGATTGCTGGTATCTCGCCTGGGCTGTCTGTTGAGATTGCCCTTTCCTCAGGTTGTTCCCTCTGTCTGTCCACCAGGTGTGATTTGAGTTCCACATTGTAGTCTGCCTCTGGTTCTGCAGTGTTGTTGGTGAATCTACTTTTTACTTGGTCTACATGCCTCAACAATTTCATGCATGTCTGGGAGGATTAACAAGAGCCAAGTCTTTAAGGTCCGTTTCATCAATAGTTGCGCGGGGGGAACCCCAATCAATGAATGCGGACGAGATCTGTATGCCAGCAGCAGTCGCGACAGGTGGCTCTGCAGCATGGGACCTTGGATTTTTAGCATGCCTTGTTTAACGATTTGCACTCCACCTGGCCATTGGAGGCCGGCTTGAACGGTGCCGTCTTAACGTGATTTATACCGTGGTCAACTACAAAATCGTGAAATTCTGCGCTGGTGAAGCACGGACCATTATCACTGACCAATATGTCAGGAATTCCGTGCATTGCAAACATGGTTCTAAGGCTCTCCACAGTGGTGGAGGTGGTGCTCGAGTTTAAAATGGTGCATTCGATCCACTTTGAAAATGCATCGACGACTACGAGGAACATTTTGCCCATGAATGGGCCTGCATAGTCCACGTGCACCCGCGACCACGACCACGGTTTGGTGGGCCAGGGCCAGGGGCTTAGGGGGGACCTCCCTGGGGGTGTACCGCTGGACGCAGAGCTCCAAGTCCACGTCAATGCCAGGCCACCAGACGTGGGATCTGGCTATGGCCTTCATAAGGACGATCCCCGGGTGCTCGTGGTGGAGCTTCCGGACAAACGCCTCTCTGCCTCGCAGAGGCATAACTACTCGGCTGCCCCACATCAGGCAGTCTGTCTGTAGTGATAGTTCATGCATGTGCCTATGGAAAGGTTTGATCTCCTTGGGGCAGGCATCGCGAGCCTCTGCCCAGTCACCAGTTAAAACACATCTTTTGACTAAGGATAACGTGGGGACGCTGGTCGTCCAGACTCTGATTTGGTGAGCCATCATGGGCGAACCTGTAGATTAAAAGGCATTGATTGCCATGACCATCTCACAGTCCTGTTCATCGGATCCTTCCGTGGTCGCCAGGGGTAGCCTCCAAAGCGCGTCGGCACAGTTGTCTGTGCCTGGTCTGTGCCTTATTGTGTAGTCATAAGACGTCAGTATGAGTGCCCACCGCTGAAAGTGCGCCGAGGCGTTGCCGTTTATTGCCTTGCACTCGGATAGCAGGGACGTGAGGGGTTTGTGGTCGGTTTCTAACGCGAACTTGGCCCCGAAAAGGTATTGGTGCATCTTTTTGACACCGTACACCCACGCGAGCGCCTCCTTCTCAACCATACCGTACCCGCGCTCCGCCCGCGAGAGTGACCTGGAGGCATAAGCAATGGGTTGTAATTTACCCGCATCATTGACATGCTGTAAAACGCACCCGACCCCGTACGCTGATGCATCACATATAAGAACTAGCTTTTTACCTGGGTCATAAAAGGCTAAAACACTGTTGGAACATAGAAGGTTGCATGCCTTATTGAAGGCGCGTTCTTGGGCGTCTCCCCAAAACCAATCGCACCCCTTTCTGAGTAGCACGTGGAAAGGCTCCAGCAGCGTGCTCAAGTTCTGCATTAAGTTCCCAAAGTAATTGAGTAGCCCGAGAAAGGCGCGCAGTTCCGAGACATTCCGGGGCCTGGGTGCCAGGCGAATTGCTTCGGTTTTGGACTCTGTTGGGCGGATTCCATCAGCGGCAATCCTTCGGCCCAAAAATTCAACCTTGGGCACGAAAAACAGACACTTGGATTTCTTAACTCTTAGGCCTACCCGATCCAATCGACTTAGTACTTCCTCCAAATTACGGAGATGGGAGTCGGTGATGAGTATGTCATCTTGAAACACAACCGTCCCCGGGATGGACTTGAGCAGACTCTCCATGTTGCGCTGGAATATAGCAGCTGCCGACCTGATGCCGAATGGGCATCGATTGTACATAAAAAGGCCTCGATGTGTGTTGATGGTGGTGAGTAGCTTAGACTCTTCGGTCAGTTCTTGCGTCATATACGCAGATGTGAGATCTAGTTTTGAGAAAAGCTTTCCTCCAGCCAATGTGGCAAATAGGTCCTCCGCTCTGGGCAGCGGGTATTGGTCCTGTAGGGAAGACTCTGTTTATGGTAGACTTGTAATCCCCACAGATTCGTACGGATCCATCAGGCTTCATGACGGGGATGATGGGACTTGCCCAGTCGCTGAATTCCACGAGTGAGATAATGCCTTCCCGCAGAAGCCGGTCCAGTTCATGTTCAATCTTTTCCCTTATCACATAAGGCACAGCTCTAGCCTTGTGATGGACCGGTCTGGCATCCTGTGCGATGTAGATTTTAACTTTAGCCCCTTTGAAGGTGCCCACACCTGGCTGAAAGAGATGTTCAAATCGACTTAGAACTGTTGAGCAGGAGGCCCGTTCCTCATACGACATGGCGTGAACATCATCCCATTTCCAATTTAGTTTTGCCAGCCAGCTTCTCCCCAACAGTGCTGGGAGATCTCCGGGGACAATCCACAGGGGAAGTCGGTTCACTGTCCCTTTGTGTGTGACTGAGAGCATGGCGTTGCCAAGGACTGGGACGATTTCTTTGGTATAGGTCCGTAGTTTGGTGTCGATCCTTGTGAGTTTTGGTCTGTTGCTTTTGTGTGGCCACAGCTGTTCAAATTGTTGGACGTTCATGAGAGATTGACTAGCTCTCGTGTCCAGTTTCATGTTGACGAGTATCCCGTTGAGTAGGACCCTCATCATTATTGGAGGCATCTTGTTGTAAGAACAGTGGACATTGATCGTGTTGATCCGCTGTACCTCTGTGTCCCGGGCACTGTCCCCCACCGTCTTCTGGTCCACTTTCCAACCCTTCCGATTCGTATACCAGCCGAGCTGCTATTTTTCTGCACATGGGAGCCAGATGCCCTGTATAGTTGCAGTTTCTGCAAACAGCATGCTGAAATCGACACCCCCTTGTTGAGTGCCTTCCCCCACATCTCCAGCACAGACCGCTTCCATTGTTTCCGAAGGATGAGCTGCGTCTGGCTGATCTCTCTTGAGCTTCTCTCAGTCTGTAGTTGATTGCTCGCATTGTGGGTTGATGAGGTGTGAACGGCCATTCCTGTGGCCCTTGATGGCTTCTGGCGCCACTGCCTGCTGTTGAAGGCCTGCTCTCCTGCCTTTGTCTGTGTGTGGGTGTAGCGGCTCATTTCACGCTGTGAACCCCTTGTTCCGATGTTTTGTTAGTTGTCGTACCCGCAGTATAGATCAACCTTATTTCTTCTTCTCCTGCCAAGAATGTCTGTGCGACCAGTGCTGCTGCCTCTAGGGTCAAGTTCTTGGTCTCTATAAGCTTTCGGAATATGCCTGCGTGGCCTGTTCCTTCAATAAAAAAGTCTCTCAGTACTTCTCTCCTCAGTTCATCAGAGAACTCACATAAACTAGCCAGCCTCCGACGTTCTGCCACAAAGTCGGGTATGCTCTGGCCCACATAGCGTCTGTAGTTGTAGAACCTGTGTCTGGCCATGTGTAGGCTGCTCGCTGGCTTCAGGTGGTCTCTCACCAGTGTGCTCAACTCCTCAAATGACTTGCTTGCTGGTTTCTCCGGTGCCAGCAGATCCTTCATTAAGGCGTATGTTTTCGCGTCACAGCTGGTCAAGAGATGGGCTCTTCTCTTGTCTGCCTTATCGTCGCCCAACCAGTCTTTGGTTACAAAGCTTTGCTGGAGCCTTTCTATAAAGTCCTCCCAATTGTCTCCAGCATTGTATTTCTCATCTGAGCCGTTGGTAGCCATTCTGTGGATTCTGTGATCCCGTAACTCGTCGCCACTGTAAAGTCCTGACCCTGCAGTACAGACTTACATGAGACACATGCTGAAGTCAAGGTCATATCTAGTTACAGTCATGTATAGCATGTATAGCATGGTAAGATACAGTTGTATACAGTAGTGTGAGATACATGACAATCTCCATCTGGGTGTATGCAATTTGTTGCAATGTATGGTGGCTGGGGACCACGCTCCTGCTTTGCCTTTGTATTCTGTGTTGCTAGACATGTTGAACATGTGATTTATGTCAATGGTGAAATAAGTGGGGTGTGGGTGGGGGTTGGGTGTTATTGGCTGTGATCCTTATGATTTCAGACCAATGTTGGTATTAAACTTTTGTTATTGAACATAACCGTGTTGCGCATTGTCTCAGATAGCTGGACCGTTACACAATGGTGATTCCTTACCATGAAAGGGTTAAATGCAACTTAACATCAATAGGATGTAAACTTTAACTGGCACCAAGGTGATGGGCACCATTGGTGTCTGAGCTACACACACACAGCAGTATGTCAGTGTTGTCACTCACATCAGCGCTCTTTCAGTCAAATCTTTCCGATATCAGCTCCTCACGTAAGAATGGGATTTAACAAATGCCAGCCACGCTGCTGCCATTCGTTCTGGTTAGTTTCACTTTTTGTGGGTGGTTTTTTGAGCGAGCAATATTGTGGCCAATATGTGTGAAAGGTGATGAAATTGAAGATGGGTGCTCTCCATGGCCGCTAGTTTGGGTAAATATGCTCTTTACGACAAAAAACAGTGGGCTGGCGTTAATATTGAATCTCAGCGTTAATTCCATGCGGAAAGTACCGCTGGGCGTTATGATCATTGAATTCACCCATTCTGCTGATTCCGCCCCCAAAAAATGGGCGGGCGGTGATATTTTTTCTCGGTGTTAAATCCATTGGGAAAATAACGCTCGCTGATAAGTCTCCTAAAAAAGCCCGTCAGTTTCCATTTTGTGGCTAAATGGGCGATATCTGGGAGTTATATGTCATTTCAGCGGTAAAATGGGCATTAAATGGGCGTTAAGCATGCAAAAAATGTGGAGGTTCTAGTCCATGACTATTTGCAAATATTATTTTCTTCATATGGCCTTCCAGAAGAAATTGTGACTGATAATGGGCCACGATTTTTTTCAGAAGAATTTGCACAGTTCACGAGCAAAAATGGTGTAAAACATACCAAGGTTCCACCGTACCATCCTGCTCCAAATGGTGCAGCAGAGCGCAGAGTACAAATTGTAAAACGTGCCTTCATCAAGCAAATGTTGGATCTAAATCCAAAGAAATGATAGTTGTTGTTGGACCACAAATTGGCTAATTTTCTGATTATTTATCGCAATACAACTACTGGTAGAACACCAGCAGACTTGTTTCTCAAACGACAGCCACGAACCAGATTCTCATTGTTAAAGCCAAACTTGGCATAGTCCGTAGAAGAGAAACAATTTCGACAGAAAGAGAATCATGATAGAGGTAGAGTAAGAGAGAGAAGTGTTAAATTAAATCAGAAGGTTAGAGTGAAGAACCATTACCATAAATGGTTAATGTGGTTACCAGGAAGAGTAGTGAAGATATGTGGTCCTTGCACATATTTGGTCAAGATGTTTGATCATGGAAAGGTTAGGTTTGTTCACATTGATCATATTCTACCTACAGATATGGAAGGAGTTGAAAGTTGGAATGATTCGATTATTTCTGGCTCATCAGATAGTCTTATTACAAGTACAGTACCAGTAGCATATCCTACATCAAATGTACTAGAAATAAGTCCAAGAGAAAGTTAGAATTTAAGTCTGAGTCTGAGTCAGGCAGACAAACAGTCTGAAGTTGTAGAAAGTTCAAATGTAGATCAAGGTTATCCCTTGGAGGAAAACTCTCCTCAGGCTCAGCCGAGAATGAGTCTAAGTTCAACACCAAGTTTGGAAAGTTCTGTTCGAGATCGAAGGTATCCTCTTCGAAATAGAAAACCAGTGATTAAGTTTGATATGTAAATATGGCAAAATAAGTCAATATCTTTTGTTATGTATAACCATGCAAGTTATGTATGATTATTATCTTGTTATAATTACTTCTTCATTAAGGAGAGAGAAGTGTAATATATAGCACCACCTAATGGACTACTGCTCCAACTAGTGGACAGTTGTGGAAATGCAGCCATTGCTGTAAATACAATAAAGGCATCAGGTGACAGGTCACTTGATAAGTTCCTGTGTTAAGAGCCATCTTATAGTCTGAGTGTGTTGTGATGTCATAGAAAATATACCACAGTAACTAGTTTTCAAAATTACCAAAACAATTCTAGCTTTATCAAAATCTTCCATTTTACATTGCTGCCAATCCTAACATAAAAGGGTTTGAAAAACAAAGTCCTGTGAAATAATAGCAACGTAGAAATGATACAATTCCACAATTAGTACTGTAGTTCCTTCCCTGCTCCTTTAAGAGAAGGGTTCTCAATTCATAAAATAAATTTTCAAGCAATATGGAGAAGCACCAGAAAGAAATGTTGAATTATGAATTAGTATTCACATGTCACCTTCCTGCCTGGACTGTCTAAAGGCAGATAGGTTGGTTATGCTCTGTTGAAACCTGTTTCAAAGGCCTATAGCTGTGTATTCTCCCATCTCACTTCTGAGGCTGCACCACCTTTGAAAGGAGGTAATATATATATGAGCTATACAAAGTTTCATAAATTATGCCTCGCACATGATCTAATGAATAAACATAGATGTATTCAAGGGAAAGCTAGATAAACACTTGAGGGAGAAAGGAATAGGGAGGCTCGTGTGGAGCATAAACACCAGCATGGACCTGTTGGGCTGAATGGCATGTATCTGTGCTTTGTAAGTAACCAATGTTCCAAGGGTTTCTAACTTACTGGGATCTTCAAACTGTCTCAGCACAAACCTCCACATCCTTGTGCACTCAATTATTTTTTCCAATTCTTCTTCAAGTTGAGTTCACTTCTCAGTCCCACTGTAATTATCATTTTCCTGCTGTCCCACTCCTTCAAATCATCTGCATGCCTTTTTATATCTTAACCATGCTCACCTTCCACATATAAGGGACCTGTGCACGACATCATGGAGTGGTGTTATATGTTCAGTGTCACAGCTGGTTACAGGACCATACCTGAAGTTTCTCCTCAAAGTGGTGATTTATCAAGTAGCGCCCAAATAATTCTCGATGTGGGGGAGTGGCGGTCGGGGGGCGGGGGAGGGGGGGAGCGACGCAGAGTCACAGGGATTGTGTTACCCAGCTGTTCATGCACTTTCCTGTGGCAGCAGTCCAGATAGCTATCAGAAGCAGGAACCAACTAATTGAAGTTTGATGTAATAGTAAAATAAATGTTACATATATTTAATTCTTGTAGCACTCAGTAGGTACTTTGGAGACATGAGGGATAAAGCAAAGTTCATTAAACATTTATACACATTGACTTGTATAATATATATCTTAAATACTGCAACATTATCGTTGACTAAAGCATTATCAAAATTATGACATTCTCGAGTGATAACAGACTACGGGGCCGAAATTCAGGGTCCTGGGAAGGTTCGGTACCGCGGGTTTTCGGTGGCCATTCGGCAATATTCGAGTGGCCACCATGTTCTGCTCGATTGGGCCCCACGACACATCTTCAGCGACGGAGTTTTTTCGGCAGTGTGTACTTCCGCCACAAGCCGCCAACTTCCACCGCTGGATGGGGCTTGCGGCCATAGTGACGTCATAGAAACGTAGAAACATAGAAAATAGGTGCAGGAGTAGGCCATTCGGCCCTTCGAGCCTGAACCGCCATTCAATGAGTTCATGGCTGAACATGCAACTTCAGTACTCCATTCCTGCTTTCTCGCCATACCCCTTGACCCCCCCTAGTAGTAAGGACTACATCTAACTCCTTTTTGAATATATTTAGTGAATTGGTCTCAACAACTTTCTGTGGTAGAGTATTCCATAGGTTCACCACTCTCTGGGTGAAGAAGTTTCTCCTCATCTTGGTCCTAAATGGCTTACCCCTTATCCTTAGAATGTGACCCCTGGTTCTGGACTTCCCCAACATTGGGAACATTCTTCCTGCATCTAACCTGTCTAAACCCGTCAGAATTTTAAACGTTTCTATGAGATCACCTCTCATTCTTCTGAACTCCAGTGAATACAAGCCCAGTTGATCCAGTCTTTCTTGATATATCAGTCCCGCCATCCCGGGAATCAGTCTGGTGAACCTTCGCTGCACTCCCACAATAGCAAGAATGTCCTTCCTCAAGTTAGGAGAACAAAACTGTACACAATACTCCAGGTGTGGCCTCACCAAGGCCCTGTACAACTGTAGTAACATCTCCCTGCCCCTGTACTCAAATCCCCTCGCTATGAAGGCCAACATGCCATTTGCTTTCTTAACCGCCTGCTGTACCTTAGAAGATGAGAAGGGGGATTTAATAATGGGAAATGTGGAAATGGCTGAGACCTTAAACAATTATTTTGCTTCGGTCTTCACAGTGAAAGACACAAAAACCATGCCAAAAATTGCTGGTCACAGGAATGTGGGAAGGGAGGACCTTGAGACAATCACTATCACTAGGGGGGTAGTGCTGGACAGGCTAATGGGACTCAAGGTAGACAAGTCCCCTGGTCCTGATGAAATGCATCGCAGGGTATTAAAAGAGATGGCGGAAGTTATAGCAGATGCATTCGTTATAATCGACCAAAATTCTCTGGACTCTGGGGAGGTACCAGCGGATTGGAAAGCAGCTAATGTAACGCCTCTGTTTAAAAAAGGGGGCAGACAAAAGGCAGGTAACTATAGGCCAGTTAGTTTAACATCTGTAGTGGGGAAAATGCTTGAAACTATCATTAAGGAAGAAATAGCAGGACATCTAGATAGGAATAGTGCAATCAAGCAGACGCAGCATGGATTCATGAAGGGGAAATCATGTTTAACTAATTTACTGTAATTCTTTGAGGCTATAACGAGCATGGTGGATAGAGGTGTACCGATGGATGTGGTGTATTTAGATTTCCAAAAGGCATTCGATAAGGTGCCACACAAAAAGTTACTGCAGAAGATAGAGGTACGCGGAGTCAGAGGAAATGTATTAGCATGGATAGGGAATTGGCTGGCGAACAGAAAGCAGAGAGTCGGGATAAATGGGTCCTTTTCGGGTTGGAAATCAGTGGTTAGTGGTGTGCCACAGGGATCGGCGCTGGGACCACAACTGTTTACAATATACATAGATGACCTGGAAGAGGGGACAGAGTGTAGTGTAACAAAATTTGCAGATGACACAAAGATTAGTGGGAACGCGGGTTGTGTGGAGGACACAGAGAGGCTGCAAAGAGATTTGGATAGGTTAAGCGAATGGGCTAAGGTTTGGCAGATGGAATACAATGTCGGAAAGTGTGAGGTCATCCACCTTGGGGAAAAAAGCAGTTAAAGGGAATATTATTTGAATGGGGAGAAATTACAACATGCTGAGGTGCAGAGGGATCTGGGGGTCCTTGTGCATGAATCCCAAAAAGTTAGTTTGCAGGTGCAGCAGGTAATCAGGAAGGCGAATGGAATGTTGGCCTTCATTGCGAGAGGGATGGAGTACAAAAGCAGGGAGGTCCTGCTGCAACTGTACAGGGTATTGGTGAGGCCGCACCTGGAGTACTGCGTGCAGTTTTGGTCACCTTACTTAAGGAAGGATATACTGGCTTTGGAGGGGGTACAGAGACGATTCACTCGGCTGATTCCGGAGATGAGGGGGTTACCTTGTGATGATAGATTGAGTAGACTGGGTCTTTACTCGTTGGAGTTCAGAAGGATGAGGGGTGATCTTAGAGAAACATTTAAAATAATGAAAGGGATAGACAAGATTGAGGCAGAGAGGTTGTTTCCACTGGTCGGGGAGACTAGAACTAGGGGGCACAGCCTCAAAATACGGGGGAGCCAATTTAAAACTGAGTTGAGAAGGAATTTCTTCTCCCAGAGGGTTGTGAATCTGTGGAATTCTCTGCCCAAGGAAGCAGTTGAGGCTAGCTCATTGAATGTATTCAAGTTACAGATAGATAGATTTTTAACCAATAAGGAAATTAAGGGTTACGGGGAGCGGGCGGGTAAGTGGAGCTGAGTCCACGGCCAGATCAGCCATGATCTTGTTGAATGGCGGAGCAGGCTCGAGGGGCTAGATGGCCTACTCTTGTTCCTAATTCTTATGTTCTTATGTTCTTATGTTCTTATGTACCTGCATGCCAACCTTCAATGACTGATGTACCATGACACTCAGGTCTCGTTGCACCTCCCCTTTTCCTAATCTGTCACCATTCAGATAATAATCTGTCTCTCTGTTTTTACCACCAAAGTGGATAACCTCACATTTATTCACATTATACTTCATCTGCCATGCATTTGCCCACTCACCTAACATTTCCAAGTCACTCTGCAGCCTCATAGCATCCTCCTCACAGCTCACACTGCCACCCAACTTCGTGTCATCCGCAAATCTGGAGATACTACATTTAATCCCCTCGTCTAAATCATTAATGTACAATGTAAACAGCTGGGGCCCCAGCACAGAACCTTGCGGCACTCCACTAGTCACTGCCTGCCATTCTGAAAAGTACCCGTTTACTCCTACTCTTTGCTTCCTGTCTGACAACCAGTTCTCAATCCATATCAGCACACTACCCCCAATCCCATGTGCTTTAACTTTGCACATTAATCTCTTGTGTGAGACCTTGTCGAAAGCCTTCTGAAAGTCCAAATACACCACATCAACTGGTTCTCCCTTGTCCACTCTACTGGAAACATCCTCAAAAAATTCCAGAAGATTTGTCAAGCATGATTTCCCTTTCACAAATCCATGCTGACTTGGACATATCATGTCACCTCTTTCCAAATGCGCTGCTATGACATCCTTAATAATTGATTCCATCATTTTACCCACAACTGATGTCAGGCTGACCGGTCTATAATTCCCTGTTTTCTCTCTCCCTCATTTTTTAAAAAGTGGGGTTACATTGGCTACCCTCCACTCCATAAGAACTGATCCAGAGTCTATGGAATGTTGGAAAATGACTGTCAATGCATCCGCTATTTCCAAGGCCACCTCCTTAAGTACTCTGCGATGCAGACCATCAGGCCCTGGGGATCAGGGTGCGCATCGCTGCTACGTGACCCGCCACCCATATTCAGCTTTAAAAAAATTAGCTTTTTGTTGGACAATGCCCCCGCCAGATTTTTGAGTTGGTACAATTTGCCATGCTACTCGACACCGCTGGAGGAGGAGAACGGAGGATTCCCGCGATCGGGTGTATTTTTGGTGAAAACTTTTTCTGTTTCTTTTGTGCATTTGTTTAAGCTGCTGGGTCATGTTCATCACTTTCGGGAGAGTTTTGAGGACTTTTAGCTCTCAATGATTAGTGGAGGCCCGTCGGCATCATTCTGTGCTCTACAGAGGTCTTCATGTCAGGGTCCAGCCTTCACACAGAATGGGCTCAGTGTTGACAGGGGAACGCCTTGCCCACCTTGTCAGATGCAGGGCGGCACACAAGAGAAGCTGGTGCCGTCAGCAACGTGTAGAGAGGCAACATGCAAGGGAGGCAGCAGCCATGCCTGCCCAACATCCAGAACGGCCTGCAGATGGGCACAGACCTCCACGTAGAGAGGCTGACCAGGAGGGAGATGGCGTGAGGAGGGTCAGGTACGCTGAGCCCCCGCACCACATACTGGGCAACAGCCTGCAGAGGTCCCTGAACATGAGGAGGAACATAGAAACATAGAAAATAGGTGCAGGAATAGGTCATTCTGCCCTTGGAGCCTGCACCACCATTCAATAAGATCATGGCTGATCATTCCCTCTGTACCTCTTCCTGCTTTCTCTCCATACCCCTTGATCCCCTTAGCCGTACGGGCCATATCTAACTCCCTCTTGAATATATCCAATGAACTGGCATCAACAATTCTCTGCAGCAGGGAATTCAACAGGTTAACAACTCTCTGAGTGAAGAAGTTTCTCCTCATCTCAGTCCTAAATGGCCTACCCCTTATCCTAAGACTGTGTCCCCTGGTTCTGGACTTCCCCAACATCGGGAACATTCTACCCGCATCTAACCTGTCCCGTCCCGTCAGAATCTTATATGTTTCTATGAGATCCCCTCTCATCCTTCTAAACTCCAGTGTATAAAGGCCCAGTTGATCCAGTCTCTCCTCATATGTCAGTCCTGCCATCCCGGGAATCAGTCTGGTGAACCTTTGCTGCACTCCCTCAATAGCAAGAATGTCCTTCCTCAGATTAGGAGACCAAAACTGAACACAATATTCCAGTTGAGGCCTCACCAAGGCCCTGCACAACTGCAGTAAGACCTCCCTGCTCCTATACTCAAATCCCCTAGCTATGAAGGCCAACATACCATTTGCCTTCTTCACCCCCTGCTGTACCTGTCAGGGAGAAGGCAATCAGCCAGCTGCCGTGGAAGGAGGCCCTACCATTAAAGGTCTTATATTTGTGAACGTGTATATATCTTGTACAGCCACCAGAGGGCTCATCACCTGGAGTCCCAAGGGATCCCATAATCCCTTGGGAGCACAGGTACTTAAGGAGGCCTCACAGGCTGGAGACCTGCAATAAAAGACTAAAGTCACACTTTACTTTGAGCTCACAGTATCCACTCAGACTCTTTATTCATACATAACAAAAGGGTCTACCGACGTTGGTTCTTCTTCCTGGAGCTCAGTGATGAGCAATGCTTGCGAAGGCTCAGATTTAGAAAGGACGTACCGAGGGAGCTATGTAATGTGCTGTGCCAAGATCTGGAGCCACAGACAAAGTTCAGGATCTCTCTGACTTTTGAGACCAAGGTCACCATAACTCTGAACTTTTATGCTATGGGGTCTTTCCAGTCTGCGACTGTAGACATCGGCAACATCTCTCAATTCTCTGCCCATTGCTCCATCCGGCAGGTCACCGATGCTCAATATAGGAGAAAAGTGGACTATGTCTCCTTCCCAATGACCAGGGAGAAGTAGGTGGAGCAGTAAGCCGGATTTGTCCAGATTGCAGGATTCCCCAGGTACCAGGGTGCCATCGACTGCACACACGTTGCCTGAGGGCGCTACAATACCATCCCGAACTCTTCATCAATAGGAAGGGATTCTACTCCCTCAATGTGCAGCTGGAGTGTGACCACCAGCGTAAGATCCTGGCAGTTGATGCCAGATATCCAGGCAGCAGCCATGATTTCTTCGTTCTTCACCAGACCAGTGTGCCCGCCCTCTTCACCGGGCCAAATCAGGATTGTGGATGGCTGCTTGGGGACAAGGGATATCCCCTGTCCACGTGGCTGCAGACTTCACTACGGAATCCCAGGACAGCGTCCGAGCATGCCTACGGTAAAGTCCTTACACAATACCACAAATTCACACGAGGCACATTCTATGAACAAGGTCACTCTGTGACCTGCACCTTTATTCACAGGACCAAGAAGTGATGACCCTGCGTGGGACCTCCCTTTATATACCTGGATGACCAAGTGAGGAGTGTCTCCCACAAGTTCACCCCCCTATGGTCAATGTGTGCATATCTCAAGTATAGACAGTGTTGTTACATGAAGATTACATACATGACATCACCTCCCCCCACAACGTCTTATTGGGATCACAGGTTAAGTCTTTCAGGTGGTCTGTGCTCCCTCATGGAGCCCCGCAGTTGGGGCTCTGGCTGTTGAGCGTTGGCGTGAGTGTCTGTCCCCTGTGGTGATTCCGGCCTGTCCGGGCTGACCGCAGGGACTGTGCATGCTGCTGAATGTTCTTGTTGCTCGTTCACTGGCGGTGGTGTGAATACCATCTCATGATCTTCCTCAGGTTCCTCAGAGTCCATGCTGAACCTTTTATTTACTTGGTCCAGATGCTTGCGGCATATCTGCCCATTGTTAAGTTTAATCACGATGACCCTATTCCCCTCTTTGTCAATTACAGTACCTTCAAGCCATTTGGGCCCCAAAGCGTGATTGAGAACAAATACCGGGTCACCAATTTCCATACATCTCCCCCTTGAATTATGGTCATGGTACTCATTTTGGGACTGGCGCTTGCCTTCAACAATGTCGGACAAGACAGGATGAATGAGGGACAGCTGAGTTTTGAGTGTACATTTCATAAGGAGCTCCGCAGGCGGGTCCCCCGTGAACGACTGCAGTCGGGACCTATAGGCCAGCAGGAGGCGCAATAGGTGGCATTGAAGGGAAGGACCTTGAATCCTGAGCATGCCTTGTTGTATGATTTGGACCACATGTTCCGCCTGGCCATTGGAGGCCGGCTTGAACGGTGCTGTCCTGACATGGTTGATGCCATTACCCGATATGAACTCCCGGAATTCGTAGCTAGTGAAACATGGGCCATTATCGTTAACAAGGATGTCCGGCAAACCATGGGTCGCAAAGACCGCACGTAGACTCCACAGTGGTGGATGTCGTGCACGAATTCAATATGATGCACTCGATCCATTTCGAGTACGCATCAACCACGATGAGAAACATTTTCCTCATGAATGGGCCCGCGTAGTCTATGTGAATGCGTGACCATGGCCCGGTGGGCCAGGGCCACGGACTGAGCGGGACCTCCCTGGGGGCATTTCCCAGCTGAGCACATGTCGTGCACCTGCGAACTTAGTGTTCCAGATCTGAATCAATTCCCGGCCACCAAACGTGTGATCGGGCAATGGCTTTCATCAGCATGATGCCTGGGTGCTTGCTGTGGAGTTCCCTGATGAAAGCTTCCCTGCCCCTCTGGGGCATGACTACCCAGTTGCCCCATAGTAGGCAGTTGGCTTGGATGGAGAGCTCATCCATCCGCCTGTGAAACGGTCTGACCTCCTCAGGGCATGCTCCGTGTGTGGGTGCCCAATCCCCAGTCGGGACACATTTCTTAATCAAAGATAAGAGGGGATCTCTGTTGGTCCAGATTTTGATCTGGCAGGCTGTGATGGGGGAGCCTGCGCTGTTAAAGGCATCAACGGCCATGACCATCTCAGCGCTTTGCTCCGCTGCCCCCTCAGTGGTGGCCAGTGGAAGCCTGCTGAGCGCATCAGCGCAATTTTCAGTGCCCGGCCGGTGCCGGATGGTGTAATCATACGCAGCAAGCGAGAGAGCCCATCGCTGTATGTGAGCTGATGCATTGGCATTGACAGCCTTACTGTCTGACAACAGGGATGTTAACGGCTTGTGGTCTGTTTCTAATTTGAACCTCCTGCCAAAAAGGCACTGGTGCATCTTTTTCACCCCATAGACACCTGCGAGCGCTTCCTTCTCAACCATCCCATATCCACGTTCTGCTTGAGAGAGCGACCTGGAGGCATAAGCCATAGGTTGGAGTTGCCCCTCAGCATTGTACTGCTGCAACACGCACCCAACTCCATAGGACGATGCATCATATGTCAGAACCAATTTCTTACAGGGGTTGTACAGGGTCAACAACTTATTTGAACAGAGTAGGTTACGCGCCCGATTGAAAGCCCGTTCTTGACAGTCCCCCAAAAACCAATCGCAACCCTTACGCAGGAGCATGTGTAGCGGCTCCAACAATGTGCTTAAGTTCGGCAGAAAGTTCCCGAAAAGTTCAAGAGTCCCAGAAATGAATGCAACTCCGATGTGTTTCAGGGCCTGGGCGCTCGGCGAATTGCCTCTGTTTGGGATTCGGTAGGCCGAATCCCGTCTGCAGCAACCCTCCTGCCCAGAAACTCGATTTCGGGAGCCAAAAACACACACTTAGGCTTCTTGAGTCGCAGGCCTACCTGGTCCAGTCGGCGTAGCACCTCGTCCAGGTTGTGGAGGTATTCCTCGGTGTCCCGACCCGTGATGAGGATATCGTCCTGGAATACGATTGTTCCAGGAATGGATTTGAGCAGGCTTTCCATGTTTCTTTGAAAGATCGCTGATCAAATGCCAAACGGGCACCTGTTGTAAACAAACAGTTCCTTGTGCGTGGTGATTGTGGTCAGTAGTTCGGATTCATCGGCCAGTTTTTGGGTCATGTAGGCTGAAGTGAGGTCCAACTTGGTGAACAGCTTGCCGTCTGCCAGCATGACAGAAAGATCCTCCGCTTTCGGAAGCAGGTATTGGCTTTGTAGGGACACCCGGTTGATATTGGCCTTGTAGTCGCCACAGATCCTGACCGAGCCATCTGCTTTTAGGACGGGAACAATGGGGCTCGCCCAGTTGCTGAATTCAACGGGCGAGATGATGCCCTCGCTCAGCAAATGGTCCAATTCGCTTTCAATTTTCTCCCGCATCACATATGGCACAGCTCTGGCTTTGTGGTGCACTGGTCTGGCGTCCGGGGTGATGCGTATCACAACTTTAGTGCCTTTGAAAGTCCCGACACCAGGTTGGAATAGCGACTCAAATTGCTGTCGGACCTGTGAGCATGAACTTCGCTCCACAGATGACACTGCATGCACATCCCCCCATTTCCAGTCTCCTCCCCAACAGTGCGGGACCATTGCCCAGGACAAACCAGAGCGGCAGACGGTTCACTGATCCATTGTGTGTGACAGCCAACATTGCATTGCCTAGCACTGGAATGATTTATTTGGTGTACGTCCGTAATTGAGACTCAATGCGTTCTAGTTTGGGTCTGCTGGCTTTGAGTGGCCATAGCTTTTCGAATTGTTGAACGCTCATGAGTGACTGGCTGGCCCCCGTGTCCAGCTCCATGCATACTGGGACCTTCATCATCATAGGTGGCGGTTTGGTATATGAGCTGTGAATGTTTGCTACATGAACCCGCTGAACTTCAGCATCCATTGATTTGGCCCACGCGTCATCCTGCCTCACAGACCCCTCTTCTGGTCCATCCGCCTCATAAATTAGCCTGGTCATAGGCTTCCTGCACATTCTGGCTAAATGGCCAGTGAGGTTACAATTTCTGCAGACGAACTGTTGAAACCTGCAAGTCCTGGCAGCATGTCTGCCCCCACTCCTCCAGCATGAGCTGAGATTCCCATGGTTGTGGACAAAAGAGCTGTTACCAGGCATTCCTCGCTGATTGTCCCTTTGACTGCTCTTGAACACCCTGTTAGTGGGTGTCAATGGCCCCATCCCAGAACGCATTGTCCATTGGGATGGCGTAAATGTCCGTTCAGCCTGCCATTGTCTGTGTTGAAAACCTGCTCTGGAGTCTATTGCTGCCTGGGGTGTGTCGAACTGCCCTTGCCTGCCTGCTGGGCTCTGAGTCGCATTTATGATATTGACCCCCTGATCCATCGCCACGTTGGAGTCAGAATTGCGCACGTATATTATCTTGGTTTCCTCCTCCCCCACCATAAAAGTCTGAGCCAGCAACGCCGCCGCTTCCAAGGTCAAGTCCTTGGTCTCGATGAACTTTCTGAAAATCCTGGCATGACCGATGCCCTCAATAAAGAAAGCCCTTAGCATCTCCACCCTGTCTGTGAACTTACAGAGGCTGGCCAAGAGCCGGAGGTCCGCAACAAAGTCCGGTATGCTCTGTCCTTCCCGACGCCGGTGGGTATAAAATCTGTGTCGGGCCATGTGTAAGTTGCTCGCCGGTTTGAGGTGCGCACTGATTAGCTTGCTGAGCTCTTCAAAGGTTTTGTCCACCGGCTTCTCGGGAGCTAGCAGGTCTTTCATGAGCGCGTAAGTCTTAGATCCACAGCTGGTCAGTAGGTGAGCCCTTCGCTTGTCGGCCGCTGCATCTCCCAGCCAGTCCTTCGTGACAAAGCTCTGCTGAAACTTCGCAATGAAATTGTCCCAGTCCTCACCAACACAGTACTGTTCCTCTGTGCTACCAGTGGCCATTCTCGTGGTTCGTTGATTCCCGTTTCTCGTCGCCACTGTAAAGTCCTTACACAATACCACAAATCCACACGAGGCACATTCTATGGACACGGTCACTCGGTGACCTGCACCTTTATTCACAGGACCAAGAAGTGATGACCCTGCGTGGGACCTCCCTTTATATACCTGGATGACCAGGTGAGGAGTGTCTCCCACAAGTTCACCCCCTGTTGTCAATGTGTGCATTTCTCAAGTATATACAGTATTGTAGTGTTGTTACATGAAGGTTACATACATGACACCTACAACGACGCTCATTCTGGCACCAGGTGCATCATTGAGCACTGCATTGAGATCCTCAAGCAGAGGTTCCGTTGCCTGGCATAGTCTGGTGGCACCTTACAGTACTCTCCTCAATGGGTCTCCATATTCATGGTGGTCTGCTGCATGCTACACAACCTGGCCATCATGAGGGGCCAGCCGCTGGAGATCGAGCCAGTCGTACCACCTGATGAGGAAGCGCAAGAGGAGGAGGAGTGGGATCCCCGTTGCCATTCAGCCAGGAGGTGTCATCGCCATCGCAACCCTGCAAGAGAGGTGTAGACATGTCTCATTGCTGCTCGATTCACATAATCTCATCCCCACATAACCCTTCAGCTCCTATTTTCCATGGCCATCCCAATGAATGCCTTCACACAGAATAGAAACATAAACATTTACAGCGCAGAAGGAGGCCATTTCGGCCCATGGTGTCCGCGCCGGCCGACAAAGAGCCGCACGGCCCTTTGTCAGCAGTCCCAAAGGTTACATACAAACTCATGAACAATAACGGAAAAGCAAAGAGCACCAGTTCTCCCCACACCACTGCAACACCCCTTATACTAAAAACATCTACACTCCACCCCAACTGGAGCCATGTGATCTCCTGGGAGAGGCAAAAATTGCCCATTCTCAAATGAAACTCCTGCCCAGATATATGTGCAAAAAATAAAGATTTATGACATGATGCAAGCCAGTGCAAAAAGACAACAGAACAAAAAACAGTACCAGAAACTAACACAACATAATTTTTTACCCTTGTGCATCTCCTTATAACACCTCTCACGCATGCCTATCCTACCACTACGCCTATATGCCTCCTGTGTGTCGGCCTCATGGGTCTGGGAAGGCTGCTGTAGTTCCAGTGTCGGAGCTACAGATGTCCTTCTCAGATGTCCTCGACCACCTTTGGGCCTGGAAATGTCGGGTGCAGACTGGATAGCATCCTCCTGGGAAGGTTCAGTCTGGCCTGGCTTGCGTGGAGGCCATGCGTGGAGGCACTGGCAGAGTGGCAGGTCTGGGGCCAGGAATGTTGTGATCCTGAGAGACCACATCATCAGGATTCTGGTCCGAGGAGCCTGAGTCACTCACCGGGGGTGACACATTACTGCCACCAAGCTGAGGGAGGTCAGATCGGTGCGACACCAGAAGGTCCCCTGTGGCCCGTGTTGGACC
The DNA here is from genome assembly GCF_044704955.1 of Pristiophorus japonicus. Lineage (NCBI taxonomy): Eukaryota > Metazoa > Chordata > Chondrichthyes > Pristiophoridae > Pristiophorus > Pristiophorus japonicus. Next base: position 193,688,845 of record NC_091986.1, on the reverse strand, counting down.
CAGCCGCGAACGCAACACTGAGGTGTCGGATGGCATCAAGCTGAGACTGCATGAGAGCAGCCAGAGTCTCGAAGCCAGCAGACAAGGCAGCAGTTTGACACTCCATGGCAGCAGTAAGACGCTCCGTGGCCTGTTGCCCAGAATGCATAAGTACATTCTGAGCTTCCAGGGCTGCAGCCATCCTCTCCAATCCAGCACCGATCCGCTCGTTCCCTCGTGCCAGTGTTGAAATGGCAGCTGCCACATCATCCACAGAATGCGGTATCACAGCTGGATCTGCACGGACAATCTGGGAGTCCACCATCGCCTGTACACTGACAATGATGGGCTCCATGGTGTGTGCAGAGCTGTCGACTGTGTGGGAGGCGGTCTCCTCCATACTCCAGACCACGTCCGGCAGCCTCTCTGTCACCCTTGTCAGTGCCCCCAACATCTGTGAATGCATGGCTTCCATCCTTCCTTCATAATCTGCAACATCAATGGCATCGTCTGAGTCCCCCTTGGCAGGACTCCAGTGTGGACTCGCCCTCTGGAGAGATGGCATCCGAGGTTGCCTAGCCCCATCACCATGCTGTAGCCCGCTAGGCCCTGGTGAATGCCAGTGAACGGTCTGCACGTAGCCCCGCAGATTAGCGGGCATATTACTGTCAGCTGTAGCTCAGTGGGTAACACCCTGGCCTCTGAGTCAGAAGGTTGTGAGTTCAAGTTCCACCCCAGGAACTTGAGCACAAAAATTTAAGCTGACACTGCTGAGGGAGTGCTGCACTGTTGGAGATGCTGTCTTTTGGATGAGACGTGAAAGAAAGAAAGACTTGGATTTATATAGCACCTTTCACGACCACTGGGCGTTTCAAAGTGCTTTACAACCAATGAGGTGCTTTTGGAGTGTAGTCACTGCTGCAATGTAGGAACTGTTAAAACTGAAGCATCATCTGCTCTCTTAGGTGGGTGTGAATGAACTTAACAAGTCATGCATAATAAAAACAGATAATGCTGGAAATCTCAGCGGGTCAGGAGAGAAAAATATCAGGCTCCCTTTTGGTAGAAACTGCTTATGACAGTTGAAACATTCACCTGTGCTAAGCTACCAGCATGCAATAATTGACTGAGAAGCTAAAACCTGGAAGCAGAGGCAAGAATTAAACAGGAAAGCAGCACAGCCACATAAATTAAAAGAATGGATGGTATTCTATTTACACTTTAACAGTTGCAGGCCTTCATTGATACGACTCTATAGAGACATCTTTTAAGAGAAAGTTTAATAAATATTTGAAGCAGAGTGCATAGGGCTAGAGGCAGAGTGTGATTGGTTTGGGATTGGTCTTGCAAAGGGCCGGCATCGACATGATAGACTGACCGCCTTCTGTGATGTACACTTCTATGGTTCTTTGGTGAATAGGATTAGTCTAAAATTCCCCACCAATGCCACCACAATCAATAATATACTCCTGACAATGATAGTCAATGAATATGAGCTGCACTTTGGAATAATGTTATCACTGTCACTTCTTGCAAAAGTAAATTATGCTTTCTACTGCAGATCTGTGACTACAGTCAAAAATATATGTGTTTTCTTTCTACTAATGCAGTAAAATTATTGGCACGGTGCCCAAATAAATAGTAGATAACTATCTGTAAAGCAGTGTGAGAAGTATTAAAGTACGGAGAAGCCCCCACTTTCTGGGATGTCGGACTATTGTTTTTTTGTATCATAAAATCACACTAGAAATGACACTGCTGACACCAGAATCAATGACCAGCGAATGGCCAGCAATCCCCCCAGCATCAATGGACCGGAACAGGGTAGGAGCAAGTAAGGGAAAGAAAATACAAAGAAAAGCTATGAATGCTGGAAATCTGAAATGAACACAGAAATATACAGCAGGCTGTTGTGTATCTGTAAAGCATGCACTCCCATGTTCCGCCACCAGGGAGCACATCACCTGAAGTCCCAAGGAATCCCAGCATTCCTTGGGAGCACTGTATATAAGCCGGCCCCAAAGGCCTGTTCCTCACTCTGGAGTGTCTTAATAAAAACTGAGGTCACTGTTACTTTAACCTCCCTGTGTGCAGTCTCATCTGTGTTAGGAACACAATAACTGGCGACGAGTAAACGAATCCAACGCAAAGATGCGGCAAACTGTGGGCATCCTGGAGAAGTTCTCAGAGAGTGAGGACTGAGAAGCCTATGTCGAATGGCTAGACCAGTACTTTGTAGCCAGCGTGCTGGACGGAGAAGGAAGCGCTGCAAAAAGGAGAGCGGTCCTCCTCACGGTCTGCAGGGCACCGACCTACAGCCTCATGAAGAATCTTCTGGCTCCGGTGAAGCCCACAGATAAGTCGTATGAGGAGCTGTGTACACTGGTTCGAGAGCATCTTAACCCAAGGGAGAGCGTGCTGATGACGAGGTATTGGTTCTACACATGCCAGCGATCTGAAGGTCAGGAAGTGGCGAGCTACATCGCCGAGCTAAGGTGACTTGCAGGACAATGTGAGTTTGATGGCTACATGGAGCAAATGCTCAGAGACTTTTTTGTACTGGGCATTGGCCACGAGACCACCCTATGAAAACTTTTGACTGTAGAGACACCGACCCTCAGTAAGGCCATTGCAACAGCACAGGCTTTTATGTCCACCAGTGATAACACCAAACAAATCTCTCAGCACACAAGTGCTAGCAATGTTCATAAATTAACTGGAACTGTGTTTGCGAGCAGAAATGTACAGGGCAGAAACCATGAGTCTGCAAATGCCAGCAGGCCTCAAGTGACCCAGATGACTGAGAGTCTGCAACGAAGGATGAATGCAAGGCAATTCACACCTTGTTGGCATTGTGGAGGCTTCCATTCAGCCTATTCATGCCGCTTCAAAGGATATGTTTGCAAGAGTTGTGGAACAATGGGGCACCTCCAACGAGCTTGCAGAGGAGCTGCAAGTTCTGCAAAACCTGCTAACCACCACGTGGCAGAGGAAGATCGGTCCATGGTGGTTCAAAGCAATTTTGAGCCTCAGAGAGAGGAGGCAAATGCTGAAGTACACGGGGTGCATACATTTTCGACGAAATGTCCACCTATAATGCTAAATGTAAAATTGAATGGCTTACCCGTAGCCATGGAACTGGACACTGGCGCTCGGCAATCCATCATGAGTAAAACGATGTTTGAGAGACTGTGGTGCAACAAGGCACTCAGACCAGCCCTGAGCCCCATCCACACGAAACTGAGAACGTACACCAAAGAGCTTATCACTGTCCTGGGCAGCGCCATGGTCAAGGTCACCTACGAGGGCACGGTGCACGAACTGCCACTCTATATTGTCCCGGGCAATGGCCCCACACAGCTTGGAAGGAGTTGGCTGGGCAAAATCCGCTGGAACTGGGATGACATCCGAGCACTATCACATGTCGATGTGACCTCATGTACCCAGGTTCTTAACAAATTTCCTTCCCTTTTTGAGCCAGGCATTGGAAACTTTTCCGGGGCGAAGGTACGGATCCACTTGGTCCCAAAGGCACGACCCATTCACCACAAGGCGCGAGCGGTACCTCACATGATGAGGGAGAGAGTGGAAATCGAGCTGGACAGGCTACAATGCGAGGGCATCACCTCCCCAGTGGAATTCAAAGAGTGGGCCAGTACTCAAAAGTGATGGCACGGTCAGGATTTGCGGCGATTATAAAGTAACTATTAATTGTTTCTCGCTACAGGACCAATACCCACTACCTAAGGCAGACAACCTTTTTGTGACGCTGGCAGGAGGCAAGATGTTCACCAAGCTCGACCTGACTTAGGCCTACATGATGCAGGAGCTGGAGGAGTCTTCGAAGGACCTCACCTGCATCAACATGCACAAGGGACTGTTCATCTACAACAGATGCCCGTTTGGAATTCGGTCAGCTGCAGCGATCTTCCAGAGAAACATGGAGAGCCTACTCAAGTTGGTACCATGCACGGTACTTTTTCAGGACGACATATTGGTCACGGGTCGGGACACCGCCGAGCACCTACAAAACCTGGAGGAGGTCCTCCAGTGATTGGATCACGTAGGGCTGCGGCTGAAGAGGTCAAAATGTGTCTCCATGGCAACAGAAGTGGAGTTTTTGGGGAGAAAGATTGCAGCGGATGGCACTCAGCTCATAGATGCCAAGACAGAGGCTATCAGGAACGCGCCCAGGCCACAGAACATCATGGAGCTGTGGTCGTTCCTGGGACTCCTCAACTATTTTGGTAACTTCCTACCGGGTTTAAGCACCCTCTTAGAGTCGCTACATGTGTTATTGCGTAAAGGTGAGAATTGGGTATGGGGAAAAAAACAAGTAATTACTTTTGAGAAAGCCAGAAACATTTTATGCTCCAACAAGCTGCTTGTATTGTATAACCCGTGTAAAAGACTTGTGTTAGCATGTGATGCGCCGTCGTACGGAGTCGGCTGTGTTTTACAACAAGCTAACATTGCGGGGAAGTTGTAACCTGTCGCCTATGCTTCCAGGAGCTTGTCTAAGGCTGAGGGGGCTTACAGCACGATTGAGAAAGAGGCATTAGTATGTGTGTTCGGGGTAAAGAAAATGCATCAGTACCTGTTTGGCCTCAAATTTGAGCTGGAAACCGATCACAAGCCCCTCATATCGCTGTTCACTGAAAACAAGGGGATAAATACTAATGCCTCAGCCCGCATACAAAGGTGGGCACTCGCGCTATCAGCGTATAACTATACCATCCGCCACAGGCCAGGCACCGAGAACTGTGCGGATGCTCTCAGTCGGCTACCATTGCCCACCACGGGGGTGGAAATGCCGCAGCCTGCAAACTTGTTGATGGTGGCGCAGCCTGCAGATTTGTTGATGGTCATGGAAGCGTTTGAAAATGATAAATCACCTGTCACGGCCCGCCAGAATAGGACTTGGACCAGCCAAGATCCTCTGCTGTCCCGAGTAAAAAACTGTGTACTGCATGGGAGCTGGGCCAGCATCCCCTTTGAAATACAAGAGCTAAGCAAGCCGTTCCAGCAGCGAAAGGACGAGCTGTCCATTCAGGCAGACTCCCTGTTGTGGGGTAACCGCGTAGTGTTACCCAAAAAGGGCAGGGAGACGTTCATCTCGGATCTCCACAGCACACACCCGGGTATAGTAATGATGAAAGCGATAGCCAGATCCCACGTGTGGTGGCCCGGTATCGACTCTGACTTAGAGTCTGTGTACGGCAACGCAGCGTGAGTGCTCAGTTGAGCAACACGCCCAGAGAGGCACCACTAAGTTTGTGGTCCTGGCCCTCCAGACCATGGTCGATGATCCATGTCGACTATGCGGGCCCGTTTCTTGGTAAAATGTTCCTGGTGGTGGTGGATGCTGTTTCAAAATGGAATGAATGTGAAATAATGTCGGGACACACCGCCACCGCCACCATTGAAAGCCTGAGGGCCATGTTTGCCACCCATGGCCTGCCTGACATACTGGTCAGTGACAACGGGCCATGTTTCACCAGTGCCGAATTTAAAGAATTCATGACCCGCAATGGGATCAAACATGTCACCTCTGCCCCGTTTAAACCAGCCTCCAATGGGCAGGCAGAGCAGGCAGTACAAACAATCAAACAGAGCCTTAAACGAGTTACAGAAGGCTCACTCCAAACCCGCCTGTCCCGGGTACTGCTCTGCTACTGCACGAGGCCCCACTCGCTCACAGGGGTGCCCCCGGCTGAGCTACTCATGAAAAGGACACTTAAAACCAGACTCTCGCTGGTTCACCCCAACCTACATGATCAGGTAGAGAGTAGGCGGCAGCAACAAAATGTAAACGATGGTGCGCCACTGTGTCACGGGAAATTGATCTGAATGACCCTGTGTATGTGCTAAACTATGGACATGGTCCCAAGTGGATCGCGGGTACAGTGATAGCTAAAGAAGGGCGTAGGGTGTTTGTAGTCAAACTAGACAATGGACAAATTTGCAGAAAGCACCTGGACCAAACGAGGCTGCGGTTCACAGACTGCCCTGAACAACCCACAGCAGACACCACCTTTTCCGAGCCCACAACTCACACCTAAAGGATCAACGACACCACCCTGGACCAGGAAATCGAACCCATCACGCCTAACAGCCCAGCAAGGCCAGGCTCACCCAGCAGCCCTGCAGGACCAACAACACGGCAGCCCAGCGAGGGCTGTAGGGGTCGAAAATACAGTGCTACACAAAAAAAAGGCACCCGGTAACAAGGAAACAGAGCATGGGATCATCCCATACACCCTTTTAATCGAACTTTGGCCAAGGCAAGCCGCAGGAAGAAAGGCAGGCTGGGAAGGATGTCTGTGGCCAGACACTATGTGAATTCGGGGGCCACAGACAGGCTGAGAAGCCAGCCAATCCCGGGAAAGTGCATCCTGGGCCGGCCAATCAGTGAATTGAGCCGGGCCCGAAGCAGGGAAATCCTCGACCAATGGGGAATACCATTCCCATTTTGTAAAGGACAGCTTACCTGGATCTAATCAAGGAGAAGGGCCTATCACCAGCCCATTACCCATGTACATAAAGACAATAGGAAAGGCCAACACCTCGGTGCATCCCGACACTGACACAATAGCCAGCCAGACTATCAGGCACCGAGGTGCACAAGAAACAATGCTTTACCTTAACACCTCATCCCCACCTCGACTCAAACAATGAGACACTGATTCAGTTTGGGCACGAAAAAGGCCGGAACCGAACCGGGTATAAAGGTGAGAGCTGGCAGCACTTGAAGAACACAGACAAGGGGACCTGACGACACCTCGAAGGGAGAGAGAGGGACTCGGTCTCGCAAACGAATGACCCAGGCTAAAGAACTTCGGAGCGGCCAAAGACAACTGCCACCAACGGACCCAGACTCCATCCGTGTGCTGACCCAGCGACCACAAACCAAGGAAGAGAAAAAGGGGGCCCAACCTTGCCCTAAGCAACCGAGCCGCACACCAGGACCGCGCTCCGAGGCCCACCGACTGGACAACCGACGACCGAGGTGACCAGGGGAGGCAACATTCACCCCAGACCACACCGACAACTCACCCGGCCGAAAAGAAACACAACTGCGAGCCCATACAACCTCCGAGGATAACTGGAGCAAATCCGATTTAAGGTCGGACCCACTATACCCGTCAAAGGAAACTGTGAGTATTACCCTGGAGTCTTCTCCCAACTGTCAGCTTAGGCTAGTTAGGTGTATAGGAGGGGGTGGGTAATAGAGTGGGTATAAGGATTTTAAACTTGTGTAGAATTTTGTTTTGTCCGTTCCTCCCATAAACCTTTTTTTTTCCTTAGTTCAAAGTGGTTCAACAAGCCAGTGCGTCGACCTTGTATTTCACTTGGTCCACACTTTGGGGCTCGCACCAATTTTATTATGTGTGTATTGGTTTTGTATTGTCTTTAGCAACTTAACCTTGTTTAAACGCTCACCTGGTTTTAATAAAGTAGGACTTACCTGACTTTTCCAGGAACATTTCTTGTCTTTTGCATCTCTGAGTGTTTTATTGTGGGAAGCTCATTATCCACCTAAATTCTGAGATCAGAACCAGATAGGGGTGCAGGATGCCTCAAAACGTCAAGGTTGCGATTGGGTATAAGCGGCTGCAGACATATTGGTGGTATCAATCATATCACTAAGCTGTAATTGGGTATAAGCAGCCTCAGACCTATTGGTGGTATCAAACATATCACTAAGCTGTAATTGGGTATAAGCAGCCTCAGACCTATTGGTGGTATCAAACATATCACTAAGCTGTAATTGGGTATAAGCAGAAAGGGGGTCCACTGGTGATAGCAACTCAAATCACCATAGTCTGAAGGTTGCGCCCGGTCACAAGTAAAAGTAGAAGGAAAAACCCCTACAACTAATGGCGAGCCAGGTAGGAGCTCAGTGGGAGAATGAGCTGACCACCTCAGAGAAGGTGATCCTGGAACATTCCAAAATGGAGGAAAGAATGAAAGATTATGTGTTTTCTAAAGTTAATTTTTCTAAGGCTTGGGTTCAGAGCCTGACTAGGGCGCCACGTCTGGCAGACGCGGCGGCCCAGTGGACAGCGGGCCCAACCTATAGCAAGAATATAGAGAAGGCGATCTGGCTAATCAGCTTGACAAGGTAGGTTAGAGAGCTAGACCTCTGGTGGGGAGGTTACAGGATGAACTCAACGAAGCAGTGATAATCTCAGCAGCCAGCTGTGCAGCGGGCACCCAGGTCACAGAGGAGCTGATAGCAGAAAGGAACAGGAGAGCACAGTTGGAGGAGACTTTCCGTAACCACCAGGAGTACCTGCAGAGTCAGGTTACAGTGTCTCGGGCTGCGGAACAGAAACATAGGGATCAAAGTATAACCTATGCAAAGAAAGTACAGGAATTGCAGGGCCAGCTAGAGGATTTGCGTGTTGCCTATAAAGTCAACACGGAAATCAGCCGTGAGAAGGCAGATCATGTGCCCTGCCAGAAATGGATCCAATCCCTCCTCCAGGCTCTGTCCCAGGTAAAGGGGACAGTGTGTCTGCTGGGGCCCAGGGGGGCTACCAATGAATGGGGAGTGGAGGAGGATCCGACGGCAGAAGCCAGTCGATCGCCTCCCGAGGCGCCGGTAGTGTGTCCGGCTGGCTTCAGGGAGGAACAGAGGGTGCAGTCCAAGAAGCTCACAGGGCATGGGGCCGGCCAGGGAGAGTCGGTCCAGCCAAAAGGGCATGGGGCCGGCCAGGTGGAGCCGACCCAGCCAAAGGGGGTATGGGACACCCGTAGAAAGGGTCGAGTCTGTCAGTTTGATCACGGCTGAAGAACAAGGGGAGCCAGTTGTAACATCAGCAGCGGGACCAATGTGCCCGGCTGTGCAGAGAAAGTACGGCCCCCCACAGTGTGCGCAACTCCAGGGACCGCTCGACAGCGAGTTTATTATCCCACATGGGGTGCAAGCCCTAAAGGCTATGGTATCGCACATCCCCAAGCTGACTAGGTAAGGAGACCCGTACGCCCATTTCCTGGAAGTAACGCAGGCAGTAGACCTCAATGCCTGCGATAATGCAGAAGCAGTTAAAGTGTTCCTATTCTCAATAGATGGAAGAATCTATCAGGCTCTTCCCCCTGTTTGTTGAGGGGGACACTGTACCTTGGAGACTCTGAAAAGGGACATCCTGGAAGCTGTGGGGTGGAACGAGGGAAGCCCTTTCGAAAGGATAGCAAAGACCCGTCAGCTAACCGGAGAGGCCCCACAGATCTATGTGGACAGGCTGTGGGTGGTGTATAGCGCAGCCTGCGGGGGCCTGCTCGACAGGACTAATCTCACGGTAGAGCAGAGGGAGGCCTGGTTTCGCACCATAATCGCGAACAGCCTGCCCAGTGTAAAGGAAAGGGCAGACCTCTGGTTTATCCCCACAGACCCCAACCTCACCGAGGACATGATGATAGGCAGACTGACCGCCACACGACGGATGGAGGAGGAGGAGAAGCCTGAAAAACCCATAAAGGGTCCGGTGCACACGGTGCAACCCAACCAAAACCCCAAGAAAGAGTGGCATCAGGATGTGGGATATCCTTCCGATAAGAGGAGGGTATGTTACGGGTGCGGCAAGCCGGACCATTTCCGCAACAACTGCCGGACCAACCCGTACCGCACCAAGGAAGTGAAAACACCCCCGGAGGGGAACCCAGGCGGTGAGAAACCCGGGGCCACCGCAGCATTCGAGACTGTGGTGGAAACCCTCAGGCAGCTGCTGGCAGGTTCCGGCCGGGTGAACGTAGCTGTAGGCAGGGAGATCCCAACAGCTCCCCTACAGCAGAAGCTGTGACTAGGCCCCACCAAGCCCGCCTACCTGTGTCCGCTGGACTACGACTCGTGGGGAAGGCCGTGGGTAAAGATGGAGGTGGAGGGGAGTCAGGGTAATTACCTGTTGGACCCTTGTCCACACAGAGGACCCGGCCTCCTCACCCCTGTCTAACGGTGTACCCTACGAGCTGGTCGGCTTCACAGGAGATGAGAGGGCAGGGTAGTTCTCAATCCCATTGACCCTCAATTTGGGAGCACTTACAACCAAGTGGAAGTGCGTCCTAATGCGATGGGATACCAGGGGTAGATTTCGTAAAAGCCCATCAGATTCTGGTGGATTTACGAAATCACTGTTTATGGGGAACAGTAGATCCGGGAGAGAATAACAAAGTCATGATTATTGGGAAAGTGCAGGACAAAGGGACCCTATGTACTGTGAAGCCGAAAGGGTGTTACGATTTGGAGCTTCTGGTTAGCAACACCGCAAGCCAGTCTCGTAGCATTTGCCACCCACAAGCATGATTATGGGAGAGTCACCGGAGTCGAAGTCCGGGTAGATGGGGTTCCCATGTCCCGTCCTCAAAGGCAGTACAGCTTCCCAAAGGAGGCGGAAGCCGATTTGGAGGTAGCACTGAGTTCGCTGGTGGAGCAGGGTGTGTTGAGACCCATAGCCACCCATGTGAACTCTCCCCTGTGGCCGGTCAAAAAACCGGACAACTCATGGAGAGCCACTGTGGACTATCGGGTGCTCAATAAAAACATCCCAGCTTGTGCTCCCACAATAGCAGCAGTGGCAGACCTGATCAGGGAAATCCCTGCGTCTGCCACTACCTTTTCACTGCTCGATATCTCCAACGGCTTCTGGTCTATCCCTGTAAGGAGAGAAGACCAGTATAAGTTTGCGTTCACCTTCAAGGAACAGCAATATACATGGAGCTGTCCCTCAGGGATTTCACAACAGTCCAAGCATCTTCCACCAGTGTATGGCGAACTGTTTGAAGAGCTTCAGCCAGCCGCAACAGTTGGTGCAGTATGTGGACGACCTGCTCCTGTTCACTGACAACAGTAAAGAGCATGGTCCCCTGCTGGCAGAACTAGTGGCTGTGCTTAAGGAGGGGGGTTTTAAGGTCAACCCCAAAAAGGCCCAGATAGGGTTAAAGGAAGCAAAATTCTGGGTCTAACACTCAGAGCAGGGGAACGAGGTATAGATGAGGCCCGAAGGCAAGCCGTGCAGGAACTCCCGGTATCGACCACCGTATCTGGAGTCAGATCTTTTTTAGGGATCACAGGCTACTGCAGAGATTTCATAGAAGATTATGCAGCAACCGCAGCCCCTCTACTCAGGCTCCTACACAAAGGGGTCGAGTGGGAGTGGGATCGAGGCTGAAAGCTGCATTTCTTCAGTTGAAACAGAACCTGCAGAAGGCACCTGCACTGGGGGCTATTGATGGGGGAAAGAATTTCTATTTAGAAGTAGCAGCCAGCAGGGACAGTCTGAGTGCAGTGCTTTTACAGGAAAGGCACGGACAGCTGAGACCGGTGGTGTACTCCTCTCGAGTCCTTGCAGAGGTGGAGAAGGGGTACTCCAACTGTGAAAGGCATCTGTTAGCTATTCATTGGGCTGTGAAAAGAGCACAGGTTTTCACAGGAGTATCCCCTATCACACTCCTCATCCATCACACCCCGACCCAGATGTTGTTAGATGGGAGAATAAAGGATGGAACAGTCAGCAGTGCCAGGATCACACGCTGGACCCTCCTCCTCTCCCAAATGGCCATCAGGGTCAGGGGCCTCTGCGAGCCCAGGCTCGCAGCTAACCTCATATATGCAGGGGAGCCACATAGATTCTCAGTAGAAGGGGTTTGGGACACCGACTTTGGATTTCGGGCAGGAGTACATCCCACAGGCCGCGAGATCTACGTCGATGGATCCAATTCAGTGTCCGCGGGTACAAGACTCAAGGGTGCGGAGTTTGGGACCCCGAGGCAGGCATAGCCTTGGCGCTTAAACTCCCAGCACCCTGAGCGCCCAGCAGGCGCCCGAGGAATTCCCCACCCTGTACACGATTTGTTCGGACATTATGTTCACTTGCAACTCGTGTACTGAGTATCTGGCTATTTGGTCACCTTTTCCATTCTAATTTCCTATGACCACTTTAAAATGCCAAACGCATCATGAAAGACGTCACCAGACCTGTTCCATCTCATTGGATAACGTGCTGGGTGGGCTTAACAGGCCCCATTAAAGTAAGTTCGTTTTTGACAGCGGGATGGAGCCAGCAGCGGGGTCGCGACCCGCCATGGACACCGCCCTCACCGGACCCACCCAGGTAAGCAAAAATCCGGCCAGTGTCTCCGCTTACCTGCCTTTTTCGGGCATGTTCCACCTTCCACCAGAGTTACAGCAGGTGTTGGGAGGAATCTCTAATTAAATTCAGAAGAATTGGCTGCTGGCCATTAATGTGTCCACTCCCAAAGTGGTGCCTGTCTGCAAATGAAAAGTTAATTAGGCCAAAGCGGCTGTCCTAGAAATTTCACCGTTTACACTAGAAGTGAACTTGACTTGAGCTAAGCTTGCAGCAAAGAGGGACAAGTTAACTGCACGAGCTGTCAAACCAAGAAGTGGTTGAGTTCACAGGCTTTGAATGTTCACAATCTTTGTCTGAAGCTCCAATTTTGAGTGAAGTAATTGTAAAACTCTAGTGTTAGACATGCAACTAAGGAAGCGTTCTGCACACTGCCTTTCAGCAGTTTCAGACAACTGTAGCAATGTGTCCGGCAGTGTCTGAGGTAGACTGCAAAGATCTCCACTGTTTTCTGAAGAAAAGTGCACCAACTGTTTTGATGATGTCTTGGAATTGCATTTCTGTGCACCAGTGCCATACAAATTCCTCACGAACCACTGAGTACTGCATCACCTCAAGGCTCCCATTCAAGTCGTGCACCATCCTGACCAGGAAATATATCGCCGTTCCTTCATCTTCGCTGGGTCAAAATCCTGGAACACCCTCCCTAACAGCGCTGTGGGAGCACCTTCACCACACGGACTGCAGTGGTTCAAGGAGAAGGCCCACCATCACCTTCTCAAGGGTAGCTAGGGATGGGCAATACATGCTGGCCTTGCCAGCGATGCACACATCCCAAGAATGAATAAAAAATATATTGTTGTAAATACCCAAATAGGAATATTTCCCAGGAGCTGGTGTCTGAGTAGGCTACACTAGGACTGGAACAAAACAATAATATAAGAGAAGAAGTGACTGTGAGGAATGGATTATATTACTCTTTTTTGTGGTTATAGGCTTGTCAACTATGGTTGATACATATTCCTGGAGGTGGCATCATATGACCTCCAGCCTCCAACTGCCCCATCCCCGCGCTCCTGCCATTGGTTGCCCAACATGCCCATCCCCTTGGCGGACTGCCTTCCCAACCCAATTGGAAAGCACCTCTAATAACTATATAGGGTTGCCAACCCTCAAGGATTGCCCTGGAGTCTCCAGGAATGAAAGATAATCTCCAGGACACCACTGCGAGCAAACCCGGGAGATCAATCATAGGGGCGTAAATAATTGTGTATTTTAAAATATTTTCTTCGAACACTTCAATTTAATAGTTATAAAAATATCCGAGATGGGAAAAGAGGCTGATTGACTGGCAGTGAAGGATCATCCAAGCGGACAATGAAGAGTATGTATGCTTTTCAATTGGGTTGGGAAGGCGGTCCGCCAATAGGATGGACATGTTGGGCTACCAATGGCAGGAGCTTGGGGATGGGGCAGTCGTGTGATGCCGCCTCCAGGAATATGTACCAACCAGAATTGGCAAGCCTATAACCACACAAAAGAATATAATCGTGACTCACTTTTGAAATTGCTGCCTGATTTATATAATGGCTGTCATGTATGTAACCTCTATGTAACACCACTGCAATACTGTATATACTTAAACAATGCACACCTTGACCACAGGGGGTGAACTTGTGGGAGAAACTCCTTACCTGGTCATCCAGGTATATAAAGGGAGGTCCCACGCAGGGTCATCACTTCTTGGTCATATGAATAAAGGTTCAGGTCATAGAGTGACCTTGTCCATAGAATGTGCCTAGTGTGGGTTTTGTGTCATTGAGTAAGGACATTACAATGGTGATCAACCCTTAAAAGGTGCTTGTCTGCGCTCCTCAAATTCTGCCCTCTTGAGCATCCCTGATTATAACATCTCAACCAGTGGTGGCTGTGCCTTCAGTTGCTTGAGCCCTAAGCTCTGGAACACCCTCCCTAAACCTCTCCGCCTCTCTTTCCACCTTTAAGACGCTCCTTAAAACATACCTCCTTAACCAAGCTTTTGGTCATCTGCGGTAATTGCTGCTCGGTGTCAAATTTATCTGTTTTGTCTTATCTCACTGCTGTGAAGCGCCTTGGGATGTTTTATTACGTTAAAGGCGTAATATAACTTAAAATTGTTGTTTAGTTCGGGTCGTGGTAGAATTGCAGATCCATGAAAAGGCGGATCTTCTCCCCAGTTCTGCGGGGAGCCAGCTCACGGACCGCAACCTCCCGCCATCTGAACGAAATGAACGCCAAGGTGAAAGCATCTTCAAATTGTACAGTGGACCATCAAATAATTAGGAATCTTGGGTGTTTGCCTGGAACCTGTCAGAATGAAGTTCTAAAGAAAGATAGCATCTGCTGTTTGTTTTAATTAATGTTCCATAGCCCCTGGAGACATACAGACCGAGCTACAATTGGGAGACACAGTACATCATCCTCCTGCAAGTAGCCAAGACCAGCAAAAAAAAATGAAAGTTATCCAGACTCTCTGATAAAAAAGCCATTGTAAATAATTTATTAAAATTCATAATTTATGTTCAAAAACTGTCACAAGAACTGTAATCCGTGTTCCTTAATGAATGGACTGGCAGCTTAACTATGTTCGCGCTCATTTTAATTCTGCATTACTGCTTCACAGCCATGTTTTCAAGTCAAGTCGTCAGTTAAGAACTCTTGTGCTTTCAGCCACAGTTGTGCTTTGATCCTTCTGAAGTGCTTCTTCCTCACAGAGAATTTCTTCAAGCTTTTCCAGGACTTTGGCAATGGTTTCAAGCGCGTTTCTTTCATCTAATTTTGGAAGAGCCATAAATTGAGAACAAATGTGAATTTGCTGTCAGTGTACAGCTGACTCTCTTTACCACAGGCATTCCTCGGCTCGACCTTGTCCTCGCAGAGGCTTGGTGAACAATACACGTTCTCCTTGGCAGTTCTTGGCAGAGTGACGATGCTCGGAACAAACAGCTCATAGCTTTCTTCCTCAGAACATCAGGGGATTCAAGAATGAAGAAAGGCAATTCCTTCCCATTGAAGCCCGGGTATTATTCTGGGCACTGCATCCCCTCCAAGGAACCAAGTTCAGGTACCTGCTCCCCTCATAGAAGCAAGTTCTTTTGAAACAGTTTGATGTCTGTTGCAGAGCTGATGAGTTTTCCCCCCCCCCTCAATTCTCCTGGTGTGCGTAGTGCTGCATTTTGTAAGTTCCTGGACTGATTTCACAATCTGCCTGTGCTATTGCAAATAAACATTGCTCATCTTTGTTAAACATCCACATCTGCCTGTTGCAGTCTGCTTTGCACTATTGTAATGTTGAACATTGAACCTAATAGACTCCTCCCTTTATACTGACATTATCTGCAGCCAACTAGGAGCCAAGGCACATACAGAAATGGGGGCTGGACACAAATCTTTTAATTACATACTAGTCACTCTCCGGTGGTGCAGCACATTTGAGTTAAGACCAGGTGTAGTCTTCAGACGAAGCAGGGGTAGAGGGCAGGGATAATGGATAATCCAGTCCTTATTTTAAAGTCAGACATTCCGTCCTTATTTTTGATTTTCTATTGTAAATTCCTATTGCCAAATGTATAATGCAAACTTCCAGTTGGCTGGCAGGGCTGCTCTTCTTGAAGGTTCTATCCCTTCTCTTACAGTCTTTCCTTCCCATTGGGATATATTTTTGTTGCGAGTTGTGAAATATCTCCTTAAATGTCTGCCACTGCTCATCAACCGTCTCATACTTTAATCTGTTTTCCAGGTCCACTTTAGCCAACCCTGCCCTCATACTTTTGTAGTCTCCTTTATTTAAGCTTAGTACACTGGTTTGAAACATAGAAACACAGAAAATCGAAGCAGTAGTATGCCATTCAGCCCTTCGAGTCTGCACCGCCATTCAAAATGATCATGGCTGATCCTCTATCACAACACTATGGCCCCAACTTTCGGCCCGCGCCGAAAACGGCGCACCTCCGAGCTGGACGCCTGTTCTTCGCGCCAAAAAGTGCGCTAAAAAAAACTCCGATATTCTCCGGCTCCTCGGAGCTCGATCACTGCTTGGCGCGGCGCACTCTTCTCAGCGGGGGGCGGAGCCAAACACTCGCGCCGATTCTGTAAGTAGTGGGGGGCGGGATCAATTTAAATGAGCCTTCGTGGTGCCGGCAACCCTGCGCGTGCTCGTTGGAGCGTGCACGCACGCGCAGTGTCAAACAAACATTGGCACTCGGCCATTTTTAAAAGGACTGGAGAAAAAGTGAAGATTTGTTTCTTGGTCCCCTTCAAAGGCTTGTAATTTAATTGTGTGTGTGAGGGAGTGCTTTTAGCAGCACTGTTGAATAAATCACCTGCTGAAATCAGTGAGTTCAGCTTTTCACTGCTAAACTTGCAGAACTGGTGCTGCATTGGTGCATGCAAATTAAGGACTGTGTGTTTTGAGAAATAAGAATGCCAATTTAACTTTGCAATGGATCAACGTCCACCAAGAACAAAGAATTTCTTGCATGAGGAAGTAGAGATATTAGTCAACGTAATTGAGCAGAGATGGCAGGAGCTAGATACCAGCAACAGAGGTCGCATAAAAGTGCCACCTAAAGAAATGAAGAAACGGTGGAACCAAGTTGCAGAAGATTACTGCACGGTGGTGCATACCATGAGATCTGGAAGCCAGTGTAAAAAGAAATGGCACGACCTTGGTCAAGTAGTTAGTGTAAGTAGTATTTCCCATTTTTAATTTAATCGTAATTGTAACCTGGCTATCTGTATGTCCCACCTTGCAGACTGACACACTCTGTAAAAAGTTATATTTCACTCTTTGCAGAAGAAATTGGCCCACAACAAAAGGGAGGCAGGAGGAGGCATGCCCAATCTGCATCCACTGACACCCTTGGAACAAAGGGCAGCTGCTATGATGAGTCGTACATGGAGAAAAGCAATCGGTACAGCACAAGCTGGGCCCGCACGCGAGGAAGAGAGTAAGTTCTGAAAATGCATCATGGCCCTTTAAATCAACCTGCTGCCTGGCCTGCTATGTGTGAGAGTACTCATGCCACCCATCCGGCCCCCTCCCTTGCTGTTAAGAATTTGACTGTTCTGATGTATTTTGCAGAACATGATGATGATGATGATGATGATGATGATGATGATGATGCTGCTGATGCAGCTGCTGCCAACCCTGAGGATCCTGAGGGTACAGAACAAGAACCAGTACAACCAGCTGCGGACGAACCAGACTGGATGATGGCAGTGTGACTAAAATGTCTGCAGAGCAGAGCTTCCAATTTAATGTTTATGAGCCCCCATCAAGGGGCATCAGAGTTTCAACCCCTAGCATAGGTCTTGGTTCCACCTTCCATGGTTTCGCTTCCGATGTTGCGGGTCCTAGTGGTGCTGCTGATATATTGCAGCATTCTACAGTCAGTGCACTACCGTCCCAGCCTGCGCCTCCCTCTCACATAGGTTCTGGTTCCACCTTCTATGGTTTTGATTCCGACGCTTCGGGTCCCAGTGTTGCTGCTGATATCATGGAGCAGTTTACACCCATTTGTCCAATATCCCAGCCCACGGTTCACACTCGAGTGCTGTCGTCTGGAACACCGAGTGCCCCACTATCCCAGCCCGAGCCTCTCCCTCTAGTTCTGCCGTCTGGAACACAGAGCGTCCCACAGTCCCAGCCCGCGTCTCCCTGTGTAGTGGTGCCGCTTGCAACATCGAGCATCCCACTGTCCGTGCCCGCGCCTCCCAGTGTAGTGGTGCCACAAGGCAGACCCAGGCAGAGGAGAAGGAGATTGGAGACACGCTCTCCTGAGATGCAGCGTGTAACAGATGCGACTCAGGTTGTGGCATTGGGTATGGAGACCAATGAGCTTACCCGATCACTCATCGGTGGTGTCAGTGCAGTGGGTGAAGAGTTGACGGTCCTGACGGGAGAAATAGCAGTAATGACACGGGAACTTAGGGAGTGAATGTCTGAGGGAGTGCAATCGACGGCACAGGCCATCAGGGAGGGCATGCAAGTGTCGGCACAGGCCGTCAGGGAGGGCCTGGTTGAGGTAACTGCTGCAATAAGGGCACACAGCCCAGCCAATCAAATGACACCCCCATGAGGAAGTGAACATTCACTGAGATATGGATGAGACATGGTTGCAGCTTTTCTTGGCTGATTTTGTTCTTGTTCTTGATGTAGCTGTAGTAAAGTTTTTCAAATTGAAATTGTTTTGTAAGTTTTGTAACTTTACAACTTATAAGGGATCTTATGGTTTTTAGGTGATCTTATAGTGTAAATGCTCTCACATTTTTTTGTATCTTATTTAATTTTGCACCTAAAAAGTGATCCTGAAGTTTAAGTGTTCTGCAGAGTGTAAGATTTTTCACAATGAAACTGTTTTGTAAGTTTTGTAACTTTACAACATATAAGTGATCTCAGGGTTTTCAAGTGATCTTATAGTGTAAATGCTCTCACATTCTGTAAATTATTTAATTTTGCATCTAAAAAGTGATCTTGAAGTGTAAGTGATCTTAGAGTGTAAATTTTTTCACATAGAAAGTGTTTTGTAACTTTTGTAACTTTACAAGTTTATAAGTGATCTTAAAGTTTTTAAGTGATCTTCAAGAGTCATATTAAAAAGTATAGTTTGATACAACAAATATTTTATTAGAGTGACATTAACTTTTCAATAAAATATTTTTTCATTAAAACTGTTTCATGTTCCATTAACACAACACAACGTAGGAACAACTGCAAAGAATAAACATGTCCATACGCAAAAGTGATCGCAGAGCCCTCAGGCATCAATAGTTGAAGCGTTCACGGATGAGCTGCTGGCGCAATGCTCGAGCAATCGTTAAAGGGGCACGATGGATGGCCCTCCTCCGACCTCGTGCTTCGGCATCAGGCACTTGCATGCTTTCCTGATCGTCGTTATCATCCACATCCTGCTCTTCCGTAATACTATCATCATGCACTGGACCCTCACGTCGGTCTTCTGATTCCACTACCAGCTCCTGCTGCCTCATGATGGCTAAGTTATGAAGCATGCAGCACACAACAGTGAAGTGACCGACAATCTGAGGAGAGTATAGCAACTGTCCTCCGGAATGGTCCAGGCATCAGAATCGCTGTTTCAATATGCCAATGGTCCTCTCAATGATGCTGTGCGTCGCAATGTGCGCCATGTTGTATTGACGGTCAGCTTCTGTCCGTGTCACGCGTGGGGGCGTCATGAGCCAGGTGGTCAGGCCGTACCCTTTGTCTCCCAGTAGCCAGCTCTGCCCTTCTGGCTGCTGCTCAAACATGTCAGATAGAACGCTGTCGCGTAGGATGAACGCATCGTGGGTGCTGCCAGGGTATCTCGCATCGACTGACATGATGCGCTGCTTGTCGTCACACACGAGCTGCACATTGATAGAGTGGAAACCTTTCCTATTTCGGTACTGCTCAGAATCCTCCACAGGTGCTCGCAAGGCTATGTGGGTACAATCAATGCAGCCCTGTACCTTTGGGAAGCCGGCAATCCTGAAGAAGCCCACAGCCCTCTCATGGATCGCTTGTGCGGTCATTGGGAAATTGATGAAGTCATTCCTTCGCGCATACAGTGCAGCCGTGACCTGGTAAATGCAGGCATGTATTGCACGTTGAGAGATGGCACACACATCTCCAGTTGTAGCCTGAAACGATCCCGAGGCATAGAAAGAAAGTGCAGCTGTTACCTTCACTTCAACAGACAAGGCAGTTGGCGTTCTCCTACTGGGCTGCAAATCTGCTCTCAGTATATCACAGATCTCAGTGACAACTTCTCTGCGAAAACACAGCCTTTTCAAACAATCGGCCTCACTCATGTCCAGGTACGAGCGCCTGGTTGGTATTGTCGATGTGGGTAAGGTCTCCTGCCCATCAACCTACGGGCTACGACGTTCCTGGTGCGATGAGCTCTAATCAATTCTCTCCTATGCAGTGAATTGATGGCGAACCATTGCATAATATGTGGTGTTGACAATGCAGCAACCATTCTGCAAATTTAAGTATAAAACTGTCTATGTGGCTGCCTCTCCCTGTCCAAATGGTCTCAGTCCCCCTCACAGCTCGAAGGCTGCTGCTGTATCTTCGGCTGCCGTCGAGCCACTGACGCCGCCCCTAAAGCGTGGCCGAATGGCCTCAAGCACCATAAAGAGCTGCATGTGTCCTGTGTTGATTCTTCGGCTGCTGGCCAGCCACTGACGCCGCTGCTATCTCATGGCTGAATGGCCTCGAGTCCGTCCGGTGTTGCTTCTTTGCGGCTAGCCACGAAGAGAATGAAGGCCTGCTTCAAGCTCAGCTCGAAGCTTGCTGCCGCTGCCATCGAGACACTGACGCCACACCCCTGCCTGTCTCCAACATGAAAGGCCTGCCTGAAGCCCAGCAGCTCGAAGGCTGCTGCTATTTCACACAGGTAGGAACATGGTTTATTTAATCTTTTCTTTGCTTATAAATTTTTATTCAGGTTGGATTTATTTGTATAATATTTGTATAAGTATAACTAAGGATTGATTGTAGAATTTAATGACTTCCCTTCCCCCACCCCCCCCACCCCCCATCTCGTTCCCTATGCCTAATTTGTAACCTACGCCTGATTTTCTAAAGTGTAGACAAGGTTTTTTCGAGTGTACAAAAATCTTCACTTACTCCATTCTAAGTTAGTTTGGAGTAAGTTTTCACTGCCGAAACTTTGAAAACAGGTGTAAGTGGCCGGACACGCCCCCTTTTGAAAAAAAAATTCTGTTCCAAAGTGAAACTGTTCTAACTGACTAGAACTAGAGCAACCTAAATGCCGAGAATTCCGATTTCTAAGATACTCCGTTCTACACCAGTTGCTCCTAAAAATCAGGAGCAACTGAGGCCGAAATTTGGGGCCCATATTCCCGCTTTTTCCCCATACCCCTTGATGTCTTTTGTTTCTAGAAATCTATCTAGCTTCTTCTTAAGTATATTCAGTGACTTGGCCTCTACAACCTGCAGTGGTAGAGAATTCCACAGGTTCATCACCCTCTGAGTGAAAACATTTCTCCTCATCTCGGTCCTAAATTTCCTACCCCGTATCCTGAGACTCCTCTTTGGATCTAATACTATCCTTAATTTCATTTGTTAGCCATCGTTGGACCACTTTTCCTTTTGTGTTTTTACACCAGAAAGGAATGTATAACTGTTGCAATTCATGCATTCGTTCCTTAAATGCTAGCCATTGCCTATCCACCATCATGCCTTTTAATGAATCTTCCCAATCTATCATAGCCAATTCATTCCTCATACCTTCGTAGTTTCCTTTGTTTAGATTTAGGACCATAGTTTCGGATTGGACTACTTCACTTTCTATCTTAATAAGAAATCCAATCATGCTATGGTCACTATTCCCTAAAGGACCCCACACAACAAGACTATTAATTAACCCCTTCTCATTACACAATATCCAATCTAGGATAGTCTGTTCCCTAGTAGGCTCCTCAACATACTAGTCTAAAAAACCATCGCGTATACACTCCAGGAATTCATCTGCCACAGTATTACTACTAATTTGGTTTGGTCAGTATATATGTAGATTAAAGTCACCACGATTATTGTAGTATCCTTGCTACATGCATCCCTAATTTCCTGTTTGATGCCATCCCCTACACTACCACTACTGTTTGGAGGTATAGGCAACTCCCACCAATGTTTTCTGCCACTTGGTGCTCCTTAGCTCCAGCCAGACTGATTCAACATCTTGATTTTCTGAACTAACTTTCTCACCCTCCAACTGAATTTTAAATTCAACCATGTTATGGTCACTCATTCCTAGAGGATCCTTTACCATGAGATCATTTATTAATCCTGAGTCATTACACAGTATCAGATCTAAGATAGCCTGCTCCCTGGTTGGTTCCGCAATGTACTGTTCAAGGAAACTATCCCAGATACATTCTATGAACTCTTCCTCAAGGCTACCCCGGCCAATTTGCCTTGTCCAATCAATATGAAGGTTGAAATTGCCCATGATTATTGCCATTCCTTTATTACAAGCCTCCATTATTTCTTGATTTATACTCTGTCAAACAATGCAGCTACTGATAGGGGGCCTATAGACTATGCCCATCAGTGACTTTTTCCACTTTTTATTCCTTATCTCCACCCAAACTGATTCAATATCTTGATTTTCTGAGCCAATATAATTTCTCACTAATGCACTGATCTCATCCTTTATTAACAGTGCCACCCCGCCTCCTTTTCTTTTCTGTCTGTCCTTCCGAATTGCTAAATACCCCTGAATATTTAGTTCCCAGTCCTGGTCACCTTGCAACCACGTCTCTGTAATGTCTATCAGATCATACCCATTTGTATCTATTTGTGCCATCAACTCATCTATTTTGTAATGAATGCTACATGCATTCAAATAAAGAGCTTTTAAATTTGTTTTTTTTACCATTTTTTCCTGTTTTGACCCCACTTCCTGATTCAGCTTTATGTTTATACATTCTGTCCCTTCCTGGCACGCTCTGCTTTTCATTTCCCCCAGTGCTACCCTGATCTATTGCCTTCTCCTTATTCTTTGCCGTTTTAAATTTTCGCTCACCTGAATCCTCCCGCCCCCCCCCCCCACCGCTTCCCCCCCCCCACCCACTGATTAGTTTAAAGCAAAATGTGTGGTGTGGAGAAGTGAAGGTGCTGAGAGTAGAGTGTGTGAGGAGGAGGACAAGAAGAAGTTGAAGTGACATTTGCTGCAGTGATTGAAGAGAGTGACAGGCAGTGAGGGAGGGGATTGTTGTGAGTAGTGGGGTTGTAGGTGGTGCAGGTGTGAAGAAATGGTCATTGACCTGAGAGAGATAGGATTACAAAAGCAAAATACTGCGGATCTGGAATCTGGATTAAATACAGAAAATGCTGGAAATCTCAGTGGGTCAGGCAGCATCTGTGGAGAGAAAAGCAGAGTTAACGTTTCGGGTCGACGACCCTTCGTCAAAACTGGAGAGAGAGTTCGGAAAGAACGCATTCTTAACAAGCACTGAAAGGGGGAGAGGAAGGAAGAAAGAGGGGAAGAGGGGAAGGTCTGTGATAGGGTGGAAGACAGGAGCGATTGGAGAGACAAAAGGGATGATGGGCTGAATTGAAATGGAAATGCCAAGAGTTAGAAAAACATTAGTCAAGGTAGGGTGTGAATGGTGGGATAATGGCCAAGGAGAAAAAAAAACAGGCTCGAGGTGGGGGGAGGTGCGGGGTGGGAAGGGAGCCAAGGCTGGGCAGAGGTTATGCTCTGAAATTGTTGAACTCGATGTTGAGTCCAGAAGGCTGTAAAGTGCTTAAACGAAAGATGAGGTGCTGTTCCTCAAGCTTGCATTGACCTTCGTTAGAACAGTGCAGGAGACCGAGGACAGCGAGGTCAGAGTGGGAGTGGAGTGGTGACTTAAAGTGACAGGTGACAGGGTCAGGGTCACACTTGCCGACTGAATGGAGGTGCTCCGCAAAGCGGTCACCCAATCTATGCTTGATCTCCCTAATGTAGAGGAGACCACATCGTGAGCAGTGAATACAGTATACTAAATTGAAAGAAGTACAAGTAAATCGGTTTCACCTGGAAGGAGTATTTGGGGCCTTGGATGTGGGATGGGAGGAGGTTAAAAGGGCAGGTGTTGCATCTCCTGCGCTTGCAAGGAAAGGTGCCATGGGAAGGGGAGAGGGTGCTGGGGGTGACTGCAGAATGGATCAGTGTATCGCGGAGGAAGCCATCCCTTCAGAATGCTGAGCGGGGAGGGGAAGATGTGATTGGTGGTGGGATCACGTTGGAGGTGGCGGAAATGGCGGAGGATGAGCCGTTGAACGTGGAGGCTGGTGGGGTGAAAGGTGAGGACAAGAGGAACCCTGTCATGGCTCTGGGAGGGAGGGGAAGGGGTGAGAGTAGAAGTACGGGAAATAGAACGGACACTGTCGAGGGCCATGTTAACCATGACGGAGGGGAATCCTCTGTTGAGACATGTCAGAGGCACTAGTGTGAAAGGTGGCGTCATCAGGGCAGATGTGACAGAGATGGAGAAATGGGGAGAATGGAATGGAGTCCTTACAGGATGCGGGGTGGGAGGAAGTGTAGTCCAGGTAACCGTGGGAGTTAGTGGGCTTATAGTGGATACTGGTCGAAAGCCTATTCCCAGAGATGGAATCGGAAAAGTCGAGGAAGAGAAGGGAAGAATCAGAGATGGACCATGTGAAGATGAGGGAAGGATGGAAATTGGATGTAAAGTGAATGAAATTTTAAAGTTCAGGTCGAGAGCAGGAAACGGCACTGATACAGTCATCAATGTACCGTAAAAAGAGGTGAGAGAGGGGACCCGAGTAGACTGGAACAAAGAATGTTCCATATAGCCCACGAAAAGGCAGGCATAGTTAGGACCCATGCGGGTTCCCATCGCAAAACCTTTAATTTGGAGGAAATGAGTGGAGTTAAAGGAGAAGCTGTTCAAGGTGAGACTAAGTTCAGCCAGGCGGGGGAGGGCGGTGGTGGATGGGGACTGGTTGGGCCTCTGCTCGAGGAAGAAGCAGAGCGCCCTCAAGCCATCCTGCTGGGGGATGGAAGTGTAGTGGGATTGCATGTCCATGGTGAAAAGGAAACAGTTGGGGCCAGGAAACTGTTATGGTGACGGAGGGTGTCGGCGGTGTCATGTATGTAACCAGCATACTACTGTAACCCTTATACAATTGTAACCCTCAGGTACATAGAAATGGATGATCCGGTATTTATACTTAACCATGCATTGGGACCCAAGTGGCTGGAGGGCACCGTAATTGGTAAAGAGGGAAACAGGGTCATAGTGGTCAGACTCAATAATGAGCAGATATGCCGCAAACACTTGGACCAAGTAAAGAAAAGGTTCAGCATAGACACCGATGAACATGAAGAAGAGCATGAGATGTCAACCACACCACTGCCAGTGGACGAGCAACAAGGACAATCATCAGCATGCACAGTCCCTGCAGCCAGCCCGGACAGGCCGGAATCACCTCAGGTGACAGAAACGCATGCCAAGGCTCAGCCACCAGAGTCTCAACTGCGGCGTTCCACGAGAGAGCATCGACCACCTGATAGACTTAACCTTTGAGTCAAAAAGATGTGAGGGGGGAGGTGATGTCATGTATGTAACCAGCATACTACTGTAACCCTTATACAATTGTAACCCTCAGGTAACCACTACATACTGTACATACTTACTAGAAATGCAGACCTTGACCACAGGTGGTGTACTTGTGGGAGACACTCCTTACCTGGAGATTCAGGTATATAAGGGGAGGTCCCTTGCAGGGCCAGCACTCCTTGGTCCAGGTAATAAAGGTGAAGGTCACAGAGTGACTGTGTCTGCAGTATGTGCCTCGTGTGATTATGTTTAAGAGTTAAGGACTCAACAGGAGGAGTTGTGGATGTAGGTGGGAAGAGAGTGGTCAAGGGGAGAAAAAAGAGTCAAGATAGGAAGAAATAAGTTCTGTGGGGCAACAACAGGCTGAAACAATGTGTCTACTAGGGCAGTCCTGTTTGTGGATCTTGGGAAGGAGGTAGAAGTGGGCTGTATGGGGTGGGGAACTATGAGGTTGGTGGCTGTGGAGGGAAGATCTCCAGAGGAGATGAGGTCAGTGACGGTCTGGGAAATTATGACGATGTTCAGTAGTGGGGTCATGGTCCAGGGGATGGTAGGAGGAGGTGTCAGAGAGTTGGCGATCAGCCTCTTCAAGATGGAGGTCGGTTTGCCAAACAACAGCGCCAACCTTGTCAGCAGGTTTGATGACAAGGTTGGGGTTGGATCTGAGCGAGTGGACTGCTGCAAGTTCAGAGGGAGGTAAATTGGAGATAGGATTGTCACTTTGGCAACCCTAGTGAGGTCATTAAACCTATTTCATCATTGCAGCCAGGTGCTGGGAGCTAAGCACCTCGCATTCATCTCTTCCCATTGTCTTCGGAGGTGTTGTCCGCAGGACTTTCTGCCTCCTCCCTCCCGAGGGGATCAGGATCTCCCTCCTTCTGTCGATCGCCTGCACAAGGACTTCGAAAGCAGCATCAGAGAATTCCGTTGTCTTATCTTGCAGCATTTTTTGACCTTAGAAGACATTTCCTGCTGCCTGCAGCCACGGTGCACCTCCCCTTTAAAAGATGCAGTCTGCCTTTAAAGTAGCATCAGTGACCTGCGATTTCCTGCCTCCGCAAGCAGATGTGCAGCCGATAAGCAGTGTGCGTAGTAACGTGCCTCCTAATGATAATGATCTCCTAACACTAGCTTCACGTGGTCCCTAGGCATGTGGAGCGCACTTCACCCCGCCCCCCGCACACCCATTTCCATGCCTAATTCAAATTTTGGGGCGTGTAAGTGTGCACAATCACAGGTCAGTGAGGTGGCCAGAGTGCTGTTAGCAGTGATGCTGGGGATCAGTAAAAGGGCAGGGTTGTGATAACTTGGTCATTAATGTAGAAGGGAAACCAAGGTAATGGGGATATTGGATGGATTAAGTTTGAGAAAAGAAGCAAGATTGCTAAGAAGTGTGATAAGGTTACGTAGTCAGTTTGGCCTTTTCAGTGTACGACAGCATTGGAGTGCTGTAAACACTGACAATGATTACACAGAGGCAAAGGGCTGCATCCAAGTTCTCCGATGATGCCCGCCATATGCTTATGGAGCGAGTCAGGGCACGCAGGAAGGTTCTCTTCCCTTCCAATGAGCGGAAGAGACCTCCTCAGGAGACCAACACTGCCTGGTTGGAGATTGCAGAGGAGATCAAATTTGCTTGAGTTCTTTGAGGCTGCAGCGAGCAGGGTGGATAAAGCAGTAGATGTCGTGTATTTGGATTTCCAGAAGGCATTTGATAAGGTGCCACATAAAAGGATACTGCACAAGATAAGAGCTCACGGGGTTGGGGGTAATATAGTATCATGGATAGAGGATTGGCTAACTAACAGAAAACAGAGAATAGGGATAAATGGGTCATTTTCAGGTTGGCAAACTGTAACTAGTGGGATGCCACAGGGATCAATGCTGGGGCCTCAACTATTTACAATCTATATTAATGACTTGGATGAAGGGACCAAGTGTAATGTAGCCAAATTTGCTGATGATACATAGATAGGTGGGAAAGCAAATTGCTTGGAGGACGCAAAAAATCTGGAAAGGGATATAGATAGGATAAGTGAGTGGGCAAATATCTGGCAGATGGAGTATAATGTGGGAACATGTGCGGTTATCCACTTTGGTAGGAAAAATAAAAAAGCAAATTATTATTTAAATGGGGAGAGATTAAAAAATGCTGCGGTACAGAGGAATCCGGGAGTCCTTGTACATGAAACACAAAATGTTAGCATACAGGTACAGCAAATAATTAGGAAGACAAATGGAATGTTGGCCTTTATAGCAGGGGGATGGAGTATAAAAGTAGGGAAGTCCTGCTTCAACTGCACAGGGCATTGGTGGGATCACACCTGGAGTACTGTGTATAGTTTTGATCTCATTATTAAGGAAGGATATACTTGCATTGGAGGCAGTTCAGAGAAGGTTCACAAGTTTGATTCCTGAGATGGAAGGTTTGTCTTATGAAGAAAGGTTGAGCAGGTTGGGCCTATACTCATTGGAATTTAGAAGAATGAGAGGGGATCTTGTTGAAACGTGTAAGATTCTGAAGGGGCTTGACAAAGTAGATGCAGAGAGGTATTTCCCCTTGTGGGGGCATAGTTTCAGAATAAGGGGTCGCCCATTTAAAGTGGAAATGAGGAAGAATTTCTTCTCTCAGAGGGTCGTGAATCTTTGGAATTCTCTTTCCCCAGAGAGCTGTGGAGGCTGGGTCATTGAATATATTTAAGTTGTAGATAGACAGATTTTTGAATGATAAGGGAGTCAAGAGTTATGGGGAGCAGGCAGGGAAATGGAGTTGAGGCCAAGATCAGATCAACCATGATCTTATAAAATGGCGGAGCAGGCTCGAGGGGCAAAATGACTTACTCCTACTCTTATGTCACAAGAAGGGATATAGTCAGGAGGACCTCGGTGCAGTGCCGCAAACATTTCAATGAACTCATGAGATCAGGAAACGTTAGTACAAAGCCACACTCAATTGCATCCTGCTGTGCCTCTCATCACATCCCCACCACTCTACCTTCCCTAACTACTCCTGCACATCCTTACACACACCAACATACCTTGTACCTCCACCCATCCCTCTCTCTAAATCTACATTATTACATTCCCATCTCACTAACCTCCCTTCACACTCACCCTCATCCTCGTGCATTCATACCAACTAACAACACACAAGGGTAGCCACTGTTAATGTGTTAATGTGGTGTCAAACATAAAAAAATATATTTTCAACACTTTCTGGTGTTGGACAGACTTGTGTGCACTTTTGGAAGTGGCTTATTAAGTTGCAGTGAATGGTGAAACACAACAGTACCTATCCCCTTCAATGGTGATGAGTGTGAAAGGAATGGCTTTGTCATTGTAGGGATTCTTTATGGTGCTGATCTTGGCTGTTGCCAACCTTGCGCATCATGTGGCAGCCATATGTCTGTACAGGGTATAGTTAACTAACTCTGTCTGTGATGAGGCCTTTCCCAGCCTCACGGGCAACAAAGTGTTCTGGTGCTGATGTCCTGTATCCTGTGCAGCATGAGGTGATTGCGGAGAAGGTTGGTGTTGTGGTTGGTGCTGCTGGTGTGCTTGGTGCTGCTGGTGTTGAGACTCATGGTGGTCCAATCCTGACGACCAAGGTGATTCAGTATAAACAGCACCCATGTTGATGGAGTAGATGGCAGGTGAAGTACAGTTGACAGAAGCATTCCATCAATGGTGAGAGAGTTCTTCCAATGAAGTGAGACTGGACGGAGACTTTGCTGGAAACACTTGCAGCCTGCAGAATCTGCTGGAAATGGACTGAGCAAGAGCTTCTACCTGAGGAAAGTGATCATCTGTCAGGTAGGAGCTTTAACTGTACATTTGATGCTGTCAAGAAATCAGCTGGAGCAAAGGCCACTGAGCTCCCGCCTCAGGTTGACAGACATGGTTCCTGAGCTGCGTGAATCCGTGGTCATGCAGGGAAATTTTAAAAAGTAAGTGAAAGAAGGTTCTTAAGTGCCTGTAAGTGGCTTGAGGAATGGTGCAAGGAGGAGGGATTCAAATTCCTGGGGCATTGGAACTGGTTCTGGGGGACGTGGGACCCGTACAACCGGATGGCCTGCACCTGGGCAGGATCGGAACCTATGTCCTATGCGGAGTGTTTGCTAGTACTGTTGGCGAAGGGTTAAACTAATACAGCAAGGGGATGGGCACCTATGCAGGAAGGCAGAGGGAAGTAAAAAGGGGGCAGAAGCAAAAGGTAAGAAGGAGAAAAGCAAGAGTGGAGGGCAGAGAAATCAAGGGCAATAATCAAAAAGGGCCACATTACAACATAATTCTAAAAGGACAAAGAGTGTTAAAAAAACAAGCCTGAAGGCTCTGAGTCTCAATGCGAGGAGCATTCGTAATAAGGTGGACGAATTAACTGCGCAGATAGCTGTTAATGGATATGATGTAATTGGGATTACGGAGACATGGCTCCAGGGTAACCAAGGCTGGGAACTCAACACCCAGGGGCATTCAACATTCATGTAAGGGGTGGTTTTCAGGGGGTCAGCTTTCCTTTCTGACCTTATATGAGCGGTTTCAAATCGCTCCCACACCCTTGGTTCTAGACTCTGGAATTATGAAGAGACTGTGACAGACTTGGACAGACAATCAGTTTCAAGGTAGGAAGCAGGTATGGCTTTATTGTGTTTAAAAAGAAGTAAAAGGCACACCTTTAATAACACACACAGAATAGTGATACCAATACACACTGAGGGGTGCAACACATTGAATAAATTGTCAAAATACAGCCTGGGGAAAAGAATACAGCTTAAACTCTAAATGGGGTAAAGAGGAGAATGCAGATACATTTACACAAGTTATCCCAGCCTCCCCCTCCCAATTCCCCTAACTAACTAAGTTATAGCTCTGGGGGTTCAGGGGCTATGCTCACCAATCCCTTTTGATAGTTGCCGGTGAATTGTGGTTTCGGGGTTTGCTGCACTTTGCCTTCTAGGTGAGCCGTACCCCGGACGGAGGAGAGGACTTCGGACTGCATAGTCTTCAGTTGGGGTGAGTCCGCTGATGCGGTAAGTCGCGTTTTGGATGTATGGGATAAGTACCCACCTTCTTTGGTTAGGAATAGTTTTAGTTAGTCCTTTTAGGTAATTTCTCGTTGGTCGTTCAGAAGTAGATTGTAGAGTGGAAATAAATGTCGATCCTTCGGTTTTTGCTGAGTTGATTTTGGTTGGTCGTTTCGCTGGTTGTGGTGGCCCGGGTTGTCAGTTTGGTTGTTGACAACCTTCCGTTTCGTGTGCCTCTTGCTGTCGGCATGCTCGGTCGATCCTTGATGGTTTCTTGTAGTTTCCTCCACTACTCCATTTCTTCACTCCCCACCTCCTGCTGCTTTTTTTCCCTTATAAAACTGGGAATAGATATACCCCAAAAAGGCTTCCTTATCTCCTGCCAAATCTGGCCCAGCTCTTTGTTTCAAGGGAGCTGCTCATTAGTTTTGAGCTCTCTTCTTTGCCATAATTTGGCCGGCTCGTTCAGCAGTAATTTGATTATGATGTGGTAATGTGGAAAATCACCAGTTGGCATTGTTGAAGCAGTGTTTAAACTCTTGGGCCGTTTGGCTGGGCCCGTGATTTCTATAGGTCTATTTGCACATGCATGCCAATAATTGTCTCCAGTGATTAGCCTGATAGCTCTTGATGCGTTTATGTCCGAGGGAGTGAATTTTTATGCCTCACAGTTCTTGTTAGTTATCGATTGACTCATTCTCCCAGACAAATTGAATTAGCTCCAATACCCAATTCCTGAGTGAAGTCCTACCCTCTGTTCTGGTAGTCTGTTCCAACATGTTCCTTTAGAGATCTTAAACTTGTAAAGCTCTTAGGTATCTTCCTTAGAGTTTTTCCTCGGATTCCAAAATGTTGATCGAGTTCCAAATTAAATTCCCTTTCCTATGAATCCAAACATTGGAGGGGAGGGGGGTCTCCATGAATGCATCCCCTTTTATCCCCTGCAGGCCTCGTCTGCCCTTTAACTCATTTGTGTCATGAGGTTTTTCCTTCCATTTTAAAAGTCCAAAAAGGGATTATTCTGCTCTGCAGGGGAAAGTTACAAGGAATCTTTGCGAAATATTGGTAAATTCTCCAGTCCCCCCTGTGATACCATACCACTTATCTTCCAGGCGAGCCAAATTCCTGACTCCCAAGAGATAACCTTCCCCATAAATTAACTAAACTAATACCCAAAATATGCATTACACTTATGCAACATCACCATAGATACACACTTTTCCCTTTACAGATACAAACTTTTTACATTTACACGGGTAGAGGAGGAATTGCATAACCGAAATGTGTGACATAGTTTTGTAAGTTGGTAAAGTTTTCTGTTACAGTGAGGTGAATAGTGGAGGGTTCAGGAATGGGGACAATCCGTTCTTGGGCCACTCGAACTTCTGCCTCAGGTTTAAAGCAAAAACTACTTTCACTCACCGGACATCATACGTGTTGTCCATATTGGTAGTGTGGTGCACTGGTGGTGACGCAATATGCCCTGCCTCCTATGTATGCTACCTGTAGGGAACATGGTCTTCTGCCATTACCTCCATGGTACAATTGATAGGTTGTGCACCAGCAGCTTTAAACTCGCACTGTGGTCTCAAGTAGGCGTTCAAGTGCTGGGGACACAGCACTATGCGTGTGCCCCGGTTCCGGCATCCAGAGAGGTCAGTACCTGTCATAACGTGCTCCCACTTTATGACATAAGGTGGGCCCGCTGAGTAACGGACGTGTGCACCCCCTTGAATGACCCCAATATTCTCCACCCTGTATACCGGTGCGGGTCGGGCTGTCCCACCCATGACCGGCATCCTCACTATTATCCCCATGATAGTGTGATTGGAACGCCCACAGTCCACTGGGACAGGGTAGGCTTCCGAAGCTAGACGGAGTTGACACGGGCTCAGCGAATTACTAAACGGGTGGAGGGCTGCGAGGTGCTTGTTGCTGATCCAGGAGGGGACTAAAACTTGTTTTAAATCCTCCAAGTTGCTGCGACCCTCATCCAGCAACCATGCCCCATACAGCACGCACACCTCGTTCTGTGCAGCCTGATCTGAAGCATTCATGTCCTCCCGTATGAGTGCATTTACTGTTTTAGCGTGTCTTTCTAATTCTTCTATGATTTCTTTTAAATGAACTGTCATGGCCTGATCCTCATGTAGTTCCGAGCCCACCACTGTGTTTTCCTCTTTTAGGATTTTACATAGCTGGTTCTTTAGAGTATTTATTTGTAGTTGTAGTTCCATGTCATCTAGACTATTCACCACAGAGGATCCCGTGTTATATGCTATGAAAATGTCATTCCAGGTTCCCCTCCTGTGTCTCCCGGTACCCTTGTCGGTTTTGGAGTAGAATGTATATAAGTCTGCTTTGTCTACGTTACCAAAGTCTAACTCGTAAATTTTTTTAAACATGTCTCGTAGCAATGCTTGGTATAATAGTTCTGTTTCCTTGGGGCACCATCCAGGTAAAGGCACCTCAGTTCGGTTTAGAATGACTGAAGCTACGGTGTATTGTGCCCCCTGGTAGAGTACCTTGTCAGTTGGTTTGAGGACTAGCCCATTCCCTGGTCCCTCGGTGGTGGTCGGACACCTATCAGTTACTGTACGTCTAGTTGGGATTGTAGGCAGGGGTTTTTTAGGGCGTGCTAGCAGTTCAGTGGCGTTAACTGGGACCGGGGCATATAGGACCTCACATGCAAGCAGACTTGCGTCCCATTCCATCCCTTCCCCATTATCTTGCCATCTTCTGGCACAGGCGATCGACATGCCTGCGGAACAGACCCTCTCTGACCCCCACATGCAGACATAGATCCCTTGTTCCGATTCCCACCACTTATCCCAACACACGCTCACTACCCCCTGTGTCCCCGTGATAGTCCGGTAGGTATCATTCCCCAGCCGTTCCCAATCGGCTGTGAATTCTCCCATGTCACTGCTCAGTTTTCTGAGCCACCACCACCTATCCAAAGGAATCTGCCCTTTACAGGTAAGGCAGACCCGTTTTCCCTCGGTCACACTAACCCGCGCCGCAACGACCTGTACCCTGGGGCATGGGATGGAAGCCTCCCTGTCGGTGAACCTGTCCTGGTTGGAGTATCGGGTGGAGTTAGACCCCAGCCACCCTGGCCATCGTCCCTCGTGGGAATAAACAGCAATCTCCTCCACCCGCTGTGTGCCATCTCCGGTAGTCACCATTGGTGCTCTCCCTCCCGAGCACCCATAAATGCGGGATTCCTCCACGTCACCTCGGTCCCCGATGCTTACCCCTGCCAGGGCGAGCAGACACAGGATCCTTCTCATCTTGGTTCCTTCCCTCCTTTCCATTCCTGTAAAACACACAGAACACACCGCCCTGCCCTTGAGAACTGCTCTCAGGCTGGCTGACACACAAGACAAACTCAAAACAATCACCTAAACATTACTGCAACATTCACCTTAATTCTAATCTAAACTTAAAATGTAAAACGGTGCAGTCAGCTGCCTTAAACTAAAATTAGAGCTATGTACAACTGCCACCCGTCTCCGGGTAGCCTGGTTAATCCCTGTCAGGCCCATGCCTTGTGCGGCCTGATAGCCGCCTGGATACTAGGGTTTCCCTGCAGCCAGTGAGCTGGTCTCTGGGACAGCTCGTTGCTACTGCTCCTGTGAGTCCCTCACCTCTGGAGGCGGCTGGCTGGGGGTCCCTACTCTGAGCGACCTCTGTACTTCTGACCTGTGGCCTTTCCTGTCGGGCTGCCCTTCTCCTAGGGTAGAATCGCTGAGGCTCAGATGCCGGTGACCAAGGTATCTTTGGCCGTGGTGTACGGAGGGTCCTTCTCAGGGCTTCGGTTATTGGTGTTGCGTCCGAATCCCAAACGATGGGTGGGATAGCCCCTCCAGTAGTGCAATTCACCGCCCCTATAGACATGGTTTTTGAGCCTGCCACATTCCCTGTGGGGTCCCTGTCCTGAGGACGGTTCACCCCTCCCGGCTGCCCTCTGTGCTTGGCTGATCCTGGGTTGTACAGCTTGCACTGGTTGATGTGGAACCACTTAGTATGGCGGGGCAGCTTTATGGCATAGACCATCGGGCTTGCCTTGTCGACAGTGCTGTATGGCCCCATATATAATGCTTCAAAAACCCCTACCCGAGCATAGTTCCTCACCATGACCTGCTCCCCTATCTCCCATTAGTAGTGTTTGCTGGGTTCTAGCAGCAATCGGTTACTCCGATGCTGTCTGCCCATGTTACTAGCAGCCTGCCAGTGAATCTGTTTGAGGTGTTCAATCAGGTTCCTGACAAACCGGTCCTGGTTCATCTCTCTGGGCTGACCTTCTGTGAGCACCGGTGTAATGTCTCTGCACCTTGTTACAAACACACACGAGGCATTGATATATCAGACACGGTCACTCTGTGACCTTCACTTTATTTCCAGGACTGAAGAGTCTTGATCCTGGGTGGGACCTCCCCTTTTATACCTGGAGGCTCAGGTGAGGAGCTCACTCACTGTGGTCAGGGTGTGCATTACAAGGGTACAGATACAGTATGCATGAGTTACAGTTATATACTTATAGTCATTGCAAGATGGTGAAATACATGACATCACCTCCCCCCTTAGGTCTTTTAGTTTCAGAGGTTAAGTCTATCGGGTGGTCGGTGCTCTCTCGTGGAGCGCCGCAGTTGTGACTCTGGTGGCTGAACCTCAGCACGCCTCTCCGTCACTTGAGGTGATTCCGGCCTGTCCGAGCTGGCTGCAGGCACTGTATATGCTGAGGGCTGTCTTTGTTGCTCGTGCGCTGGCAGTGGTGTGGGTGCTATCTCATCATGCTCTTCTTCCGGTTCCTCCGTGTCTGCACTGAACCTTGTCTTTACTTTGTCCAAGTGTTTGCGGCATATCTGCCCATTGTTTAGTCTGACCACCATGATCCTGTTTCCTTCTTTGCCAATTACGGTGCCCTCAAGCCATGGGTCCCAAAGCATGGTTAAGAACAAATACCGGGTCATCTATTTCTATACACCTCCCCCTTGAGCCTCGATCATGGAGCTCGGTTTGGGACTGGCGCTTGCCCTCAACAATGTCTGCCAGGTCTGGGTGAATGAGGGATAGCCGTGTCTTGAGCGTGCGTTTCATGAGGAGTTCCGCTGGCGGGACTCCCGTGAGCGAGTGTGGCCGGGACCTGTAGGCCAGCAGGAGGCGCGATAGGCGGTACTGAGGGAGGGTCCTTGGATGCGTAGCATGCCCTGCTTTATGACTTGGACCGCTCGTTCCGTCTGGCCATTGGAGGCCGGCTTGAACGGTGCTGTCTGGACGTGCTTGATCCCATTGTCCGACATAAACTCCTGGAATTCATGGCTAATAAAACACGGGCCATTATCGCTGACCAGGATGTCCGGCAAGCCGTGGGTCGCGAAAGCCGTACGCAGACTCTCCACAGTGATGGATGTCGTGCACGGGTTTAATATGATGCACTCGATCCACTTCGAGTATGCATCGACAACGATCAGGAACATTTTTCCCATGAACGGGCCCGCATAGTCCACGTGAATACGTGACCATGGCCTGGTGGGCGAGGGCCACGGGCTAAGTGGGGCCTCCCTGGGGGCATTAACCAACTGGGCACACGTCGTGCACCTGTGAACCCAGTGTTCCAGATCTGAGTCAATCCCCGGCCACCACATGTGTGACTGGGCAATGGCCTTCATTAACACGATGCCAGAGTGCTCGCTGTGGAGTTCCCTGATGAACGCTTCCCTTCCTTTCTGGGGCATGACTACCTGGCTGCCCCATAACAGGCAGTCGGCTTGGACGGAGAGTTCATCCATCTGTCTCTGAAATGGCCTGACTTCCTCGGGGCAGGCCCTGTGTGCAGGCGCCCAGTTCCCAGTCAGGACACATTTCTTTATCATGGATAGGAGGGGTCCCTGTTGGTCCAGAGTTTGATCTGGCAGGCTGTGATGGGGGAGCCCGCAGTGTCAAAAGCCTCAACGGCCATGACCATCTTGGCGCTCTGCTCCGACTCCCCCTCGGTGGTGGACAGTGGGAGCCTGCTGAGTGCGTCAGCGCAATTCTCGGTGCCTGGCCGGTGCCGTATGGTGTAGTCATACACATCCAGCGTGAGGACCCATCGCTGTATGCGAGCTGACGCATTAGCGTTGACAGCCTTGCTGTCGGACAACAGGGATGTTAACGGCTTGTTATCCATCTCTAGCTTGAACCGTCTACCAAAAAGGTACTGGTGCATCTTTTTCACACCGCACACACAAGCGAGTGCCTCCTTCTCGACCATGCCGTATCCACGCTCTGCCTGGGAGAGCGACCTGGAGGCGTAAGCCACCGGTTGGTGTCGACCGTCATCGTTACCCTGCTGCAAAATGCACCCAACCCCGTAGGGTGACGCATCGCATGTTAAAACCAGTTTTTTACAGGGGTCATACAAAGTCAACAGTTTGTTGGAACACAGCAGGTTCCTCGCCTTATTGAAAGCCCGTTCTTGACAATCCCCCCAAGACCATTCACAACCTTTACGGAGGAGCATGTGTAACGGCTCCAACAATGTGCTTAAGTTCAGCAGGAAGTTCCCAAAATAGTTCAAGAGTCCCAGGAATGATTGCAACTCCGACGTGTTGCCGGGCCTGGGCGCATGGCGAATTGCCTCCGTTTTTGATTCAGTGGGCCGGATCCCGTCTGCGGCAACCTTCCTGCCCAGGAACTTGACCTCTGGGGCCAAAAACATGCACTTGGTCTTTTTCAGCCGCAAGCCTACCCGATCCAATCGGCGTAGCACCTCCTCCAGGTTGCGGAGGTGTTCCTCAGTGTCTCGACCGTTCTAAGGATGTCGTCTTGGAACACGATCGTTCCAGGGATGGACTTGAGCAAGCTTTCCATGTTTCGCTGAAAGATAGCCGCTGCCGAACGAATGCCAAACGGGCACCGATTGTAAATAAATAATCCTTTGTGCGTCGTGATGGTGGTCAGAAACTTGGATTCTTCAGCCAGTTCCTGAGTCATGTAGGCTGAAGTGAGGTCCAGCTTCGTGAACAGCTTACCATCTGCCAGTGTGGCAAAAAGGTCCTCTGCTCTCAGGGGCAGGTATTGGTCTTGCAGCGACACTCGGTTGATGGTGGCTTTGTAGTTGCCACAAATCCTAACCGAGCCATCTGCTTTGAGGACAGGAACAATGGGACTTTCCCAGTCGCTGAATTCAATCGCATAATTTCGCCCTCTCTGAGCAGCCTTTCAAGTTCACTTTCAATTTTCTCACGCATCACGTACGGCATCGCTCTGGCTTTGTGGTGCACTGGTCTGGCGCCCGGAGTAATGTGTATCACTACTTTGGTGCCCTTGAATGTTCCGACACCGGGTTGAAAGAGTGATTGAATTTTTGCAGGACCTGTGAGCATGAACTTCGCTCCACGGATGAAATGGCATGCACTTCCCCCCATTTCCTATTCATCTCAGCTAGCCAACTCCTCCCCAAGAGCGCGAGGCCATTTCCCGGAATAATTGCAGAGTGGTTCTGTAATTCATTATGCATTACCACCAAGTTTGCACTGCCCAGCACTGGGATGATCCCTTTGGTGTATGTATGTAGCTGCGTCTCAATGCATTCCAATTTGGGCCTGCTAGCTCTGTGTGGCCATAGTCTCTCAAATTGTTGGGCGCTCATGAGGGACTGGCTAGCTCCGGTATCCAGCTCCATGTGCACCGGAATGTCATTCAGTAAGACTTTCATCATCATGGGTGGCGTTTTGATGTATGAGCTGTGGACGTCGGCCACATGAACTCTCTGAACTTCAGCTGCCATGGTAGTTCCCCAGGCCTCATCCTGCATTTCAGACCCCTCGTCTGGTTTGTCTGTCTCGCAGACTAGCCTCGCTACTGCCTTTTTGCACATCCTGGTCAGCTGTCCCTTGACATTACAAATCCTATAGGTGTAAAGTTGGAACCTGCAGATTTTTTCAGTGTGTCTACTCCCACACCTCCAACATGAGCTGAGATTGCTGTTTACAAAAGGATGATTCCCAGGCATTCCTCTCTGGTGGCCCGTTTGGCAGTTTCTAATCACTCTGATGGAGGGTGTTAATTGTCCCATCACAGGTTGCATTGTTCCTCGTGATGGCGTGAATTCCCGATCCCCTTTCCATTGTCCTTGTTACAGGCCCACCCTGGCTGCCTGGACGGTGTCGAATTGCCCTTGCCTGCCTGCCTGCATGGTGTCGAATTGCCCTTGCCTGCCTGTGGGATTCTGTGTCCTTTTTACAACATTAACTCCCTGGCTCATTGCAACATTGAAACCAGGGCAGTGTGTGTAAATTAGCTTGGTCTCCTCTTCCCCTGCCATGAAGGTCTGAGCTATTAATGCTGCCCCTTCTAAAGTCAAAACCTTAGTCTTTATGAGCTTCCTGAAAATGCCGGCATGATTAAAGCCCTCGATGAAAAAGTCCCTTACCATCTCCCCGCTGCAGGCATCGGAGAACTTACAGAAACTGGCCAAACGCCGCAGTTCCACCACGAAGTCCGAGATGTTTTGACCCTCCTGACGCCGGTGAGTGTAGAACCGGTGCCGGGCCATGTGTACGCTACTTGCCGGCTTGAGATGCTCACTGATCAGCTGGCTGAGCTCTCCGAAGGACTTGTCCCTTAGCTTTTAGGGTGTGAGCAGGTTTTTCAAACTCACATGAAGCATGGATATATCAGACACGGTAACTCTGTGACCTTCACTTTATTTCCAGGATACGTCTGTGGATCACAGCTGGTCAGTAGATGCGCCCTCCGCTTGTCAGCCGCTGTCTCTTCCAGCCAGTCCTTTGTGACAAAGCTCTGCTGGAGTCTTTCCACAAAGTCGTCCCAGTCCTCACCCACACAGTAGCGTTCCTCTGTGCCACCGGTGGCCACCTCGTGGTTCGGTGATTCCCGATTCTCGTCGCCAGATGTAATGTCTCTGCACCTTGTTGCAAACTCACACGAGGCATGGATATATCAGACACGGTCACTCTGTAACCTTCACTTTATTTCCAGGACTGAACAGTCTTGATCCTGGGTGGGACCTCCCCTTTTATATCTGGAAGCCCAGGTGAGGAGCTCACTCCCTGTGGTCAGGGTGTGCATTACAAGGATACAGGTACAGTATGCATGAGTTACAATTACATACTTATAGTCATTGCAAGATGGTGAAATACATGACAACCGGGGCTAGGACATGGTTGGGGGTCCGCATGATCCGGTCAGTCATGAGCTCGTATGGGGAATACCCCGTGCTCTTTGACTGGCTGGCTTGGATCCCCATTAGGACCAATGGTAAGACCTCCGCCCACTTTTGGCTGAGTCTCCCATCTCCTTCCGCAGCCTTTCTTTAATGGCGCGGTTTAAACGCACCACAATACCCGATGACTGTGGGTTGTGGGCAACGTGCCATTTCCCCTCAATGCCGAGCACCTTAAGGGTTGCCTCCATTGCCTGCCCGGTGAAATGGCTCCCCTTGTCCGACTCCACATACTGTGGGAGTCCCCACCGGGAGAACACTTCCCTCACTAGAATCTTAGCTGTCCCTATTGCGGTGGCTGTTCGGCAACAGAAGGCTTCAACCCATTTTGAGAACACGTTCACCAGGACGAGGCAGTATTTGTAGCCTCCCTGGGCGGTGGGTAGGGGCCCGATGTAGTCAATTTGGATTGACTGCTATGGTCGCTCTACCCTCCTGATGTGTCCTAGGGGCACCTTCCTTTTCTGGGGGTCAGGGTTGTTCGCAGCACACACCTGGCAGTTCGCACAGAACTCGCGGTCGTCCTCCCTGAGTCCCGGCCACCATCCTGCCTGTTCCACCCGTTGCCAGGTGGTCTCAGGCCCGGGCTGTCCTGCTCCTAGACCCTCATGGGCCAGTTTTAGGAATTCCCTCTGGTGCTGCTGTGGCAAAACCCATTTAAACTCTTTAAACAGCATGCCTTCCTTAATGGTAATCGTTGCTGTGCCTTACGGACCTTCTACTCTCTCTCCTCTAGCTTGCGCGCTCAGGACAGCTTTCAGGACCGGGTCCGATGCCTGAACTGTTGTTAAGTCCTGGGCCAAAGCTATCCCTGTACTCTCTCCTGCTCTGTTCTTATTCTTGACCGCTGCTATGCGAAGTCCCACCCTCTGTTCTGGCAGTCTGTTCCAACATGTTCCTTTAGAGATCTTAAACTTGTAAAGCTCTTAGGTATCTTCCTCAGAGTTTTTCCTCGGATACCAAAATGTTGATTGAGTTCCAAATTAAATTCCCTTTCCTAAGAGTCCAAACATTGAGGGGGGGGGGTGCGGGGGGGGGGCATGGGTCTCCATGAATGCATCCCCTTTTATCCCCTGCAGGCCTCGTCTGCCCTTTAAACTCTTTTGTGTCCTGAAGTTTTTCCTTCCATTTTAAAAGTCCAAAAAGGGATTCTTCTCCTCTGCAGGGGAAAGGTACAAGGAATCTTTGCGAAATATTGGTAAATTCTACATTCAGGAAGGATAGAGAGGAAGGAAAAGGAGGTGGGGTAGCGTTAATGGTTAAGTAGGAGGTTAACGCAATAGTAAGGAAGGACATTAGCTTGGATGATGTGGAGTCTATATGGGTAGAGCTGCAGAACACCAAAGGGCAGAAAACATTAGGTGGGGTTATATACAGACCACCAAACAGTAGTAGGGAGGTTGGGGATGGTATCAAACAGGAAATTAGGGACGCGTGCAATAAGGGTACAGCAGTTATCATGGGTGACTTTAATCTACATATTGATTGGGCTAACCAACTGGTAGCAATTCTGTTGAGAAGGATTTCCTGGAGTGTATAAGGGATGGTTTTCTAGACCAATATGTCGAGGAACCAACTAGAGAGCAGACCATCCTAGACTGGGTCTTGTGTAACGAGAGAGGATTAATTAGCAATGTAGTCATGCGTGGCCCCTTGGGGAAAAGTGACCATAATATGGTAGAATTCTTCATTCAGATGGAGAGCGACACAGTAAACTCAGAGTCTTGGGTCCTGAACTTAAAGAAAGGAAACTTCAATGGTATGAGACGTGATTTGACTAGGATAGACTGGCGAATGATACTTAAAGGGTTAACGGTAGATAGGCAATGGCAGACATTTAAAGATCACATGGATAAATTACAACTATTGTACATCCCTGTCTGGCATAATGAAACAGGAAAGGTGGCTCAACCGTGCCGAACAAGGGAAATTAGGAATAGTGTTAAATCCAAGGAAGAGGCATATAAATTGGCCAGAAAAAGCAGAAAACCTGAGGACTGGGAGAAATTTAGAATTCAGCAGAGGAGGACGAAGGGTCTAATTAGGAGGGGGAAAATAGAGTATGAGAGGAAGCTTGCAGGGAACATAAAAACTAACTGCAAAAGCTTCTATAGATATGTGAAGAGAAAAAGATTAGTGAAGACTAATGTAGGCCCCTTGCAGTCAGAATCAGGTGAATTCATAATGGGGAACAAGGAAATGGCAGACCAATTGAACAACTACTTTGGTTCTGTCTTCACTAAGGAAGACACAAATAACCTCCAAAAAATACTAGGGGACCGAGGGTCTAGCGGGAAGGAGGAACTGAGGGGAATCCTTATTAGTCAGGAAATGGTGTTAGGGAAACTGATGGGACTGAAGGCCGATAAATCCCCGGTGCCTGATAGTCTGCATCCCAGAGTACTTAAGGAAGTGTCCCTAGAAATAGTAGATGCATTGGTGGTCATTTTCCAAAATTCCATGGACTCTGGATCAGTACCTATGGATTGGAGGGTAGCTAATGTAACCCCACTTTTTAAAAAAGGAGGGAGAGAGAAAACAAGGAATTATAGACCGGTTAGCCTGACATTGGTGGTGGGGAAAATGCTAGAATCAATTATTAAAGATGTAATAGCAGCGAATTTGGAAAGCAGTGACAGGATCAGTCCAAATCAGCATGGATTTCTGAAAGAGAAATCATGCTTGACAAATCTTCTAGAGTTTTTTGAGGATGTAACTAGTAGAGTGGATAAGGGAGAACCAGTGGATGTTGTCATGTATTTCACCATCTTGCAATGACAATAGTTATGTAACTGTAACTCATGCACACTGTACCTGTACCCTTGAAATGCACACCCTGACCACAGGGGGTGAGCTTGCGGGAGACACTCCTCACCTGGGTTTCCAGGTATGTCAGTGGACACTTGGCCAGGATGTGCAAAAAGGCAGTAGCGAGGGTCGTCTGCGAGACAGAGGAACCATACAAGGGGTCTGCAATGCAGGATGAGGCATGGGGAACAACCATGGATGCGGAAGTGCAGAGAGTTCATATGGCTGACGTCCACAGCTCATGCACTAAAACGCCACCCATAATGATGAAAGTCTTACTGAATGGCATCCCGGTGCACATGGAGCTGGATACGGGAGCTAACCAGTCTCTCATGAGTGCCCAACAGTTTGAGAGACTATGGCCACACAGAGCTAGCAGGCCCAAACTGGAACGCATTGAGACACAACAATGTATGTACACCAAAGAGATCATCCCAGTGCTGGGCAGTGCAATCTTGATGGTAATGCATAATGAATTACAGAACCGGCTGCCACTCTGGATTGTTCCGGGAAATGGCCCCGTGCTTTTGGGGAGGAGTTGGCTAGCTGAGATGAACTGGAAATGGGGGAATGTGCACACCATTTCATTCGTGGAGCGAAGTTCATGCTCGCAGGTCTTGCAAAAATTCGAGTCACTGTTTCACCCCAGTGTCGGTACGTTCAAGGGCACTAAAGTAGTGATACGCATTACTCCGGACGCCAGACCAGTGCACCACAAAGCCAGAGCGGTGCCGTATGTGATGCGTGAGAAAATTGAAAGTGAATTGGACGGGCTGCTCAGAGAGCGCATAATTTCGGCCATTGAATTCATCGTTCCCAAGCTCAAAGCAGATGGCTTGGTTAGGATTTGTGGCGACTACAAAGCCACCATCAACCGAGTGTCGCTGCAAGACCAATACCCGCTTCTGAGAGTGGAGGACCTCTTTGCCATGCTGGCAGGTGGATAGCTGTTCACGAAGCTGGACCTCACTTCGGCCTACTTGACTCGAACTGGCGGAAGATTCCAAACTTCTGACCATCATCACGACGCACAAAGGATTATTTGTCTACAACAGGTGCCCGTTTGGCATTCATTCAGCAGCGGCTATCTTTCAGCAAAACATGGAAATCTTGCTCAAGTCCATCCCTGGAATGGTTGTATTCCAAGACAACATCCTTATAACGGTTCGAGACGCCGAGGAACACCTCAGCAACCTGGAGGAGATGCTACGCCGCCGATTGGATCGGGTAGGCTTGCGGCTGAAAAAGGCCAAGTGTGTGTTTTTCGCCCCAGAGGTCGATTTCCTGGGCAGGAGGGTTGCAGCAGACGGGATCTGGCCCACTGAATCAAAAACTGAGGCGATTCGCCGGGCACCCAGGCCCGGCAACACGTCGGAGTTGTGATCATTCCTGGGACTTTTGAACTATTTTGGGAACTTTCTGCCGAACTTAAGCACATTGTTGGAGCAGTTACACATGCTCCTCCGTAAAGGTTCTGAATGGTTTTGGGGGGATTGTCAAGAACGGGCTTTCAATAAGGCGAGGAACCTGCTGTGTTCCAACAAACTGTTGACTTTGTATGACGCCTGTAAAAAACTGGTTTTAACATGCGATGTGTCATCCTACGGGGTTGGGTGTGTATTGCAGCAGGGTAACGATGACGGCCGACTCCAACCGGTGGCTTACGCCTCCAGGT
The DNA here is from genome assembly GCF_044704955.1 of Pristiophorus japonicus. Classification (NCBI taxonomy): domain Eukaryota; kingdom Metazoa; phylum Chordata; class Chondrichthyes; family Pristiophoridae; genus Pristiophorus; species Pristiophorus japonicus. The sequence goes on along the minus strand of NC_091986.1, from coordinate 193,644,892 downwards.
CGCTCTCCCAGGCAGAGCGTGGATACGGCATGGTCGAGAAGGAGGCACTCGCGTGTATGTACGGTGTGAAAAAGATGCACCAGTACCTTTTCGGCAGACAGTTCGAGCTAGAGACGGACCACAAGCCGTTAACATCCCTGTTGTCCAACAGAAAGGCTGTCAACGCTAACGCGTCAGCTCGCATACAGCGATGGATCCTCACGCTGGATGCGTATGACTACACTATATGGCACTGGCCAGGCACCGAAAATTGCACTGACGCACTCAGCAGGCTGCCACTGGCCACCACCAAGGTGGCTTCGGAGCAGAGCGCCGAGATGGTCATGGCTGTTGAGGCTTTTGAAACTGCGGGCTCCCCCATCACAGCCCGACAGATCAAACTCTGGACCAACAGGGACCCCCTCCTATCCATGATAAAGAAATGTATACTGACTGGGAATTGGGCGCCCGCACACAGGGCATGCCCCGAGGAAGTCAGGCCGTTTCAGAGACGGATGGATGAACTCACCGTCCAAGCTGACTGCCTGTTATGGGGCAGCCAGGTAGTCATGCCCCAGAAAGGAAGGGAAGCTTTCATCAGGGAACTCCACAGCGAGCACCCTGGCATTGTATTAATGAAGGCCAGGGATTGACCTAGACCTGGAACACTGGGTTCGCAGGTGCACGACGTGTACCCAGCTGGGCAATGCCCCCAGGGAGGCTCCACTCAGCCCGTGGCCTTGGCCTACCAGACCATGGTCACGTAATCACGTAGACTATGTGGGCCCGTTCATGGGGAAAATGTTCCTGATCGTAGTCGATGCATACTCGAAGTGGATCGAGTGCATTATATTGAACTCGTGCACGACATCCATCACAGTGGAGAGTCTGCGTACGGTTTTCGCGACCCACGGCTTGCCGGACATCCTGGTCAGCGACAATGGCCCATGTTTTACCAGCCATGAATTCACGGAGTTTATGTCGGGCAATGGGATCAAGCATGTCCGGACAGCGCCGTTCAAGCCGGCCTACAATGGCCAGGCGGAACGGGCGATCCAAGTCATAAAGCAGGACATGCTACGCATCCAAGGACCCTCCTTTCAGTACTGCCTGTCGCGACTCCTGCTGGCCTACAGGTCCCGCCCGCACTCGCTCACGGGAGTCCCGCCAGCGGAACTCCTCATGAAACGCACGCTCAAGACGCGACCGTCCCTCATTCACCCAGACCTGGCAGACATTGTTGAGGGCAAGCGCCAGTCCTAAAACCGAGCTCCATGATCGAGGCTCAAGGGGGAGGTATTTAGAAATAGCTGTTTACATTGTACATTAATGATTTAGACGAGGGGACTAAATGTAGTATCTCCAAATTTGCGGATGACACTAAGTTGGGTGGCAGTATGAGCTGCGAGGAGGATGCTATGAGGCTGCAGAGCGACTTGGATAGGTTAGGTGAGTGGGCAAATGCATGGCAGATGAAGTATAATGTGGATAAATGTGAGGTTATCCACTTTGGTGGTAAAAACAGAGAGACAGACTATTATCTGAATGGTGACAGATTAGGAAAAGGGGAGGTGCAATGAGACCTGGATGTCATGGTACATCAGTCATTGAAGGTTGGCATGCAGGTACAGCAGGCGGCTAAGAAAGCAAATGGCATGTTGACCTTCATAGTGAGGGGATTTGAGTACAGGGGTAGGGAGGTGTTACTACAGTTGTACAGGGCCTTGGTGAGGCCACACCTGGAGTATTGTGTACAGTTTTGGTCTCCTAACTTGAGGAAGGACATTCTTGCTATTGAGGGAGTGCAGCGAAGGTTCACCAGACTGATTCTCGGGGTGGCGGAACTGACATTTCAAGAAAGACTGGATCAACTGGGCTTGTATTCGCTGGAGTTCAGAAGAATAAGAGGGGATCTCATAGAAACGTTTAAAATACTGATGGGTTTAGACAGGTGAGATGCAGGAAGAATGTTCCCAATGTTGGGGAAGTCCAGAACCAGGGGTCACAGTCTAAGGATAAGGGGTAAGCCATTTAGGACCGAGATGAGGAGAAACTTCTTCACCCAGAGAGTGGTGAACCTGTGGAATTCTCTACCACAGAAAGTTGTTGAGGCCAATTCACTAAATATATTCAAAAAGGAGTTAGATGTAGTCCTTACTACTAAGGGGATCAAGGGGTATGGCGAGAAAGCAGGAATGGGGTACTGAAGTTGCAAGTTCAGCCATGAACTCATTGAATGGCGGTGCAGGCTCGAAGGGCCTGTGGAATTCTCTACCACAGAAAGTTGTGGAGTCCAGTTCGTTGGATATATTCAAGAGGGAATTAGACGTGGCCCTTACGGCTAAGGGGATCAGGGGTATGGAGAGAACGTGGGAGTTGGGTACTGAAGTTGCATGATCAGCCATGATCATATAGAATGGCAGTGCAGGCTCAAGGGGCCGAATTGCCTGCACCTGCACCTATTTTTTATGTTTCTATGTTTCTATGTAAACAACTGGATAATTATTTCAATTGGGTTGCCCGTCGCTGCCTGTTGGTTTGGATCTACAATGCCAGACATGCCTGGGGGAAAGGTGCATTGGGGAGGGATGACAGTGGGTTCCGCTGTCAAAAGTAACAATTTTCCCAGCCGACCTGTCACCGATCGCGCCCATTACCACCCCAGAAAATTCCGGCCATTGGATTTGTGTTAACTCCAGGAGTTGCTGGTTGGCTCAGGGCAGAATCCTTGCCCACCCCATACAAGACCTATGATGCCAAGGGGCAGAGCTTTCGCTGAGAGAATCCGCTTCCCCGTCCCAGAAGGGACCCAGCGCAAGTGGGTCCTTCCAAAATGAGAAAGGCTCAAGGCCAGCAAAGTAGCTTGCAACCTCAAAAAAAGGAGTTTTTAAAAATTGTGTCATTCCCTTACACAGGGGACCAAGGGAGGGTTCTTGGTGGGTTCCTGGGCACCGAAATGCCCACCAGCATGAGGCAGGTAGGCACCAGAGCAGAGGCAGTAGTAGTGGCATTGAAATGGGGACTTCTCCTGCTAACCCCACAAACTCTGGTGGGGTCAACATTGAAGAGCACCAGCGGGCATGATCCCAGCCCAACGATCGAGATTATGGTCTGTGGATTTCCAAGGCCCATGTATTTTAGAACTGGTGTAACTGGTGTATTTGATTTACGCCCCAAGTTCAGGCATTCAAGATTTACACCACTTTTGCACAAATATAATCGGAATTTCTAGCCCTATGTTTCCAATGAAACTAATCCTAATTTTCTGCCCCCTTGGCTGGGAATTTCCATGCAGCTGCTCCTGCTGCATTGCCATAACTTGGCCGCAAGTGCAGCAGAACCTGGTAAAAACAGGGCTTTCCCCGCATGTCTGGCAAAGTTACGGCGAGGAAGCAGGAGCAGTTCTGAGGGAATTCCAAGCCCTTGTTACCTGCATGTGTAATGTCATTTGTATTCCTCCAGTTCAGTCTGTTGCGCATGCAATCCGCATGTTAGGTGTCGGTCGGGCAAGGCCATAGATGACAAGATGTTGCGTGGGTCGAGTGCTCTGCGCTCGGCGGGCAGGTTGAGACTGCTGATGAAGCTCAATGGAATGCATCACACTGCATCAGAGAGAGGAGCTGTAGTGATTGGACCAGGGAATGCAATGATTTCTGGCAAATTAATGCATTTATTCCAATTTCTTTACTTTAGTTATGTATTAATTCTGTGGTACCTTTAGTGGAGATTTACCGGGAAGAGTGAGTAATTATCTTGGTTTGTATGCCATAGAAATTGCTTTTTGGTAGAATTAAATAAAAATGACCAGACAGAAATTACACAGGAGAGATGCTTCTAGGATCTGAAATAAAAACAGAAAATGCTGGAAATCTCAACAGGTCAGACAGCACACGTGGAGAGAAACAGAGTTAACATTTCAGGTCTGTGACCCTTTTGTTAGAACTGGAAAAGTTCAAGATGTAACAGGTTCTTGAGGAAGTGCAGGGGCAGTGAAAGGGGGCGGGGCAGGAAGAACCAAAGGGAAGGTCTGTGATAGGGTGGAAGATAGGGTAAGAGACCGAAATTGCCCCTTCCCTTTAGGACTGTTACCGCCGGAAATCGGCAACCACGCAGCGGAGTGGAATGGCCGCTGATTTTTTCTCGAATGGCCGCCATGTTGAACATTGCCCTCCTGTGGTATCCCGGCGGTGACCCACTCCCCCACTACTGCTCCGCTGCTGCCGACCCATCAGAGTGCGCACCACCAATGTTCACCCCCAAACACAAAATTCCACGCTGAAAATCTTGCTCCTGTCGCTCGGTGACACTGACAGCTTTTTCTTACAAAACTTGTAAAATGGCGGGGCGACGGCCATTAAAGGAGAGGTCCGACGGCCGCTGCCGCCATCTTATGTTTTTTTGTTGGCCGACTGCCATGTCGGGATGACAATTATGCCCCCGGGTTCAGCCGGACCACCAACAAGCAGCCTGGCACCCTCCTTGGATGCCAGCCCGCTGGGCCGGCCGAATCTCTCCTTGGTGGCCCACTGGACCTAACTTAAAGAATCGCAGAGATCGCAGCGGCCCTCCCCTTTAAGTGAAGAGGAGAGACGTGGTGACGCGCCAGCGTGATGACATCATCAGTGCTGCGCCGATGAGTGACAGCGGCGGACACTCCGCCCGCCCCCCACTTCCGCCCCTCAACTTACCGAACTTTTGCTCACCCGCTGTACCGCCGTCCTCATTATGATCGACTTCCGGGACGCTCGAAAAAAAAAGCCAAAGAGCGGAATTTTGCGCAAGAGGCCACCACATCTGCCGCTGCGTTAAAAACAGTCGAAATACGGCAGGGGCGCCACATTTTTGGCGCGGGGCAATTTCGGCCCTGAAAGACAAACGGGTGATGAGCAAAAATCAGATGAGAATAGAACAAGTTAAGAAACAAAATACGAGTCGAGATGGGGTGTGAATGGCGGAATCATCACCAGCCACCATGGGAAAGAAAAAACAAGGGCGGGGGGTTTGTAAATTAAAAAAATGGGGAAAAAATATGGGCAGAGGTTATGGTCTGAATTTGTTGAACTTGATATTGAGTCCAGAAGACTGTAAAGTGTCTAAATGAAAGATGAGGTGCTGTTCCTCGAGCTAGCGTTGAACTTCATTGGGACAGTGTAAACATAGAAACATAGAAACATAGAAAATAGGTGCAGGAGTAGGCCATCCGGCCCTTCGAGCCTACACCACCATTTAATAAGATCATGGCTGATCATTCCTTCAGTACCCCGTTCCTGCTTTCTTTCCATACCCCTTGATCCCTTTAGGCACAAGCGCCATATCTAACTCCCTCTTGAATATATCCAATGAACTGGCATCAACAACTCTCTGCGGTAGGGAATTCCACAGGTTAACAACTCTCTGAGTGAAGAAGTTTCTCCTCATCTCAGTCCTAAATGGCTTACCCCTTATCCTACGACTATGTCCCCTGGTTCTGGACTTCCCCAACATCAGGAATATTCTTCCCGCATTTAACCTGTCCAGTCCCGTCAGAATTTTATGTTTCTATGAGATCCCATCTCATCCTTCTAAACTCCAGTGAATAAAGGCCCAGTCGATCCAGTCTCTCCTCATATGTCAGTCCTGCCATCCTAGGAATCAGTCTGGTGAACCTCCGCAGCACTCCCTTAATAGCAAGAACGTCCATCCTCAGATTAGGGGACCAAACTAAACACAATATTTCAGGTGGGGCCTCACCAAGGCCCTGTACAACTGCAGTAAGACTTCCCTGCTCCTGTACTCAAATCCCCTTGCTATGAAGGCCAACATACCATTTGCCGTCTTCACCGCCTGCTGTACCTGTATGCCAACCTTCAGTGACTGATGAATCATGACACCCAGGTCTCGCTGCACCTCCCCTTTTCCTAATCTGCCGCCATTCAGATAATATTCTGCCTTCTTGTTTTTGCCCCCAAAGTGGATAACCTCACATTTATCCACATTATACTGCATCTGCCATGTATTTGCCCACTCGCCTAACCTGTCCAAAGCACCCTGCAGCCTCTTAGCGTCCTCCTCACAGCTCACACCGCCACCCAGTTTAGTGTCATCTGAAAACTTGGAGATATTACACTCAATTCCATCATCCAGATCATTAATACATATTGTAAAGAGCTGGGGTCCCAGCACTGAGCCCTGCGGCACTCCACTAGTCACTGCCTGCCATTCTGAAAAGGACCCGTTAATCCCGACTCACTGCTTCCTGTCTGTCAACCAGTTCTCTACCACGTCAGTACATTACCCCCAATACCATGTGCTTTGATTTTGCACACCAATCTCTTGTGTGGGACCTTGTCAAAAGCCTTTTGAAAGTCCAAATACACCACATCCACTGGTTCTCCCTGTCCACTCTACTAGTTACATCCTCAAAAAATTCCAGAAGATTTGTCAAGCATGATTTACCCTTCATAAATCCATGCTGACTTGGACCAATCCTATCACTGCTTTCCAAATGTGTTACTATTTCATCCTTAATGATTGATTCCAACATCTACCCCACTACTGATGTCAGGCTAACTGGTCTATAATTACCCGTTTTCTCTCTCCCTCCTTTTTTAAAAAGTGGTGTTACATTAGCTACCCTCCAGTCCATAGGAACAGTCGATAGACTGTTGGAAAATTATCACCAATGCATCCACTATTTCTAGGGCCACTTCCTTAAGTACTCTGGGATGTAGACTATCAGGCCCTGGGGATTTATCGGCCTTCAATCCCGTCAATTTCCCTAACACAATTTCCTGTCTAATTGGGATATCCTTCAGTTCCTCCTTCTCACTAGACTTTCGGACCTCTAGTACATCGGGAAGGTTATTTGTGTCATCCTTTGTGAAGACAGAACCAAAGTACTTGTTCAATTGGTCTGCCATTTCTTTGTTCCCCATTATAAATTCACCCGAATCTGACTGCAAGGGATCAACGTTTGTCTTTACTAATCTTTTTCTCTTCACATATCTATAGAAGCTTTTGCAGTCATTTTTTATGTTTCCGGCAAGCTTCCTCTCGTACTCTATTTACCCCCTCTTAATTAAACCTTTTGTCCTCCTTTGCTGTATTCTAAATTTTTCCCAGTCCTCCGGCTTACTACTTTTTCTGGCTAATTTGTTAATGCCTCTTCCTTGGATTTAACACTATCCTTAATTTCCCTTGTTAGCCACGGTTGAGCCACCTCCCCCATTTTATTTTTACTCCAGACAGGGATGTACAAATGTTGAAGTTCGTCCATATGATCGTTAAAGGTTTGCCATTGCCTATCCACCGTCAACCCTTTAAGTATCATTTGCCAGTCTAATCTAGCCAATTCATGCCTCATACCATCAAAGTTACCTTTCCTTAAGTTCAGGACCCTAGTTTCTGAATTAACTTTGTCACTCTCCATCTTAATAAAGAATTCTACCATATTATGGTCACTCTTCCCCAAGGGGCCTCGCACAACAAGATTGCTAATTAGTCCCTTCTCATTACACATCACCCAGTCTAGGATGGCCAGCTCTCTGGTTGGTTCTTCGACATATTGGTCTTGAAAACCATCCCTAATACACTCCAGGAAATCCTCCTCCATCACATTGCTACCAGTTAGGTTAGCCCAATCAATATGTAGATTAAAGTCACCCAAGATTACTGCTGTACCTTTACTGCACACATCCCTTATTTCCTATTTGATGCTGTCCCCAACCTCACTACTACTATTTGGTGGCCTGTACACAACACCAACTAACGTTTTCTGCCCTTTGGTATTCCGTAGCTCCACCCATACCGATTTCACATCATCCAAGCTAATGTCCTTCCTTACAATTGCATTAATTTCCTCTTTAACCAGCAACACCATCCTGCCTCCTTTTCCTTCCTGTCTCTCCTTCCTAAATGCTGAGTACCCCTGGATGTTGAGTTCCCAGCCTTGGTCACCCTGGAGCCATGTCTCCGTGATGCCAATCACATCATACCCGTTAACTGCTATCTGCACAGTTAATTCATCCACCTTATTCCGAATACTCCTTGCATTGAGGCACAGAGCTTGTCTTTTTAACACACTTTGACCCTTTAGAATTCTGCTGTAAAGTGGACCTTTTTGTTTTTTGCCTTGGGTTTCTCTGCCCTCCACTTTTACTATTCTCCGTTCTATCTTTTGCTTCTGTCTCCATTTTATTCCCCTCTGTCTCCCTGCATAGGTTCCCACCCCCCTGCCATATTAGTTTAACTCCTCCCAAACAGCACTAGCAAACACTCCCCCTCGGACATTGGTTCCGGTCCTGCCCAGGTGCAGACCGTCCGATTTGTACTTGTCCCACCTCCCCCAGAACCGGTTCCAATGTCCTAGGAATTTGAATCCCTCCCTTCTGCACCACTGCTCAAGCCATGTATTCATCTGAGCTATCCTACGATTCCTACTCTGACTAGCATGTGGCACTGGTAGCAATCCTGAGATTACTACTTTTGAGGTCCTACTTTTTAATTTAACTCCTAGCTCCTTAAATTCGTTTCGTAGGACCTCATCCCGTTTTTTACCTATATCGTTGGTACCTATATGCACCACGACAACTGGCTGTTCACCCTTACTTTTCATAATGTCCTGCACCTGCTCCGAGACATCCTGGACCCTTGCGCCAGGGAGGCAACATACCATCCTGGAGTCTCGGTTGCGGCCGCAGAAACGCCCATCTATTCCCCTTACAATTGAATCCCCTATCACTATTGCTCTCCCACTCTTTTTTCTGCCCTCCTGTGCAGCAGAGCCAGCCACTGTGCCATGAACCTGGCTGCTGCTGCTCTCCCCTGATGAGTCATCCCCCTCAACAGTACCCAAAGCAGTGTATCTGTTTTGCAGGGGGATGACCGCAGGGGACCCCTGCACTACCTTCCTTGCACTGCTCTTCCTGTTGGTCTTCCATTCCTTATTTGGCTGTGGACCCTTTACCTGCAGTAAGACCAACTCACTAAATGTGCTGGTCACGTCATTTTCAGCATCATGCATGCTCCAGAGTGAATCCACCTGCAATTCCAGTTTCGCAACACGCTTCATCAGGAGCTGGAGGCGGATACACTTCCCGCACACGTAGTCGTCAGGGACATCGGAGGTGTCCCTGATTTCCCACATGGTACAGGAGGAGCATAACACATGTCCGAGTTCTCCTGCCATGACTTAACCCCTAGATTAACTTAATTTGGCACCTACAATGCTAAAGATTACTTACTGAACTAGAAAAGAAAAAGAAAAACTACTTACCAATCATCAGCCAATCACTCACCCCCTTGGCTGTGACATCACCTTTCGATTCCTTTCTACTTCTTTTTTGCCTTCTCACCCCACTGCAGCTGCACAAGCCCCGCCTCTCCGACTCCCGCTGGGCCTCTCCGACTCCCGCTGGGCCTCTCCGACTCACACTGGCCTTTTGTAGGCCTGGGACGCTGCCGCTCTGCCTCTCAACCTCCCGCTGGGCCTCTCCGACTCACACTGGCCTTTTGTAGGCCTGGGACGCTGCCGCTCTGCCTCTCGACCTCCCGCTGGGCCTCTCCGACTCACACTGGCCTTTTGTAGGCCTGGGATGCTGCCGCTCTGCTTCTCGACCTCCCGCTGGGCCTCTCCGACTCAGTGTAGGAGGCTGAGGACGAAGAGGTCAGAGTGGGAGTGGAGCGGAGATCCACACCCCATCCAGATTCATCTTTTGTTTCTTAACTTCTTATCTTTTCCAGTTCTGATCTGAAACATTAACTCTGTTTCTCTCCACAGATGCTGCTTGACCCGCTGAGATTTCCAGCATTTTCTGTTTTTATTTCAGATTCCAGCATCCGCAGTATTTTGCTTTTGGATTGGGTCTGGGGCCTGATTGGTTCTTGGATCTATAATTTGATAGGTTAATCAATGGGTTTGTACTCTCTGATCGGTTTGTGCTGGTTGGTTGTTAAATAATCTTAACACTTCCATCCACCACTTTGATTCTGTCATGATCCCATTTGAAATCCTTAACATATTGGGAATGGGTGCCTGTGCCTGTCGTGTCACAATAGTCAATGCAAGTAATAAGATTTCAGAAGGGCAACCTGCCACTCTGGGGTGGGTGGGATGGGGGAGAGGGGTTTAAAAATCAGTTGACCAGTTTGACTGACGATCCGTGGATACAAGCTGCTGTGGAGCTGCTGCTTTGATGGTAGGTCCCCAAATCATATGGCAATCGATCTTTCTGGGGTTGATTTCTGTTTGATTTCTACCTGATAGGGCCCACTTGCGACCCAAAATGGGAGCTGTGCCTCTTTCTGTAGATGTCAGGACCATTGGGCCTTATGATGATGTATTTGGCAGGATACCCAGGCAAACTTGAGAATATGTCCTCGACTCACCCTCAAACTAAAGTCAGGACAGAGAGCAGGCAGACAGAAGACGTGCCCGCCTCCCCTTCATCACAAGACTTCATTGGTGGTATTTCTCCAGCGATTTGAGGTGTCTACTGTACATGGTCCACATCTCTGGGCCATATAAGAAGGCTGGTATCACTACAGCCCTGTAGACCATAAGCTTGGTGCCAGATTTGAGGTCTTGATCTTCGAGCACTGTCTTCCTCAGGCGGCCAAAGGCTGCACTGGCGCACTGGAGGGGGTGTTGAACCTCATCATAGATGTCTGCCTTTACTGATAGTAGGCTCCCGAGGTATGGAAAATGGTCTACATTGTCCAGGGCCACGCCGTGGATCTTGATGACTGGGGGGCAGTGCTATGTGAGGGTGTCCGGTTGTGGAGGACCTTTGTCTTACGGATGTTTAGTGTGAGGCCCATACTTTCGTACGCCTCGGTGAAGATGTTGACGATTTGCAGTTCAGCCTCTGAATGTGCGCAGACGCAAGCGTTGTCCGCGTACTGTAGCTCGATGACCGGGGATGGGATGGTCTTGGATCTGGCCTGGAGGCGACGAAGGTTGAACAGGTTCCCAGTGGTTCTATAGTTTAGTTCCACTCCAGCGGGGAGCTTGTTGATTGTGAGGTGGAGCATTGCAGCGAGGAAGATCGAAAAGAGGGTTGGCGCAATGACACAGTCCTGCTTGACTCCAGTCCGGACGTTGATTGGGTCTGTGGTGGATCCATTGGTCAGGATCATGGCTTGCATGTCATCGTGGAGCAGGTGGAGGATGGCGGCGAACTGTCTTCTCAGATCTGTCTTGCCCACGTTAACATGTCAGCTTGGAACAGGGTTACACTACTGATTTTTCTTTAAAGGTTAATGCTTATTAATTGGAAGATAGTGGATATGTCGAGACTGCTAAAGTAGTCGCTATCGTGCTGCTTAACACCTTTTTAAAAAAGTTGGGTAAATATCTGGATTAAGAAGACAAGTACAGGCAGAAATGAGTGGATGTTATAGGGAACATGATGGGTCCCAATTCATGCCAGAGAAAATACTTTTGGATAGATATTTTGGAATTTGTTTGATTTACTTCATTTTTTGTGAGGTGGGGAATGGAGAGAACCTTTGCAGAACCATAAGAATTAAATAAATTAGGTAGAGTTCAAGATAAAGTGAATTATACATGGTCTATGAGGAGATGGGCCAAATAGCCATTCTTGTTTTTTATGGAATTGGCAAATTGTTGGTGGCAGAAACTCAATATTGGAGATTTCACTGCCAACAACAGTAATTAAGGAATATCACTCCTCTAAGCCCTTTGAGGTGGCCATTAAATACAGACAAGTCATTCATTTTAATGAAGTTCCTAATCAGCTTTGGCATAGTCTTGATAATAAACAAGATTCTAGTTTAGTTGGAAGGCAGACACCAGATGTTGAAGGACGAAGGTCAGAACAGGCCATCCCAGCAGTTCTCTTATAAGTCAGTATATTTAGTAGCCAAGGTTGCTTTAGAAGAAACGGAGCTGCTTTTGAATCGCGTTAGCAAATGAGGCAGTTTAATTTGTTGCTCCGCAATACGTGTGTTTCCTTGTTTTGAAATTACATATTGACAAGCTGCTGAAAGGCAGCAGTTTATCTGTCGCCACTTGTGGGAGTTCAGATCATTCGTCAATGATTGCGTGCCCATAATATCTGAACAATTGATTGTTCAAGTCCATTGTAGTAGTGGTTCCCAGTGACTAATCCTGGAGCTGAGCAGTTGGTGCAGTAAGATTTAGCACGCACCTTCTGATTGTAATTTAATATTTTTCCAGAGTACAAGGCAACTCTTGTTGGCACTTTCTCTTTTTAATTCCAGCCCAGTTTTGTGCAGAATGTGTTCATTTGACCCTGATGGGACAAGAGTCTGGAAACCATTTACTGTATGCTACTGGTTGTTGAAATAACTGTGGTGTTGTGGCAGGGGCAGTAAACCGAGAACATTCACCGGTGTTTTAGCATTCATTTCAGGGTTTGTGGAACATTTCACTATTATTATTAGGAACATAAGAACAGGAGTAGGCAATTCAGCCCCTCGAGCTTGTTCCGCCATTCAGCTCCTCGAGCTTGTTCCGCTATTCTATTAGATCTTGTCTGATCTGTATCTTAATTCCATCTGCCCGCCTTGGTTCCGCAACCCTTAATACCCTTGCTTTGTAAAAATCTACCAATCTCAGTTTTGAAATTTTCAATTGACCTCAGTCAAAACAGTTTTTTGGGGAGAGAGTTCCAGATTTCCAATACCCTTTGTGTGATGAAGAAGTTCTTCCTGACATCACCCCTGAATGACCTAGCTCTAATTTGAAGGTTATATCCTCTTGTTCTGGACTCCCCCACCAGAGGAACTAGTTTCTTTCCACCTACCCTATCAACTTCATTGAACATCATAAACACCTCAATTAGATCGCCGCTTAATCTTCTATATTCAGGGGAGTACAAGGCTAATCTCTACAACCTGTCTTCATAATTTAACCCTTTTAGCCCCAGTATAAATCTGAGCTACGGTGTCCAGAATTGAATGCAGTACTCCAGATGGGGTCGAACCAGGGCTCTGTACAGCTGCAACATAACGTCCACCCTTTTGTATTCCAGCCTTCTTGAAATAATGGGCAACGTTCCATTAACCTTCTAATTTTAAATGTTGTACCTATCCACGAGCTTTTAGTGATTTCTATACTTGGATCTCTGAAGCTATCTGTTCATCCACAGTTCCTAGCTTCTCGCCATTTAGAAAATACACTGATCTATCTTTCTTGGGTTTAGAACATAAAGAAATAGGAGCAGGAGTAGGCCATTTGACCCCTCGAGCCTGCCCCGCCATTTAATAAGATCATGGCTGATCTGATCATGGACTCAGCTCCATTTCCCTGCCGGTTCCCCATAACCCTTTACTCCCTTATTGCTCAAAAATCTGTCGATCTCCGTCTTAAATATATTCAATGACCCAGCCTCCACAGCTCTCTGAGGCAGAGAATTCCATAGATTTACAACCCTCTGAGTGAAGAAATTCCTCCTCATCTCAGTTTTAAATATCCTCTCTGCATCCACCTTGTCGAGCCCTCTCATTATCTTATGTTTTGATAAGATCACCTCTCATTCTTCTGAACTCCAAAGAGTATAGGCCCAACCTACTCAACCTATCTTCATAAGTCAACCCTATCATCTCCGGAATCAACCTAGTGAACCTTCTCTGAACAGCGTCCAATGCAAGTATATCCTTACTTAAATACAGAGACCAAAACTATATGCAGTACTCCAGGTGTGGCCTCACTAACACCCTGTACAGTTGTAGCAGGACTTCTCTGCTTTTATACTCCATCCCCCTTGCAATAAAGGCCAACATTCCATTGGCCTTCCTGATTACTTGCTGAACCTGCGTACTAACTTTTTGTGTTTCATGCACAAGGACTCCCAGCTCCCTCTGAACTGCAGCACTTCACAATTTTTCTCTATTTAAATTATAATTTGCTTTTCTATTTTCTCACCCTGCCACCATTATCGCCCCGAAGACAGAAAAGCAGAAAATCCAGCCCATTATTATCTCTATCATATTTGTTACCGCCTCAGAAAATGTAACTATGTTTGTTAGACTTACCCTTTATGAGGATATTTCGTAACTCTCAAGGAAAATATATTCCAGTGAGGAGGAAAGGGAGTAAAAGAAAAGATAGCCATCCATGGCTAATGAAGGAAATAAAGGATAGTATCTGTAGTGGAGAAAGAGTCAGACTGAACCCGGTGAGCTCAAAGTAAAGTGTGACCTTAGTCTTTTATTGCAGGTCTCCAGAGTGCCTCTCCAACCTGTGAAGCCTCCGTAAATACCTGTGCTCCCAAGGGATTATGGGATCCCTTGGGACTCAGAGGATGAGCCCTCTGGTGGCTGTACAGAGTAAATACAAGTCTACATATATAACAGCACCCCGCCGCCCCCGCCCCGCCAAAGTCAATAGTGTAACTATTTACAATGTGAGTTGATCTGGGGCCCTTCTTGCCCTAGTTGATCGTCTCGGTGTGAAAGCTGGTGTTGTTGAATCATTTGTTGGGCCCTCGCTGGGCTGCTGTGCAGCTGGCCTTGCTGGGCTGCCTTGTGTGTTGGGCCCTGCAGGACTGCTGTGGATGAAGGATTCTGCTTTGTGGTCAATCGTGGTGCCAGTTGCCACTGGTGTGTATGTTGGGGGATCAAAAAAGGTAGGGTCCAAGGTGGGTTGCTCAGGATAGTCCGTGAATCTGAGTTTGATTTGGTCCAAGTGTTTCCGGTGAATGAGTCCATTTGAAAGTTTGACCCAAAACACCCTGTTCCCTTCTTTGGCCACGACAGTGCCGTGAAGCCACTTAGGACCTTGTCCATAATTTAATACAAATACAGGATCATTGATTTCAATCTCGCATGACACATTTGCGCTATCATGGTATGCACTTTGTTGAAGCCGCCTGCTCTCTACCTGTTCATGTAGATCAGGGCGAACTAACGAGAGCCTTGTCTTAAGTGCTCTTTTCATGAGCAGTTCAGCAGGTGGGATCCCAGTGAGTGCGTGTGGTCTCATGCGGTAGCTAAGCAGGACTCAGGATAGGCGAGTCTGTAGTGGGCCTTCAGTTACCCTCTTCAAGCCTTGCTTGATGGTTTGCACTGCTCTCTCTGCCTGACCATTTGACGCTAGTTTAAACGGGGCAGATGTGACATGTTTGATCCCGTTACGGGTCATGAATTCTTTGAACCCAGCACTGGTAAAACATGGCCCGTTGTCGCTCACCACAACATCTGGTAAGCCGTGAGTGGTAAGCATGGCCTGCAGGCTTTCAGTGGTGGCAGCGGATGTGCTAGCTGATATTATCTCACATTCAATCCACTTGGAGTACGCGTCTACAACCACAAGGAACATTTTACCCAAGAACGGGCCTGCATAGTCGACGTGTACCCTGGACCACGGTTTGGAGGGCCAAGACCATAAACTTAGCGGCGCCTCCCTGGGTACATTGCTTAACTGCGAGCACGTATTACATCTGTGAACGCAGGACTCTAAGTCCGCATCAATAACGGGCCACCACACGTGGGATCTGGTATCGCTTTCATCATTACGATGCCTGGGTGGGTACTGTGGAGGTCATTGATGAAGGTGTCTCTGCCCTTCTTGGGGACTACTACTCAGTTGCCCCACAGAAGGCAGTCTGCCTGTAAAGACATTTCAGCTTTGCGCCGCTGGAACGGATTTATCTCTTCCTGCATTTCCACTGGGACACTGGACCAGCTCCCTTGAAACACACAGCTTTTGACTAGAGATAATAAGGGGTCCTGGCTTGTCCAGGTTTTGATCTGCCGGGCAGTGACAGGTGATTGCTCGCTCTCAAATGTTTCCATAACCATGGCTAGATCTCCGGGCTGTGCCATTTCCACCCCTGTGGTGGGCAATGGCAGCCTACTGAGAGCATTGGCACAGTTTTCTGTGCCTGGCCTGTGGCGGATGGCGTAGTTGTATGCGAACAACGTGAGCGCCCATCTCTGGACGCGGGCCGATGCATTGGTATTTATCCCTTTACTCTAGGAAAACAGTGATATAAGTGGCGTATGATCATTTCGAATTTTAGCCCAAACACGTATTGATGCATTTTCTTTACCCCATAGACACACGCTAACGCTTCTTTTTCAATCATGCTGTAGGCTCTCTCAGCCTTAGACAGACTCCTGGATGCATAAGCAACCGGTTGCAGTTTCCCGAAATCATTAGCTTGTTGCAATACACACCCGACGCCATATGACGATGCATCACATGCTGGTACCAAACACTTACATGGATCATACAACATAAAAAATTTCTTTGAGCATAACAATTTTCTAGCTTTTACAAAGGCATTTTCTTGGCTTTTGCCCTAAACCCATTTGTCCCCTTTTCGTAGTAAGACATGCAGTGGTTCTAGCAGGGTGCTGAGACTTGGTAAGAAGTTACCAAAGTAGTTCAGGAGTCCCAGAAATGACCGCAGCTCCGTCACGTTCTGTGGCCTCGGTGCGTTCTCGATTGCCTCCGTCTTCGTGTTGGTGAGCCTGATTCCGTCCGCCGTGATTCTTCTCCCCAGGAACACCACTTCCGGCGCCAGGAAAACGTACCTCGAGCATTTTAACTTGAGCCCCACGCGGTTGAGTCGACTAAGAACCTCCTCCAGGTTCTGCAGATGCTCGACTGTTCCCGACCTGTGACCAAGATGTCGTCCTGGAAGACGACGGTGTGCGGGACCGACTTCAGTAAACTGTCCATGTTTCTCTGGAATATCGCCGCCGCTGATCGGATTCCAAACGGGCATCTGTTACAAACATAAGAACATAAGAACATAAGAATTAGGAACAGGAGTAGGCCATCTAGCCCCTCGAGCCTGCTCCGCCACTCAACAAGATCATGGCTGATCTGGCCGTGGACTCAGCTCCACTTACCCACCCTCTCCCCGTAACCCTTAATTCCCTTATTGGTTAAAAATCTGTCTATCTGTGACTTGAATACATTCAATGAGCTAGCCTCAACTGCTTCCTTGGGCAGAGAATTCCACAGATTCACAACCCTCTGGGAGAAGAAATTCCTTCTCAACTCGGTTTTAAATTGGCTGCCCCGTATTTTGAGGCTGTGCCCCCTAGTTCCAGTCTCCCCGACCAGTGGAAACAACCTCTCTGCCCCTATCTTGTCTATCCCTTTCATTATTTTAAATGTTTCTATAAGATCACCCCTCATCCTTCTGAACTCCAACGAGTAAAGACCCAGTCTACTCAATCTATCATCATAAGGTAACCCCCTCATCTCCGGAATCAGCCTAGTGAATCGTCTCTGTACCCCCGCCAAAGCTAGTATATCCTTCCTTAAGTAAGATGACCAAAACTGCATGCAGTACTCCAGGTGCGGCCTCACCAATACCCTGTACAGTTTCAGCAGGACCTCCCTGCTTTTGTACTCCATCCCTCTTGCAATGAAGGCCAACATTCCATTCGCCTTCCTGATTACCTGCTGCACTTGCAAACTAACTTTTTGGGATTCATGCACAAGGACCCCCAGGTCCCTCTGCACCGCAGCATGTTGTAATTTCTCCCCATTCAAATAATATTCCCTTTTACTGTTTTTTTTTCCAAGGTGGATGACCTCACATTTTCCGACATTGTATTCCATCTGCCAAACCTTAGCCCATTCGCTTAACCTATCCAAATCTCTTTGCAGCCTCTCTGTGTCCTCTACACAACCCGCTTTCCCACTAATCTTTGTGTCGTCTGCAAATTTTGTTGCACTACACTCTGTCCCCTCTTCCAGGTCATCTATGTATATTGTAAACAGTTGTGGTCCCAGCACCGATCCCTGTGGCATTCCACTAACCACTGATTTCCAACCCGAAAAGGACCCATTTATCCCGACTCTCTGCTTTCTGTTCGCCAGCCAATTCTCTATCCATGCTAATACATTTCCTCTGACTCCGCATATCTTTATCTTCTGCAGTAACCTTTTGTGTGGCACCTTATTGAATGCCTTTTGGAAATCTAAATACACCACATCCATTGGTACACCTCTATCCACCATGCTCGTTATATCCTCAAAGAATTCCAGTAAATTAGTTAAACATGATTTCCCCTTCCTGAATCCATGTTACATCTGCTTGATTGCACTATTCCTATCTCGATGTCCCGCTATTTCTTTCTTAATGATAGCTTCAAGCATTTTCCCCACTGCAGATGTTAAACTAACCGGCCTATAGTTACCTGCCTTTTGTCTGCCCCTTTTTTAAACAGAGGCGTTACATTAGCTGCTTTCCAATCCGCTGGTACCTCCCCAGAGTCCAGAGAATTTTGATAGATTATAACGAATGCATCTGCTATAACTTCCGCCATCTCTTTTAATACCCTGGGATACATTTCATCAGGACCAGGGGACTTGTCTACCTTGAGTCCCATTAGCCTGTCCAGCACGACCCCGCTAGTGATAGTGATTATCTCAAGGTCCACCCTTCCCACATTCCCGAGACCAGCAATATTTGGCATGGTTTTTGTGTCTTCCACTGTGAAGATCGAAGCAAAATAATTGTTTTCGGTCTCAGCCATTTCCACCTTTCCCATTATTAAATCCCCCTTCTCATCTTCTAAGGGACCAACATTTACTTTAGTCACTCTTTTCCGTTTTATATATCGGTAAAAGCTTTTACTATCTGTTTTTATGTTTTGCGCAAGTTTACTTTCGTAATCTATCTTTCCTTTCTTTATTGCTTTGCTGTCCTTGCTGTCGTTTAAAATGTTCTCAAACTTCTAGTTTCCCACTAACCTTGGCCACCTTATACGCATTGGTTTTTAATTTGATACTATCCTTTATTTCCTTGGTTATCCACGGCTGGTTATTCCTTCTCTTACCGCCCTTCTTTTTCACTGGAATATATTTTTGTTGAGCACTATGAAAGAGCTCCTTAAAATTCCTCCACTGTTCCTCAATTGTGTCACTGTTTAGTCTGTGTTCCCAATCTACTTCAGCTAACTCTGCCCTCAGCCCACTGTAGTCCCCTTTGTTTAAGCATAGTACGCTCGTTTGAGACACTACTTCCTCGCCCTCAATCTGTATTACAAATTCAACCATACTGTGATCACTCATTCCGAGAGGATCTTTTACTCGGAGATCATTTATTATTCCTGTCTCATTACACAGGACCAGATGTAAGATCGCTTGCTCCTTGTAGGTTCTGTAACACACTGTTCTAAGAAACAATCCCGTATGCATTCTATGAATTCCTCCTCCAGGCTACCCCGTGCGATTTGATTTGACCAATCGATATGTAGGTTAAAATCCCCCATGGTTACTGCTGTTCCTTTTACACATGCCTCCATGATTCCCTTGATTATTGTCCGCCCCACCGTGAAGTTATTATTTGGGGACCTATAAACTACGCCCACCAGTGACTTTTTCCCCTTACTATCTCTAATCTCCACCCACAATGATTCAACATTATGTTCATTAGAGCCAATATCATCTCTCACAATTGCCCTGATATCATCCTTTATTAACAGAGCTACCCCACCTCCTTTCCCTTCTTGTCTATCTTTCCGAATTATCAGATACCCCTGTATGTTTAATTCCCAGTCTTGACCACGTTTCTGTAATGGCCACCAAATCATACCCATTTGTAATGATTTGTGCTGTCAACTCATTTACTTTATTTCGAATGCTGCGTGTGTTTAGGTCGAGTGTTTTAATACTAGTTTTTAAACCATGATTTTTAGTTTTGACCCCTCCTGCAGCCCCTTTATATTCATACATATTGTCCCTTCCCATCACCTTGTGGTTTACACTTACCCCAGTGCTACTCTGCTCTGTTGCCTCCTGGCTTCTTTCTTGGGGTCCTGTTCAACTGAGCTCTCACCCACTCTAACTAGCTCAGAGCCCTCTCCTGGGTTCCGAATACTCCTCGCATTGAGGCACCGAGCTTTCAGGCTTGCCTTTTTTTTACACTTTGACCCTTTAGAATTTTGCTGTACTGTGGCCCTTTTTGTTTTTTGCCTTGGGTTTCTCTGCCCTCCAGTTTTACTCATCTCCTTTCTGTCTTTTGCTTCTGTTTCCATTTTGTTTCCCTCTGTCTCCCTGCTTTGATTCCCATCCCCCTGCCATATTAGTTTAACTCCTCCCCAACAGTTCTTGTAAACACTCCCCCTAGGACATTGGTTCCGGTCCTGCCTAGGTACAGACTGTCCAGTTTGTACTGCTCCCATCTCCCCCAGAACCGGTTCCAATGCCCCAGGAATTTGAATCCCTCCCTGCTGCACCACTGCTCAAGCCACGTATTCATGTGAGCTATCCTG
Organism: Pristiophorus japonicus; assembly: GCF_044704955.1. NCBI lineage: Eukaryota > Metazoa > Chordata > Chondrichthyes > Pristiophoridae > Pristiophorus > Pristiophorus japonicus. The sequence continues at coordinate 193,624,708 of NC_091986.1, read as the reverse complement.
CGATTATTATTCTGACTTGCTTGTGGCACCGGTAGCAATCCTGAGATTACTACTTTTGAGGTCTTACTTTTTAATTTAGCTCCTAGCTCCTTAAATTCGTCTCGTAGAACCTCATCCCTTTTTTTACCTATATCGTTGGTACCAATGTGCAGCACGACAACTGGCTGTTCACCCTCCTTTTCAGAATGTCCTGCACCCGCTCCGAGACATGCTTGACCCTTGAACCAGGGAGGCAACATACCATCTTGGTGTCTCAGTTGCGGCCGCAGAAATGCCTATCTATTCCCCTTACAATTGAATCCCCTATCACTATCGCTCTCCCACTCTTTTTCCTGCCCTCCTGTGCAGCAGAGCCAGCCACGGTGCCATGAACTTGGCTGTTGCTGCCCTCCCCTGATGAGTCATCCCCCTCAACAGTACTCAAAGCGGTGTATCTGTTTTGCAGGGGGATGACCTCAGGGGACCCCTGCACTACCTTCCTTGCACTGCTCTTCCTGTTGGTCTTCCATTCCCTATCTGGCTGTGGACCCTTTACCTGCGGTAAGACTAACTTGCTACACGTGCTACTCACATCATTCTCAGCATCATGGATGCTCCAGAGTGAATCCACCCTCAGCTCCAATTCTGCAACGCGGTCCGTCAGGAGCTGGAGGCGGATACACTTCCTGCACATATAGTCGACAGGGACACCGGAAGTGTCCCTGAGTTCCCACATGGTACAGGAGGAACATATCTCGTGTCCGAGCACTCCTGCCATGACTTAACGCTTAGATACACTTAATTTGGCGACAACAATGTTAACAGGTTACTTACTGATATAAAAAAGAAAAAGAAAAGCTACTCACCAATCACCAGCCAATCACTTACCCCTTTGGCTGTGACGTCACCTTTTGATTTCTTTCTACTTCTTTTTTGCTTTTTCTCCCAGCTGGAGCTGCACAAGCTGGGCTTTTTGTAGGCCTCACCAACGCCACGCACTCCCGCCTCTGACTGCCGCTGCCTCTCGCTGCCGCTGGGCCTTTTGTCGGCCTCACCAACGCCACGAACTCCCGCCTCTGACTGCTGCCGCCTCTCGCTGCTGGGCCTTTTGTGCATGTTGATGCAGGTGAGGGCCTTCGATGATTCCTCCAGTTCCTGCGTCAAGTGGGCTGAAGTCAGATCCAGCTTCGTGAATGTCTTTCCTCCCGCCAGCGTTGCAAAGAGGTCATCGGCCTTTGGTAATGGGTATAGGTCCTACAGGGAGAAACAATTGATAGTTACTTTGTAATCACTACAGATTCTGACGGTGCCATCTTCCTTGAGGACTGGGACAATCGGAATGGCCCGCTCGCTGAACTCGATCGGTGAAATGATGCCTTCTCTTTGCAGCCGGTCTAGCTCGATCTCTATCCTTTCATCATGTAAGGTACTGCTCTCGCCTTGTGATGGTTGGGTCACGCCCCTGGAATTAGGTGGATTTGCACTTTTGCTCCTTGAAATTTCCCGATGCCTGGTTCGAACAGCGAAGGAAATTTGTTTAAGACCTGGGCACACGAAGTGTTGTCAGCGGGTGATAGCGCTCGGACGTCGTCCCAGATCCAGCCAGCTCCTGCCGAGCACACGTGGGACCATCGGCCAGTACACCCAGAGTGGTAGCTTGTGCACCGCTCCATCGTAGGAGACCTTTACGGTAACACTGCCGATTACAGGAATCGTTCTTAGTTTTGTGTGAACTGGAGTTAAGACTGGCCTTGAGGCCTTGTTGCACCACAACCTTTTGAAAGTCTTTTTGCCCATGATGGACTAGCTCGCGCCCATTTCCAGCTGCATTGATACCGGGAGTCCATTTAGTTCAACATTCTAAATTTAGGGAGCTAGGAGTTAAATTAAAAAGTAGGACCTCAAAGGTAGTAATCTCTGGATTGTTACCAGTGCCACGTGCTAATCAGAGTAGAGGGAGCAGGATAGTTAGAATAAATACGTGGCGTGAGCAGTGGTGCAAGAGGGAGGGATTCAAATTCCTGGGACATTGGAACCAGTTCTGGGGGAAGTGGGACCTGTACAAAAGGGACGGTCGGCACTTGGGCAGGACTGGAACTGATGTCCTGGGGGTAACATTTGCTAATGCAGTTCGGGCATGTTTAAACTAATATGGCAGGGGGATGGGAACCTATGCAGCGAGTCAGGGCGAAGTAATATGGAGTCAGAAACAGATGGTAGAAAGGTAAAAAGCAATAGTGGAAGACCAAGTAAACAAAGGCAAGAAACAAAAAGGGCCACATTAAATCATAATTCTAAAAGGACAAAGGGAGTTAAAAACACAAGCCTGAAGGCTTTGTGTCTTAATGTAAGGAGTATCCGTAATAAGATGGATGAATTAACTGCAAATAGATGTTAACAGATATGATGTGATTGGGATTACAGAGACGTGGCTCCAGGATGATCAGGGCTGGGAACTCAACATCCAAGGGTATTCAACATTCAGGAAGGATAGAATAAAAGGAAAAGGAGGTGGGGTAGCATTGCTGGTTAAAGGGGAGATTAATGCAATAGATAGGCAGGACATTAGCTTGGATGATGTGGAATCTATATGGGTAGAGCTGCAGAACACCAAAGGGCAAAAAACGTTAGTGGGAGTTGTGAACAGACCTCCAAACAGTAGTAGTGATGTTGGGGAGGGCATCAAACAGTAAATTAGGGGTGCATGCAATAAAGGTGCAGCAGTTATCATGGGTGACTTTAATATGCATATAGATTGGGCTAACCAAACTGTAAGCAATACGGTGGAGGAGTGCATAAGGAATGGTTTTCTCGACCAATATGTCGAGGAACCAACTAGGGGGGAGGTCATTTTAGACTGTGTGTTGTGTAATGAGAGAGGATTAATTAGCAATCTCGTGTGCGAGGCCCCTTGGGGAAGAGTGACCATAATATGGTGGAATTCTACATTAGAATGGAGAATGAAACAGTTAATTCAGAGACCATGGCCCAGAACTTAAAGAAGGGTAACTTTGAAGGTATGAGGTGTGAATTGGCTAGGATAGATTGGCGAATGATTCTTAAGTGGTTGACAGTGGATGGGCAATGGCAAACATTTAGAGACCGCATGGATGAACTACAACAATTGTACATCCCTGTCTGGCGTAAAAATAAAAAAGGGAAGGTGGCTCAACCGTGGCTATCAAGGGGAATCAGGGATAGTATTAAAGCCAAGGAAGTGGCATACAAATTGGCCAGAAATAGCAATGAACCCGGGGACTGGGAGACATTTAGAACTCAGCATAGGAGGACATAGGGTTTGATTAGGGCAGGGAAAATAGAGTATGAGAGGAAGCTTGCAGGGAACATTAAAACGGACTGCAAAAGCTTCAATAGATATGTAAAGAGAAAAAGGTTAGTAAAGACAAACATAGGTCCTCTGCAGTCAGAATCAGGGGAAGTCATAACGGGGAACAAAGAAATGGCAGACCAATTGAACAAGTACTTTGGTTCGGTATTCACTAAGGAGGACACAAACAACCTTCCGGATATAAAAGGGGTCAGAGGGTCTAGTAAGAAGGAGGAACTGAGGGAAATCCTTATTAGTCAGGAAATTGTATTGGGGAAATTGATGGGATTGAAGGCCGATAAATCACCAGGGCCTGATGGTCTGCATCCCAGAGTACTTAAGGAGGTGGCCTTGGAAATAGCGGATGCATTGACAGTCATTTTCCAACATTCCATTGACTCTGGATCAGTTCCTATGGAGTGGAGGGTAGCCAATGTAACCCCACTTTTTAAAAAAGGAGGGAGAGAGAAAACAGGGAATTATAGACCGGTCAGCCTGACATCGGTAGTGGGTAAAATGATGGAATCAGTTATTAAGGATGTCATAGCAGCGCATTTGGAAAGAGGTGACATTATAGGTCCAAGTCAGCATGGATTTGTGAAAGGGAAATCATGCTTGACAAATCTGGAATTTTTGAGGATGTTTCCAGTAGAGTGGACAAGGGAGAACCAGTTGATGTGGTATATTTGGACTTTCAGAAGGCTTTCGACAAGGTCCCACACAAGAGATTTATGTGCAAAGTTAAAGCACATGGGATTGGGGGTAGTGTGCTGACGTGGATTGAGAACTGGTTGGCAGACAGGAAGCAAAGAGTAGGAGCAAATGGGTATTTTTCAGAATGGCAGGCAGTGACGAGTGGGGTACCGCAAGGTTCTGTGCTGGGGCCCCAGCTGTTTACATTGTACATTAATGATTTAGACGAGGGGATTAAATGTAGTATCTCCAAATTTGCGGATGACATTAAGTTGGGTGGCAGTGTGAGCTGCGAGGAGGATGCTATGAGGCTGCAGAGTGACTTGGATAGGTTAGGTGAGTGGGCAAATGCATGGCAGATGAAGTATAATGTGGATAAATGTGAGGTTATCCACTTTGGTGGTAAAAACAAAGAGACAGACTATTATCTGAATGGTGACAGATTTGGAAAAGGGGAGGTGCAACGAGACCTCGGTGTCATGGTACATCAGTCATTGAAGGTTGGCATGCAGGTACAGCAGGCGGTTAAGAAAGCAAATAGCATGTTGGCCTTCATAGCGAGGGGATTTGAGTACAGGGGCAGGGAGGTGTTACTACAGTTGTACAGGGCCTTGGTGAGGCCACACCTGGAGTATTGTGTACAGTTTTGGTCTACTAACTTGAGGAAGGACATTCTTGCTATTGAGGGAGTGCAGCGAAGGTTCACCAGACTGATTCCCGGGATGGCGGGACTGACATATGAGGAAAGACTGGATCAACTGGGCTTGTATTCACTGGAGTTCAGAAGAATGAGAGAGGATCTCATAGAAACGTTTAAAATTCTGACGGGTTTAGACAAGTTAGATGCAGGAAGAATGTTCGCAATGTTGGGGAAGTCCAGAACCAGGGGTCACAGCCTAAGGATAAGGGGTAAGCCATTTAGGACCGAGATGAGGAGAAACTTCTTCACCCAGAGAGTGGTGAACCTGTGGAATTCTCTACCACAGAAAGTTGTTGAGGCCAATTCACTAAATATATTCAAAAAGGAGTTAGATTTAGTCCTTACTACTAGGAGGATCAAGGGGTATGGCAAGAAAGCAGGAATGGGGTACTGAAGTTACATGTTCAGCCATGAACTCATTGAATGGCGGTGCAGGCTCGAAGGGCCGAATGGCCTACTCCTGCACCTATTTTCTATGTCTATGTCTATGTCTATGTTTCAGCATTATCGGGGGACAATTCGTGGTGAACCCCATGTACATCTGCCTCCTTTATCTGAGGCTCTGTTTCGTCGTGACCCGCCGTGGATCTGTTCTCCTCTTCAACATGGTGGTTTGCAGGTTTAACAGGCTTAGCAGGTCGCCTGCATACTCGTTGGAGGTGTCCCATTGCTCCACAGCCCTTCCAAACGTACCCTTTGATCGGCATGAATGGAAACGATGATCCCTCCTACAGCGCCAACAAGGTGTTAATGGCCTTGCATTCATCGCCCATGATGGTGGACTCTCATCTGCGGACGTGCAGCTGCAGGTATGTGTGACCTGCCCTGCATGTTATGATTTGAAAACAACATCACTTTGTTCACAGTACTTGTAGCAGCACTTGTGTGCTGAGAGATTTGCTTCATATTGTCACTGGTGGCAATGAACACCTGGGCTATCGCTATGGCCTTACTCAAGGTTGGGGATTCTACAGTCAAAAGTTTGCGAAGTATCGTTTCATGGCCAATGCCAAGTACGAAAAAGTCTCTGAGCATGTGCTCCAAATGTCCTTGAAATTCACAATGTCCTGCAAGGCGTCTTAGCTCGACGACATGGCCTTCAGAACTTTTGTAGGTGTAGAACTGGTACCTCGCCATCAGAATGCTTTCCTTCGGGTTCAAATGCTCTCGGACCAGTGTGCACAAATCATCGTACGATTTCTCCGTGGGTTTCGCTAGAGTGAGCAGATTCTTCATGAGGCCATATGTTGGTGCCCCACAGACGGTGAGGAGGATCGCTCTACGTTTGGGAGTGCTCTCTTCCCCATTTAGCTCATTGGCCACGAAGTATTGGTCAAGTCGCTCCACAAAAGTTTCCCAATCATCTCCCTCCGAAAATTTCTCCAGCATGCCCACTATTCTCTGCAGCTTTGGGTTCGCTATCAGTTTCTCGTTGTCAGTTGTAGTGTATGGAGAAATAGTCAGACTGAACACTGTGAGCTCAAAGTAAAGTGTGACCTTATACTTTTATTGCAGATCTCCAGAGTGCCTCTCCAACCTGTGAAACCTCCTTAAATACCTGTGCTCCCAAGGGATTGGGACTCCAGGGGATGAGCCCTCTGGTGGCTGTACAGAGTAAATACAAGTCCATAAATATAACAGTATCCAATTAAAAACAAGGGCATACAAAGTGGCCAAAACTCGTGGGAGGACAGAAAATTAGGAAGCTTTTAAAAGCCAGCAAAGAATGACTAAAAAATGATTAAGAAACGGAAAATAGACTATGAAATTAAACTAGCATGAAATATAAAAACAGATCGCAAGAGTTTCTACAGGTATATAAAAAGGAAAAGAGTGGCTAAAGTAAATGTTGGTCCTTTAGAGAACGAGTCCAGGGAATTAGTGATAGGGAACATGGAGATGGCAGAAATTCTGGACAAATATTTTGTATCAGCCTTTACGGTAGAGGACACTAAAAAATCCCAACAGTGGATAGACAAGGGATTTTATGCGGGGGAGGAACAATCACTGAGGAGGTGGTACTCAGTATGATAATGGGACTAAAGGCAGGTAAATCCCCTGGAAAAGATGGCTTGCATCCTAGGATCTTAAAAGAAGTAGTGGCAGGGATTGTGGCTACATTGATTGTAATTTACCAAAATTCCCTGGATTCTGGGGAGGTCCCTGCAGATTGGAAAGCTGCAAATGTAACGCACCTATTTATAAAAAGGAGGCAGACAAAAAGCAGGAAACTATAGACCAGTTAGCCTAACATCTGTGATTGGGAAAATGTTGGAGTCCATTATTAAAGAAGCAGTAGCAGGACATTTGGAAAAGCATAATTCAGTCAGGCAGAGTCACATGGATTTATGAAGGGGAAGTCATGTTTGACAAATTTGCTGGAATTCTTTGAGGATGCAACGAACAGGGCGGATAAAGGGGAACCAATGGATGTGGTGTATTTGGACTTCCAGAAGGCATTTGACAAGGTGCCACATAAAAGGTTACTGCACAAGATAAAGGTTCATGGGGTTGGGGGTAATATATTAGCATGGATAGAGGATTGGCTAACTAACAGAAAACAGAGAGTCAGGTTAAATGGTTCATTCTTGCGTTGGCAATCAGTAACTAGTGGGGTGCCACAGCGATCAGTGCTGGGACCCCAACTATTTATAGTCTATATTAACGACTTGGAAGAAGGAACCAAGTGTAATATAGCCAAGTTTTCTGACGATACAAAGATGGGAGGAAAAGCAATGTATGAGAGGGACACAAAAAATCTGCAAAAGGACATAGACAGCCTAAGTGAGTAGGCACAAAATTGGCAGATGGAGTATAATGTTGGAAAGTGTGAGGTTATGCACTTTGGCAGAAATAATTCAAAGAGCAAGTTATTATTTAAATGGAGAAAAATTGCAAAGTGCTGCAGTACAGCGGGACTTGGGGGCTTGAAACACAAAAGATTAGTATGCAGGTACAGCAAATGATCAGGAAGGTCAATGGAATCTTGGCCTTTATTGCAAAGGGAATGGAGTATAAAAGCAGGGAAGTCTTGCTACAGTGTGCAGGGTATTGGTGAGGCCACACATAAAATACTGCATACAGTTTTGGTTTTCATATTTAAGAAAGGATATACTTGCTTTGGAGGCAATTCAGAGAAGGTTCACTAGGTTGATTCTGGAGATGAGGGGCTTGACTTATGAGGAAAGGTTGAGTAGGTTGGCCCTCTACTCATTGGAATTCAGAAGAATGAGAGGTGATCTTATTGAAACGTATAAAATTATGAGGGGACTTGACAAGGTGGATGCAGAGGGGATGTTTCCACTGATAGGGGAGACTAGAACTAGGGGGCATAATCTTAGAATAAGGGGCCGCCCATTTAAAATTTGATGAGGTGGAATTTCTTCTCTCAGCGGGTTGTAAATCTGTGGAATTTGCTGCCTCAGGGAGCTGTGGAAGTTGGGTCATTGAATACATTTAAGACAGAAATTGACAGTTTCCTAACCGATAAGGGGATAAGGGATTATGGGGAACGGGCAGGGAAGTGGACCTGAGTCCATGATCGGATCAGCCATGATCGTATTAAATGGTGGAGCAGGCTCGAAGGGCCATATGGCCTACTCCTGCTCCTATTTCTTATGTTCTTATGTTCTTATTATAAATCCATGCTGGCTCTCTCTGATCAGCTCCTATTTGTCCACGTGCTCAGTCAACCTGCCCCTAACAACAGATTCTAGTAACTTCCCCACAACGGACATTAGATTAATAGGCCTATAGTTTCCTAGTTTATCTCTCCTAACCTTCTTAAATAATGGAGTGACATTCCCTAAGCTTTGTCTGAAAGATTGATGGTGCCACGAAAAAGAACACATAAGCATGTATGTCTAAATAGCATACAAATTAGGGCTTCTATTGGGGTTGGGGTGAACTTTCTGATCATCTGTGCAGGGCCGTGTCATATTAAGTTAACATACAGCATCTAATTATAGGCAGTTTTGTGTTGTGTACTCATCGCCACAGGGATTTAGATTTAAGCTATTCAAAGAGATTTTCTTGCCTTCCATATCAGAAAATTTTAACCCAAGGCCTGTGTCTGCTAACTGCGCTTATTCTATGGAGGTTAAGACCATATGCAGCTTTCAGCAAAGTGGCAGATGGGGAACACCATCGATGGTAATGTTTGTCAGGATGGCTTAATAAGCAAGCAACCTTGATGAATGATATCAATTGCACCAAGGACAAATTGTTTGGCTATGCTTGCATAAGATTGTTCCAAGGTGAGGATACAAAGATATAAAGGAGATAACTACTAAGCTTAGTGTTGTCACAAAATCTATAACGGCCATGAAGAGCGATTGTGAGCGAGCACAGGGGTGATGGGTGAGCGGGACTTGGTGCGAGTTAGGACACGGGCAGCCGAGTTTTAGATCACCTCTAGTTTACACAGGGTAGAATGTGGGCGGCCAGCCAGGAGTAGAAAGAAAGACTTGCATTCACATAGCGCCTTTCACGACGACCGGCCGTCTCAAAGCACTTTACAGACAGTGAAGTACTTTTGGAATGTAGTCACTGTTGCAATGTGGGAAATATGCAGTACTTCTCTTCATACAATCTACGTGCTCCATTTTTTGTGCTTTATTAAAAATGTTAAATGACTCTATCTCTCAGTTAATGGAGCTTTGCTCCAGGATGTTGGTCATTTTTTTCCTGGGTACGGAGTACGATGAAATAGCTCCGTGGTTTCCATGGAAACAGACCGACAATGGCAGATGTTTGAGATCCAGCCCGGAGGTGCTTGATTGCTCTGTGCGTCAGCTACGTAGCGTGAGCCTCCTTTGTGGTGCTGACGCCACAGAAAGCCAGTTGTTCGGCATGAGTTGCTACAGTGCCATCTGCAGCACACAGCTGTTTGTTTGTCTTAACTGCTGCTGGCTCCCGAGGAAGTAGTTCTCCCGAACTACACTGCGATATACGTCTGCTGCCAAGGATGCTGGATCGAAAGGCAGCTTTGTATCTCAGCTCGTACGGGTTCAATCAATTTACTCTCAAGTCCTTCACTTATTCATTAATCGATTTTTTTTTTAAGCTTTAGTGAATGTTGTTCTCATCAAGGTTAGAGATATCAATGCTGAAGAATGCAACATTTTGCTCAGCATTAACGACCATGATTAGATGCAGCGTAAACTCTTTGGGGGTTATTTTGGTGGAAGGGTGAAAACAGGCACTAAATGAGTGCTGTGCTAATAAGCCAGTTTGAAGGTCTGGATTTAGCACGCAATTTTGGTCCTAATTGCTGATTACCATGATTTGAATTTGCCTGGAGGCGCTAAAACAGACACCTGCAGGTTCAGCACTCAAGTGCTGATCAGGTGCAATTTTCATGGAGCAGTATATGTGGGCTCCACTGAAGGCATGGAGTGCTGTGGCTGGCACACAGTGGTACGTTTCAGGATGGCTCAGGGACCGAGGGCTGTCAGGTTCTCGGACGCGACACTGGAAGTCCTGGTGGAGGAGGTCCAGAGGAGGAGGGATCTCCTGTACCCGCAGGACGCCACCTTGCCCTCCTCGCCATCCTATCTCTCTCTCCTGCAGCAGCTGGTGCTGCTCTGCCTGGTCTCTTCTCTTCATCCCATTGCTCATCCAGACCAAAGGGGACCCCGAGCAAGTTGCCCATGGCCATGCACTTTCCTTTTCACCTGGTGACTCTTATAAGGTGTCCCATAAGGTGGAGTAGCACAACACTATTCTTTTTAGGTAAAGTCCTCAGTGGATTTCTGGAATAAATGTTGCTCGAATGTTGACAAAGTGTCGGAGAAAGTCTCCCGATGTGTTTCAGAGGTCCTCTTCACAGCTTTAGCAGCAATGAACATGAAATGGTGAGTATCACTTTAAGTAGCACTTGAAATCAATATCAACGCCGTGTTTACTCCCAAACAGCTGGTTGTTGTTAGGAGAGGGTGTTAGGACAAGCACTAGCCACCAAAATGTAGTGCAGTCTCTTTAATAAGTGCTAACAGGCATTTTAAGTGGCAATCAGCTGTTTAACAAGCCTCTGGGCTTTACCAAGATGATGTCTTGCACTAAACATGGGATAAACCAGCATTGCAGCTTAAGATCCTAGCTTGGTCACCTCAGAGGCTCTTCAGCACCTCAAGTATTCGACAAAAATCACCCCCTTTGCTCTTCTGCTCCAACAGCGTGTCGTAGTTCCCCAACCTCAGAAGACTACCCTCAACTGCACTGGTGTGACATTTTTCCATATCAATATTCAGGACCTTGCTGAGTTCATTTTCCAATGTTGTACCAATGTACAGTACCAATTAGTACTGTGTTAGATGCACTTTAGTGATTGCCCACTGGGTACTTTCATCATCTACATCAATGAATTTCTGGCTGCTTTGCAGATTTGTTGGTTTATGCAAGTATCTCCTGTGCAGTTTCCTGCTGGACTACCTTTCTGTGTTTGATTCCCGTAGTATTCACATAAAGTGTGTAATTTGGTCCATCAGCATAATTTTGGCAGCCCAGTTCGATCTTTACCAAAGGTTTGCAGATTGAGGTTCATTGGAATGGCAGATTGAGCACTTGAGCTCTTGGCTCTGCACAGTCTGAGCTCCCAGTCCTTCCGCTGCCACCATCAAAAGGCATCAAATAAGAACATAAGAAATAGGAGCAGGAGTAGGCCATATGGCCCCTTGAGCCTGCTCCGTCATTTAATACGATCATGGCTGATCCGATCATGGACTCAGGTCCACTTCCCTGCCCGCTCCTCAAAACCCCTTATTCCCTTATCGGTTAAGAAATGTCTATCCCTGTCTTAAATGCATTCAATGACCCAGCTTCCACAGCTCTCTTAGGCAGCAAATTCCACAGATTCTTAACCCTCTGAGAGAAGAAATTCCTCGTCATCTCAGTTTTAAATGGGTGGCCCCTTATTCTAAGATTATGCCCCCTAGATCTAATCTCCCCTATCAGTGGAAACATTTTCTCTGCATCCACCTTGTCAAACCTCCTCATAATCTTATACGTTTCAATAAGATCATCTCTCATTCTTCTGAATTCCAATGAGTAGAGGCCCAACCTACTCAACCTTTCCTCATAAGTCAACCCCCTCATCTCTGGTTATGAAGGTCACTGGCTTATCCACAGGGAGGGAGGGTAAACCAAAGGGTGAATAATTGGAATTGATACCAGAACAGTGTCAGGTGAAACTTGGAATCAGGTTTCCCCATCACCAACTGAGCAAGCTTTGGTACAAGACACAATAAGCCCACTCTAGAAACAGGGAGAGTTCATGACACGAGCAGCCCAGCCAAGAGATGTGATAGAACGTGAGTAGCACAACCCGGGATTCGGAGATGATGCGTGACATCAGGCGACTCAACCAAGATTCAGGGATATCGTGTGACCCATGGACCCCTAATGCATGAGCCAGGAGAGTGCATAACACGACAAGCAGAACCAAGATCCAGGGATAGTGCATGACACGTGGGCACTGACCATCTGCGAGCCCTGGTCTTGGTTATGCCGGGATCGTGCCCATCAATCCTGGAATCGGTGAGGAAACAGCACAACTGGATCCCTTTGGCTCCAACCAAAAAGTACATTTTTAAAATATACTTACCTGAATGTGGAGCCAGGAGAAGCCTGAATGTTCCACTCCACCCCACAATAAAAGAACATGGGCCTTTGCCGCCCCCACCCTCGCTGATCAACACAACCCTGACCACCGAACTCCCTCTGGTCACTGCCCCCTCTCCTCCACCACAGTCCCCCCACCCCCGCCCCCACCCGCCATGCCGCCCCAAATTGCCACCAAATCCCCATCCCTCATCCGGCCTGCGCTCCCTCCTCATCTGGTTGCCCACCCTTTCCAAACCCTCTCTTACCGAAGGGCCACTACTAGCATCACAGCAGCCCGATCTCAATTACAATTCGCCGGCAACTCTGCAGAGCTCATCGGCTCCATGGAAATGAGACCCAAGGCCCAATTTCAGGAGGGCCTCGGGCCTCACCATTCAAGCGCCAAGATTATACCAAAAATGGGCGTGCCTGAATTTCGAGGCCTATTCTGGTCAGGGAGTCGTGACAAGGATTGTCGATTACCAATAGTTACTAAGAGAGTGAGGAGAGAGATTAAGAGAATTTTTTTAAAACAGAGAGTTGCTAGAGCACGGAATGCTTTGCCTCAGGAGGTTGTTGAGGCAGAAGCTAATTCATCTTTTAAGGGAAAAGTGAAAAAAACCTTTGATGCAAAGCAAGATCTCGAGCTGTGGAGAGAGATCGGGGCAGTGGGATTGGTTTTGTATTGCTCTAGCAAAGAGCTAGCCCAGAAATAACAGAACAAATGGCCTTTCAATGCTGCAAGCCTATATATTTATGTGGTTTTGGTAAAGGCTCCATTTTTCGAACATCCTGCACTAGGCCTTTACAGCGTGGCAATACAGAACACGATTCTGCTTGCAGTGCACGCTGCCATTTAAACCTTCGCTTCCTCTGTTAATAATTCAAATCCAGCACAGCATGTGCATGAGGTGACTTGGTGATGTTATTTATTTTAGAATGCAATGACATCATTCAGAAATTTTATTAAAGCAACATGAACCCTTTTATATAATAAAAACAGAAAATACTGGAAATACTGAGCAGGTCAGGCAACATCTGTGGAGAGAGAAATAGAGTTAATGTTTCAGGTCGATGACCTTTCGTCAGAACGGAAAAAGTTAGAGATGTAACCGATTTTAAGCAAGTACAATGGCAGGGAAAGGGGGGAGGGGAAGAAAGACAACAAAGGGAAGGTCTGTGATAGGGTGGAAGGTAGCAGAGATTAAGGCCTAGAAATTCGGGTCATTTGTACCTCCCGTTAGCGCCCCCCCCCTCAGGGCGCAAACAACTTTCTGCCCGGGCGGGGCGCCGCTAACGACTCCTGCTAAATTCGGCGGCAGTTGAGCAACGGTGGTAACCCGTAGCGCCCTGCTCCGCTGTGCCAGCGATGGTGACATCATCACCATGCGCAGCGCTCCGTTGGCACCCAGGACCCTGAGGCTGTGCCAGGCAATGACAGTGAGAGCTTCAGGGGATGCGTACCGGGTGTTAAAGCTTTGAACGGGGGTTCCATGCCACGATCGGTCAGCACGGCACTCTGCTTGAATGCCAGGCTGTTGGCACGGCAACCCTGGTCCTCCGTGGTCCAGGTAGGACTCTTTCATTGCTGCAGAATTTGCAGCGTGTGCCCTCCCCTTTAATTAAGGGAAGAGCCCCTCCTACGCGGCACAGCAGCACTTAATTAGCGTTACACTTCCTTTCGGGGGTAGTAACTCCAATTTCTCACGAGAGGCATGACTTCTGCGCCTGGCAAAAGTCTCGTGCTCTGCAAGCATTACTGCCCCCAATTTTTCCTCCTAAATGACAAAAGGTTTGATTTTGATAACCAAAAGGAGATGGTAATGGGATAGGTAAAGAAACAAAAAATGAATCTAGAAGATGTGTAAATGGGAATGGCAGAAACATCAACAGCTGCCATCTGAAAAAATAGGGGCAGAGGTTATGGTCTGAAGTTGTTGAACTCGATGTTTCCAGAAGGCTGTAAAGTGCCTAATCGAAAGATGAGGTGCTGATCCTCGAGCTCACGTTGAGCTTCGTTGGAACATGTGAGGGGCTGAGGACAGAGAGGTCAGAGTGGGAGTGGAGCGGAGAATTAAAGTGACAGGCGACCGAAAGCTCGGACTAAACGGAGGAGATCCCCAAAGTGATCACCCAATCTGCGTTTGGTCTCCGCAATGTAGAGGAGACCACATCGTGAGCAGCGAATACAATATACTAAATTGCGAGAGGTACAAGTAATCAGTTGTTTCACCTGAAAAGAGTGTTTGGGGCCCTGGATAGTGGGAAGGGAGGAGGTAAAAGGGCAGGTATTGCACCTCCTGCGCTTGCACGGGAAAGTGCCGTGGGAAGGTGAGGGGGTGTTGGGAGTGATTGAGAAGTGGACCAGGGTGTGGTGGAGAGAGTGGTCCCTTTGGATTGCTGAAAGGGGAGGAGAGGATGTATTTGGTGGTGGGATCACGCTGGAGATAGCAGAAATGGCAGAGGATGATTCGTTGAATTTAGAGGCTGACGGGGTGAAAGATGAGGACAAAGGGAACCCTATCATGGTTTGGGAGGGAGGGGAAGGGGTGAGAGCAGAAATGCGGGTAATGGAACGGACACTGTCGAGGGTCATGTCAACCACAGTACAGGGGAATCCTCGGTTGAGGAAAAAGAAAGACATCAGAGGCACGAGTGCGGAAGGTGGCATCATCAGAACAGATGTGACGGAGACGGAGAAACTGGGAGAATGGAATGGAGCCCTTACATGAAGCGGTGTGGGAGGAAGTGTAGTCCAGGTAGCTGTGGGAGTCAGTGGGCTTTTAGTTCATATTTGTCGATAGCCTATCCCCAGAAATGGAAATAGAGAAGTTGAGGAATGGGAAGGGAAGAGTCGGAGATGGACCATGTGAAGATGAGGGTAGGGAAATTGGAAACAAAGTGAATGAAATTTTCAGGACGAGAGAAGAAACGACACCGATACAGTTATTACTGTACTGGAAAAAGAGGTGAGGGAGGGGATCTGAGTAGGACAGGAACAAAGAATGTTCCACATATCCCACGAAAAGGTAGGCATAGCTAGGACCCATGTGGGTTCCCATAGCAACACCTTTAATTTGGAGGAAGTGAGTGGAGTCAAAGGTGAAGTTGTTCAATGTGAGAACAAGTTCCGCCAGGCGGAGGAGGGCGGTGGTGGATGGGGACTGGCTGGGCCTCTGCTCGAGGAAGAAGCGGAGCGCCTTCCAGACCGTAACCTCTGCCTCTATTTTTTCAAATGTCAACTGTTGATGTTTCTGCCATTCCCATTTACACCTCTTCTGCACCCATCTTTTGTTTCTGTACTTGTCCCATTACCATCACCTTTTGCTACGTAAAATCATACCTTTTGTCATTTAATCACTCCTGCCTTCCGACATTCCATCCTATCACAGACCTTCCCTTTTGTTCTTTCCTCCCCTCCCCCTTTCCCTGCCTCTGCACTTGCTTAAAATCAGCTACATCTCGAACTTTTTCCAGTTCCGACGAAAGGTCATCAATTTGAAACGTTAAATCTGGGCTAGATTTTACGAACCTTGGTGGGTCCGTGGCGGGCGATGTCGGTGGTGGGTCCCGACCCCACTGCTGTCTCCATCACGGCCCCTGAATAAATTTATCGTGATTGGGCTTGTTAAGCCCGCCCAGCGTGCTTCCCATCCAATTAGAAGAAGTAGGTCTGGTGATGTCATTTGATGACACATCTTCAGTCGGTTTCCTTAAAGGGACCATGGCCAACTTTCTTTTGACATTTGTGCTGTCAATGTTCTACAGCATTGAAGTGCTGCAAACACTGACAAACACTGCACAGAGATGCAGGGCAGCACCCAGGCTCTCCCATGACTCCCTCGATATGCTTCTGGAGGGAGTCACAGCACAGAAGGAGGTCCTCTTCCCTTCCAATTGGTGGAAGAAACCTCCCCAGGACATTGCACAGGAGGACAGGAGGGCACAATCAGCATTCTCGTCAGGAGGACCAAGCTGAATTGGCACAAAACTTTCAATGTCATGGTCCACGTCGGTACCAATGACATAGGTAGAACAAAGAAAGAGGTTCTGCTGAGGGAGTATGAACAGCTAGGGGCTAAATTGAAAAGCAGAACCACAGAGGTAATAATCTCTGGATTACTACCTGAGCCACGAGCAAATTTGCATAGGGTAAAAGAGATCTCCCCAGGAGATTAACAAAGCCTAGTTACACATTGCACAGGAGGACACAAGCAGGGATGTGGTCAGGAGGACCTGGGTGCAGTGTCGTAAAAGTTTAAATGATCTCAGTAGATGACGAAATGTTACTGCAAAGCCACACTCAACCTCATCCTATGGGTGCCTCTCATCACATTCCCATCACTCTGCCTTCCCCACTCTACCCCTGCACACCAACTTACCTTGCACCTCCACCCATCCCTCTCTCTCTCTATCTCAATTATCAAGTCCCCATCTCATTAGCCACCCCTCACACTCACCCTCATCTTCGTGCAATCATGCCAACTAACAACACACAAGGGTAGGCACTTGGATGTTTTATGCAATGTTGATGTAAAGTTTCTGATAATGTGGTGTCAAACATTGAAACCTTTATTTTGAACGTTTTGTGTGCTTGGACAGATTTGTGTGCACCTTTGAAAGTAGCTTAGTAAGTTGCAGTGAATGGTGAGACATAATGGCACCTCCCGCAATGCTGATGAATATGAAAGGAATGGCTTGGTCTTTGTAGGGATGCTTTATGGTGTTGGTGTGGGGTGGTGCCAACCTGGTGCATCATGTGGCAGCCAGAATGTAGTGTCAAGTGAAGTAAATCTGGCCATGGTGAAGCCATCCCTGGTCTCCCGGGCAGCAATATGCTTGGGTGCTGATGCCCTGTGTCCTGTGTAGCATCAGATGATAGCAGAGAAGGTTGGTGCTGTTGGTGTGCCTGGTGCTGCTGGTGTTGGGACTGATCGTGGTCAGATTCTAAGGACCAAGGTGAGAGAGTATAAAGAGCACCGATGCTGATGGAATAGATGGCAGGTGAAATAGAGATGACAGAAGTGATTGATCAATGGAGGGAGAGGTAATGCGGTCAGACTGCATGGAGACTTGTCTAAAGACTTGCAGCATCCTGAATCTGTAGTGGAAATGCAGTTTAGAGAAGGTCGTGGTGATGTGAACATTTCTCAGTCAGCTGGGAGCTTTGACTTGACATTTGAAGCTGTCAATTCATCAGCTGAACCAATGGCTAGTGATCTCCCGCCTCAGCTTCACTGACGAGGTCTAGACACAGCGGAAAACTGGTGGGCGACCTGTCAAATTCAAAAAACTGGGAAAAAAACCATTGATCAATAGCTGTCAACCCGCAACTAATGATTTTAATTGCCTCCCCTGCCACTGCGTGTCGGGTCTGCTCTGTGCTGACAGACCAGACATTTGGTCAAGGCGTGTAGCGATGGGTTCACAGCGGGGTCCCGATCCGCTGGGGGAAAAAACACTTTCCAAATTGACCTGCCACCGATCACGCCCGCTGACCCCTGCAAAATCCAGCCCTCTGTTTCTCTCTCCACAGATGCTACCTGACCTGCTGAGTATTTCGAGCATTTTCTGTTTTTATTTCAGATTTCCAGCATCTGCAGTAAATGGCTTTCGAATTGACTCTTTTATGTCTGTTACTTCCTTTAGAATGTGCAGTACGCATATAATAACAAAGAAATGACATACGGTTTGGGGTGAGGTTTGAAAGTGGCTGTTGCAAAAGTGGAATCTTGTGGAGAATGTTCTTCCCTCAGACTCGACAGACAACTGAACTTCACGTTTAGGGAGGTGATTTGATGGGGTCATTGGCTGCTGCTGTGCAGGGCATCCTAGACGTGCTGTTAGTGCAGGCTGATCATGTTTTATAATGATCATTGGGAGTCTCAGGGTGGCAGGCATGATGAGCCAGAATCCATCAGCAGTATGTCAACCTTTGAACTTTGTGATGTCAGCTGAAATACATTTAATGAAAGTAATTGATTTCCAGGAGGGATCTAGTCACAGCAGGAAATATTAGAATGGATTCTTGTTTAACCAGCACAGAATACTGCGAAGCTGAGTGACAGCACAGCAAAAAGAGTACAAAGTTAATAGCACTTCACCTCATCTAACTCAAAGCATTTGCACCAGTTTTCCATCCCATTCATTCTATAAAGCTAACCATTTTAGTTTCTATTTTTGTCAGAATAATTCTATTTCTAATGGATTTTCCCTTGATGAAATGTTTTCTTTCTCTTCGAGCTCCAGGAGATCCCTTATGCTGTGCATTTGTTCTTCTTGTGGAGCGATGGTGGTTGGTCATGACACTCTGAACCAGTCACAAGAAGACCTGTGAAGTTTTTTAAAATTTATTCGTTCACGAGTAGTGGGCGTCACTGGCAAGGCCGACAGTTATTGTCCATCACTAATTGTCCTCGAGGAGGTGGTGGTGAGCCGCCTTCGTGAACCGCTGCAGTCCGTGTGGTGAAGGTGCTCCCACAGTGCTGACACAGTGTAGCGGTTTGGTACAACTGAGTGGCTTGCTAGGCCATTTCAGAGAGCACTTAAGCTTAAGCGTCAACCACATTGCTGTGGGTCTGGAGGCACATATAGGCCAGACCAGGTAAGGACAGCAGATTTCCTTCCCTAAAGGTCATTAGTGAACCAGTTGGGTTTTTCTGACAATCCGGTAGTTTCATGGTCACCATTACTGATGTTAACTTTTTAATTTCAGCTTTATTCAAGTGGAGCAGTTTGAAATGCCCTCCGAACTTCTGTCCCTCAGAGGAATGATTTAAGATCAGATATTCACTATCTCAGCCATCACAAGGGGAGAATCTATGTCCAACCTCTCCATGATATAAGGGGGAAGATTTACCTGGTATATTGGATCTCCCTGCATAGTGAATATAAGAAAATCGGGCAGCTTGGCGCACATACCTGTAAAGGAGCCTGCATTTTATTCCATCTATTTAAATGAATGGATGGAATATTGAGTGGGCTATCTTACGGGTGTAAACTGCAGCCCATCAGGTTTTCCTGTATTTGCCGCACCCAGGTGATCCAATACACCCAGCTGCAGGGCCAGGAACATCTCCCTCAGTGTGCTACACAACAACAGCAATCTTTATTTATATAGCACCTTCAATGTAGTAAGACGTCCCAAGGTGCTTCACAGGAGTTTTATAAGACAAAGATATGACACCGAGCCACATAAGAAAAAATTAGGGCAGGTGACCAAAACCTTGGTCAAAGAGGTAGGTTTTAAGGAGAGGAAAGAGGGCTAGAGAGACAGAAAGGTTTAGGGAGGGAGTTCCAGAGCTAAAGGCATGGCCACCAATGGTGAAGCGATTATAATCAGGGATGCTCAAGAGGGCAGAATTAGAGGAGCGCAGATATCGGCGGGGGTGGGATGGGGGGGGAGGGTTGTTGTGGAGCTGGAGGAGATTATAGAGCTAGGGAGAGGCGAGGCCATGGAGGGATTTGAAAATAAGGATGAGAATTTTGAAATCGGGGCATTGCTGAACTGAGAGTCAATGTAAGTCAGCGAGCACAGGGGTGGTGGGTGAATGGGACTTGGTGTGAGTTAGATCATGGGCAGCCAAGTTTTGGAAGACCTCAAGTTTATGTAGGATAGAATGTGGGAGGCCAACCAGGAGTGCATTTGAATAGTCATGCCTAGAGGTAACAGAGGCATGGATATGGGCTTCAGCAGCGAAGGAGCTGAGGCAGGGGCAGAGCAGGCAATGTTATGGTGGTGGAAATAGTTATGCCGGTATATATGGTTGGAAGCTCATTCAGGGTCAAATATAATATCAAGGTTGCAAATAGTTTGGTTCAGCCTCAGACAGATGCGAGGGAGAGGGATGGAGTCGATGGCTAGGGAATGAAGTTTGTGGCAGGGACCGAAGATAATGGCTTCAGTCTTACCAATATTTAATTGGAGAAAATTTCTGCTCATCCAAAATGGATGTCGGACAAGTAGTCTGACAATTTAGAAATCGTGGAGGGATCAAGAGAGGTGGTAGTGAGGTAGAGCTGTGTGTTATCAGCATAGATGTGAACACTGACGCTGTGTTTTCAGATGATGTTGCCAAGGAGTAGCATGTAGATGAGAAATAGGATAGATCCTTGGGGGACACCAGAGGTAAAGATGCAGGAGTGGGAAGAGAAGCCACTGCAATCTTATTCTCTGGCTACGATTAGGGAGATAAGAGTGGAACCAGGCAAGTGCAGTCCCAGCCAGTTGGACAACGCTGGAGAGGCATTGGAGGAGGAAGGAGTGGTCAACTGTGTCAAAGGCTGTAGAAAGTTCGAGAAGGACAAGGGATGTCATTTGTGACTTTGATGAGAGCCGTTTCGGTACTGTGGCAGGGGCGGAAACCAGATTGGAGAGATTCAAACATGGAGTTCCGGGAAAAATGGGCAAGGATTTGTGAGGCAATTACATGTTCAAGGATTTTGGAGAGGAAAGGGAGGTTGAAGATGGGGCAGTCATTTGCAAGGGCGGAGGGGTCAAGGGTTGGTTTTTGAAGAGAGGGACGATGACAGCAGATCTTAAGGAGAGGGGGACAGTATCTGAGGAGAGAGAACCATTAATAATGGCCCAGAATTTGCGGTCGGAGGCTTCCTGCGGGCAGATGCTTTCGACCACAATAATTTCTATGAAAGAACCTGGTGGTCCTGTAGGTTCGCTGACTTGCGGTCCTGGGGCTCTACGCGTTGGCCAGCGTATGGGACCACATATCCCAGGATCGTACAAATCTCTAGGATCACGTGGGCTGGCCCAACCTATCAGAGTAGGGGGATCCCATTCATACTTATAGTAATTCTGCATGTACGGAGCTGCCATAAGTAAGAATGGGGATATCCTCAAAAACACGCAAACACTGAAAATAAATTTTAAAAACACATTACATAGTTAAAATTAATTAAAATGCAATTTAATTATATATTTTATACAAAATTGTATGTTTTGGAAAAAAAGTTAAATATGTTTTAACAGGATTAAAAATAAACTTACCTTAATGGACAGGATTTTTTATATATAAATGAGTGATAACATTTTATTTTTATTTTTTTTAAAACTCTTACACTGATAAAAGCAGGCCTTACGCGTAACAATTTGAAGGCCATTCGCTGGGCAGGAATTGGGCAAATAGCCCAAATCTCCGCCCGCTGAGGCCCTTTTCCTTCACATGCATGCGATCTGTCAAAAGAATTTTTGGAACTTCGTGTGCACTTCGTACGCAGACAGCACATGCCAGCAGGCTATCAAGTATGAGAGGCATTGTATCCAAGCCAGATCCTTACCCAACATCCACACATGTGCATTTCCAGCAGGAGAGAGTTAGTAGTGATAACATAGAAACATAGAAAATAGGTGCAGGAGTTGGCCATTCGGTCCTTCGAGCCTGCACCGCCATTCAATAAGATCACGGCTGATCATTCCCTCAGTACCCCTTTCCTGCTTTCTTGCCATACCCCTTGATCTCTTTAGCCGTAAGGGCCATATCTTACTCCCTCTTGAATATATCCAATGAACTGGCATCAACAACTCTCTGCGGCAGGGAATTCCACAGGTTAACAAGGAGGAGGGAATGTTGGCTGATTCCTCCCCTATTTGATTTAAAGAAAGGAAAGAACTTCCATTTATATAGTGTCTTTCATGACCTCAAGACATCCCAAAGTGCTTTATAACCAATTAAGTACTTATGCAGTGTAATCACAGCTGTAATGTAGGAAAGCGCGGCAGACAATTTTGCGCACAGCAAGATCCCACATATGGAAACGTGATAAATGACATCATCTGTTTCATTTAGTGATGTTGGTTGAGAGACAAATATTGTCCAGAACTCCCCTGCTCTTCTTCAATATGGTGCCACGGGATCTTTTACGTCCACCTGAGAGGGGCCTCATCCGAAAGACAGATCAGTTCTCCAGGCAGTGAGGCCAATTTTAGCACTTCTACTGCTGTCAGTGCGGAGATCAGTCGACTCAGTTAAAGAAGAGATCGGACCTAAGACTGTCAAGGTTTTCAAATGTTATTGCACGTGAATCCCACTACAAATATTAACATATCCCCATTGTTTCGGAAAATATTTTTCTTATTCTATAGCAACGGAAATAATAATAAGGATAAAAGTCTCAGAAAAAATACCTAATTATAGAATTCTTGAGAATCCAAATACATTTATAATAGGAATATGGCCAGCCCCAGACTGACAGAAACCGATGATGTTGCGGACCCCAGGAAATCCCCTCCTGAACCCCTATGGATAGCAGAACCTAGTTTGAAACTCCACTGTCCATTTGACTCATTCCTACATTCAAAAATACAAGTGAACAAGTGAGCCAATTGGGGTATAGTCTGGTATTTGTAACAAGGTTAATGAGTGAATGGCAACAATCTAGAGATTGATAAGTGCCTATTCATTCTTCCTAGACATTATCAACAATTTCTGGTGGGATTGAAGGCATTAATGTGAAGGGAATCCAATATTATGATCATCAATGTGGAACAATGCAAAAAAAAACATGGCAATGCGCTCAACAAGTATTACACCCTCATTGGAATTCCCCTGCTCCATTGCAGGAAAGAATGGACCAGCTGAAATAGGAACAGGTCTCCTGACTCGTCTATTTTCCTCTTGATTATGATTAATGCAAAGTGTGATCGGACAATACATGCTCATAGCATGAATTATCTGTGTACTATTAGCCATTTCCAGTATTAAAATGTCATCTAAATATAGTTCAAAAGGCAAATGTAGCTTCACAGTCAAGAAATAGTGTCAGAGTGAATTAGAATTCTCTTTAACTCTTTGAGAACTGCAGTAGCAGAATATGAACCTACTGAAGATGGCTTTCTGAGCTAGGTTTAATGGGTAGAAAATGGAAGGCAACTTGCTCACGATTTCCTGATGTGTGCAGCAAGTGGGCGAGGCCCCTTCCCCCCTCCTCCTCCCCGCTCCTCCTCGCCCCTCCTCCTCCTCCTCCTCCTCCGACCCCCACACAACCCCTTGCCCCCCATCAGTGTGAGCTCAGAACATCCACCCTATTTTGTTATGGTAGCTGGGAAAGAGTGAAGATTAAATAGAATTATTCACTCGTATAACTGACTATTACGGCACATTCTCACAAACTTTCTGGAGCCAAGCTACTTTACATTCAGGTAAGCTATGGATAAGGCCATGAATCATTGTCGCTACCTGAAATACACCAAACACAATATTCACTCATTCAATGCATAGTTATCTAATGCATAAGGACAGTCATCGAACAAAGCCAGATGGGTGGAGTGACTCTACAGACCAGAGGTGTCACCCCTTACAAAGGTGCGTTCATGGAGGTTATCAACTAGGCAGCAAGACACATACAACCGGAGGGCGATGTCCACGGTGGAGGAAAGAAGTGTACACCAAAAGGAATAAAATACAGTGTTGTATAATTATCTTCTCTGTGCAAATATGCTTCAATAGGTGTAAAACAATATATAACACAATGTGCTGCTTACTGTTTCTGCAGCAACAACAACAAAATCCCTAACTATGTAACTATGTACATTAACATGTACTATGTACATCCTGGTGAATCGAATAACTAGGGCTGTGGATAGGACTTTAAACTAGGTAGTGGGGCTGGGGCGGGGTGCTCAGATGAACGGAAATTAAAAATATCAAAGAGAAAGGAGAAGGCAATAGTGCAGGGTAGCAATAGGGGTAATGATAACCAGAGTGTGGCAGGGAAGGACAGAGCGTATAAATAGAAGGAGAAATAGTAAAAAGTCACAATTTAAAGCTCTTTATCTGAATTCACACAGCATTCATTTCAAGATAGATGCGGTGACGGCACAAATAGAAATAAATGGGTATGATCTGATCGCAATTACAGAGACGTGGTTGCAAGGTGACCAAGGCTGGGACCTGAATATTCAGGGGTATTTGACATTTCAGAAGGATAGGCAGAAAGGAAAGGAGGTGCATTAGCTCTGTTAATAAAGGATGAGATCGAAAGTCTTCCTCGATTTTGAGCGAGTGCCTATGATGATGATGAGTGAGAAATGATATTGGCTCAGAAGATCAAGATGTAGAATCAATTTGGGTGGAGATAAGAAATAATAAGAGAAATAAGTCATTGATGTGAGTAGTTTATAGGCCCCCTAACAGTCGCTACACTGTAGGACAGAGTATAAATCAAAAAATAATGGAGGTTTGTAAAAAAGGTACTGCAATAATCATGGGCAATTTTAATCTTCATATAAATTGGACAAATCAAATTGGCAAAGGTAGCCTAGAGGAAGAGTTCATAGAGTGTATTCGGGAAGCTTTCTTAGACAATATGTTGTGGAACCAACCAGGGAGTAGGCTATTTTAGATCTGGTAATGCGTAATGAAATAGGATTAATTAATGATCTCAAAGTAAAGGATCCTCTAGCGAAGAGTGATCATAGCATGTTATAATTTTAAATTCAACTTAACGGTGAGAAACTTGGATCTCAAACTAATGTCGTGAACTTAAATAAAGACAATTACAAAGGTATGAAGACAGAGTTAGCTCAAGTGGACTGGGAAAATAGATTAAAGGGTAAGACGGTCTTCTCTCTTCTTAGGCAGTCCCTTGGAGTCGAGGATGACTGGCTTCCACACTAATATGAGTTCTCAGGTGACTGATGAGTCCAAGGCACAATCTAGTCTTTGTCACAAGTAGGGTAGACGATGGTTGAAAGGACAGGTGGGCGGGGTGCTTGGGTTGTCGTGCCCTCCTTCCGCTGTTTGTGCTTGGTTTCTGTTTGCTCCCAGTGAAGAGACTCGTGGTGTTCGCCTTCCCGGATGCTTCTCCTCCACTTTGGGCAGTCTTAGGCCAGGGATTCCCAGGTGTCAGTGGGGATGTTGCACTTTTTCAAGGAGGCTTTGAGGGTGCCTTTGAAGTGTTTAATCTGCCCACCTGGAACTCGCTTGCCATGTCAGAGCTCTGAGTAGAGCGCATGTTTTGGGAGTCTAGTAACGGGCATGCGGACAATGTGGCCCATCCATCAGAGCTGATCAAGCGTGGTCAATGCTTCAATGCTGGGGATGTTGGCCTGAGCGAGAACACTTACGTTGGTGCGCCTATCCTGCCAATGGATTTGCAGAATCTTGCAGAGGCAGCATTAGTGGTACTTCTTCAGTGCTTTGAGGTGCCTGATGTACATAGTCAATGTCTCTGAAGCATATAGGGGGACGGGTACCACTACTGCTCTGTAGACCATGAGCTTGGTGCCTGGTTTGAGGTCCTGGTCTTCAAGTACTCTCTTCCTCAGGCAACCGAAGGCTGCACTAGCACACTGAAGGCAGTGTTGGACTTCGTCATTGACGTCTGCCCTTGTTGACAGCAAGCTCCCGAGGTATGGAAAATGGTCCACGTTGGCCAAGGCCTCATCATGGATTTTGATAATCGGGGGGCAGTACTGTGTGGCGGGGGCAGGTTGGTAGAGGACCTTTGTCTTATGGATGTTTAGTATAAGGCCCATGCTCTCATACGCTTCGGTGAAGGTGCTGATGATGGTTTGGAGTTCGACCTCCGAGTGTGCGCAAAGTGTCGTCTGTGTACTGTAATTCAATGACAGAGGATGGGACGACCTTGGATCTGGACTGGAGGTGACGGAGATTGAACAATTTCCTGTTTGTTCTGTAGATTAGCTCCACTCCAGCATTTTAAAGGGTGGAAGGTACCTGTGTATGTATTCTTTTACCATGGGGTGGCCATTGCACACCAGCTACCATACGGGCTTGACAGAGCAAGATCTTGGTCCAATGGCAAGGGGATCTAAGATGATTGGAGACCAGGCTCTGCTGCATACACCTAGTACACACAGACACACATACTCCTACTGACCTCCTCCCTCCTTCCCACAGATCCTCTCTCCCTGGGTTTTATAGGATGCAGTGTAGGTCTCCCGACTTCGCTGTTGGCTCGTGCTGTACCTTCCCTGTGTCCTAACCCCACTGCTGGTCCATGCTGCACCACTCCTAAGCCTCGATTTTGCTGTTCCTCCTGACCTCGCTCCTGAGTCCGGACCTCGCTCCTGGGTCCGGACCTCGCTCCTGGGTCCCGACCTTGTCCGAAATACGCAGCTAATCAGCTACCTGGTTTCCGGTGATGAAACACTTCGATTTTGTACCCCTCTTGGGTCGTCTCGCGCTGCTTATGGATGTTTAGTATAAGGCCCATGCTCTCGTACGCTCATGCCGCACAAAAGGTTACTGCAGAAGATAAAGGTACGCGGAGTCAGAGGAAATGTATTAGCATGGATAGAGAATTGGCTAGATAACAGAAAGCAGAGAGTCAGGATAAATGGGTCCTTTTCAGGTTGGAAATCGGTGGTTAGTGGTGTGCCACAGGGATCGGTGCTGGGACCACAACTGTTTACAATATATATAGATGACCTGGAAGAGGGGACAAAGTGTAGTGTCACAAAATTTGCAGATGACACAACGATTAGTGGGAAAGCGGGTTGCGTAGAGGACACAGAAAGGCTGCAAAGAGATTTAGATAGGTGAAACGAATGGGCTAAGGTTTGGCAGATAAAATACAATGTTGGAAAATGTAAGGTCATCCATCTTGGGGAAAAAAACAGTAAAAGGGAATATTATTTGAATGGGGAGAAATTACAACATGCTGCGGTGCAGAGGGACCTGGGGGTCCTTGTGCATGAAACTCTTTTTGAGTTTATCTGTAAAACAAAAAACATTAAACCGTGCCACCCGCCCTGGATGACACAGCAGACATTTACAAGGCCCTTTTTTTTTTCATTTTTTGTGTTTTTTTTTGTGTTTTTCTTTTTTTGTTGTTTTATTGGGGGGTTTTTTTGGGCGCTAAAATCACATTTTTCCAAGTGCCCCCTATAAAAGGGGAGGGGGACACTAAAAGCACCGGCAATTAAAACAAATTAAACTTTAAAACGTAAAATCAAATTAAAATTTGGTTGCCGGGCGTGATGATGCACTCCAGTCCCTCCGGTGCCCACCTCTCGCGGAAGGCCGCGAGCGTACCGGTGGACACCGCGTGCTCCATCTCCAAGGACACCCTGGACCGGATGTAAGAGCGGAAGAGAGGCAGGCAGTCAGGTTGAACGACCCCCTCGACCGCCTGCTGCCTGGACCGGCTGATGGCACCCTTGGCCGTGCCCAGGAGCAGTCCTACGAGGAGGCCTTCGGACCTACCCGCTCCCCTCCGCACAGGGTGCCCAAAGATCAGGAGAGTGGGACTGAAGTGCAGCCAGAATTTCAGGAGCAGCCCCTTCAAATAATGGAACAGGGGCTGCAACCTTGTGCACTCACTAAAAATATGGAACACGGACTCCTCCAGACCGCAGAAATTGCAGGCGGCCTGGGAGTCCGTGAACTGGCTTAAAAATTTATTGCACGGCACTGCTCCATGCACCACCCTCCAGGCCAAGTACCCGATGAATAGTGGGAGGACCCCTGCGTAGAGTGCCCTCCATCGGGGACCCCCGCCTCCTCCGGACGGCAAGATGGTACGCCATGGCGTGTCCGGATGGCAGGCGAGGATGGCAAAGTTGAGAGTGTGCAGGAGCAGCCCGTACAGGAAACCCCTCCGCGCGGAACTGAAAGGCACGGAGGGGATTTCCCCGAGGCGGCTCAAGTTGTGAGGCGCCGGCCCCCGAGGGAGGTTCCGGGGTTTGGCGCCGATGAGGAATTCCGTCTGGACGGGGGTCAGTTCGGACGGGATCTCCCCACGTGCTTGAGCCTCTTCGATACACCTAACGGAGTCAGGGCCCAAAGCTGTTTTTAGCGACTCGATGGCTTCGGCCGCGCGGCGGACGTCGGCTGAATTTAGGCGCCGCGCCAGCATGCCTGGCGCCATCCAGCCCGCTCCTCCGCCATTGAGCAGGTCCCTGACCCTGGTCACCTCACCAGCCACAGCCCTCTCTTCCGACCGCCACATAAAACCTCAGTCGTGGAGGTACGGATTCCCGAGCAGCGGCTCCTGCAGGACGGCCGCCACTCCAGCCGGCGGAGAGCTGCGCTTGGTGGAGACTTTGTTCCAGACCCTGATGAGTTCCTTGTAAAAGACAGGCAGCTCCCGGAGGGCGGTCCTGACACCACCCAAGTTCACAAACAGGAGCTGTCGTAATTGAGGTCGCGCTGCTGGCGGAAGAAATACGTCGCCAGAGCACACCACCTAGGAGGGGGCTCGACATAAAGGTATCTCTGCAGGGTCTGAAGACGGAAAGTCGCGAGGTGGGCGCCGACGCACACCAACGACTGACCGCCCTCCTCAAGCGGGAGACTCAAGACCACGGCAGAGACCCAGTGCTTCCTGTTGTTCCAGAAGAAGTCCACCAGCTTCTTCTGTATCTTGGCGACAAACGCAGGGGGAGGGGTCAAAGTGACCAGCCGGTACCACAACATTGCGGCCACCAGCTGGTTTATGACTAGCGCTCGACCCCTGTAGGACAGCACTCGGAGCTGTCCTGTCCAGCGCCCTAGGCGAGCGGCGACCTTGGCCTCCAGCTCCTGCCAGTTCGCCGGCCAGGCTCCCTCGTCGGGGCTAAGGTAGACTCCCAGATAGAGGAGATGGGTCGTGCTCCTTGTGCATGAATCCCAAAAGGTTAGTTTGCAGGTGCAGCAGGTAATCGGGAAGGCGAATGGAATGTTGGCCTTCATTGCGAGAGGGATGGAGTACAAAAGCAGGGAGGTCCTGCTGCAACTGTATAGGGTATTGGTGAGGCCGCATCTGGAGTACTGCGTGCAGTTTTGGTCAACTTTCTTAAGGAAGGATATACCAGCTTTGGAGGGGGTACAGAGACGATTCACTAGGCTGATTCCGGAGATGAGGGGGTTACCTTATGATGATAGATTGAGTAGACTGGGTCTTTACTCGTTGGAGTTCAGAAGGATGAGGGGTGATCTTAGAGAAACATTTAAAATAATGAAAGGGGTAGACAAGATAGAGGCAGAGAGGTTGTTTCCACTGGTCGGGGAGACTAGAACTAGGGGGCACAGCCTCAAAACACAGGGGAGCCAATTTAAAACCGAGTTGAGAAGGAATTTCTTCTCCCGGAGGGTTGTGAATCTGTGGAATTCTCTGCCCAAGGAAGCAGTTGAGGCTAGCTCATTGAAGGTATTCAAATCACAGATAGATAGATTTTTAACCAATAAGGGAATTAAGGGTTACAGGGAGCGGGCGGGTAAGTGGAGCTGAGTCTACGGCCAGATCAGCCATGATCTTGTTGAATGACGGAGCAGTCTCGAGGGGCTAGATGGCCTACTCCTGTTCCTAATTCTTATGTTCTTATGCTCCCAGCAGTGGCTAGTTCCACTTCAGTCCCACTATTGCTGGTGTCTCCAACCAGGTCGGATTCCTTTGCAGATTCTATGTGTCCTCTTCACAGCTTGCTTTCCCACCTATCTTTGTATCAGCAAATTTGGCTACGTTACTCTCAGTCCCTTCATCCAAGTCATTGATATAAATTGCAAATAGTTGAGGCTAGTTAAGGGGCAGTGGCAGACATTTAAAGAGATATTTCATAATTTCATAATAACATTTATTTATGTTTATTTATTTTATAACTCTCAGCAAAGATATATTCCAGTGAGAAAGAAAGACTCTAAGAGAAAAATGAACCATCCGTAACTAACTAAGGAAGTTAAGGATGGTATCAAATTAAAAACAAAGGCATACAATATTGCGAAGATTTGTGGGAGGCCAGAGGATTTCGACATTTTTAGAAACCAGCAAAGAACGACTAAAAAATAATAAAGAGAGAGAGAAGGTAGATTATGAGAGTAAACTAGCAAGAAATATAAAAACAGACAGTAAGAGCTTCTACATGTATATAAAAAGGAAGAGAGTAGCTAAAGTAAACATTGATCTCTTAGAGGATGAGACTGGGGAATTAATAATGGGAAACAGGGAAATGGCAGAGACTTTGAACAAATATTTTGTATTGGTCTTCACAGTAGAAGACACGAAATGCACAAAATAATTGATAATCAAGGGGCTAAAGGGAGGGGGGAACTTAAAACAATCACTATCACTAGAGAAAAAGTACTGGGCAAACTAATGAGACTAAAGGTGGACAAGTCCCCTGGACCTGATGACCAGCATCCTCGGGTCTTAAAAGCAGTGGCTACAGAGATAGTGGATGCATTGGTTGTAATCTACCAAAATTCATTGGATTCTGGAGAGATCCCAGCGGATTGGAAAACCGCAAATGTAACGTCCCTATTTAAGAAAGGAGGGAGACAGAGAACAGGAAACTGTAGACCAGTTAGCCTAACATCTGTCATTGGGAAAATTCTGGAGTCCATTATTAAGGAAGTAGTAGCAAGACACTTAGAATAATACAGTCAAGCAGAGTCAGCATGGTTTTATGAAAGGGAAATCATGTTTGACAAATTTGCTCAAGTTCTTTGAGGATGTAATGAGCAGGGTGGTTCAGAGGGAACCAGTAGATGGCGTGTATTTGGATTTCCAGAAAGCATTTGATAAGGTGCCACATAAAAGGTTACTGCACAAGGGGTTGTGCTTAATATATTAGCATGGATAGAGGATTAGCTATCTAACAGAAAACAGAGAATCGGGTCAAATGGGTCATTTTCTGGTTGGCAAACTGTAACTAGTGGGATGGCACAGGGATCAGTGCTGGGGCCTCAGCTATTTAGAATTTATATTAACAACTTGGATGAAGGGACCGAGTGCAACGTAGCCACATTTACTGATGATACACAGATAGGTGGGAAAGCGCATTGTGAAGAGGACCCAAAGAATCTGCAAAGGGACACAGATAGGCTAAGTGAGTGGGCAAAAATTTGGCAGATGGAGTATAATGTGGGAAAATGTGAGATTATCCACTTTGGTGGGAAAATAAAAAAGCAAATTATTATTTAAATGGAGAGAGATTACAAAATGCTGTAGTACAGAGGGATCTGGGGGTCCTTGTACGTGAAACACAAAGAGTTAGGATGCAGGTACAGCAATTAATTAGGAAGGCAAATGGAATGTTGGCCTTTATTGAAAGGGGGATGAAGTATAAAAGTAATGAAGTCTTACCACAACTGTAGTACTGCATACAGCTTTGGTCTCTTTATTTAAGGAGAGATACACTTGCATTGGAAGCAGTTCAGAGAAGGTTCACGAGGTTGATTCCTGCGACAAAGGGGTTGGCTTATGAAGAAAGGTTGAGCAGGTTGGGCCTATACTCATTGGAGTTTAGAACAATGAGAGGTGATCTTATTGAAACATATAAGATTATGAGGGGGCTTTGCATGGTAGATACAGAGAGGATGTTTCCCCTCGTGGGGGAATCTAGAACTAGGGGGCATAGTTTCAGAATGAGGGGTCGCCCATTTCAAACAGAGATGAAGAGGAATTTCTTCTCTCAGAGGGTTGTGAATCTTTGAATTCTCTACCCCAGAGAGCTGGGTCATGGAATATATTTAAGGTGGAAATAGACAGATTTTTGAACGATAAGGGAATCAAGGGTTATGGGGGAATGGGCAGGGAAGTGGAGTTGAGGTCAAGATCAGATCAGCCATGTAGGCTTGAGGGGCCAAGTGGCCTATTCCTGCTCCTATTTCTGATGTTCTTATTTGCCTTTATCTTCTTATTACGGGTATGTTACAATCCGAAAAGTCGAAAAAAGTTGCTTTTCCCAACATGTTTCACCAAAGCACTCAGCATCGTCACTACTTGAAACACATACCAACTGAAAGACACAAACACGGGTGATTTGAGTAATTTAGGAAAGGAAGGACAGGGGGAGTCACTTCTCGTGGATGTAGGATGCTGTGGAGTATGACAAAGACACTCAACACAGGTCTGTTGTGGAGAAAATAATTATTTAATTGCTTGATCAAGGGAGACACGGCTACACCAGTTCCTCAACTGGGTGCGTTACCAACCGTTCTCGTCGAACACTTTAGGAGCTGCTTCCTTTATACAGAATTTTTTGCAAAGTCATCATTTACATTATCATTGGTCAGTCTTTCTACAGCGTGACAATCTTCGCTTCAGCTTATTAATTTTAACTTTGCTGATTGTTCCAGTATGAACAGATGCATCCTGCATCCTGCCAACAACAGGAACCCACTCCCCAGGCCCAAGACCCTAGTGCTGAATAACAGGAACTTACACCATTGTTCTGGATTGCACCTGATAATTTTGCTACATCATCTTATTTTTTGCCTGGCTAGCGTGTTTAACTCTTTAATCACCCCCTTCATAGAAGAAGAAAAGGATATGGCTGAGGAAGGGCTGGTGCTCCTGCGAGCTGAAGCAAAGCATCGCAACTTGAGTCACTTTGTGAGTCCAACGTCACAGGACCAGCTATGAATTGGAGAATAATTTACAAGCCTGAACAGGTTTAGCAATCAGTTGCCTCCTTGCACACTAGGTTAGTGTAAAATACCATAGTCTTATATACATTTATATGTAGGATTAGGATTTGGTTTAATCTCATATGATTAAGGTTTTTGTTTCCTTTTGAATTATAAATAGCTTGTAGACTTGTACTGTAGCTATAAATAATAAAATGGTCAATTTGCTCACTGCCAGAATGCTTCAGGGTAAGGAAGACCTTTAGCAAGAATAAGCTTTGTCAGAAAGGAAGGTTTTTTGGTTAGCAAGGAACGATGAATAACAGGGCAAAGATCTTTCCGATAAGAGAGTAGCCTATATCACAAACAAACAAGACAATAACAATAGATTAGTTAGGAAAGACAATTGAAAAACTGGATAACAATTCTTATCACATCATAATGCATCATCAAGGTTACAAGGATGGGTGTGAGTGATTAGAGTCCTATAAAGATCTTAAGCTTTTCTTCACAATTCATAGAGAGAGAGACAGAAATGAAAGAATCAATGAAACCCAGAGGAAAAGCAGGTAATATTGTTTATTTCTCTGTATGACTGTTGCTTAGACATTGAGGGTGAAATTGCCCACTTTTTAGAGGGTCATTAACGCCTCCGGTGGGCGCTAATGGTGCAAGGAGACTTTTCACCCAAGGGAGGGGGGCACTACTGGCTCCCAGAAAATTGTCCGGGTGTTTGCGGAGGCACTGCCCCAGGCCACTGCGCAAACGTTGATTACATCATCGCTGTGCGCTGTGATCTATCATCGCCCACGCCGACCCCTTAACGCCCTGCGGGGGAAATTGCCCCATGGATAGGGAGGCTGGCGCGAGCAGATGTCAACACCAGCCTCGCAGGTCACAAAGCTGACCGACATCCACTCTCGGGGCGTTAGTTAAAAGGGAGAACCCCAGCACCTTGGGCCACCTTTTTTTGATTGCCAACTCTCGGATCGGCTCTCGGATGACGGCCCGAGCGTGGTCCAGGCTGCCATCATGCTGCCCAGCACTCCGTTTTTTGTGTAGGGCTGCAGGCCCAGTCCCACCCTTCCTTGGTGGCCTAGTGAAGGCTATCAAAGG
Organism: Pristiophorus japonicus; assembly: GCF_044704955.1. Lineage (NCBI taxonomy): Eukaryota > Metazoa > Chordata > Chondrichthyes > Pristiophoridae > Pristiophorus > Pristiophorus japonicus. The sequence goes on along the minus strand of NC_091986.1, from coordinate 193,590,984 downwards.
CCTTGCAGAGTTCTCAGTGGCCTTCCCCTTTAAGCGAAGTCACCATCATCATCATAGGCAGTCCCTCGGAGTCGAGGAAGACTTGCTTCCACTCTTAGAATGAGTCCTTAGGTGGCTCAACAGTCCAATACGAGAACCACAGGTGGGACAGACAGTCGTTGAGGGTAAGGGAGGGTGGGACAGGTTTGCCACGCGTTCCTTCCACTGCCTGCACTTGTTTTCTGCATGCACTCGGCGATGAGACTCGAGGTGCTTAGCGCTCTCCCGGATGCACTTCCTCCACTCTGGGCGGTCTTTGGCCAGGGACTCCCAGGTGTCGGTGGGGATGCCGCACTTTATCAGGGAGGCTTTGAGGGTGTCGTTGTAACGTTTCCTCTGTCCACCCTTTGCTTTGTTTGCCATGAAGGAGTTCCGAGTAGGACGCTTGCTTTGGGAGTCTCATGTCTGGCATGCGGGCAATGTAGCCTGCCCAGTGGAACTGATCAAGTGTGGTCAGTACTTCAATGTTGGGGATGTTGGCCTGGTTGAGGACGCTAATGTTGGTGCGTCTGTCCTCCCAGGGGATTTGTAGGATCTTGCGGAGGCATCGTTGATGATATTTCTCCAGCAACTTGAGGTGTCTACTGTACATAGTCGATGCCTCTGAGTCATTCAGGAGGGTGGGTATTAGAAACATAGAAACATAGAAAATAGGTGCAGGAGCAGGCCATTCAGACCTTCTAGCCTGCACCGCCATTCAATGAGTTCATGGCTGAACATGAAACTTCAGTACCCCCTTCCTGCTTTCTCGCCATAACCCTTGATCCCCCGAGTAGTAAGGACTTCATCTAACTCCCTTTTGAATATATTTAGTGAATTGGCCTCAACTACTTTCTGTGGTAGAGAATTCCACAGGTTCACCACTCTCTGGGTGAAGAAGTTTCTCCTCATCTCGGTCCTAAATGGCTTACCCCTTATCCTCAGACTGTGACCCCTGGTTCTGGACTTCCCCAACATTGGGAACATTCTTCCTGCATCTCACCTGTCTAAACCCGTCAGAATTTTAAACATTTCTATGAGGTCCCCTCTCATTCTTCTGAACTCCAGTGAATACAAGCCCAGTTGATCCAGTCTTTCTTGATAGGTCAGTCCCGCCATCCCGGGAATCAGTCTGGTGAATCTTCGCTGCACTCCCTCAATAGCAAGAATGTCCTTCCTCAAGTTAGGAGACCAAAACTGTACACAATACTCCAGGTGTGGCCTCACCAAGGCCCTGTACAACTGTAGCAACACCTCCCTGCCCCTGTATTCAAATCCCCTCGCTATGAAGGCCAACATGCCATTTGCTTTCTTAACCGCCTGCTGTACCTGCATGCTAACCTTCAATGACTGATGTACCATGACACCCAGGTCTCGTTGCACCTTCCCTTTTCCTAATCTGTCACCATTCAGATAATAGTCTGTCTCTCTGTTTTTACCACCAAAGTGGATAACCTCACATTTATCCACATTATACTTCATCTGCCATGCATTTGCCCACTCACCTAACCTATCCAAGACACTCTGCAGCCTAATAGCATCCTCCTCGCAGCTCACACTGCCACCCAACTTAGTGTCATCCGCAAATTTGGAGATACTGCATTTAATCCCCTCGTCTAAATCATTAATGTACAATGTAAACAGCTGGGGCCCCAGCACAGAATCTTGCGGCACCCCACTAGTCACTGCCTGCCATTCTGAAAAGTACCCATTTACTCCTACTCTTTGCTTCCTGTCTGACAACCAGTTCTCAATCCACGTCAGCACACTACCCCAAATCCCATGTGCTTTAACTTTGCACATTAATCTCTTGTGTGGGACCTTGTCGAAAGCCTTCTGAAAGTCCAAATATACCACATCAACTGGTTCTCCCTTGTCCACTCTACTGGAAACATCCTCAAAAAATTCCAGAAGATTTGTCAAGCATGATTTCCCTTTCACAAATCCATGCTGACTTGGACCTATCATGTCACCATTTTCCAGATGCACTGCTATGACATCCTTAATAATTGATTCCATCATTTTACCCACTACTGAGGTCAGGCTGACCGGTCTATAATTCCCTGTTTTCGCTCCCTCCTTTTTTAAAAAGTGGGGTTACATTGACTACCCTCCACTCGATAGGAACTGATCCAGAGTCAATGGAATGTTGGAAAATGACTGTCAATGCATCCGCTATTTCCAAGGCCACCTCCTTAAGTACTCTGGGATGCAGTCCATCAGGCCCTGGGGATTTATCGGCCTTCAATCCCATCAATTTCCCCAACACAATTTCCCGACTAATAAAGATTTCCCTCAGTTCCCCCTCCTTACTAGACCCTTTGACCCCTTTTATATCCGGAAGGTTGTTTGTATCCTCCTTAGTGAATACCGAACCAAAGTACGTGTTCAATTGGTCTGCCATTTCTTTGTTCCTCGTTATGACTTCCCCTGATTCTGACTGCAGGGGACCTACGTTTGTCTTTACTAACCTTTTTCTCTTTACATACCTATAGAAACTTTTGCAATCCACCTTAATGTTCCCTGCAAGCTTCTTCTCGTACTCCATTTTCCCTGCCCCAATCAAACCCTTTGTCCTCCTCTGCTGAGTTCTAAATTTCTCCCAGTCCCCGGGTTCGCTGCTATTTCTGGCCAATTTGTATGCCACTTCCTTGGCTTTAATACTATCCCTGATTTCCCTAGATAGCCACGGTTGAGCCACCTTCCCTTTTTTATTTTTACGCCAGACAGGAATGTACAATTGTTGTAATTCATCCATGCGGTCTCTAAATGTCTGCCATTGCCCATCCACAGTCAACCCCCTAAGTATCATTCGCCAATCTATCCTAGCCAATTCACGCCTCATACCTTCAAAGTTACCCTTCTTTAAGTTCTGGACCATGGTCTCTGAATTTACTGTTTCATTCTCCATCCTAATGCAGAATTCCACCATATTATGGTCACTCTTCCCCAAGGGGCCTCGCACAATGAGATTGCTAATTAATCCTCTCTCATTACACAACACCCAGTCTAAGATGGCCTCCCCCCTAGTTGGTTCCTCAACATACTGGTCTAGGAAACCATCCCTTATGCACTCCAGGAAATCCTCCTCCACCGTATTGCTTCCAGTTTGGCTAGCCCAATCTATGTACATATTAAAGTCACCCATTATAACTGCTACACCTTTATTGCATGCACCCCTAATTTCCTGTTTGATGCCCTCCCCAACATCCCTATTACTGTTTGGAGGTCTGTACACAACTCCTACTAACGTTTTTTGCCCTTTGGTTTTCTGCAGCTCTACCCATATAGATTCCACATCATCCAAGCTAATGTCTTTCCTAACTATTGCACTAATCTCCTCTTTAACCAACAATGCTACCCCACCTCCTTTTCCCTTTACTCTATCCTTCCTGAATGTCGAATACCCCTGAATGTTGAGTTCCCAGCACTGATCATCCTGGAGCCACGTCTCTGTAATCCCAATCACATCATATTTATTAACATCTATTTGCACAGTTATTTCATCCACCTTATTGCGGATACTCCTTGCATTAAGACACAAAGCCTTCAGGCTTGTTTTTTTAACACCCTTTGTCCTTTTAGAATTTTGCTGTACAGTGGCCCTTTTTGTTCTTTGCCTTGAGTTTCTCCGCCCTCCACTTTTCCTCATCTCCTTTCTGTCTTTTGCTTTTGCCTCCTTTTTGTTTCCCTCTGTCTCCCTGCATTGGTTCCCATCCCCCTGCCATATTAGTTTAAATCCTCTCCAACAGCACTAGAAAACACTCCCCCTAGGACATTGGTTCCAGTCCTGCCCAGGTGCAGACCGTCCGGTTTGTACTGGTCCCACCTCCCCCAGAACCAGTCCCAATGCCCCAGGAATTTGAATCCCTCCCTGCTGCACCACTGCTCAAGCCACGTATTCATCTGCGCTATCCTGCGATTCCTACTCTGACTATCACGTGGCACTGGTAGCAATCCCAAGATTACTACTTTTGAGGTCCTACTTTTTAATTTAGCTCCTAGCTCCTTAAATTCGTTTCGTAGGACCTCATCCCTTTTTTTACCTATGTCGTTGGTACCAATGTGCACCACGACAACTGGCTGTTCTCCCTCCCATTTCAGAATGTCCTGCACCCGCTCCGAGACATCCTTGACCCTTGCACCAGGGAGGCAACATACCATCCTGGAGTCTCGGTCGCGGCCGCAGAAACGCCTATCTATTCCCCTCACCATTGAATCCCCTATCACTATTGCTCTCCCACTCTTTTTCCTGCCCTCCTGTGCAACAGAGCCAGCCACGGTGCCATGAACTTGGCTGCTGCTGCCCTCCCCTGATGAGTCATCCCCCTCAACAGTACTCAAAGCAGTGTATCTGTTTTGCAGGGGGATGACCGCAGGAGACCCCTGCACTACCTTCCTTGCACTACTCTTCCTGCTGATCTTCCATTCCCTCGCTGGCTGTGGACCCTTTCCCTGCGGTAAGACCAACTCGCTACACGTGATACTCACGTCAATCTCAGCATCGTGGATGCTCCAGAGTGAATCCACCCTCAGCTCCAACTCCGCAACGCGGCCAGTCAGGAGCTGGAGGTGGACACACTTCCCGCACACGTAGCCGTCAGGGACACCGGAAGTGTCCCTGAGTTCCCACATGGTACAGGAGGAGCATAACACCCGACCGAGCTCTCCTGCCATGAATTAACACTTAGATACCCTTAAATTGGCAACAACAATGTTAAAAGTTACTGACTAACATAAGAAGAAAAAGAAAAACTATTCACCAATCACCAGCCAATCACTTACCCCCTAGGCTGTGACGTCACCTTTGTTTCTTTCTTTGCCTTCTCCCTGTAGCTGCACCGGCACGCCTCTCTCCGACCCCGGACTCGCGCTGCTCTGAGCTTCCGCCTCCTCGACTGACTGCTCGAACTGCTCGACTCCCGCTGGCCTTTATAGGCCTCTCGCCGACCCCGGACTCGCGCTGCTCCGAGCTCCCGCCTCCTCGACTGACTGCTCGAACTGCTCGACTCCCGCTGGTCTTTATAGGCCTCTCGCCGACCCCGGACTCGCGCTGCTCCAAGCTCCCGCCTCCTCGACTGACTGCTCTGTAGACTATGAGCTTGGTGGTAGATTTGAGGGCCTGATCTTTGAACACTCTTTTCCTCAGGCGGCCGAAGGCTGTGCCGGAGCACTGGAGGCGGTGTTGAATCTCGTCGTCAATGTCTGCTTTTGTTGATAAGTGGCTCCCGAGGTACGGGAAATAGTCCACATTGTCCAGGGGCCTCGCCGTGGATCTTGATGACTGGGGGGGCAGTGCTGTTCGGCGAGGACAGGCTGATGAAGGACCTTTGTCTTACTGATGTTTAGCATAAGGCCCATGTTTTCGTATCCCTCAATAAATACGTCAACTATATCCTGGAGTTCAGCCTCTCTGCCGGTGCAGATGCAGGCGTCGTCTGCGTACTGTAGCTCGACGACAGAGGTTGGGGTGGTCTTCGACCTGGCCTGGAGACGGCGAAGATTAAACAGCTTCCCACTGGTTTTGTAGTTTAGTTCCACTCAAGCGGGGAGCTTGTTGACTGTGAGTTGAAGCATGGCAGTGAGGAAGATTGAGAAGAGGGTTGGAGCGACGATGTAGCCTTTTTTGACCCCGGTCCGGACGTGGATTGGGTCTGTAATGAATCCATTGGTAAGGATCACGGCCTGCATGTTGTCGTGGAGCAGGCAAAGGATGTTGACAAACTTTTGGGGGCATCCGAAACAGAGGAGGACGCTCGATAGACCCTCATGGTTGACAGTGTCAAAGGCCTTTGTAAGGTCGAAGAAGTCCATGTATAAGAGCTGGCGTTGCTCCCTGCATTTTTCCTGCAGCTGTCGCGCTGCAAAGATCATCCCCATAGGGGATGAAATCCACACTGTGACTCCGGGAGGAGCTTCTCGGTCACAGGGAGAAGACAGTTGAGGAGGACTCTAGCGACAACTTTCCCAGTGGCCGATAACAGGAAGATTCCTCTGTAGTTGCCGCAGTCAGACTTGTCCCCTTTTTTAAACATGGTCACGATCACTGCATCGGTGAGATCTCCCGGCATGTTCTCCTCCCTCCAGATAAGAGAGATGAGGTCATGTGGTGATGTGGTCAACAGGTGCTGGATGGAGAAAGCACAGGAGATACAACAACTGACCAAAAGTCATGATGTGAGAGGATTCTTCATCGCGGTCAAGGCCAGCTACGGTCCAAACTCCCAAGGCCCTGCCCCACTGCTGGCCAAGGACGGGGAAACACTTACAAAGGACACCGAGGCAGTCAGGGCCCGCTGGAAGGAGCACTTCAAAGATCTCCTCAATGGAGACTCTGCCTTTGAGTCGAGTGTTCTTGACTCCATCCCACAGCATGCTACCCGCCACCACCTCAGTGAAACCCCAACGTTGCACGAGGTAGGAAAAGCCATAAGACAGCTCAAGAACAAAGTTAAGCAAAGTGGGGGGGGGGGCGGGCATTGAAACACGTCAGCATTACGTGGAGCATCCGTGGTAGTGCTTGACTCACCGCTCCATTAACACCCCGAGAACCGCCCCCAAAGGACGTGGAGCACACGAGATTGTGCTCCACTTCCCTTGGGTGGCGGTAAGCCAAATTCGGCGGCAGGGGCAGAACCTCCGGGCCGGGTGCAGAAAGTCCCGGTCCCGGAAGGTTACCGCCCCCAACCGGGATGAGGGGCAGTTTGTAGCCCTGAGTATCTCAAGACTCGGTCAAATTCAATTTTCAAATCTAGAAATTGGTGTCAAGTTTCAGAATCTTTCAGTTAGCTGCACATACGGATTCTGCTGACAAGTTGTTCACTGACATGAAGCTAGGTTTGTTTGCTCTTCAAACTGCTGCTAAGCAGCATCAGTGGCAATGGCAGGGCAGGCCTCAACACACAAAAGGTGAGCATTTCTCAGGAATTGTATGTTGAGCCATTGAGATCCACACTCCATGCCAGAACAGACTCCATGCCACACCAAGGTAAGAATTCAACTTCCAACAACAGCAGAGAGCTAGATGCACAAGAAGGGAGCCCTCAGTTGCCTCTGGGCAAATGACAGGAGAATCCCTTGAAAACAAGGAGCTCCTGCAGCTGAAACAGACCAGGCTATTCCTAGCACATAGGTAGGACAATCTGGGTCTGCCATATATCAAGTAAAACAAGTAAAACCAGCCAAAACATGAGCATTCACTACTATTCCTTCCAGAAGTCACATGATGCCCACAATACAAAGCATAGGCAAGAATCCGAGCCAGTGGTGTTTGCAGGAATGGCTTTAGGGACCATCCCCAAAAGACGTTGATGGCCACATGTATCATATGTTCATTGTTGTCCATGTCAACTATTGGTTTGATATTTCTGAAAGAATAATTTCTTCAGTTAATACCCTGTTGGACTTTATGTACTGTGCTACATTTTAAGGAAGATTTCTAAATTATACGATCTTTGGTTATATATTCCCTGGTTTCTGAATGAATATAGTAGGGGAGATTTCTGATCAGGCTTGCATCAGAAAAATTCACCTAGTCCTTCTGCCCATGATGTGTCAGCTGGCCACATTTTGTGCATTGCAGTGTTCTTGTACATTTTGTGCCACCACCACATTAAGGCCTCAGAGTCGTACAAAAATATATTTAAATGATTACCTGGTTCAAATTCTCGACATTATCTGCCACAAAGCCCATTTGAAATGGGTTTAAGAGAAGCTCCATGTACCTTTCACAGTACCTTTATTCGTAATGTGCTGCTTCGCACAGATTTTTTCATGTTTTTGTTTTTTTTAATTAAAAATATGTATTTTGGGAATTCATTTTGTGTCGAGGTAGTGAAAATGTTATGATTTTTTTTAAAGTCCCCAAAAAGTAGTCCATTACTGTTGCCTAATCATTGGGAAGCGAAATGTCGGTGACGTATTTACAGGACCTCAGCAGAACAGGACTAGATGGAAAAAATAAGTCACTTGACATGGGAGTGCTTGTAACACTAACTTCATCGGGAGATCAGGGAGCCAAAATTGGTCTCAGTGCAAGTTGCAGAGGTCCATGGCCGTTGGCAAGTTAGGGCAAAATGAATTATGGGAATTGGTCAGATACACCACAGATACAGCAGGGTGCGTTTTCAACTTGCCACCTGGACTAAAACAGTCATTGTGGATTGGCTGCCTGTTATAGAAACCACCTTATTTTTCATTTCAATGGAAAAGAAAGCAGGGTGGTTTCCACAATGGGCGGCCAGTTTTACCCTCAGGCGGTGAGTTGGAAATTTGCCCCGGGATCTCATGCTGGAAGTACCACAAGAAGAAAAAGGAAAGGCATGCCAGGACGATTGGCGGGCATCTGAGCCTCATTGACTGTTCCATCCATTATGCCATCTGCTGGCCAATTACTTTGGACCACTGCCTTCACTGATCAGCCAGTTGCCAAACTTTGCTGCCTGCTGCCAGGACAGGAGCAGGCAACCTACAATCCCGGCACAGCGCTGCCAATGGCAATTGAGGTCATCACTGCCCTCAAGATTTATGCCTCTTGTTCATTCCGGATTAGCATTGCCGCATTGGTAATGTGTTGGACAGAAATACATCAGTCAGCATGGCCAGCAGTTTTATCTTATTCCCACTGAGGAGCCTTATATGGCTGCCTGATGTCACCATTCTGCTGCATTTCATAAAGTATCTGGCCATCTTGATCCTGCTCCTCCTCTGCCACCACCACTTGTTGCTCCTCACCAGTGCTACCTCCATGGGCTCACTAGCTGCATCCTTCAGGATGTGTGTAGACGTGTTGGTGCTTGCTTACCAACATGAGAGGATGGAGGGAGCTGTGTGCTATTCTTGTTCTCTGACCATGCTGCTCTCCCAGGCCTACAACGAAAGAAAGAAAGACTTGCGCCTTTCACGACCACTGGATTTCTGAAAGCACTTTACAGCCAAGGAAGTACTTTTGGAGTGTAGTCACTGTTGTAACGTGGGAAACACGGCAGCCAATTTGAGCTCCCACAAAACAGCAACGTGATAATGACCAGATAATCTGTTTTTGTAATGTTGATTGAGGGATAAATATTGGTCAGGACACCGGGGATAACTTCCCTGCTCTTCTTCAAAATAGTGCCATGGGATCTTTTACGTCCACCTAAGAGGGCAGACAGGGCCTCAGTTTAACGTCTACTCCTAAAGATGGCAAATGACAGAAAAGGAACAGATATTAAAATGTTGGCTCTGAGACACACCTTCAAACAGAGTTTATAATACATTGAATGATGTTTGTGTGATTGTGTGCATGCCTGAGCAGGATGAGAAAGGCGTCCTTCGGCTGGAGGGACACACAGGTCTACGAGAAGCACGGATTATTTTAACGCGCGGACCCCAATAACGTATGTGCAATGAGCTGTTCACTCAACATGGGAAGCCAGAGACGGCTCACTGGGTTCCGATTGGTGAATATCAGTTCGCCCATCTGACCAGCACTCAGGTATGCCATAGGGGGTGGGTTCGGGAGGGTTTTTTTGAACACAGAAAGGCGGGTGAGCTGGGGGCAACAGATTCCCAAACATTCTTTGTGGGACCCAAAGAAACATTCCTGCTCCTCCTGGCTCCTTGCCTGCCAGGTTTTAAGGTCCACAGAAGGAATTTTGTGATTTTTAAAAAATCCGTTCACGATATGGGGGCATCGCTGGTAAGGCCCATTCTTACTTGCCCTTGAGAAGATGCTGGTGGCAAGCCGCCTTCTTGAACCGCTGCAGTCCGTGTGGCGATACTTCTTTGTAGCAGTTTGGTACAGCTCGAAGGGCTGTTAAGAGTCAACCACGCTGCTGTGGGTCTGGAGTCTCATATTGGCCAGACCGAGGATGGGCAGCAGATTTCCTTCCCTAAAGGACGTTAGTGAACCAGATAGGTTTTTACAACAATCCGATAGTGTGGGCGAAATTGCGCTAACACTGCAATATTACCAATGCACCAAATTGCTGCACCTTCCTGTTCGCTCAAACATAAAGAATCATTCCACTTCCATAGTTCATAATTTTGATTTTCAAATTGATTGGCCAGGCCTCGGGAAACTTCAGTCATTGTTTTTTTCCTTCCAGTAATTAACATCTTCTGGCATTAGCGTGAACATACAGTCACAAAAGGATGAATGAGGAGTTATTTATTATACCGTTGACATATTCATTAATGTTGAGTTACACTGCCATTTGTAAAAGAGGAACAAAAAATGAAATAGACTTTTCAAAGGGCACTTTTTCTCTCACAAATACATTCAGATGCTGACTCACAGTCTGGCACTTCATACATTTATAATAAGGGAAATACTTCATTTTGCATTACACCTTTGATGGATAAATTTAGAGCATCGCTGCAAAAGCTTATTGTGTTATTGCAATATAACAAAATAAAACGCGAATGTTATGTGACTGTCTACTGAACGAGTCGAATTAACATGACACCCCTAAAATTGCATGGGAGCTTTGTGATAACAGAATCAGAATCTCTATCAGCAGATTTTTAATTTGCCACCCGGGAGTAGAATTGGCCTTTCAGATCAGCCGCCTGTTATAGAAAGCATGTGACTGTTCCTTTCCATTGATTTGAATCTTCAACAGACCCCCACCTCCCACGGGTTCCAAACTCACTAACCTGCTCCTTCCTAAATCCCAATCTCACTAATCCCCTCCTCCCGAAGTCCCAATCTCACTAATCCCCTCCACCCCGCGTCCCTATCTCACTAATCCCCTCCACCTCCAGTCCCTATCTCACTAATCCCCTCCACCTCCAGTCCCTATCTCACTAATCCCCTCCTCCCCGAGTCCCAATCTCACTAATCCCCTCCTCCCGAAGTCCCAATCTCACTAATCCCCTCCACCCCGAGTCCCAATCTCACTAATTCAAGAGCAAAATACTGCGGATGCTGGAATCTGAAACAAAAACAGAAAATGCTGGAAATCTCAGCAGGTCAGGTAGCATCTGTGGAGAGAAACAGAGTTAATGTTTCGGGCCAATGACCCTTCGTCAGAACTGGCAGTAGTTCAGAATGTAGCAGATTCTTAAGGAAGTGCTGGGGCCCTGAAAGAGGGAGGGGAGGGGTGGAAAGAACAAAAGGCAAGGTCTGTGATAGGGTGGAAGACAGGAGAGATTTGAGAGACAAAAGGGATGATGGCCCAAATTCATATGGTAATAGCACACTTTAGGAAACAAAAGATGAGTCTAGTTAGGGCTGCAATGGAAAACAGAAAAAAAACAAAATAAAAATAAAAAAGGGGTGGGTGGGGGGAGTTTTTGTAAAAACAAGGGGGGAAAGGAAATAAAATATGGGCAGCACTCCCTTCAGAATCTGTTACATTCCGAACTATTGCCAGTTCTGACGAAGGGTCATTGATCTGAAAAGTTAACTCTGTTTCTCTCTCCACAGATGCTGCTTGACACGCTGAGATTTCTAGTATTTTCTGTTTTTATTCCCAATCTCACTAATCCCCTCCACCTCCAGTCCCTAGCTCACTAATCCCCTCCACCTCCAGTCCCTATCTCACTAATCCCCTCCTCCCGAAGTCCCTATCTCACTAATCCCCTCCACCTCCAGTCCCTATCTCACTAATCCCCTCCTCCCGAAGTCCCTATCTCACTAATCCCCTCCACCTCCAGTCCCTATCTCACTAATCCCCTCCACTCCGAGTCCCAATCTCACTAATCCCCTCCACCCCGAGTCCCTATCTCACTAATCCCCTCCTCCCGAAGTCCCTATCTCACTAATCCCCTCCACCCCGAGTTCCTATCTCACTAATCCCCTCCACCTCCAGTCCCTATCTCACTAATCCCCTCCTCCCGAAGTCCCTATCTCACTAATCCCCTCCACCCCGAGTCCCTATCTCACTAATCCCCTCCACCCCGAGTCCCTATCTCACTAATCCCCTCCTCCTCCAGTCCCTATCTCACTAATCCCCTCCACCTCGAGTCCCAATCTCACTAATCCCCTCCTCCCCAAGTCCCTATCTCACTAACTCCCTCCACCCCAAGTCCCTATCTCACTAATCCCCTCCTCCCGAAGTCCCAATCTCACTAATCCCCTCCACCCCGAGTCCCAATCTCACTAATCCCCTCCACCCCAAGTCCCTGTCTCACTAATCCCCTCCACCTCCAGTCCCACTGTCACAAATCCCCTCCTCTCCAAGTCCCTATCTCCCCAATCCCCTCCTCCCCAAGTCCCTATCTCACTAATCCCCTCCACCCAGCGTCCCTATCTCACTAACCCCCTCCACCTCCAGTCCCAATCTCACTAATCCCCTCCTCCCGAAGTCCCTATCTCACTAATCCCCTCCACCTCCAGTCCCACTGTCACAAATCCCCTCCTCCCCATGTCCCAATCTCACTAATCCCCTCCTCCCCGAGTCCCAATCTCACGAATCCCCTCCACCCCAAGTCCCTATCTCACTAATCCCCTCCTCCCGAAGTCCCTATCTCACTAATCCCCTCCACCCTGAGTCCCTATCTCACTAATCCCCACCACCTCCAGTCTCTATCTCACTAATCCCCTCCACCCCGAGTCCCAATCTCACTAATCCCCTCCACCCCGAGTCCCAATCTCACTAATCTCCTCCTCCCCAAGTCCCTATCTCACTAACTCCCTCCATCCCGAGTCCCAATCTCACCAACCCCCTCCACCCCGAGTCCCAATCTCACTAATCCCCTCCACCTCCAGTCCCACTGTCACAAATCCCCTCCTCTCCAAGTCCCTATCTTCCCAATCCCCTCCTCTCCAAGTCCCTATCTCACTAATCCCCTCCACCCCGCGTCCCTATCTCACTAATCCCCTCCACCTCCAGTCCCACTGTCACAAATCCCCTCCTCTCCAAGTCCCTATCTTCCCAATCCCCTCCTCTCCAAGTCCCTATCTCACTAATCCCCTCCACCCCGCGTCCCTATCTCACTAATCCCCTCCACCTCCAGTCCCACTGTCACAAATCCCCTCCACCCCAAGTCCCTATCTCACTAACCCCCTCCACCCCGAGTCCCAATCTCACTAATCCCCTCCACCCCGAGTCCCAATCTCACGAATCTCCTCCTCCCCAAGTCCCTATCTCACTAACTCCCTCCATCCCGAGTCCCAATCTCACCAACCCCCTCCACCCCAAGTCCGAATCTCACTAATCCCCTCCACCCCGAGTCCCAATCTCACTAATCCCCTCCACCTCCAGTCCTACTGTCACAAATCCCCTCCTCTCCAAGTCCCTATCTTCCCAATCCCCTCCTCTCCAAGTCCCTATCTCACTAATCCCCTCCACCCCGCGTCCCTATCTCACTAATCCCCTCCACCTCCAGTCCCACTGTCACAAATCCCCTCCTCCCCATGTCCCAATCTCACTAATCCCCTCCTCCCCAAGTCCCAATCTCACTAATCCCCTCCACCCCAGGTCCCTATCTCCCCAATCCCCTCCTCCCCAAGTCCCTATCTCACTAATCCCCTCCACCCCGCGTCCCTATCTCACTAACCCCCTCCACCTCCAGTCCCAATCTCACTAATCCCCTCCTCCCGAAGTCCCTATCTCACTAATGCCCTCCATTTCCAGTCCCACTGTCACAAATCCCCTCCTCCCCATGTCCCAATCTCACTAATCCCCTCCTCCCCGAGTCCCAATCTCACTAATCCCCTCCACCCCAGGTCCCTATCTCCCCAATCCCCTCCTCCCCAAGTCCCTATCTCACTAATCCCCTCCACCTCCAGTCCCACTGTCACAAATCCCCTCCTCCCCATGTCCCAATCTCACTAATCCCCTCCTCCCCGAGTCCCAATCTCACCAATCCCCTCCTCCCCGAGTCCCACTGTCCCAAATCCCCTTGTTCCCTATTCCCTGCTCACAGTCCAGTCCAGCCCAGCTCAGCCTATCCAACCCAACCACACACCTCTCGCCTCCACAAACCTGTCCCATTTCCAGTAACCCCTGACCGGGGACCTGGTCTCTGTTCCGGGGGGGGAGGGGGCCGGGCTGGCAGAGGGTGATATTATGGGGCGGCGGTGTGGGGGAGTGGAGCGAGGTGATTTAAAAGGCACAGTTCTCCTGAACTGTTAGTTATATATTCAAGACTATATTCATGGCAGAGTTCAATAGATTTTTGGGAACTAAGCAAATTAAGGAACATGGGGACAGTGCAGGAAGGTGGAGTTGAGGTAGAAGATCAGCCATGATCTTGTTGAATGGCAGAGCAGGCTCGAAGAGCCAAATGTCCTATTCCAGCTCCTATTTCTTATATAGAAGTAGTGGCCTGGAGATTTGTGTCTTATTCCAGGTGAATCAGTAACCCTAAGCGCAGTTCACCATAGGCTGGATGAAACTGTTCCGTGGGCTGTATACTTGACACCCCTGCTTTAGGTCATACATGGACAACCTTCCACATTGCTGGGTCAATGCCAGTGTTGTAGGTGTGCTGGAACAGCCTGGCTGACGGAGCATCTAGCTCTGGTGCATAGGACTGATGTTATACATGTCGGGAGCTCACTTGCCTAATGTTAAGTAGACAGGCTATGAGAATCTGAAAGAAGATGGCAGATGTGAAGCCGACAGCACTTGCCTCTCATCGGTTTGTGCCCGGATTCGAATATCTATCCCCATCTTCCTATTACCCTCTGTGTAACATCCCTCCAGTTTCCTATTTTCAAATTACATCGACTAATGTTTGAATCTTCATCAATGACCGAAGGAGCGATGGTGAGGAAAATAAATATAATATTTGCACCAAAGAGAAATCCAAAAAATACTATGGAATACTGTGTTGAAGGGTATATGCTTCCTCTAAGTTTCCAAGTAATTTTATGTTAATTGATTTCCTGTCACCAACTCTGCATCAATATGGCCATAATCAGGGGTTTTGCTGTGAAGCACAGCTTTCAAAGACTTGTATGAAATAGTGAATGACTGAGGTTAAACTCCTAAGTCTGCTTTGTGCTGTTATTTATCTTTCTATGGTTGCTAGATTACCAAGTTAAATGGTGGCAAGGTCATACACTAAGAGGCCTGTCATTTCACAGTTGTAATTTACTTACAGAATATACAAAAGCCTCACAGGTACTTCCCCTGTGAGGCCTAATTATTTTCATTGGCACAGCTATTTCCTGTACACAGTAGCCTGGTTTCTCTGCTTCTGCCCTTGCTAGCCTACAATTCGGGCAGAACGTCGCAAACAGGCAAGCACAGAAATAGAGAATCCAAGGACTAATTAGCAATCTTGTTGTGTGAGGCCCCTTGAGGAAGAGTGACCATAATATGGTAGAATTCTTTATTCAGATGAAGAGTGACGCAGTTAATTCAGAGACTAGGGTCCTAAACTTAAGGAAAGGTAACTTCGATGGTATGAGATGTGAACTGGCTAGAGTAGACTGGCAAACCCTGATACTTAAAGGGTTGACGGTGGATAGGCAATGGCAAACATTTAAAGATCACATGGATGAACTTCAACAATTGTACATCCCTGTCTGGAGTAAAAATAAAACAGGGAAGGTGACTCAACCGTGGCTAACAAAGGAAATTAAGGATAGTGTTAAATCCAAGGAAGAGGCATATAAATTGACCAGAAAAAGCAGCAAACCTGAGGACTGGGAGAAATTTAGAATTCAGCAGAGGAGGTCAAAGGGTTTAATTAGGAGGAGGAAAATAGAATATGAGAGGAAGCTTGCCGGGAACATAAAAATTGACTGCAAAAGCTTCTATAGATATGTGAAGAGAAAAAGATTAGTGAAGACAAACATAGATCCCTTGCAGTCAAATTCAGGTGAATTTATAATGGGGAACAAAGAGATGGCAAACCAGTTGAACAAATACTTTGGTTCTGTCTTCATGAAGGAAGACACAGATAACCTTCCGGAAATACTAGGGGACCGAGGGGCTATGAGAAGGAGGAACTGAAGGATATCCTTATTAGGCAGGAAATTGTATTAAGAACGTTGATGGGATTGAAGACCGATAAATCCCTGGGGCCTGATAGTCTGCATTCCAGAGTACTTAAGGAAGTGGCCCTAGAAATAGTGGATGCATTGGTGATCATTTTCCAACAGTCTATCGACTCTGGATCAGTTCCTATGGACTGGAGGGTAGCTAATGTAACACCAGTTTTTAAAAAAGGAGGGAGAGAGAAAACAGGTAATTATAGACCGGTTAGCCTGACATCAGTAGTGGGGAAAATGTTGGAATCAATTATTAAAGATGAAATAACAGCGCATTTGAAAAGCAGTGACAGGATCGGTCCAAGTCAGCATGGATTTATGAAGGGGAAATCATGCTTGACAAATCTTCTGGAATTTTTTGAGGATGTAACTAGTAGAGTGGACAAGGGAGAACCAGTGGGTGTGGTGTATTTGGACTTTCAAAAGACATTTGACAAGGTCCCTCACAAGAGATTGGTGAGGAAAATTAAAACACATGGTATTGGGGGTAATGTACTGATGTGGATAGTGAATTGGTTGGCAGATAGGAAGCAGAGAGTCGGGATAAACGGGTCCTTTTCAGAATGGTAGGCAATGACTAGTGGGGTGCCGCAGGGCTCAGTGCTGGGACCCCAGCTATTTACAATATACATTAATGATTTAGATGAAGGAATTGAGTGTAATATCTCCAAGTTTGCAGATGACACTAAACTGGGTGGTGGTGTGAGCTGTGAGGTGGACGCTAAGAGGCTGCAGGGTGACTTGGACAGGCTAGGTTGGGAAAATGCATGGCAGATGCAGTATAATGTGGATAAATGTGAGGTTATCCACTTTGGGGGCAGAAACACGAAGGCAGAATATTATCTGAATGGTGGCAGATTAGGAAAAGGGGAGGTGCAACGAGACCTAGGTGTCATGGTACATCAGTCATTGAAAGTTGGCAGGCGGTATGTTGGCCTTCATAGCTAGGGGATTTGAGTATAGGAGCAGGGAGGTCTTACTGCAGTTGTACAGGGCGTTGGTGAGGCCTCACCTGGAATATTGTGTTCAGTCTTGGTCTCCTAATCTGAGGAAGGATGTTCTTGCTATTGAGGGAGTGCAGCGTAGGTTCACCAGACTGATTCCCGGGATGGCAAGACTGTCATATGAGGAGAGACTGGATCAACTGGGCCTGTATTCACTGGAGTTTAGAAGGATGAGAGGGGATCTCATAGAAACATATAAAATTCTGACGGGACTGGACAGGTTAGATGCAGGAAGAATGTTCCCGATATTGGGGAAGTCCAGAACCAGAGTCACAGTCTAAGGATAAGGGGTAAGCCATTTAGGACTGAGATGAGGAGAAACTTCTTCACTCAGAGAGTTGTTAACCTGTGGAATTCTGTACCGCAGAGAGTTGTTGATGCCAGTTCGTTGGATATATTCAAGAGGGAGTTAGATATGGCCCTTCCGGCTAAAGGGATCAAGGGGTATGGAGAGAAAGCAGGAAAGGGGTACTGAGGTGAATTATCAGCCACGATCATATTGAATGGTGGTGAAGGCTCGAAGGACCGAATGGCCTACCCCTGCACCTATTTTCTATGTTTCTATGTATCCTGATCAGGTATAGTTAAAGAAAGAAGGAAAAAAGAAAGACTTGCATTTATATAGCACCTTTTATGACCCAGACATCCCAAAGCAATTTACAACCAATGAAGTACTTTTTGAAGTGTAGTCACTGTTGTAATGTAGGAAACGTGGCAGCCAATTTGCACACAGCAAGCTCCCACAAACAGCAATGTGATAATGACCAGATAATCTGTTTTTTTTAGTGACTTTGCTTGAAGGATAAATATTAGCCAGGACACCGAGGATAACTCCCCTGCTTTTTGATGTAGTATCATGGGATCTTTTATGTCCACCTGAGAGAGCAGATGGGTCCTCGGTTTAACGTCTCATCTGAAAGACGGCACTTCCGACAGGGCAGCACTTCCTCAGCACTGCACTGGAATGTCAGCCTAGATTTTTGTGCTCAATTCTCTGGAGCTGGACTTGAACCCTCAACCTCCTCACTCAGAGGTGAGAGTACTACCCACTGAGCCACGCCTAAAGGAAGAAAAGCCCGGGTACCATTGAACCCAAAAGAAAGCGGCAGAACCAATCAGCCCTGACAGCACCAGATATGGCCTACTCAGGTGGCGGGCCCTTATCATGCATGTCACAAGGAGGTCTCGGACCACTAGAATCCCAGCAGGCGCACAGTGAATCCCTGCAGGTAGCAGACGCATTTATTCCTTCCACAAGGGAGACACTAAGGAGCATCAAGTCCGCATGTCAAATTCATTGATGTCCAGCTGAATTCCACTATGAGAATTACCACCGGTACGCTTTTATTAACAGTAACACCTTGACTGTCCATGCTTGCAAACATCGCAACACCACACCTACGGCATGAATATGCAGTCTCCAGAGAATGCAACCACTACACCAGCAAAGACACGCCGATCCAGGCCAACTTGAACAACCTAGCACCACCTCGTCTCAAATCTAGAAGGCCTTTTTGGACCGTCGCCGAAGCCCTTCATCGATCTCTCCTCAGCCTTGATGACTGATGGCGAAATACTTGAAAGAACTGCGGCATACGGAATGGATTCCTTATAGAGGACCTCACTGTACAACCTGTAGGATCAAACCTTCCTCGCAAACAGTGGACAAACATCAACCGCCTGAGAACTGGTCATCATCGATGCTGCCACCTCCTCCATATGTGGACGATTAAAGTATCCCCATCATGCGACTGTCGAGCTCCTAATCAGACCCTGGAGCACCTCATTGAGCACTACCCTCAGAGGAAATTTGCAGGCAGCCTACAAGATATCCATGCTGTTACACTGGAAGCTTTGGCCTGGATATCCAATTTGGATATTGACGTTTGATTTGCTTTGCTACTATCATATGAAAGAAGAAGAAGAAGACGAATGAGTAGCGGGTTGAAGTGTCCGAAGCACCATGGCAAATCATGCTAGCAATAGTCACACATGACACAGTGGATCGAATAAATGAACTGCTCTAGAATTGAACATCTAGCACTTCCTCCACTTTGGGCGGTCTTTGGCCAGGGACTCCCAGGTGTCGGTGGGGATGTTGCACTTTATCAGGGAGGCTTTCAGGGTGTCCTTGTAACGTTTCCTCTGCCCAACTTTGGCTCGCTTGCCATGAAGGAGTTCTGAGTAGAGCGCTTGGTTTGGGAGTCTGGAGGGGTATGGAGAGAAAGCAGGAAAGGGGTACTGAGGGAATGATCAGCCATGATCTTATTGAATGGCGGTGCAGGCTCAAAGGGCCGAATGGCTTACTCCTGCACTTATTTCCTATGTTTCTATGTTTCTATTATGCTGAGTATTTATTTGTAGAATAGTACATGAGGCCAGCAAACAAAGGAAATAGGCATTCTTGATCATTGGGAAATTCAGGCAATCTGTAGAAATATGGAGAGTATATTAGTTAATGCTACAGATCACTCCAGTACAGTCTGGAAGGACTGTACAACACATAATAATTTGCATATAATGACATCACTATTCCCTGCCAGAATGGAGATGATTGGTTAATTCTCCTGTCAATCACACCTGGAGACCGCACTACTGTCAGTGAGTGAGATTGATTTTATGCACATAATTTGTATGATGTAACTATCCTCCATTCACTGCATTTTGCTGGAGAAATTATCCTGCTTTTACCAGCAGATGGTGCTGCAGTTTCGATCATGAGTTCTGCTTGCTGTAGTTCGTAGAGACTCTTTAAATCGACTCTGTGGACTGTGTGCTGTGGTGCATTGCTTAAACAGACTGCTGTAAAATACGTTTGCTGTATAGTCCTGCCCCACCTCCAACTCATTGGCTGACACAGTGCAGTGTTGTCAATTGACAGTCTGTAAAAATCTGGGACCAAGGTGACTTTGGTGGTCACTCATAGCACTGTCTGGGTGTTAGATCTTGTGTAGAGGAGATGGTACAATTCTGTCACAGCCTCACGACTAAACCTCTACCATCCTAGGCACATATCTTCTGTCATTCACAGATAGCTGTGCCTGGTACAGCAAACAATTATGTTATGTAGTGGCAGGAATGGATGAGCCAGTTCTGACAAAGGGTCATCGACCCAAAACATTAACTCTGCTTCCTCTCCACAGATGCTTCCTGAGCTGCTGAGATTTCCAGCATTTTCTGTTTTTGTGCCACCTGATATCTTGTTGGTGCGTCTCTGCCAATTGCATTTCTAGTGATGCACAGAATGCAATTCCCATTGTGTGCAGTTTCAGCTGAAGTGTGCAGCAGATCACCTTCCACCAAACAGTCTAGGTGACAGACTGCAGACTACAGCAGTATACGTTTTATGTAAAAGCTAGCAAAGTATCACACTTGTGATGTGACAGCATTTGGACTATAGTGCACTATACTGTTAACAAGTTGCAAGAACAAGGCTAATGACCATAACACACATATTTGGTGCTGTAGTGTACGGGACCAATTTTCAATCTGCAACAATTTTTGCAGTGTTAGGAAAATGGGCGATAAGTGTGGCCGAAATGGTACTCACTGAATTATTCATTAGTAACATTCCAATTCAGCTTGTGTTAAGCTCAATGGTGACAGCAATATCCAGCGACTGTCGCCTACTCTGCTGCTGAATGTCCCCTTGTTTGCTCCTGGCTCCATCTTTGGTTCCTTAACTGATGCTGTACCATCCTCCGTATACTGGAAGGTCTTGGCACCATTGCTGTAATCTGACGAGTACTCTATACCCGTATTGTTAATCTGTCTTACCTCTCTACAGACACCGACTGACCTGCTGGCTATTTCCATCATTTTCTGTTTATTCAAATTTCTAACATTTGCAGTTTTTTATTCTTGTTCACTTATTGCAGTCGTTTGACGTCATGTTCTCTTCATCTGAATGCTACGCATATGCTCACAGGGATCCCATGCAGATTTTCCAGCTGGATGCTGGCAGATTGCTATTCTGAGTTACTGCCACCCTCCTCAGCTAAACGGATGAAACAATGCTGTCTTATTTCTGATTCTTCTCGTCCTTTCTTTGTAGTTCTGCCATAGTTATGAACACATGAACAATGACGGACAGGAAAAGACCATCTGGTCCATCGAGCCTGTCCCACACAAGTGCGATACCTTGTGTATCACACCACAAACACTCCACCTCACCTGAAATCATGTTATCTCCTGGGAGAGACAAAAAAAAACAGATTAAAAACCCGGGTCAATTTAGGAAAAAAAGATCTGGGAAATTCCTCTCTGACCCATCTAGGTGATCAAAACCAGTCCAGGAGATCACTCTAGTCCTGAATTCCCTCGAGTATCTACCTTCTGTAAGAGGTGATCTCCACCCCAGCCAGAAACAGGTCTAGCTCTCACTTGAAGGAATTCAGCAAAATCCACGTCTAAGTCCGTTAGGTATCATTATGTTGGATGCCTTATCTCAGATGCCTAACACATGATATGATCCACTATCTTAAACTAAAGAATTGACTAAAGTGAAATTAATGTGGTTTGATTTCAGTACGTTCCACTCCTATATCCTTTTGATGGTCATTACTACCTAAAGTTTCTTGCACTCTTTCACAATCAGCACAAATTTGGTCTATTGTTAGCTGCACCGTAGCATATTTTATCAGCTCTACTGGCATTTTGGATTTCATATTCTCTGTTTGACTCCTCAATTTCATCATGCCACCAATACATCCAATCCTTTATACCACAGATCTTCTGCTCCATGTCAGTCTCTGGGAACAGTGGAGCTCCACATCACCTCCTCGAGGTTGATTTGAATCTTTCCTATTCATGGAGCTCATCTTTCAAATGTTTATGCCTCCCAACATTCCACATTTGTCTCCCACCTCCCAACTTTCTTGTCTGCTCTCCTGAATTCTCCAACTCGTACTAGGATACAGTTCTACAGGTGCCAACTAATCTCTAGTATGTCACCCAATAGCCATTCTTAATGTGTGAGTTTAGGCAGTGAGCATTGGCAGGCTATGCAATCATCAAAGGTTATCGCTGAGTATCACAGTATGCCAGAGCTGAATCCTGTCTCGTCTCCTGACTCCCCAAAGCCTTTCCACCATCTGCAAGGCACAAGTCAGGAGTGTGATGGAATACTCTCCCCTTGCCTGGATGAGAGCAGCTCCAACAACACTCAAAAAGCTCCAAGGCAAAGCAGCCCACTTGATCGGCAGCCCATCCACCACCTTAAACATTCACTGCCTCCACCACCGGTGCAGTGTGGCTGCAGTGTGTATCATCTACAAGATGCACTGCAGCAACTCGCCAAGGCTTCTTCAGCAGCACCTCCCAAACTTGTGACCTCCAACACCTAGAAGGACAAGGGCAGCAGGCGCATGGGAACACCATCACCAGATATTAAAAGTGTAATTGCTATCTGAATGGGGTTAAAGCTAGAATTTGGCAACACATTTTCAGCAGAACCAAATTAAGCCTTAAGTGGTGTCTATGTTGTAAACTTCAGGTAAGCTGTCCATTGTATAGATTTCATGAGAACTACATTAAACCATCTAATACAGTGAACCTGTAATTACAGTTGTTCCCACCCTTTCCTTCAACCACTGTCTGTCCCACCTGTGACAGAGACTGTAATTCCCATATTGGACTGTTCAGGCACCTAAGAATTCATTTTTAGAGTGAAAGCAAGTCTTCCTCGATTTCGAGCGACTGCCTATGATGATGAATAACAGCTGTGTGTTTGTGTAAAAAATGTAAACCCTGGCAAATCCTTTTCAGGAGTGTCAAACGTAACAATAATTAATTCAAAATATGTTTTCTTGTGTGTTTTTTTATTCGTTCCTGGGTTGTGGGCATCGCTGGCAATGCCAGCATTTATTGCCCATCCCTAATTTCCCTTGAGAAGGTGGTGGTGAGCCGCCTTCTTGAACCACTGCAGTCCGTCTGATGAAGGTACTCCCACAGTGCTGTTAGGGAGGGAGTTCCAGGATTTTGACCCAGCGACGATGAAGGAACGACAATATATTTCCAAGTCAGGATGGTGTGTGGCTTGGAGGGGAACTTGGAGATGGTCCCATTCGTCTGCTGGCCTTGTCCTTCTAGGTGGTAGAGGTCGCGAGTTTGGGAGGTGCAACCGAAGAAGCCTTGGCGAGTTGCTGCAGTGCATCTTGTAGATGGTACACACTGCAGCCGCGGTGCGCGGTGCTGGAAGGAGTGAATGTTGAAGTGGTGGATGGGGTGCAAAATCAAACGGGCTGCTTTGTACTGGATGGTGTTGCGCTTCTTGACTGTTGTTGGAGCTGCACTCATCCAGGCAAGTGGAGAGTATTCCATCACACTCCTGACTTGTGCCTTGTAGATAGTGGAAAGGTTTTAGGAAGTCAGGAGGTGGGACACTCGCTGCACAAAACCCACCCTCTTACCTGCTCTTGTTGCCACAGTATTTACGTGGCTGGTCCAGTTAAGTTTCTGGTCAATGGTAACCCCCCAAGATGTTGATGGTGGGGTATTCGGCGATCGTAATGCCATTGAATATCAAGGGGCAGTGGAGATGGTCATTGCCTGCCACTTGTGTGGCGTGAATGTTACTTGCCACATATCAGCCCAAGCCTGACTGTCGCCCAGGTCTTGCTGCATGCGGGCATGGACTGCTTCTTTATCTGAGGAGTTACGAATGGAACTGAACACTGCAATCATCAGCAAACATCTCCACTTCTGACATGATGAAGGGAAGGTCACTGATGAAGCAGCTTAAGATGGTTGGGCCTAGTACAATGCCCTGAGGAACTCCTGCAGCGATGTCCTGGGGTTGTGATGATTGACCTCCAACAACAATCTTCCTTTGTGCTAGGTATGATTCCAGCCAGTGGAGAGTTTTCCCCCTGATTTCCATTGACTTCAATTTTACTTGGGCTCCTTGATGCCATACTTGGTCAAGTGCTTCCTTGATGTCAAGGGCAGTCACTCTCACCTCACCTCTGCAATTCAGCTCTTTTGTCCATGTTTGGATCAAGGCTGGAATGAGGTCTGGAGCTGAGTGGTTCTGGTGGAACCCAAGCTGAGCATCGGTGAGCAGGTTATTGGTGAGTAAGTGCCACTTGATAGCACTGTCAATGACACCTTCCATCACATTGCTGATGACTGTGAGTAGACTGATGGGACGGTAAATGGCCAGATTGCATCTGTCCCGCTTTTTGTCGACTGGACATACCTGGGCAGTTTTGCACATTGTCAGGTAGATGCCAGTATTGTAGCTGTACTGGAACAGATTGGATAGAGACACGGCATTCCTGGAGAACAAGTCTTGAGCACGATAGCCGGAATGTTTTCGGGGCCTATAGCCTTTGCTGTATCCAGTGCGCTCAGCTGTTTCTTGATATCACGTGGAGTGGATTGAATTGGCAGAAGACTGGCTTCTGTGATGGTGGGGAACTCAGGAGGTGGCTGATATGGATCATGCACTCGGCACTTCTGGCTGAAGATGGTTGCAAATGCTTAGCATGCAGTTGTACCAAAACGCAATGACAAAGTCAGCACTGTTGGAGCACAATCTGCTGCGGTTCAAGAATGCGACTCACCACATATCAAGCTTCTCTCTGTTCTCCAAGATAAATAACCAAAATACCTATATAATCTTACATTATACATCCTAAACTAGTGGCTTTACTGCACATGGTGGAATCGATATTCTGAATTTGTGCTCCCGGCGTGGAACCTTGCCCAATGGGTGTATATTCAGAAAGCTCAGGTGTACTTTCCATTAGTTTCCATCCAGTAAAATAGGATTTTTAAAATTATTACTGAGAATTCAAGGTAAAGAGCTTTGGCTCATGTGGCAGGACACCACCTAGGTTGAAATGAGTGGAAGACAACATGAGGTACAGCATTACGTAATGATTAGATATCACCGAGTTTGGATTTTATAAATCTGAAGATTGTGAGAAGGAGGAGTGAGGAAGAGTGAGGGTAATGACGAGTTACATTTTCTTTTTCTAACTTCTGCCATTACCATCCCTATTCGGCCCATCACCCCTTCTATCTATCTAAACTCTCCTGTCCTCCACCCTCTCACAAACCTTCCCTTTTGACCTTTCCTCTCCTCCCCCTGTCAGTGCTCCTTAAGAGTTGTTCATTTTGAACATTCGCCAGTTCTGACGAAGGGTCATCAACCTGAAACGTTAACTCTGTTTTTCTCTCCACAGATGCTGCCTGACCTGCTGAGATTTCCAGCATTTTCTGATTTTATTTCAGATTCCAGCATCCACATTATTTTGCTTTTGGATGAGTTATATTGGGGTCAAGTTTCGGCCTGAGTTGCTCCTATTTTTTTGTAGCAACTAGTTTAGAATGGAGTATCTTAGAAAATTGCAATTCTCGGCCTTTAGTTTGCTCCAGTTCTAGTGAGTTAGAACATAAGAACATAAGAACATAAGAATTAGGAACAGGAGCAGGCCATCTAGCCCCTCGAGCCTGCTCCGCCATTCAATAAGATCATGGCTGATCTGGCCGTGGACTCAGCTCCACTTACCGTAACCCTTAATTCCCTTATTGGTTAAAAATCTATCTATGTGTGACTTGAATACATTCAATGAGCTAGCCTCAACTGTTTCCTTGGGCAGAGAATTCCACAGATTCACAACCCTCTGGGAGAAGAAATTCCTTCTCAACTCGGTTTTAAATTGGTTCCCCCGTATTTTGAGGCTGTGCCCCCTAGTTCTAGTCTCCCCGACCAGTGGAAACAACCTCTCTGCCTCTATCTTGTCTATCCCTTTCATGATTTTAAATGTTTCTATAAGATCACCCCTCATCCTTCTGAACGCCAACGAGTAAAGACCCAGTCTACTCAATCTATCATAAGATAACCCCCTCATCTCCGGAATCAGCCTAGTGAATCATCTCTGAACCCCCTCCAAAGCCAGTATATCCTTCCTTAAGTAAGGTGACCAAAACTGCACTCAGTACTCCAGGTGCGGCCTCACCAATACCCTGTACAGTTGCAGTAGGACCTCCCTGTGTACTCCATCCCTCTCGCAATGAAGGCCAACATTCCATTCGCCTTCCTGATTACCTGCTGCACCTGCAAACTAACTTTTTGGGATTCATGCACAAGGACCCCCAGGTCCCTCTGCAACTCAGCATGTTGCATGTTGATGACCTCACACTTTCCGACATTGTATTCCATCTGCCAAACCTTAGCCCATTCACTTAACCTATCTAAATCTCTTTGCAGCCTCTCTGTGTCCTCTACACAACCAGCTTTCCCACTAATCTTTGTGTCATCTGCAAATTTTGTTACACTACACTCTGTCCCCTTTTCATTTCATCTTAGAACAGATTTTTTTTTTCAAAAGGGGGCGTGTCTGGCCACTTATGCCTGTTTTGCAAGTTTAGGCAGTGAAAACTTACACCAAACTAACTTAGAATGGAGTAAGTGTCGATTTTTGTACGCTCAGAAAAACCTTGCCTACACTTGGAAATCAGGCGTAGAGAACGAGAGATGGCGGGGGGTCGGGGGTGGGGGGGGGTTACAAACACTAAACACTTCACTTTTACAAATAAAGAGCCATCATCAATAATAAATGATAAATAAATCAATAAATAAACCAATAAATCAATCCAAATAAATTAAAAAATTAAAAATTAAAAAAAATTAAAAAATCACTCAATAAATAAAAAATGATTTCTACTCACCTACTGCAGCACCAGGAAGAAGAGGGGAGGGTGGGGAGGTAAGAAGATGCGGGGGGGGGGGCGAGAAGAGAAGAAGATGGGGGGGAGAGAGAAGACGACGAGGAGGAAGCCGGGCCCCGCCGAGGACTTCAGGCGGGGCCCGCTCGCAGCCGATGTCGGGCTGCCGCCGCCTCTTCGGGCGGGGCCACCCCCAGCGAGAGGCCGGGTGGGCGGGCCCCGGCGCCGAGGTAAGATGCGCAGGCCACTCGGCCGGGGATAGGGCCGACGTCCCTTCGGCCTGGGATAGGGTCATCGTCCCGGAGACAGGACGCCGGCAGCTACTGCGCATGCGCGCAGGCTCCACTGGGCACGCGTGCAGCTGCCGGCACTGTTTTCGGCGCAGGGCTGTAGCTCCGCCTCCAGCAGTTCCTGCTGCGCAGCGCCGAGGTGGAATTGGGCCTGCAGCTGTCTGAGAATCGTGAGGTAAGTATTCGGCGCAATTTTTGTTCTATAAATTAGGCCAGCCTCGCCGATGTGCGCCATTCTAGCGGGCGGCTGAAACTTGACCTCGTTGTTTGGAGATCCTGGGAAAGAATGAGTTGTAGTTGGAGACTGTACGATGAACCTCGATTCCAACATAGGTAAGAGAAAAGTCATGTAGGATAGCACCATTGGAATTCAGAAGAAAGCTGATCAGCTGAAAGCAAAAAATGCATTGACCTTTTCAGCCAATTGCAAGCGGCCTTGTTTACAGTATTACAGTAAAAAGCAGCAGATTTCACTCAATTCTAGTTCACTTTGCTGGCACGAATCAGCAGTAAAAATTTCACTAACCTTTTAGGGGATTAGGTTGCATAGTGGATTAATGAACTGGCTTCTCATGTCTGGGACCTGGGTTTGAATCCAGTACAACGTAGAATAATGTCTCCTTTAATAGCTGTATGAGTTCTATATGAAATGAGTTTGGGCAGTCTCAACCCAGTTAGCAGTGGACATGGTCCCCACAACATAAAGCAGCTCCTAATTCAGCACTAATGTGCAAGTTACCTCAAAAAGGATGGCTGTTGTGGCAAATGGAAAATATTGTATCAATGCAATCAAAGTTATTCTGAGATTAGGGCTGAGGCACATTGTCAGGACAGAGTTGAAGGTGTTTTATTTTGCACATAAGTGTCCTGGAGTGCTTGCAACTGACACTATTCTATTTTTGTGTGCTGACAACCTCATCTTGATAAAGAGCATAAAAATAATGAGGGAGAAAGAAAGTTAACTTACTTTATAGAAAGGTATTTTGGGTACGGTAGCATAGTGCTCATGTTAATGGACGAGTAATCCAGAGGCCTGGACTAATGAATGACCTGGGGCAAGAATTCAAATATCACAACGGCAGCTGGGGAACTTAATTCAGTTAATTAAATACTTAAAAATCTGCAGTAGAAAGCTAGTATCAGTAATGGTGACTAAGGGCTCAATTTTGGCCATGACTTGCTCCAATATTTTTGGAGTAAACTGGTTTTTCTGGCGTATGTTAAAGAACACCACTTTCCCCAATCAACTTGCTCCAGAGTAACTCAGTTAGGTACGATTTTTTTTAGTTGAGTTTTTTTACAAAAGGGGGCGTTCCCAGCCACTTACACCAGTTTTGGTCATTTATGCTACTTTGGCCAGCTAAAGCTTACTCGACTTAGGTCAGCGTATGTGGCCAGCTCTGCAAAACCTTGCGGGTAGTTAAGAAATCGGCGCAGGTTAGTACATTTAAAGCACCAAAACTTGCAAAGCACTAAACAAAGCACAAAAAGTAATAAGCAATCAATAACAAATAAAAAAATAGAAGTCCTACCTTTAAGCCAAAATCAAGTTTTGTTTTAAAGTTCCAACCACTTGGGTTTTATTCAAAATAAACAATTTGGAATACAATATATCACAGGGCTGCCATTCTCAAGGACAGTAGATGTTAGCTCATCAAGACGGTTGGTCCTTTTTATCTTTTGCTTTCAACCTTCCCCGTTCCTTTCTTGTTCTGCTTCTTGACAAACTGCATGTTCCTCAGAAACCTGGGATCAACTCCTTTCAGGGGCTCAAATCGCCAGAAAGAAGTTGCTCGCGGGTCGGTGCGGGAGACCATTCGGCCAGGGATAGGGGAAGCGAACATGGAGGCGTCCCTTCGGCCAGGGGTAGGGGCGATGTGCATTGGGTCTTGCTGTCAGCTTGCAGGATACGCTGGGAGGGCGAGGAGCATGCTCGCAGACTCCACTGCGCAGGCGGACAGCTGCCGGCAGTGCTTTCGGCGCAGAGCTGTAGCTCCACCCCCCACTTCACCATGGACGACGCACCAGGACCCGGGACACTTGGCAGTGGGGCCAGGATACTCAGTAAGTTTTTGCCGCCGTTTTTGAGCACACAAAGTCGCCGCATCTCGGCTGAGTGTGCCGAAAAAAGGGGTTGGGGAAAATCTAGCCCCATGAATCTACTGGATTATTGTAAAAACCCATCTGGTTCACTATTATCCTGTAGGGAAGGAAATCTGCCGCCCTTACCTGGTCTGGCCTACATGTGACTCTCGACCCACAGCAATGTGGTTGATTCTTAACTGCCCTCTGAAATGGCCTAGCAAGTCACTCAGTTGTATAAGGCGGCTCATCACCACCTTCTCAGGGCAATTGGGGATGGGCAGTAAATGCTGGCCTTGCCAACGATGCCCACATCCCATGAACAAATACATTTTTTAAAAAGCATTTTTTGCATGGAAAAGGAAAAGCTATTTCACCCTTGCACAATATCAACATATCAACACTGGAGGATAAACTAGTAAAGACTGTGAGCTTCAAGTATGCAAAGTCATGTATTTAGAAGAATTTATGAATTGGGATCATACAATATTTAGATCCTTCTATTAATTATGAATTGTTTCGCTTTGTTCATGTTTTAGTTTGTCTTTTACAATATTCAGAGAATTTTACAAAGAGAATTGCTTTTTATTTTTACACACTATTATTCATGATAAAAATGGTCACCTGTGACATGGAAACATAGAAACATAGAAAATAGGTGCAGGAGTAGGCAATTCGGCCCTTCGAGCCTGCACCACCATTCAATGAGTTCATGGCTGAACATGCAACTTCACTACCCCATTCCTGCTTTCTCGCCATACCCCTTGATCCCCTAGTAGTAAGGACTACATCTAACTCCTTTTTGAATATATTTAGTGAATTGGCCTCAACAACTTCCTGTGGTAGAGAATTCCACAGGTTCACCACTCTCTGGGTGAAGAAGTTTCTCCTCATCTCAGTCCTAAATGGCTTACCCCTTATCCTTAGACTGTGACCCCTGGTTCTGGACTTCCCCAACATTAGGAACATTCTTACTGCATCTAACCTGTCTAAACCCATCAGAATTTTAAACGTTTCTATGAAATCCCCTCTCATTCTTCTGAACTCCAGTGAATACAAGCCCAATTGATCCAGTCAATCTTGATATGTCAGTCCCACCATCCCGGGAATCAGTCTGGTGAACCTTCACTGCACTCCCTCAATAGCAAGAATGTCCTTCCTCAGGTTAGAAGGCCAAAACTGTACACAATACTCCAGGTGTGGCCTCACCAATGCCCTATACAACTGTAGTAACACCTCCCTGCCTCTGTACTCAAATCCCCTTGCTATGAAGGCCAACATGCCATTTGCTTTCTTAACCGCCTGCTGTACCTGCATGCCAACCTTTAATGACTGATGTACCATGACACCCAGGTCTCGTTGCACCTCCCCTTTTCCTAATCTGTCACCATTCAGATAATAGTTTGTCTCTCTGTTTTTACCACCAAAGTGGATAACCTCACATTTATCCACATTATACTTCATCTGCCATGCATTTGCCCACTCACCTAACCTATCCAAGTCACTCTACAGCCTCATAGCATCCTCGTCGCAGCTCACACTGCCACCCAACTTAGTGTCATCCGCAAATTTGGAGATACTACATTTAATCCCCTCGTCTAAATCATTACTACAATGTAAACAGCTGGGGCCCCAGCATAGAACCTTGTGGTACCCCACTAGTCACTGCCTGCCATTCTGAAAAGTACCCATTTACTCCTACTCTTTGCTTCCTGTCTGACAACCAGTTCTCAATCCACATCAGCACACTACCCCCAATCCCATGTGCTTGAACTTTGCACATTAATCTCTTGTGTGGGACCTTGTCGAAAGCCTTCTGAAAGTCCCAAATACACCACATCAACTGGTTCTCCCTTGTCCACTCTACTGGAAACATCCTCAAAAAATTCCAGAAGATTTGTCAAGCATGATTTCCCTTTCACAAATCCATGCTGACTAGGACCTATCATGTCACCTCTTTCCAAATGCGCTGCTATGACATCCTTAATAATTGATTCCATTATTTTACCCACTACCGATGTCAGGCTGACCGGTCTATAATTCCTTGTTTTCTCTCTCCCTCCTTTTTTAAAAAGTGGGGTTACATTGGCTACCCTCCACTCCATAGGAACTGATCCAGAGTCTATGGAATATTGGAAAATGACTGTCAATGCATCCGCTATTTCCAAGGCCACCTCCTTAAGTACTCTGGGATGCAGTCCATCAGGCCCTGAGGATTTATCGGCCTTCAATCCATCAATTTCCCCAACATAATTTCCCGACTCATAAGGATTTCCCTCAGTTCCTCCTTCTTACTAGACCCTCTGACCCAAAAGACATGTTAAAAAGGCACTGATCCGCACAGCACTTTTCACGGATTTTATTATTCATGACTGCAAAGTACTGAGCTCTGAATCCAATCAAGCACAGACATAGGCTCTTCTATTTAGTACCCATCCTCATAGGTGCTGAGTGACTGGAGCACTGCTCATGCCCAAAGTAGGCTCCAGGCAGTCTCATAGTGCTGGCACTGCTTCACACGCACCGGGGGATGAGTTGAACATTAGGACCATAGTAAGCTTAAGGGCTTCATGTCTAATAATACTGGGAGCCAGTGCCCAATGTGATTCAGCGCACAAGTGACAGATATCGTATTATTGGCCGCCAATGTTTCGCTCATGTTTTTATTCAAACATTGTGTTAATAGGCCATGCTTTAATACTGCAGCCTACAAATTGCTCAGAAATATGGTTGTTTTACAGCCATCTGTACAATTATCTTTCACAAATCCAAAAGATTGTTATTCACTTTTTAATATGCTTCTAATTTCTACTTATAACCCATAAACTAACTGTGCATTTTATTTGCACTAATAAATTGCCCATGAGCAATATAACTTTGATGACAGAGTTGCTCGACTTTAGAAATTAACTCCACAGCACCACCTGCCAGTCAGAGCCCAGAACTACATCGTCAACGCAACTGTTCGCATACACTATTTCAATGTCAAATTCTGAGATAAAGATTTGACCAAAAATCGGGACAACAAAAAATTGGTCAAGAAATGCAAGCCTACACAAAATCATAATAATATATAGAAAGCAAAAGAACATCCCAAAGCACTTTACAGCTAATGAAGTACTTCTGAAGTGTAGTCACTGTCAGAATGTATGAAATGTGACATTAGAGGGAGCAATGTGCGGTGGCCCGGCCCGGAAATCAGCGCGGTCCCGGCCTGCAAGACCATCAGCAGACCGGGGCCATTAGAGAGAGCAATGTGCGGTGATGTGCCACTGCAGGGAGCAGCGCGTGCTGGTGCAGGAGGATAACGGGCTGCGAAGAAAGCGACTGGAATTGACGTCACCCAAATCCAGGTCGCTGAATGCAGTGCGGGTAGGTACAGCAGGAGCGGCGAGGTCGGGGCGAAGGAGCGGCAAGAGTTCATAGAGGAATGTGATCAGGGCCCAGGAGAGGCGTGAGTTCGGGCCCCAGAAGAGGCGAGGGCCCAGGGGCAGCACGGGCCAGTCCACACTGCGATATGTTTGCGTACTAGGTCTGTGCAGCAGAGCAGGTCTCCAGTCGTCTTGGTTAATCCTTGCCACTGGACCAAGACTCTGTCAAGCCCGTGTGGTGGCTGGTGTGCAACGGTAACCACACATTAAAAAAATCTACGCACAGGCATCTTCCACCCTTCAATATGTAGTTCGGGACCCAGTATATTAGGTCCTTCATTGAAACACCTGTGAACTTATCCTTTTTGGCATGGAAGCAAGTCATCCTCGTTTTGAGGGACTGCCTTTGATGATGATGATGATGTATGAAATGTGGCAGCCAATTATTTAGACTGTCACAATTTCTTGTACTCTCTGTACCTTTCTCAAGGCCTACTTGTTTGCATTTTCTTAATCTTCCAAAAGTGACAATAAAAAAGACCATAGTTATACAGTATTACCAGTCTGACACCAGGAGTGCAGTGTGCAAAATACAGTTGGCAACAACCCTGTTATATTGCTTAGCTATAAATCACACTGTGTCCAGTGGGAGCGAGCTGTACGCATGTATTTTTACAACTATACTCAGAGCTCTGCTCTGGAACAGCATTTTTTTTAATGTTTTGAGAGTGTCGGTTGGAGCATCTGTTTTCTGAAAACATTAAGAGAAAGTGCTACAGTGTGTAAAGTGCCAGGAAGTTTAACATATCATCTGAATACTTTTTAAGTCTGGTTTCACACTCACTTAAGTTTTATCCCAAACAGCCCATGCAGTATAAGAAAAAAGAAAGACTTGCATTTATATAGCGCCTTTCATTGACCTCAGACAACCCAAAGTGCTTCACAGCCAATGAAGTACATTTTGAAGTGCAGTCAGTGTTGTAAGGTAGGAAACGTGGCAGCCAATTTGCGCACAAGCAAGCTCCCACAAACAGCAATGTGTTAATGATCAGATAACCAGTTTTCTTTTCAGTGATATTGGTTCAGGGATAAATAATGGGAGAACTTCCCTGCTCTTTTTCTGAATAGTGCCATGGGATCTCTTAGGTCCACCTGAGGGGGCAGACGATAGAAACGTAGAAACATAGAAAGTAGGAGCAGTAGTAGGCCATTCGGCCCTTTGAGTCTGCACCGCCATTCAATATGATCATGGCTGATCCTCTATCTCAACACCATATTCCAGCTTTTTCCCCATACACCTTGATGCCTTTTGTTTCTAGAAATCTATCTATCTCCCTCTTAAATATATTCAGTGACTTGGCCTCCACAGCTTTCTGTGGTAGAGAATTCCACAGGTTCACCACCCTCTGAGTGAAAACATTTCTCCTCATCTCGGTCCTAAATTTCCTAACCCGTATCCTGAGACTGTGACCCCTTGTTCTAGACTTCACAGCCAGGGGAAACATCCTCCCCGCATCCAGTCTGTCCAACCCCGTCAGAATTTTATACGTTTCTAAACTCTAGTGAACACAGGCCTGGTCGACCCAATCTCTCCTCATACGACAGTCCTGCCATCCCAGGAATCAGTCCGGTGAACCTTCGCTGCACTCCCTCCATGGCAAGTATATCCTTTCTTAGGTAAGGAGACCAAAACTGCACATAATACTCCAAGTGTGGTCTCACCAAGGCCCTGTATAACTGTATTAAGACATCCTTGCTCCTGTATTCAAATCCTCTTGCAATGAAGGCCAACATACCATTTGCCTTCCTAACTGCTTGCTCCAGCTGTATGTTTGCTTTCAATGACTGGTGTACAAGGACACCCAGATCCCTCTGTACATCGACACTTCCCAAATCATCACCATTTAAATAATACTTTGTCCTTATGTTTTTCCTACCAAAGTGGATAACTTCACATTTATCCATATTATCCATGTATTTGCCTACTCACTGAACCGATCTAATCGCCTTGCAGTGTCTTTGCATCCTCCTCACAACTCACAATCCCACCTAGTTTTGTGTCATCAGCAAACTTGGAAATATTACATTTGGTTTCCTCATCTAAATCATTTATATATATTGTGAATAGCTGGGGCCCAAGCACTGATCCCTGTGGTACCCCACGAGTCACTGCCCGCTACCCCGAAAAAGACCCGTTTATTCCAACTCTCTGTTTCCTGTCAGTTAACCAATTTTCAATCCATGCCAATATATTATCCCCAATCCTATGTACTTTAATTTTGCACTCTTATGTGGGACTTTATCAAACGCCTTCTGAAAATCCAAATACACCACAAACACTGGTTTTCCCTTATCTATTCTATCAGTTACATCCTCAAAAAACTCCAGTACGTTTGTCAAACATGATTTTCCTTTCATAAATCCATGTTGACTTTGTTTAATCCTGTTGATATTATCTAAGTGTGCCGTTATCACATCCTTTATAATGGACTCCAGCAATTCACGTTCACATATACAACATATATAACTTTAGTAATTAGTAATGTATGTTTTAAGGAATGCAATCTTCACTATTAAGGTACAGTTTGAAGGTGGTTTCCTTTGCCTGCTAAATCATTGATAACATTGTAGATAAATATTTTTTAATGTCTGTCGCTTAGCTATTATTTTGAAGTTTGTCCACATTTTCTCCATTCCAACCTGGCCATGCATCCTTGGCCCTCGAGGGCAGACACTAAGGAGACAAAATTTCCCCTTTTTATAGCCCCATTAGCACCTCCGGGGGGAGGGGGTGCAATGACGTTTTCGCCCATGTGAAGGCGGTGATGGTGCCTCCTGGGAAATTGCCCTGGAGGTTTGGGGGGGGCGATGTCACCGCCGTGCCCCACAATTGGCGCCCCGGGCTGGCACACACTTGGCAATGCCGTGCACGCCAACGCCTTTACATCCCGCAGGTGGCGAGGATGGCGCGGTGGGATGCCCATTAAAGGGGAGGCCTTTTGCGCGGCGGGCCGTCATGGCTTTTTGTCGGCCGACAATGGCGGCCCTCGCGATGACCAGCCCGCCATCATGCAGCCCAGCACTCCGTCACAGGTGCTGGGCTACTGACCCGGTCGATTGCCTCCCTGGTGGCCCAGCGGCAGCTACCAAAGGGCCTGCAGAGTGCGCAGCCGCCCTCCCCTTCAGGGGAGGGGCATTATAACGCATCAGCGCCTCCCGAAACATCCGCGTAGCATTGCGCTCCTGAGTCCGGCGCTGGGCTCCCGCCCCAGGAGCTCTCCTCTGAGGACGAGGAGCACCGGAGACAGCGCTCCGCCCCCTTTGAGGGGCACACGTGCTCAATTCCACGTCGGGGGGGAGACTTCCGCGCCGGGCAATAATAGTCCCAGCCTGGATGGTTACCGCCCCCATTCGGGGCGAGGTGCAATTTCGGCCCCTGAAACTTGTAGATATGGCCATATGCTCTGAATCCCTCTCTGCTGCAAGTAGGACAGCACCAATTGCTTATATTGTGTACACCTTCCTAGGGTCGTGCTAAGCTTTTATTCACCCTCCCATTCTCCTACTTTACGTTTGCCTTCATGTTGCTGCTTAACTTCCGAGGCCCACCTTCAGCTAAGAGCATCAGGACAGTTCAATCCTCAGATGTTACGAAACATGGGTTACCTGTGAAGAGCACCATATCTGAAGTCCTGTCATCCATTATTTTAGTTTGTTTTCTGTCCCACATTAGAACACTGCTCTTGGACCTGAGCGTGTTGGTTGTGATACTTAACATGATGTAAGCACCAAAGAGCTTTTCTAACCTTTTCAGTGTTCAGCAATGGGGAAAATGTTTTAAGATCATTTTCAAATATTCGTTTAATGACTCTGCCTCACAACTTAAGTATTAAACAAGGAACTACATATGCTATCAGTCAGTGTATCCATGAGCTTTACCATTAAATCTGGAGGGAAAAATTATTTTAAATTATTCTGCTCTCTGAAAGCCATCGTGACTATTTATATACAAAAAAAGTTAAATTGCCCAAAAGTGTATTGGAGCTAAAGTTTAGCTATTTCTTTAATTCTTCCCTTATCAGTATATAAAGCTTTACAAACCAACAACGAGTTAAATAAAAGCCAACTAGAAAAAGAAAGACTTGCATTTATATAGCACCGTTCATGACCTCAGGGTGTCGCAAAAGGCTTCACAGCCAATACTTTTGGTTGTGTAGTCACTGTTGTATTGTGGGAAACGCAGGAGCCATTTGCGCACAGCAAGCTCCCACAAACAGCAATGTGATAATTGTTATATATGTAACCTTGTATATACCTTCTACAGCCACCAGAAGGCTCATCCCCTGGAGTCCCAAGGGATCCCACAATCCCTTGGGAGCACAGGTACTTAAGGAGACCTCACAGGCTGGAGAGGCACTCTAGAGACCTGCAATAAAAGACTAAAGTCACACTTCACTTTAAGCTCACAGTATCCAATCAGACTCTTTGTTCATATATAACAACTGACGACAAGATACAGATGACGAACCCAACGATGCAGAGAACAGTAGGCATCCTGGAGAAATTCTCGGAGGGAGATGATTGGGAAATCTTTGTGGAGCGATTCAACCAATGGCCAACGAGCTGGAAGGAGAAGCGAACGCTGCCAAACGAAGGGCGATTCTCCTCACCGTCTGCGGGGCACCAACGTATGGTCTCATGAAAAATCTGCTTGCTCCAGCGAAACCCACAGAGAAATCGTACGATGATTTGTGCACACTGGTCCGGGAGCATCTGGACCTGAAGGAAAGTGTTCTGATGGCGAGGTACTGGTCCTACAGCTACAAAAGGTCTGAAGGCCAGGAAGTGGCGAGTTATTTTGCTGAGCAAAGACGCCTTGCAGGACATTGCGAATTTGAAGGACATTTGGAGCACATGCTCAGAGACTTTTTCGTACTTGGCATTGGCCATGAAATGATACTTCGCAAACTTTTGACTGTAGAGACCCCAACATTGAGTGAGGCCATAGCGATAGCCCAGGTGTTCATTGCCACCAGTGACAATACTAAGCAAATCTCTCAGCACATGAGTGCTGCTACAAGTACTGTGAACAAAGTGATGTTGTTTTCAAATTGCAATGTACAGGGCAGGTCACACATGCCTGCAGCTGCACGTCAGCAGATGTCTCAGAGTCCACCATCAAGGGTGATGAATGCAAGGCCATTAACACCTTGTTGGCGCTGTGGGGATGATCATCATTTCCATTTATGCCGCTTCAAAGGGTACATTTGCAAGGGCTGTGGAACAATGGGACACCTCCAACGTATGTGCAGGCAATCTGCAAACCCTGTTAATCCTGCAAACCACCATGTTGCAGAGGAGGACAGATCCACGGCGGATCATGATGAACCAGAGCCTCAGACCGAGGAGGCAGAGGTATATGGGGTGCACACATTTGCCACAAAATGTCCCCCAATAATGTTGAATTAAATGGACTCCCGGTGTCAATGGAGCTGGACGCGGGCGCGAGCCAGTCCATTATGAGCAAAAAGATTTGCGAGAAATTGTGTTGCAGCAAGGCCTTAAGGCCAGTCTTGACTCCCATTCGCACGAAACTGAGGACTTTCACAAAGGAACTGATTCCCGTAATCAGCAGTGCTAAGTGCTACTGTAAAGATCTCCTACGATGGAGCGGTGCACAAGTTACCACTCTTGGTAGTACCAGGCGATGGTCCCATGCTGCTCGGCAGGAGCTGACTGGGAAAGATACGCTGGAACTGGGACGACGTCTGAGCGCTCTCGTCCGCTGACAACACTTCATAAACGAGTTCCCTTCGCTGGTCGAACAGGCATCGGGAAGTTCCAAGGAGCAAAAGTACAGATTCACCTGATTCCGGGGTCGCGACTCATCCATCACAAGGCGAGTGCAGTACCATACATGATGAGAGAAAGGGTAGAGATCGAGCTAGACCAGCTGCAAAGAGAGGGCATCATTTCGTCGATCGAATTCAACGAGCGGGCCAGTCTGATTGTTCCAGTCCTCAAGGGAAATGGCACCGTCAGAATCTGTGGTGATTACAAAGTAACTATCAATCATTTCTCCCTGCAAAAGTACACTACCAAAGGCTGACGACATTTTTTCTACGCTGGCGAAAGGAAAGACGTTCACGAAGCTGAACTTGACCTCGGCCTACATGATCCAGGATCTGGAGGAATCATCGAAGGCCCTCACCTGCATCAACACGCACAAAGGTCTCTTCATTTATAACAGGTGCCCATTTGGAATTCGATCAGCCATGGCGATATTCCAGAGAAACATGGAAAGCTTACTGAAGTTGATCCCGTGCACGGTGGTCTTCCAGGACGACATCTTGGTCACAGGTCGGGACACAATCGAGCATCTGCAGAACCTGGAGGAGGTTCTTAGTCGACTCAACTGCGTGGGGCTCAGGTTAAAATGCTCGAAGTGCTTTTTCCTGGTGCCTGAAGTGGAGTTCCTGGGGAGAAGAATTGCGGCGGACGGCATCAGGCCCACCGATTCTAAGACAGAGGCAATCGAGAATGCACCGAGGTCACAGAACGTGACGGAGCTGCGGTCGTTTCTAGGACTCCTGAACTACTTTGGTAACTTCTAACCGGGTCTCAGCACACTGCTGGAACCACTGCACGCCTTACTGAGTAAAGAAGATGACTGGGTATGGGGCAAAAGCCAAGAAAATGTCTTTGTAAAAGCTAGAAAATTGTTATGCTCAAACAAATTGCTTGTGTTGTATGATCTATGTAAGCGTTTGGTACTAGCATGTGGTACGGCGTCGGGTGTGTATTGCAACAAGCTAATCATTTCGGGAAACTGCAACCGGTTGCTTATGCATCCAGAAGTCTGTCTAAGGCTGAGAGAGCCTATAACATGATTGAAAAAGAAGCGTTAGCATGTGTCTATGGGGTAAAGAAAAAGCATCAATATCTGTTTGGGCTCATATTTGAAATGGAAACTGACCATCAGTCACTAATATCCCTATTTTACGAGAGTAAGGGGATAAATACTAATGTATTGGCCCGCATCCAGAGATGGGCGCTCACGTTGTCTGCATACGCCATCCGCCACAGGCCAGGCAAAGAAAACTGTGCCGATGCTCTCAGTAGGCTGTCATTGCCCACCACGGGGGTGGAAATGGCGCAGCCCGCAGATTTAGTCATGGTAATGGAAGCTTTCGAGAGTGAATAATCACCCGTCACAGCCCAACAGATTAGAACCTGGATGAGCCAGGACCCCTTACTGTCGCTAGTAAAAAATTGTGTGCTTCACGGGAGCTGGTCCAGTGTCTCAGTGGAAATGCAGGAAGAGATAAAGCCGTACCAGCGATGCAAAGATGAAATATCTATATAAGTAGACTGCCTTCTGTGGGGCAATCGGGTAGTATTCCCACTACCCGATTTTCATCAGTGACTTCCACAGTACCCATCCAGGCATCATAATGATGAAAGCGATAGCCAGATCCCACGTGTGGTGGCCCGTAATCGATGCGGACTTAAAGTCCTGCATGCACAGATGTAACACATGCCTGCAGTTAAGCAATGCACCCAGGGAGGTGCCACTAAGATTATGGTCTTGGCCCTCCAAACTGTGGTTCAGCGTCCATTTTGACTATGCAGGCCCGTTTTTGGGTAAAATGTTCCTTGTGGTTGTAGATGCGTATTCCAAATGGATTGAATGTGAGATAATGTCAACAAGCACGTCCGCTGCCACCACTGAAAGCCAGCGGGCCATGTTTGTCACGCATGGACTACCTGATGTCCTTGTGAGCGACAACGGGCTATGTTTTACCAGTGCCGAGTTAAAAGAGTTCATGACCCGCAATGGGATCAAACATGTTACATCTGCCCCATTCAAACCAGCATCCAATGGTCAGGCAGAGAAAGCATTGCAAACTATCAAGCAGGGCTTGAAGAAGGTAACTGAAAGCTCACTGCAGACTCGCCTATCCCGAGCCCTGCTTAGCTACCACACGAGACGCCACTCGCTCACTGGGATTCCACCTGCTGAACTGTTCATGAAAAGGGTACTTAAGACAAGGCTCTCGTTAGTTCACCCTGATCTACATGAATGGGTTGAGAGCAGGCGGCTTCAACAAAGTACATATCATGATAGCGCAAATGTGTCATGCGAAATTGAAATCAATGATCCTGTATTTGTATTGAATTATGGACTAGGTCCCAAGTGGCTTCCCGGCACTATTGTGGCCAAAGAGGAGAGCAGGGTGTTTTGGGTCAAACTTTCAAATGGGCTCATTCACCGGAAACACTTGGACCAAATCAAACTCAGATTCACGGACTATCCTGAGCAACCCACCTTGGACACTACCTTCTTTGACCCCTCAACATACACACCAATGGCAACCGACACCGCGGTTGGACACGAAGCTGAACCCATCACCCGCAGCAGCCCAGCAGGACTCACCACACCAGGCAGCCCAGCAAGGCCAGCTGCACAGCAGCCCAGTGAGGGCACAACAAACGATTCACCAAGACCAGCATTTGCCCCGAGACGATCAATCAGGGAAAGAAAGGCCCCAGATCGACTCACCTTGTAAATAGTTACACTGTTGACTTTGGGGGGGAATGTTGTTATATATGTAACCTTGTATATACCTTGTACAGCCACCAGAGGGCTCATCCCCTGGAGTCCCAAGGGATCCCACAATCCCTTGGGAGCACACGTACTTAAGGAGGCCTCACAGGTTGGAGAGGCACTCTGGAGACCTGCAATGAAAGCCTAAGGTCACACTTTACTTTGAGCTCACAGTATCCCGTCAGGCTCTTTATTCATACATAACAATAATGACCAGATCATTTGTTTTAGTGATATTGATTGAGGGATAAATATTGGCCAGGACACCAGGGATAAACTCCCTTGCTCTTCTTCGAAGTTGTGCCATAGGCTCTTTAACATCCGCCTGAGGGAGCAGATGGAGCCTCGGTTTAACATTTTATCTGAAAGACAGCACCTCCGACAGTGTAGCACTCCCTCAGTACTGCTCTGGAGTGTCAGCCGAGATTTTTGTGCGCAACTCTCTGGAGCTGGACTCGAACCCACAACCTTCTGACTCAGAAGCAAGAGTGCTACCGACTTGAGCTATGCCCGTCTTAAAAAGAACAGATTTCTCTGCTGACCCTAATGCCACACTACTAATAGAATTACTGTGTGTTAGTTAAAGCTGTGTAAACGGCAATCACAAATTCAGCATAAAATCAACCTTTTAATTGCATTGATCTTCTAGGAATACAAGCTATACATGTTCTGGATGAATATGATTGATGCTCTCTACCAAAGTCTGGTCTGCTTCTTCTTTCCATATTTGGTATGTCTTTTTTTGCTGAAGTAAGTAAAATTACGACTTTGCAAGCAAAAGTCATGGGTGACTTCGAAACTCCCTTTTGTTTCTCTGTTGCAGGCTTACCGGGATTCTGATGTTCACGTTTTTACTTGGGGAACATCCATCACCACGCTGGCTCTCTTCACTATCTTAATGCATTTGTGCATTGAAACTAAAACCTGGGTAATGCGCAACTGCTTCTCTGCACTGTCCTTTTCGATTTGATCCACGGTGCTTCGGTTTAACGTCTCATCTGAAAAACGGCACCTCCGACAGTGCAGCACTCCCTCAGCACAGACCGACTGAAGGGTTGTCATGCTGCTTGGCTTTAGTGCATTGTGAAGTTAGATCAGAACCAGATATTTGGAGTTATACTGCTACTTCCATGTCACTGCACAGATGAAGCTATTTTGTACAGGTGCAAAAGTGACAGTAAAACTGCACCTGGTACACGAATAAGTGAAGAAATACAGTTCATGCTGGAGAAAGGTTTCCAGGGATTTAGTCACACACTCGAGTCAAAGTACCATCTAGTGGCAGCAAACACTAAAAGCTTCTCTAATGGGCCAGAGAAAAGGTATATTTTGTGTCAATGGAAAATAATTTGGACTTTACACAGACTTCGGTATAACTACGAACATTACAAAGCAAAGTTCAAAGTTTCTTGTTTTCGACTAAAGAAAGCAATGAGGAATCAAGAGATCGTAAAATCCCAGAGGAAAACTCTAGCAGCTTATCCTCATACCGTCTTAACTCACCCATGTTATTTACAGCTTAACCTCAACAAAGTAATAGCCCGGATTTGGCGCTCCTGATGATGTGTACCCACAACGTATACCGTCGTATGTCTTGCAAAAGACCCCGAAAGTTCCTGAACTTGCGATCTGTTCAGTTAGGCTAGTTGCCCAACTGCTGCCCAGCAAATGCCCACAAAACCCTTACACCTGGTAAAAGTGGTCATAGGGCCTGCTTTCACCAGCATATGGGTTAATATAAATCTTAAATTAAAAATGTACAAATAAAAAATCATACAGAATCATTTATAATTAGTTTCTGTAAATTTTGGCCCAGATTAAAATATAAAAAATTATTTTTCAAAAAAATTAGATTTTTATTGGAAATGCTTTATTGAAGGGACTTTCAATTTGAAAATGGGAACATTTATTTTTATTCCAGTTGTATAAATTATTTAATTATTTGGAGATTCCTCATATGCTTATGGAGATTCCCTTCATAAATCGAATCCCCGTAAGTATATTAGGAATCCTCCTTTCTGATTGGAGCACCTGGCCCACGTGATCCCAGGTACGTCTCCGAACCGCCTGCGTCCCTGGGATCCGTGGGCCTTTACGCAGGCGTACGCCTGCAGGCTGAG
The DNA here is from genome assembly GCF_044704955.1 of Pristiophorus japonicus. Lineage (NCBI taxonomy): Eukaryota > Metazoa > Chordata > Chondrichthyes > Pristiophoridae > Pristiophorus > Pristiophorus japonicus. Next base: position 193,547,885 of record NC_091986.1, on the reverse strand, counting down.
GAACCGAAGTCTTCAAAGCCTGGGAGCCTGAAGGCAGGTGTGGATTTTTTTTACCGGCTCGGAGGTATATTCCTCCGACCGCAAATTCCGGCTCAATGGTTTGCAATCTCCAGCTTTCTCAGCTTCCTGTTTGATACGTCCTTACTACACAGTATAAATGCACACGAGGCCCATGCTTGAGAGAAGGTCAGTCTGTGACCTGTCCTTTATTCCTTAACACTCAAGTGATGAAGGTGGGTGGAGCTTCCCCTTTTATACCTGAAGGTCCAGGTTAGCAGTGTCTCCCACCTAGTGGTCATTGTTCTCACAGGTCAGATTATACATGGGTTACAATGCTGGTTGAATACATGACATCACCTCCCCCCCAAAGTCTTATTGGGATCACAGGTTAAGTCTCTCTAGTGGTTTACGCTCTCTTGTAGAGCGCCTGAGTTGGGGCACCGGTTGTTGGGCGCTGGCCTGAGTGTCTGCTGTTTGCGGTGCCTCAGGCCTATCCGGACTGCCCACAGTGACTGGGCTCTCCTCCCTTTGGTTCCGGTGTGCGGTCACCTATGGTGGAGTGAACTCTACATCGTGTTCTTCCTCTGCATCTTCTATGGGGTTGCTGAACCTCCTTTTTGTTTGATCCACGTGTTTGCGGCAGATTTGTCCATTGGTAAGTTTAACTACCAGAATCCTATTTCCCTCTTTGGCAATCACAGTGCCTGCGAGCCATTTGGGCCCTGCAGCGTAATTAAGGACAAAAACAGGATCATTTACATCAATACATCGCGCCCTCGCATTCCTGTCATGGTAGTCATATTGTGGCTGGCACTTGCTCTCGACAATTTCTTTCATGGTGGAGTGTATAAGGGATAGCCGGGTTTTGAGCATCCTTTTCATTAGCAGCTCTGCGGGTGGAACCTCTGTGAGCGAGTGTGGTCAGGATCTATAGGCCAACAGGAGGCATGATAAGCGCCTTTGAAGGGAACCCCCTTGGATTCTGAGCATCCCCTGTTTGATTATCTGCACTGCTCGTTCTGCGTGACCGTTTGAGGCCGGCTTGAACAGTGCCGTTCTGACATGGTTAATTCCATTGCCTGCCATGAAGTCCTGGAATTCAGTGCTTGTGAAGCACGGGCCATTGTCGCTGACCAAGATGTCCGGTAGACCATGGGCGGCGAACATTGCCCGTAGACTTTCTACCGAGGCAGAGGATATGCTTGAATTTAAAATGTCACACTCGATCCATTTGGAGTAGGCGTCCACTACAACCAAAAACATTTTTTCCATGAAAGGACCTGCATAGTCCACATGGATGCATGACCAAGGCTTGGCGGGCCATGGCCAGGGGCTAAGGGGGGCTTCCCTGGGCGCATTGCCCAGCTGGGCACACGTGTTGCACCTGCGAACACAAAGTTCCAGATCTGCGTCTATCCCTGGCCACCAAACATATGACCTGGCAATTGTCTTCATCATGACAATGCCCGGGTGCTCATTGTGGAGTTCTCTGATGAACATCTCTCTGCCCATCTGGGGCATGACTACGTGGTTTCTCCACGGTAGGCAATCGGCCTGAATCGAGAGTTCATCCTTGCGCCTGTGAAATGGTTTAAATTCCTCAGGGCATGCCCTGTACGTGGCTGCCCAGTCCCCATTCAGGACACATTTCTTGACTAGAGACAATAGCGGGTCTCTATTTGTCCAGACTTTAATCTGACGGGCTGTCACGGGTGAGCCTTCGCTTCTGAAAGCTTCAACAGCCATGACCATCTCAGCAGCATGCTCGGTAGCCCCCTCAGTGGTGGCTAGTGGGAGCCTGCTGAGTGCATCGGCGCAGTTTTCAGTGCCCAGTCTGTGCCGAATTGTATAGTCATAGGCGGCTAACGTGAGTGCCCACCTCTGTATGCGGGCCGATGTGTTTGCATTTATGGCCTTGTTGTTGGCCAAAAGGGACGTTAGGGGTTTGTGATCTGTCTCCAGCTCAAATTTCCTGCCAAACAGGTACTGGTGCATTTTCTTTACAGCATATACACATGCGAGCGCCTCCTTTTCTACCATCCCGTAACCCCTTTCTGCCTGGGACAGACTCCTGGAGGCATAAGCTACTGGCTGTAACTGACCTTTGACACTGACATGCTGCAACACACACCCGACACCATAGGACGACGCATCGCAAGTTAACACAAGTTTCTTACATGGGTCGTATAGTGTTAAAAGAGTGTTGGAACAGAACAAATTGCGTGCTCTATTAAAAGCCCTTTCCTGGCTGTCCCCCCAGACCCATTCGTGACCTTTGTGTAGGAGCACGTGTAGCGGCTCTAGCAGCGTGCTCAATTTGGGAAGAAAGATACCAAAATAGTTCAGGAACGAACGCAGCTCCGTCGTGTTACGGGGTCTGGGTGCTCTCTGGATCGCTTCCATCTTGGACGCAGTAGGGCTGATCCCGTCTGCTGCTACCCTCATCCCCAGGAATTCTACCTCTGGAGCTAGGAAGACGCACTCCGCCTTTTTCAGTCGCAGCCCTACCCGGTCCAGTCTGCGTAGCACCTCCTCCAGGTTGTGGAGGTGTTCTTCAGTATCGTAACCCGTGATGAGGATGTCGTCCTGAAAAACCACCGTCCCTGGAATCGACTTGAGGAGGCTTTCCATATTTCGTTGGATGATCGCGGCAGCCGAGCGAATCCCGAACGGACATCTGTTGTACTCAAACAACCCCTTGTGTGTCGTGATGGTGGTCAGCTTCTTCGACTCACTCGCCAGCTCCTGGGTCATGTAAGATGAGGTCAGGTCCAATTTTGAAAAAAGTTTGCCGCCGGATAGCATCGCAAAGAGGTCCTCCGCTCTCGGTAGCGGGTACTGGTCTTGGAGTGACACCCGATTGATGGTGGCCTTGTAATCCCCACATATCCTGACCGACCCATCCGCCTTGAGCACCGGCACGATCGGGCTCGCCCAGTCACTGAATTTGACTGGCGAGATGATGCCTTCCCTCAGCAGGCGGTGTAATTCGCCTTCTATCTTTTCCCGCATCATGTACGGCACCGCTCTGGCCTTGTGGTGTACTGGCCTGGCGTCCGGGTTTATGTGAATCACTATCTTGGCCCCCATGAAAGTGCCGATGCTGGGTTGAAATAATGAGTCAAATTTGTCCAGGATCTGTGAGCATGATACTCGCTCCACAGAGGAAATTGCATTGACATCGCCCCATTTCCAGTTCATGACAGCAAGCCAACTCCTCCCCAGTAGTGCGGGACCATCCCCTGGGACAATCCAGAGTGGCAACCTGTTCTCCGAATCTTTGTGGGTCACGACTACCGTGGCACTGCCTAGCACCGGAATGATCTGCTTTGTGTAAGTCCGTAGCTGTGCGTCAATCGGCGATAATTTTGGCCTCCTGGCCTTGGATGCCCACAACTTTTCAAACTGTTTGACTGCCCCTGTGACTGTCCTTGAGTGCGCCATTAACAGGTGTTGATGGCCCCATTACTGGCCGCATTGTCCCTTGCAATGGCGTGAATCGCCGTTCAACTTGCCATTGTCTCTGTCGAACTCCCCCTCTAGGTTCGACTACATGTTGGGGCATGCCCGACTGCCCTTGTCTGCCTGGAGAACTGTGTGCTGCTTTAACAATGTTGAATCTCTGTCCCAACCATTCCTTAACATAGTACCTCTCGTTTGTTCTGCTAGTGGCCATGCTCGCGTGGTTTAAATCCCAGTTTCTTGTCGCCATAGATAGGTCCTTACTATACAGTATAAATGCACACGAGGCCCATCTTGAGAGAAGGTCAGTCTGTGACCTGTCCTTTATTCCTTAGCACTCAAGTGATGAAGGTGGGTGGAGCTTCCCCTTTTATACCTGAAGGTCCAGGTTAGGAGTGTCTCCCACCTAGTGGTCATTGTTCTCACAGTGTACAACTTGGGTCAGATTATACATGGGTTACAATGCTGATTGAATACATGACACTGTTCACCAGTAAACCAACTCTCTCGCAACAACTGAAGTGTTTCTCTGCTACACAGTGCCAAAATTATTCGACCCATGCAGTGACTCACAGCAAGTGTGTGGCTCTTCTGCTGTTTAGGCCACGGCTTTGTCAATATTGCTGTTGTTACTGTTGTAGTTTTGTTTTTGTTCTCTCCCCTTTCTGCACTATTTAATGACATTTGCTTGACTTTTTTTCCCCAGAGGAAGTTAGAGAAGGAAACGAGTGTCCTTGACCGCAAGACATCAACAGGTGAAGTGGATGGGGGCTGCTGAGAAGGTCCTTGGTAAAATAATCATACATGGAATCTGCTGCGAACTTGACAAGATGAAATGGCCTTTTCTCGCTGTAGAATTTCTTTATGTTTTTACTTTTCCCTTGGCCTGCAAGACTTCTGGAGATGCTTTTCTGAAGTCCTACTTTATTTAGGCCTATCTTTGTTGACTTATCTTTCTTTTGTACCAACCCTGAACTAACCCTTCAAGCTTTGTTTCATTCAAAGCCACCGTCTTATAGCTTCTCCTCCAGAGTCACGTTGTAGAGTTTAGAAAACTCAGATGCTACGGTAACCAAGGCCACATATCCCAAACACAACACTTATTGCTGCAATGAATGTAAGGTAAACGTTGCATTCCTCCACAGTATTGGTTCGAGGTCAAAATAATTTTTTTTTAAACGTATCTTTAGTTAACCCATTGCTATACTGAAAGAAATTAGATAAATAAAAGTACTAAGAAGACATAAGTGCTGTAATGTATTTGCTTCGTGGGTTCTTTGCTTAAGAATTCATAGCAACACATTATTATTAAGAACTAGTTGGTTTATTAGCAAAGGTTTAACAATCACACTACACATTACCAGTTCATCCACCAGGCTCACAACCACCTGCCTCATCATGGATCCCCTGAACCCAACTGACTGGGGTTTTATTGAGTCTCATGAACATCACGTGACTGGCTAAGCCACCCCCAACTCAACAGCTCTACAACTATTTTAAGTAGAACAATAATCAAGTGCCCCCTGATTAAAGGGGGGCACTAAAACTGACAAACTTAACCAAATTGAACTTTAGACAGTAAGCTTGAATCAAATTAAAATTTGGTTGCCGGGGCTGATGCTGCACTCCAGTCCCTCTGCCACCCACCTCTCGCAGAAGGCCGCGAGCGTACTGATGGACACCACATGCTCCATTTCCAGGGACACCCTGGTTCGGATGTAACCGCGGAAGAGAGGCAGGCAGTTGGGCTGAATGACTCCCTCAACCGCCCGCTGCCTGGACCGGTTGATGGCCCCCTTGGCCATGCCCAGGAGCAGTCCTACGAGGAGGCCTTCCAACCTGCCTGCTCCCCTCCGCACAGGGTGCCCAAAGATCAGGAATGTGGGACTGAAGTGCAACCAGAATTTGAGAAGCAACCCCTTCAAATATTGGAAGAGGGGTTGCAACCTCACACATACAACGTAGACGTGGAACACGGACTCCTCCAGACCGCAGAAATTGCAGGCGGCCTGGGAGTCCGTGAACCAACTTAAAAACTTATTGCACGGGACTGCTCCATGCAACTCAAAGAAGGTGCACCATGGTATGTCTGGACGGCAGACGAGGATGGAAAAGTGGAGAGTGTGCAAGAGCAGCCCATACAGGAATCCCCTCCACACAGAACTGAAAGGCACAGAGAGGATTTTCAACAGCTCTACAAACCTGTGAGCATACTCATAGGTGCATACATTGCAAGCGCCATGCAAAGCAGTTAAATCGATTAATATATTAAACTCACTAATGCTTCAACATGTTATGAGGAAGTTATTAATCATTTTACAGGGAGTTGCACAATTTGATTCTTAATCCTGAGACATAGGCCCTGAATTTGGAGGCTTCTCTCCGATTTGTGGTCCTGGGGCTCTCCGAGTACGCATAAGCAAAGGCCCACATATCTCAGGGGCGTAAGCGGTTCGCGAGTGCCCCTGGAATCACGTGGGCCAGTCCATTGAATGACAGAAGGGAATCCCATTCTTACTTATGGGGATTCCGCATGTATGCAAACCGCATAAGCATGAATGGGAATACCCCAAAAAATATCTCTACACTTCAAATAATTTTTTTTTTAAATCACATTTAAAATGCATTAAAATGGCATTTAATGAAATATTAAAAAAAAAATTTGGAACATAAATTTAAATGTTTTATCGGGGCTAAAAAAAACTTCACGGGTGTATAAATTATTAAAATGTTATTTTTCAGTTTTTTAAAAACTCTTAAGCTGGTAAAAGCAGGCCATACGCCTGTCTTACCAGGCGTAAGAATTTCACCAGCCCAACTCTCCGCCCGTGGAGGCCTTTTTCCAGATGATGCAGATGATTGGTCGAGACAATTCTTGACAGATTGCAAGTTCCGGGTTTTAGCACAAGTCTAAACCTGGAACCTGCGCGGCCCCTATGGGCATGTGTGCACCTCCTCCGTGGTCACAGGGGCAGCAAATTATGGGCCATTGTTGGCGATGTACAAGTTATTCCTTATAAAGAAGTTTAATGATTCCTTAGCTCTCTTCATTTTTGGTTCAGCCTTAAACTCACTTACTTACTGCTTCTGTGTTGTGGGTTGTCAATCAAACAAAGTGGCCCTGTACCTAGCCCCTTACCCAAATTCACATGAAATCAGTCAATTTAATGCCATAATGAGAGTTTTAACTCAATACTGAAGGGAAATATCTTTCATTTGGCTGCTGAGGAAACCATGATGGGTCAAGATCGCACTGCATGATATTACGAGTCAATAGGGTAGAAATTGATATACGTTGCGCCCATTTTACAGGCACACAACAGGCGCAAATATACCAATGTAACAGTGGGTCGGCTTGCAACCAATCTGCGCAGTCGTTAGTCCCACTGCTAAATTTATGGGGTTTAACTCTCAACCATCTGGGGCAAAGCAGCCCGCTTGATAGGCACCCCATCCATCACCTTAACCACTCATTCCCTCCACCACCGGTGCACCGTGGCTGCAGTGTGCACCATCTACAAGATGCACTGCAGCAACTCGCCAAGGCTTCTTCAGCAGCACCTCCCAAAACCTGTGAGCTCCAACACCTAGAAGGATGAGGGCAGCAGACGCATGGGAACACCATTACCTGCAAGTTCCCCTCCATCCTGACTTGGAAATATACCGCCGTTCCTTCATCGTCGCTGGGTCAAAATCCTGGAACTCCCTCCCTAACAGCACTGTGGAAGTACCTTCACCACACGGACTGCAGCGGTTCAAAAAGGCAGCTCACCACCATCTTCTCAAAAATGGGAAATAAATTCTGGCCTTGCCAGTGCGGCCAAATCCAGTGAATGAATAAAAGAAAACATCACATTAAAAAAATTATCTGGTCATTGGGGCGAAAATTGCAGCTTCTCCGGGTGCGTACGATGTGCAGGAAGAAGTAGAGGTGCTTTTTAACCGGAAGTATTTGTAACTTTTAAATTTGACAAAGCAGTTTTAGAAAGGCTGATTTAAACCTTTAAAAACTTAATTGTACAGATTGGTTTCATATCTTTTCCTTCGCAGTGCAGTTAATTTGAAGAGTAACTTCAGCTGTGTATTCAATTTGATTACATTTACTTTTAACCTGAAAATGACAGTTTCAAAATGATTTTTCTCATAGTTACTGCAATTTAAAATAATTATCTCATAATATATAGAAACATAGAAAATAGGTGCAGGAGTAGGCCATTCGGCCCTTCGAGCCTGCACCGCGATTCAATAAGATCATGTCTGATCATTCCCTCAGTATCCCTTTCCTGCTTTCTCTCCATACCCCTTGATCTCTTTAGCCATAAGGGCCATATCTAACTCCCTCTTGAATATATCCAATGAACTGGCATCAACAACTCTCTGCGGTAGGGAATTCCACAGGTTAATAACTCTCTGAGTGAAGAAGTTTCTCCTCATCTCAATCCTAAATGGCCTACCCCTTACCTTAAGACTATGTCCCCTGGTTCTGGACTTCCCCAACATCGGGAACATTCTTCCCACATCTAACCTGTCCAGTCCCGTCAGAATCTTATCCGTTTCTATGAGATCCCCTCTCATCCTTCTAAACTCCAGTGAATAAAGGCCCAGTTCATCCAATCTCTCCTCATATGTCAGTCCAGCCATTACTGGAATCAGTCTGGTGAACCTTCGCTGCACTCCCTCAATAGCAAGAACATCCTTCCTCAGATTAGGAGACCAAAACTGAACACAATATTCCAGGTGAGGCCTCACCAAGGCTCTGTACAACTGTAGTAAGACCTCCCTGCTCCTATACTCAAATCCCCTAGCTATGAAGGCCAACATACCATTTGCCTTCTTCACCACCTGCTGTACCTGCAAGCCAACTTTCAATGATTGATGAACCATGACACCCAGATCTCGTTGCACCTCCCCTTTTCCTAATCTGCCGCCATTCAGATAATATTTTGCCTTCATGTTTTTGCCCCCAAAATGGATAACCTCACCTTTATCCACATTATACTGCATCTGCCATGCATTTGCCCACTCACCTAACCTGTCCAAGTCACCCTGCAGCTTCTTAGCGTCCTCCTCACAGCTCACACCGCCACCCAGTTTAGTGTCATCTGCAAACTTGGAGATATTACACTCAATTCCTTTATCTAAATCATTAATATATATTGTAAAGAGCTGGGGTCCCAGCACTGAGCCCTGCGGCACTCCACTAGTCACTACCTGCCATTCTGAAAAGGACCAGTTCTCTATCCACGTCAGTACATTACCCCCAATACCATGTGCTTTGATTTTGCACACCAATCTCTTGTGCGGAACCTTGTTAAAAGCCTTTTGAAAGTCCAAATATACCACATCCACTGGTTCTCCCTTGTCCACTCTGCTAGTTACATTCTCAAAAAATTCCAGAAGATTCGTCAAGCATGATTTCCCTTTCATAAATCCATGCTGACTTGGACCGATCCTGTCACTGCTTTCCAAACGCGCTGCTATTTCATCCTTAATAATTGATTCCAACATTTTCCCCACTACTGATGTCAGGCTAACCAATCTATAATTACCCGCTTTCTCTCTCCCTCCTTTTTTAAAAAGTGATGATACATTAGCTACCCTCCAGTCCATAAGAACTGATCCAGAGTCGATAGACTGTTGGAAAATGATCACCAATGCATCCACTATTTCGAGGGCCACTTCCTGACGTACTCTGGAATGCAGACTATCAGGCCCCGGGGATTTATCGGCCTTCAATCCCATCAATTTCCCTAACACAATTTCCCACCTACTAAGGATATCCTTCAGTTCCTCCTTCTTACTAGACCCACTGTCCTCTAGTACATCCGGAAAGTTATTTGTGCCTTCCTTCGTGAAGACAGAACCAAAGTATTTGTTCAATTGGTCTGCCATTTCTTTGTTCCTCATTATAACTTCACCTGAATCCGACTGCAAGGGACCTACATTTGTCTTCACTAATCTTTTTCTGTTTAATGTTTTAAATGTTAATTTTTGATGCTGTTTAAAATTTTTATGTATGAATTTATAAAAAGTCTTAAAAATTCATTTAGGGCGTGATATTTATCATGTGGGTATGACAGGTGGCGATCAGATACCGATCGTTTCGCTCCACCACCCAACGTGAATTTCTACCTACTCACTTTAAAAATGACTTTTACACGTCTTTCCATCTTTCCTCCTACATCTAACTAAAGAGGAAGCCTGTCATGGAGGTACATGCCTGTTTACGATTTTATCCCGATCCTCTGTGATTCTGGCGCATAGAATGAAACGCCGCAGGGAACAACTAAGAAGATTGAGGAACCATGAACGCCACATCATCAGAAGGAACTACCTACTAAATCCGTGGCTGATGACACCCTCAAAGCCTCCTTGATAAAGTGTAACATCCCCACCGGCACCTGAGAATTCCTGGCTCAAGACCGCCCACAGTGGAGGAAGAGCATCCAGGAGGGCGCTGAGCACCTCGAGTGTTGTCGCCGAGAGCATGCAGAAATCAAGCGCAAACAGCGGAAGGAGCGTGCGGCAAACCAGGCTCCCCACCCACCCTTTCCTTCAACCACTGTTTGCCCCATCTGTGACAGAGACTGTAATTCCCGCATTGGATCGTACAGCCACCTGAGAATTCACTTTTAGAGTGGAAGCAAGTCTTCTTCGATTTTGAGGGATTGCCTATGATGATGGATGACCGCAGGACCAATAATGAGGCAGAGGAGAAATGCAACCAAGCACATGTGGGCACACAGCAAGTGGTCGAGAGGACAATTGGGCTTTTGAAATCACACTTCTGGTGCCTGGAGAGGTCATGTGGAACTTTGCAGTACAGTCCTGTGAAACTGTCAAGGATTGTGGTGGCCGCTTTGCACAACTTTGACCTGCAGGAAGGACTTATTCCAATGTCTGCTTGGGCAACAGACTCACAACTGCCACGTAAAGGCCCAACAACTGCGCGACCCTTTCCTCTAAGTCCAATAAATGCCGAGAGTGGCAATGCTCCCACCATGATTATGCACACTCCCTCACATTATGTGCGAACTTGCTTTAAATTGCAAACAGAAAGGAATCTTAAAATTTGGGTTTTTTAAGCCCAGACAAGAACCTGCCTCTGTTGGAGACATACAAGTGTTAACTAATTGAGTTTTTACAACCTACAAGCAGTTTATCAAAGATAAAGATAAAGCCTTTTCTTTGAACCCTAGCCATAAAACTTCACAATGAGCTCAGGTGACAGGATGATTAAGTCAGCTAACAATGGACTTTTAAATAGGTTAAAAACATTTGAGATTTCTTATAACTGTACAAACCCTGGCAGATCTCATCCAATCATTTAATTTTTTGCGACATTGTTCCGCTGTCCGTGGAACGGTGGAGTTGGCACTAACAACCATCGTAACTTCATTCCGTGCTGCCATTTGTCCTTTTCATGATGCTTTCGACTTCACGGTCCCAATTAGCCACAGGCATCTCGCCTCAACCTCTGAGAGTGTGGTCAGATCACTGTCAGTGAAATTCTGAACTCTTTTCATGAGGGCAATTTTTAATATTTCCATTTCACTCATCTGTTTAATTATAATTATTGCAAATTATTTCAAGGTTTTTAAAAGTCTTTAAATTGCTTTAAATCTCTTTGAAAGTCTTTACAACAATTTAAAATGCTTCAAATCAATTTGACAGCCTGTTAAATTTTCTTAAAGATTAATAAAGTCTTTAAAGATCTTTCCTTGAAGGCTTTCGAATGACTTTCGAATGCTGAAGACTGTGAAATGTTAAAAAAAAGCGGGAGCATGGTCTATTTAAATTAACTTTTATGACAGGTCTTGTGGGCAGGGCTATTTTACAAAGGAAAGAAACCACAGGCTTCGCGTGCGCAGTGTTCCTGGGCAGTGTGATGTCTTCCCGGTTGAAACCGCAATCCTCCGAAGGTGCAGCATCTAAAGGTATGTGCGGATCGCCTCCTATTGTTGGAGGTGAACGCTCACGGAAAGCCTGTAACCGGAATTTTCTGCCTATTATTACATTGCTGTTTGTGGGACCTTGCCGTGCACAAATTAGCTGCCACGTTTCCTACATTACAATAGCGACTACACTTCAAAAGTATTTAATTGGCTGTGAAGCGCTTTGGGGCATCCTGGGGTTGAGAAAGTCACTATATAAATGCAAATTATTTATTTCTTTACAAACCTACTCATTTCAAATAACTCAGATATTTTTCAGGTCTTTAACATTTACTTCACTGAACAGTTTCCACTTTTGATGTTTTCAATTTTTCCAGGCTTTCTAGTTCACTAAATACACGTTATTCCAAATTTTAAGTAATTAATATTATAGTAATGTGGAATGAACAATATTTTCTCTGCTCAGTAGAGTGGCAATTCCCATGAGTGAAAAACAAAAATACAATACATAGAAACATAGAAACATAGAAAATAGGTGCAGGAGTAGGCCATTCGGCCCTTCAAGCCTGCACCGCCATTCAATGAGTTCATGGCTGAACATGCAACTTCAGTATCCCATTCCTGCTTTATCGCCATATCCCTTGATCCCCCTAGTAGTAAGGACTACATCTAACTCCTTTTTGAATATATTAAGTGAATTGGCCTCAACAACTTTCTGTGGTAGAGAATTCCACAGGTTCACCACTCTCTGGGTGAAGAAATTTCTCCTCATCTCGGTCCTAACTGACTTACCCCTTATCCTTAGCCTGTGACCCCTGTGGGGATTACCATGGATCAGTTGCCAGATGTGTGCAATATTCTGGAAAGGGCATTGTTGTTACCCAAAAGTCTCTGGGAGGCTATTTCCAATGTTTGGACAAGGTTTGTACATAATGATGTCACCGAGGTCTGTTGCCAATGACGTCTTCATGTGTGAACTGGAATGGCAAAGAAAGTTGTGCGGGGTGTAAAAGGGGCTGCCAATTCACTATTGCTCATTTTGTGCTATCAGCGAACATCATTTTCACTCCCCATCACTTTTAAAAACACATTAATGACCAAGTGGTCAAAGCTGGTTTTCACAGCATGGAATAATAGAACATTGGCCCCCAGGATTCTCTTAGGTGCAGTCTCTAAGCCATTTTCCTCTCATTACCTGTTCATCAACCAGTGGAACAGCTCATACACAACACACACATTCCTTGAATAGGAGTTTGAGCTGACAATTTGCCCCCAAGTCTTAGTCAATTCTGCCTCATGGCCAGCCCTATGAAATGTTTGAAAAGGGCCCAGGTTAGCTTCGTTTTTTAAATTTTAGTCAACATTCCTACGTGGTGCACCCTTCGTGGATTGAGAAAAGCTAATGGAAGGCTCACATCTGGATCCTTCAGATGCTCGTGGTCGGTGACTTCTAGGGGCTCGGGCCCAGCTGTATCTCGGCTGCTGCCGGTGCAGTGTGTCCCGGCTGACTTTCTGGCCCCGTTGTGGGTATTGGGCGAGGCGTTACTGAAGGAGCAGGTGTGGAAACATCCTGCGAAAGGTCAAGGCGCCACTGCCACTCCCGTGAGACTGGGCTTCATCATCTGTGGGACAGCAGACTGGAGAAGGTGAGTGGCTCCTTCAAAACCCCACATCTATACACTCCACCAATCTGTCCAAAATGGCCAACACTCTGTCCGAGGTGGAGCTCAGAGTCTGCATGGCGGCTGTTTGAGATTCCGCTAAAACTGTAAAGCGTGCAAATATTGGCCAAGGGTTTCCGCAATCGGTGATCCGGGGGACAAATTGCTCCCAAAATTGCTTTGAGAAGTGTTTTCTTTCTCAAGTTTCCACTCAAGCTCACTTGCATATCGCCGAACATAAAATCTGTCATGAACCAGCGCAATTGGGCAGCGTTTCAGAACATCATTTAAAAAAACTTTTTTTTTAATATTCCTTGATATAGTTAAGAGTGGTAATCTGATTAATACAGCTGGAAATGGGTTTATCACCAAAAAATAAGCATTGTAATCTGAGTGTCAATCCACCGCCCTTGAGTAACCCGATTTTAGATAACTGAAAATTACTTTAGAAAACGATGTGCTGAAAGAAACAGTGCCACCTAGCAGAACCTCCAGGCCACAGACTCCATGGGACCGAAATTGCCCCCCTCTTTAAGATCCTTTACCGAGTCTAAGCGGCAGTGACGGGGCAGTAAGGCCTTTCCGAGGATTCGGACAGAGAATTATCATTTAATTTGAATTATCTGCTCCGTCTTGGGGCGGAGGGCAATTTCTCCCCCTTGCTGTGAGAGCCCAGCCGCAGTGTTTCTCCGGCTGGCCAGGCTCTCCACGATAGACTGTAGATGCTACTGTGGAGAGCCTGGCCAGCCGGAGAAGACACCACACAGGATGAAGGCAGCTTCCTCTGTACTCTCAGCCATGGTGAGAAAACTCCTTGGCAGGCTATCCAATTCATTATGGCCTGGTGTCTCCGCTTGATTGCGCTGGTTTTCTCGGCGCAATTCATCCAATATCGGCGTAACCACGCAAAAGATCGTGGAACTCTAAGCGCAAATTGAGTTTAGCTCATCCCGAGTTTACACGATCTTTTGCGCGAGTTTTAAAAATATTGCATGAGTCGCAGGCTCTGCCCACACAACTGGCCACGTCCCCAGGATAAGTTAATCATATTATAAAAAGGATAGAGAGGCACTGGAGAGGGTGTGCGGAAAAGATTTACAAGGATGATACCAGAAATGCGAGGGTATGGATATCATGAAAGACTGAACAGGCCTCTTGAAAAAAGAAGGCTGAGGGGTGGCATAATAGAGACCTTTAAAATTATGAAGGGTTTTGATAGAGTGGATACAGAGAGAATGGTTCCACTTGTGGGGAAGAGCATAACTAGAGGCCATCAATATAAGATAGTCACCAAGAAATCCAATAGGGAATTCAGAAGAAATGTCTTTACCCAAAGAATGGTGAGAATGTGGAACTCACTAACACAGGGAGTGGTTGAAGCGAATAGTATAGATGCATTTAAGGGGAAGCTAGACAAGCATATGAAAGAGAAGGGAATAGATGGTTATGCTGATAGATTTAGATGAGGAAAGACGGGAGGAGGCTCGAGTGGAGCATAAAAGCCAGCATTGACTGGTTGGGCCGAAATGCCTGTTTCTGTGCAGTATGCATTCTGTGCAATGGGTACATTTGTTGTAATCTACCAAAATTCCCTGGATTCTGGGGCAGTCCCAGCAGATTGGAAAACCACTAATGTATCACCCCTATTTAAAAAAGCAGGAAACTATAGACCAATTAGCCTAACATCTGTCATTGGGAAATTGCTGGAGTCCATTATTAAGGAAGCGGTAGCGGGACATTTGGAAAAGCATGATTCATCAAGCAGAGTCAGCATGGCTTTATGAAAGGGAAATCATGTTTGACAAATTTGCTGGAGTACTTTGAGGATGTAATGAGCAGGGTGGATAAGGGGGAACCAGCGGATGTGGTGTATTTGAATCTCCAGAAGGCATTCGATAAGGTGCCACATAAGAGGTCACTGCACAAGATAAAAGCTCACAGGGTTGGGGGTAATATATTAGCATGGATAGAGGATTGGCTCACCAACATAAAACAGAGAGTCGGGGTAAATGGATCATTTTCAGGTTGACAAACAGTGACTAGTGGGGTGCCGCAGGGATCGGTGCTGGGTCCTCAACTATTTACAATCTATATTAATGACTTGGATGAAGGAACCGAGTGTAATGTAGACAAGTTTGCTGATGATACAAAGATGGGTGGGAAAGCAAATTGTGAGGAGGACACAAAAAATCTGCAAAGGAACATAGACAGGCTAAATGAGTGGGCAAAAATTTGGCAGATGGAGTATAATGTGGGATAATGTGAGGATTTCCAATTTGGCAGAAGTAATAGAAAAGCAAATTATAATTTAAATGGAGAAAAATTGCAAAGTGCTGCAGTACAGAGAGACCTGGGGGTCCTTGTGCATGAAACACTAAAAGTTAGAATGCAGGTACAGCAAGTAATCAGGGAGGCAAATGGAATGTTGGCCTTTATTTTAAGGGGGATAGAGTATAAAAGCAGAGAAGTCCTGCTACAGTTGTACAGGGTCCTGGAGTACTGTGTACAGTTTTGGTCTCCGTATTTAAGGAAGGATATACTTGCATTTGAGGCTGTTCAGAGATGGTTCACTAGGTTCCGGAGATGAGGAGGTTGACTTATGAGGATAGGTTGAGTAGGTTGGGCCTATACACATTGGAGTTCAGAAGAATGAGTGGTGACCTTATTGAAACGTATAAGATTCTGAGGGGGCTCGACAAGGTGGATGCAGGGAGGATGTTTCCCCTTGTGGGGGAATCTAGAACTAGGGGACATAGTTTCAGAATAAGGGGTCGCCCATTTAAAATGGAAATGAGGAGTAATTTCTTCTCTCAGTGGGTTGTGAATCTTTCGAATTCTCTACCCCAGAGAGCTGTGGCGGCTGAGTCATTGAATATATTTAAGGTGGAGATAGACAGATTTTTGAATGAGAAGGGAGTCAAGGGTTATGGAGAGCGGGCAGGGAAGTGGAGCTGAGTCCATGATCAGATCAGCCATGATCTTATTAAATGGCGGAGCAGGCTCGAGGGGCCAAATGGCCTACTCCTGCTCCTATTTCTTATGTTCTTATGTTCTTATACCCCATGTAATCACCATTGGGAATTTCTGCTAATTGCACTTGTTTGCAGGCCTTTGAAGAGGCTCCAAATATTAAGCTGAACTTTTGGGCACAAGGACAGGAATAGTTTTTGAAACGTTTTGAATTTTAAACAGTTTGATTTACTGACCGATTTAAGTAGAAAATCGTTTTGTATATTTTTTTAAGTCATTTTCAGTAATTTAAAATCGGGTTACACACAGGTGGTGGATTGACACTGATTTGAAATGTTCATTTTTTATGTTAAACCCATTGTCAGCTGTATTAATCAAACTTTACCAAGTTACTACTCTTAAATATTTCAGGGCATGATTTGTAAAGCAATTTTTTCTTTAATTACATTTTCAAACGCTGTCCGATTGTGCTGGGCCAGAGTTTACATTTGGCATACGCAAATGAGTTTAAGCGCAAACTCGGGGGGAGAGGAGGGGGAAAACACTTTTCTAAATGGGCCCAATCTCGGGCACAATTTGTGCCAGAATCGCCGATTGCACCCAGAGCAGAAACTCTAGCCCATTTATCTGCTTGTGCGATGCCAGCAGTTTTCTTCACATGGCTGGGCCCCTAAACTCCGCTCTTGTGACCTTCTCAGCAGAGCTGGGAGGGGGGTCTCGCCCTCCTATCTCCTGCACTGTCCCCACCACCAGTACCTGCCGCTGCCCACTCATATCCGGTGTCTCCACAAGTGCTAAGCCCTCTGTCTGACTATCTAACCCACCCAGAGTGCCAACATCTGAGCTGAGGTCTGGGAGGGATTGAAAGTGCACCCCCAGGGGGATGTTTCTCCTCTGAGGAATCTCTTGCTGCTGTAAAATACCTAGTGGAAAGAGAAAAGGTACAAGAGTTAGGATAGCAGATAAAGGCTGGACATGTGCAGATAACAGTCTTGTGAATACAGGTTAAGGTTGTGAAGCTTGTTGGGTCTTTGCTGACGTGAGTGAAGCCTTTGCAAATAATACCCAGACACCCTGCTCAGGTAAGACATCAGCCTCACCTTACCTGATACTTATCGCTCCCGGCCACTGATCTCCAGAGCGCTTTGCTCCATCTAGCTTAGGGCAATGACGTTGGGTATTCCTGGTCTTGTTCCTCTCCTTGGTGTTGTGTGCTGCCTTATCCTGCAGAAAGTGAGGGTGAGTAACTAGTAAAGGACAAGTGGGGATGTGTGGGGCAGGTTAACAGTCTGGAGAATGCAGGTTAAACTTGGTGAGCTTGCTGCATCTGTGCTGAGTTGAATGAAGGGATGCATGTAATAAACAGCTGTGTTGGTTGGTACTGTTATGTATGCAATAAAGGTACAAACTGAGTATGTTTAACTGAGCAAGATACAACCTTGCTTCTGCTTTATTATGGCCCAAAGTGCTTGACTCACAAAATGGCTGGCCTTTTATACCAGAGCAGCACCATGTGCGTGCTATTCAGTGGCCTCCAACAGTGACACCATCTGGTGGCTACAAACAGCATGTACATACATGACAGGTATGCCATCGGCCTCGACTGACCCGATGTTCATTGTGATGATGTTAGTGACTCCTCCACCCACCCTGTTCTTCTCCCTGCCATTATGTGCTGTATTGTCCTACAGAAAGAGAGGGCAAGATTGAGTGGCCGTTGAGAGGGTGAATGGAGATGTGTAGGGATTGTGCGTACAGTCGAGAGGTAGAGAAGAGACAAGATGAAAGGAGAAATGGGGTTGTGATGAATGTATGGGGAAATGTGTGTAATGTAAAGTGAGGAAGGAGCATTGCAAGGAGTCGGTGGCTGTGCAAGTGGTAATATGCAAGAAGAGAATGGTGTTAGTGGGTGGCATGAGGAGATGAAAGAAAGAGCTGAGTGTAACGAGAAAGAAAGGTGTTGCAGTATGCCCTGGTGGTAGGAAGTTGAAGGATGTGAGGGAGGGGATGGAATTGTTGAGAGTGGTAGGGGAGGGGGTGAAAGGAATGTTATTAAGCAAGTTCTGATAGAGGTGGAGAGATGAAGAGGTGTACTCACCCTTGCTGCTCTCATGAGGTCATTAAACATCTTCCGGCATTGCAGCCATGTTGTGGGGATGAAGCTGCTGGCACCTCTCTCCTGGCCTGGACCACTGTTGTCCTTGGTACACACCTACTGGTGGTGGGGAAGAGGACCTTGTCCTGACTTACTCGAATAAAACCCCCCAGGGAGGCATCTGAGAATAGGGGGCAGCTCATCTGCTCAGCTCTCTTTCTCTCTCTGCGTTAGGTAATGCAGTTGAGGAAAAGCCATGCATCCAGAACAGTCAAATGAAGTTGTAGCGTAAGAAATTCAAGCAGGGTGCAACCTCGCTCTACCTGCCTGGCCCCACACTTGCCACGCACCCCTGTGTTAATATCAGGGCTACTATCTTCGTTGCAGAGATTTTTTAAACAATTACACAGTAATTGAAATAATATGCTACAAATCAACAAGTACAGAATTCTGATGACTCCTGGGTCTCAATTGGAAATTCCGTGGAATAGTCTAAAAGCTAGAATCGTAGGCCTAGAAATTGGGGTCATTTGCACCACCCATTAGCATCGCCTAGGGGCGCTAATGGGGCGCAAACGATTTTTCGTCCGGGCGCGGCACTGCTAATGACTCCTGCTAAATTCCACGGGAGTTTAGCGGTGGTGGTAAACCCAGAACAAAAATTGGGGAGCGCCCCATGAAGCTGCACCGGACAATGCCAGCGTCAGCTTTAGGGGGCGAGAACTGGGCTGCAGGCCACTCACGGGGCAGATTTCTTCTGCGCTTCGTTGTCGCTTCGAATGCGGGGTCCATGCTGCGATTGGTCAGCCCAACTCTGCTTGAGTGCCGGGCTGTTGGCACGGCAGCCCCACTGCCCGGTGGCCCAGGGAGGCCTGTTTCAACACTGCACAGTTCGCAGCTTGGGCCCTTCCCTTTAATGAAGGGAAAAGCCCCTCCTACGCGGCAGCGCTACGCTACGGTTATTTTGTGCTCCACTTCCTTTTGGGAGGGGTAACCCGAATTTTTCGAACGGGATGGGATACCCGCGCCTGGCGCAAAATGTCCCGCCTCCCGGATGTTACCGCCCCAAAACGGGCCGCAACGGAATTTCACCCCCATAGAATCATAGAATGGTCACAGCCAGGAGGCATTTGGCCCGTCAAGCCCGTGCTGGCTCTCAGCTAGTCCCACTCCCCCGCCCTTTCCCCATAGCCCTGCAAATTTTTTTCCTTCAGGTTCTGATCCAATTCCCTTTTGAAAGCTAAAATTGAATCTGCTGCCACCACCCTTTCAGGCAGTGCATTCCAGATTCTAACCACTCGCTGCCTAAAAAAGTTTTTCCTCATGTCGCCTTTGGTTCTTTTGCCAATCCCCTTAAATCTGTGTCCTCCGCCTCTCGACCCTTCTGCCAATGGGAACAGTTTCTCTCTATCTACTCTTGGTCTCGACCCCTCATGATTTTGAACACCTCTACCAAATCTTCTCTCACTCTTCTCTGCTCTAAGGAGAACCACTCCATCTGCTCCAGTCTAACCACATAACTGAAGTCTCTCATCTCTGGAACCATGATTGTAAATATTTTCTGCACCTTCTCCAAGATCTGTAATCTTATTTTTATTTTTGTGGAAGAATGCTCCCACTGTCCTCAAAGGACTGGAGTATGTTTGAACTACTTCCACACATTAAGTTCCAGATATTCTACTATTGAGCTCGTCTTTAACATCAGGTTACTGAAGGCTAACAACTACCTTATTCATGAAATGCTATCTGGAAGATATCTTAGTTTGCCAAACCCTTGCCTTTTCTTTCATATTATTCACCGCAATCTTTCAAACAAATGATGCTTTCAGTACTTCATAGCAATAGAAGTAGAAGCCTTCACAAATTATCTAAAACCACCCAACTTCATAAAGGCATGAGCATAATATTCTGCTTTTATTGCCCCTCTGGCACCAGGATGGGACATGCATGACTGAACAGGCCTTTGTGCACGCATGTGATTTCTATTTTTAGATCTTCATTGTTTTTCATTCACCAACTACCACATTCTGTATATTTTTCAAGCTTGATGTATAATCGTTGCATTGGAATGCACACTAAGCAATTAAATAAATGCAGAACGAACTTAATGTGGGATTGATTTTCCAACATGTACTTTTTGTCTACTCTGCATATTTAATAAAACTTGCCAGTTATTTGCATTTAACCTTTTCCGCCCTGAATTATTTCATAAATGGTATAATAATGGATGCCTTTTTGCTGTAAAATTGATTCTTCATGCAAAGGGAAGAAAGTGTTCTTCCTGTTTGGCTCAATACCAGTTAGTGCCTTGGGGAGGAGCTCACGCAAATGACATTTTTCAAAGGGGAGATCTTGAATTGGATTTTATTTTTAATTATTTATTCTCGGGAAATGGGTAATGCTGGCAAGACGTGTCACTTTTTGCTATAAGAAAGTTTGGAAAGAAAGAAAGACTTGCATTTATATAGCGGCTTTCACGACCACCGAACGTCTCAAAGCGCTTTACAGCCAATGAAGTACTTTTGAAGTGCAGCCACTGTTGTAATGTGGGAAACGCGGCAGCCAACTTGCGCACAGCAAGCTCCCACAAACAGCAATGTGATATGACCAGATAATCTATTTTGGTAATGTTGATTGAGGGTTGAATATTGGCTAGGACACCGGGGATAACTCCCCTGTTCTTCTTCGAGATAATGCTGTGGGATCTTTTGCATCCACCTCAGAGAGCAGATGGGGCCTTGGTTTAACGTTGCATCTGAAAGACAGAAAGGGGAGGTTGTCGGGCTGGAGGAGGCTACAAGGATAAGGCAGAGCAAGGCCATGAGGGGATTTAAACGTGAGGATGAGAATTCAAAATTTGAGGTGTTGGAGCACTGTAAATCAAAGTAAGTCAGTGAGGACAGATATGATGGGCAAGGAGAATATGGTGCAGGATAGAATACAAGCAGTAGAGTTTCGGATAAGCTGGAGTTTATGAAGGATGGAGGAACCAGTCAAGTCAGGCGGTGACAAATGTATGGATGAGGATTTGAGCAGAGATGGACTGAGGTGGTGGCAGGCAATGTTATGGAAGTGGAAGTAGGCAGTCTGTGTGATGGATAGTTTAATGTATGCACCTGGTTTGTGGAGCTGTTACATTGTGAGTGGTTTAGCCAATCATGTGATGTTCACAAGACTCAAGAAAACCCCAGTCAGTTGGGTCTAGGTTATTCACGATGGGGTATGCAGTTGTGAGCCTAGTGGATGAACTGGTAATATGTAGTGCGATTGTTAAACCTTTTAATAAATCAACTAGTTCTTAATAGCAATGTGTTGCTATGAATTCTTAAGCAGAGAACCCATGAAGAAAATACATTACAGAGAGGATAAAGGGAAAGAAGCTTAGCTTGTGGTGAATAGGACTCTGCGGTTCTGGACAGTCTGGTTCACCCTGAGGCAGTGGCTAGGACAGGGATAGAAACTAAGGTACAATACTTTGATTCAGATTAATATTAAATACAATCGCAAAGCCAGCTATGTGTGTGTGCAAAGGAATGGTTATCCCACTAAAAAAATGACAATAGCGAAGTGATATCCATAGATAGAGAAATTGCTCTCATACAACATAACGGTTATTTTTCAACAGTGTTGACAAAAGAAATGGGGGTGGGGGATGGGGAGAATTTGAAAAAATAATTCTCGGGTTGTGTGCATCGCTGTCGAGGCCAGCCACCGCCCATCCCTAGTTGCCCTAAGAAGATGGTGGTGGCCATCATTTTCATCCGCTGAGAAGTTTGTAATACAACTGAGAGGTTTGCTAGGCTACTTCAGAGGCCAATTAAGAATCAACTACATTGGTTTGGGACTGGAGTCACAAATAGGCCAGATAAGGATGGCAAATCTCCCTCGCTAAAGGACATTGATGAACCAGTTGGGTTTTACAACAATTCAACCGTTTCGTGGTTACTTTAACCAACATCAGCTTAAAGGCTCCTCTCCAAGTCGCACACCATAAGAACATAAGAAATAGGACCAGGAGTAGGCCATTTGACCCCTCGAGCCTGCTCCGCCATTTAATAAGATCATGGCTGATCTAATCATGGACTCAGCTCGACTGTTGCAATGTCGGAAATGCGGCAGCCAATTTGAACACAGCAAGCTCCCACAAACAGAAATGTGATCATGACCAGAAAATCTTTTTTTTTTAGTGATATTGGTTGAGGGATAAATACTGGCCAGGACACCTGCTCTTCTTTCTAAATAGTGCCATGGGATCTCATACATTCAGCCGAGGGAGCAGACGGGACCTCGGTTTAACGTCTCATCCGAAAGACGGCACCTACGGAAAATGCAGCACTCCGTCAGTGCTGCACTGTAGTGTCAGCTTAGACTATTGTGCTGAAGACACTGGAGTGGGACTTGAACCCACAACCTTCTGACCCAGAGGTGAGGGTGGTACCCACCAAGCCATGGCTGGCACAGAGGACATGGCCTGCGCTTGAAGGGGAGTAAATTCAAAATTAAGTTGCGAAAACAATGGGGGCAATTTGAACCCCTCACGAAGGGCAGGATGGGGGGGAGGGCTTAAAATTTTAAAAAGCTGAAATGCAACCCCAACCCGCCTCCAACCAGCCCAGTTCCAGTTTTAATGGTGGCGGCTTGGGAGAAGGGGGGGGGAAAGGCAGTTATTTAAATATGTTAATGAGGCTGCGTGCCTCATGAACATATGAGTGTGGGACTGAAGTGCAGCCAGAAATCAAGG
This sequence comes from Pristiophorus japonicus, assembly GCF_044704955.1. Lineage (NCBI taxonomy): Eukaryota > Metazoa > Chordata > Chondrichthyes > Pristiophoridae > Pristiophorus > Pristiophorus japonicus. The sequence goes on along the minus strand of NC_091986.1, from coordinate 193,525,061 downwards.
AGCAGCCCCTTCAAATAATGGAAGAGGGGCTTCAACCTCACACACTGTACATACACATGGAACATGGACTCCTCCAGGCTGCAGAAACTGCAGGCGGCTTGGGAGTCCATAAACCGATTTAAAAACTTATAGCACGGCACTGCCCCATGCAACACTCTCCAGGCCAAGTCTCCAATGGATAAAGAGAGGACTCCCATGTAGAGAGCCCTCCATTGGGGATCCCCGCCTCCTCCAGATGGCAAGATGGTGTGGCAACGGCTCCACAACTATTTTAAAAGTAACTTTCAATCAAGTGCCCCCCTTTTTTTGAGGGTACCAAAAACCACAAATTAACAATTGAACATTAAAGGGACTCTTTGTCAAATCAAATCAAATTAAAATTCTGTTCCCTGCTGAAATGATGCACTCCAGTCCCTCCGGCGCCCACCTCTCGCGGAAGGCCACGAGCGTACCGGTGGACACCATGTGCTCTATCTCCAGGGACACCCTAGCGCGAACGTAACCGCAGAAGAGAGGCAGGCAGTTGGGCTGAACGACCCCTTCGACCGCCCGCTGCCTGGACCGGTTTATGGCCACCTTGGTCAGGCCCAGTGTAAGATACACCGATTTTTCTTGAAACAAGGCACAGGAAGAGGCCACAAACAAACTGTTTTAAAGTAAAACAAACTGTGGGACTACCTGGAAGGGGAAGAGGCACCAGCCTGAGGCAAGTGGTGACACATCACTCAGTAAAAACAATCTATATTGATCAAGGACACTTGGTTATGCATACAGACAAAGACACTGATACCCCAGAGACTACAAGTGTGTAAAAAGACCGGACAACAAAGGATCCTATGAAATACACATTTTTGGATAACAGAGCATTCAGCGTAAGGAGTTACCTTTTGCATTGTCGACTCCATGTGCAAATTAGTAGCCATTCATACTCATCACCACAGCCAGTTCAACAGATCACCACATCGATAATCGGATTTTGACCCAGTGGGAAACTTATTCAAAACCTGGATCTAAATACGCGAGCTAGAAGCAGCTCAGCAAAAGAAGTGCAGGAAGACAGAAGGACAGGAAGACAGAAGGACAGGGAGACAGAAGGACAGGAAGACAGAAGGACAGGAAGACAAAAGGACAGGAAGACAAAAGGACAGGAAGACAGAAGAACAGGAAGACAAAAGGACAGGAAGACAGAAGGACAGGAAGACAGAAGGACAGGACGACAGAAGGACAGGAAGACAGAAGGACAGGAAGACAAAAGGACAGGAAGACAAAAGGACAGGAAGACAGAAGGACAGGAAGACAGAAGAAGGACAGGAAGACAGAAGAAGAGCAGGCAACACAGGATAAAACAACAAGCAGGCATGGAAGGAAAGGAACAAAAGCTGCAGAGAACGGCCAGAAGATGAACCAACAGGTTATGGAATCAAGGACCACGAATCTCTGGTGATTATATGTCTAAAGTCAAATTTCTCTCAGAAGTCTAGTCCTGTAGTTTTATTCGGTTTTTGTTCAGTAATAAAATTGAGACTGGGTTAAGCCAATATTTTGTGCCACGTGTTGTCCTTTCCCACTATAAGTTCCGAGGTCTAAGAATCAGAGTAGAGTGATAAACAAACACCCTACTCCAAGAGCAGTCCCACGAGGAGGCCCTCCGACCTGCCCACTCCCCTCCGCACGGGGTGCAGCCCCCTTAAATAATTTAAGAGGGGTTGCAACCTCACACACTGAATATAAACATGGAGCACAGACTCCTCTAGACTGCAGAAATTGCAGGTGGCCTGGGAGTCCGTGAATCGACTTAAACATTTATTGCACAGGACTGCCTGGTGCAACAGCAGGCGGTGAAGAAGGCAAATGGCATGTTGGTCTTCATAGCTGGGGGATTTGAGTATAGGAGCAGGGAGGTCTTACTGCAGTTGTACAGGGCCTTGGTGAGGTCTCACCTGGAATATTGTGTTCAGTTTTGGTCTCCTAATCTGAGGAAGGACGTTCTTGCTATTGAGGAAGTGCAGCGAAGATTCACCAGGCTGATTCCCGGGATGGCGGGACTGAAATATGAGGAGAGACTGGATCAACTGTGCCTTTATACATTGGAGTTTAGAAGGTTGAAAGGGGATCTCATAGAAACGTATAAGATTCTGACGGGACGGGACATGTTAGATGCGGGTAGAATGTTCCCGATGTTGGCAAAGTCCAGAACCAGGGGACACAGTCTTAGGATAAGGGGTAGGCCATTTAGGACTGAGATGAGGAGAAACTTCTTTACTCAGAGAGTTGGTAACCTGTGGAATTCCCTACCGCAGAAAGTTGTTGATGCCAGTTCATTGGATATATTCAAAAGGGAGTGAGGTATGGCCCTTACGGCTAAGGGGATCAAGGGGTATGGAGAGAAAGCAGGAAAGGGGTACGAAGGGAATGATCAGCCATGATCTTATTGAATGGTGGTGCAGGCTCGAAGGGAAAATGGCCTACTCCTGCACCTATTTTCTATGTTTCTATGTTTCTATGTTAACACCCTCCAGGCAAGTCCCCAATAGATAACGAGAGGGCTCCCGCATAGAGAGCATTCCATTGGGGACTCTCGCTTCCTCCAGACGGCAAGATGGTGCGGCATTATTTCCACAAACCTGTGAGCATGCTCACAGGTGCCTATATTACACCCCCCAACAGGATTGAGTTAATTAGATGAAGACTAGCAATTAGAAACATAGAAACATAGAAAATAGGTGCAGGAGTAGGCCATTCGGCCCTTCGAGCCTGCACCGCCATTCAATGAGTTCATGGCTGAACATGCAACTTCAGTATCCCATTCCTGCTTTCTCGCCATACCCCTTGATCCCCCTAGTAGTAAGGACTACATCTAACTCCTTTTTGAATATATTTAGTGAATTGGCCTCAACAACTTCCTGTGATAGAGAATTCCACAGGTTCACCACTCTCTGGGTGAAGAAGTTTCTCCTCATCTCGGTCCTAAATGGCTTACCCCTTATACTTAGACTGTGACCCCTGGTTCTGGACTTCCCCAACCTTGGGAACATTCTTCCTGCATCTAACCTGTCTAAACCCGTCAGAATTTTAAATGTTTCTATGAGATCCCCTCTCATTCTTCTGAACTCCAGTGAATACAAGCCCAGTTGATCCAGTCAATCTTGATAGTCAGTCCCGCCATCCCGGGAATCAGTCTGGTGAACCTTCGCTGCACTCCCTCAATAGCAAGAATGTCCTTCCTCAGGTTAGGAGACCAAAACTGTACACAATACACCAGGTGTGGCCTCACCAAGGCCCTGTACAACTGTAGCAACACCTCCCTGCCCCTGTACTCAAATCCCCTCGCTATGAAGGCCAACATGCCATTTGCTTTCTTAACCGCCTGCTGTACCTGCATGCCAACCTTCAATGACTGATGTACCATGACACCCAGGTCTCGTTGCACCTGCCCTTTTCCTAATCTGTCACCATTCAGATAATAGTTTGTCTCTCTGTTTTTACCACCAAAGTGGATAATCTCTCATTTATCCACATTATACTTGATCTGCCATGCATTTGCCCACTCACCTAACCTATCCAAGTCACTCTTCAGCCTCATAGCATCTTCCTCGCAGCTCACACTGCCACCCAACTTAGTGTCATCTGCAAATTTGGAAATACTACATTTAATCCCCTCGTCGAAATCATTTTAATGTACAATGTAAACAGCTGGGGCCCCAGCACAGAACTTTGCGGTACCGCACTAGTCACTGCCTGCCATTCTGAAAAGTACCCATTTACTCCTTCTCTTTGCTTCCTGTCTGACAACCAGTTCTCAATCCATGTCAGCACACTACCCCCAATCCCATGTGTTTTAACTTTGCACATTAATCTCTTGTGTGGGACCTTGTCGAAAGCCTTCTGAAAGTCCAAATATACCACATCAACTGGTTCTCCCTTGTCCACTCTACTGGAAACATCCTCAAAAAATTCCAGAAGATTTGTCAGCATGATTTCCCTTTCACAAATCCATGCTGACTTGGACCTATCATGTCACCTCTTTCCAAATGCGCTGCTGTGACAGCCTTAATAATTGATTCCATCATTTTACCCACTGCTGATATCAGGCTGACTGGTCTATAATTCCCTGTTTTCTCTCTCCCTGGGGAGAGAGGGATGTCTCTGAAGTTCACAGCACTCTGTTAATGAAGAGGAAGGGGATTGCAAAATTCTGCATTCAAGTATTTGCAGTTGGGAGATAGCGACACACATTGTAAGATCCCAAGTTGGTGACTTCTTAAACCACAGGGTAATGTAAAGGGTTACTTGTGCAGCTATTAGTTTTAGAGTTTGAACAGTTTGTTGATGGCCCAAGATCAAAGAAAGGGAAAATGACTGGTGTTTTACTTTGCCTTCCCTTGCCGGATCATTGAACCTTTTCCAACACTGCATTGCAGTTCTAGGGGGGAGAGTGAGGACACTCGGTGGCCCTGCCACCTCCCTCCGCGTGGCATAGGAGGCATTTTTCTGAGGTTTCCCCCAATGAGTACCCAACAGTGTTTCTCTCCTTTGCTGCACCACATCTTGAGGTGGTCTCATTCTGCCTCCTCATCATGTCTTACTTCCTTCATCGGGCATCTTGCCAGATCTGCCACTTGAAGACATCCTTTGAAGCTGGCACAAAAATCAAACATGAGCTATCTATCACAGCTACCTGACAGTCAACTCACTGTGCCAAACACTCTGCTGCGTACTTGCTGCTGAAATCTTCAACCATTGTTTTTAAAGGCTACACACCGAGGGCTAGAAACTCATTTGCTCAGCGCCACCATTAACGCCCGAGAGAGGCGCTAACCCGCGAACTTCAGTGGAGCTTTACCGGCGCCGCTAAGAGGTAGCGCTCGCTCTAACGCCACTCACTTGGTGATGTCACTGAGTGTGCAAAGCCCCTGGAGTGCTGCGGTCGCGAACTTGACTGTTTTCGCCTGCCACAACGCCTGCCGCTACTTCGCACTGGGAAAGCAGGCATCACGGAGAAGTTGCCGGGGCAACACATCCGGGGGGGAGCAGATGGGCAGTCAAAATGATTTTTTTCCCCATGAATGCATCTCTCCTAGATGCTGGACTCTGTTGTTTAGCTGCCTTGGCTTTTCTTTAACTTTTCGGATGGTCCAGCTGACCTCCCCTTTAGGCGCTGGGATGCCGGTTTCCTAGCGCCAGATGTTCAGCGGTGCTCCTGCGATAGCACCCCAAGAATCAGGGTTAGCGCCCTAAGAGGGGTGTGGAACACTTCCCTTCGCGCTCCACTCCCCTCTTGGGACGCTCAAAGCGAATATCCCGGTTGGAGGCGGTAAACATCGCCCGGCGCTAAATTCGGGCTATACTGAATTTTTAAGCTCCTAATTTCGAAGCAATTCCCTACTCCCAGGTTATATAGGAGTCACAGGAGAAGGCTCCTGGTGTTGGGAGCCCCCACCGCTGCCTTGAAAGGGTCAGGTGGATGTTCTGCCATTTCCCAAGGGGGCTTACCAGTCACTTGCCAGAGTTAAAGCAGGTGTTTGGAAGAAGTCCTAAGAAATTTCGTGCCTCAGTCATTACAATTTTGTATTTATACGTAGTTTAATAATCTGAAAGAATGTGAGATATATCTGCTTTAATATAAGCAACAATATAAACTGAATAGTGTATATTAAGGGGGTGCAGGAACAGAGAGACCTGGGGGGCTCACATACACAAGTCTTTGATGGTGACAGGACAAGTTGATGAAGCTATTAAAAAAGTATATGGGATCCTTGACTTTATAAATAAACATAATGGGCCCTGATTTTAACTCCAGGGGGATTCCCCGCTCAGGCCTGAGTTACAATTACAGTCGGGTCTCAATGATGTCATCGGGCCGCAACATGCATATAAAATGAAGGATCTTGTTGGCTCCGGTCGTGTGTCCTTGTTGCCTACTCAGGAGAGCAAGTTAAAATTGAAGATGTTGTTATCATGGCAGGTAAGAGCCAGGTTTCTGCAGAGCGAGTCGAGTTAAAATCACTCCCGATATAGAGTGCAAAAACAAGGGTAACATGCTAAACCTTTATAAATCGCTGGTTAAGCCTCAGCTGGAGTATTGTGTGCAATTCTGGGCACCACAATTTAAGAAGGATGTCAAGGCCTTGGAGAGGTGATACCAGGGATGAAGAACTTCCGTTCTGTGGAGAGATTAGAGGAACTGGGATTAGAGGAACTTGGCCTCCTCCTAATTCTCATCTACATATTGCTCCTTGGTGACAGCATCTGATAACACAGCGTCAGTTTCCACATGTACGCTGAGGACACCCAGCTCTACCTCACTACCACTTCTCGCGACCCCTCCATGGTCACAAAATTTTCAGACTGCTTGTCCGACATCCACTTCTGGATAAGCAGAAATTTTCTCCAATTGAATATTGGTAAGACCGAAGCCATTGTTTTCGGTCCCCGCCACAAACTCAATTCCCTAGCCACTGACTCCATTCCTCTCCCCAATTTCTGTCTGAGGCTGAACCAGACTAATCGCAAACTTGGTGTCATATTTGACCCTGGAATGAGCTTTCGACCACATATCCGCAGTATAACTAAGACCGCCTATTGCCACCTCTGTAACATCGCCCGTCTCCGCCCTTGCCTCAACTCATCCGCTGCTGAAGCCCACATCAATGCCTTTGTTACCTCTAGACTTGACTATTCCAACGCACACCTGGCTGGCCTCCCACATTCTACCCTATGTAAACTAGAGGTGATCCAAAACTTGGCTGCCCGTGTCCTAACTCGCACCAAGTCCAGTCAACCCATCTCCCCTGTGCTCGCTGACCTACATTGGCTTCCGGTTAAGCAATGCCTCAATTTCAAAATTCTCATCCTTATTTTCAAATCCTCTATGGCCTCGCCCCGCCCTATCTCTGCTATCTCTGTAATCTCTGTAGTCTCCCAACCCCCTGAGATGACTACGCTCCTCTAATTCTGCCCTCTTGATTAAAATCACTCAACCATTGGTGGCCGTGCCTTCTGTTGCCTAGGCCCCAAGCTCTGGAACCCCTTGCCTAAACCTCTCCGCGTCTCTACCCCTCCTTCCTCTTTCAAGGGGCTCCTTAAAACATACCTCTTTGACCAAACCTTTGGTCACCTGCGCTAATTTCTGCTTGCGCGGCTTGTGTCAAATTTTTTATCTCATAATACTCCTGTGAAGCGCCCTGGGAAGTTTCACTATGTTAAAGGCACTACATAAATTCAAATTGTTGTTGTTGTTATTCTCCTCAGAGCAGAGAAGGTTAAGGGGAAATTTAATAGAGGTGTTCAAAATTCTGATAGGGAGATAGGGAAAACTGTTTCCATTGGCAGGAAGGTCAGTAATCAGAATACACAGATTTAAGATAATCGGCAAAAGAACTAGGGGGAAGATGAGATTTTATTTTATGTAGCAAGTTGCTGTAAACTTGAATGCACTGCGTGAAAGCAGATTCAATAATAACTTTCAAAAGGAAATTGGATATATACTAGAAAAAGGAAACATTTGCAGGGCTTGGTGGAACATAAGAACATAAGAAATAGGAGCAGGGGAAGGCCATTCGGTCCCTCAAGCCTGCTCCACTATTCAATAAGATCATGGCTGAGCTTTTACCTCAACTCCACTTTTATGCAAAAATCTATCGCTCTCTGTCTTGAATATACTCAAAGGCTGAGCCTCCCCATCCTCTGGAGTAGAGAATTCCAAAGATTCACCACACCCTGCAGGATTCGAGACGCATATGCAATGGGCTGCAATCGATCAGCTCGCGTTTGGCACAGAACTGCAGTGAGGCTTTGCTCTGTGACCCCGACCTCCAAATGGAAGGGCTGTGTGGGATCAGGAGGGATGAGACATGCGGCCTGTATCACTGCAGTTTTTAATTTAGCCACGGACTGGCTGTGAGCATCAGTCCACGCCGGGCGTATGTCATCACCCTGCAGTTTTATTAAATCATACAGGGGCTTTGCACACTCTGCAAAGCCTGGGATAAATTTCCTTTGGTACCCCACCAAACCCAAGAATGATCGTAGGGCTGTTTTGGAAGTGGGTAATGGCAGTCACTGTATTATCACCACCTTGTGAGAGTCGGGGGATGATCCCTCTGGAGAAATAGACAATCCTAGAAAGGTGACCCATTCTTTTACTAATTGAGCCTTACGGAGATTCACCTTTAGTCCCGCCTGAACCAACAATGTCAAAAGCTCATGCAAAAGGGACAGATGCTCCTCCATGCTGTCGGTTGCCAGCAGTTGGTCATGTACGTAATGCAGCAAGCAGGTAGGGCGGGAAAAGTCTTTTAAAATTGCAGCCATTCTTTTGTGGAATGTCGTGGGGGCATTGTGGAACCCCTGAGGCAAGCATGTCCAGGTGTAGCTCTGGGCGTCAAATGTGAACGCAAATTTGTACTGGTCTTCCCTCTTAACAGGGCTACTCCAGAATCCATTGCCGATGTCGAGGGTCAAGAAGTACTGGGAACCAACAGGAATTTGAGATAATATGGTGGGAGTTTCTCTTACTACCAGTGAGCAGGCTGGTGTTACAGAATTTAACTTTCTGTAATCTATAGTCAGTGGCCAGCTGCTATCAGGCTTTTTAACTGGCCATAGAAACATAGAAACATAGAAAATAGGTGCAGGAGTAGGCCATTCGACCCTTCGAGCCTGCACCGCCATTCAATGAGATCATGGCTGATCATTCCCCTCAGTACCCCTTTTCTGCTTTCTCTCCATACCCCTTGATCCCTTTAGCTGTAAGGGCCATATCTAACTCCCTTTTGAATATATCCAATGAACTGGCATCAACAACTCTCTGCGGTAGGGAATTCCACAGGTGAACAACTCTCTGAGTGAAGAAGTTTTTTCTCATCTCAGTCCTAAATGGTTTACCCCTTATCCTTAGACTATGTCCCCTGGTTCTGGACTTCCTGAACATCGGGAACATTCTTCCTGCATCTAGCCTGTCCAGCCCGTCAGAATTTTATATGTTTCTATGAAATCCCCTCTTATCCTTCCAAACTCCAGTGAATACAGGCCCAGTCGATCCAGTCTCTCCTCATATGTCAGTCCTGCCATCCCGGAATCAGTCTGGTGAACCTTCCTCAGATTAGGAGACCAAAATGGAACACAATATTCCAGGTGAGGCCTCACTAAGGCCCTGTACAACTGCAATAAGACCTCCCTATTCCTATACTCAAATCCTCTAGCTACAAAGGCCAACATACCATTTGCCTTCTTCACCGTCTGTTGTGCCTGCATGCCAACTTTCAATGACTGATGTACCATGACACCCAGGTCTTGTTGCACCTCCCCTTTTCCTAATCTGCCTTCATGTTTTTGCCACCAAAGTCGATAACCTCACATTTATCCACATTATATTGCATCTGCCATGCGTTTGCCCACTCACCTAACCTGTCCAAGTTGCCCTGCAGCCTCTTAGCATCCTCCTCGCAGCTCACACCACCACCCAGCTTAGTGTCATCTGCAAACTTGGAGATATTACACTCAATTCCTTCATCTAAATGATTAATGTATATTCTAAATAGCTGGGGTCCCAGCACTGAGCCCTGCGGCACCCCACTGGTCACTGCCTGCCATTCTGAAAAGGACCTGTTTATCCCGACTCTCTGCTTTCTGTCTGCCAACCAGTTCTCTATCCACATCAGTACATTACCCCCAATACCATGTGCTTTGATTTTGCACAGCAATCTCATTTGTGGGATCTTGTCAAAGTCTTTTGAAAGTCCAAATATACCACATCCACTCGTTCTCCCTTGTGCACTCTACTAGTTACATCCTCAAAAAATTCTAGAAGATTTCCCTTTCATAAATTCATGCTGACTTTATGATGTCTTGGAGTGATTGCAGGATATTTTGGAGGGGGAGGGTGAACAGCCAGTTGTCGTGGTGCATATAGGTACCAACGATATAGGTAAAAAACGGGATGAGGTGCTACAAACTGAATTTAGGGAGCTAGGAGTTAAATTAAAAAGTAGGACCTCAAAGGTAGTAATCTCAGGATTGCTACCAATGTCACGTGCTAGTCAGAGTAGGAATGACAGGATAGTTAAGATGAATACATGGCTTCAGGAGTGGTGCAGAAGGGAGGGATTCAAATTCCTGGGACATTGGAATCGGTTCTAGGGGAGGTGGGACCAGTACAAACCGGACAGCTTGCAGCTGGGCAGGACTGGAACCAATGTCCCAGGGGGAGTGTTTGCTAGTGCTGTTGGGGAGGGATTAAACTAATATGGCAGGGGGATGGGAACCTATGCAGGAGACAGAGGAAAGAAAATGGGGGCAGAAGCAAAAGATAGAAAAAAGAAAAGTAAAAGTGGAGGGCAGAGAAACCCAAGGCAAAAATCAAAAAGGGCCACATTACAGCAAAATTCTAAAGGGGCAAAGTGTGCTAAAAAGGCAAGGCTGAAGGCTCTGTGCCTCAATGCGAGGAGTATTTTTAATAAGGTGGACAAATTAACTGCGCAGGCAGCAATTAACGAATATTATATAATTGGCATCACGGAGGCATGGCTCCAGGGTGACCAAGACTGGGAACTCAACATCCAAGGTTATGTTAAATAAAAACATTTAATCCAACCATTTGCCTGAAATCATAAGTATAACTGTAACAAACACCCCATCGCAACCCCGCCCCACCCCACAACCGATTTATCACATTTACATCATTTCAATGGTCCCCATTTCCAACAAAACAAAACACAAATGCAAACCAACAAGGTAGCCCCCTTGCCCCAACCCTCCCAACAAAATAGCAGCAGCAACCTAAAAATATGCCCCAAACAGCACCTGCGGCCATGCACCTCACTTTTCTTCCGCGCCCCCCCCCCACCCGTTTCTCCTCCTCACCGCTACCCCTTCCCCTCCTGACTCCAAGTCGCCTGGCTGAGGAGCTCCTCAGGCGCTGCTTCATTGGGGGGGGGGGGGGGTGACGGCAGAACCACTGCTTAGACGGATACGGGAGAGGACGGTCCTGAGGTGGGAACATGCTCCGAGCCAGAAGCAAGATCTTCCTCCTGGCTCTCATGTGTCATTGGCAATGAGGATTCGTCCCCTTGGAGTGCAGTGCCGCGCTCCGGGACCACTGGGAGCCCTCTGCCACCAAAGTTCCTGGCTAATAGCTCCAAGGCCTCCTCCATCCCTTCCATGTTATATATTACTTGTTGGACAAAAACTCGGTGCCAACTACCTTCTTGGTGCTTAGTAGACTTTTTGCTGCTGGTGAATCTCCCTCCTGCCTCCCACCCACACATGCTTTCAGTCCCTCTCTGCTCCCTCTCTCTCTGTCTCCTCTTCTGCGCATGTAATGATGACCCCTGACCTCCTGAAAAGCGGGAAATGCGCGTTGCCATGCCATTGCTATGCTCAACAACACTTTATGGCAGAAGGTCAAAAGATTTTAACGCTAACGCTCATTTCAGATTGCTCACGGTAATGCCCATTTTAAAAAATAGAAAGTTAGGATTTTGGAAATGAGCGATAATCCGGTGATCTCAAAACCAATATTTACCGCCCACGCTGGAAATAACACCCATTTTTGGCCAATTTGCATAAAAGTGGAAAGTCTAGCCCTATGTCTTAGGGCTTACGTTTTCTGCAGAGCGGCGGTGTACCTGAGCGGGAGCAGACCGAGGCCCGAGAGTGGGAATAAAAGCCACAGCAGACCACAGCATACTGCCAGTGTGATCTCCTGGACTAGTTTCGATCTCCTGGTTGGGTCGGAGAGGAATTTTTCTAAATTTTTTTCCCTAATTGACCTGGGTTTTTACCTGGTTTTTTGCCGCTCCCAGGAGATCGCACGGCTTCGGGTGAGGAGAACTCTGCTGTGTGACATCACAGGTAAGGCAGGTAAGTAATTGGTAATGATTGTGGGCTAAGTTTTTCTTTGAAATTAACATATTGTATATAACTAAATTCTAAAAACTAACTTTTATTTGTTTGACTAAGTTAATAAACTATAAGGGTAAATACTTGATTAACACTAAACTAATTAATTTAATTAAATAATGGGAGAACAGGAGATGTTGCAATATGTGGGAACTTCTGGACGGTTTGGTCCAGAGCGACTACATTTGCGGTAAGTGTTTGCGGCTCGACGAACTTCGGCTCCGAGTTGAGGAGCTGGAGTCCGAGCTGCAGACATTGCGAGACATCAGGGAGGGAGAAAGTTACTTGGACCTTTTGCTCCAGGAGGCAGCCACACCCTCTAGGTTAAATACTTTAGAATTGTCACATGGTCAGGGACAGGAGGGTGTGACTACGAGTGAGGCAGGTATGGGGATCCATGAGGTAGTATTGCAGGAGCCTCAGTCCCTGCACTTGTCCAATATAGTTGAGGTTCTTGCAACCCTTGTGGACAAGTTTGCAGACTGCGGGGTGGACAGGCAGAGTGACCAAGGCACCGTGGTGCAGAGAGCCATTCAAGTGGGGTAAGTAGAGAGACAGGTGGTTGTAGTAGGGGACAGCATAGTTAGGGGGATAGATAGGGTTCTCTGCAGCTGAAAGCGTGCATTTCGAAGGCTGCGTTGCCTACCCGGTGACAGGGTAAAGGACATCTCCTCTGAGCTGGAGAAATACTTGGAGTGGGAGGGGGAGGATGCAGTTGCCGTGATGCACATAGGTACCAATGACATCGGTAGGACTAAGAAAGAGGTTCTGCTGAGAGAGTTTGAACAGCTAGGGACTAAATTGAAAAGCAGAACCACAAAGGTAATAATCTCTGCATTATTACCTGAGCCACGAGCAAATTGGCATAGGGTCAATAGAATCAGGGAGATGAAAGCGTGGCTCAGAGGTTGGTGTGTGAGAAGTGGGTTTCGATTCCTGGGGCACTGGCACCAATACTCGGAAAAGAGAGAGCTGTTCCGTGGGGACGGACTACATCTGAACTATGCTGGGACCAGAGTTCTAGCGAACCGAATAACTAGGGCTTTAAACTAAATAAGGGGGCGTGACATCTAGAATGTGGAGAGACATCTAGAATGCTAAAGAGAAAAGAAAAGGAAGCAATGCAGGAAAGTGATTGTGGTAAGGAACCAGATTATGTCAGGAAGAGACAAAGCACACAAACAAAAGAGTGCATTAACAAATAGGGTCCAGGTAAGAAAAAATAGCGATAAGACAAATAGGGCTATAGTAAAAAATAATGTTAAGATGTCTAATAATGTTAAAAAGACAAATCTAAAAGCATTGTATCTGAATGCATGAAGCATCTGTAATAAGGTAGATGAATTAGCAGCACATATAGATGTAAACGGATACGATATAGTTGCAATTACGGAGACATGGTTGCAGGGTGACCAGTGTTGGGAACTGAATATCCATAGATATTTGATACTTAGGAAGGACAGGCAAAAAGGAAAAAGGGGTGGTGTGGCATTGTTAGTAAAGGATGAAATCAGAGCAATAGTGAGAAAAGATATTGGCTCAGAAAATCAAGATGTGGAATCAGTCTGGGTAGAGCTAAGGAGCACCAAGGGGCAGAAAACATTGGTGGGAGTTGTCTATAGGCCTCCAAACAGTCGTGGTAATGTAGGGGACAACATCAAACAGGAAATTAGAGATGCATGTAACAAGAGTACTATAGTAATCATAGGTGACTTTAATCTACATATAGATTATGCTGCTGCAGGAGGGTGATGGCTGTGAAGCCAGGTCGCTGATTGCAGTGCGGGCAGGTACAGCAGGAGGGGTGAAGGAGCGGCAAGAGTTTGTAGAGGGAAGTGACCGGAGCCCAGGAGAGGCGTGAATCTGGGGCCCAGAAGAGGTAAAGGCCCAGGGGCAGCACGGGCCAGCCCACACTGCGATATGTGTGCGCACTTGGTCAGTGCAGCAGAGCTGGTCTCCAGTTAGTCTTGGGTAACCCTTGCCACTGGACCAAGACCTAGCTCTGTCAAGCCCGTGTGGTGGCTGGTGTGCAACAGCCACCACACATTAAAAAAATCCAAGCACAGGCATCTTCCACCCTTCATGATGTAATTCGGGATCTGAAATATTAGGTCCTTCATTGAAACTCATCCCTTTTTGGCGTGGAAGCAAGTCATCCTCGCTTGGAGGGACTACCTATGATGATGATGATGATGACATATAGACTGCCTATGTTAAGGTGCCTACTAGGGAACAGGCTATCCTAGATTGGGTATTATGTAATGAGAAGGGGTTAATTAACAGTCTTGTTGTGCGGGGTCCTTTAGGGAAGAGTGACCATAACATGATTGAATTCTTTATTAAGATGGAAAGTGAAGTAGTCCAATCTGAAACTAGGGTCCTAAATCTAAACAAAGGAAACTACGAAGGTATGAGGAATTAATTGGCTATTAAAGATTGGGAAGATTCATTAAAAGGCATGATAGTGGATAGGCAATGTCTAACATTTAAGGAACAAATGCAGGAAGTGCAACAGTTATACATTCCTTTCTGACGTAAAAACACAAAAGAAAAAGTGGCCCAACCGTGGCTAACAAAAAAAATTAAGGATAGTATTAGATCCAAAGAGGAGTTATACAAAGTTGCTAGAAAAAGTAGCAAGCCTGAGGATTGGGAGCAGTTTGGAATTCAGCAAAAAAGGACCAAGAGATTGATTAAGAGGGGAAAACTAGATTTCGAGAGTAAACTTGCAAGGAACATAAAAACCGACTGCAAAAGTTTCTACAAGTATATAACAAGAAAAAGATTAGTGAAGACAAATGTAGGTCCTTTACAGACAGAAACGGGAGAATTTATAATGGGGAACAAGGAAATGGCAGAACAATTAAATAAATACTTCGGTTCTGTCTTCACGGAAGAGGACACAAATAACGTTGAAGAAATGTTAGGGAACCAAGAGTCTAGTGAGCAAGAGGAATTAAAAGAAATGATTGTCAGTAAGAAAATAGTGCTGGAGAAAGTAATCGGACTGAAGGCCAATAAATCCCCAGGGCCTGATGATCTGCATCCCAGAGAACTAAAAGAGGTAGCCATGGAAATAGTGGATGCATTGTTTGTCATCTTCCAAAATTCTATAGATTATGGAACAGTTCCTGCAGATTGGAGGGTGGCAAATGTAACCTCACTATTTAAAAAAGGAGGGAGAGAGAAAACAGGGAACTACAGACCAGTTAGCCTAACATCAGTAGTAGGGAAAATGCAAGAGTCTATTATAAAAGATGTGATAAAGGCACACTTAGATAATATCAACAGGATTAGACAAAGTCAACATGGATTTATGAAAGGAAAATCAAGTTTGACAAACCTACTGGAGTTTTTTGAGGATGTAACTGATAGAATAGATAAGGGAGAACCAGTGGATGTGGTATATTTGGATTTTCAGAAGGCCTTTGATAAAGTCCCACATAAGAGGATAGTGTGCAAAATTAAAGCACATAGGATTGGGGGTAATGTACTGGCATGGGTTGAAAATTGGTTAACTGACAGGAAACAGAGAGTAGGAATAAACGGGTCCTTTTCAGGGTGGCGGGCAGTGACTAGTGGAGTACCACAGGGATCAGTGCTTGGGCCCCAGCTATTCACAATATATATAAATGATTTGGATGAGGGAACCAAATGTAATATTTCCAAGTTTGCAAACGACAAAAAACTAGGTGGGATTGTGAATTGTGAGGAGGATGCAAAGAAGCTGCAAGGCGATTTAGATAGGTTGAGTGAGTGGGCAAACACATGGCAGATGCAGTATAACATAGAAACCATAGAAACATAGAAAATAGGTGCAGGAGTAGGCCATTCGCCCCTGCGAACCTGCACCACAATTCAATAAGATCATGGCTGATTATTCACCTCAGTACCCCTTTCCTGCTTTTTCTCACTTTAGCCATAAGGGCCATATCTAACTCCCTCTTGAATATATCCAATGAACTGGCATCAACAACTCTCTGCGGTAGGGAATTCCACAGGTTAACAACTCTCTGAGTGAAGAAGTTTCTCCTCATCTCAATCCTAAATGGCTTACTCCTTATCCTTAGACTATGTCCCCTGGTTCTGGACATCCCCAACATTGGGAACATTCTTCCTGCATCTAACCTGTCCAGTCCCGTCAGAATTTTATATGTTTCCATGAGATCCCCTCTCATCCTTCTAAACTCTAGTGAATACAGGCCCAGTCGATTCAATCTCTCCTCATATGTCAGTCCTGCCATCCCGGGAATCAGTCTGGTGAACCTTCGCTGCACTCCCTCAATAGCAAGAACGTCCTTCCTCAGATTAGGAGGCCAAAACTGAACACAATATTCTCGGTGAGGCCTCACCAACGCCCTGTACAAATGCAGTAAGACCTCCCTGCTCCTATACTCAAATCCACTAGCTATGAAGGCCAACATACCATTTGCCTTCTTCACCGCCTGCTGTATCTGCATGCCAACTTTCAATGACTGATGTACCATGACACCCAGGTCTTGTTGCACCTTCCCTTTTCCTAATCTGCCGCCATTCAGATAATAGTCTGCCTTTGTGTTTTTGCCACCAAAGTGGATAACCTCACATTTATCCACATTATACTGCATCTGCCACTCGTTTGCCCACTCAGCTAACCTGTCCAAGTCACCCTGAAGCCTTTTAACGTCCTCCTCACAGCTCACATCATCACCCAGCTTAGTGTCATCTGCAAACTTGGAGATATTACACTCAATTCCCTCATCCAAATCATTAATGTATATTGTAAAGAGCTGGGGTCCCAGCACTGATCCCTGCGGCACCCCACTAGTCACTGCCTGCCATTCTGAAAAGGACCCATTTATCCCGACTCTCTGCTTCCTGTCTGCCAACCAGTTCTCTATCCACGTCAGCACATTACCCCCAATACCATGTGCTTTAATTTTGCACACCAATCTCTTGTGTGTGACCTTGTCAAAAGTCTTTTGAAAGTCCAAATACACCACATCCACTGGTTCTCCCTTGTCCACTCTACCAGTTACATACTCAAAAAATACTAGAAGATTTGTCAAGCATGATTTCCCTTTCATAAATCCATGCTGACTTGGACCGATCCTGTCACTGCTTTCCAAATGTGCTGTTATTTCGTCTTTAATAATTGATTTCAACATTTTCCCCACTACTGATATCAGACTAACCGGTCTATAATTACTAGTCTTCTCTCTCCCTCCCTTCTTAAAAAGTAGTGTTACATTAGCTACCTTCCAGTCCATAGGAACCAATCCAGAGTTGATAGACTGTTGGAAAATGATCACCAATGCATCCACTATTTCTAGGGCTACTTCCTTAAGTACTCTGGGATGCAGACTATCAGGCCCCAGGGATTTATCAGCCTTCAATCTCATCAATTTCCCAAACACAATTTCCTGTCTAATAAGGATTTCCTTCAGTTCCTCCTTCTCACTAGACCCTCGGTCCCTTAGTATTTCCGAAAGGTTATTTGTGTCTTACTTCGTGAAGACAGAACCAAAGTACTTGTTTAACTGGTCCGCCATTTCTTTGTTCTCCATTATAAATTTGCCTGAATCTGACTGCAAGGGACCTACATTTGTCTTCACTAATCTTTTTCTCTTCACATATCTATAGAAGCTTTTGCAGTCAGTTTTTATGTTCCCAGCAAGCTTTCTCTCATACACTATTTTCCCCCTCCTAATTAAATGCTTTGTGCTCCTCTGCATGAATTCTAAATTTCTCCCAGTCCTCAGGTTTGCTGCTTTTTCTGGCCAATTTATATGCCTCTTCCTTGGATTTAACACTATCCTTAATTTCCCTTGTTAGCCATGGTTGAGCCACCTTCCCCCTTTTATTTTAACGTGGATAAATGTGAAGTTATCCACTTTGGTAGGAAAAACATAAGGACAAAGTATTATTTAAATGGTGATAGCTTGGGAAGTGTCGATGTACAGAGGGACCTGGGTGTCCTTGTACACCAGTCATTGAAAGCAAACATGCAGGTGCAGCAAGCAGTTAGGAAGGCAAATGGTATGTTGACCTTCATTGCAAGAGGATTTGAGTACAGGAGCAAGAATGTCTTACTACAGTTATATAGGGCCTTGGTGAGACCGCACCTGGAGTATTGTGTGCAGTTTTGGTCTCCTTACCAAAGAAAGGATATACTTGCCATAGAGGGAGTGCAGCGAAGGTTCACCAGACTGATTCCTGGGATGGCAGGACTGCCGTATGAGGAGAGATTGGGTCGACTCGGCCTGTATTCACTAGAGTTTAGAAGAATGAGAGGGGATCTCAATGAAACGTATAAAATTCTGACGGGGTTGGATAGACTGGATGCGGGGAGGATGTTTCCCCTAGCTGGGAAGTCTAGAACAAGGGGTCACAGTCTCAGGATACGGGTTAGGAAATTTAGGACCGAGATGAGGAGAAATGTTTTCACTCAGAGGGTGGTGAACCTGTGGAATTCTTTCCCACAGAAGGCTGTGGTGGTCAAGTTACTGAATATATTTAAGAAGGAGATAGATAGATTTCTAGACACAAAAGGCATTAAGAAGTATGGGGAAAAAGCGGGAACATGGTGTCGAGATCGAGGAACAGCCATGATCATATTGAATGGCGGTGCAGCCTCGAAGGGCTGAATGGCCTTCTACTGTTCCTATTTTCTATGTTTCTATGTTTATGTCATATACCGACGGCTAAATACTGTAGAATCTCTGGAGGAATATAGAAAGTTCAAAGGTGAAATTAAAAAGGATATTAGGAAAGCTAAGAGAAAGCATAAAAAATGCTTGGCAAGTAAAATCAAGGAAAACCCAAAGATGTTCTATAAATATATTAAGAGCAAGAGAATAACTAAAGAAAGATAGGGCCTATTAGAGACCATGAAGGTAATCTGTGTATGGAGGCAGAAGATGTTGGGAGGGTTCTTAATAAAGAAGGAAGAGTGGGAAATTCTGGATGAAATAAACATAGTGAGAGAGGAGGTATTAAAGGGTTTGGCAGCTTTGAAAGTGGATAAGTCCCCAGGCCCGGATGAAATGCATCCCAGGCTCTTGAGCAAAGCAAAAGAGGATATAGCAATGGCCTTGACCATTATTTTCCAGTTCTCTTTGGATTCAGGTAGGGTGCCGGAGGATTGGAGGACTGCTAATGTGGTACCCTTGTTTAAGAAGGGAGAAAGGGATAGGCCGAGTAATTACAGGCCTGTCAGCCTAACCTCAGTGGTGTGAAAATTATTGGAAAAATTCCTGAAGGACAGGATAAATCTACATTTAGAAAGGCAAAGATTAATCAGGGACAGTCAGCATGGATTTGTTGAGGGAAGATTGTGTTTGACTAACTTGATTGAATTTTTTGAGGCGGTAACCAGGAGGGTCGATGAGGGTAGTGCATACAATGTAGTGTATATGGACTTTAGCAAAACTTTTGATAAGGTCCCACATGGCAAAAAGGTAAAAACCCATAAGATCCAGGGCAAAGTGGCAAGTTGGATCCAAAATTGGCTTAGAGGTAGGAGGTAAAGGGTAATGGTTGATGGATGTTTTTGTGACTGAAAGGATGTTTCCAGTGGGGTTCTGCAGGACTCAGTACTGGGTCCCTTGCTTTTTGTGGTATACATCAATGATCTAGATTTGAACATAGGGGATATGATTAAGAAGTTTTCAGATGACACTAAAATTGGTTGTGTGGTTGATAATAACGAGGAAAGTCATGGACTGCAGGAGGATATCAATCTACTGGTCAGGTGGGCAGAACAGTAGCAAATGGAACTTAATTCGGAGAAGTGTGAGGTAATGCACTTGGGGAGGGCTAATAAGGAAAGGGTATACACATTAAACGGTAGGCCACTTAGAAGTGTAGATGAACAAAGGGACCTTGGAGTGCTTGTCCACAGATCGCTGAAAGTCGCAGGCCAGGTGGATAAGGTGGTTAAGAAGGCATACGGAATGCTTGCCTTTGTTGGCCAAGGCATAGAATACAAGAGCAGCGAGGTTATACTTAAATTGTATAATACACTGGTTAGGCCACAGTTAGAATACTGAATGCAATTCTGGTTGCCGTATTATAGGAAGGACGTGATTGCACTGGAGAGGGTGCAGAGGATATTTACAAGGATACTGCCTGGAATGGAGAATCTTAGCTATGAGGACAGATTGGATAGGTTTGGTTTATTCTCCTTGGAACAGAGGAGGCTGATGCGAGACCTCATTGAGGTGTATAAAATTTTGAGGGGCCTGGATATAGTGGATAGCAAGGGCTTATTTCCCTTGGTGGATGGGTCAATTACGAGAGGGCATAGGTTTAAGGTGGTTGGTGGAAGGTTTACAGGGGATTTGAGGGGAAGCTTCTTCATGCAGAGGGTTTTGGGGGTCTGGAACTCACTGCCTGGAAAGGTGGTAGAGGCAGAAACCCTCACCACATTTAAAAGGTGCTTGGATTGTGCACTTGAAGTGCCGTAACCTGCAGGGAATCTAATACAGCTAGAATGATCTCCTGTTTTGATTGCCTGGATGGGTCGGAGAGGAATTTATCCAGATTTTTTCACCAATTGGCCTCGGATTTTTTGCCTCTCCCAAGGCTCCGGTTGGGGTGGAGTGTAAAATGTTGCGCTGCATGGGGTGTCGCAGTTGTGTGAGGTCAGACTGGTTGGGCTGGATGCTCGTTACCTGTCCACCATTGTACATTGTTCATAGGTTTATATGTAACCTTCAGGGCTGCTGACCGAGGGTCGTGTGGCTCTTTGTCGGCTGGCGCGGACATGATGGGCCGAAATGGGCCTCCTTCTGCGCTGTAAATTTCTATGTTTCTATGTTTCTAAATGACAAAATTTTCGGTACTCCAGCTTTGGGATGGCCAATTATTAGGTGTAATCACTGCACAAAAGTTTAAAAAATCCCAATTTATTCATTGGCCTTACAATTAGTAAAAAATTCCAGCAGAAACACGAGAGATTGTTGGGTGACTCCTTTCCTGATGCAATCTGAAATTAAGCAAATAACTTAGAAAATGTACTACATCTTTACATATAAGAGCATCAGAAGATAAGAAATAAGAGCAGGAGTTGGCCATTCTGCCCTTTGAGCCTGCTCTGCCATTCAGCAAGATCATGGCTGATCTTCGACCTCAACTCCACCTTCCTGCACTATCCCCATGTCCCTTGGTTGCCGTCGTATCCAAAAATCTATCGATCTCCGCCTTCAATATGCTCAATGACTGAGCATCCACAGGCTTCTGGAGTAGAGAATTCCAAAGATTCCCAATCCTTTGTGTGAAGAAATTTCTCCCCATCTCAGTCCCAAATGGCCGACCCCTTATTCTGAGTCTGTGACCCTGAGTTCTAGATTCCCCAGAAACATCCTTCCAACATGTACCCTGCCAAGCCCCTTAAGAATTTTATGGGGGTGAAATTCGATATTGCCCCGTTTGGGGGCCGGTAACAATCAGAAGGTGCGAGACTTAGCGCTAGGCGCGGAAGTCCCACCCCTCTTGAGAAATTCGGGTTACCGCCCGTGGAAGGAAGTGGAGCACTAAATCAAGTGCTTCACTTCCTTCTTGGAGCGCTCACGGGATGGATGTCTCAGCAGCACTGCACATTGGGCCGTGCAGCGCTGCCACATCCAAGGGGCTCTTCTCTCACTTAAAGGGATGGGCCCACGCTGCTGACTCTGCCAGTAGAAAAGGCACCTCCCTGGACCACCAGGGAGCGGGAGTGCCGTGCAGTCAGCCCGACACTCAAGCAGAGTGCCGGACTGTGCCATCGTGGCCAGGACCCCGCGAAGAAACAGGATCAGCAGCGCCAACAAGAAGGTAAGTTTTTTTTAAATTTTCACTCGGCCACCTCACCTTTAATTATCGCCCCAGTAACACCGGCTGCCAAAGACGCATCCCCTGCAGCTGTCGGGGTTATCACCCGGCGCTGCTGCAGGGGGTGAAAGTGTATTTTAGGGCCGGGCATTAACGGAATGATGGCGTCACGATCTCCGAGCACAGGAGATCGGGGCGCAAAGCCGCAGCATTGCCACTAACCATCCGCCCAATATGGCGGGAGCCGTTAATACCACCGTGCCCGGTCGGTAACTGATTTGCGTCCCATTAGCGATCCCCGGGGGCGCTAATGGGAGGCGCAAATGCACCACATTTCTAGCCCTATATGTTTCAGTGAGATCACCTCTCATTCATCTAAACTCTAGTGAATGTAGGCCTTGTCTACTCACTCCTCATAGGACAATCCCCATCCCAGGAATCAGACTAATGAACATTCATAAGAACATAAGAACATAAGAAATAGGATCAGGATTAGGCCATCTGGTCCTTCGAGCCTGCCCCGCCATTCAATAAGATCATGGCTGATCTGATCCTGGCCTCAACTCCACTTCCCTGCCCTCTCCCCATAACCCTTGACTTCCTTATCTTTCAAAAATCTGTCTATCTCCAACTTAAATATATTCAATGACCCAGCCTCCACAGCTCTCTGGGATAGAGAATTCCAACGATTCACGACCCACTGAGAGAAGAAATTCCTCCTCATTTCCATTTTAAATGGGCGACCCCTTATTCTGTAACTATGCCCCCTAGTTCTAGACTCCCCTACGAGAGGAAACATCCTCTCTACATCTACCCTGTCAAACCTCCTCAGAACCTTATACATTTCAATAACATCACATCTCAGTCTTCTAAACTCCAATGAGTATAGGCCCAAGCTGCTCAACCTTTCTTCATATGACAACCTCTTTATCTCAGGAATCAATTTCGTGAACTTCTCTGAACTGCCTCCAATGCACGTATATCCCTACTTAAATAAGGAGACCAATACTGTACACAGTACTCCATGTGTGGTCTCACCAATAGCCTGTACATTTGTAGCAGGACTTCCTTACTCTTATAATTCATCCCCCTTTGCGATAAAGGCCAACATTCCATTGGCTTTCCTAATTACATGCTGTACCTGCATGCTAACATTTTAAGTTTCGTGTACAAGGACCCCCAGATCCCTCTGTACCGCAGCATTTTGTAATCTCTCCCCATTTAAATAATAATTTGTTTTCTCATTTTTCCTACCAAAGTGCGTAACCTCACATTTTCCCACATTATACACCATCTTCCAAATTTTTGCCCACTCACTTAGCCTATCTATATCCCTTTGCAGATTCTTTGTGTCCTCCTCACAACTTGCTTTCCCACCTATCTTTGCATCATCAGCAAATTTGGCTACATTACACTTGGTCCCTTCATCCATGTCATTAATATAGATTGTAAATAGTTGAGGCCCCAGCACTGATCCCTGTGGCACCCCACTAGTTACAGTTTGCCAACCCGAAAATGACCCATTTATCCTGACCGTCTGTTTTCGATTAGTCAGCCAAACCTCTATTCATGCCAATATATTACCTTCAACCCCGTGAGCTCTCATCTTGTACAGTAACCTTTTACACGGAAATCAGGGATAGTATTAAAGCCAAGGAAATGGCATACACATTGGCCAGAAATAGCAGCGAACCTGGGGACTGGGAGAAATTTAGAACTCAGCAGAGAAGGACAAAGGGTTTGATTAGGGCAGGGAAAATGGAGTACGAGAAGAAGCTTGCAGGGAACATTAAGGCGGATTGCAAAAGTTTCTATAGGTATGTAAAGAGAAAAAGGTTAGTAAAGACAAACGTAGGTCCCCTGCAGTCAGAATCAGGGGAAGTCATAACGGGGAACAAAGAAATGGCAGACCAATTGAACAAGTACTTTGGTTCAGTATTCACTAAGGAGGACACAAACAACCTTCCGGATATAAAAGTGGTCAGAGGGTCTAGTAAGGAGGAGGAACTGAGGGAAATCTTTATTAGTCGGGAAATTGTGTTGGGGAAATTGATGGGATTGAAGGCCGATAAATCCCCAGGGCCTGATGGACTGCATCCCAGAGTACTTAAGGAGGTGGCCTTGGAAATAGCGGATGCATTGACAGTCATTTTCCAACATTCCATTGACTCTGGATCAGTTCCTATCGAGTGGAGGGTAGCCAATGTAACCCCACTTTTTAAAAAAGGAGGGAGAGAGAAAGCAGGGAATTATAGACCAGTCAGCCTGACCTCAGTAGTGGGTAAAATGATGGAATCAATTATTAAGGATGTCATAGCAGCGCATTTGGAAAATGGTGACATGATAGGTCCAAGTCAGCATGGATTTGTGAAAGGGAGATCATGCTTGACAAATCTTCTGGAATTTTTTGAGGATGTTTCCAATAAAGTGGACAAAGGAGTACCAGTTGATGTGGTATATTTGGACTTTCAGAAAGCTTTCGACAAGGTCCCACACAGGAGATTAATGTGCAAAGTTAAAGCACATGGGATTGGGGGTAGTGTGCTGACGTGGATTGAGAACTGGTTGTCAGACAGGAAGCAAAGAGTAGGAGTAAATGGGTACTTTTCGGAATGGCAGGCAGTGACTAGTGGGGTACCGCAGGGTTCTGTGCTGGGGCCCCAGCTGTTTACATTGTACATTAATGATTTAGACGAGGGGACTAAATGTAGTATCTCCAAATTTGCGGATGACACTAAGTTGGGTGGCAGTGTGAGCTGCGAGGAGGATGCTATGAGGCTACAGAGTGACTTGGATAGGTTAGGTGAGTGGGCAAATGCGTGGCAAATTAAGTATAATGTGGATAAATGTGAGGTTATCCACTTTGGTGGTAAAAACAGAGAGACAGACTATTATCTGAATGATGACAGATTAGGAAAAGGGAAGGTGCAACGAGACCTGGGTGTCATGGTACATCAGTCATTAAAGGTTGGCATGCAGGTACAGCAGGCGGTTAAGAAAGCAAATGGCATGTTGGCCTTCATAGCGAGGGGATTTGAGTACAGGGGCAGGGAGGTGTTACTACAGTTGTACAGGGCCTTGGTGAGGCCACACCTGGAGTATTGTGTACAGTTTTGGTCTCCTAACTTGAGGAAGGACATTCTTGCTATTGAGGGAGTGCAGCGAAGATTCACCAGACTGATTCCCGGGATGGTGGGACTGACCTATCAAGAAAGACTGGATCAACTGGGCTTGTATTCACTGGAGTTCAGAGGAGTGAGAGGGGACCTCATAGAAATGTTTAAAATTCTGACGGGTTTGGACAGGTTGGATGCAGGAAGAATGTTCCCAATGTTGGGGAAGTCCAGAACCAGGGGTCACAGTCTAAGGATAAGGGGTAAGCCATTTAGGACCGAGATAAGGAGAAACTTCTTCACCCAGAGAGTGGTGAACCTGTGGAATTCTCTACCACAGGAAGTAGTTGAGGCCAATTCACTAAATATATTCAAAAGGGAGTTAGATGAAGTCCTTACTACTCGGGGGATCAAGGGGTATGGCGTGAAAGCAGGAAGGGGGTACTGAAGTTTCATGTTCAGCCATGAACTCATTGAATGGCGGTGCAGGCTAGAAGGGCTGAATGGCCTGCTCCTGCACCTATTTTCTATGTTTCTATGTTTCTATCTTATCGAATGCCTTCTGGAAATCCAAATACATGACATTTATTGGTTCCCCTTTATCCATCCTGCTCGTTACATCCTTAAAGAACTCCAGTAAATTTGTCAAACATGATTTCTCTTTCATAAAACTGTGCTGACTCTGCTTGATTGCATTATGATTTTCTACATGTTCTGCTACTACTTCTTTAAAAATGGACTCCAGCATTTTCCCATAGATGTTAGGCTAACTGGTCTATAGATTCCAGCTTTCTGTCTCCCTCCATTCTTAAATAGGGGCATTACATTTGTGGTTTTCCAATCTGCTGGGACTTTTCCAGAATCTAGAGAATTTTGGTAGATTACAACCAATGCATCCACTATCTCTGCAGCCACTTTTATGACCCTAGGATGCAGGTCATTAGGTCCAGGGGACTTGTCCACCTTCAGTCCCATTAGTTTTTCTAGTACGTTTTCTTTAGTGATACTGATTGTATTAAGCTCCCCCCCCACAATAACCCCTTGATTATCAATTTTTGGGATGCTTTTAGTGTCTTCTACCGTGAAGACCGATACAAAGTCTCTGCCATTTCCCTGTTTCATATTATTAATTCCCCAGTCTCATCCTCTAAGGGACCAACATTTACTTTAGCTACTCTCTTCTTTTTTATATACCTGTAGAAGTTCTTACTGTCTGTTTTTATATTTCTTGCTAGTTTACTCTCATAAACTATCTTCTCTCTCTTTATCATTTTTTAATCATCCTTTGCTGGTTTATAGAAATTACCCAATCCTCTGTCCTTCCATTATTCTTCGCAACATTGTATGCCTTTGTTTTCAATTGATACCATCCTTTACTTTTTTAGTTAGCCACGGATATTTCATTCTTCTCATTGGAATATATCTTTGCTGAGAGTTATGAAATATCTCCTTAAATGTTTTCCACTGGTTATCTAACGTCTTATCCTTTAATTTATTTTCCCAGTCCATCCAGTCAACTAACCTGGGCACATGAGGTGTCGTCGACGGACGAAAGCGCTCGGATGTCGTCCCAGTTCCAGCGGATTTTTCACAGCCAGCTTCTGCCGAATAGTATGGGGCCATCTCCTGGTACAATCCATGGTGGTAGTTCGTGTATCGCTCCATCATAGGAGCCTTCTATACATAATCCATGCCTCAGATCCATACAGGAGGGCGGTTATTACTACAGCCCTGTAGACCATGAGCTTGGTGGTAGATTTGAGGGCCTGGTCTTCAAACACTCTTTTCCTCAGACGGCCGAAGGCTGCACTGGCGCACTGGAGGCGATGCTGAATCTCTGCATCAATGTCTGCCTTTGTTGATAAGAGGCTCCCGAGATATGGGAAATGGTCCACGTTGTCGAGGGCCACGCCGTGAATCTTGATGATTGGAGGGCAGTGTTGTTTGGCGATGACAGGCTGGTGGAGGACCTTTGTCTTACGGATGTTAAGCGTAAGGCCCATGCTTTCATATGCCTCAGTGAATACATTGACTATATCCTGAAGTTCAGCCTCTGAATGTGCACAGACGCAGGCGTCATCCGCATACTGCAGCTCAACGACAGAGGTTGGGGTGATCTTGGACCTGGCCTGGAAGCGGCGTAGGTTAAACAGCTTCCCACTGGTTCTGTAGTTTAGTTCCACTCCAGCGGGGAGCTTGTTGATTGTAAGGTATAGAAGGCACCTTAAGTCACTGGAGATATATCACCAACCATATCTCCGCAAGATCCTGCAAATCCCCTGGGAGGACAGGCGCACCAACATCAGTGTTCTTGTCCAGGCTAACATCCCCAGTATTGAAGCACTGACCACACTTGATCAGCTGCGCTGGGCAGGCCACATAGTTTGCATGCCAGATACAAGACTCCCTAAGCAAATGCTTTATGCGGAGCTCCTTCATGGTAAACAAGCCAAAGGAGGACAGTGGAAACGTTATAAGGACACCCTCAAAGCCTCCCAGGTAAAGTGCGACATCACCACTGATACCTGGGAGACCCTGGCCGAAGACCGTCCGAGGTGGAGAAAGTACATCCGGGAAGAGCCAAGCGCAGGCAGTGGAAGGAGTGCACGGCAAACCAGCCCCACCGACCCCTTCCCTCGACGAATGTCTGTGGCTCTCATATCGGACTGTTCAGCCATCAAAGAACTCACTTTGGGAGTGGAAGCAAGTCCTCTTCGATTCCGAGGGACTGCCTATGATGATGATGATCATCATCATCATAGGAGACTTTTACTGCTGCACTGCCAATTACAGGGATCAGTTCTTTAGTGTAATTTCTCAGCTTGGTATGAATAGGGCTCAACTTGTTGCACCACAGCCTCTCAAAGGCCTTTTTGCTCATGATAGACTGACTCGCACCTGTGTCCAATTCCATGGATACTGGAATTCCATTCAGTTCAACTTTTAACATGATCGGTGGACATTTCGTAGTGAAGGTGTGTACCCCGTTCACTTCTGCCTTCTTGGTTCAAGTCTCTAGTTCAGTTTGATCCGCCATGGATCGGTCTTCCTCTGCAACGTGGTGGTTTGCAGGGTTTGCAGCTCGTCTCAACATTTGCTGGAGGTGTCCCATTGTCCCACAGCCTTTGCACGCATAGTGTTTGAAGCGGCATTGATGGGCTCGATGATCACCTGCGCAGCACCAACAAGGTGTTGATTGCCTCGCATTCACACTTGATGGCTGAATCATCTGAGGTCGTGCAGCTGCAGGCGTGTATGTTCTGCCATATGCATTCCTGCCTGAAAATGAAGTTATTTTGTGTACAGTACTTGCCGATGTATCTTTATGCTGCAAAATTTGTTTGGTGTTATCGCTGGTGGACATAAATGCCTGGGTTATCGTTATGGCTTTGTTCAGGTTTGGTGTTTCAACAGTCAATAGTTTGCGAAAATTAACCTCATGACCAATGCCAAGCACAAAAAAGTCTCTTAGCATTTGCTCCAGGAATTCACCGAATTCGCAATGTCCTGCAAGGTGCCTTAGTTCGGCGACGTAGCTCGCACTTCCTGGCCTTCAGACCGTTGACATGTATAAAATCGATACCTTGCCATCAGAACGCTCTCCTTCAGATTTAGGTGCTCCTGGACCAGCGTACACAGTTCTTCATATGATTTGGTTGCTGGTTTCACCGGAACAAGAAGATTCTTCATGAGGCCATAGGTTGTTGTCCCGCAGACAGTGAGGAGGATCGCCCTTCGTTTGGCAGCGTTCTCATTCCCTTCCCTTTTGGCCATGAAATATTGGTCCACGAAGGCTTCCCAATCATCACCTTCTGAGAATTTCTCCAGGATGCCAACAGTTCTCTGCATTTTTGCGTGATGGTTCATTATCGATTGCTCGTCGCCAGTTGTTATGTCGCAAATAAAGCAATGTGACTGAGAACTGTAGACTTGAGTAAGTGTGACCTTAGTTTCTTTATTCTGACTCCAGAGTGCCGGCACAGCATAGGAGGCCTGCTTATATGCAGTGCTCCCAAGGGATGCTGGGATCCCTTAGGGCTCCAACAGATGCACCTTCTGGTGGCGGTAGAATGCCGGTTACAAGGTGTTGCATACATAATAAAAACTACCCATGATTATTGCAGTAACTTTCTTATAAGCCTCCATTATTTCTTGATTTATACTCTGTCTTGCAGTGTGGCTACTGTTAAGAGGCCTGTATACTACTCCCACCAGTGACTTATTTCCCTTATTATTTCTTATCTCCACCCAAACTGATTCTACATCTTGATTTTCTGTGCCAATATTATTTCGCACTACTGTGCTGATCTCATCTTTTATTAACAGAGCTACGCATTCATAATGGATGTTTTGGGAAAAAAGGGTCATAATTTTCTGGCAAAATAATGGTGAGTTTAATGTGTAAGCCATTATTTGTGTGAAAATACCCCATCAATTTGTGGCAAGGAAATGATACCCAATGAGTTGCAAATCGCCACAAGTTGCTGCACGATTTAGCCTCGCAAAAATGGGAACTTGCTGTCAACCTCCCCATGAGTTTCAAGCAATCTTGCTGCATTTGTGCATTAATTACAAATTGAACTCACCACGGAAAGTTAAGCGCTGGTATTTATCAGCATAAGGATTCTTTTAATGTTCCTGCCGTGCCACTTAACTTCTCCGGCCCAGACAAGGAATAAGTGAAACTGCAGAGTCTCATTCCTGCAGGTAGTAAGTTGTTCTTAGAGATTTTAAAAATTAAATATTTATATTTTTTCCTTACATTTCTTGTCTGTCTATTTTTCTCTCTTTCTCGTAATCCAATCTTTCTTTCCCTCCCTTTATTTCTATTTCTGTACCTGATTTGATTAATTCGTCCTCCTTCTCCACCGTTCCTCTGATTGTGATTTTTTCAATGCTCAGCAGACCCAATTCGTGGCAGGTCAGCTGTGAAATTTTAAATGATTGACAGCGGATTGGGAACCTGCTGTCAAGACATCCACACCTGCGTTTCCCGATGTCAGGCCTCCCAGACCCAACAGGCAGTAGCGGGGGACTCTATTCAAGTCATTAGTGGCTTGTTTAAAGCTACTTAACAATGCTTTTCCCCCAGCTTTTTAACTTTCACAGGTCTTCCACATGTTTCCCTCGTCAGTGAAGCTGAGGCGTGAAGTCAGTGGCCATTGAATCAGCTGATAAGTTGACAGTTTCAAATATCAACTCAAAGCTCCCAGGGGATTCAGATATCTTCCCTTAAGCACTAACATCTCTAAACTGCATTTCCACCACATATTCAGGATTCTGCAAGTCTTTACACAAGTCTCCATGCAGCCTGACTTCATTACCTCTCCCACCATTGACAGATCGCTTCTGTCATCTATACTTCACTTGTCATCTGTTCCATCAGCATATGTGCACCTTATACTCTCTCACTTTGGTCCTCAGAATCTGACCACGATTAGCCCCAACACCAGCATCACCAGGCACATCAGCGGTACCAAAAACCACACCAATTTTCTCTGCAATCATCTGATGCTGCACAGGACACAGGGCATCAGCACCCGACCACATTGCTGCCTGCGACGCCAGGGAAGGCCTCACCATGGCCAGATTTACATCATTTGATGCTGCACACCCTGATTGCCACATGACATGCCAGGTTGGCAACACCCCACACCAACACCATGGGCCCAAGTTTCGAACCGCGCCTAGAACGGCGCAGTCCCGACCTGGACGCCCATTTTTCGTGCCACAAAGTGCGCCTAAAAAAACCCTCCGTATTCTTCACCTCCCTGCAGGTCCTCTGGCCTTCGGCGCAGCGCAGCAGGAGCTGTAGGGGGCGGAGCCAGGTCCCTGCGCTGAAAACATTGCCGGGACCTCTGCACATGCACGCTATAGTGGGCGCGCATGTGCAGTAGCTCCAAGCGCCCGAAACTGTGTGGGAGGGGCCGAAGCACGCAGCCCCTAGCCCTGGCCCAATGGCCTCACTGAGGCTGCGTGAATAAGGCTCCTCCCACGGCCAGCTCATGCTTCCTCCCGACCCGACTCGACTCCAGCTTCCCGCCTCTGGACCGTACCGTACCGGACTCCTGCTCCCGCTCCCGCTCCCCCCTCCGACTGGACCCGACCCGACTCCCGCTCCCCACCCCTCCCCCGCCCCCCCGGACCCGACCTGACCCGACTCCCGCTCCCCCCCCTCTCCGCGGACCCGACCCGACCCGACTCCCGGTCCCCCCCGCCCCCCCCGACTGGACCCGACCCGACTCCCGCTCCCCCCCACCCCCGCCCCCGCCCCCGGACTGGATCCGACCTGACCTCCCTCTCCTCGACCTGACCTCCCTCTCCCTCCCTCCCTCCCCCCAACCCGAACCGAACCGACCGACCTCCCACCACCCCCCCGACCCGACCCAACGCCACCTATCTGTAAATCTGATGCTGGGGACGGGCCCTGCCCGAAGTCTCGGGCCCGGCCCGTTCAGCCTCCCTCCCCCTTCTCCTTTCCCCCCCCCCCAATCTCCTTCCCCCCCCATCTCCTTCCCCCCCATCTCCTTCCCCCCATCTCCTTCCCCCCATCTCCTTCCCCACCCCATCTCCTTCCCACCCCCATTTCCTTCTCCCCCCATCTCCTTCCCCCCATCTCCTTCCCCCCCATCTCCTTTCCCCCCCATCTCCTTTCCCCCCCAATCTCCTTTCTCCCCCTTCTCCCCTTTATCCCCTTCTCTCCCCCTCCTCCCTTCTCCCCCCTCCCCCTTCTCCCCATCCCTCCCCCATCCCTTCCCCTTCTCCCCCCCTCGCTCCCTCTACCCCACTCCCTTCGCTGTCAGAAACACAGACACTGACAGACAGAGAATGAGAGACACACACAGACAGACAGAGAGATAGAGACACTGACAGAGACACACTGGGGGCGGGGGAGGGGGCATCCCAGCACGCTGTTGGAGGGCTCCCGGTTCTGCAGTCAGTAAGCAGAAAATGATTTATTTATTGATTTTTTAAAAATTATTTCTTATTAATTTTTTTTGATTGATTTATTGGTTGATTTATTGATGTATTTATCATTTATTATTGATGATGGCTCTTTATTTGTAAAACTGAAGTGTTTAATGTTTGTAAACTTCCCTTTAAACCCCCCCCCCCCCCCACCATTCCCTACGCCTGATTTGTAACCTACGCCTGATTTTCTAAAGTGTAGACAAGGTTTTTTCGAGCGTACAAAAATCTTCACTTACTCCATTCTAAGTTAGTTTGGAGTAAGTTTTCACTGACGAAACTTTGAAAACAGGCGTAAGTGGCCGGACACGCCCCCTTTTGAAAAAAAAATTCTGTTCCAAAGTGAAACTGTTCTAACTGAGTAGAACTGGAGCAAACTAAATGACGAGGATTCCGATTTCTAAGATACTCCATTCTACACCAGTTGCTCCTAAAAATCAGGAGCAAATCATGTGGAAACTTGTGGCCCATAAAGCAGCCCTACAATGCCCAAGTCATTCCTTTCACACTCATCAGCATTGTAGGAGGTGCCGTTATGTCTCACCATTCACTGCAACTTATTGAGCCACTTGCAAAGATGCATACAAATCTGTCCAAGAAAGCAAAGTATTGAAATTTTTTAAAAAATCAATGTTTGACAACACATTAACAGAAACTTCACATCAACATTGGCTAAAACACATGTGCCTACCTTTGCGTGTTGGTATGATTGGACTAGGATAAGGGTAATTGTAAGAGGTGACTAGTGAGATGGGGAAGTGATAATGGAGATAGGGAGGGAGGGATGTGTGGAGGTGCAAGGTAAGATGGTGTGAGTAAGGATGTGCAGTAGGGTAGGGAAGGCAGAGTGAGGGGGATGTGACGAGTGGCACAACAGGATGAGGTTGAGTGTGGTTTTGCAGTAAACGTTTCGTGATCTGCTGAGATTATTGAAAGGTTTGTGCCACTGCAGCCAGGTCCTTCTGGTGACAGCCGTGCACTCCTGCGCAGTCATTGTCAGTGTTTGCAGCACCTCAATGATGTAGAATACTGACAGAAGAAATGCTAAAATCATTGTGGGCATGGTCCCTTTAAGGAAACCGGCTGATGATGCGTTATCAAATGACGTCATCAGGTCAGCTTCCTCTTAATTGGCCGGGAAGCCTCCAGGGCGGGCTTAACAAGCACAATCATCGGAAATTTGGGACAGAGGGTGGGCTCGAGTCGGGAGTGGATTTATCACACAGCACCAACCCCGGCCGCACACTATCGCCACATGTGACGAAATCGTGGCCAGGGTGTGCAGAACACTGACAGCACAAATGTCCAATTAAATTTGTGCACGGTCCATTTAAGGAAACCGGCTGATGACGCGTCATAAATGATGTCATCCGACCCGCATCCTTCCATTGGCCGGGTAAGTCACTGGGCAAGCCCTGCCAGGGGAAAGTCATGTCGGAGGCCAGGATGGAGACAACAGCGGGGCCGAGACCTGCCACCGACATGGCCTGCCATGGACTCGCCGAAGTAGGGAAAATTGCGGCCTCTGTTTCCACATCAATCTTTAAATCTCATTGGTTAAGGAGACAGACTGTTGGTCCTGTCATTCACCAAGGTCCCAGATGGCACGTTATCATCTCGTACTTTCAGCAATTTGTGGTACAAAATGCTTTCAAGTTGAAGAATGGTGGAAAATATCTAACTAATGGGGCATGCCACAAGATGCCCCATTCCAGCAAATCCTGGGCCATTATGTCTTTATTCTTCACAGATCATACTATGGTGAATACATCAGCGCAAATATTCTAACTCTCAGGGAATAGAACCATAAAAATCAAGTCAGAAAGGTTTTAAGGCTTAAGAATTTTAGCAAAGTTGACAGTTCTGAAAACGCAAATGTTTCAATCTGTAGATGATAAATCTTGAAATTTATATGGCATATGAAATCAATCA
This sequence comes from Pristiophorus japonicus, assembly GCF_044704955.1. NCBI lineage: Eukaryota > Metazoa > Chordata > Chondrichthyes > Pristiophoridae > Pristiophorus > Pristiophorus japonicus. The sequence goes on along the minus strand of NC_091986.1, from coordinate 193,491,354 downwards.
ATACCCTCAAAATGATTATTGGTAGATCAACCTTGCAGGGTTACTTGCAGGGGAAACACACGGTTTCTGATGTTTGCTGAGGTCTCTCTGCAGCTTAAATGCAACACGCAGCATATTTACTGAAACAATATATCACAGGGCTGATGCAAGGTAAACAATATTACTGATACTGAAAGCTTCAGAGCCTTATATATGTTAATACTTAATACTTTACACAGCTTGTTTAAGATGTACGTAACTTTGTTTGCTCTTCTCTCCGCAAAACCTCTTGGTCTCAGTTATTCGCATCAAAATCTGTTTGATAAAGAAAGAAATACTTTGGGGTAGAAATTGCCTTGCGCACCGATTGGGGGCGATAACCTTCTGGGGCTAGGACCTTTAGCGCTCGGCGCGGAAATCCCACCCTTGCTGCTGAATTGGGCTTACTGTCCCTTAAAGGAAGCGGAGCGCTATTTCCGCTGCTCCACTTCCTTTGGGGGTGGGTCCCGGGGCGCTACTAGGGCGAAATGTTCAGCGCCAAGCGGATGCTCCGCATAGTGCTGACGCGCTTTAATGCCCTTCCCCTTCGATTAAAGGGAATTAAAGGGCATTCTGCACGACATCTGATGACCTCCACTGGGCCACCAGGGCAGTGTGTGAATGGGCCAGCAGCCCGGCACCCAAGACAGAGTGTTGGGCTGCACGATGGTGGCCTGGACCACGCTAGGGCCGCCACCATCGAGCTGACCCAAGAGTCGGCTGACAAAAACATGATGGCAGCCCTTTAGGCACGGCCCCGAGAGCGGATGTCCGCCAGCTTCGCAACCCATGAAGCTGGCGTAGACATCCACCCATGCCAGCCTCGTAACTTCCCCTGCGGGATAGAAAAGGGTTGCCGTGAGGTGGTGAGGGGTTGCCGTGCATGGCGATGATGTCATCAGCCTCTGTAGACCCCCGGGCAATTTCCCAGGAGGCGGTTGCGCGTCCCCCCCCTCCCCTGGGCGAAATCGGCCTTGCCCCCCCCCCCCCAGAGATGGTAACGGGGCTACAAAAAGGGGAAAATGCACCCCCTATGCATTTCTGTAGCGCCTTTCATGACCTCAGGATTTCCCAAAGCATTTTACAGCCAGCGAAGTGTAGACGCTATTGTACTACATTCAATCATTGAGTTTTTTTTGATTGATCACAATTGCCATATCAGCCCATTGAAATAATGGGTAACACTGTCCCGGTAACACCTACTACCAACCTCCCCACACACCCAACCACTCCCAGCACAAATGTCCCTCCAAGTTGTGAACCCAGCCCCCAATTCCACAATCTTGCACTCCTCTATGCAACAACATAACCTCTGACTCACTAGGAGCTATGCCATGGGAGCTCTGCTAGTACATGTATAAAATGGCACATCGGACACGTCTCCATCACACTGCCTATGTCCGTTAGCACATACATTCCCTTCTTGTTCTCATTTGCATTATTGTGCTGATTAGCATAATTATTAATGACAACAGATGCAGACACACAATTCTAGGCAGAACACTAATACTAATACTAAAAATGCATGTAAATTAAATTTAAAGGAATGGGAACAACTCAAAAGGGAAGTCACAATCGAGGGACAGAGATTGAGAGAGGATCAAAAGGCATCTCGACCCATTAGCAACCTATGCCAAGGCTGAGGCGACAGGGAATTGAAAAGTGACAGGCACTAAAACCTGCTCTTTTATCTCATTTACATGTTGATTTATATTTCGAGACAGCAGCAGGCACTTAACAACAAAATTCAGACTAGTGTAAAGAGAATTCAAATAAACTCAGTAGATACAATCCTCCAATAACAAGACCACCCCTTGTTAACCCAGGATGCTTCAGTGATCGTGTTAGTACATTTTTGTGCATGTTAATTCAGCTTCCTTAAATTATTGGATGCAGTGGAAGTAGATTCAAAACTTGCCACCCGGGCGTAAAACCGATGCTGCAGATCAGTCGCCTGTGGGAGGAAAGAAGAAAGAAAAAGAAAGAAAGACTTGCATTTATACAGTGTCTTTCACAATGTCAGGATGTCCCAAAGATTTTTACAGCCAATGAAGTACTTTTTGAAGTGTAGCCACTGTCATAATGAAAATCTGTTTTCGAAACCGCCAAATTTTCCTTTCCATTAAAATCAAGTTGAAAATCTAACCCAAAAAGAAAGTCTTGCATTTATATAGTGCCTTTTACAACCACCGGACGCCCCAGAATGCTTTGCAGCCAAAGAAGTACTTTTTGAAGTGTAGTCAATTTGCACACAGCAAGCTCCTACAAACAGCAATGTGATACTGACCAGATAATCTTTTTCTTTTAGTGATGGTGATTGAAGGATAAATATTGGCCAGGACACCAGGGATAATTCCCCTGCTCTTCTTCAAAATAGTACCATAGGATCTTTTACGTGCACCTGAGAAGGCAGATGGGGCCTCGGTTTTGTAAAGTCCTGTCCCCTCAGTACAGATTCACACAAGGCATGTAGTGAAGTCAAGGTCACTCTGGACCTGCACCTTTATTTCACAGCTCTGGAATACTGCACTTGCCTGAGACCTGTCCTTATATACCTGTCTCTTGCAAGTGCACCCCTGGTGGTAAGGTATGCTGGTGGTTACAGGTCATATCTTATTACAGTCATGTATAGCATGTTAGGATACAGTTATATATAATAATGTAAGATACATGACATCACCCTCCCCCAAGGTCTTATTGTCTTTATAGGTTCAGTCTCTCAGGTGGTCTACGCTCTCGTGTGGAGCATCTGAGTTGTGGTTCAGTTGTTTGCCTTGTTGTCTGTTTTTCTTTGGGTGTGTTTGCTGGTATCTCACCTGGGCTGACTGTTTCGATTGGTGTGATTGTTGTTGACTCACCTGGGCTGTCTGTTGGGATTGCCCTTTCCTCAGGTTGTTCCCTCTGTCTGTTCACCAGGTGTGGTGCGAGTTCCACATTGTAGTCTGCCTCTGGTTCCGCAGTGTTGTTAGTAAATCTGCTTTTGACTTGGTCTACATGCCTCCGGCAGGTTTTGCCATTGTCCATTTGTAATACCAGTAGCCTGTTTCCTTCCTTGCTCGTTACTGTCCCTGCAAGCCATTTGGGACCCCTGCCATAGTTTAGTACAAACACTTTATCCCCTATCTCATTCCATCTCCCCCTCGAATTTCTGTCATGGTACTCAGTCAGCTTACGGCGCTTTGCCTCAACGATTTCGTGCATATCTGGGAGGATTAATGAGAGCCTTGTTTTTAAAGTCCTTTTCATCAACAGTTGCGCGGGGGGGTTCCCAGTCAGTGAGTGCGGACGAGATCTGTATGCCAGCAGCAGTCACGACAGGCGACCCTGCAGCATGGGACCTTGGATTTTAAGCATGCCTTGTTTAATGATTTGCACTGCTCTCTCCGCCTGGCCGTTGGAGGCCGGCTTGAACGGTGCCGTCTTGACATGATTTATGCCGTGGTCAATTATAAAGTCTTGGAATTCTGCGCTGGTGAAGCACGGACCATTGTCACTGACCAATATGTCAGGGATTCCGTGCATTGCAAGCATGGTTGCGAGGCTCTCCACAGTGGTGGAGGTTCTGCTCGAGTTTAAAATGGTGCATTTGATCCACTTTGAAAATGCATCTACAACTACGAGGAACATTTTGCCCATGAATGGGCCCGCATAGTCTACGTGCACCCGCGACCACGGTTTGGTAGGCCAGGGCCAGGGCCAGGGGCTCAGTGGAGCCTCCCTGGGGGTTAAAGTGTTACAAATCTGAATCCCGACCCCAAGCCTCCTCCAACCTGCCCACTCCCGATTTTAACGGAGGCGGGACAGGGTTGGGCAGCCAACCCGCTCACAGGAGTGTTGGCAATATAAATATTATAATGAGGCTGCCTGCCTCATTTTGAAATTCCATTTTAAATTTAACTCTAGCTAGCCGGGTTTCTTGGGCTGTAGGGGATGCAGCAGCTAAAGGAAGGTGAGGACTGTTGGATCCAGGAGGGAACTGCCTTTCCACTTACCTGCTGGATCCAGCGTTCCTGCCTCGCAAGCCCGCCACAATCAGACAACCCCATCGACCCTTCCGACTTCCTCCAATCTCATCGGCGCCCCCCCTCCCCCGCGCCCCCCCCCGGTCTCCGATTCACCCCCGGCCCCCGACCACCCTCTCAGACTGCTCACCGACCCCCAGATCTCCGAACCGTCCGATCTCCGTCGCCCGCCAACCCCCCCGCTCCCTCCGATTCCCCACTCTGACTAGTCTGGCGCCCGACCACCTCCGATGATCTGGCAAACCAGGTTCCCCACCCACCCTTTCCTTCAACCGCTGTCTGCCCCACCTGCTACAGGGACTGTAATTCCCGCATTGGACTGTACAGCCTTCTGAGAACTCATTTTTCGAGTGGAAGCAAGTCTTCCTCGATTTTGAGGGACTACCTATGATGATGATGATTGGAAGATCCAAGCCCCCTAATCCAGCACAAGCCACCAACCTATTGGGCTGCTATCACCGTAACACCAGGCTGGCATGAATCATCGTTTTTACAGGTGTCAAAAAACCGAATTCAGATTTTGGCAGGAGTGTCTCATTTGACAGGAACTTGATACCACAGTCATGAACTATGATGGGAATAACCAATTAAAATTGTGGAAACTGTTGCAATTTATGATGCTTCATTTGCAAGCAGATGGCAAACGAAATGTCCTCATACTTTACTTTGTTAAATCTGTGGAGAAATGTTTGGTCTGCAACAGGAAATGGTTAGAAAAGAAATGTGGCCCCAACCATTCCCAGCTGCATTGTGGCAGAGATGACGATGGAAATTGTCCGGTTTTCAAACCAAAATGCGCTGGATATGCTTTTCAACGCCAACAACAATGGAGAAACAAAATGCTTTTATTGGCACATCTTTTCACCAAACCCACAGATATAATTTAAATGTAATTAAGCCTTAGGAACCACTTGAGTGTGCTTTGTGAAAACAAATATTGCATGCAATAAACTTTGAGATATTTTCCTTATTTATTAATCTATTTCACTCATGGGGATCCCTTGTTAATCGCTTAATTAACTATCTTGCAAACAAAAATCTGATTTTCAATGACAAATCACATTTGTTTTGAACCAATTTGATTCCACAACTTCGTCCATGTGACAGCCAATCCACTTCAAAATAATTCATTGGCTGTGAAGGCTCGAGACAATTGAGAGATTTGATAAAGATATTCAGGAAGGACAGGCAGGAAGGAAAAGGAGGTGGGTTAGCGTTACTGGTTAAAGAGGAGATTAATGCAATAGTAAGGAAGGACATTAGCGTGGATGATGTGAAATCTATATGGGTAGAGCAGCAAAACACCAAAGGGCAGAAAACATTAGTGTACAGACCACCAAACAGTAGTAGGGAGGTTGGGGATGGCATCAAACAGGAAATTAGGGATGCGTGCAATAAGGGTACAGCAGTTATCATGGGTGACTTTAATCTTCATATTGTCTTGGCTAACCAAACTGGTAGCAATACTATGGAGGAAGATTTCTTGGAGTGTATAAGGGATGGTTTTCTAGACCAATATGTCGAGGAACCAACTAGAGAGCAGGCCATCCTAGACCGGGTCTTGTGTAAAGAGAGAGGATTAATTAGCAATCTGGTCATGCCCCTGGTGGGCCCCTTTGGGGAAGAGTGACCATAATATGGTAGAATTCTTCATTAAGTTAATTCAGAGACTAGGGTCCTGAACTTAAAGAAAGGAAACTTCGACGGTATGAAACGTGAATTAGCTAGGATAGACTGGAGAATGATACTTAAAGGGTTGACAGTGGATAGGCAATGACAGACATTTAAATATCACATGGATGAACTACAACAATTGTACATCCCTGTGTGGCGTAAGAATAAAAAAGGGAAGGTGGCTCAACCGCGGCTAACAAGGGAAATTAGGGATAGTGTTAAATCCAAGTATAAAGTCCTTACTCTACAGCATGAAACCACACGAGGCACATTCTGGGAACAAGATCACTCTGTGACCTTAACTTTTTAGTTACAGGACTCCAAGTGATGACCCTGCGTGGGACCTCCCTTTTTATACCTGTGTGATCAGGTAAGGAGTGTCTCCCACAAGTTCACCCCTTGTGGTCAAGGTGTGCATCTAGGTTGAGTGTATACAGTAATACAGTGGTGTTACATTGTGGTTACATACATGACATCACCTTCCCCCAAAGTCTTATTGGGATCATAGGTTTAATCTTTCAGGTGGTCTATGCTGCCTCATGGAGCGCCGCAGTTGGGGCTCTGGTTGTTGGACACTGACGTGAGTGTCTGTCAACTGTGGCGATTCCAACCTGTCCGGGCTGACCGCAGGGACTGTGCATTCCTCTGAATGCTCTTGTTGCTTGTTCACTGGCAGTGTTGTGAGCTCCATCTCATGGTCTCCTTCAGGTTCCTCCGTGTCGATGCTGAACTTTTTTTTACTTGGTCCAGATGCTTATGGCATATCTGACCATTGTTGAGTTTTACATGATGACCCTATTTCCCTCTTTGTCAATTACACTACCCTCAAGCCATTTGGGCCCCATGGCGTGATTAAGAACGAATACAGGATAATTTATTTTGATACATCTCCCCCTCACATTATGGTCATGGTACTCATTTTGTGACTTGCACTTGCCCTCAACTATGTCGGTCAGAACTGGGTGAATGAGGGACAACTGAGTTTTGAGTGTCCGTTTCATTAGTAGCTCTGTGGGCGGGACCCCTGTGAGCGAGTGCGGTCGGGATCTATAGACCAGCAGGAAGCACGATCGGCGGCATTGCAGGGAGGGTCCTTGAATCCTGAGCATACCTTGCTTAATGATTTGGACCGCACATTCTGCCTGGCCATTGGAGGCCGGCTTGAACGGCACAGTCCTGACATAGTTGATGTCATTGCCCGACAGAAACTCTCGGAATTGGTGGCTTGTGAAACATGGGCCATTGTCACTAACCAGGATGTCCGCCAAGCCATGGGTTGCAAAGGTCACACAGAGGCTTTCCACGGTGGTGGATGACGTGCATGAATTCAGAATGATGCACTCGATCCATTTCGAGTACGCATCTACCACGATAAGGAACATCTTACCCATGAACGGGCCTGCGTAGTCAACATGAATGCGTGACCGTAGCCTGGTGGACCAGGGCCACGGGCTGAGCGGGGCCTCCCTGGGGGCATTACTCAGCTGGGCACACGTCGTGCACCTGCGAACACAGTGTTCCAGGTCTGAATCAATCCTAGGCCACCAAACGTGTGACCGGGCAATGGCCTTCATCAGCACAATGCCTGAGTGCTCGCTGTGGAGTTCCCGGATGAATGCCTCCCTGCCCTTCTGGGGCATAACTACCCAGCTGCCCCATAGTAGACAGTCGGCTTGGATGCAGAGCTCATCCATCCGTCTGTGAAACAGTCTGACCTCCTCAGGGCATGCTTCTTCTGACACTCCTTAAAACCTACTTCTTTGACCAAGGTTTTGGTCACCTGTCCTAATATTTCCTTAAGTGGCTCGGTGTCAAATTGTGTTAGATAATGCACCTGTGGAGTGCCTTGGGACATATCTTTTTTAACTAGTTGGGAAGAATTGGTCAGTTATAAAAAGAATAGGAGGATTATAAATTGCAATTAGCTCAGTTATTTAGGGAGTAAATTTCCTCAGGACTTCTCTGCTTCTCCACCTTAACATTTACATACATAAATGGGGTTTCAGCTAAAGTTACGGCAGCACAGCAGAAAAAGCTCCAAGGAAATCCAGCACCATCGATAAAACATGCATTTTGTTTTGCTTATTTAGAACAAACATGAAGAAATAACAGGGCTGGTTCTAAGCTAGGCGGGCTGGATTTTCCTGGCCCAGCCCCCACAAAGGGACAGGGTGGTGGCCAAAATCCAGCCCCAACCCAGTCATGACTCTGACTGGGTCAGTGATGATTAGCTATTCATGATTGGCTCCCAGCAGGCAAGTGGGAAGCCGCCAGGGACCCTGCAGAGAAAGCTGACCAAGGCCTTGAGGAGGTAAACAGTCGGAGAGAGGTAATGCCTCGAGTAGGACCTCTCTCCCCATTTGAGGCATTTGGGACCATTCCTGTAAAGAAAAAGAAAAATTTATATTTATATAGCGCCTTTCACGACCACCGGACGTCACAAAGCGCTTTACAGCCAATGAAGTACTTTTTGGAGTGTAATCACTGTTGTAATGTGGAAAATGCAGCAGACAATTGCCGCACAACAAGCTCCTACAAATAGCAATGTGATAATGACCGGATAACCTCTTTTTTGTTAAGTTGATTGAGGGATAAACATTGGCCAGGTTACCGGGGATAACTCCCCTGCTCTTCTTCGAAATGGTGCCACGGGATCTTTTACATCCAGGGATAGACAAGATAGAGGCAGAGAGGTTGTTTCCACTGGTCGGGGAGACTCGAACTAGAGGGCACAGCCTCAAAAAACGGGGGAACCAATTTAAAACCGAGTTGAGAAGGAATTTCTTCTCCCAGAGGGTTGTGAATCTGTGGAATTCTCTGCCCAGGGAAGCAGTTGAGGCTAGCTCATTGAATGTATTCAAATCACAGATAGATAGATTTTTAACCAATAAGGGAATTAAGGGTTATGGGGAGCGGGCGGGTAAGTGGAGCTGAGTCCACGGCCAGATGAGCCATGATCTTGTTGAGTGGCGGAGCAGCCTCGAGGGGTTAGATGGCCTACTCCTGTTCCTAATTCTTCTGTTCTTATGTTCTGACAGGGCAGAAGAGGCTCGGTTTAACACCTCATCCGAAAGACAGCGCCTCCGACAGTGCAGCACTCCCTCAGCACTGCACTGGAGCGTCAGCCTAGATTTTTTGTGCTCAAGTCCCTGGAGTGGGACTTAAACCCACAACCTTCAGGGGCGAAGTTGCTACTCACTGAGCCATGGCTGAACCTATTGTCATGATTTACCTTGATTGCAGGGGCAGACAGGAGGAAATGGCCTGGGAAACCAGGGCTCACCATCACCCCCAACCTCCGCAACACCCCACTCCGTCAACCCTCTCAACCCCGTGCTGGCATTCGTATGTGGTGGGTGGGGAAGAAGCAGCCAGCATCAGTGTTGGCAAGGGTGGAAGGAGGGTTGGGCAGTGAGGCAATGGTGGGCCTCACCACCCATGCCTCGGTGCTTAATTTCACTCCCTTTTTGGCTGTTATTCCACCGGATGTCAGGTGGATAATGGGGGCAAATAGAGTCCATTGTGTCAGTACCTCCCACGCTGATCACCAATTATTGGGTTTACAAACCTTGGGTTGGTTGTTTACTCTAAGCACTGAGTACACAATAATACGCCGAGATGGTGACGGGGAGTAAAAAGTACCATAGAGGGCATGCACTCTCCTCGATAAAGATTGAAAAAACACTTAAATTAGGTATTTCCACCAGAGCACGGGAGCACTGTTGGAAAAATACAATTGTCTTTAATAGCCCATGTAAAATGGCAGGAAGATCCCTTCAGCTATTTTGGAGCTAGCTGTTTTAAAGGAGAGTTTGGTATTTGGGTAAAAAAAATTTTTGTATGAATTTTTAAAACATTTTTGCCTGTATTTTTATTCTTTTTTTTGTCCTATTGCATGAAATGTTGACATTTTTTATGACCAGTCTATGACGTTTGACCCTCTGTTGCTGGTTACCATGCTTCGACAGGTCAAGGAGGGTGGTGCATTATCATCTCGAAAGGCCTCCAAGATCATTGTAAGTTGTTCCTTTTTGCACAACATCACCATTCAAACAGGCGTTGCCATGGAGCAGGTGGCATAAGATGTCCGCATAACCAATGGAGCGATAGGACATTGACGTAGAGCCTGAGGGTATGTGTACACAACCACACTCACAGGTAGGAAGGGTCTTGGGCAGAGTCTTATTTATGACACCTTCACTTATGTGTTGTGCAAATAAAATGGAACAATGCAATATCTCTACCATTGCCCAGCATCCTTGCATCAAGTGCCTCTATTCCTGCACCTCTATCTTATGTTTTCTCAAACCAAACTGTGAACAGTTCTGGCCTCCATATTATTAACAGGATATAGAGGCACAGGAGAAGGTGCAAACATGATTTAGTAGAATGATACCAGAACTGAGAAGTTGTACCTATCATAGAAACATAGAAACATAGAAACATAGAAAATAGGTGCAGGAGTAAGCCATTCGGCCCTTCGAGCCGGCACCACCATTCAATAAGATCATGGCTGATCATGCAACTTCAGTACCCCATTCCTGCTTTCTCTCCATGCCCCTTGACTCCTTTAGCCGTAAGGGCCACATCTAACTCCCTTTTGAATATATCTAATGAACTGGCCTCAACAACTTTCTGTGGTAGAGAATTCCACAGGTTCACAACTCTGAGTGAAGAAGTTTCTCATCACCTCAGTCCTAAATGGCTTACCCCTTATCCTTAGATGTGACCCCTGGTTCTGGACTTCCCCAACATCGGGAACATTCTTCCTGCATCTAAACTGTCCAATTCCATCAGAATTTTATATGTTTCTACGAGATCCCCTCTCATTCTTCTAAATTGCAGTGAATATATGCCTAGTCGATCCAGGCTTTCTTCATATGTCAGTCCTGCCATCCTGGGAATCAGTCTGGTGAACCTTTGCTGCACTCCCTCAATAGCAAGAATGTCCTTCCTCAGATTAGGAGACCAAAACTCTACACAATATTCAAGGTGTGGCCTCACCAAGGGCGCTGTACAACTGCAATAAGACCTCTTTGCTCCTATAGTCAAATCCTCTTGATATGAAGGCCAACATGCCATTTGCCTTCTTCACCACCTGCATGCCAACTTTCAATGACTGATGCACCATGACACCCTGGTCTCATTGCACCTCCCCTTTGTCTAAGCTGTCACCATTCAGATAATATTCTGCCTTCAAGTTTTTGCCCCCAAAGTGGATAACCTCACATTTATCCACATCATACTGCATCTGCCATGCATTTGCCCATTCAGCTAACCTGTCCAAGTCACCCTGCAGCCTCGCAGCTCACACTGCCACCCAGCTTAGTGTCATCTGCAAACTTGGAGATATTACATTCAATTCCTTTGTCTAAATCATTAATGTATATTGTAAATAGCTGGGGTCCCAGCACTGAACCTTGCGGTACCCTACTAATCGCTGCCTGCCATTCTGAAAAGGACCCATTTATTCCTACTCTTTGCTTCCTGTCTGCCAACCAGTTCTCTATCCACATCAATACATTTAACCCCATATATGTGCTTTACTTTTGCACAATAATCTGTTATGTGGGACCTTGTCAAAAGCCTTTTGAAAGTCCAAATACACCAAATGCACTGGTTCTCCCTTGTCCACTCTACTCGTTACATCCCCAAAAAATTCTAGAAGATTTGTCAAGCATGATTTCCCTTTCATAAATCCATGCTGACTTAGACCGATCCTGTCACTGCATTCTAAATGCGCTGCTATTACGTCTTTAATAATTGATTCCAGCATTTTCCTCACCACCGATGTCAGGCTAACCGATCTATAATTCCCTGTTTTCTTTCTCCCTCCTTTTGTAAAAAGTGTGGTTACATTTGCTACCCTCCAATCCATAGGAACTGATCCAGAGTCTATAGAATGACCACCAATGCGTCCACTATTTCGAGGGCCACTTCCTTAAGTACTCTGGGATGCAGACTATCAGGCCCTGGGGATTTATCGGCCTTCAATCCCATCAAATTCCCTAACACAATTTCCTGACTAAAGGATTTCCTTCAGATCCTCCTTCTCGCTAGACCCTCAGTCCCCTAGTATTTCTGGAAGGTTATTTGTGTCTTCCTTAGTGAAGGCAGAACCAAAGTATTTGTTCAATTGGTCTGCCATTTCTTTGTTCCCCATTATAAATTCACCTGATTCTGACTGCAAGGGACCTACATTTGCCTTCACTAATCATTTTATCTTCACATATCTATGGCAGCTTTTGCAGTCCGTTTTTATGTTCCCTGCAAGATTACTCTCACTCTATTTTCCCCCTCCTGATTAAACCCTTTGTTCTCCTCTGCTGAATTCTAAATTTTTCCCAGTCCTCAGGTTTGCTGCTTTTTCTGGCCAATTTATATGCCTCTTCCTTGGATTTAACACTTTCCCTAATTTCCCTTGTTAGCCACGGTTGAGCCACCTTCCCCATTTTATTCTTATGCTACACAGGGATGTACAATTGTTGAAGTCCATCCATGTGATCTTTAAATGTTTGCCTTTGCCTATCCACCATCAACCCTTTAAGTATCATTCGGCAGTCTATCCTAGCCAATTCACCTCTCATACCATTGAAGTTTCCTTTCTTTAAATTCAGGACCCTAGTCTCTGAATTAACACTGTCACTCTCTATCTTAATGAAGAATTCTACCATATTATGGTCACTCTTCCCAAAGGGGCCTCGCACACAAGATTGCTAATTAATCCTCTCTCATTACACAAGACCCAGTCTAGGATGGCCAGCTCTCTAGTTGGTTCCTCGACATATTGGTCGAGAAAACCGTCCCTTATACACTCCAGGAAATCCTCCTCCACTGTGTTGCTACCAGTTTGGTTAGCCCAATCAATATGTAGATTAAAGTCACCTATGATAACTGCTGTATCTTTATTGCACACATCCCTAATTTCCTGTTTGATGCCATCCTCAACCTCACCAACACTGTTTGGAGGTCTGTACACAACTTCCACTAGCGTTTTCTGCCATTTGGTGTTCTGCAGCTCTACCCATAAAGATTCGACATCATCCAAGCTAATGTCCTTCCTTACTATTGCCAGCAACGCTACCCCCACTTCCTTTTCCTTTCTGTCTATCTTTCCTGAATATTGAATATCCCTGGATGTTGAGTTCCCAGCCTTGGTCACCCTGGAGCCATGTCTTCGTAATCCCAATTACATCATATCCGTTAACAGCTATCTGCGCAGTTAATTCATCCACCTTATTACGAATGCTCCTCGCATTGAGACTCAGGGCCTTCATGCTTGTTTTTTTAACGCTCTTTGTCCTTTTAGAATTATGTTGTAATGTGGCCCTTTCTGATTTTTGCCCTTGATTTCTCTGCCCTCCACCTTTCCTTATCTCCTGCACCTACTCTTTGTTGCTGCAGTACATCTTGTAGATGGTACACACTGCAGCCACGGTATGCCGGTGGTGGAGTGAGTGAATGTTTAAGGTGCTGGATGGGGTGCCAAACATGCGGGCTGCTTTGCCCTGGATGGTGTTGAGCAGCTTGAGTGTTGTTGGAGCTGCACTCATCCAGGCAGGTGCAGAGTATTTCATCGCACTCCTGACGTGTGCCATGTAGATGGTGGAAAGGCTTTGGGGAGTCAGGAAGTGAAACACACCACAGGATGCCCAGCCTCTGACTTGCTCGTGTAGCTACAGTATTTATGTGGTTGGTCCAGTTAAGTTCCTGGGCAACAGAGACCCGCTGGATGTTGATGGTGGGGGATTCAGTGATGGGAATGCTGTTGAATGTCAAGGAGAGGTGGTTAGACTCTCTGGGGCCGAAATTGCCTCTTTCTATAAAGCCTCAGGCCACTGAAAGTGGCGGCCATGGGTCAGTGCGTAATGGCCACTGAGTCTCCGCGGAGGGGCCGCCATTTTGAAAATGCCCCATCTCAGGTTTGAAGCGGTGTCCAGGGCCGCTCTGCCCGTTTTCCCGCCGTGGTGTGCACCGGCCAACCCCTTACCGCCTGGCGGGGACCCCTTCATGAAATTGCCCCTCGGGATATTGCCCCTTTCCCAGAATTGCCCCATGGGACCGGTCCCGCTGCCGGTCAGCGCCACTGACAGCTTTTGCTCTTGGCACACTCTCTGTGGCTTGGCGGCACCGCTGCCCTTAAAGGGTAGGTGCCGTTGCCGGCAATGCCATCTTATTTTTTTTTGTCGGCCGACTATCAGGTCGGCTGACAATTATGGCCACGGGTTCGGCCGGGCCACCAACAGGCAGCTTGGCACTCCCCTCCCTCCCCCTTGGGCGCCAGGCTGCTGGCCCGGCCGAAACCCTTGCTGGTGGCCCAGTGTTTGCCACTAAATTGGCTGCAGAGTCCGCAGCGACCATCCCTTTTAACTGAAGTGGAGAGATGTTGTGACGAGCCAGCGTGATGACTGACAGCGTCGGCTCCTCCGCCCCTCCCCCACTTCCATCCCGCTAGTGACAAGCCACTCCGCCCCGCCCCCACTTCTGCCCCGATGATGAGGCCGCTTCCGCCCCGCTCCAAAAAAATCCCCGAAGTGCTGAATTTTGACAGTTAGGCAGGCCCATGCATTGGGGCGGCCAGAACACATCGAAAATGGTAGGTGCGCCTCATTTTGGGTGCTGGGCAATTTCGGCCCCTCTCTTTTTGGAGATAGGCATTGTCTGCTGTTGGACTGTTTTCTTGCTCTTTTTCATTTTGTTGCTTTAAAGGTCAGATTACACACAAACGCAGTAGTATTGGCAGGATCAGGTCTTTATTAAAACTTCGTACTACACAAAAAACAGTTATTGAGACATACACCATGAAACCAATGCATGCTTCCTGCTTGTGAGACACACACATTCAGTTTCCCATGTTTCTGCACACTCCAATTCTAGTGTTTCTGCTAAGACACTGTTCACTCACAACTCTTTTACACAATCAGGCCTTTGAACTCTATATTCCATACATACCATCATGGTACATTAAAAGTGCATGCACATACTGACAGACTTACAATATAAACTAAACAACCAGCTACCCAACGTCCTGAGATTGGTCTTATTGCCACAATTGACTCCTGCCATGTATTTTATTATTATTATAACACACAGGTGACCAAATTGAAACATTTGAATATGGCTGAATAACTCTCACAACTTCTGGCATTTCCTTTCCTGTACTGACATTCACTGCTTTGATTTAAACTTCATTTTATAATCCATGCTCATCAGAAAAGCTGCTTGAGCTTTTAACCCGGCAAGTGTCATCTCAGACTGTGCTGAAAGTGAGGCATTTGGGAAATAGGGCCTTTCGCTTCCAGGCCTGGCACTTGTGTGGCACGAATGCTACTTGCCACTTATCAGCCCAAGCCTGAATGTCCTACAGGTCATGTTGCATGCGGGCATGGACTGCTTCTTTTTTTGAGGAGTTGCAAATGGAATTGAACACTGCGCAATCATCAGCGAACATCCCCACTTCTGACCATACGATGGAGAAAGGGTCAAAGATGAAGCAGCTGAAGATGGTTGGGTCTAGGACACTGCCCTGAGAGATTCCTCCAGCGACATCCTGGGGCTGGGCAAATTGGTCTCCAATAACCACAATCATCTTCCTTTGTGCTAGGTATAACTCCAGTCAGTGAGGAATTTTCCCCCTGATTCCCATTGACTTCAGTTTTACTCGAGCTCCTTCATGCCACACTCGGTCAAATGCTGCCTTGTTGTCAAAGGCATTCACTCTCACCTCACCTCTGGAATGTCATTCTTTTGTCCATGTTCAGACCAAAGTTGCAATGAGGTCCAGAGCCAAGTGGTCCTGGTGGAAACCAAACTGAGCATCAGTGAGAAGGTTATTGGTGAGCATATGATGCTTGATATCACCGTCGACAACATCTTCCATCACATTGCTGCTGATTGAGAGTAAACTAATGGGGCAGTAATTGGCCAGATTGGATTTGTCCTGCTTTTTTGCAGACAGGACATACATGGCCAGTTTTCCACAGTCGGGTAGATACATAAGAACATAAGAAATAGAAGCAGGAGAAGGCCATAGGGCCCCTCGAGCTTGCTCCACCATTTAATACGATCACAACTGATCTGATCATGGACTCAGGTCCACTTCCCTGCCCGCTCTCCATAACCCCTTATTCTCTTATCATTTAAGAAACTGTCTATTTCTGTCTTAAATTATTCAATGTCTCACCTTCCACAGCTCTCTGAGGCAGTGAATTCCACAGATCCATAACCCTCTGAGAGAAGAAATTTCTCCTCATCACAGTTTTACTTGGGCAGCCCCTTATTCTAAGATTATGCCTTCTAATTCTAGTCTCCCCTACCAGTGAAAACATCCTCTCTGCATCCACCTTGTCATGCCCCCTCATAATCTTATACGTTTCGATAAGATCACCTCTCATTCCTCTGAATTCCAATGAGTAGAGGCCCAACTTACTCAACCTTTCGTCATAAGTCAACCCCCTCATCTCTGGAATCAACCTTGTGAACCTTGTCTGAACTGCCTCCAAAGCAAGTATATCCTTTCGTAAATATGGAAACCAAAACTGCACGCAGTATTCCAGGTGTGGCCTCACCAATACCCTGTACAGCTGTAGCAAGACTTCTCTGCTTTTATACTCAATTTCCTTTCCAATAAAGGCCAAGATTCCATTGGCCATCATGATCACTTGCTGTACCTGCATACTAACCTTTTGTGTTTCATACACAAGTACTCCCAGGTCCTGCTGTACTGCAGCACTTTGCAGTCTTTCTCCATTTAAATAATAACTTGCTCTTTGATTTTTTTCTGCCAAACTGCATGACCTCACATTTTCCAACATTATACTCCATCTGCCAAATTTTTGCCCACTCACTTAGTCTGTCTATGTCCTTTTGCAGATTTTGTGTATCCTCCTCACGCATTGCTTTCCCTCCCATCTTTGTATCATAGGCAAACTTGGCTACGTTACACTCAATCCCTTCCTCCAAGTCGTTAATATAGATTGTAAATAGTTGGGGTCCCAGCACTGATCCCTGCGGCACCCCACTGGTTACTGATTGCCAACCAGAGAATGAACCATTTTACCCGACTCTTTTTTTTGTTAGTTAGCCAATCCTCTATCCATGCTAATAAATTACCCCCAACCCCATGAACTTTTATCTAGTGCAGTAACCTTTTATGTGGCACCTTATCGAATGCCTTCTGGAATTCCAACTACACCAAATCCACCCTGTTCGTTACATCCTCAAAGAATTCTAGCAAATTTGTCAAACATGACTTCCCTTTCATAAGTCCATGCTGACTCTGCCTGACCAAATTTTTCTTTTCCTCATGTCCTTCTACTGCTTCTTTAATAATGGACTCCAACATCTTCCCAACCATAAATGTTAGGCTAACTGGTCTATAGTTTCCTGATTTTTGTCTGCCAGATGCCAGCGTTGCAGCTGTACTGGAACAGTTTGGCTAGCGGCACAATGAATTCTGGAGCACAAGTCTTCAACACAGTAGCTGGGATGCTGTCGGGCCCCATAGCGTTTGCTGCATCCAATGTGCTCAGCTGTTTCTTGATATTACGTGGAGTGAATCAAATTGGCTGAAGACTGGCTTCTGTGATGGTGGGAACATCAGGAGGAGGCCGATATGGATCATCCACTCAGCACTTCTGGCTGATGATGGTTGCAAATGCTTTAGCCTTGTCTTTTGCACTCACATGTTTGGCTCTGCCATCATTGATGATGGGGATATTCATGGAGCCTCCTCCTCCCATTAGTTGCTTAATTGTTCACCGCCATTCACAACTGGATGTGACAGGACTGCAGAGCTTTGATCGGATCCATTGGTTGTGGGATTGCTTAGCTCTGTCTATAGCATGCTGCTTCCAGTGTTTAGCATGCTCAGAATCCTGTATTGCACCCTCACCAGGTTGGCACCTCATTTTGAGGTATGCCTGGTGCTGCTCCTGGCATGCTCTTCTGCACTCCTCATTGAACCAGGGCTGGTCACCTGGCTTGATGGTAAAGGTAGAGTGAGGGATCTGCCGGGCCATGAGATTACAGATTGTGGTGGAACACAATTCTGCTGCTGCTGATGGCCCACAGCGTTTCATGGATGCCCAGTTTTGAGCTGCGAGATCTGTTCTGAATCTAAGTACTTAAGGAGGTGGCCTTGGAAATAGTGGCTGCATTGGCAGTCATTTTCCAACATTCCATTGACTCCGGATCAGTTCCTATGGAGTGGAGGGTAGCCAATGTAACCCCACTATTTAACAGGGAATTATAGACCGGTCAGCCTGACATCGGTAGTGGGTAAAATGATGGAATCAATTATTAAGGATGCCATAGCAGTGCATTTGGAAAGGGGTGACATGATAGGTCCAAGTCAGCATGGATTTGTGAAAGGGAAATCATGCTTGACAAATCTTCTGGAATTTTTTGAGGATGTTTCCAGTAGAGTGGACAAGGGAGAACCAGTTAGAAACATAGAAACATAGAAAATAGGTGCAGGAGTAGGCCATTCGGCCCTTCTAGCCTGCACCGCCATTCAATGAGTTCATGGCTGAACATGCAACTTCAGTACCCCATTCCTGCTTTCTCACCATACCCCTTGATTCCCCTAGTAGTAAGGACTTCATCTAACTCCTTTTTGAATATATTTAGTGAATTGGCCTCAACAACTTTCTGTGGTAGAGAATTCCACAGGTTCACCACTCTCTGGGTGAAGAAATTCCTCCTCATCTCAGTCCTAAATGGCTTCCCCCTTATGCTCAGACTGTGTCCCCTGGTTCTGGACTTCCCCAACATTGGGAACATTCTTCCTGCATCTAACCTGTCTAACCCCGTCAGAATTTTAAACGTTTCTCTGAGGTCCCCTCTCATTCTTCTGAACTCCAGTGAATACAAGCCCAGTTGATCCAGTCTTTCTTGATAGGTCAGTCCCGCCATCCCGGGAATCAGTCTGGTGAACCTTCGCTGCACTCCCTCAATAGCAAGAATGTCCTTCCTCAGGTTAGGAGACCAAAACTGTACACAATACTCCAGGTGTGGCCTCACCAAGGCCCTGTACAATTGTAGCAACACCTCCCTGCCCCTGTACTTAAATCCCCTCGCTATGAAGGCCAACATGTCATTTGCTTTCTTAACCGCCTGCTGTACCTGCATGCCAACCTTCAATGACTGATGTACCATGACACCCAGGTCTCTTTGCACCTTCCCTTTTCCTAATCTGTCACCATTCAGATAATAGTCTGTCTCTCTGTTTTTACCACCAAAGTGGATAACCTCACATTTATCCACATTATACTTCATCTGCCATGCATTTGCCCACTCACCCAACCTATCCAAGTCACTCTGCAGCCTCATAGGATCCTCCTCGCAGCTCACACTGCCATCCAACTTATGTCATCCGCAAATTTGGAGATACTACATTTAATCCCCTTGTCTAAATCATTAATGTACAGTGTAAACAGCTGGGGCCCCAGCACAGAACCTTGCGGTACCCCACTAGTCACTGCCTGCCATTCTGAAAAGTACCCATTTACTCATACTCTTTGCTTCCTGTCTGCCAACCAGTTCTCAATCCATGTCAGCACACTACCCCCAATCCCATGTGCTTCAACTTTGCACATTAATCTCTTCTGTGGGACCTTGTCGAAAGCCTTCTGAAAGTCCAAATATACCACATCAACTGGTTCTCCCTTGTCCACTCTACTGGAAACATCCTCAAAAAATTCCAGAAGATTTGTCAAGCATGATTTCCCTTTCACAAATCCATGCTGACTTGGACCTATCATATTACCTCTTTCCAAATACACTGCTATGACATCCTTAATAATTGATTCCATCATTTTACCCACTACCGATGTCAGGCTGAGCGGTCTATAATTCCCTGTTTTCTCTCTCCCTCCTTTTTTAAAAAGTGGGGTTACATTGGCTACCCTCCATTCCATAGGAACTGATCCAGAGTCAATAGAATGTTGGAAAATGACTGTCAATGCATCCACTGTTTCCAAGGCCACCTCCTTAAGTACTCTGGGATGTAGTCCATCAGGCCCTGGGGATTTATCGGCCTACAATCCCATCAATTTCCCCAACACAATTTCCCGACTAATAAGGATTTCCCTCAGTTCCTCCTCCTTACTCGATCCTCCGACCCCTTTTATATCCGGAAGGTTGTTTGTGTCCTCCTCAGTGAATACCGAACCAAAGTACTTGTTCAATTGGTCTGCCATTTCTTTGTTCCCCGTTATGACTTCCCCTGATTCTGACTGCAGGGGACCTACGTTTGTCTTTACTAACCTTTTTCTCTTTACATATCTATAGAAACTTTTGCAATCCGTCTTAATGTTCCCTGCAAGCTTCTTCTCGTACTCCATTTTCCCTGCCCTAATCAAGCCCTTTGTCCTCCTCTGCTGAGTTCTAAATTTCTCCCAGTCCCCGGGTTCGCTGCTATTTCTGGCCAATTTGTATGCCACTTCCTTGGCTTTAATACTATCCCTGATTTCCCTTGATAGCCACGGTTGAGCCACCTTCCCTTTTTTATTTTTACGCCAGACAGGAATGTACAATTGTTGTAGTTCATCCATGCGGTCTCTAAATGTCTGCCATTGCCCATCCACAGTCAACCCCTTCAGTATCATTCACCAATCTATCCTAGCCAATTCACGCCTCATACCTTCAAAGTTACCCTTCTTTAAGTTCTGGACCATGGTCTCTGAATTAACTGTTTCATTCTCCATCCTAATGTAGAATTCCACCATATTATGGTCACTCTTCCCCAAGGGGCCTCGCACAACGAGATTGCTAATTAATCCTCTCTCATTACACAACACCCAGTCTAAGATGGCCTCCCCCCTAGTTGGTTCCTCGACATATTGGTCTAAAAAACCATCCCTTATGCACTCCAGGAAATCCTCCTCCACTGTATTGCTTCCAGTTTGGTTAACCCAATCTATGTGCATAGTAAAGTCACCCATTATAACTGCTGCACCTTTATTGCACGCACCCCTAATTTCATGTTTGATGCCCTCCCCAACATCACTACTACTGTTTGGAGGTCTGTACACAACTCCCACTATCATTTTTTGCCCTTTGGTATTCTGCAGCTCTACCCATATAGATTCCACATCATCCAAGCTAATGTCCTTCCGAACTATTGCCTTAATTTGCTCCTTAACCAGCAATGCTACCCCACCTCCTTTTCCTTTTATTCTATCTTTCCTGAATGTTGAATACCCCTGGATGTTGAGTTCCCAGCCCTGATCATCCTGGAGCCACGTCTCCGTAATCCCAATCACATCATATTTGTTAACATCTATTTGCACAGTTAATTCATCCACCTTATTGCGGATACTCCTTGCATTAAGACACAAAGCCTTCAGGCTTGTTTTTTTAACACCCTTTGTCCTTTTAGAATTTTGCTGTACAGTGGCTCTTTTTGTTCTTTGCCTTGGGTTTCTCTGCTCTCCACTTTTCCTCATCTCCTTTCTGTCTTTTGCTTTTGCCTCCTTTTTGTTTCCCTCTGTCCCCCTGCATTGGTTCCCATCCCCCTGCCATATTAGTTTAAATCCTCCCCAACAGCACTAGCAAACACTCCCCCTGGGACATTGGTTCCGGTCCTGCTCAGGTGCAGACCGTCCGGTTTGTACTGGTCCCACCTCCCCCAGAACCGGTTCCAATGCCCCAGGAATTTGAATCCCTCCCTGCTGCACCACTGCTCAAGCCACGTATTCATCTGCGCTATCCTGCGATTCCTACTCTGACTATCACGTGGCACTGGTAGCAATCCCGAGATTACTACTTTTGAGGTCCTAGTTTTTAATTTAGCTCCTAGCTCCTTAAATTCGTTTCATAGGACCTCATCCCTTTTTTTACCTATGTCGTTGGTACCAATGTGCACCACGACAACTGGCTGTTCTCGCTCCGAGACATCCTTGACCCTTGCACCAGGGAGGCAACATACCATCCTGGAGTCTCGGTTGCGGCCGCAGGAACGCCTATCTATTCCCCTCACCATTGAATCCCCAATCACTATTGCTCTCCCACTCTTTTTCCTGCCCTCCTGTGCAGCAGAGCCAGCCATGGTGCCATGAACTTGGCTGCTGCTGCCCTCCCCTGATGAGTCATCCCCCTCACCAGTACCCAAAGCAGTGTATCTGTTTTGCAGGGGGATGACCACATGGGACTCCTGCACTACCTTCCTTGCACTGCTCTTCCTGTTGGTCTTCCATTCCCTATCTGGCTGTGGACCCTTTCCCTGCGGTACGACCAACTCGCTACACATGATACTCACGTCATTCTCAGCATCGTGGATGCTCCAGAGTGAATCCACCCTCAGCTCCAACTCCGCAATGCGGACCGTCAGGAGCTTGAGGTGGATACACTTCCTGCAGATATAGTCGTCGGGGACACTGGTGTCGTCCCTGAGTTCCCACATGGTACAGGAGGAGCATAACACCCGACCGAGCTCTCCTGCCATGACTTAACCCTTCGATACACTTAAATTGGCAACAACAATGTTAAAAGTTACTCACTGATATAGAAGAGAAAAAAGAAAAACTACTCACCAATCACCAGCCAATCACTTACCCTCTTGGCTGTGACGTCACCTTTTGATTTCTTTCTACTTCTTTTTTGCCTTCTCCCTGTAGCTGCACAAGTCACGCCTTTTATAGGCCTCTCCACGCACCTCCTCGACGCTGCTCCTGACTGCCGCCGACGCTGGGCCCCGGACTCCCTGCTGTGCCTTTTATAGGCCTCTCCACGCACCTCCTCGACGCTGCTCCCGACTGCCGCCGACACTGGGCCCCGGACTCCCTGCTGTGCCTTTTATAGGCCTCTCCACGCACCTCCTCGACGCTGCTCCCGCCGACGCTGGGCCCCGGACTCCCTGCTGTGCCTTTTATAGGCCTCTCCACGCACCTCCTCGACGCTGCTCCCGACTGCCGCCGACGCTGGGCCCCGGACTCCCTGCTGTGCCTTTTATAGGCCTCTCCACGCACCTCCTCGACGCTGCTCCCGAGTGGTGGCGGATGTCCTCATTGTGAAGATGGGACTTCGCCTCCACAAGGACTGTGCAGCTGAAATGGAAAAATCCTTCTTTAAGTGAACTGGGGAGGGTTTAGGAAAGAGTGACAATCTGATTCCAACACTTGGGATTCTAAATAACAAAACAGTTACTCATAAATCTGAACGAAATAATTTATCAGTGTCAACACAGCCTGAAAACCATGCTTCTAAGATAGTTAACTGCTCCCTCACCTCCACTCGCCTGTGATATATTCACAGAACACAGCACACACAGCTCCTAACATGGCAGGTAGCTCTGTCGGAAGCCTCCAGAACAGCCTGGTTCTGTTTATTATTAACTCTGCAGTTACAGTACACAATACATCCACATCCACAGTGTGGAGCTACAAACATTACAAGCTTACAGACATTACACTTCTCCCTCCTTTTTTACAAACATCATACATAACTTTCATTTTTATATATAACACAGGATATAGACTTTTTTTCCATATTTACAAATTTAACTTTACCACTTGTTTTCTGTTTCGAAGAGGATACCTTCGCTCTCGAACAGAAACTTCCAAAGATGGTCTCAAATCTAAACTCATTCGAGGCTGATCCTGAGGAACGTTTTCCTCCATGGAATTTCCTGGATTTTCATTTGAACTCACGCTAACTTCAGGCTCCTTGTTTCTCTGACTCGGACTCAGACTTTCATTCTGATTCTCTCCTGGATTTGTTTCCAGTACATTGGATTTAGGATTTGCTACTGGTGTATCAAAACTATCTGATGATTCAGAAATAATTGAATCATTCCCACCTTGAACTCCTTCCATGTCTGTAGGTAAAATATGATCAATATGAACAAACCTAACCTGTCCATTATCAAACATCTTGACCAAATATGTGCGAGGACCACATATCTTCACCACTCTTCCTGGTAACCACTTTAACCATTTATGGTGATGGTTCTTTACTCTCACCTTCTGGTTTAATTTCACACTTCTCTCTTTTACTCTACCTCGATCATGATTCTCTTTCTGTCTTAATTGTGTATCTTCTACGGACTGTGCCAAATTTGGTTTTAACAACGAGAATCTGGTTCGTGGCTGTCATTTGAGAAACAAATCTGCTGGTGTTCTACCAGTAGTTGTATGACGAGTATTACGATATGTAATTAGAAAATTAGCCAATTTGTGATCCAATGGCAACTGTCGTTTCCTTGGATTTGGATCCAACATTTGTTTTACGAGGGCACGTTTTACAATTTGTATAGTGCTCTCTGCTGCACCATTCGAAGCAGGGTGGTACGGTGGAACCTTGGTATGTTTCACACCATTTTTGCTCGTGAATTGTGCAAATTCTTCAGAACGAAATTATGGTCCATTATCCAAAACAATTTCTTCTGGGAGGCCAAATGAAGAAAATAATCTTCATAAAATATCCAATGTTTTACATGTTATTTTCCACATTGGGAACACCTCAACCCACTTCGAATGGCTATCAATCACAATGAACAATTGTTGTCCTTCTAGCTCAGCAAAATAGATATGTAGCCTTTGCCACATCCTGGGAGGCCATTTCCATGGCTGTAATGGTACTGATGGTGGTTGCTTGCTTACTGATAAACGTGTCGTACACTGACTCACGATGTACTCTATATCTTTATCAAGACCTGGCCACCATAAATAACTGCGTGCAAAACTTTTGGTCAAGCACATTCCCAGATGCTGGTCATAGAGGTCTCCTAATAATTTGGACCTGAATTTATTTGGTATAACCACTTTTGCACCCCACATGATACAATCTTTATCAACTGATAATTCATTCCTTCGAATGAAGAATGGATGAATACCTTTGTCTGTTACATGGTTTGGCCATCCATTTGCAATATAATCATGCACCTTTGACATCACTGGGTCACGTTTGGTTGCTCTACCAATCTCTTCAGCTGTGATTGGCAGTTCATCAATGTATGAAAAATAAAACACTTCTTCCCTATCGGGTGTAAATTGTGACGGGGAAGGCAATCTAGATATTGCATCAGCATTTTCTGTACCCTGACACTCGCCTTGAAGCCTTGGATCGGACTGCCCATTTTGTAGAACACCTTCGGATACTTCTTGATAACCTCATCCGTTGATGAAAATCTCGCTTCCACACAGAAAATCTTACTCCAATTCAGCTTCAGTGAGCTCAACCAGTTTCTTCCTAGTAAGGCCGGCTTGTCTCCTTTCACTACTATTAGAGGCAAGTTCTGAAATTGATCTTTATATTTCACCGGTACGGTGATACGACCTACCACAGGAATTTTCTCTCCCGAGTAGTCTCGCAGCTCTATCTTGGATTTCTCCAGTTGAAAATCACGTTATTTGTCGAGGTACAGTGACTCCGGTACTACACTCACGGATGCACCCGTGTCAATTTCCATTGGTATCTTGAATCCCGCAACAGCTATTTGGATTTTGATACTTTCTGAATCGCTGTCCATTAACCTCGTGCTCCTGATGACGTGTAACTCTAACATCTCCTCGTCCTGTTGCTGTTCTTCTATGCTATGTCATCTCTTGGGATTTCTACTCATAGCTTTGAATGCTGGACTCATAGCTTTGAAAGCTGGTTTACTCTTCAGTCGGCATGCCTTTGCAAGATGCCCAGTCTTTCTGCAGAAGAAACACTCTGCCTTCATGTATGGACAACTTTGAGCAATGTGTTGTCCCAGGCACCTATAGCACAACTTCGACACTCTGTTAGAATTTCCAGTTTCTGAGACTTTGGGCCCCCCACTATCTTTGACTTTGAACCTGCAGGTGATTTACCTCAGTTGACTGATGACCGTAATTATTATTTAATTCTCGGGAATATTGTTCAGCCATGCCCATCGAACTCGCTGTCTAACAAGCAATCTCAAAAGTCAAGTTATCTGTCGTCAATAACTTCCTTCTGATCGCATCATTTTTCACCCCACAAACAAAACAATCCCATAATGCTTGGTTTGAAAGTTTCCAAAATTACAGTGCATCGATAGCTTTTTTAATGCTACGATGTAATCACTGATACCTTCATCAGTCTTTTGATTCAGAATCCTGAAATGATAGCTTTCAGCAATTTCTAATGGTTTGGGGTTATAGTGTTGCTCCAGCTTTGTTAAAATCTCATTAAGCGTTGTGTCCTTTGGCTCGTCAGGCACAAGCAGATTTACCTGCATTTCATACAATGCCGGACCTGCCTCCGATAAGAAGATCGTTCTCTTACATTCCAACACAGCCCGGTTCTGGACTGCATTGTCTGGAACTTCGATTCTGTTATTTGCAGTAAAATACATTTCTAGCCAATCCACATACGCTTTAAAATGTTCCCGGTCGTGTCTATATTCACCCAAATGTCCCATTACACCTGCCATTTTAATCACTAGCTGTTCACACCATGTGCTGTATTTTACCTTAGATTTTTGTAGCTTTTTCCAAAGACAGAAACTTCCAAAGTCTCTCTGTCAGCTGGCTGAATCCTTCACCAACAAAATTTAAGCTTTAAATCATTCAAAAAATCCCATCCTCGTCGCCAAATGTGATATATTCACAGAACACAGCACACACAGTTCCTAACATGGTAGGCAGCTCTGTCGGAAGCCTCCAGAACAGCCAGGTTCTGTTTATTATTAACTCTGCAGTTGCAGTACACAATACGTCCACATCCACCGTGTGGAGCTACAAACATTACAAGTTTACAGGCATTACATTGCCCAACTCTGGCAAAACCTTCAGTTACCCCAGCCCTGGAATTATCTTGTGGGACTTCCCACCTTCAAAACCTCTCTTCAACTGCAAGTTTAGCCACTTTCCCTCACCTTCTCCTAAGTTCTGCTCAATCATTTACTTTCCTGTGAAGTACCTTTGGATCTTATAATTTGTTTGCTGGTATTATACTAGTCTAAATTGCTGTTGAACATTTTTGTCTGCTAGAAGGTGAATTTGAAGCATCCTCAGTTAAAAGCAGTACACCTACTTGAGATCTAAACACAACGGCTGGGATTTTGCAATAGGCATCACGGTGAGGCTGTCAACACTCACCTTTATAACATAGTAAATTGGGACCCTGGCCAACCACAGATAAACCTGCACGTCAAGTTAAATCTGAGGCTTCCAACCTCATTATAATATTTCTGGGAGCCGGTTGGTTGCCCGACCACACCCCCCTCCCCCCTCCCCCGTCCCACCTCCTTTGAACCAGAAGGTGGGAGAGTTGGAGCTGGGTTTATTGGGATTAAATCCAGTTTTTGGGATTAAAGTTCCCCCCTGCATATCTCTGTGGCTGGTTGAAGAGCCTCGCTGTTGCTTAACCTGCTCGCACATGCCACAGATTCCCTGTAGATTGCACTGCGCTAGATCAGATGCCGGATTAGAGCAAGTCAAAGGCATATGCAACAGCTTTGCTTCACCACTGACTGCAAATTACAGGCTATTATTTTATTATTGGACCCATTGCTACGGAGTTTCTGCTAATGAATGCGAGTTGTGAGTTTTCAAATAAATAAAATAATGCCCTAGAGAATTATCCTGTGAATTCAAACATATTCTTTATAAAGCATGGGGAGAAATTGTGGTCATTTGTTCCTCCCGTTAGCGCCCCCTGGTGCAAACAACTTTTTGCCTGGGCGCAGCAGCACTAACGACCCTGCTAAATTCCTCTGTCGTTTAGTGGCGGCGATAACCGGTTGCGTCCCAATCTGCTGGGCCGGCGATGACGATGTCATCACTGTGCGCAGCGACCCATTTTCGCCCCAGAGCAAAAATTCAGGAGAGCCCCTTGAAGCTGCGTTGGGCGATGATAGCGACAGCTTCAGCTGCCACATACACGGTGGCCGGCTGCTCGCGGGGTGCTAGTTAAAGGGGAGGTGGCGTGCGCAGAAATAAAAAATCAGCCGACTTGCGTGTCGCGGCCCGTTGCCGTTGCCTTAAACGCAGGTTCCGTGCCACGATCTGGCAGCCCGGCACTCCGCTTGAATGCCAGGCTGATGCCATGGCACCCCGCTCCCCGGTGGTCCAGATAGGGGCCCGCAGAGTCTGCAGCTTGCCCCTCCCCTTTAATGAATGGGAGGACCCCTTCTATGCAGCAGCACTGCACGTCCCAGCGCGTAGCCCCCTGTGGTTCTGCCCCCTTAACGTCCCATAGAGGAAGTGGAGTGCCCAAACTTGCGCTTCACTTTCTCTTGGGGGCAGTAACCCTAATATCACAAGCAGGACGGGATTTCCGCGCCTGGAGCAGGAACTTCCGCCTCGCGGCGGTTACCACCCCTAAACGGACGCTATGCAATTACCCCAACCCCCCCCAAGAGTTATTTTAACTCTATCTAGAACTAAGCAACATGTTTTTCACTGATCACAACAAACATGGACTCTTCTTTGAAGTTTAACAGTTCTAGCTATTGGCTGCCAGGCAGGAAGATCCATGGCAAGTACTAAGTGGCCCACATATTTCAGAACATAAGAAAACCTCACAATTTAAAGAAAGTTCATCGTGCCTCCAATTTTAATATTGGAATATCTTATACTCTGAGGCTCATCCAATGTTTACTATTCTAGTAACTTTGAATTTGGCTGAAAACACTTGTGGCCCTTGCAATAAAATAATTGCATCTTTTTAACTTTGTGCCCTTTTCCCAGAATCCTAGCACTGAGGAATATTAATTTGATTTATTACTGTGGGGTTATTCATGGTTCCTAACTAATATTCAATGACACTAAGGGATTTCTTGTAGTTCTTCCCTTATCACTGGAATTTAAATAAATTAGCAAGTCTATGATCCTGCAAATCGTGGCTTGAGGATTAGTTAGCAGACAGAAAACAGAGAGTAGGAATAAATGGGTCATTTTCAGGTTGGCAGACTGTAACTAGTGGGGTACTGCAAGGATCGGTGCTTGGGCCCCAACTATTCACAATCTATATCAATGATTTGGATGAGGGGACCAAATGTAATCTATCCAAGTTTGCTGATGATACAAAGCTAGGTGGGAATGTAAGTTGTGAGGAGGATGCAAAGAGGCTTCAAGGGGATATAGAACTTGGCAAATGGAATATAATGCAGAGAAATGTGAAGTTATCCACTTTGATAGGAAAAATAGAAAAGCAGAGTATTTTTTAATTGGTGAGAGATTGGAAAATGGTGGTGTTCAGAGGGACCTGGGTGTCCTTGTACAAGAAACTCTTTTTGGAAAAATTTCACGCGGCAAGTTAGCTGACCATGGCAGGACTCGAACCTGCAATCTTCTGATAACATTACAGTTACAATCGAAGTCAGACGCCTTATCCATTAGGCCACGCGGCTGCTTCCTTGTACAAGAATCACTGAAAATTAACATGCAGGTGCAGTAATCAATTAAGAAAGCAAATTGTATATTTGCCTTTATTACAAGAGAATTTGAGTGTAAGAGTAAAGACGTCTTACTGAAATTATATTGCCCATGTGATACCGCACCTGGAGTATTGTGTACAATTTTGGTCTCCTTACCTAAGGAACGATATACTTGCCATTGAGGGAGTGCAACAAAGGTTCACCAGACTGATTCTTGGGATTGGGGGATTGTCGTATGAGGAGAGATTGAGTAGACTAGGCCTATATTCTCTAGAGTTTTGAAGAATGAGAGGTGATCTCAATGAAACATACAAAATACTTACAGGGCTTGACAGGGTAGATGCAGGGAGGATGTTTCCTCTGGCTGTGGGGGGTCTAGAACTAGGGGTCACAGTCTCAGACTAAGATTTAGAACTGAGATGAGGAGAAATTTCTTCACTCAGCAGGTGATGAATCTTTGGAATTCCCTACCCTGGAGGGCTGTGGAGGCTAAGTCGTTGAGTATAATCAAGACAGAGAACGATAGATTTTTGGGTATTAAGGGAATCAAGGGATATGGGGATAGTGCAGGAAAGTGGAGTTGAGATAGAAGATCAGCCATGATCTCATTGAATGCCAGATCAAGCTTGAGTGGCTGAATGGCCTACTCCTGCTCCTAACAAAGTGCCTAGAACATGAACTTCTCATCACCAATACCCTGTTCCGCCAGAGGGACAAATACAAGGCATCATGGCAACACCCTCGCTCCAAACACTGGCACCTACTCGACGATGTCATCGTCCGAGCCAGTGATTGCAAGGATGTACGCATCACCCGCGCCATGACAGGAGCTGACGACTGCTGGACGGACCACCGCCTAAGCCGATGCGTCACCAACATCAAAATAGCCCCAAAGCAGCAGAAGCAGTGCCACAAAAAAGTCAATGCCGGGACACTTAAGGACCCAGCTAAGAGAGCCCTGTACAGCCAGCACCTCATAGCTAACTTGGCGTACCTTGATGATCCTGAGATGCAGAATGCCCACAGCGCTTGGTCTGCCCTCCAGGCCTCCATAACCAGTGTTGTGAAGAGATGCTTGGTCACTCAACCAGAAAACACCAGACTGATTTGATGAGAATGATCAGGAGATCCAAGAACTAATAGATCGCAAGCACAGAGCATTTCTGAGCCTTAAGCAGCAATCCAACTCGGGAGCAGCAAAGCAACATTACAGGTGGCTCAAGGCTGAGGTCCAACAAAAAAACGGAATCTAAAGACGAGGTGGTGGATGGAGAAAGCGCAGGAGATACAACAACTGGCTGACAGCCATGATGTGTGAGGATTCTTCATTGCAGTCAAGGCCACCTACAGTCCAAACTCCCAAGGCCCCACCCCACTACTGGCCAAGAACAGGGAAACACTCATCAAGGACACCGAGGCAGTCAGGGCCCGCTGGAAGGAGCACTTCGAAAAGCTCCTCAATCAAGACTCTGCATTTGACTCAAGTGTTCTCGACTCCATCCCGCAGCATGCGACCCGCCACCAGCTCAGTGAAACCCCAACACTGCATGAGGTAGAAAAAGCCATAAGACAGCTCAAAAACAACAAGGTTACGGGAGTGGATGGAATCCCTGCTGAGGCACTAAAATATGGTGGAGAGGCGCTGTTGGCTCAGATACATCTCTCTCATCTGGAGAGAGGCGAGCATGCCAGGAGATTTCAGAGATGCAGTGATTGTGACGATCTTCAAAAAAGGGGACAAGTCCGACTGCGACAACTTTAGAGGAATCTCCCTGCTATCAGCCACTGGGAAAGTTGTCGCTAAAGCCCTCTTCAACCGCCTTCTCCCTGTGGCCGAGGAGCTCCTCCCAGAGTCACAGTGCAGATTCCATCCCCTCCGGGGCACAACGGACATGATTTCCTGCATGACAGCTGCAGGAAAAATGCAGGGAGCAGCACCACCCCTTATACATGGCCTTCTTCGACCTTACAAAGACCTTTGACACTGTCACCCGCGAGGGTCTATAGAGCGTCCTCCTCCATTTCAGATGTCCCCAAATGTACGCCTCTCTCCGCCTGCTTCACGACAACAAACAGGCCGTGATCCTTATCAATGGATCGATTACAAACCCAATTCATGTCCGGACCGGGGTCAAGCAGGGCTGTGTCATCGCCCCAATCCTCTTCTCAATCTACCTCGCTGCCGTGCTCCACCTCACAGTCAACAAGCTCCCTGCTGGAGTGGAATTAAACTACAGAACCAGTTGCTGGGAAGCTGTTCAACCTTCGCTGTCTCCAGGCCAGGTCCAAGACCACCCCAACCTCTGTCACCGAGCTGCAGTACGCGGACGACGCCTGCATCTGTGCACATCCAGAGGCTGCACTCCAGGACATAGTCGACGTATTTACTGAGGCGTACGAAAGCATGGGCCTTATGCTAAACATCCGTAAGACAAAGGTCCTCCACCAGCCTGTCTTCGCCGCACAGCACTGCCCCCAGTCATCAAGATCCACGGCACGGCCCTGGACAACATGGACCATTTCCCATACCTCGGGAGCCTCTTATCAATAAAAGCAGACATTGATGAGGAGATTCAACACCGCCTCCAGTGCGCCAGTGCAGTCTTCGTCCGCCTGAGGAAAAGAGTTTTCGAAGACGAGGCCCTCAAATTTACCACTAAGCTCATGGTCTACAGGGCTGTAGTAATATCTGCCCTCCTGTATAGTAGACACCTCAAGTTGCTGGAGATATACCACCAACGATGCCTCCGCAAGATCCGATAAATTCCCTGGAAGATCAGATGCACTAACATTAGCGTCCTCGACTAGGCCAACATCCCCAGCATTGCAGCACTGACCACACTTGATCAGCTCTGCTGGGCGGGCCACGTCTTCCGCATGCCAGACACGAGACTCCAGAAACAAACGCTCTACTAGAAACTCCTTCATGGCAAACGAGCCAAAGGTGGGCAGAGGAAATGTTACAAGGATACCCTCAAAGCCTCCCTGGTAAAGTGCAGCATCCCCACCGACTCCTGGGGATCCCTGGCCGAAGACCGCCCTGGGTGGAGGAGGTGGATCCGGGAGGGTGCTAAGCGCCTCGAGACTCGTCGGCGAGTGCATGAGGAAGACAAGAGCAGGCTGCGGAAGGAGCGTGCGGCAAACCTGTCCCACCCTCTCTTACCCTCAACGACTGTCTGTCCCACCTGTGACAGGAACTGTGGCTCTCGCATTGGACTGTTCAGCCACCTAAGGACTCATTCTTCCGAGGGACTGCCTATGATGATGATGATGCTCCTAATTCTTATATTCTTAACTTTTCGGTTTAAGATACCAAAATGAGCCCATCACTGCTAAATTTTTGCTCATGCAAATGAATTGTTATTTTTGTGCATAAATAAAAGATTACTTATAATTGATTCACCCCAGAGAGGTATCCTTTCATTTTGAATGCATGCTGGATAAAGTAAGAATTAGTTTAGCTTTATGCAGAACTAATCAATATGTTGTCTTTCAGCGATAATTAAATCACAACATGAGTGAGACTTGAAAGGTTTGTGATGTTGAAAAACCAACTGAACTACTCTTACAGTTTATGACTTTATCGGAACAACCCTCCCTCTATCCACTTTCTGGTTTTAATCTCAGTACCAGCTCAAATACCATGCGCAGTGGTCTCTGATAATTCAGTGAGAAAATGCATTGCCGAGTTTGGACTAATCTATGCAGACCAACATGGATAATAAGTGAAGAAAACTTCAATTGCTGAAAATTTGAAATTAAAGTAGAAAATGCTGGCAATGTAAAACAGGTCTATTAGCATCTGTAAAGTATACCAGATTGCTGTTTTGGTTACATGTCCTTTGCCTGAACTGAAGTTCCGACCGAGTTTGTTTCAACATTAGGTTATCTTCTCTCTTCCGAGATGCTATGGGCATTGTGAACTCCAGCATATCTATTCTTATTTCACACCAGCAAGATCCCAGGTTCAATCACTAATTCGTTGCTAAATTAAATAATTACAGCTGAGGAGGAGGGGGAATGGGAGGGGGTGGTGATGCTGCTACAGTTGGCCTCAACATCCTTAAACTAATGGAGAAGACATAAAAAATTGTCCAGGGTTCCTGATCACTATTCTGTGACGCTTGTTGGAAAGTGCAGGGGAGGATGGGATTGAATGTGGCTATGATGCTTCCCAGAGTCAAATAAATTGACAGCATTCATTGTCCGAACTCACACATGATCAATGGCTACTTCACATTCAAGCACCAAGGTTTTCCGGCCTCTGTCCATGGAATTCGGCGACATCACGAGTCACCCCACAGGAAAGGAAGAAAGTAAATTGAACAAAAAGAAGAGAAGCTTGCAAAATTACACACACAATCTTATTCTCTCTTTCTCCCCACCCCCCAAAAAATGTTGACCAGCTCCTTAAGAACATTGCTATTAATTAATCCAAGCTAACAAGTAGGGGTGTGTGTGTCCACCCACATGCACACATTGGATGAGGAGAGGATTGTGCTTAGCTGTAATACCTGGAATTACCCCTTCATATACAGAGACTTGCTCCTTCTTGGACTTGCTCCGACGTCTGGAAAGTGCTTGTGTGTGGATATCAGCTAAGACTTGGCTGCTATACCCTCAGCGGTAACGTAGCCTGCCAGCAATCGCTATGCAGGAAATTTGCATTTAAATTGCATGTTTTTCAAATGGAAAACATTCAAAGGCACTTTACTGATGTAGGAGAGAAAAAATAAAGCAACAGATGCCAAGTCAAGGAGTGAAAGTTCAGAGAGACTGAAAACCTGGTTGGAGAGATGGGTTTTGAAAAGGTTTTATAAAATTGGAGGGAGAAATGGGGAGGTGAAGTGGGGTAGAGTCGGCTGAAGACTTTGCCACCAATGATGGGCAAACAGTGGAAGGTGCACAAAAGGCCAGAGTTGGAAGACATAAAAACATAAGAAACAGGAACAGGAGTAGGCCGTTTGGCCCCTCGAGCCTGCTCCGCCATTTAATAAGATCATGGCTGATCTGACCTTGCGCTCAGCTCCACTTCCCTGCCTGCTCCCCATAACCCTTCACTCCCTTATCGCTCAAAAATCTGTCTATCTCCACCTTAAACATATTCAGTGACCCAGCCTCCACAACACTCTGGGGCAAAGAATTCCATAGCTTTACGACGCTCAAAGAGAGGAAATACCTCTTCATTTCAGTCCTAAATGGACGACCCCTTATTCTGAAACCATGCCCCCTAGCTCTAGATTCCCCCACGAGTGGAAACATCCTCTCTGCATCCACCTTGTTGAGCCCCCTCAGTATCTTATATGTTTCATTGAGATCACCACACATTCTTCTAAACTCCAATGAGTATAGGCCCAACCTGCTCAACCTTTCTTCATAAATCAACCCCTTCATGTCCGGAATCAACCTCGTGAACCTTCTCTTCACTTCCTCCAATGAAAGTATATCCATCCTTAAATAAGGAGACCAAAACTGTATGCAGTACTCTAGTGTGGCCTCACCAATACCCTGTATAGTTGCAGCAGGACTTCCCTGCGTTTATAGTCCATCCCCCTTGCAATAAAGGCCAAGGGCTAGAACCTCCACTTTTTTTGCATGCTTAACGCCAACTTAACGCTCATTTTACCGCTGAAATGACGTTTAACGCCCATATAGCGCCCATTTTGGCACAAAATGGAAATTGGCGGCCATTTTTCGGAAACTTATCGCCAAGCGTTACTTTCCTCGTGTGCTTAACGCTGAGGAAAAATATTACCGCCTGCCCACTTATTTTGGGTGGAATCGGCAGAATGGGCGAATTCAATGTCCATAATATCGCCCAGCATTACGTTCCGCATGGATTTAACGCCGAGATTCAATATTAACGCCCGCCCACTTTTTTTTGTCGTAAAGAGCATATTTACCGAAACTAGTGGCCATGAGATCACCCAGCGTCACTTTCACCACCTCGCGCTCATATCGTCCACTCCAAAAAACGCCCAGAAAAAATGGAACTAACCGGACCTAATCACAGCGTTATGGATGCCATGTTGTAGATCACATGTCGCATCCTTTAAAAGGCTGCTGTGCTTCAACCTCGGCGGAGTTTGGATGTACTCTGCAGATCGTTGGAGTTGATGTGAAAATCTGTAAAAACATCTTAACCATACTGTGACCGATGGAATTGAAGAGGCGTCTTCATCGGGACATTCCTTGTTTGTGACCAATCAGTGGAAAGCAGAGAGTTACTGCAATGGGGCCTGTCCTTTCTCACCCTCTCTCGGTGACCAATTACATGCAGCAGACTCGACATCGCCGAAGGAATGCTCCACTGCATTATGTGTCCAATGTAAGACGTGACAGACTAATAAGGAGGACCAGACGTTACACCCCCCGCAAGTATAAGGAGAAGCATTCTTACCTCGACTTGCCCGACACCACCTGCCTTCGGAGACTGCCCTTCCACAAAGAGGTTATCACTGAGGTACGCCAGCTGATAAGGGCAGATTTGCAGCTTGCCAGCACCATCAGTACTGCACTGTCCGTCGAGGTCAAAGTCACCGCGGCTCTGTCGTTCTATGTCTTGGGTTCTTTTCAGACCACAGCTGGAGACATTTGCGGACTTTCTCAGCATGCCACATATCATTGCATTAGACAGATC
The DNA here is from genome assembly GCF_044704955.1 of Pristiophorus japonicus. Classification (NCBI taxonomy): domain Eukaryota; kingdom Metazoa; phylum Chordata; class Chondrichthyes; family Pristiophoridae; genus Pristiophorus; species Pristiophorus japonicus. Next base: position 193,455,668 of record NC_091986.1, on the reverse strand, counting down.
ACTGAAGCCCTGTACGCATGCAGGAGGGAGTTGATCAGCTTCCCTGTGACCAGAGAGGCACAGAATGAAAGGGCTCTAGGATTCTCCAGAATTGCAAACTTCCCCAGGGTGCAGGGAGCAATAGACTGTATGTACATCGCGATGCGGGCACCTTTTCAGCATGCTGAGGTTTTCAGGAACTGCAAGGGATTCTACTCCCTGAATGTCCAGCTGCTTGTCGACCACCAGCAAATTATACTGGCAGTGAATGCTCAATTTCCGGGCAGCTTCCATGATGCTCACATCCTGCATGAGAGCACTGTATCTGACTTGTTTAACAATCAGCCACAAGATCAATGCTGGATGCTTGGTGACAAAGGATATGGCCTCGCCACCTGGCTGATGACCTCCCTGCGTGACACCCACAACGAGGCCGAGAGGCGATACAATGAGAGCCACAGAGCAACTCGCAATATTGTGCAGAAAACCATTGTAGAGCTGAAGCAGCGCTTTAGATGTCTGGACCACTCCAATGCCACCCTGAGCAGGTAGCTCAATTCGTGGTGGTGTGCTCCATGCTGCACAACTAGGCTATCAGAGGGGACAAGAATTACCTGATGAGCCTGACAGTCCACCTCACCAGAGAGAGGAAGAGGAGGATGAGGAGGCGGACGCTGACATCAGCCCACACAATCAGGCTGACACTGAAGCCATGCCCCCGCCCCCCTGTAGACCACATGAAAGGGCCCATGGTGGAATGATAGCTGTAAGAGCCTTACATCAGGAGCTCATCAATGATCGCTTTGCCTGAAAGAACGTTGGTGTTATTTACAAGGCTGACACACTGCTGGGTGTGCAGGTCATACATCAACAGTGGGCATCACCTTGGTGACAGTTAAATTTAAATTGATTGAAGTTAAGTGTACCCTTTGATATTAAGAAATCACCAGCATGTAATGGTGCAGCTATCTGCGCCAATGTGCTGCAAAAATTTGTTAAATAAAAAACATTTAAACCGAACATTATTCTGAAATCATCAGTATTTCTGTACAACCCATCCCTTTCCCCTCCTCCCCCCGCCCCCCCCCCCCGCTTCTCCTCCCCACCTCTAACCCTTCCCCTTCCCTCCTGACTCCAAGCCACCTGGCTGAGGAGCTCCTCAGGCAATGCTTCATTGAGGGGGGTGGGGGGATGACGGCCAAAGCGCTGCTTGGACGGATACGGGAGAGGACGATCCTGAGCTGGGAATGTGCTCTGAGCCAGAAGCAAGATGTTGCTGCTGGCTCTCATGTGGTTGGCAATGGGAGTGCAACACCTTGGCATGCAGTGCGGCACTCTGGGACCAGTGGGAGCCCTCTGCCACCAGTGTTCCTGGTTACCAGCTCCAGGGCCTCCTCCATCCCTTCCATGTTATATCTTATTTGTTGGACAAAAAGTCAGTGCCAACTATGTTCTTGGTGCTTAGTAGGCTTTTTGCTGCTGGTGAATCTCCGTTGTGCCTCCCACAACAGCCAGACAAGCACACACCACAGCCACACACGCTTTCAGTGCCTCTGAGCTCCCTCTCTCTCTGACTTCTCTTCTGCGCATGTCATGATGACTCTTGACCTCCTGAATAGCGGGAATCGAGCGTTGCCATGCCGTTGCTATGGACAGCCACACTTTACGGCAGAAGGTCAAAAATATTTAACGCTACAGCCCATTTGATATCACTCGTGGTAATGCCCATTTTCAAAAATGGAAACTGGGTGTTTTGAGAATGGGTGAGAAGCTGGCGATCTGAAAACCCTTTTTTAATGCCCATGTCGGAAATAATGCCCATTTTTGGGGCGATAAGCACAAAAGTGGAGGTTCTAGCCCCAACATTCCATTTGCCTTCCCTGATTTCTTGCTGTACCTGCATGCTAACATTTTGAGTTTCATGTACAAAGGCCCCCAGATCCCTCTGTATCACAGCATTTTTTAATCTTTCGCCATTTAAATAATAATTTATTTTTTTATTTTTCCTACCAAAGTGCATAACCTCACAGTTTCCCACATTATACTCCATCTGCCAAATTTTTGCCCACTCACTTAAACTTTGCAGATTTTTTGTGTCCTCCTCACAATTTGCTTTCTCACCCATCTTTGTATGATCAGCAAACTTGGCTACATTACACTCGGTCCCTTCATCTAAGTCATTAATATAGATTGTAAATAGTTGGGGCCCCGGCACTGATCCCTGCGGCACCCCACTAGTTACAGTTTGCCAACCCGAAAATGACCCATTTATCCCAACTCTCTGTTTTCTGTTAGTTAGCCAATCCTCTATCCATGCTAATATATTACCCCCAACCCCGTGAGCTCTTATCTTATGCAGTAGCCTTTTATGTGGCACCTTATCGAATGCCTTCTAGAAGTCCAAATACATCAAGCTCATTACATCTTCAAAGAACTCCAGCAAATTTGTCAAACATGATTTCCCTTTCATAAAAGCATGCTGACTCTGCTTGACTGTATTAGGCTTTTCCAAATGTCCTGCTACTGCGTTCTTAATAATGTACTCCAGCATTTTCCAACGACAGATGTTACGCCAACTGATCTATAGTTTCCTGCTTTCTGTTTGTCTCTTTTTTTAAATAGGAGTGTTACATTTGCAGTTTTCCAATCAGCTGGGACCTCCCCAGAATCCAGGGTATTTTAATAGATTACAACCAATGCATCCACTATCTCTGCAGCCACTTATTTTAATATCCTAGGATGCAGGCCATCAGGTCCAGGGGACTTGTCCACCTTTGGTCCCATTATTTTACCGAGTACTGTTTCTTTAGTGATAGTGATTGTTTTAAGTTCTCCCTCCCTATAGCCCCTTGATTATCTATTATTGGGATGTTTTTACTGTCTTCTACCTTGAAGACCGATACTAAATATTTGCTCAAAGTCTCTGCCAATTCCCTGTTTCCCATTATTAATTCCCCAGTCTCGTCCTCTAAGAGACCAACATTTACTTTAGCCACTCTCTTCCTTTTTATATATCAGTAGAAGCTCTTACTATCTGTTTTTATATTTCTTGCTAGTTTACTCAAATATTCTATCTTCGCTCTGTTTCTTATTTTTTTTTAGTAGTCCTTTGATGGTTTTTAAAAATTTCCCAATCTTCTCATCTCCCACTAATCTGGATACTTTGTATGCCATTATTTTCAATTTGATAGTCGAACGAGATAATGTATAGTGCCCCCTAGCTAGGAGGTATCAATATAATATGTAGCGCCCTCTAGCTAGGAGGTATAGGGAGCTGTATTGAGAGAGAGGGTCTGTGAAGGAACACCATTTTAAAGCTCCATACGCTGTCTGAGATCTGCCAAATAAATAGAGTTAAGTTGAACTAAGAGTGTTCAAGAGTGTTCAAGAGACTATAAAATACATGGTGCCAGAAGCGGAAACTTCCGATCTTTTGTTGAACATATCTATGACCGAAAAATTGGCCCTGAAAGACTTTTTCAAGCCGATCAAAATCGACATTAAGCAGTGCAGTGCAGAGCATGCTTCCTACATATCGCGCGTGGATCCATGAAAGGTGATAAATAGTCATAAGCTTGTAAAATTTGTAAAATAATCTAGAGGCATTAGTAAAATAAGCTTAAAGTAGCATAAATTATTGTAGAGCCTCAACTGAAAAAGTATTTCTACAACTACATGGCCACAATATTTTACTATTAGACTTGTTCTAATTGTCTGGGTATTTGACCTGTATACATGTATGTGACAAATTCAAAGTCCTAAACTGCAGCGAGCTATCATGACCACCACGGTGCCAACTCCCGCACACATTATTCTCCATTGCAGGTGACTGGCGATTTGAAAGTCAACTGGAAAAAATTCAAACAGCTGTGAGACAGCTATGAAATAATCACGAATATTGTGGAAAAAACAGATAGAGTTAGGGTGCAACGTTTATCACTGCCATTGGCAAAGATGCCCTAGATATCCACAATAATCTTTCTTACAAATTAGAGGAAGACAAGCAGGAAATTGAGATTATTTTAAAGCTCTGGGAAGAGCACTGTAAAGGTAAAACCAACATTATCTATGAACGGTACCAGTTTAACAACTGTGTACAAGGGGACAAGCGGTTTGACAGATACCTTGTGAAAGTGAGAAAGCCAGTATTGTCATGAGATTTCAGCAATTTGAGGGATGATTTCATCCGAGATCGCATAGTCTGTGGAATATCTGATAATAATCTTTGTAACAGGCTGTTTCAAGAATCAAGCCTAACACTCGATAAATGTGTGATGCCCTGTAAAGCTACAGAGGCCACAGCTGCGCAAATAAAATCCATGAACTTCACTAAAACAGACTCTGAAGATGTCAAAGTTGTCAAACAGAAACCCCGACCCACAAAGAAAGAATTCACAAACAAAGAGTTCATGAACAATTGCAGATATTGTGGCAAAAGACATGAGCTGTCAAAAATTAAATGCCCAACATATGTGTTAGATCTCTGAATTTCCAATGAAATACGAACTCCAGTTGTCGTTTTAATGTAATTTTATTCTGGCAGCAGCAACAAGCTTCTGGCTTTAAGCCAAGCCTTTGTCCTTCTGAGACCACATGGTCAAAATGGCTGTACTTATACCTGACTCAATTTACAGAAACGAACGCGCCTTCTTTGACCTTATTGGCTCAATTGATATACTGTTACCCTTTAATTGGCTCGCTACCAAAGGTCCTAAAATGTCAAGTTGATTGATGACTTAATGCAATGTGGTCTGTGTTTTCTCAAAACTGCAGCCAGGCTGCAGAGTTTGAATTCTCTATCAATCCCCCCTTTGATTCTTTCACAAACTGAATCATAAAACATCAGGTATCATTGGTTAAACATTCTACAAAATAATTTCATACATGTTAATAGAGTTTCCTTCTAAAATTTGTTGCTGTGTTTCACCACATGTCCGGACTAGTAGCTTCCACAGAAATTTACACCAACCCGAATTTCATCGTGGCCACAATGGAAGTCTGGTTTTAGTAGGTTAATTAACCTTATTCCACTTTAATTCAAATCAATATCTTAATTCAACCAGTAAACAACCTTCCCTTAAGCATAACATACCCCTGTGCCACGTACAGACAGTCTGCTGGGACCTGCTAGGCATCTCACCTGCGGGACAGCAGCTACAGCCGCCTGGTTGCAACAACATTTAATCAACATAAACAAACAATATAAAAGTAAAATAATTACAATGAATAGAATTAAACCTTCCACCAATGAAGTTCCTATTGAACCTAGCCATTCAGTGGCTCCGCTCCACAAAGTGAATAATGGGGGTTGCTTAAGTTTTTCTACCTCCTTTTGGATATGCTCCGCTAAGTGGGTAATTTCTTCGGAGCTATCTGGGATATATGTGCAACACTCAGTTCCGAGTAGGGCGCAAGTACCTCCCTTTTCAGCCAGAATGTAATCAAGGGCCAGTCTATTCTGTAGGGCTACTGTGCGGATTGCTACCATTTCTGCATTGATTTTAACTAGGGCCTCTAAAGTATCATTGGCTACCCGTTCCACAACGGATGCCATGTTAATGGATTCCTTTTCCAGTCTGGCGGTCTCATTCCTGGGGATCAGAATGGCAAAGAACCTCTCTGTTTCTGTGATAGCTCTCTTAGGACATTGTAAATGTTCTGACAGTGACTTTATATGATACATATATGGCACAATGTAGGCTAAATAGCAGGATCCCATCCAATTCTGGGGCAACCCAAGGGTAGGCCTTGTGGCCACACACCCAATAGGTGCCATTATAGGCAATGAAGGTTAGCTGTTTCTCTGTCAGCAACACTCCGGGGCCTGTCCAGGCTTTTCTATCTGTTTTATTCAGAATCCCCGTTACGTTAAATATTCCTACATCGGCCCAGTTTGGACGGTTCCGTGGCTTGATTACATTATAATTCCGGGAGCAGTTACTATACCCCATATTTTGGCCTCCTTTGATGTTTCTAATCAGACAGACCGATTCCCCCGGTCTTCCTATTCCCATTGTATTAGTGATAACAGAAAATGGGGGCCATTTGGAATTATTGTAGCACGGTTGGTATCTTCCTTCAAAGGTAGTCAGATTGTAACCTGCTGACTTCCATTTACGTGCCCAGTTTTCCGTATCCTGAAACGCATTGCCTGTTTTGTTTTGATTAATTATCCACTCAGCCATTTCCGAGATATTCAAGGGAACTGGCCTCAAGGGAATCCCTTTGGTGCAGAGGGTCGACTAGTAAGAAGTAGGCAAATGCCTAGAATACCGACAGTCAGTAATACAGTAAATTTATACATTTTGGCAAAAAGTAATTGTCCTTATTAGATTTCAGCTTCAGTTACGGGTGCTCGTTTAACGTGTGAAGCGTGGATCAAGGCTTTCTTTCCTTGGACTTTAACAGCTGCCTGGGTGGTCAATAATACTTGATAAGGTCCCTCCCACTTGGCATCCAAAGGTTCTTTATGCAACTTTTTCACATACACCCAGACTCCCGGGATGATGTCGTGTCCTCCTTTGGGTGGATTATCCCAAGCTGCCGATATCTGTCGGGAAACAGAACTAATAGCATTGGTTAGGTTCTGACAGTATGATAACAAAGTGTCACTCATTAAGTGAACATCAGCTTTCCATAAATCGATAGTTCCTGGCAGCGACATGGGTCTTCCTGTTATAATTTCAAATGGGCTTAGACCTGTAGTTCTGTTTGGGGTTTGCCTATTACTACATAGCACTATTGGTAGTGCCTGGGGCCATGGTATTCCTTCTTGGTGATATTTGGCAAGCCGTTGTTTCAGAGTTCGATTCATTCGCTCTACTTGTCCTGATGATTGTGGATGATAAGGACAATGTAAATCCCACGTAATGTTCAGTAACCTACAGATTTCTTGACAGACAACACCTGTGAAGTGTGTTCCCTGATCTGAGTCAATGCTACTCGGGACTCCCCATCAGGGAATGTAATCCTTACACAAGACCTTTGCAGTGTGATTGGCTTTGGCTCTTTTAGTTGGGACAACTTCTACCCATCTAGAGAATCTGTCGACCATGACAAGAATGTTAGTGAATCCTTGGCATGAAGGAAGAGATATATAATTAACCTGCAGATGCTGGAATGGTCCGACAGGGGCAGGGGGCCTCAGTTGGGGCATTACCGTGATGGGTCCAGAATTATTTTTCTGGCAGACCACACAGCAGTCTGCTACCATCAGGGCATGTTTTTTAAATCCCCGACCCCACCAGCTTTTCTGGAACCGTACCATAATCTGTTGTGAGGCTAAGTGTCCCCACGAGTGGATCTGTTGGGCTAAAAAAGGCTTAAGCGCTTGTGGCGCGGCTGGCTTGTCGGTAACTCTTTGTCTCCAGACACCATCTTCACATAGCTTAATTCCTGCCTCAATCCATGTCCATTTTTCCTCTCTGGAGCATTCGCCTTGCATTGTTTGAAGGTTTCGTGTCAGAGTCCTGAGTGCTTTCAATCTGCACATCTGTGTTGGTTCTTCTGGGGGAACGCCCTGTGAGGCGGCATCTTTAGCTGCCTGGTCGGCTAGGGCATTTCCCTGTGCTTCTGTGGTATTTTCCTTGGTATGGGCCTTACACTTCAGGATGGACACTTCCTGAGGTAATTGTATGGTCTCTAGTAAGTCTCGGACTTCTTTTCAATTTCGGATAGGTGTACCAGCAGCAGTGAGGAATCCTCTTTTCCTCCATAACAGACCAAAGTCATGAGCGACTCCAAAAGCATAATGCAAATCTGTGTAGACATTAGCTGTCTGTCCTTCTGCTATTCGACATGCTTCTGACAGTGCCCATAACGGCCTGTTGTGTTGACGTTCCTGAGGGTAAACATCCTTTTGCCACTACCTAATATAAGGTTGTAACTGCCCATCCTGCTTTTCTGGTACCATTGTCAACAAAGGAGGAACCATCTGTAAACAGGATGAGGTCTGGGTTGTGCAGAGGTTCCTCTGCTGCTAAGGCTGCTTCTTCTGTTTCTTATAAAATCTCCACGCAGTCATGCTCTTCACATTCTCCCCCCTCTTGCTCCCTCGATTCTGACATCGGGAGCATAGTTGCGGGATTAACCAGGCTGGCCCGGACGATATGGAGATTAGGAGCTTCCAAAACTGCTGTCCAGTGGGTCCATCTAGCTGCCATCACCTGAGACATTCTATTCATAGACAGCAAAGTGTGTACGGTGTGGGGACATTTGACAATCAGCTTTTGATCGAGGACTAGACCCGCAGTGATCATTACTGCTCGACATGTAGCTTCATGGCCCTTAGGCAACTTCCCCATCCGAGGGCTACCGCATCCAGTTTTGCCGAATAATAGCCAATAGGTCTTTGCCGATCCCCATGTTCTTGTGTCAGTGTAGCTGTCATATATCCTTCTTTCTCATGGACAAACAGTGCAAATGGCTTACCACTGTCGGGGATTCCCAGAGCCGGTGCCAAACACACAGCCTTTTTCAAACTAAGGAAGGCCTCTTGCTGTTCCTTAGTGAGGGTGATGGCTTCTTTAGAGGCACATTTCCCCTTTAAAATATCATTCAATGGCTGAGCAAGCTGTGTGAAGGAGTCAATCCAATTTCTGTTAAAGTTACACAATCCCAAAAAAGAACTTAGTTCCTGAATAGTGGTGGGTTTTTTTAGTAGCCCAAATGGCTGCAGTTCTATCCTGGGTAAGTTCTCTCTTTCCTTGTGAAATCTTTTGTCCCAGGTATACAACCTCTTCTTGGGATATTTGTGCTTTGTCGATGCTGGCTTTATGTCCTTTCAAGCAAAGCTCGTAAATCTTGTTCATGCTGTTCTTCCGTGTTTGAAGCTAGCAGGATATCGTCTACATATTGGATGACTGTGGATGACAGGGGAGGTAATTCTTGCAAATGGCTTTGTAAAGCCATGTGGAATACCGTAGGGCAGTTGTGGAAACCCTGCGGTAACCGGGTCCAAGTATACTGTTGTCCTTGGACCATGAAAGCAAACCACTGTTGAACCTCCGGTGCCAGAGGCACTGACTAAAATCCGTTGGCCATATCTATAACCGAGAAATATTTATGTTCCGGTTTGAGGGCATTAAAAATGGTGGAGGGATCTGCGACCAAAGGAGCTTTTTGATCAATACACTGGTTAGCTTTCCTACAATTGACAGTCAAACGCCAAGCCTCATTAGATTTCTGTACCGGCCACATGGGACTATTGGAGTAGCTATGCATTTTAACAGGCACCCTTTGTTTCTCCAATTACTGAATAACCGGTAAGGTTCCCGCGATGGCAGTTGGACTGATGGAATACTGTTTAGTGCATGGAGGCTTGGTCCTGGTAAATGAAGCAGGCTCCATCTGGAGTAGGCCACAATCGTTCTTATCTTTAGCCCATATCGGGTGTTCCTTCAATTCTTCTTTCTTCAAAGTTGTAATTGACCATGTCACCCGACCATCCTCAAAATGCAACGATGAATCTACTTGAATTAGAAAGTCCATTCCCAAGAGGGGTTGATGTACTGGGCCTATCCAGACTGGCATGGTTAGTTCATGTGGACCCAGCCCTATAAGTATCAGTGTTGTCCTTTTAATTTCCATTTTATGGCCCCCAATTCCATAGGCCCTACCATCCAACGGCAAAAAGTCTCCATATTGTAGGGGTAAGCATGTTATTTCCGCCCCTGTGTCTAAAAGACAGTCCACATTCTTATCACCCACCCTTACAGCTAGATATAGCCCATCTCCCCTTTGTTGTATTAGTGCGAGGTGGGGGGCCAGGGTGGGCTCTAATCGTTTTTTGCTATCCCAAGTAACTCCTTCTGTTGTTGTATTGTCAGTCGCTTAAAAGCTTCTATGAGGTCGGTATCTTGTGACAAGCCTGGTTTGTTGGCTGAATTGTATCCCTGGCTGCGTCCTCTTCCCCGGCCATGACCTTTCTGTTTTACCCTGCACGTCTCGGCCTAGTGACCTTCTTTCCCACAATAATGACATTTTCCGGGTAATTTTCCTAATAACTGTTTATCGGAATCCTGGGATTTCCATCCCATAGCCTGTACAGCTCGGACTTTAGCTACCATATCCCAATCTAATTGGTTACATCGATCCACCAATGCTGCAAAGGTAGTTCCTCTACCTTCCCAGTCCGGTAACACTACCTTAAGCATTTTGGACAGTTCTGGCTTTAGACCTGCCACGAAAGTTGCTTTCACGGGTCCAAACACTTGTTCATCCATTTCCTCATCCGTATTATTCATACCCGAATGTTCTAGCCACGTGCATCTAAACCGCTCGTCATACTCCAGGACCTCCTCTGTTCCTTTCTGTTGGCAGGCTGCAATTTTTCCCCAGCCTGTCTTAGCTGGACTAAAGGCTGGCAGCCAGTGTTTAATCGCCTCCCATCCTGCGTTTAATTCTTGCTCATCCTGCCCCAAAGCTTCTTCTACCTTGTCGTGCAACTTTCTTCCCTGTGTTTTTGGCACCATTATGGTCAAAATTTGCACTCCGTCCCAGGGATGAAGTTGATTTATATTTCTTAAGCGGTCCAATTGGTCCCACGTTTTCACTCCCCCTTTCTTTGGATTGGGCATCTCCTTGGACCATTTATCAATTTTCTCTGTGTCTGTTGGATCATGAAATAAGTATTCTGCATACACCCTTTTCCTCGTTTTTTTGGTTCCGCCCTCATCCGCAGTCTCTTCTGATTTGACTACAACTCATCTTTTTTTAAACGGGGCAAAGCGCACCCCTAATTCTTCATCCTCCGACACTGTATCGTCGGAGGATTCAGAATCCATATCTATTCCTCGGTCATGTCTTCAGGTTTGCGCTTTTAATTTATCCAAACATGGGTACCCTGGGAATTGACCGATACATTTTCCTTTTCCTATTACTGTCTCTTGACCTAATGATTTTTTCCATTCTTTAATTTCACCTTTAAGATCTTTAACTTCTGCTTCCGACTTTTCAAGTTCAAGTCTTTTCTGTCGCAGCTGTGCAAAAACAGCTTGCAATTGGTCCTTTGTACTGGTCAGTTCTCTATCATGTTGGGAACGCATTATAATTTCATTCCGCTTTCGGATCTGTCCCATAACGGCTAGGGACCATCTAGTTTGCTCTTTATTATTCATACGGGTCATTTTTCCCCAGATCTTTTAATCTCGTCCAAGGACCATTGTCCTTTGGAGGTACCGTACTTTTGTTTGATCTTAATACAGGTTTTAGATAAGTTGAATTCTTGCTCTATATATTCTTTCAACTGTTCGAGGATTTCATCTATCGAAACCTCAGGTGGTGCCTGCCCACCTTTAACAGTTGTAGGCAATTCTTTGCTCTTATCTCCTGCTGCCAAAATACTGATTTCTTTACTGGTCGTAGTCGTAGTCTTTCGAGTCGTAGGCTTTCAAGCCGATCAGTGGGTCGGAGATTAATTAACTAACACACCGCCGAACTTTAGACACCTATTGGAGCTCGAGCCGACTACCAACCGGAGGGTTCGCAAACCGGAGGCTTTCGGAATCGCGTAGAAGGAGAGGCAAATTTAGACTTTTGACCGAGGACTTTTATAAAGAGGAGTCCTTACCTCAGTATGTAGGTCCAATGTCCAAAACTCAGTTTCTTTCCTCAGTGATCGTGTTTGTGATGCCAAACATTGTTAGATCTCTTAATTTCTAATGAAATACGAACTCCGGTTGTAGTTTTAATGTAATTTTATTCTGGTAGCGGCAACAAGCTTCTGGCTTTAAGCCAGACCTTTGTCTTTCTAAGACCACATGGCCAAAATGGCTGTACTTATACCTGACTCAATTTACAGAAAAGAACGCACCTTCTTTGACCTTATTGGCTTAATTGATAAACTGTTACCCTTTAATTGGCTCGCTACCAAAGGTCCTAAAATGTCAAGTTGATCGATGACTTAATGCAATGTGGTCTGTGTTTTCTCAAAACTGCAGCCAGGCTGCAGAGCTTGAATTCTCTATCAATATGGGAAGATCTGCACAAGTTGCGGCAAACTAAATCACTTTTCTCAAAAGTGCTTTCAGAATGGATCGAGGTAGAAGTCTGCACATAATCCTAAATATAAGGGCAAGCCAAAAGTCCATGCACTATATAAAGAGAGTTATTATTCTGATTTTGAAGTCATGACTGTAAAGATGCTTGGTAAAGTTGATCGCACAATCAAGGACAAAGCTGACAGAAAGTATCCTAACAAGATTATGGCTACCTTCTCCACTAAAGGTCAAATTATAAAAATGTAAATCGATTGTGGGGCCACATGTGCTACCTCTTAGATACTTTCCAAAAGGCTTAGAGATAAAATAATCTAAGACAATACTGTCACTATATGACAACCGTGCAACCATTCCAGTGGTAGGGATCTGTAAGGTGCCACTGGAAAATACAAAAAACAAGCAAAAGTACATTGTGCCCTTTGTGGTCACTGAGGGTCAAAGTGCACCACTTGGCTTACGCACTGCTCAACAGCTACAACTAATAAAAGTGCAGCATCAGAATATTGCGGTCGTAAATGATCCATGCAAATCGCAAATTAAGAACAAGGCAAACATCTCGCTCACGTCAAAAACTGATGTCAACAACACGTATACGGATGTCTTTAAGGGACTTGGACACATGCCAGGGACAGTTCGCCTTGAACTTAAAGAATCAGTGACACCAGCTGTAATGCCACCCAGACGGGTTCCAATAGCGATTAAACAAATGCTAAAAGAGGAACTTGATTGTTTGGAAAAACGACAAATCATCACGAAAGTAGTTGAATCGACAGACTGGGTATCCAGTCTAGTGACTGTATTTACTGAGGCATACGAAAGCATGGGCCTTACAAGTCAGACAAAGGTCATCCACCAGCCTGTCCTCACTGCAGAGCATTGCCCCCCCTGTCATCAAGATCCACGGCGCGGCCCTGGACAACGTAGACCACTTCCCTAATCTCGAGAGCCTCCTATTAACAAGACCAGGCAGCGACGACGAGATCCAACACCATCTCCAGTGCACCAGTGCAGCCTTCGGCCGCCGAAGGAAAAGAGTGTTTGAAGATCAGGCCCTCAAAACTGTCACCAAGCTCATGGTCTACAGGGTTGTAGTAATACCCGCCCTCTTGTATGGCCAGAGACATGGACCATGTAACATAGAAACATAGAAACATAGAAAATAGGTGCAGGAGTAGGCCATTCGGCCCTTCTAGCCTGCACCGCCATTCAATGAGTTCATGGCTGAACATGCAACTTCAGTACCCCATTCCTGCTTTCTCGCCATACCCCATGATCCCCCTCGTAGTAAGGACTTCATCTAACTCCCTTTTGAATATATTTAGTGAATTGGCCTCAACAACTTTCTGTGATAGAGAATTCCACAGGTTCACCACTCTCTGGGTGAAGAAGTTTCTCCTCATCTCAGTACTAAATGGCTTATCCCTTATCTTTAGACTGTGACTCCTGGTTCTGGACTTCCCCAACATTCGGAACATTCTTCCTGCATCTAACCTGTCTAAACCCGTCAGAATTTTAAATGTTTCTATGAGGTCCCCTCTCATTCTTCTGAACTCCAGTGAATACAAGCCCAGTTGATCCAGTCTTTCTTGATAGTTCAGTCCCACCATCCCAGGAATCAGTCTGGTGAACCTTCGCTGCACTCCCTCAATAGCAAGAATGTCCTTCCTCAAGTTAGGAGACCAAAACTGTACACAATACTCCAGGTGTGGCCTCACCAAGGCCCTGTACAACTGTAGCAACACCTCCCTGTCCCTGTACTCAAATCCCCTCGCTATGAAGGCCAACATGCCATTTGCTTTTTTAACCGCCTGCTGTACCTGCATGCCAACCTTCATTGACTGATGTACCATGACACCCAGGTCTCGTTGCACCTCCCCTTTTCCTAATCTGTCACCATTCAGATAATAGGCTGTCTCTCTGTTTTTACCACCAAAGTGGATAACCTCACATTTATCCACATTATACTTCATCTACCATGCATTTGCCCACTCACCTAACATTTCCAAGTCACTCTGCAGCCTCATAGCATCCTCCTCGCAGCTCACACTGCCACCCAACTTAGTGTCATCCGCAAATTTGGAGATACTACATTTAGTCCCCTCGTCTAAATCATTAATGTACAGTGTAAACAGCTGGGGCCCCAGCACAGAACCTTGCGGTACCCCACTAGTCACTGCCTGCCATTCTGAAAAGTACCCATTTACTCCTACTCTTTGCTTCCTGTCTGACAACCAGTTCTCAATCCACGTCAGCACACTACCCCAAATCCCATGTGCTTTAACTTTGCACATTAATCTCTTGTGTGGGACCTTGTCGAAAGCCTTCTGAAAGTCCAAATATACCACATCAACTGGTTCTCCCTTGTCCACTCTACTGGAAACATCCTCAAAAAATTCCAGAAGATTTGTCAAGCATGATTTCCCTTTCACAAATCCATGCTGACTTGGACCTATCATGTCACCTCTTTCCAAATGCGCTGCTATGACATCCTTAATAATTGATTCCATCATTTTACCCACTACTGGGGTCAGGCTGACCGGTCTATAATTCCCTGTTTTCTCTCTCACTCCTTTTTTAAAAAGTGGGGTTACATTGGCTACCCTCCACTCGATAGGAACTGATCCAGAGTCAATGGAATGTTGGAAAATGACTGTCAATGCATCCGCTATTTCCAAGGCCACCTCCTTAAGTACTCTGGGATGCAGTCCATCAGGCCCTGGGATTTATCGGCCTTCAGTCCCATCAATTTCCCCAACACAATTTCCTGACTAATAAAGATTTCCCTCAGTTCCTCCTCCTTGCTAGACCCTCTGACCCCTTTTATATCCGGAAGGTTGTTTGTGTCCTCCTTAGTGAATACCGAACCAAAGTACTTGTTCAATTGATCTGCCATTTCTTTGTTCCCCGTTATGACTTCCCCTGATTCTGACTGCAAGGGACCTACGTACAGTAGACATCTCAAATTGCTGGAGAAATAACACCAACAATGTCTCCAAGCACGATCCTACAAATCCCCAGGGAGGTCAGGCGCAACGTTAGCGTCCTCGACCAGGGCAACACCCCAGCAATGAAGCACTGACCACGCTTGATCAGCTTTGCTGGGCAGACCACATATTTCGCATGCCAGACACGAGATTCCCAAAACAAGCGCTCTACTTGGAACTCCTTCATGGCAAACGAGCCAAAGGTGGGCAGCGGAAACGTTACAAGGACACCCTCAAAGCCTCCCTGATAAAGTGCAACATCCCCACTGATACCTGGGAGTCCCTGGCCATAGACCGCCCTAAGTGGAGGAAGTGCATCCGGGAAGGCGCTGAGCTCCTCGAGTCTCGTCGCCGAGAGCATGCAGAAATCAAGCGCAGGCTGCGGAAAGCACGTGCGGCAAACCAGTCCCACCCACCCCTTCCCTCAACAAGTATCAGTCCCATCTGTGGCAGAGACTGTGGTTCTCGTATTGGACTGTACAGCCACCTAAGAACTCATGTTAAGAGTGGAAGCAAGTGTTCCTTGATTCCAAGGAACTGCCTATGATGATGATGATGACGATGATGTACAAAAAACAAATGGAACGATACGAGTATGTATCGACCTTCAACATCTGAATAATGCCCTGAAACGTGGACACTAACCACTTCCTGTGATCGATGACATCTTGTTACAGATGTCAAATGTAAAGATCTTCACTAAGCAGACTGCAAGAAGGGTTTCTTGCAATGTGAACTCGACACAGAGTCCTCCTACCTCACGACGTTCTAAACTCCTTGGGGATGATATCAATATAATAGAATGCCATTTGGCATCAGTCCTGCCCTGGAAATCTTCCAGCAGAAGCTAGACCAGAACCTCGAGGGTCGAGATGGAGTCTACAAGATTGCAGATGATATTTTGATCACTGGACGCGGTGAGACACTTAAATAGGCCAATCACGATCATGATGCAAACTTATGCAAGTTCATGCAGAGATGCAGAGAACAAAACATCAAACGTAACTTCAATAAGTTTGAATACAAGAGCTCCCAAGTGAAATACATGGGACACTTACTGTCTAATGATGGACTCAAAGCCGATCCAAGCAAAGTGGTCGCAATCAATGAAATGCAGAGACCGCAGGATGTCGCAGGTGTACAACGATTTGTCGGCTTGACAAAGTACCTCGCAAAATTCTTGGCAGATCTTTCAGACCTCAGCGATCCTCTCCGATGGCTTACTCATAAAGACACGGGCTATATTTTACACTTTTATGCAGATCACCCAAAAATGGGTGCTGTTTCCGGCGTGTGCGGTAAAAATGGGTTTTCAGATCGCTGGCTTCTTACCTATTCTCAAAGCACCTAGACTCCATTTTTGAAATTGAGCGTTCCCGTGAGCGATATGAAATGGGCGGTAGCGTTAAATATCGCTGACCTTCTAGCGTAAAGTGTGGCCGTCTTTAGCAACGGCATGGCAACGCTCGATTCCTGCGATTCAGGAGGTCAAGGGTCATCATGACATGCGCAGAAGAGGAGACAGAGAGAGAGGGAGCTGAGAGGGACTGAAGGCGTGTGTGGATGTGGTGTGACTGCTTTGGGAGGAAGGAGGGAGAGTTTAGAGCTTTAGAGCAAATAGAAAAACAAAAATTAGCTTTTACCAGCCACATATTTGCCTGAAGTTGGCCTTTAATGGAGGGAGAGGAGGAGGCATCACAGCATGCTGTGGAGATTGACGCTGGCGAGAGCAGTGAGCTGGGGGTGGAGCACATTGGAAGCCGCAAAAGAGCCAGGAGGTTCTCGGACGAGGCAAATGCCTCCCTCCTACAGGAAGTCGAGTTACGCTGGGGTGATTTGACACAGGGAGGCCATGGGAAGCCCACCCCAAAGGCCTACCAGAGGATATGGACCGAGATAGCAGAGGTAGTCTCGTCAGTGACCAATGAGGTGCATGAAGGCAACCAATGTCGCAAACGATGGAACGACCTTGTGGGATCCGCAAGAGTAAGTATTACATTTATTTACATGTACTTATGTATTTATATCATTTGATTTGTAACAGTCATGAGTAACTATCAGCAGATGTAAGGTCGTTCACTTTTACTGGGAATGTTGTACTCAAAGCCTGCGGTCACGGTGCACGTCTTTAGGTAAAGAATGATAATAATCATAATAATCATGATTATATCTGTCAGTTATGTGTTGTATCAGTCTCTGTAACCGTACCTAGCAATGATATCACGCAATGATCTCATGCCATGTCGTCCTGTCATCTTTTACAGAAGAAGCTATTGCCGATGTGGTCCATGCAGAGGCGAACGGGTGGGAGGGCCACCAGTCCCCAGCGACATCACTGAGATGGAGGAGGGGGTGCTCGCACTCGTGGGGAAGCACCCCCGGACAGCCACAGAAGCATCTGCAGACCCTGAAGTAATGCCACTTGAGTAAAGTTGACACCATTGCGTGATGTAAAGTCAATAGTCATATGTGATAGATGATTTCTAAAATTGTCCTAGAAATAATGCTGGCCTAACGTAAATCATTGCAATGCAAATGCGTTGATGGTCATGAAATGTGATGACTGTGATGATTATGATAGCGGTGGTGCTTTTGTCGTGCGTATGCTGTGTGTAGCGCTGGAATCACCTTGCCACCCTAGCACCCCCTTCTCCTCTAATAACCTCATTTGTGTTTTGCAGCTCAACCAGCAGCGCAGCCCCACGCAAGGCCACAGAGGCCATAAGGTGAGGGCGGGGGGCCCCGACTCACCGGACGATTCTTCACCTGGTGCTGAGGAGCTCCGATTCTCGCCCATCAATCTGCTGGCTCTGTCCTCTATGGATGAGGAACTTTGAGGAACCTGCATCATCATGCTCCAGAAGCCAATCCGTCCCAAGGCTATCTAGTGCTCCTCCGATCATTTCTGCCTCCACTCTGGAGGTACCAGCCCCAAGCACCTCGCCACACGGCACCCCTTTTGTTAACAGGACGGCATTGACCCCACGGAGGTTTCGTGGACGCGGAAGGTCTCGTCCACGAACGCCACATGAGAGAGGGAGAGATGGTACACTTGACCAGGAGGACTGTAGACATTGGTGACCAGCTCATCGAAGCATTGGCGGGCATATATCGACAGCTGACCACCATGACTGAGTATGTTCCGTGGATGGTGACGGCCCTGGATGCGATAGGCAGGAACACTGCTGGCACAGGCCACCCAGTGGTCCCCGAGCGCGGCACTCCACCCCTAGGTTCCACAACACCACTGTGACGACAGATGAGAGGCAGGACCAAGATCCTGCTTCTGCATCAGAGAATGTTGCCCCCTCGGCACCTCCAGCCCCTGTACCCATGCAACCACCACCTCTGCCTTCATCTCCCCCCCAATGAGGCACCGCCTGAGGAGCTCCTCGGCCAGGCACCATGGAACGAGGACGGGAAGGGGTAGAGGTAGGGAGAAGAAGGGGAGGGGGGAAGGAAAGTGAGGTGCATGTCTGCAGATGATGGCTGTGTTATATCTCCATCTGGGTGTATGCAATTTGTTGTAATGTATGGGGGTTGGGAACCACCCTCCTGCTTTGCCTTTGTATTCTGTGTTGCTGGACATGTTGAACATTTGATTGATGTCAATGGTAGAAAAAGTGGGCTGTGGGTGGGGGTTGGGTGTTTTTGCCTGTGATACTTATGATTTCAGACCAATGTTGGTATAAAATGTTTTTTATTGAACATAACCTTGTTGCGCATTGTCTCAGATACACATTGGTGATTCCTTAACATGAAAGGGTTAAATAAAACTTAACTTCAATGCACGTAAACTTTAACTGGCACCAAGATGATGGGCACCAGTCTGAGCTGCACACACACAGCAGTGTGTCAGCATTGCCACTCACAGCAACCTTCTTTCAGGCAAATTGTTCAGATATCACGTAAGAGTCTTGAAGCTATGTAGCCACTGCTATGTCTGCAATTACCATCAAATAACTCCATGAGGCATTGTACTGTGAGTAAGAGCTGTGTAACTTCAGTCCATTTAAATACGATTGTAAAGTGAGGGGCAGCATGGCGGACCGCCTTTTATTTGCCTCTGCACACCTGGGCAGGTAACCCCTGGGGCCTCCAACAGTAGCGCCCTCAGGTGATACATCGTACATAGTTACATAGTGAATACAAAGAGTTTGTATAAATGACATCATTCCCTCCAAAGTCTTTGATGCGAGTTGATTTCAGGTTAAAGCGAACCGGAGCCCTGCACTCCCTGGTTGACCATCTGAGTATTGCTCCTGGCCTGGGTGAGTTGGTTGGGCCACTGCTGTCTTGCAGCGCGACTGGTTGGGCTGGACTGTTGAGAATAGTGGGTGTAAAGTCCTTACTCAATGGAACAAAACCCACACGAGGCACATTCTATGGACAAGGTCACTCTATCACCTGAACCTTTATTCACAGGACCAAGAAGTGATGACCTTGCGTGGGACCTCCCTTTATATACCTGGATGACCAGGTAAGGAGTGTCTCCCACAAGTTCACCCGCTGTGATCAAGATGTGCATTGCTTAAGTATATACAGTATTGCAGTGGTGTTACATAGAGGTTATATGCATGACATCACCTCCCCCCGCAAAGTTTTATTGGGATCATAGGTTAATTCTTTCAGGTGGTCTACGCTCCCTCGTGGAGCGCCGCAGTTGGGCTCTGGTTGTTGAGCCTTGGCGTGAGTGTCTGTCACCTGTGGTGATTCCGGCCTATCCGGGCTGACCGCTGGGACTGTGCATGCTGCTGAATGTTCTTGTTGCTGGTTCACTGGCGGTGGTGTGAGCAACATCTCATGATCTTCCTCGGGTTCCTCAGTGTCTATGCTGAACCTTTTTTTTACTTGGTCCAGATGCTTACGGCATATCTGCCCATTGTTAAGTTTAAACACAATGACCCTGTTCTCCTCTTTGTCTATTACAGTACCCTCAAGCCATTTGGGCCCCACGGCGTGATTGAGGACAAATATTTCTATACATCTCCCCCTTGAGTTTTGGTCATGGTACTCGTTTTGGGACTGGCGCTTGCCCTCAACTATGTCGGTCAGGACTGGGTGAATGAAGGACAATCGAGTTTTAAGTGTTCGTTTCGTAAGTAGCTCAGCGGGCGGGACCCCCGTGCGCAAGTGCGGTTGGGACCTATAGGCCAGCAGGAGGCACGATAGGCGGCATTGAAGGGAGGTCCTTGAATCCTGAGCATACCTTGTTTAATGATTTGGACCGCATGTTCCGCCTGGCCTGGCTTGAACGGTGCTGTCCTGACATAGTTGATGCCATTGCCCGACATGAACTCCCGGAATTCGTAGCTCATGAAACATGGGCCATTATCGCTAACAAGGATGTTTGGCAAGCCGTGGGGTGCAAAGACCGCATATAGACTCTCCACAGTGGTGGATGTCGTGCACGAATTCAAAATTATGCACTCGATTCATTTCGAGTACACATCGATCACAATGAGAAACATTTTTCCCATAAACGGGCCTGCGTAGTCTACATGAATACATGACCATGGCCTGGTGGGCCAGGGCCACGGGCTGAGCGGGGCCTCCCTGGGGGCATTACCCAGCTGGGCACACATCGTGCACCTGCGAACACAGTGTTCCAGGTCTGAATCAATTCCTGGCCACCAAACATGTGACCGGGCAATGGCCTTCATCAGAACAATGCCAGGATGCTCACTGTGGAGTTCCCTGATGAATGCCTCCCTGCCCCTCTGGGGCATGACTACCCGGCTGCCCCATAGTAGGCAGTTAGCTTGGATGGAGAGCTCATCTATCCGCCTGTGAAACGATCTGACCTCATCAGGGCATGCTCCGTGTGCGGGCGCCCAATCCCCAGTCAGGACATATTTCTTAATCGGAGATAGGAGGGGATCTCTGTTTGCCCAGGTATTGATCTGGTGGGCTGTGATGGGGGAGACTGCGCTGTCAAAGGCATCAACGGCCATGACCATCTCAGCGCTTTATTCCACTGCCCCCTCGGTGGTGGCCAATGGAAGTCTGCTGAGCGCGTCAGCGCAATTTTCGGCGCCCGGCCGGTGCCGGATGGGGTAGTCATAAGCAGCCAGCGTGAGAGCCCATCGCTGGATGTGGGCTGACACGTTGGCATTGACAGCCTTGCTGTCTGACAACAGGGATGTTAACGGCTTGTGGTCCGTTTCTGATTCGAACCTCCTGCCAAAAAGATATTGATCCATTTTTTTTACACCATAGACACACATGAGTGCCTCCTTCTCAATCATCCCATATCTCCGTTCTGTTTGAGAGAGCAACCTGGAAGCATAAGCCACAGGTTGTAGTTGGCCCTCAGCATTACTCTGCTGCAACACGCACCCGACCCCATAGGATGATGCATCACATGTCAGAACCAATTTTTTACAGGGGTCGTACAGGGTCAATAACTTATTTGAATAAAGTAGGTTCCACGCCAATTGAAAGCCCGTTCTTGACAGTCCCCCCAAAACCAATCACAACCCTTACGCAGGAGCACGTGAAGCGGCTTAAGTTCGACAGAAAGTTAACGAAATAGTTCAAGAGTCCCAGAAATGAACGCAACTCCGATGTGTGCTGACATGGATTGAGAACTGGTTGTCAGACAGGAAGCAAAGAGTAGGAGTAAATGGGTACTTTTCAGAATGGCAGGCAGTGACTAGTGGGGTACCGCAAGGTTCTGTGCTGGGGCCTCAGCTGTTTACACTGTACATTAATGATTTGGACGAGGGGATTAAATGTAGTCTCTCCAAATTTGCGGATGACACTAAGTTGGGTGGCAGTGTGAGCTGCGAAGAGGATGCTATGAGGCTGCAGAGTGACTTGGATAGGTTAGGTGAGTGGGCTAATGCATGACAGATGAAGTATAATGTGGATAAATGTGAGGTTATCCACTTTGGTGGTAAAAACAGAGAGACAGACTATTATCTGAATGGTGACAGATTAGGAAAAGGAGAGGTGCAACGAGACCTGGGTGTCATGGTACATCAGTCATTGAAGGTTGGTATGCAGGTACAGCAGGCGGTTAAGAAAGCAAATGGCACGTTGGCCTTCATAGCGAGGGGATTTGAGTACAGGGGCAGGGAGGTGTTGCTACAGTTGTACAGGGCCTTGGTGAGGCCACATCTGGAGTATTGTGTACAGTTTTGGTCTCCTAACCTGAGGAAGGACATTCTTGCTATTGAGGGAGTGCAGCGAAGGTTCACCAGACTGATTCCCGGGATGGTGGGACTGACCTATCAAGAAAGACTGGATCAACTGGGCTTGTATTCACTGGAGTTCAGAAGAATGAGAGGGGACCTCATAGAAACGTTTAAAATTCTGACGGGTTTAGACAGGTTAGATGCAGGAAGAATGTTCCCAATGTTGGGGAAGTCCAGAACCAGGGGTCACAGTCTAAGGATAAGGGGTAAGCCATTTAGGACCGAGATGAGGAGAAACTTCTTCACCCAGAGAGTGGTGAACCTGTGGAATTCTCTACCACAGAAAGTAGTTGAGGCCAATTCACTAAATATATTCAAAAGGGAGTTAGATGAAGTCCTTACTACTAGGGGGATCAAGGGGTATGGCGAGAAAGCAGGAAGGGGGTACTGAATTTGCATGTTCAGCCATGAACTCATTGAATGACGGTGCAGGCTAGAAGGGCCGAATGGCCTACTCCTGCACCTATTTTCTATGTTTCTATGTTTCTATGTGTTGCCGGGCCTGGGCGCTCGTCGAATTGCCTCTGTTTTGGATTCGGTGGGCCGAATCCAATCTGCAGCAACTCTCCTGCCCAGGAACTCAACCTCAGGAGCCAAAAACACATATTTAGACTTCTTGAGTCGCAGGCCTACCCGGTCCAGTCGGCGTAGCACCTCCTCCACGTTGTGGAGATGTTCCTCAGTGTCACGACCCGTGATGAGGATGTCGTCCTGAAATACGATCGTTCCAGGTATGGATTTGAGCAGGCTTTCCATGTTTCTTTGAAAACTCGCGGCCGCTGATCGAATGCCAAACAGGTACCTGTTGTAAACGAACAGTCCCTTGTGCGTAGTGATGGTGGTCAGTAGTTTAGATTCGTCGGCCAGTTCTTGGGTCATGTAGGCTGAAGTGAGATCCAACTTGGTGAACAGCTTGCCGCCTGCCAGCGTGGCGAAAAGATCCTCCGCTCTCGGGAGCGGGTATTGGTCTTGTAGGGACACCCGATTGATAGTGGCCTTGTAGTCGCCACAGATCCTGACAGAACCATCCGCTTTTAGGACGGGAACGATGGGGCTCGCCCAGTCGCTGAATTCAATGGACAAGATGATGCCCTCTCTCAGCAACCGGCCCAATTTGCTCTCAATTTTCTCCCGCATCACATACGGCACCGCTCTAGCTTTGTGGTGCACTGGTCTGGCGTCCGGGGTGATGCGTATCATTACTTTGGTACCTTTGAACGTCCCGACGCCAGGTTGGAATAGTGACTCAAATTGTTGTTGGACCTGTGAGCACGAACTTCGCTCCACAGATGATATTGCGTGCACATCCCCCCCATTTCCAGTTCATCTCAGCTAACCAGCTCCTTCCCAACAGTGCGGGACCATTGCCCGGGACAATCCAGAGCGGCAGCCGGCTCACTGATCAATTGTGTGTGATCGCCAACATTGCATTGCCTAGTACTGGAATGATTTCTTTGGTATACGTCCGTAGTTGTGTCTCAATGCATTCTAGTTTGGGTCTACTGGCTTTGTGTGGCCATAGCTTTTCGAATTGTTAAAGCTCATGAGTGACTGGCTGGCCCCATGTGTACAGGGATGCCGTTTAATAAAACCTTCATCATCATTGGTGGCGTATTGGTATATGAGCTATGAAGGTTTGCCACATGAACCCGCTGAACTTCAGCGTCCATTGATTTGCCCCAAGAGTCATCGTGCATCACAGACCCCTCTTCTGGTCTACCGCCTCGTAAATTACCCTGGTTACAGGCTTCCTGCACATTCGAGCTAAATGGCCACAAAGGTTGCAATTTCTGCAGACGAATTGTTGAAACCTGCAAGTCCTGGCAGAGTGTTTGCCCCCACACCTTCAGCATGAGCTGAGATTCCCATTGTTGTAAACAAAGGAGCCATGACCCGACATTCCTCGCTGATTGTCCCTTTGACGGCCCTTGAGTAATGGGTGTCAATGGCCCCATCCCGGACCACATTGTCCACTGTGATGGCGTAAATGTCCGTTCAGCCTGCCATTGTCTCTGTTGAAAACCTGCTCTGGAGTCAATTGCTGCCTGGGGTGTGTTGAACTGCCCTTGCCGGCCTGCGGGGCTTTGAGTCGCATTTATGATATTGACTCCCTGATCCCCCGCCGCGTTGGAGGCAGAATTGCGCGCGTATATTATTTTAGTTTCCTCCTCCCCTGCCATGAAAGTCTGAGCCATCAACGCTGCCGCTTCCAAAGTCAAGTCCTTGGTCTCAATTAACTTTCGGAAAATTCCCTCATGACCGATGCCCTCAATAAAGAAATCCCTTAACATCTCCCCCCTGCAGGCGTCTGTGAACTTACAGAGGCTAGCCAAACGCCGGAGGTCCACAACGAAGTCCGGTATGCTCTGTTCTTCACGACGTCGGTGGGTATAGAATCTGTGTCGGGCCATGTGTATGCTGCTCGCCCATTTGAGGTGCTCATCGATTAGTTTGCTGAGCTCTTCAAAGGTTTTGTCCGCCGGCTTTTCGGATGCTAGTAGGTCTTTCATGAGCACGTAAGTCTTAGGTCCGCTGCTGGTCAGCAGATGTGCTCTTCGCTTGTCGGCCGCTGCATCTCCCAGCCATTCTTTCGTGACAAAGCTTTGCTGGAGCCTCTCAATGAAATTGTCCCAGTCCTCACCAACACAGTACCATTCCTCTGTGCTACCGGTGGCCATTCTTGTGGGTCGTTGATTCCTGTTTCTCGTCGCCAATGTAAAGTCCTTACTCAATGGCACAAAACCCACACGAGGCACATTCTATGGTCAAGGACACTCTATGACCTGAACCTTTAATCACAGGATCAAGAAGTGATGACGCTGGGTGGGACCTCCCTTTATATACCTGGATGACCAGGTAAGGAGTGTCTCCCACAAGTTCACCCCCTGTGGTCAAGGTGTGCATTGCTTAAGTATATACAGTATTGCAGTGGTGTTACATAGAGGTTACATACATGACAGTGGGATCATCCTCGTGGTTGGCAGCAAGGTCTGTTGTCGATTGGGCGTGTGTCGGTGGGTAGCTGAAGATGAAGTCCTCTTCCGGTGGTACCTGGTTATCTGTGAATCGTAATTTGGTTTGGTCCAAATGTTTTCTGCACATTTGACCATCAAGCAGTTTGACAACAAACACTCTATTCCCCTCCTTGGCTAATACAGTGCCGGCGACCCATGTGGGGCCCTGACCGTAATTCAGCACAAACACAGAGGCATTTACAGTGATGTCGCGTGATACAACCGCGTGATCATGGTACGTGTTTTGCTGATAACACCTGGTTTCCACCTGATCAATGAGGTCAGGGTGTAATAAGGAGGGCCTGGTTTTGAGTGCTCGTTTCATTAGTAATTCTGCAGGGGGAACCCTGGTAAGTGAGTGGGGTTGTGTTCTGTAGTTGAGCAGTACCCGGGACAGGCGGGTTTGTAAGGAACCTTCTGTGACACGTTTCAAACTCTGCTTTATGGTTTGGACTTCCCGCTCCGCTTGGTTGTTGGATGCAGGCTTGAATGGGGCAGATTTGACATGCTTGATGCCATTATGGGTCATGAATTCAGTGAATTCCAAGCTGGTGAAGCACGGACCATTGTCGCTGACAAGAATGTCGGGTAAGCCATGGGTGGCAAACATGGCCCTGAGGTTTTCAATGGTGGCTGCGGACATGCTGGATGCCATAATTACACATTCAATCCATTTGACTTAGGCGTCCACAACAACCAGGAACATCTTTCCCAGAAAGGGGCCCACATAATCCACGTGGATCCTGGACCATGGTTTTGAGGGCCAGGACCGGAGACTAAGTGGAGCCTCCCTGGGAGCATTGTTCAGTTGTGAGCATGTGTTACACTGGTGCACGCACGACTCCAGCTCCGAGTCAATGCCGGGCCACCAGACGTGGAACCTGGCTATAGCCTTCATCATGACTATGCCTGGGTGGGTGCTGTGTAGGTCATGTATGAAGGTTTCCCTGCCTTTCTTTGGCAAGGTAACGCGGTTGCCCCATAAGAGGCAATCTGAATGGATCGGCATTTTGTCTTTACGACGATGAAACGGCTTGATCTGGTCTTGCATGTCTCTAGGGACCGCTGACCAGCTCCCATTGAGGACGCAACTTTTTACAAGGGATAGCAGAGGATCCTGGCTGGTCCAGGTCTGAATTTGGCGGGCCGTTACAGGTGACCTTTCGCTATCAAAGGTATCCATGGCCAGTAGCAGGTCTGCAGGGTGCACCGTTTCCACCCCGGTTGTGGGCAACGGCTGAGAGCATCGGCGCAGTTTTCAGTGCTTGGCCTGTGGCGGTCACATAGTCTTAGGCAGTGTTAGTGCCCATCTTTCGATTCGAGACGAAGCATTGGTGCTTATGCCTTTGCTTTCCAAAAACAGTGAGATTAGGGGCTTGTGGTCCGTCTCTAACTCGAACCTGAGTCCGAACAAATATTGGTGCAACTTTTTTACACCGTGAACACAGGCTAAAGCATCCTTTTCGACCATGCTGTAGCCTTTTTCGGCCTTTGACAGGCTTCTGGACGCATATGCAACCGATTGGAGCTTGCCCACTGCATTGGCTTGCTGCAAAACACACCCAACATCGTACGATGACACATCACATGCTAAAGCTAGACATTTACATGGGTCATATAATACCAGCAAGTTATTCGAACACAACAGGTTTCTGGCCTTCTCAAAGGCGGCCTGTTGATTTTTACCCCAAGCACAGTTGTCTCCCTTGCCTAACAACTTGTGCAACGGTTCCAGCAAGGTGCTCAACCTTGGAAGAAAGTTACCGAAATAGTTGAGGAGTCCCAGGAACGAGCGCAGCTCCGTTACATTTTGTGGTGTGGGTACATTCTTGATGGCCTCTGTCTTCGAATCTGTGGATCTGATGCCATCTGCCGTTTTCCTCCCCAGGAATTCTACCTCTGGTGCCAGGAAGATACATTTGGAGCGTTTCAACCGGAGTCCGATTCTGTTTAATTGACTTAAAACTTCTTCCAGGTTGTGCAGGTGTTCGGAGGTGTCACAGCCAGTGATGAGGATCTCGTCCTGAAATACGACGGTGTGTGGAACCGATTTCAATAGGCTCTCCATGTTTCTTTGGAATATGGCTGCAGCCGAGTGAATCCCGGACGGGCACCTGTGGTACACGAACAGTCCTTTGTGCGTGATAATGCATGTTAATTTTTTCGACGTCTCAACCAGCTCCTGGGTCATGTAAGCATTGGTTAGATCCAGCTTGGTGAACGCCTTTCCCCCTGCTAATGTCACGAAAAGGTCATCGGTTTTGGGTAGCAGGTACTGGTCCTGTAACGAGACTCGGTTGATCGTTACCTTGTAGTCGCCGCAGATTCTGCCCGTGCCATCGCTCTTTAGTACCAGAACAATCAGGCTGGCCCACTCGTTGAACTCGACTGGCGATACGATTCCCTCGTGTTTAAGTCTGTCCAATTCAATCTCCACTTTCTCCCTCATCATGTAAGGGACCGCTTGAGCCTTGTGATGAATGGGCTGTGCCTCGGGGACGAAGTGGATCTGTACTTTGGCGCCTGTGAAGTTGCCAATGCCTGGTTCAAATAAAGATGGGAACTTGCTCAGCACTTGAGCACAGGAAGCATTGTCCACTGGCAATAATACTTTGACGTCTTAACCCAATTCCACCGAATCTTCCCCATCCAGCTTCTGCCAAGCAGCGTTGGCCCATCGCCTGGTACAATCCACAGTGGCAACTCATGTGCCTCTCCATCATAGGATACTTTTAGGTTTGCACTGCCCATAAATGGTATCAGTTCCTTGGTATAAGTGCGCAGCTTTATCTGAATCGGGCTCAGCTTGGGTCTTTATGCTTTGTTGTTGCCCCACAGCCTTTCAAATGCATTCTGGCTCATAATTGACTGACTCGCCCCCGCGTCCTGCTCCATGGATACAGGAACGCCATTTAATTTGACCTTTACCATCATGGGAGGACTTTTTGTGGAGAAGTTGCGCACCCCGCACACTGCTCCCTCGGGCTGAGTTGCCTCTCTAGCTTGTCCTTTGTGATCCACGCTGGATCGGGACTCTTCTGCCGACTCCACTGCCACGTGGTGAGTCACAGTACATTTGCACATTCGCTGGAGGTGGCTCCTTGTTCTGCAGCTTTTGCATGCATAATCTTTAAATCGACATTGATGGGCCCCATGATTACCCCCGCAATGACAGCATTGTGTTACTGATTTCGCATTTACACCTCTTGGTGCCTAGCAGCAGCAGACGTGTAGTCTCTGCTCTGTACAGTTCTTATTAGTTCAACAGGTCTGCCTGCAATCGGCGTAATTTTACGTACAGTACTTGCCAGTGAGCTCCGATTCTGGTAGGAAGTCATCTGTATGGTATCGCGACTCGAGGACATGAGGCTTATGGAGATGGCCTTCTTCAGGTCAACGGTTTCGGCAGCCAGTAGCTTGCAAAGGATATCCTCGTGGCCTATGCCCATCACAAAAGCGTCTCGCAATGCATCGTTCAAAAATCCCGTGAATTCACATGGTCCTGCGAGCCGCCTTAAGTCGGCGACATACTTCCTCACGTCCTGGCCCTCCGGGCGGCGGTGTGTGTAGAAGCGATACCTGGCCGTTAAGATGCTCTCCGTTGGTTTGAGGTGTTCTCGAATCAGCGTGTGCAGCTCTGCGTATGACTTCTCCATTGGTTTCACTGGTGCAAGCAGATCCCTGATGAGGCCGTAGACCGTGGACCCACAGCTGGTCAAAAGAATCGCCTGCGTTTTCCTTCCAGTGCCTCGCCGTCCAGGTCGTTGGCCACTAAGTGCTGGTCAAGCCGCTCGATAAAGGTTTCCCAATCTTCACCCTCTACATACTTTTCTAAAACACCAACGGCAGCCATGACTGCATAAAAGTTCGTGATCTGTAACTTGTCGCCAGTTGTTATGTCTGCAATTACCATCGAATAGTGACTTCAGTCCATTTAATACGACTGTAAAGTGAGGGGCAGCATGGCTGGCTGGCTTTTGATATGCCCCTGCACACCTGGGCAGGTAACCCCTGGGGCCTCCAACAGCAGCGCCCTCAGGTGGTACATCGTACATAGTTACGTAGTGAATACAAAGAGTTTGCATTCATGACAGCCACCGCGGGCCCTTTCCTGTGGTCTGGAGGGGGTCGTGGGCATGGTTGCATAGCCAGCCTGATTTTCTGGCCTTAGGTCAGCGTCCAGCTCCTCGTCCGCCTCTTCCTCTCTCTCTTGAGGTGGAGCATCAGTCCCTTCTGACGATTCTTGGCCCCCCCTGATAGCCAGGTTGTGCAGCATGGAGCACACGACCACGAATTTACCTACTTTCTCAGGGTTGTCTTGTAGCTCCCCTCCTGAGTGGTCCAGACATCTGAAATGCTGCTTAAGCACAGTTATTGTTTTCTGTACCACATTGCGTGTGTCTCTGTGGCTCTGGTTGTATCGCTTCTCGGCCTCAGTGTGGGTGTAATGTAGGGGGGGTCATCAGCCAGGTGGCTAGGCCATATTGGTTATCACCAAGCATCCAGCATTGTCCTTGTGGCTGACTCTTAAACATGTCAGAGACAGCGCTCTCACACAGGATGTGAGCCTCATCGAAGCTGCCCGGACTGCCATTATGATCTGGTTGTGGTCGACAACTAGTTAGTCCTTAAGGGAGTGAAATCCTTTTCCGTTACGAAAAAGTTCCGGGTCCTAAGAAGGTGCCCACATGGCGATGTGAGTGCACTGTATTGCTCCCTGGGGAACTTAGCAATGCTGTAGAATGCTCCAGCCCTGTCAGTCTGAACCTCCGTGGTCATGGGGAAGCTGATAAAGTCCATCCTTCGCGCGTACAGGGCCTCCGTGACCTGTCTAATGCAGCGATGTGTTGCATAGTGAGACAGAGGACAAATCTCGACTGCGGAGGCCCGAAAGGACCCGGACGCGTAGAAAGACAGTGCCGCGGTGACAATGACCTCGACCGACACTGATGTCCTGACGGCAGGTTGCATATTTGGCCTGATGAGCTCACATATTTCATTGATCACCACCTTGTGGAAGCACAGTCTCTGAAGGCAGGTGTAGTCGGACACGTCGAGGTAAGACCTCTTTTCCCTGTACATGGTCTGGTCCTCCTCCTCATTATTGCACGTCTTAAATTGGGGACATAATGATGTGCATCACACATTGAGCCATCTGCACTCTGCAGCATCTGCGGATTAATCGATGCAGGCTGAGAAATGGCTGGCCCCATTGCAATGAAAGTATAACAGCAATTGATCAGAAGTAATCATTTCCTCACTAAAATACACCTTGAGTAAACCCCCAATAGTCCAGAGTCTGAAAATATGTCTGTTGAGATGGTCACTTCACCTGAGAAGAACTCCAGAGTCAATCCAAACTCCCCCGAAGTTGAAGCGACCTGCGATTTAAAAAATGGCAGCCACACCGCTGGCTTTAGTTCAGAACAGTTCCACTTTTCTGGGCGTTTTTTGGGCGAGCGATATTGTGGGTGATATGTGTGCGAGGTGGTGAAAGTGAGGGTGGGCGATCTCCTGGGCGTTAGTTTCAGCAAATGTGCTCTTTACGACCAAAAAAAATGGGCGGGTGGTATTATTGAATGTCGACATTAATTCCATGTAACGCTGAGCGATATTATGGGCGTTGATTTCGCCCATTCTGATGCTTCCGCCCAAAAAAAGTGGGCGGGCGGTATTTTTGAATGTCGGCGTTAATTCCATGCAGAATGTAACGCTGGGCGATATTATGGGCGTTGATTTCGCCCATTCTGATGATTCCGCCCAAAAAAAGTGGGTGGGCGGTATTATTTTTTCCCTGCGTTACGCACATGGGGAAAGTAACGCTCGACGATAAGTTTCTGAAAATGCCCGTCAGTTTCCATTTTGTGGCTAAATGGGCGATATCGGGGCGCTATACGTCATTTCAGCGGTAAAATGGACGTTAAGTGGGCGTTAAGCATGCAAAAAACGTGAAAAATCTAGCCTACAGGCTGGAAATGGACTGAAGAACAAGACAAAGCATTTGAAGCTATAAAACAACGCGTGACAGATTCTCCAGTGCTCAGCTACATTGACCACAAACTTGCAGCCGAACGTCAAGATGAGTCGAGCATGGGTCTTTGGGTTCGTCCTTCTGCAACAGGGACAACCAATTGCATATGCGAGTCGAGCGCTCACTCCAGCAGAAACGCAATACTCTCAAATCGAAAAGGAGCTGCTTGCTTAAATCTTCGGAATGGAACAAAACCATCAATATGTATATGGTCGCCAGATCACACTGTAGACAAACCATAAGCCTTTGGTTGCTATATGACGCAAGCCGTTATCTGCAGCACCCAAGCGACTACAACGTCTGCTCATTCGGCTCAACCAATATGACGTCGAAATAAAGTATCAACCAGGAAAAGCAATGTAACTAGCAGACACCCTCTCGCATGCATACCTCGAAAACGTGGCGAGATCACCGACAGAAATTGCAGGAATGTGTCCACATGGTGGACTTTCTCCCACGCTCCAAACAAGGACTGACTACCATACAACATGTAACTTCAAGCTAAGCGATTCCACACTACAACTGGTCTTCCAACAAATCACAACGGGATGGCCAGAAACGACACATGAATTCCCGCCTGAAATGCATGCATACCTCAAAGTTCATGACGAATTCACAACACAGGATGGCATAGTCTTCAAAGGCTATCGCTGTGTCACTGACACCCTGAGATCTGACATTTGTCAACGACTTCATGCTGCTCACACTGGCGTCGAGAGCACTCTTTGATGTGCCACAGAATCCGTTTACTGGTCAGGACTGAATTGTGACATAAAATACTCTGTTTGAAAGTGTGAAACATGTAACACTTGGAGAAAGAATCAAGAAGACAAAGTTTTATTGTTGTTTGTTAAATTTGTAGTTGTTTAATACATGTATTCATAAGAAGTTAACTACCCGTTTATATTGAAGCTAACTTTAATTCATTTTTGTTTCTTATGAAAGGAAAGGTGTAACGAGATCATCTAGCACCTTCTAGATAGGAGATATCAATATAATTTATAGTGCCCTCTAGCTAGGAGGTTTCGGGAGCTGTATTGAGAGAGAGGGTCTGTGAGGGAACGCCATTTTAAAGCTCCACATGGCTGTCTGTGATCTCTCAAATAAATAGAGTTAAGTTCAAGAGTGTTCAAGTGTCTACAAAATACAGATACCATCCTTTACTTCCTTAGTATGCCAAAGGATGTCAGAGGAGATGCAAAACTGAAGGAGGTTACATAGAATTTACATCACAGAAACAAGCTATTCAGCACAACAAGCCTATCCCAGCGTTTATGCTCCACACGAGCCTCCTCCCAGCCTACTTCATCTCACCCCATCAACATATCCTTCTATATCTTTCTCCCTCATGTGTATATCCAGTTTCCCCTTAAATGTATCTATGTTATTCACCTCAACCACTCCAAGAGGAGGTGGTAGCGAGTTCCCTATTCTCACCACTCTCTGGGAAAAGAAGTTTCTCCAGAGTTTCCTATTTGATTTATTAGTGACTATCTTATATTGACATCCCCCTAGTTCTGGGGGCTAAAATTCAACCCTGCCGGAAATGGGTCGCACATACCATTTTTGGTGTGTTTTGGCCGCTGCAATGAATGCGGCGACCCATCTTGCGAACTTCAGCTCGTTTTTTTTCGAGCGGGGCAGAGGTCAGTCATAATGGGGGCGGAACTGGAGGCAGGACGCACTCTCTGCCATTGTCGGTTATCAGCGCCGGGCTGGTGACGTCATCGCGCTGGTGCGTCAACACGTCTCTCCCCTTCAGTTAAAGGGGAGAGCCGCTGCGAGCTCTGCAGCTTTTTAAGTTATGTTCACTGGGCCACCAGGGAGGGGGTGCCAGGCTGCCTGTTGGCGGCCCGGCCGAACCCGGGGGCATAATTGTCGGGCCTGCCTGGCAGTGCAAACGCAGTGCATCGACAGAAAAAACTGCCAGGGGCACCGAGCAGCGGCCGAAAGATTTTCTCCGGTGAATTTTGCTCGCGGGGCGGGACATCGGCGCTGTGCTCTTTGATGGCACACTTGGGAGAGTTCGGCAGCAGCGGGGCGGAAGTGGGGCGAGCGGGGCAGATATGGTCACTGCCGGAAAAACCACCGGGAAGCATTTCGCAAGCAGCAGCTATTCGACTACAAATCGGCAGCCATTCGACACTGCCTCTTGGCTGCCTTATCGAGAGCTTGAATTTCGGCGCCCAGGTTTTTAGTGACAGAAATTGTCCCGAGGATATCGTGTAGGACTGACCCCTGCCCCTCCACCCCCCCCACCCCCTTCCTGCAACAAAGGCCGCAGGATCTTCCACATCCACCTGAGGTTGAATAGATAGAGTGGGCCGTTGCCATGGAGGGATTTGAAGATGAGGACGAAGATTTTAAAATGATGCTTTGAGGGACAAGTAGCCAATGTTGGTCAGTGAAGATGAGGAATATGGGCAAGAAGGACATAGAGCAGGACAGATTACGGATGGGTGAGTTTTGAGGCAAGGTTACAGCTGACATCCATTGATCCATATCTCATCTCAAATCACTATCTTCAGGGAATGAAAGAGAGAAATTGGATGGAAACAAATCCTCCAGGATTGGGTTCAGCTGTGATGCCAACTCTTTTCCTGTAACTGTTCAGGCTTCTCGAGTAAGGTACTTTGGTGCAGCCATCACACATGGAACTGTACCCCAGCGAGGACTGAATGTCTTTAGGAGGGAAGGGAAGGAAAATAGGTAGATAAAGTTGATGAGGGGAAAAAATCTTTCAAAGTGATATAAATAAAGCCCGACCCTCTCTGCTCCACTTGCTACCAAAGACAAAGATAAAGGGCTAAAAATCTGTTTGCCCCCGAAAATGGGTGCAACCCCTGCGCCCGTTCAAAAGACTAACTTCGTGCTGCGCGCTCGTTTGCATGGTTGTGGCATTCAGCCCAGTGCTGAATGTGATATGTCCTTACTATACAGTATAAATGCACACGAGGCCCATACTTGAGAGAAGGTCACTCTGTGACCAGTTAACTTTATTAGCAAGGCCTCAAGTGATACAGGTGGGTGGAGCTTCCCCTTTTATACCTGAAAATCCAGGTTAGGAGTGTCTCCCACAAGTTCACCCCCTTGTGGTCAATGTTCTCAAGGTGGACAACTTAGGTCAGCTTATACATGGGTTACAATGATAGTTGAATACATGGCATCACCTCCCCCCAAAGTCTTATTGGGATCACAGGTTAAGTTTCTCTGGTGGTTTACGCTCCCTTGTAGAGCGCCTGAGTTGGGGCTCCGGATGTTGGGCGCTGGCCTGAGTGTCTGCTGTTTGCGGTTTGTGTCAGGCCTGTCCGGACTGCCCACAGTGACTGGGCTCTCCTCCACTTGGTTCCGGTGTTCGGTCACCTGTGGTGGAGTAAACTCTACGTCGTGTTCTTCCTCTGCTTCTTCTATGGGGTTGCTGAACCTCCTTTTAGTTTGATCTACGTGTTTGCAGCAGATTTGTCCATTGGTAAGTTTAACCACCAAAACCCTATTCCCCTCTTTGGCAATCACAGTGCCTGCAAGCCATTTGGGCCCTGCAGCATAATTAAGGACAAAAACAGGGTCATTGACATCAATACATCGCGGCCTCGCATTCCTGTCATGGTAGTCACATTGTGACTGACGCCTGCTCTCAACAATTTCTTTCATAGTAGGGTGTATAAGGGATAACCTGGTTTTGAGCGTCATTTTCATTAGCAGCTCTGCGGGTGGAACTCCTGTGAGCGAGTGTGGTCAGGATCTATTGGCCAACAGGAGGCGTGATAAGCGGCTTTGTAGGGAACCCCCTTGGATTCTGAGCATCCCCTGTTTGATTATCTGCACTGCTCGTTCTGCCTGGCCGTTTGAGGCCGGCTTGAATGGTGCCGTTCTGACATGGTTGATTCCATTGCCTGCCATGAAGTCCTGGAATTCAGTGCTTGTGAAGCATGGGCCATTGTCGCTGACCAAGACATCCGGTAGACCATGGGCGGCGAACATTGCCCGTAGACTTTCTACCGTGGCAGAGGATGTGCTTGAATTTAAAATGGCACACTCAATCCATTTGGAGTAGGCGTCAACTACAACCAAAAACATTTTACCCATGAAAGGACCTGCGTAGTCCACATGGATGCGTGACCATGGCTTGGCGGGCCATGACCAGGGGCTTATGGTGGCTTCCCTGGGTGTGTTGCCCAGCTGAGCACACGTGTTGCACCTGCGAACACAAAGTTCCAGATCTGCATCTATCCCTGGCCACCAAACGTGTGACCTGGCAATTGCCTTCATCATGACAATGCCCGGGTGCTCATTGTGAAGTTCTCTGATAAACACCTCTCTGCCCCTCTGGAGCATGACTACTCGGTTTCCCCACAGAAGGCAATCGGCCTTAATCGAGAGTTCATCCTTGCGCCTAAGAAATGGTTTAAATTCCTCAGGGCATGCCCCGTACGTGGCTGCCCAGTCCCATTCAGGACACATTTCTTAACTAAAGACCATAGCGGGTCTTTATTTGTCCGGACTTTAATCTGACCAGCTGTCACAGGTGAACCTTCGCTTTCGAAAGCTTCAACAGTCATGACCACCTCAGCATCATGCTCAGTTGTCCCCTCAGTGGTGGCTAGTGGGAGCCTGCTGAGTGCATCGGCGCAGTTTTCAGTGCCCGGTCTGTGCCGAATTGTGTAGTCATAGGCGGTTAATGTAAGTGCCCACCTCTGTATGCGGGCCGTGCATTCGCATTTATGGCCTTGTTGTCGGCCAAAAGGGACGTCAGGGGTTTGTGATCTGACACCAGCTCAAATTTTCTGCCAAACAGGTACTGGTGCATTTTTTTTACTGCATATACACATGCTAGCGCTTCCTTTTCTACCATCCTGTAGCCCCTTTCTGCCTGGGACAGACTTCTGGAGACATAAGCTACCGGCTGTAACTAACCATTGGCATTCACATGTTGCAACACACACCCGACCCCATAGGACGATGCATCGCACGTTAACACAAGTTTCTTACACGGGTCATATAGCGTTAACAGTTTGTTGGAGCATAACAAATTGCGTGCTCTATCAAAAGCCCTTTCCTGGCTGTCTCCCCAGACCCAATCGTAACCTTTGCATCGGAGCACGTGTAGCAGCTCTAACAGCATGCTCAATTTGGGAAGAAAGTTACCAAAATAGTTCAGGAGCCCCAGGAACGAACGCAGCTCCGTCGTGTTACGGGGTCTGGGTGCTCTCTGGGTCGCTTCCGTTTTGGACGCAGTAGGTCTGATCCTATCTGCTGCTACCCTCCTCCCCAGGAATTCTACCTCTGGAGCTATGCAGATGTACATTGCCTTTTTCAGTCGCAGCCCTACCCAGTCTAGTCTGCGTAGCACCTCCTCCAGATTGCGGAGGTGTTCTTCAGTATCGCAACCCGTGATGAGGACGTCGTCTTGAAAAACCACCGTCCTTGGAATCGACTTGGGGAGGCTTTCCATATTTCGCTGAAAGATCGCGGCGGCCAACGAATCCCGAACGGACATCTGTTGTACTCAAACAACCCCTTGTGTGTCGTGATGGTGGTCAGCTTCTTTGACTCACTCACCAGCTCCTGGGTCATGTAAGCTGAGGTCAGGTCCAATTTTGAAAAATATTTGCCACCGGACAGCGTCGCAAAGAGGTCCTCCGCTCTCGGTAGCGAGTACTGGTCTTGGAGTGACACCCGATTTATGGTGGCCTTGTAATCACCACATATCCTGACCGACCCATCCGCCTTGAGCACCGGCACGATCGGGCTCGCCCAGTCACTGAATTCGACTGGCGAGATGATGCCTTCCCTCAGCAGAAGGTTCAATTCGCCTTCTATCTTTTCTTGCATCACGTACGGCACCGCTCTGGCCTTGTGGTGTACTGGCCTGGCGTCCGGGTTTATGTGGATCACTACCTTGGCCCCCATGAAAGTGCCGATGCCGGGTTAAAATAATGAGTCAAATTTGTCCAGGACCTGTGAGCATGATACTCGCTCCACAGAAGAAATTGCATTGACATCGCCCCATTTCCAGTTCATTACAGTAAGCCAACTCCTCCCCAGTAGTGCAGGACCATCCCCTGGGACAATCCAGAGTGGCAACCTGTTCTCTGAATATTTGTGGGCCATGACTACCGTGGCGCTGTCTAGCACCGGAATGATCTCCTTTGTATATGTCCGTAGCTGTGCGTCAATCGGCAATAATTTTGGCCTCCTGGCCTTGGACACCCACAATCTTTTGAACTGTTTGATACTCATCATGGATTGGCTGCCCCCATGTCGAGCTCCACGAATACTGGGATGCCATTGAGGAGCACTTCCATCATTATCGGTAGCATTCTGGTGTATGAACTGTATATGTGCTCCACATGAACTCGCTGAACTTCAGCCTCCAGTGATTTCCCCCAGTATTCATTTGGCCTTGTAGGGCTTACGTCGAGCACGTCCTCCTTGTACATCAACCTGGCTGCAGGCTTCCTGTACATACGCGCCAAGTGACCGCTGATGTTGCAGTTTCTGCAGGTATATTGCTGAAACCTGCAAGCTCTGGCTGGGCGTTTGCCTCCACACCTCCAGCATGAGCTGGAGGCCCCGTTGTTGGAAACAAAAGGTCCATTATCAGTCGATCGTCTCTGACTGTCTCTGTAACTGTGCTTAAGCGCACCATTAACAGGTGCTGATGACCCCATTACTGGCCGCATTGTCCATTGCGATGGCATGAATCGCCGTTCAGCTAGCCATTGTCTCTGTTGAATTCCTCCTTTAGGTTCGACTACATGCTGGGGCATGTCTGATTGCCCTTGTCTGCCTAGAGAACTGTGTGCCACATTAACAATGTTGACTCTCTGGTCGTTTGCCGCATTTGAGCCAAGATCTTTGTCATACATCATTCTGGTCTCTTCCTCCCCTGAGATAAATGTCTGGGCTATCAGAGCCGCCACTTCCAAGGTCAAGTCTTTGGTCTCAATCAGTTTCCTGAAAACCCCAGCGTGCCCGATGCTCTCAATAAAAAAGTCTTGCAGCATCTCCGCTCTGCATGCATCTGGGAACTTACATAGGCTCGCCAGTCGCCGGAGATCTGCCACGAAGTCAGGAATGCTTTGCCCTTCTCGCCGCCGGTGCATGTAAAACCGGTGTCTCGCCATGTGCATGCTGCTCGCCAGTTTAAGGTGTTCCCCGATCAACTTACTGAGCTCTTCGAACGTCTTGTCCACCGGCTTCTCTGACGTTAGAAGGTCCTTCATCAGGGAGTACGTTCTGGATCCACAAACCGTCAGGAGATGAGCCCTGCGTTTGTCGGCCGAATCCTGTCCCAGCCATTCCTTAGTGACAAAACTTTGCTGTAGTCCCTCAATAAAGTCGTCCCAATCATCACCAACACAATACCTCTCTTCTGTGCTGCTAGTGGCCATGCTCGCGTGGTTTAAATCCCAGTTTCTCGTCGCCAATGATATGTCCTTATTATACAGTATAAATGCACACGAGGCCCATACTTGAGAGAATGTCACTCTGTGACCAGTTACCTTTATTACCAAGGCCTCAAGTGATGAAGGTGGGTGGAGCTTCCGCTTTTATACCTGAAAGTCCAGGTTAGGAGAGTCTCCCACAAGTTCACCCCCTTGTGGTCAATGTTCTCAAGGTGTACAACTTAGGTCAGCTTATACATGGGTTACAATGATAGTTGAATACATGACAGAATGCGCTGCTATGTGGCTGATCGCTCAGCAAGTTGTCCAAATTCACGCACGGTTAGCACCAAATAAAGCTAGCCTGCACTTCTTAAAGGCAGTCTGCACATTTTAACACGGAGGTGCATTCTGCCTGCATGTGGTGAGACACCAGTCTGAGTGGCTTGTAGCCAGAATGGGGGAAAGGATAGTGCAGGTGCCAGCTCCCCAAAGGGCGAGGTCACACACAAAGGTTCTGCAGCACAGGACTCAGATGAGGACTTCGAAGGGGCGGCCTACAGAAGAACGCTGATGAGTATGCACAATGAAATTGCATTTCCAGGCCTGCCAGACAGCCTGAGTGCAATGTCAAGCAACATGGCATCAGGCACCAACCTTGCACAGGGCTTTGCGCAGAGCTTTGAGGCCATGATATCTGGCATAGAAGTGATGGGCAACTCCATTGATGCTCATGTGGACCCAACCATGATGCAGCGTCTGATGGCTGATGTCGCAGCTTCCATTGCAGCACAAGTAGAAGCTACCCACCATCTGAGTGCTGCAGTCGAAGCTGAGACTGATGTCATACAAGGTCAGACTGCTCTCCTGCAGGCTCAACTTGCTGCCTTGCAAGCTCAGACTGTTGCCACCGTGGCTGCTTTTATCAGTGTGGAAAGGGGCTTGCAGGGTGTCACAGCAGTCCAGCAATCTGTCCTCCAACAGATTACTAGGAATGCTGAGGGGTGGCAGTGACTCCGTGGAGCAAGAACCTGCTGTCCTCTTTCAGGATGACAGCATTGCTGCTCGTATCACTGCCACTCTTCCATTACCCTTGCTGTTGCCTGTCTGCCAGCCAGCCCAGACTGGTGCTGCCCATGCCGAGGTGGTGCAACTTGCATTGTAGGCCCAGACTGCTCGAGGTCATCCTGCATGCTATCTGCAATCTCCCCCATTGAAGGTCAGCAGCCTTCCACCAGCCATGCTGCAGCTACTGGGGTAGCATTTTGTAGAAGCTCCAGGACGGGCAAAGGCACACTGAAGACTGTCACTAAGGGTGTTTCTTAAGTAATGTTGGATGGATTGATGTATAAAGTTGGTTTAAATTATTTGTTTTGTTGTGGCTTTTATTTCAGCATTGTGGCCAAGAGGAGGCTTTGATGGTCAGTTACAGAGGGAAGGTAAGGTGTGGAGCTATTGTTGAATGGGGACTTGGGGTTGTGTTCACTGATACCGCAGACCGAGGTGTCAATCATGGACAGCCCGGGCCGAAAGGGGCTGTCTGGGTTGCTTCCTCCCTTCCATTTCCTCCTCCTCCTCCTCAGCTGGTCACTGTAGGCCTGGTGGCAAGCACGGTGCCGTCGGATGGCGAGGTTGTGGAGCATGTAGCAGACCATGACGAATCTTGAAACGCACTCTGGTGAGTACTGCAGGGCTCCTCCAGAGTGACCCAGGCAGCGGAAGCGTTGTTTAAGGACACCAATGGTCTGCTCTATCAGATTCCGTATTCCAGCATGGCTTTCGTTGTATGCCCACATGTACATGGGGTTGGGCAGCTGAGTCATGAGCCAGGTGGGCAGCGGATAGCCCTCGTCGCCCAATAGCCACCTTCTAATTTGTCATGGTGGCTCAAAGGCTGAGGGAACAGTGGACTGGCATAGAATAAAAGCATCACAACAAGCAGGATACAAGGCATTCACCATCATGATGTGCTGTGAATGGTCACACAACAACTGCACATTCAGTGAGTGGTAACCTTTGGAGTAGCGGTACATCTCAGCATTTAGACACGGTGCCCGCAAGGACACATGCGTGCAGTCAATGGTGCCCTGCACCATGGGGGAATCCCACTATCCTGGCAAAGCCATGTGCTCACTCTGCCTGCTTCCCTCTGGTCAGAGAGAAGGCAATGAGCTCCCCTCACCTGGCATAAAGAGCATCTGTCACCTCTCTTACGCAGCAGTAGATGGTGAAGTGGGAATGTTACACATGGTGCTTGCTCCAGCCGGGAAGGATTCTGACTTGAGGAAATTCAGGGCCATGGTCACAGCCACTGGCAGTGCTGTCCTTGCCTTGGTTGCAAGAGGTGGCCGAGTTCTATGAGCACCTCCTTCGTAAAGCGCAGACACCTCGCACACTAATCCTGGCTCAGGCTGAGGTAAGAGAATTGCTCTCGGAAGACCCTAGGTGGGAAAGGCCTGCTGCTGAGAGCCCTTCTCCCCCTGTTCCTCCCCCTCCATCAGTCCTCTGCTTCGCTGCCTCTGCTCCATTTCCCTGTCATGCTGCAGACCAAGGGGGATAACAACTAGTGCACCCATGACTGGGAGCAAGTGGGCTGGCCAGAACCCTTGGAGTCAGAAGCAAGGTTGTCTCCACTTGCAGCACCACACCCTGTCACCTCACCAACTTAATACAACTTTAGAACGCTCTGAACAACTTCCACAAACTTACCCAGAGCCAGTGCAAATTAATCAGCAACTAACTTGACAGCGGTTGCTGAACCCTTTAAATAGCATTGGTGGGGGGTCCTTGCTGCTGCTGAACGCATGTTCAGCTGTGCAAGGTTAAGACAGGGTGTTAGCTCCAGCGTTGAAAACAAAAATGGCAGCGCTGGCGTTAAATCAGTGTTGCGCTCTGATTAACTTCACGATCTACCTGCTCTACCTACTTCCAGTGCATGCTTCTAACGCCCACCCTACCGCGCTCACCAAGATGGTGACTGGCACGGCCTGCACGGGTGCTACAGATCCGAATTTCTAACCCATAGAATCATACAATTATTATAGCACAAAATGAGCCCATGTCGGCTCTCTGCAAGAGCACTTCAGCTAGTCCCACTCCCCTGCCTTTTCCCCGTAGCACTGCAAATCTTTTTCCTTCAGGTACTTATCCTATTGAATTATATTCCCTTTTGAAAACTACGATTGAATCTGCCTCCACCACCTTTTCAGGCAGCGCATTCCAGATCCTAACCACTCGCTGTGTAAAAAAGTTTCCCCTCATGTCGCCTTTGGTTCTTCTGCCAATCATCTTAAATCTGTGTCCTCTGGTTCTCGACCCATCCGCCAATGGGAACAGTTTTTCTCTATCTACACTGTCTAGTCCCCTCATGATTTTGAACATCCCTAGCAACTCTCCTCTCAACCTTCTCTGCTCTAAGGAGAACAACCCCAGCTTCTCCAGTCTCTCCACGTAGCTGAAGTCCCTCATCCCTGGAGCCATTTTTGTTATTCTTTTCTGCATCCTCTTTAAGGTCTTCAGATCTTTCCTAAAGTGACGTGCCCAGAATTGGACACAATACTCCAGTTGAGGTCGGACCAGTATTTTATAAATGTTTATCAAAACTTCCTTACTTTTGTAATCTATGCCTCTTCTTATGAAGCCCAGGATCCCATATGATTCACGTAATTAATGATTCATGTAATTAACTTTTTTTTTAAAGAATGAATGTTCGATTAAGAAGAGGAATGTGTCCCTTTCGTAACTTAATAGCTATAGTGGTCTTTTTCTGTTCCTCAAAATTCTTTCGTTCTCATATATCATTATTTGATCTCCCATGTCATTGCACACCAGGAGTCACAACCAAAGCTGATAAACATCGCAGAGCTGCTCCCACTCTTCTGGTAGCATTTCCAGTGAGTTAACGCTGGCACTTCTGAGGAAATTCCAGGCCCAAGTGTAGACTTCAGGTGAAGCAGGATTAGAGGCCAGGAGATAATTGGACCAGGGCACACAGATGTAATTCAGCCCCCATTTTAAAGTCATTTAGTCGTCATTATTTTAATATGCATAAAAGTAGTTGAGGCCAATTCACTAAATATATTCAAAAGGGAGTTAGATGAAGTCCTTACTACTCGGGGGATCAAGGGTTATGGCGAGAAAGCAGGAAGGGGGTACTGAAGTTTCATGTTCAGCCATGAACTCATTGAATGGCGGTGCAGGCTAGAAGGGCTGAATGGCCTGCTCCTGCACCTATTTTCTATGTTTCTATGTTTCTAATATGCCTGATATATCACCAACGATGTCTCCGCAAGATCCCGCAGATCCCCTGGGAGGACAGATGCACCAATGTCAGCGTTCTCGATCAGGCCAACATCCCCAACGTCGAAACTCTGACCACACTCGACCAGCTCCATTCAGCGGGCTACGTTGTTCGCATGCCCAACACAAGACTCCCAAAGCCAGCACTCTATTCAGAACTCCTATACGGCAAGCGAGCTCCAGGTGGGCAGAGGAAACATTTCAAGGACACCATCAAAGCTTCCTTGATAAAGTGCAACATCTCCACCGACACCTGGGAGTCCCTGGCCAAAGACCACGCTAAGTGGAGGAAGAGCATCCGGGAGGGCGCTGAGCACCTCGAGTCTCGTCGCCGAGAGCGTGCAGAAAACAAGCGCAGGCAGTGGAAAGAGCGTGCGGCAAACCAGACTCCCCACCCACCCTTTCCTCCAACAATTGTCTGTCCCACCTATGACAGAGACTGTAATTCTCGTATTGGACTGTTCAGTCACCTGAGAACTCACTTTTAGAGTGGAAGCAAGTGTTCCTCGATTTCAAGGGACTGTCTATGAGGATGTCCGACACTAGACTCCCAAAACAAACGCTCTACTCAGAGCTCCGACAAAGGGAGAGCCCCAGGTGGGCAAAGGAGACATTTCAAGGACACCCTCAAAGCCTCCTTGAAAAAGTGCAACATCCCCACCGACATTTGGCAATCCCTGGCACAAGACCATTCAAAGTGGAGGAGAAGCATCCGGGAAGGCGACCATCTCGAGTCTCTTCGCCAGGAGCAAATGGAAGCCAAGCGCAAACAGCGGAAGGAGCGCATGACAAGCCAAGCACCCCACCCACCCGTTCCTTCAACCACCGTCTGCCCCACCTGTGACAGAGACTGTGAGTACCGCATTGGACTCATTGGTCACCTGAGAACTCATATTGTGTGGAAACAAGTCATCTATGACTCTGAGGGACTGCCTAAGAAGTGAAGAAGGATTTCCATTTTAAATTCCTATCTTCACACTTATGTTGCAAACTGGGGGAACCATTGGGAGACAGGTGCAATTAGAATGTGACAAGTTTACACAGGTGTCAGTCGTGACTCAGTGGGAGCCCTCCTGACTCTGAGTCAGAAGGTTGTGGGTTCAAGCCCTACTCTGTAGACATGAGCACATTATCTAGGCTGACACTTCAGTGCAGAACTTAGAGAGTGCTGCACTGTCAGAGGTGATGTCTTTCAGATGAAATGTTAAACCGAGGTCCGGTATGCCTTCTCAGATGGATGTTAAAGATCACATTATTCGAACACTATTCAAAGAAGAGCAGGGGAGTTCTCCTGGGTGTACTGACCAACATTTTTGCCTCAACCAACACCTAAAACAGATGATCTAAACATTTATTTAATTGCTGTGTGCAAATTGGCTGCCACGTTTCCTACATTTCAATAAGTGACTAGACTTCAAAAGTACTTCATTGGCAGTATAAAGTGCTTTGGAAGCACCTGAGGTCGTGAGAGACGTTATATAAATGCAAGTTCTTTATAGAAAATTTCCATTATGATTGTTGTTATATATGGGGACTTATATTTACTCTGTACTGCCACCAGAGGGCTCATCCTCTGGAGTCCCAAGGGATCCCATAATCCCTTGGGAGCACAGGTATTTAAGGAGGTGTCACAGGTTGGAGAGGCACTCTGGAGACCTGCAATAAAAGACTAAGGTCACATTTTACTTTGAGCTCACAGTGTTCAGTCTGACTCTTTCTCCATACACAACAACTGGCGATGAGATACAGATAGTGAACCCAAAGATGCAGAGAACAGGGGGCATCCTGGAGAAATTTTCGGAGGGAGATGATTGGGAAACTTTTGTGGAGCGACTCAACCAATACTTCATGGCCAACGAGCTAGATGGGGAAGAGAGTGCTGCCAAACGAAGGGCGATCCTCCTCACCATCTGTGGGGCACCAACTTATGGCCTCATGAAGAATCTGCTCACTCCAGCGAAACCCACAGAGAAATGGTACGACGATTTGGGC
This sequence comes from Pristiophorus japonicus, assembly GCF_044704955.1. Classification (NCBI taxonomy): domain Eukaryota; kingdom Metazoa; phylum Chordata; class Chondrichthyes; family Pristiophoridae; genus Pristiophorus; species Pristiophorus japonicus. The sequence continues at coordinate 193,410,783 of NC_091986.1, read as the reverse complement.
AAAAAGACTTTTGAAAGGTTGTGGTGCAACAAGGCCTCAAGGCCAGTCTTAACTCCAGTTCGCACGAAACTAAGAACTTACACAAAAGAAATGATTCCTGTAATCAGCAGTACTACCATAAAGGTCTCCTACGATGGAGCGGTGCACAAGCTACCACTCTGTGTGGTACCGGGCGCTGGTCACACGCTGCGTGGCAGGATCTGGCTGGGAAAGATACACTGGAACTGGGACGACGTCTGAGCGCTATCGCCCGCTGGTGACACTTCTGTGCCCAGGTCTTAAACAAATTTCCTTCGCTGTTCGAACCAGGCATCGGAAAATTCCAAGGAGCAAAAGTGCAGATCCACCTAATTCCGGGGGCACGACCCATCTATCACAAGGCAAGAGCAGTACCATACATGATGAGAGAAAAGGTAGGGATCGAGCTAGACCGGCTGCAAAGAGAGGGCATCATTTCACCGATCGAGTTCAGCGAGTGGGCCAGTCCTATTGTCCCAGTCCTCAAGGGAGACGGCACCGTCAGAATCTGTGGCGATTACAAAGTAACTATCAATCGTTTCTCCCTGCAGGACCAATACTCACTACCAAGGCTGCGTTCACAGATGTAATACATGCTCGCAGTTAAGCAATGTACCCAGGGAGGTGCCACTAACTTTATGGCCTTTGTAAAGTCCTTACTCTACAGTATGAAACCACACGAGGCACATTCTGGGGACAAGGTCACTCTGTGACATTAACTCTTTATTCACAGGACTGCAAAGACGATGACTCTGCATGGGACCTCCTTTTTTATACCTGTGTGATCAGGTAAGGAGTGTCTCCCACAAGTTCACCCCTTGTGGTCAGGGTGTGCATCTAGGTTGAGTGTATACAGTAATACAGTGGTCTTACATTGTAATTACATACATGACATCACCTCCCCCCTCCCCCAAAGTCTTATTGGAATCATAGGTTTAATCTTTCAGGTGGTCTACGCTCCCTCGTGGGGAGCCGCAGTTGGGGCTCTGGTTGTTGGACACTGACATGTCTGTCACCTGTGGTGATTCCGGCCTGTCCAGGCTGACCGCAGGGACTGTGCATTCTTCTGATTGCTCTTGCTGCTCGTTCACTGGCGGTGTTGTGAGTTCCATCTCATGGTCTTCTTGAGGTTCCTCCGTGTCGATGCTGAAACTTTTTTCTACTTGGTCCAGATGCTTACAGCATATCTGACCATTGTTGAGTTGTACCACGAAGACCCTATTCCCCTCTTTGTCAATTACAGTGCCTTCAAGCCATTTGGGTTCCATTGCGTGATTGAGGACGAATACAGGATCATTTATTTCTATACATCTCCCCCTCGAATTATGGTTATGGTACTCGTTTTGTGACTTGCGCTTGCCCTCAACTATGTCGGTCAGGACTTCGTGAATGAGGGACAACCGAGTTTTGAGTGTCCGTTTCATTAGTAGCTCTGCGGGCGGGACCCCGTGAGCGAGTGCGGTTGGGATCTATAGGCCAGCAGGAGACGCGATAGGCGGCATTGTGGGGAGGGTCCTTGAATCCTGAGCATACCTTGCTTAATGAGCATACCATTGGATGCCGGCTTGAACGGCGCAGTCCTGACGTGGTTGATGCCATTGCCCGACATAAACTCTCGGAATTCATAGCTTGTGAAACATGGGCCATTATCACTAACCAGGATGTCCGGCAAGCCATTGGTTGCAAAGATCGCGCGTAGGCTTTCCACGGTGGTGGATGACATGCATAAATTCAGAATGATGCACTCGATCCATTTCGAGTACGCATCTACCACAATAAGGAACATCTTTCCCATGAACGGGCCCGCGGAGTCAACATGAATGCGTGACCATGGCCTGGTGGGCCAGGGCCACGGGCTCAGCAGGGCCTCCCTAGGGGCATTACTCAGCTGGGCACACGTCGTGCACCTGCGAACACAGTGTTCCAGGTCTGAATCAATTCCAGGCCACCAAACGTGTGACCGGGTAATGGCCTTCATCAGCACAATGCCTGGGTGCTCGCTGTGGAGTTTCCTGATGAATGCCTCCCTGCCCTTCTGGGGCATAACTACCTGGCTGCCCCATAGTAGACAGTCGGCTTGGATGGAGAGCTCATCCATCCGTCTGTGGAACGATCTGACCTCCTCAGGACATGCTCTGTGTGCGGGCGCCCAATCCTCAGTCAGGACATATTTCTTAATCAGGGATAGGAGGGGATCTCTGTTTGTCCAGATTTTGATCTGGTAGGCTGTGATGGGGGAGCCTGCGCTGTCAAAGGCATCGACAGCCATGACCATCGTGGCGCTTTGCTCCGCTGCCCCCTCAGTGGTGGCCAGTGGAAGTCTGCTGAGCGCGTCAGCGCAATTTTCAGTGCCGGGCCGGTGCCGGATGGGGTAGTCATAAGCAGCCAGCGTGAGAGCTCATCGCTGTATGCGAGCTGATGCATTGGCATTGACAGCCTTGCTGTCTGATAACAGGGATGTTAATGGCTTGTGGTCTGTCTCTAATTCAAACTTCCTACCAAAGAGGTACTGATGCATTTTTTTTACACCATAGATACATGCAAGCGCTTCCTTCTCGACCATCCCATATCCCATGACAGCGCGACCTGGAGGCATAAGCCACAGGTTGTAGTTGACCGTCAGCATTGCCCTGCTGCAACACGCACCCAACCCCATAGGACGATGCATCACATGTAAGAACCAATTTTTTTTACAGGGGTCGTACAGGGTCAACAACTTGTTTGAACAAAGTAGGTTCCGTGCCCGATCAAAAGCCCGTTTCTGACAGTCCCCCAAAAACCAATCACAACCCTTACGCAGGAGCACGTGTAGCGGCTCCAACAATGTGCTCAAGTTCGGCAGAAAGTTCCCGAAATAGTTCAACAGTCCCAAGAATGAACGCAACTCCGATGTGTTGCAGGGCCTGGGTGCTCGTCGAATCACCTCTGTTTTGGATTTGGTGGGCCGAATCCCATCTGCAGCAACCGTCCTGCCCAGAAACTCAACCTCGGGAGCTAAGAACAAACATTTAGATTTCTTGAGTCGCAGGCCTACCCGCTGCAGTCAGTATAGCACCTCCTCCAGGTTGTGGAGGTGTTCCTCAGTGTCTCGACCCATGATGAGGGTGTCGTCCTGGAATACGATCGTTCCAGGAATTGATTTAAGCTGGCTTTCCATGTTTCATTGAAAAATCGCGGCCGCTGATCGAATGCCAAACGGGTACCTGTTATACACGAACAGTCCCTTGTGCGTGGTGATGGTGGTCAGTAGTTTAGATTCGTCGGCCAGTTCCTGGGTCATATAGGCTGAAGTGAGGTCCAACTTGGTGAAGAGCTTGCCGCCTGCCAGCGTGGCGAAGAGGTCCTCCGCTCTCGGGATCGGGTATTGATCTTATAGGGATACCCGATTGATGGTGGCCTTGTAGTCGTCACATATCCTGACAGAGCCATCTGCTTTTAGGATGGGAACAATGGGGCTCTCGATCTTTTCCCGCATCACATACGGCACCGCTCTGGCTTTGTGGTGCCCTGGCCTGGCGTCCAGGATGATGTGTATCTACTTTAGTGCCTTTGAAAGTCCCGACGCCAGGTTGGAATAGTGAATCGAATTGTTGTAGGACTTGTGAGCACGAACTTCGCTCCACAGATGACATTGCGTGAACATCCCCCCATTTCCAGTTCATCTCGGCTAACCAACTCCTCCCCAACAGTGCAGGACCATTGCCCGGGACAATCCAGAGCGGCAGCCGATTCACTAATTCATTGTGTGTGACAGCCAACATTGCACTGCCTAGCACCGGAATGATTTATTTAGTGTAAGTCCAAACAGGCTTTTTAGTGTGTCTCAATACGTGCTAATTTGGGTCTACTGGCTTTAAGTGGCCATAGCTTCTCAAATTGCTGAACGCCCATGAGTGACTGGCTGGCCCCAGTGTCCAGCTCTATGCGTACTGGGATACCATTTAATAAAACCCCCATCATCATTGGTGGCGTTTTGGTGTATGAACTTTGAATATTCGCCACATGGACCCACTGAACCTCGGCGTCCATCGATTTTCCCCAAAAGTCATCCTGCCTCAAAGAACCCTCTTCTGGTCCATCTGCCTCAAATATTAGTCTGGTTGCAGACTTCCTGCACATTCGAGCTAAGTGGCCACTGAGATTGCAGTTCCTGCAGACAAACTTTTGAAATCTGCAAGATCTGGCTGAGTGTTTTCCCCCACACCTCCAGCATGAGTTAAAGTTTCCATTGTTGGGAACAAAGGGACTATGGCCAGGCATTCCGCGCTGACTGTTCCTTTGACTGCTATTAAGTACCCTATTAGTGGGTGTCAATGGCCCCATCCCGGGCCGCATTGTCCGCTGTGATGGCGTGAATGTCCATTCAGCCTGCCATTGTCTCTGTTGAAGTTGTACTCTGGGGTTTATTGCTGCCAGGGGAGTGTCGGACTGTCCCTGCCAGCCTGCGGGGCTCTGAGTCGTATTGATGATGTTGACTCCCTGATCCATCGCCGCGTTTGAGGCAGAATTGCACGCATATGTTATTTTCGTCTCTTCCTCTCCCGCTATGAAAGTTTGAGCTAACAACGCCGCCGCTTTCAAGGTCAAATCCTTGGTCTCAATTAATTTGCAGAAAATTCCCGCATGACCGATGCCCTCGATAAAGAAGTCCCTTGGCATCTCCCCCCTGCAGGCGTCTGTGAACTTACAGAGACTGGCCAAATGCCGGAGGTCCGCTACGAAGTCCGGTATGCTCTGTCCTTCAAGACGTTGGTGGGTGTAGAATCTGTGTTGGGCCATGTGTATGCTACTCGCCGGTTTGAGGTGCTCCCCGATCAATTTGCTAAGTTCTTCAAAGGTTTTGTCCGCCGGCTTTTCGGGTGCTAGTAAGTCCTTCATCAGCGCGTAAGTCTTTGGTCCGCAACTGGTCAAAAGATGAGCCCTTCGCTTGTCGGCCGCTGCATCCCCCAGCCATTCTTTCATAACGAAGCTTTGCTGAAGCCTCTCGACAAAATCATCCCAGTCTTCCCCAACACAGTACCGTTCCTCTGTGCTACCGGTGGCCATTCTCGTGGGTCGTGAATTCCTGTTTCTCGTCGCCAATGTAAAGTCCTTACTCTACAGTATGAAACCACACGAGGCACATTCTGGGAACAAGGTCACTCTGTGACCTTAACTCCTTATTCACAGGTCTCCAAAGATGATGGCCCTGGTGGGACCTCTCTTTTTATACCTGTGTGATCAGGTAGGGAGTGTCTCCCACAAGTTCACCCCTTGTGGTCAAGGTGTGCACCTAGGTTGAGTGTATACAGCAATACAGTGGTGTTACATTGTGGTTACATACATGACAGTCTTGGCCCTCCAAACTGTGGTTCAGGGTCCATTTCAACTATGCAGACCCGCTCTTGGGTAAAATGTTCCTTGTGGTTGTAGACGCATACTCCAAGTGGATTGAATGTGAGATAATGTCGGCTAGCACGTCCGCTGCCACTACTGAAAGCCTGTGGGCCATGTTTGCCACTCACGGCTTACCCGATGTCCTGGTGAGCGACAATGGGCCATGTTTTACCAGTGCTGAGTTCAAAGAATTCATGACCCGTATCGGGATCAAACATGTCACATCTGCCCTGTTTAAACCAGCATCCAATGGGCAGGCAGAGAGAGCAGTGCAAACCATCAAGCAAGGCTTGAAGAGGGTAACTGTAGGCTCACTGCAGACTCGCCTATCCCGAGTCCTGCTTAGCTGCCGCATGAAGCCCCACTCACTCACTGGGATCCCACCTGCTGAACTGCTCATGAAAAGAGTACTTAAGACAAAGCTCTCGTTAGTTCACCCTGATTTACATGAACAGGTAGAGAGCAGGCAACTTCAACAAAGTCTTCGATAGCGCAAATGTGTCACGCAAGATTGAAATCAATGATTCTGTATTTGTATTAAATTATGGACAAGGACCCAAGTGGCTCCCCGGCACTGTCGTGGCCAAAGAGGGGAGCAGGGTGTTTCGAGTCAAACTTTCAAATGGACTCATTCACCGGAAACATTTGGACGAAATCAAACTCAGATTCACGGACTCTCCTGAGCAACCCACCTTGGACCATACCTTTTTTGATCCCCCAACATACACACCAGTGGCAACCGGCACCACGGTTGACCACGAAGCAGAATCCATCATCCACAGCAGCCCTGCAGGGCCCAACACACCAGGCAGCCCAGCAAGGCCAGCTGCACAGCAGCCCAGCGAGGGCCCAACAAATGATTCAACAACGCCAGCTTTCACACCGAGATGATCAACCAGGGCAACAAGGGCCCCAGATCGACTCGCATTGTAAATAGTTACACTATTGACTTTGGGGGGGCGGCGAGTGTTGTTATATATGTGGACTTGTATTTACTCTGTACAGCCACCAGAGGGCTCATCCTCTGGAGTCCCAAGGGATCCCATAATCCCTTGGGAGCACAGGTATTTAAGGAGGCTTCACAGGTTGGAGAGGCACTCTGGAGACCTGCAATAATAGACTAAGGTCACGCTTTACTTTGAGCTCACAGTGTTCAGTCTGACCCTTTCTCCAGTCACAACAATTGTGGACAGTGTTTTTAATGAGCAAACGTTGATAGGATCTCTTAACAATTTCTAGTGCTGATGAAAGGTTATCAACCTGAAACGTAAGCTCTTTCTTAAAAAATACTGTAGATGCTGAAAATCTGAAATAAAAACGGAAAATGCTGGAAATACTCAGCAGGTCAGGCAGCATCTGTGGAGAGAGAAACAGAGTTCACGTTTCAGGTCGGTGACCTTTTGTTAGAACTGGAAAATGTTAGACATCTTGTCCACTTTTGCTCATTATAAACAAAAAGACATTGGCCTGAAACTTTAACTCTGTTTTTCTCTCCACAGATGCTGCCTGCCTGCTGAGTATTTCCAGCATCTTATGCTTTTGTTTTTGACAGGAAATGTGTGTAGATCTAAGCATATATATGTAAGAAAGGAAGACTTGAATTGATACAGCGCCTTTCACGACCACCCAAAATGCTTTACAGCCAATTAAGTACTTTTTGCAGTGTAGTCACTGTTGTAATGTAGGAAACGCGGCAGCCAATTTGCGCACAAGCAAGCTGCCACATACAGCAATGTGATAATGGCCAGATAATTTGTTTTTTTTAGTGATGTTGTTTGAGGGATAAATATTGACCAGGACACTGGGGATAACTTCCCTGCTCTTCTTCGAAATAGTGCCATGGGCTGTTTTATGTCCACCTGAGAGTGCAGACGGGGCCTCGGTTTAACGTCTCTTCCGAAAGACAGCACCTCCGACAGTGCATTGCTCCCTCAGCACTGCACTGCAGTGTCAGCCTAGAGTATGTGCTCAAGTCGCTGGAGTGGGACTTGAATACAACAACAATTTGTATTTATATAGTGCCTTTAATGTAGTAAAACATCCCAAGGCACTTCACAGCAGCGTTTTAAGACAAAACAAATACATTTGACACCTAGCCACAGAAGAAGAAATTACGGCAGATGACCAAAAGCTTGGTCAAAGAGATAAAAAGAACAAAGTAACATAAGAAATAGGAACAGGAGTAGGTCATATGGCTTCTCGAGCCTGCTCCGCCATTCAATAAGGTGATGGCTGATCTGATCATGGACTCAGCTCCACTTTCCTGCCCGCTCCCCATAGCCCCTTATCCCCTTATTGTTTAAGAAACTGTCTATTTCTGTCTTAAATTTATTCAATGTCTCAGCTTCCGCAGCTCTCTGAGGTAGCGAATTCCACAGATTTACAACCTTCTGAGAGAAGAAATTTCTCCTCATCTCTGTTTCTAAATGGGCCGCCCCTTATTCTAAGTGTTATATATGTAAACGTGTAAATACCTTGTGTAACCACCAGAGGGCTCATCCCCTGGAGTCCCAGGGGTTCCCACAATCCCTTGGGAGCACCTGTATTTAAGGAGGCCTCGCAGGCTGAAGAGGCACTCTGGAGACCTGTAATAAAAGACTAAGGTCACACTTTACTTTGAGCTCACAGTATCTGGTCACTCTTTATTCATACATAACACTAAGATCATGCCCTCTAGTTCTAGTCTCCCCCATCAGTGGAAACATCCTCTCTGCATCCACCTTGTCAAGCCCCCTCATAATCTTATTCATTTCGATAAATCCCCTCTCATTCTTCTGAATTCCAATGAGTAGAGGCCCAACCTACTCAACCTTTCCTTATAAGTCAACCCCCTTCTCTGAACTGCCTCCAAAGCAAGTATATCGTTCCATAAATATGGAAACCAAAACTGTACACAGTATTCCAGATGTGGCCTCACCAATACCCTGCAGAGCAAGACTTCCCTGCTTTTATACTCCATCCGCTTTGCAATAAAGGCCAAGATTCCATTGCTGTACCTGCATACTATCCTTTTGTGTTTCATGCACAAGTACCCCCAGGTCCCGTTGTACTGCAGCACATTGCAATCTTTCTCCATTTAAATAATAACTTGCTCTTTGATTTTTTTTGCCAAAGTGCATGACCTCACACTTTCCAACATTATACTCCATCTGCCAAATTTTTTCCCATTCACTTAGCCTGTCTATGTCCTTTTGCAGATTTTTTTGTGTCCTCCTCACACATTGCTTTTCCTCCCATCTTTGTATCATCAGCAAACTTGGCTATGTTACACTCAGTCCCTTCTTCCAAGTTGTTAATATAGATTGTAAATAGTAGGTTTTAAGGAGCATCTTAAAGGAGGAAAGAGGGATAGAGAGACGGAGAGCTTTAGGGAGGGAGTTTCAGAGCTTGTGTCCTTGGCAACAGAAGGTATGGCCTTTCAACATCCCCAGCATTGAAACACTGACCACACTCGACCAGCTCCGTTGGGCAGGCCACATCGTCCGCATGCCCGACATGAGCGATTGTGATCAGGGATGCTCAAGAGGACAGAATTTGAGGAACGCAGACATCTCGGGGCGTTGTGAGATGAAAGGAGATTCATCATCATAGGCAGTCCCACGGAGTTGAGGATGACTTGCTTCCACTCTAAAAGTGAGTTCTCAGGTGTCTGAAGAGTCCAAAGTGGGACCTACAGTCTCTGTCACCGATGTTCAGGCAGTGGTTGAAGGAAAGGTGGGGTGCGGAGTCTGGTTTGCCGCATGCTCCTTCCGCTGTCTGCGCTTGGTTTCTGCATGCTCTCGGCGATGAGACTCTAGGTGCTGAGTGCCCTCCCAGATGCTCTACCTCCACTTTGGACGATCTTGGACCAGGGATTCCCAGCTGCCAGTGGGGATGTTGCACTTTATCATGGAGGCTTGAGGGTGTCCTTGAAGCATTTCCTCTGCCCACCTGGGGCTCGCTTGCCATGACGAAGCTCCGAGTAGAGTGCTTTCTTTGGGAGTCTCATGTCGGGCATGCGGACGATGTGGCCCACCCAATGGAGCTGGTCGAGTGTGGTCAGTGCTTCGATGCTGGGGATGTTGGAATGAGCGAAAACATTGACGATGTGTTGATGTCCCAGTGGATTTGCAGGATCTTGCGGAGGCAGCACTAGTAGCACTTCTCCAGTGTTTTGAGATGTCTGCTGTATAAAGTCCGCATCTCTGAGCCATATAGGAGGGCGGATATCACTACTGCCCTGTAGACCATAAGCTTGATGCCAGATTTGAGCTCCTGGTCTTTAAACACTCTTTTCCTCAGGCGACCGAAGGCTGCGCTGGCACACTGGAGACGGTGTTGGACCTCGTCATCGATGTCTGCCCTTGCTGACAGTAGGCTCCCGAAGTATGGAAAATGGTCCACGTTGTCCAAGGCCGCGCCATGGATTTTGATGACCAGGGGGCAGCGCTGTGTGGCGGGGTCAGATTGGTGGAGAACCTTTGTCTTACAGATGTTGAGTGTAAGGCCCATATTTTCGTACGCCTCGTTGAAGATGTTGACGATGGCTTGGAGTTTGGCCTCCGAGTGTGCAGACGCAAACGTTGTTTGCGTACTGTAGTTCAATGACAGAGGATGGGTGACCTTGCATCTAGCCTGGAAGTGGCGAAGGTTGAACAGATTCCCATTATTTCTATAGTTTAGTTCCACTTCAGCGGGGAGCTTGCTGAGGGTGAGATGAAGCATTGCAGCAAGGAAGACCAAGAAGAGCATTGGTGCGATGACACAGCTTGCTTGACCCCAGGTCGGGACATGGATTGGGTCTGTGGTGGATCCGTTGGTCAGGATCACGACCTGCATGCTATTGTGGAGCAGGCCGAAGACAGTGACAAACTTTTGAGGGCAGCCAAAATGAGGACACTCCATAATCCCTCACGGTTGACAGTGTCAAAGGCCTTTGTGAAATTACTGGGATAAGAAATGGAAGAGGCTGTGGAGGGATTTGTAAACGAGGATGAGACTTTTGAAATCGGGAATTTTGATTTTGAATTTTGATTTCGAACATGGACGAGAAATTTGAAGACCCCAAACTTTTGACTCAGAGGCGAGTGTTGCCACCCACTGAGCCCAGTGGCCTGAAGTCTGTGGAGAGGTCTCACTTCTTAGGCAGTCCCCCGGAGCCGAGGATGACTTGCTTCCACACCAAAGTGAGTTCCAAGGTGACTGATTTTTTTTTTAATTTATTTTTTTTTTATTTGACGAAGGTGACTGATGAGAGCAATGCGGCTTCTCTTTAAATCCTGCTGGCAGTGCCACAGCGGCGGGTGGCCTGCCCCTTTAAGAGCCGGGGCTGAGCCGCGCAGGCGCGGGGCACGCCAGCAGCAACGAGAATTACAAGATGGCGGAGCGGGGAACCGAGCAGGAGCAGCGGCGGCAGCGACAGCAGCGAGGCCTGGGACAGCTGGCGTTTTAGAGCGGACCCTCAAAAAAAAAACACCCCAAACCTGCACCTCATCCCCCCCCCACCCTTTCCTCCTCAGTCACCGCCACATCACAATCTCCCAGCGGGACATTACAGCGGAGAGAGAGAGAGAGAGAGAGAGAGCCCGAGGCTGGCAGTGAGACGGAGCGGGACACAGGGGGAGGCTTGAGAGCAGAGGCTGCGCGCGGACACGCACACACACACACACACGCCCTCCCACCTCCTTCTCCACACACACACACCGGCAGACTTTATATAAAACCCCCCAAGAGGAAACAAAACCCCAACGGTGCCCGCTTCCCACCCACTTTCGTATGAATTCCGCCGAGGAAGACTCGGAGTGTGCGCCACCAGAGGCGAACGCAAGGTCGGTGTTGAACCCAGCTCGGCCCCGGTTCTTCCCCCCCCCCCCCCCCCCTTCCTTGGTGACTAGGACTTGCGGCCTACTCAGATGGCATTGCTCTCTGCTTCTCAAAGTTAAGCCATAAGGCAAAGGGTTTTTCAAACATATTATCAGTTCTGCTGCTTGGCACTTTTTGATGGTCCTTGATTGAATTGTTTTTTTCGTTAACCTCAATTATTTTTTTTTACATTTAGGATTTTTGTCAGCAAGTTTTAGTTTTTAAAAAAAAATCTTGACTCTTAATTCTTTTTGAATGTTGTACCCAAATATATTGCTGGGTTTCCTGCTGAAGGGAATTAAGAGAGGCTCACACAAGTCTGGCGATTTTTTTTTTGTGGAGGGCTGACAAAAGGGGGTTGTTTCTGCTGCATGTTGGCTTTTTTTTTGTAAGCTTGTAGTTTCAGTTCAAAATGAGAATATTGCTTGATGCAAAGTGTAATTTTCTGTTTTGACAAAGCCTACTGTGGATAGAAATGGCACCTTATTGCTCGTGATTTGGATGATGCTAACTTACTGGGAGGTTTTGCCTTCTTTCAACTTTGAAGTGATGCCAGGAGTCATGCACCAATGGAATATGTCACTGCTGGGGTTCAAGATATTCTCACTTGTTTGTGAGATTATTATTTGTAGTACTTGTGAGGTATGCGTCTTTTGCAAGTTGATGTCGGGATATCGCATGGGACCACGTTTAAATAAGTGGAGCTGATTGCATATGGACAGCCAATTCGTGTAAAGTTATTTGATCAGGTTGCAAAGTGCATCATGCTGAAACCTGACCTTTCGATGGGCTTTAAGACGTTATGCTAAACCTATATAAAACACTAGTTTGGCCCCAGCTGGAGTATTGTGCCCAATTCTGGGCACCACACTTTAGAAAGGACATGAAGGCTTTGGAGAGGGGACAGAAGAGATTTACTGGAATGGCGCTAGGGATGATGAGGGATTACAGTTACGTGGATAGACTGGAGAAGCTGGGGTTGTTCTTGCAGCAGAGAAGGCTAGGAGGAGATTTGATATAGGTGTTTAGATAGTGAATAAAGAGAAACTATTTCCAGTGGCTGAAGAGTCAATAACCAGAGGGCATAAGGTGATTGGCAAAAAAGCCAGAGGCGACATGAGGAAAAACATTTTTATGCAGAGTGGTTCGGGTTTGGAATGCACTGCCTGATACCATGGTGGAAACTGATTCAATAGTAGCCTTCAAAAGGAAAGTGAAAAAATGATTGGAGAGCAAAAATTGCGGGGATATGGGAGAGTAGGACTAATTCGATTGCTCTCTGCAGACTCGGGCTGAATTACCTCCTTCTGTGCTGTACTATTCTATGATTCTAACAGAACATTTTGATGAAACATTGCCCTGTTTTTTTGCGTTTTACATAGGAACTTGCAATATATGTTGGGAGGCTTGTATTTTGTAATTTGATTTTTTTGGAAAATGTAATTTGATTAGAGTGACAGCAACAGTGTGTAAACAAATGATTTTGTCACTTGTGTTATCCAGTGAGTTCCACTTGTTTAAACCTGGCACTTTAGGGGACGTACGTTAACAACTTGTATTTATTTATCTTCTCTCAGAGAGCAGCAAATGTCGTGCTCAATCTTGTGAAGAAGTGTTTTTGCGATGATGTAAAGGCCACAGGTGTCTAAATGTCCTCCTAAATATTGGATTGCCCCAAATAGCTTCAGGATTTAGTCAATCAATAATTTTAATAAAAGTTGATTGATGAGCGCAGCTGTATGTTGGTATTTAATGATCAGTGGAAGTATTGAGCCGCATCACTGCAACTGTCCATCGCTTGGTCAGTGGTGCAAAATCCTCTTTTGCAGGAGTCGTGTAACATACTTGAATTGGGTAATTATTCCACAAATTGCTTCTGGATTTTGTTATTTCAGATTTGGACTTTGTGCATTGTGTAGAAAAGTCTAATTGTTGACAGGGTGTCTCCCCAGAAGTGGAAGTAATTTCTTTTTCTGGAAGCAGTGTTGGATCGAATTATGTCTCAGAATTGACCATATTGGTTTTCTGCTTGCATCCAGAATGACTTTTCTATAAATTATCCTGTATTTGGGTAGTAAATGCAGTAGAGATTGCCACATTTAGTTGGTCTGGGGAGTTCTGATCACAGATACATTTGCAGAGACAAGGCCAGAATATCTCCGATCGGGACTCCAGATGGTGAAGTACGTAAGTTCTTGGCTTAGCACCCTGCAGATTAGGAATCTCCTTGATTGTAAGCTGATTCTGCTGGTTAGTGGTTGGTCATGTCCCCAGGTCATGAAATGGAAGCTTTCTGCTCCTGATTGATGACCATTGACCCTGGAAAGTGTGCATAGAGATGCAAAATTGGACTCTGGTCTGTCACTTCACATCTAAGCATTGGTCATTTATGTGAAATACTGGAGAACTGTTGAAGAGAAGAAAAAAGGAGCAGGGAATGAAACCATGGAGTGGGACTTGCATTGTCGTGTGTGTCTTTTATTAAACATAATTTCATGTAATGATGCAATAAGGTATTCGGGTGGTGTGCTGGAAGAACACTAAAAACAGCATTCTACCATAGTTCTTGTAGGTTTGTACACTAATTTTATAACTTGTTGAAACACACAAGATTTTTGTCTTATTGAAATGTTTAAGATTCTGAGGGGGATTGACAGGGTGGATAGATGCTGAGAGATTGTTTCCCCTGGCTGGAAGAGTCGAGAACTAGGGGACACAGTCTCAAGAAAAGGTGTCAGCCATTTAAAACCGAGATGAGGAGGAATTTCGTCACTCGGGTGTGCATCTTTGGAATTCTCTAGCCAACAGGGCTGTGGATGCTGAATCGTTGAGTATATTCAAGGCTGAGATAGATCTTTGGATTCTAGGGGAATCGAGGGATATGGGGATTGGGTGGGAAAATGGAGTTGAGGTGGAAGATCAGCCATGATATTGAAAGAACAGGCTCGAGGGGCTGTATGGCCTACTCCTCCTAATTATTATGTTCTTATTGACCATTTTTAAAATGAAGAACTTATTTATTGGATTGGATGTTCTGTGGTGAAGTCTTAAATGTACCGTGGCATTTAAAATTATTTATAGGAAAGCATTCAGCCAGTGCATACCATTTTGGATAAACTGGTTTGATTTGTTTAGTTGTCAAATTTGTGTTGATTGTCATGTATGAATGGGGGGTGGTTATATTGAAATGGATGTAACAACGTTTGCAAAATAAAAGCTGAGAATTCAAGAACCTCAAAGTTAAAGTAATTGAATATTAGCGAGCAGTTAATATGAAATGAACTCTGAAGCCAGCTGCATATTAATCTCACTAGTATCACATTCTAGGGACGTTAAACATGCCAGCAGTACGAGGCACATTCTTAACGCGAATGCTAGTCATAGGAGTTGAAGCAATCTACTTAACACCCCAAGTGTGGGAATGTGCGGTTTCTCAGCTGGTGTTAGAATCTACTGGTAAAGTTTCTGCTAGCTTTGCACCCAGATTCCAGCAGAATCGGCCAAACCAGCGCAAAAGATTGGGGAATTTAAAACGCGAGTTACGCCCATAAACATTTGCGCTCATGTTTTTTGTGATCTTTTACGCTCGTTCAAGATTCAGTGCAGCTGAATCGGGCCCTGCGGGCAAAAGCGCCCCCGGTCAAAATTGAGAGATTCTGCCGATTGCGTTGGTTCTGAGAGGGTCTACAGATTTGCGCTCAGTTTCTTCGGCACACAGGCACTAGTAAGCATGTTTTTAATTTTCTTATCAAAAAATATTTAATTTGTTAGGAAACTGTGTACACCAATGAAACTGTTAAATGGTTCAGTATAGTTCTGATTTTCAGTGATTTTTAAATCCGGTTACTCACGGGTGAGAGGCAGTACTTACTGCAAATGCCTATTTCTGGTATTCATTTTTAGCTATATTAATAAAACTGCACCCGGTTTCCACTTTTCAATACATCAAGGAATACTTTGTAATGGAAAGGGGAATAAAAAATCGATTATGCTGCCTAATTGCGTTGGTTTTTGGACGATTTTAAGTTTGTAATTATGCAAATGAATTTTAGTGGAAACTTGTAATATAACCTAACCAGCACATTTTGGGCGCAATTTCCAGATTGTGCCCAAAGCAAAATCTCTGTTTCCCCCTCCCCCCAGAGTTTAAGCGTTTCTGTATCTCCTTACACTCTGAACATTACTTGAAAGAACTTTAAAGAATTCTGAAATCACATACGTGAAGAGAGATGTATGCACTTTATCAAAACTTCGAATTTGGAACTTCCCCGATGCCTTAACAAATTTATTCTGTGTGTAGCTGAGATGTATAGATGCAGAAGGTTCTGTATTCAAGGCCTGGTCTATGCTGAGTTAGGTGGGTCTCTGCTGGGATAGTGGTAGGGATCTTGCAGTTCATCTCTGGTTAGGAAAACAAATGTTAGCTCACCCTGATCGTTATTCAGTAAACCCAGTTGAACATGACTGACAAATTAGGACAGGATTATGTTCAGCTGCAATGTCTCCGAGACCAACATCGCTTCTCGGCCTTTTGGCTAAGATCTGCATAACTAACCTGACCAGCCACCATGACCTCCGGTGGTTTCTCCCTGGTCAGGAAGGTATATGCTTACATTTTTGTAAACAGGAGGTGGGTGGGATGGCTTGACCCATCCACCTCCACGGAGGTGTGTGGGGGACCTGACCCATCCACCTCCATGGCACGAACCTGGTATTGCAGTACTTCCAGGAACGGTGCAGTGGCTCTAGGCCTTTTGGCTAAGAGCATTGGCGCAGAGTGATCCTTGACTGGTGCAGGGTGACCTCTGGCGTTTGTGACTTGACAAAGAATTGGAAACGATTGGCTACGAATTTATAAAAAAAAAAAGTAGCCTACTGACGTTGACAGTTGGGGTGCTCACACTGATTATAGCCACTTGGATGAGCTATTCAAACTGTACCAAGGGGTCAATGCCTTCAGGAGTGAAGGTGAGACAACAGGCAAAGAAAAAAAAAACAATTCCAGCCTGTGGCCAACTGTTCCATGTATGTAGAGTTTTGTGTTTTTTCGAGCGAGATCTTGTTTTTTTTGGTATCTTTCATTTGGATTCCGCTGTTTGTTGCTACTGACGTTGCACACGTTGACATAATGAATATCAAAGGGGAGGAACGTGTGTGGTGATGAGAATTGTGTTGTATCATTTTCACAGACCATGATGGCAGACCTGAAATGTCCCTAGTAACTAGTAAAATATTTGAGCAGGGATTTGAATTTAACTTGAGCAGACTGTCAAAATGCTGATCTTCAGTACGAACATGGAAATGTACAGGACCATAAAAGCCCATTACAGTCCATCTGGTTGGTCCCAGTGTCTAGGAAATATAATTTTGTATAGTATTGCTTGTATGTCTCCTATCAAATCTTTCTCCTAATACTTGTCCAACTCTCAAATTTGCTGCGACAATATTTGTGAAAGGAATTAATTCTACCCATTTCTTGAACAGGTGAAGCTCATTTCCACTTTGGTAAATCAACTCTCAGTACTGTTGTACCTCAATTTTGTGTGAGAGCAAGAAAGTGGGCATCATTGTGCAAAGCAACTAAAGGCCACCGGTGTCTAAATGCACACACAGGAGAAAGCAAAGAAAAAATAGCTTGAACGGCTTAGCTGTCTTAGAATGTTGCCTGTGTATTGCCTTAAACACTGTGGTTACTAAAAGAACATTCTAAAAGTCTAGTTTGAAAGGTTTATTTTTTTAAAAAAGCAGCCAGTAATAAATGTTTTCAACTGAGAAGAAATATCTATGCATGGTAGAATTGTGGCCCAGGATTTCCTCAATCCCATTTGTGTGGCGATTGTGCTGAAAGTTCCGGCTGTTAATGCCAGTCCTGCTGATGGCAACGTATGTTTCAATTCCTGATAATCTCATTGCAATGTTAACAAACGGAAAGCATAAACTAATCGGGGTCAGAAGAAAGCACAGAATGTGCACCATATTTCTGCTTTAATTCCCATACATATGAAAATTTAAGTTTGAAGCATTAACTCATTTATGCACAGCATATTTTTAAAACTGCAGTTGTGGGAGCGCTTCAGTTTTAATATAATAAATTCATTCAACTATACAGAAAATACAGTGCCAGTCTTGAAGGAAAAAAAATACCAGAAATGAGAGTTTGGGTCCTGTTGCGTCTAAAATTTGTGTTGTAAATTTACAGTCCATTCAGAACTGGTGTAAATGCAGGAAAGTCACGTTCTCTGGTCTTTTGCATGGGGAAGGAGCCATGTTAATGATGGACAAAGAGTTTTGGCAGAAGTTTAACTGAATCAGCGCAAAAGTTCAAGAAAACTCTGGGGTAGTGTCTTTTTAAAAAAAAAAACACATACCGGAGCATCTTGTCTATCTTTTATGCTGAAAATTGACATTATGTCGGTGTTCTGTCACAGGTTTTGAGGAATTTCCTGGCTTGAGATTAGTGTGCAAAATTAAAATACATGCTATTGGATGTAATGTATTGACGTGGATAGCGAACTGGTTGGCAGACAGGAAGCAAAGTGTAGGAATAAACGGGTACCTTTTCAGAATGGTAGGCAGTGACTAGTGGGGTACCACAAGATCCAGTGCTGGGACCCCAGCTATTTATAATATACATTAATGATTTAGACGAAGGAATTGAATGTAATATCTCCAAGTTTGCAGATGACACTAAGCTGGGTGGCGGTGTGAGCAGGATGCAGAGGTGCTGCAGGGTGACTTGGACAGGTTAGGTGAGTGGGCAAATGCATGGCAGATGCAGTATAATGTAGATAAATGTGAGGTTATCCAATTTGGCAAAAATAGAAAGACAGAATATTATCTGAATGATGACAGATTAGGAAAAGGGGAGGTGCAATGAGACCTGGGTGTCATAGTACATCAGTCATTGAAAGTTGGCATGCAGATACAACAGGTGGTGAAGAAGGCAAATGGCATGTTGGCCTTCATAGCGAGAGGATTTGAGTATAGGAGCGGGGGGGGGGGGGGGGGTCTTACTGCAGTTGTACAGGGCCTTGGTGAGGCCACACCTTGAATATTGTGTACAGTTTTGGTCTCCTAATCTGAGGAAGGACATTCTTGCTATTGAGGGAGTGCAGCGAAGGTTCACCAGACTGATTCCTGGGATGGCAGGACTTGGATATGAAGAAAGACTGGATCGACTGGGCTTATATTCATTGGAATTTAGAAGAATGAGAGGGGCTCTCATTGAAACATAAAATTCTGATGGGATTAGACAGGTTGGATGCAGGAAGAATGTTCCCAATGTTGGGGAAGTCTAGAACCAGGGGCCACAGTCTAAGGATAAGGGGTAAGCCATTTAGGACCGAGATGAGGAGAAACTTCTTCACTCAGAGAATTGTGAACCTGTGGAATTCTCTACCACAGAAAGTTGTTGAGGCCAGTTCGTTAGATATAGTCAAAAAGGAGTTAAATGTGGCCCTTCTGGCTAAAGGGATCAAGGGGTATGGAGAGAAAGCAGGAATGGAGTACTGAAGTTGCATGATCAGCCATGATATTGAATGGTGGTGCAGTCTCGAAGGGCCGAATGGCCTACTCCTGCACCTCTTTTCTATATTGAGTGAACTAAAGGATGAAAAAAAGCTTGATTTATAAGAAACAGCAGTAGGTCAATAAAATTACCTTGGTTGTAGCTGGGAGAAAGGGCTGAAATGCTGAATACCTTGCACCCTTCACTGGCCACTTTAATACCAATTCCCCAGTTTTGTGCAGCTCTTTTGTGTTGTGTGTTGGAGTTACGAGATTAGTGGATTTCTGTTTTATAAGGACATGAGCATTATACTGTGTAATGCACTATCACACACCATCTCAATTCTGAAATTTGCATGCAGTTACAACTGCCTTCTGACCTCCCTGGGTTACAAGTACTTAAAATAACTTGTATTTAACTGTTCAGAGCAGTGGCTTGAAACACACAGGCTCGGTTTGCAGCTTAAATATCATGCAGTGTTCCAGAGCCTACTGGGGAGCATCACCATGGGAGATTTGTTAGCAACTTTAAAAATTGGGGTTCGGCTGACATCCATACACCAGCGGATCTCTTGACATCAGAGTCTTTTGAATTGTAACTCTAGCTTTCAATGTCTTGCAACCAGAATATAGGATTAAAGAAAATAGGCATTTTGAGTGGTACAACATAATTTGCTTCATCTTGCCTAGGATAGATGTTGGGGGGGGGTGTGAGACTTGGTGGATGCAAAAGTGGGACATGAACAAAGTGGGAATAGCCATCAGACTCATCACTGCTAACCAGATGCCAGGGAGTTGCCCACTCTCATCTTCAATTCCTTATTGTGGGGTAGTGAAGTAATCTGAAGGGGGTGAAGGAAATCATTTTATTTTTGAAAGTGAAACTGCAAAGTTCCTGGACATTTCGGTGTCATGCCTTGAAACCGTATACTTGTGCTTGCGAATTTAAATGTGCTTTAGCTATCAAACTATCTTTTCCCAGTGCTTAGTGTAAATATCATGGGTTTATACAATGAAAGTCACAAACGTTAACTGGTGTGTTCTCTTCACAGATGCATCCTTAATCTGCTGAGTCTTCTAGCTTTTTCTGTTTTGTTTCAGTTGCAATTGCTACTTTTGAGCACCTACCCATATTGTTGCTGATCCACAGTTAATAGGCAGAGATTCGCAGTGCAGGAAGCCTCAACATGTGCTTAAGTAAAGGCAATTCTGCAATATAAATGGAACACGAGTTAACATTAGTAGAGAGTCATTAAGCTCGGAAACTTTGTGCATCTTGTTATAATTATAAACTCTGTCTCTAACCTGTTGGACTCCATATCTATTCCCAAAGAATTCAGTGTTCATTAACTAAAAGACTGTAAAGATAGGCATAAACTAAAGGAATTTAATCTATCTTTTTATAATGTAATTCTTGACTCGTTGCTGGTAAAATCCTTCAAAATACCCTTTAATGTTTCAGTATTGCCCTTCCCCCCCCCCCCCCCCCCTCCCTGACAGTGCTGTAATATAAACTGGATCTCAAATTTTGTGATCCCTCAAACCCATTTCTGTGGCCAATCTCAACTCAAATCAAATTCTACAGCAAGAGACTGTCAATTATGCAGCACATTACTAACTGATTGCATATTTACTTCAAGGGTGACAGCAACAGTGCCAGTCTGGAGAGCAACACTTGAACTATAAATTTTGCGTAGCTGATGAAGAGAACAGTCTAAGAGCAGACGCTGATGTAAAGATTGTCGCAGCCAGCAGCGCAGGAGACCTGGAGCAAGTAGCCAAACTGTAGCCAGCCATTACACTCCAGCCACCTCCATCAGAAGCGGGTTTCTCAAGTTTATGGGAGCAAGAGCAGTGGGGTCATTTTGACCACTAGCGCAGCAGAAAATGTGGCATTTTTGGAATAAGCGGCAGAACTGAGGGCTTGCAGGAGAGAATCAGGAATAGGATAAATGCCTCCTGAGTAAGTAAATTGTGGATATAATCTGGGCTGACTCTTCAAGATGTGCCACACTGTTGGAGATGCTATTTTTGGAATGAGATATTAAGTCAAGTCTTTGCCTGCTCAGGTGGTTGTAAA
Source organism: Pristiophorus japonicus (assembly GCF_044704955.1). Taxonomy (NCBI): domain Eukaryota; kingdom Metazoa; phylum Chordata; class Chondrichthyes; family Pristiophoridae; genus Pristiophorus; species Pristiophorus japonicus. The sequence continues at coordinate 193,389,962 of NC_091986.1, read as the reverse complement.
AGATCCCATGGTGCAATTCAAAGTTTTCTCCCAATGCCCTGGCCAATATTTATTTATTCAACCTACAAGAGAAACTTAGTCACTGGTCATTTATCTCATTGCTGTTTGTGAGACTTTACTGTGCGCATATTGCTTGTTGCATTTGCCTACAAAACGACAGTGATTGCACTTCAAAAGTAACTTATAGGCTATAAAGCACTTTGGGGCATCCTTGTTTAATACAGAAGGGCCCATGACTTTCTGACTAACTGATGTTTATTGCAAAAGCCCGTGTTTCTCATGTTTCTCTCTCCTGATTTTTTTTTCACATTTCTTCTCTTGTCAACTCTCCTGCTCCTGGTGCTGCAGGGGACAAATTGTGCATTGCAGAATCACAATTCATTTCCTACATCTGGAGGATTGACTGACTGCTGTTGGGGCTGTCATTTGATTCTGGCCTTGAGGTCTAAGCTTGGTCGCTGTGATCAGTGCAATTCTGACTGCGGTGCCATGTATGTATATTCCCCTAATGTTGGAGGAAAGTCCATTGACTAAATAGCACAATTGTAAATATGTAGTCACTGCCCTTGATGATCTGGTGTAGCTACAAGTTGCTAAATCCACCTTGGTGTTTAGATGAATGACTGACACAACAGGAGCAGTTTCAGTATAAACAGAGTGCAAGATATTCCAGTCCCACATGCCAGATGAAAAACTGACTGTTCCTTTCTAGAAATACTGCACCCAAACCATAAATTTTCATCCTTTTAAACTCCCTCATTTTGCAAATTATGAGAGTTCTTGTAGCTTTAGAGATTGGTAAATGGTTAGTATTGTATTTCAAGCTTGTCGCTAGCAAGTATTGGTGTACATTTTAATTTCAGTACAGTCTACTCGCCTTGCTTCTGATTCCATTTTTAACTATTAAGTTCCTATTTTGCTGTGTAATTTATATTGCTTAATTCAAATTGTGTAATTCAATTTTTAGCATAGAAAACTGCATTATCAGGCATAATTATATCCATCTACAATGGACAAATCATTAGAATTTTGACGCCTATATTTAAAAACTATATTTTAGTACAATGTACAGACCGGTTTGAATTCACTGAATTGAAGTCTACACTTAAGGAAAAGTAAATTGATAGAATTTTAGAATTGTTCATTTACCAAGGTAAGCTGGTTGCATTATTTCCTTCATGCAGTGGAAGATGTGTTGACTGTTCTTCCACTTGGGACGCATTTACCTCTACTACTGTAGTAGTGCCAGTGCAAAGTGGTTCCACATCACACTCAATGGTAAACTTGTAGCATTATGGGCGGGATGGTGCAGTGAGTTAGGTACTAGCCTTTTACCTCTGGAGCCTGGGTTCGGATGAAACCTAGAAGGGATGAAAGTCTTCTCTAGTTAAAAAGATCCTATGTGAAATGTTTATGGGTAGCCTCAATTCAATTCTAAGTAGGCATGGACCGTAGTTGATTCCCGGGATGGCAGGACTGTCATATGAGGAGAGACTGGATCAACTGGGCCTTTATACACTGGAGTTTAGAAGGATGAGGGGATCTCATAGAAAGTTCTGACGGAATCATAAGATTCTGACAGAACTGGACAGGTTAGATGCAGGAAGAATGTTCCCGTTGATGGGGAAGTCCAGAACCAGGAGACACAGTCTTAGGATAAGGGGTAGGCCATTTAGGATTGAGATGAGGAGAAACTTCTTCACTCAGAGTTGTTAACCTGCGGAATTCTCTACCGCAGAGAGTTATTGATGCCAATTCATTGGATATATTCAAGAGAGAGTTAGATATGGCCCTTACGGCTAAAGGGATCAATGGGTATGGAGAGAAAGCAGGAAAGGGGTACTGATCTTATTGAATGGTGGTGCAGACTCGAGGGGCCGAATGGCCTACTCCTGCACCTAGGTTTCTAAAACTGCCTAAAATGCCACCCTGCTGCTGTAGGGAGTGCACCTGCAGGGTTGGGGCAGAAGCACTTTTGGTGCAGAGTAGAGGGAACTTTGCTCTGCATGTTGCTGCGCTATCTGCTGACTGAGTATCTGAAACATAATAAAGTCACTTGCATCTTTCACCTGTTCATTTGATTGTCACATCTTGTATATAAATTGTACGTTAAGTAAGAGTAAGTTGAGATTGAGAAGAATTGCTGTGAATAAAATGTTTTGTATGGAATTCAGTTATTTATAGCTATCCTTAATATCGAAGGTGACTGGATCACCAGAAACCTCTACTTCTGGTCACTGAATCTGTTGCAGGAATTACATACAGGTTGTTGAGTAGAGTGGGTTTTGAAGTCGGCCCGTTCCTGCAGGCACTGTCTAGAGAGCTTTCTGCTAAATTTTCAGACATTTGTATTTTTAAAGTGAAAGATCACATTAATATACAGTCTTGGATAGTTGCATTAAGATATTTAGTTGGAATATTACAAAGTTGTAATCCAATTCAGTAGGAATGCACAGGAAGACATCTGTGGCAGAAACAAGTGAGAAAATATCAATAATTAGCTTCTCGGCGTATTGTCGGCTGTGACTCAGTGGGTAGCGCTCGCGTCTGAGTCTGAAGATTGTGGGTTCAAGCCCCGCTCCAGAGACTTGAGCACATAATCTCGGCTGGCATTTCAGTGCAGTACTGAGGGAGTACTACACTGTCGGAGGTGCCGACTTTCAGATGAGACATTAAGCTGAAAGGTAGATGTAAAAAATCCCATGGCATTATTTGAAGAAGAGCAGGGGAGTTCTCCAGGTGTCCTGGCCAATATTTATCCCTCAACCAGCACCACTAAAAACAGCTTTAGTGGTCGTGTAGCTCATTGGTATTTGTGGGACCTTGCTGTGCACATATTGGCTGCTGCATTTCTCTGCATTACTACATTTCAAAAAGTACTTCATTGGCTGTGAAGCACTTTGGAACATCGTGAGATTGTGAAAGGCACTACAATATTGTGAAATCCCTACTCATTCTGCAACTAACCAAGATAGCATTCTAGAATAGTTACATCAGCACTACATAAGTTGATCTTTATTCTCATGATGGGGTATTGCTGCATTATTTCCTTTTGAAATAATGCGTTCAAAGTAAGTTTTGGCCTCTAAGTAAAGGATAGCTCGGGAAAATCACTAAATAATAGACTGTTATATTATTCCATTAATCTTCTGTTCCTGAGAATAGTACAGTATGTTTGCCTTATTTTGGTTTAGCTTTATTTACTTTGTATACAAATATAGTGTAGTAAGTGCTGGATGGAGAGCAAAATAATTAGTTAAAGCCAGTTTAAATCTTGGACCTTTTTTGTAAGTGCTAGTAAGATCAAATTTCAGTATGTAAAGTCAAGAAGTCAGAGAATACATCTTTTCATATATTGCTTTTTAAAAAAAAATTAAGGACATTCTTTTTCTACATTAGTTCGTGGGATGTGGGTATTTGTAGCCCATTCTTAATTGCCCCTGAGAAGGGGGTGGTGAACTGCCACCTTGAACCACTGCAGTCCATGTGGTGATGGTACTCCCACAGTGCTGTTGGGGAGGGAGTTCCAGTGTTAAAAGCCGGCACCAAAAAGGTAATTAGGTTAAATTTTAGTTATCTTGTACCATAATGCAATATTGAAACCTGGATGTCTGCCACGCAGTACATTGGGTACTGAATGGATGCAATTTCTAATTCTGTTCATATAGAAGGAAGTTTGTAACTTTACATAGTACTTTTAATGACACAGGTAACATGGTACATTGCAGCACATTAATGAACTGGGTACTTAGTGCTATTTATAGAACATTTTCAAAACACTGAAATACATATTTGTCTCCTCTACCCAGTCTCTGACCTTGCTATATTTCACTCTATTCTAGCACTCCAATTTGTCCCATCCCAGCTGTCTTGTTCTGTCCTAACTTTCTAGTCTGTCATGACTATATCATGCGATCCCAGATCTCTGCCTCTGCCGAGCATTACCGCAGCCTCTAATCTCCCTTCAATCAATCAATGGTAATAGCAAAGAGATCACGACTGCTGACTCAGTGGGCACTGTGTTAGTACCACAAGTTTGTTCAGATACGAGGGGGAAAAAGTTAAAATGCAACATTGGAGAGAGAAAATTATGGGACATTTCTAAGGATGTTAAGAGAAAAACTACAGTGCTTGAGAAAAAGGAACCATTTACTATTTTGGCTAAAAACAGAAAGGAAGTTTCTGTAAATCTTATGAACCTTTGTCTTGAGAACTTTTCATGAATACTATGGCTACAAGAGCAGGTCAGAGGCTGGGTATTGTGGCGAGCGACTCACCTGACTCCCCAAAGCCTTTCCACTATCGACACGGCAGATGTCAGGAATGTGATGGCATACTCTCCACTTGTCTGGATGAGTGCAGTTCCAACAACACAAGTTGGTCAACACCATCCAGGATAAAGCAACTGGCTTGACTGGCACCCCATCCACCACCTTTTCACTCCCTCTACCTCCGGCGAACCGTGGCTACAGTGTGTACCACCTACAAGATGCACTGCAGCAACGCACCAAGGCTTCTTCGACAGCAGCTCCCAAACTCGCGACTTCTACCATCGAGAAGGACAAGGGCAGTAGACGCATGGGAACACCATGACCTCCAGTTTTCCCCTCCACCTTTAAATAAGCTCCTTAAAACCTACCTCATCTGCCTCAATATCTCATGTGGCACCTTGGAACATTTCACGGTGTGAAAGGCACCACATAAATGCATGTTGTTATCGCTATATCTAATCCACGCAAATCTTCTGTAGCTTGCAATCCAGCAGTAAATCCTCCAGAATAAAGTTTTCCCGGACTCTTAGTATTAACAACCATACTACCCACACAATTTCATTGGAAGAGTCGAGCCTACTGGTGGTAAAATCATGGATGAAGGTTTCAGCAGCAGATGAGCTGAAGCAGGGGTGGAGTCGGGCAATGTTATGGACGACTCAGTAGGTGGTCTTTGTGATGATGCGGATATGTAGTCAGAAGCTCATCTTTGGGTCAAATATGACACGCAGGTTGCGACAGTCTGTTCAACCTCAGTTGCCAGGGAAGAGGGATGGAGTCAATGGCTAGGTAGCAGAGTTTGTGGCGGGGACTGAAGACAATAGCTTCAGTCTTCTCAATATTTAGTTGGAAATTTCTACTCATCCAGTACTTGATATCGGATAAGCAATCAGACAATTAAGGGGTCGAGAGTGGTGGTGAGGTAGTGCTGGGTGTCGTCGGCGTACGTATGGCACATGTGATGAGAGAATTGTACAGGCAGTGTAGAGGGAGTGGATTGGATTTTTTTTAAACCCCCCCTCCATTCTGAGGGCAGCTCAGAAGGGAGGTTTGTGATGCGAAGATGACTTCAACAAAAGTTAGTAAAGGATTTCTTGGGTGAGGATTTAAACCTTTTTTGAGGGCAAATCAAGCCTCCACATATATAACACACAAAAACACAAAATGCTGGAAACACTCAGCAGGCCAGGCAGCATCCGCGGTGAGAGAAACAGTTAATGTTTCAGATCGGAGACCCTTCATCAGAACACACATATTTGGATATATGCGGGGCAAAACTGTTCTCTCTGGCTTCCCATTCCAATTTTAAAAGAAAGAAACCCCCTTGAATTTCAGCCCCCTACAAATGCAGTCTACTCCTGGGCCTTGGCCTAAACTGGTTGCTATGAGCTGCATAAAAGTATTTCCTGATTTTTGAGAGTCCTTTTATGGTTGTAAAAATGTCTAGCTACTGTCTTTTTCTCTTCTGAGCTGATCAAGAACTTGTGGTATGGAAGGTATTGGAGTGCAGCATACTGCTTTGTTGTAGCATCGTTGTGCTCTTGTCACTCAGAAAAATCCTTTTATGCTTTGAAATCCGGTGCCATTTTTCACAAAAGGTATAAAATAGAGAGGGTGCCCAATGAGTGGTTAAAACAGAGTAATGCCAATTCTAATCACCGTTTGTACCTTAAAATCTGATGTCCAGTTTACCTTTCGGTAAATTGCGACTTCCAAGCACTCTTGTATTCATGCTACATTTTTAGGTTAAATATATGGAAGTGACCATCACTCTTTTCTTTTTAGCACAAGTTTCCTGTTACATGTGGAATAGTCTGAGTTCCATTGTCTGATATAGAATTGAAGTCTCTGACCTACCCAAACTGAATCCTCCACTGGAAATGAAATGATTTTTCTGCTGCGGTAGGGATAAAACTGGTTGTTACTGGTTTTGTCTCTGTCAGTAATTAGTCAAAAATTCTTGGTGCAGTTGCCAGTAGCACCATTCTTGGTGCCAAAAGAAAATCCAGTTCCATCCCCTTTTATACAAGGACACTTCCTATGCGATTACCAATAAAACATGCAAATACCGTGGAGAAATATCCTTCCAAACGCCCATTTTACTAGTCAACAATGTGAAATCTTTACAGTTGCCAATTAAATTGACGCATTTAGATTTTTCAGATTATAGTTATTTTAAGAAGTGCTTTACATTTTTGAACTTCAGGATTAGTAGGGTGGACCGTTCAGTACAAGTTGAACCTCCCTTACCCGGCACCCTCGGGACTTAGCCTGTGCCAAATAAGGGAGGTCAGCCCGAGGGGAGGGGTGGCGGCCCGCAAAGTGACGGCGCGGCCCCATGCTGCGTTCTGCGCATGCGCTCCTGGCCACCAGAATCATGCCGGACGAGGGATGGTGCCGGATAAGGGCGGTCCAACCTGTACCTGAAACAGTACAATTCTCTATTGGGGTGCTCCAAAAGTAGCGCAGTGTTTTCACTTTAGAATTTAGAATGATCAGTGTTTCACTTCCTATTGAAATCCAATTGTAGCGCTCTGCTAAAATAATTGCAGGATCTATATTTGAAACGTGGTGTAACTTTATTGCTGCATTCATTTTCCTATAAGTCTGCTTCTCTTGTGAATTTCTGACCAGGGAAGAGAAAATGATTTTGAATTTTCAATTTCTGTCTATTGCATTTATTCATTTTCAAGTGCTTTTTGCCTAAGAAGATTACAGATTTTGTCCTGTTAACTGTAATTTGGATTATAAACTATATTAAAAGCATGTATGACAGACTGAGTGCCTGACACGTGAACAGAATTAAAAGTGGTTATGCACTCAGCCAGAATGAACTATTGCCCCGAACAAGAGCCTGACTTTGACATCAGCAACACAAGTGGAGCAACACTCCTAAATGTTGGAGGAGCTAAGGATCACTTTGGTTGTTTTCTTTAACTGAAGAGCTAAGGACTACAGCGAAGGATTACATCACAAAAGAGTAGGAGAGAAGTTGAGGCTTACTAATGGACTATTTTCCAAGCTGGTGCTTTCTTGAAATATACCCAGAATCGATACATGTCGCATCTAAGAAATACTTGTTTCAGCAGCATGTCTACATTTTGATCTGTCTTTCCAGTGATGGTGGGTGTTAGATGTTCTGAAATCTAACTATTGACATAAATGATCACATACAATCGCATAGGTACTCACTAAGCTGTTCATCTATTCTGTAGCAAAGCAACTTGCCTGTGGATGATGGTCTTTCTAAATAACTGCAGCACATGTAGTCGTCTAATAATAACATACTGTTTCTTTAATTGCAGTGAACAGGGAGGACCTTTAGCAGTAAACCACACAGCAAGCCGAATGTGAGTAACCTTTTATTTCTATTTTAAGCTTCATCCATTATTAAGTTTGAAAGATATTTATATGCTTTCAGTCAGCGACATACTGACAAGTTGGTTTGCACCTTCCAATGTAGACCCGAGATTAGTCATGTTCTTCTTTAACCTCCTTTGTGCAAGTTTTTTAAAAAAACTCGATAGTTTGCGCAGTTTGTCACGTTTGAAAGATATACAACCAGGATAGCCCACTGACGAGCAATTTAATCTTTAGGGGCCAACAGGGCAGCAAGGTGCTGAGAACTTTCTTTAATTATCCAGAGTGCTGTGCTTTTGCGCTAGGTTTTGTGATTAATAATTAAATGATTATTATTCACATGCTACCTAATAAAACAGTGCTTTTTTTGCTCAATTCTGCATCTGGGTTGTGTCTTGGGTTCCGGTTGAAGTTGACAGTCTTTTGGTTTAGGAGCTTAATTGGCGCCACAATAATACTACGGCGATAAGATCAATATGGGTTTTCTGAATTGTAATCAATTTTATACATCTTGAGTTGATCGATCAAAATTGACAAATTGCATAAGTATTCCAGGGCTGGGATCGTTTAGTGGGAGGACTGCATCCATGCATTTTTTTTTTTGCAGAAACCTGGTTACTTCCAATTTTGTTACGATTACTTAGTGAGAGAGAGATGAAGAACATGTGATAGTTGTGAATGGATGTGCGCACACAAGGCATGTTCAGGGTAACCAGTGGTATAAATGAATGTGAGAGCCACACGAAATGACATTGATTCTAGAATTTATATTCAACCTCTTTTGGTTGTATATATAAACAGTTACCTTACAGAAAAAAATTCCAGGGCACTGTCTTCCTTTTTGATCTTGAAGCTTGCATCAGGTGATGTTTCCTGTTCTTGTATGATCTGTGAAGCACTTTAAAACATAGGAACAGCAGTAAGCCATTCAACACCTCTAGCCATAAATCCATTCAGTTAGATCATGGATGATCTGTATCTTAATTTCATCCACCTGTCTTGTTCCATCTCCCTCAATAACCTTGCTTAACCAAAATCTATGAATCTTAATTTAAAAACTTTGAATTGTCCAAGCCGCAATACATTTTGGAGAGAGGGGAGATTTCCACTACCCCTTGTGTGAAGAAGTGCTTCTTGACATCCCCCCCTGAATGCCCTAACTCTAATTTTAAGGTTATGCCCCTTGTTCTGGACTCTGTCCCCAGAGAAGATAGTTTCTCTGTCTACTGTTCCTACTTTGAATCTGTGCCCCCTTGTCCTACTTTAGCCTGAAGTAGAGTTCTAGATTTGCCTTTCCGTACTATTTACTGTTGTACCTCTAAGTTCACTTCTTGGTCATCTCTTCTCAAGGTTGAAAAGTTCAAGTTTTGTGAATCTCCCCCTAACCCAAGTTCAGATAAGATGCAACTAACTCCACTAGGCAGGATTTTCTCATCAGAGAAAATGCTTCTGCATTTGTTGGGAAAGGTTTTGGTGGACAAGTGGAGAAGTTGATTGCGAGTTAGAAGCTTTTAACAAGTACCAAAGAGCTTTGGAAATGGTACTGTACAGCGGGACCTCTAGAACGCTCAGCCAGCAGAGTATGACAAATCTGCTTGCACCAGCAGACTTTTCATGGCACCATTCAGGAATTCTGGGCTACATCCACTTCAGGACAGAATAAGTTCTCATTGCAGTTTCTTTCATGGTTCATAGGCCCCTCAGGTTTAACGCAACAGCTCACTATATACTGGCCACCACCAGATGATTGCATGTAACAATTTACATTGAAATTGGAAAGACTCAAGAAAGCAAAAATTTCATGGGGGAATGGCCCTTCTCTTTATTTCATGAGCATCACATGCCCACTAACATTTTGCAAGTAATCCAATCGAATTGCTTATGTGCTAACATAATAGAATTGTTTGCCAGGACCAATTTATTTTTAAAGTTTTACTCCAAGCAGGAGAGTGACTAACATCCAGATGTTGCACCCCTATCTGGATAGGTTCCCAGTTATAGGGGGACTGAGTTCAAGTAGGGAAGGACATAATTCTCAGGATGTGATCAAGATGCCATATTAAGAGTCACGGGATAAATACTGTGTCTGCCTTAAACAGGGAGGATAAAGAGAGAAAGAAAAAGCCAAAGCAAAGGAAGATAGCCTGAGGAAAAATAACTAAAAGGAGTGTATGCTGGAGGGTTTAAAGAGAGGGACAATGGGGGGTGGGGGAGGAGGGAGGAAGAGAAATAAAACACACTTGCAGCAGAGGAGGAGGAGGAGGAAGAAAAAGTTGGAGGAAAGGAAGAAAGGTGTAGAGGAAGAGAATGAGCCAGCGGAGGGAAGGAGGGGGAATAGAGCATGAGTGAATTTGCCAGAGTGGAGTTGGTGTCTGAGGGGAGAGCGTGAGAGGGAGATGCACAGGGAAGGAGAGATGGACGCACAGAAAGAAACATGGGGGGAGGGGAAGGGACGGAATGACAGCTGGAGGAAAACGGGCGGGGGGGCAGCTAAAGGTAGTGCGCTCTGGAGCAAGCCAAACTGTAGCAAAGGAGAGGAGGAGGGTGAGCAAGCCAGAGGAGGGAGAAGAGTGCGCAAATGAGCTGGAGGGCTGAGATGTGGCGGCATTCGTGGGAAGAAAGGAAATGACTGAGCCAGAGGAAAGGAGATAGAATGCGACAGGGTGGGAGGCAGAGAGGGGTAGAGGAAGAGGACCTAAGTGAGAGAGATGTACCGAAGGAAAGGACAACCAATATTGATGTAAGCCACTAGCCATTTGTTACTCGTAAATCTGTCTTTACTCTACTCTAAAAGGTTCGATATGCCTTTGTTAGAGAATATATCAATCTCTGCTTTGACATCATGTCCTCTTCAAGTTTCATTACATGCAGGTAGGTGCTTGAACTGATTTGTTCAACGCTAGCTGGTATTGATGCTCTGATTCATTACACTTGATCAGTGACGAATCACTTCTATCAATGTTACACCAACTTTGTGATCCAATGTGCAGAGGTTCTTGTTCAACACCATCTACAAGGCAACTTGTGGTTTGAGTGAGCTTTATTGCCTACATCTAACTGTTGAGGTCATTGAACATTTTGGTGTTGCCAAATTTCAAGCTGATCTGCATATTTACATCCGAACGTTTGATCTTTGAAATGCTTTTTTGAATAATGAAGAATATTTAACAAGTCGTGTGGCGTGGTCTTCCTCTACTTTGAAACTCTTGCTCTTTCTCTTTCACCCCCCCACCCCCCCCATTCTTTACAACAGCTATAATTTCAGGGGGGGTTGTGCATGTCCACAATGGTATCTTTGCCGCCTGTGCTGGTCAAGAAATTATGCAGCTCAGGAAGAGGATATTACCCATTACTCCTCATAATTCAAATTATGAAGTAATTGCTCCTGTCAACAGTGAAAAAGCAGGGATGAAGGACATTTATGCATTCTGTGTACATTTGGGGAGTGGATCAGCTTTGTTTCTATAAATGCACGCCACCTTCTGCATGCGTTTTCATTCTCCTTGTATCTTTCCAAACCAAGCTCTTCAAAATTTTTATTTAACCGAAAACTTATGCTATTTTTTTGAGGTTGGTTATTTTGGGTTTTCACTAAATCGTCATTTTGGGTTCTACATCTCCTTCGTTATAAATTTTTGTAGGTTTACTAGATGCATGCTTGTGGCATGTGCCAATGTATACACTTGCAGTCTGTGGAATTTACTTGTGAAATTCTTAGGAGCCGAGAACAAAATAATGCCACATTTAACCTTAAGAAATTGTGTTTCATCTGATCTGATCTTGGAGATGCTTTTAAAGGAATGTTTTGACACTCTACCCAATACAAATTTAGAACATCAGTGCATGTTTTAGACTCATTGTGTCCATTTGCCCATAATCCCCAAGAACAGAACCTGGTGGGGTCCCCCTGTGTGTGCCTGTGCAGTGTTTCATTTAAAAGATTCATGCTAACATGAAATCAGGAAAGTGAGAACCAGGACAACTCCAGGTGAATCATTATACTTCTGGCTTAAAATACTGCTCTGTGCAACAAGTCTCTGTTGGTACACACTGTCATTGTACATATGAATTAAAAGCTACGAAGGCATTGTATTGTAAGTAATTGCAATTATACTTACCACAAAGGGATGCTAAATCAATTTTGTGTGACAATTCTTGGGAGCAGTAGCTTCCATTCTGTTCTTTGTGTTTCCCTTCAGTTGTCACTTCTAGTAAGAGCCTCTATTTACCAGTAGAAAAATTCTGCAGGTAGCACAAGTGCTGAGGGGAAGAGCAAGGTTGAACATTTCGTCTCCACAATATATTACCGTGTGAGTCATTTAAATGAAACACTGCTGTGCTAATGCTGCACTGAGCTTGGTATTTGAAGGCTGTACTAATCCCTCTGCCTACCGTTTTGAATGTTTGCCACAGGAAGCGAGCAGCTGCAAAGCATCTAATAGAACGCTACTACCACCAGTTAACTGAGGGCTGTGGAAATGAGGCCTGCACGAATGAGTTTTGTGCTTCCTGTCCAAGTTTCCATCGTATGGATAACAATGCAGCGGCCATAAAGGCCCTTGAGCTTTTTAAGATTAATGCAAAACTCTGTGATCCTCATCCTTCCAAGAAAGGAACAAGCACTGCCTATATGGAAAACAGCACGAAGAGCTCCCACAGCATCATCTGTTGTTTAGAAACAAAAGTGAATAAGCGAGAGATGCAGACTCAAAGAGAAGATTTTAAAGGTGAGTCTTAAAAATGAAGATGACTGCACTGTGATGTATGCTGACCTAATACAGGACATTAAATTATGAAAGGTTTTGATATAGAGTAGACAAAAAGAGAGTGTTTCCACTTGTGGGAAAGAGAAAAACTAGAGGCCATCTATATAAGATAGTCACCAAGAAATCACAGTGAATTCAGAAGAAACATAATCCCAGAGAGTAGCGAGCATGTGGAACTCACTACCAAAGGAGTAGTTGAGACAAATAGTATAGATGCATTCAGGGGAAGTTAGATAAACATATGAGGGAGAAGGAAATGGAGGGTTATGCTGATAGTTAGATGAGGAAGGATGGGAGGAGGCTCGAGTGGAGCATAAACACTGGTTAGGCTGGATGGCCTGATTCTGTGCCGTATATTTTATGTAATAAATGAGGCAAATTCAACTGGCCTCCCGTTTTCAGTATCAACACTGCTCCGCACTGAGGTGATGAGAGACATTGTGTCCATTTATTTTTTCGCAATGTAAAATGCATCTCGGTATTTGGCTGTTCCGTGTAGTGACCTACTGAGTTCTAGCAAGGTTCTTCAATCTTAACTGGTAGCCTTGGAATTCAGAACATAACAGTTTTTAACCTCGCAAATCACTTAACAGTTCAAAGTTGCATGCAAACTATTGATAGATCACTCTTAATCTGTTTTCCTCCCTGTTTTGAAGTTCCATTAAAATAATCTGCTGTCGGGGTGTAGAGGGAAGGCAAAAAAGATTTGTGGCGTGGCTGAATGTTTTATTCAATTATGAATGGGACATTTTAGTAGGTTACAGGTGCTATATAAATATAAGTTGTTGAATGCTAATGTGAGCTGTGCTTAAAAATGGTGCTTTATTATTCCTCCATCTAATACAGGATTGTTTTTTTTAAAAACGCACCAAGATGTCAGCATTCACATGAGACATGGCATCACTTCCTTTTATCTTCTGGACTGCTATTGTAAACAAGAATACTAAAAATCACAAGAATGGTGAACCTTGTATTTGTAAACTAATTTCTCAGCTCAGCAGGTTTGATGTTGGATTTTGTCAGCAAGATTTTCACCATTCCTTTAGATGTTATCAAGGTAGTTTTCGAATTGCCTAATGTTCATGTACCTTTAAACACTGACTAGCGACCTCAATAACTTATGGTGAAATTTTGGGGAAAAAAGTATGCTTTCGCTGATTAACCCAGCCAAATAATGTGCTAAATTTGCTTCAAATTCTCAGACCTGCAAGTATATCTAATGTGCTAAAAAGTTATTACTAAAAATGTTTACAATCTGGGTTCTTTCATTTAAATCACAGTTTACATCTTTTTCTGATAAAAGTACTTTTCTCGTTGCACATGGGGGATGTTTCCGATTAAGATGCAGCCTTCATCCAACATGATTAGTTTCTCATAAGTCTTCAATTCGTGTGTTAATTTGTAGTTATCAAATTGACCGCAGCTTGACCATGTTTGTGCTCACTACTTCTTTTGGTGTAGCACTTAGGCAGCAAAACAACTGAATGCAACTAGACCCAACATCAAAATGGAGGGATGTCACATACAATTATGGCTGTTGAGAGCACGGAAGGACTTTGATGTTATGTTGAAGTGCCAATGAGCAAGTCAGATTTTTATTAATGTGATTCAGCTGTTGATTAACTCTGAATTTAAACCTGCTGTGATCTGATGTGGGTCGAAGCTTCACAGTCACCAGTAGAGGGGTGTGAATGGAGGTCCTCAACTGCAGAATGTTGAAATGCTGTTCTAATGTAACCTTTGAACTCTGGCTTATGTGCTGGCAATTCTGCTGCTCTGCTCATATCTTGTAAAGATCGGGCTGCTTTGCCACATTTCTTCACTGTTGCAGAAGGCAGAATAGATAGCTGTTTCTGCAGCTAGCCTCATGGCATGACCAACTACCTGTTTTTTTAATTTCAAGTGGACTAAGTAACAAGATAAATATGAAATTAGCAGCCAGGATGTTAGGTCCCACAGATACAAGGTTATAAATTTTGCTCTACGCTACAAAGTACCCTTTAGGGTAGTATAAAAATTACCTATCTCTATCTATTGTTATGTCTCTCTTCATTGACATTCAGGGGCAGATTGGACATATGAGAAACAGGAGATTTTCCAAGTATTTTTGTGAATGGTTCCATAGCTGTATTATTAGCCCCCCTTTCTCATAAGAGTCACGCATCCTTTTGGGGGAGCCAGTCCACCCCTGTTGACAATGCTTTAGTGTCCTTCAAACCCTTTGCAAATGTGTATATTTCCATATGAAATTATTTTTCTAATTTAGTTGTGCCTATTCTCATAAAGCTAATTCTTTGAATAAAAGATACTTTATAAAAATCTGGCCCCTATTCATTGCCTTTTTTAATATCATTTTCTGATGCATTTTCTCTCACATGCATTAGCAGCTTGCCATGTCAAAACTTGTTACCATGCTGCTGGTTCTCCTTCATAGAATGGTTTCTCTAACGTTATTCTGCATTGCATTTGGCGTGTTGACTTGAAAATGTTAGTTGTGAAAGTCTTCACAGGACAGTTGAAAATTGCCATCTGCAGCAGTTTTTTAAATTTTTTTAATTTCTTGGCCTGCACTTAAAAATGTGCCAAAGATACAACTAGTAGACCTTCAACATATTTTCCCACCTGATAAAAGTGAATGTAAGACGGTCTCTTGCACTTTTTGGTAAATCTTTTTGCAGATCAAAAAAGGATGTTCATATTGGTGATTGTAGGTTGGTGTCAGCATCATGCACTTACAGGTCAGAGTAAAGGTCTCTAGTCTATCCATAAGTGCGACTTGGATGCATCCTCGGGAATATCGGTAATTTGCACCAGTGTAATATTTCTATTCTCCATTTTGGCCACAACCAGCCTTGGTTCAGTGGTAGCAGTATTGCCTGTGACTTAGAAGGATGTGGGTCCCCCATCCCAGGACTTGAGCACATAATCTTATCTGACACTTCATTGCAGTACTGAGGGAGTGCTGCATTATTGGAGGTGCTGTCTTTTGGATGAGATTAAAATGGGGCCCTTTCTGCCTCCACCGGTAGATCATAAAAGATTCCAGTTTGTGCCTTTATTTACAAGAACCTTGGTTGACATTGGCTAAACTAGTTCCTGCAGATTGCTTACACCCATCAATTGGCTTAATTTTAATCCACAAAGTTTTTCTTAACTGTAGCAATGTTGAACTTTTCTCGTCCAATAAAGCAGTGAGAGAAACTACTGTTATGGAAAAGATTGCCTGTCATAAAATGAAGAGGTATAAAAATGGCAAATTTGCAACCCCCCCGCCAAATAACCATGTAGAATAATGGAGACAAACAGGGTGGGAAGGACTAGAATGAAGAACCAAATATAAGGCATCAAGAGACTTTGTTGAACCTTGCTGTATATATTCCATTTTCTTCTCCCATTAAATACTTGGATTCCATTCACTGCTTTCAGGGTAAAGTGAATTGCTACCCTTCAGTCCTGGAGATACACTTTCTGATTGAACTTTTCACAGGATTGAGAGCTTAAAATGCTGGCAATGTGTAGCTACTCCAGCAGCATCTGAAAAAGAAGGTTCACATTTTGGGTGTAGCCCCTTTGTCTAAATGCTGACGTGTTTCTCAATTTGAAATGTTAACCTATCTTGTTTCTTCAGATATAAAAACAGAAAATGCTGGAAATTCAGGTCAGGCATCATCTGTGGTGAGAGAAACGGTTCAGGTTTCAGGTTGATGACTTTTCTTCAGAACTGGAATAAATTAGAGATATAACTGGTTTTAAGCAAGTGTAAAGGAGGTGGGGGGGGACAAAAGGGAAGGCAGGAGAGATTATCAAACAAAGGGATGATGGTGCAAAGCAAAAGTAGATGGTAATTGGGTAAGTAAAGAAACAAAAGATGGGTCTAGAAGAGGTATAAATGAGAATAGCAGAATCATCAGTTGCTGTTTGCAGGAAGAAAAAAATGGGGCCAGAGATTATGATCTGAAATTGTTGAACTCAGTGTTGAGACCAGAAGGTTGTTTCTTCAGATGCAGATGGACCTACCATGTTCTTCCAGCATTTTCTGTTTCAGCTTTCCAGTGTAGGAATATTTTGTAACATGCATTTGCTATAATTAATTTTTTTTAAAAGATACATCTTTATTTTAATGAAATAATTTTCTTTGATTCGGTTGGTGAGAGAGAACTTTGTTTTTCTTCCATCTTTGTCTCTGGCATCATACATAATTTCCAACATTTGCAAGTAAACTGCTTCTAGGTCATTGTAAATGCTGCTTATAATTGGCCTGTTGGAAGATGCATGAGATGATCTTCCCTTCATTTTGTTTTTATTATTTATTTCTCCTTTGAGGATTCGGCTGATAATTGGCCAAGATCAGGAATTTACCATGTGTGAAATATATTTCATGTATTTATACCAACAGTGAGAAATATTTTATATAATTATACCAACAGTATTGGTTACTTTTATCCAACTATTTGTGAAGCATGTTGCTTACTGCAGTGATATTCCCATTAAGGGGCAGCTTTATGAAATATTCTAGAATAAAGTTCTAAACAAATGAAGGAATTAAATTGTTTCAGGTTACCCTGTACTAAGTACTGTCATAAAAATTCTAACCATCTTCCCATTTTGTTTCTAATGTAGATGTGAGTTACCTGACTGAGGAAAAGGTATATGAAATCTTGGATTTGTGTGGAGAACGAGAAGACTATTCACCATTGATACGTGTTATCGGTAGAGTTTTCTCTAGTGCAGATGCCTTGGTGCAGAGCTTCCGAAAGGCCAAACACCATACGAAGGAAGAGCTGAAATCCCTTCAGGGAAAGGATGAGGATAAAGATGAAGATGAGGAAGAAAAAGCTGCTTCTGCAGGATCCATGGATGATGCAGAGGCCTCTTCATCAAGAAGCTCCATTGGGGGCTCACAGCCAAGAGACAACAATGTTCATAAATTAGGATCTGATGAAGTGTCTATTGATGTTGATGCAGTCAGACGGGTCTATAATAAATTGCTTTCCAATGAGAAGATAGAAACCGCTTTTCTTAATGCATTGGTGTACTTGTCACCAAACGTGGAATGTGATTTGACTTATCATAATGTGTATTCAAGGGATCCTAACTATCTGAACTTATTCGTTATAGTCATGGAGAACAGCAACCTTCATAGTCCTGAATATCTGGAAATGGCCCTTCCACTATTTTGCAAAGCAATGAGCAAGCTACCCCTCCCAGCTCAAGCCAAATTGATTCGACTATGGTCAAAATACACTGCAGACCAGATCCGCCGTATGGTGGAAACCTTTCAGCAGCTCATTACATACAGGGTTATAAGTAATGAATTCAGTAGTCGAAATCTGGTGAATGATGATGATGCTGTTGTTGCTGCTACAAAATGCTTAAAAATAGTGCACTATGCAAACATTATTGCAGGAGATGTGGACACGGGGCACAATGAGGAGGAGGACGATGAGCCAGTTGCAGAATCCAGTGAGATTACTCTGCAGGAACTACTGGGTGAAGAGCGTAGAAATAAAAAAAGACCCCGGGTGGACCCCCTTGAAACAGAGTTGGGTGTGAAAACAATTGATTGCCGGAAGCCACTTGTCTCTTTTGAAGACTTTATTAATGAACCACTAAATGATGTACTAGAAATGGATAAAGACTACACTTTCTTCAAAGTAGAGACAGAAAACAAATTCTCCTTTATGACCTGCCCCTTCATTCTGAATGCTGTAACCAAGAACTTGGGACTTTACTATGACAACAGGATACGCATGTACAGTGAGCGGCGAATCACTGTCCTCTACAGCCTAGTACAGGGGCAACAACTGAACCCTTATCTTAGACTTAAAGTCAGACGTGACCACATCATTGATGATGCACTTGTCCGGGTAAGTTTATTTTTGATGTGCTATGGAAGCTAATCATGCTGGAATGAGTGGTGGAATTTTTTTGAACTCTACAAAGTAATACAAATTTATTGCAAAACATTTTTAATAATATGGGGACAAAAATAATGTTATTTTCCCATTTGGAAAGAGAATTTTTATTCGTGTTTTGTGAGCTGCTTCATGTCTAACCCCAATGATCCAGTAGAGAAGTAGTGAAAGGTTTACCATGGTTCTGCTTTGCCCATATGTATGCAAATAGTAATTTGTGACCAAGTTAATTTGACTAGATACTAGCCAAATTTCATGTGTTTTTACTGTGAAATGCTGAATTCCTTTCACTGAGGTGCATTCCTTAAACTAATATTGGGTTTGTGTCTGGAAGAAGAAATGCAGTTTTTGTTTTTACTTTTTCCAAGATGGTCAATAATTTCTTTATCGAGATGTGCAAGGAACCACGTGTCTAATCATTTGATACAGTACTCAAATGCTGGTCACCTTAGCATAAAAACCAGGAAGGTTTCAGTTTTGTGTAGTGGTTTAACATGTCTGTTTCAGTTTCACACTGACACACAGGCCTCTCTGTTCTTCGCCTAGACATGGTATGAATCTCCTAGGGTACCCACCCCTCATTTTCTGGAAAGCCCACATACAGGCGAGATCTAGCTTGGCAATGATGTCCCATACAGTCGAATTGCCTGCTGATGCTCACGACCTAGTTTCAGGCATAAAGATTGTTGAATAGCGCAAGCTGCCAGAGGGATGCGATCCACGAAACAATAACTCAGCATAAGGCAGATTCAGGGGAGCATGTGTAAGCGCATATAAATTGATGGCGGATAGGATGCTGGACTTCAACTTTATATTAATAAAAATACAAAATATAATCCCTTCCCCACTGAAACATTGGTAAATGTATAGCCTGACATGAATACCCATGCATGCTAGTGCAAAGATGTATTTATCATTGGCTTACAGCAAAATATATGTTAGCAGTAGTGTAGATGTTTTGAAATTTGGCACATCAAGCTCATGATGTATGATGGTCAAAATCTACTATGAGCACTTTACATGGGAATTGTTTAGGTTTGCACCTTCCCTTTCCTGATTTTTATCTTTTGCGGAGATGTCCAATGACCCCATAGGTTAACGATCTCCTGACACTTACTGTCTAAGCTCATGTGGCTAATTAGAGGAGATGCCAACACTGAAACTATCTCAGCATGGCTTTTAGAAGTGCACTATCCTATGAAAGACATAATAATTTCATTATTTCTCTTCAGAACTCTTGAGCATCATAAATATGTTAATCACCCAATATTGCCATGGCTGCTCCTTTGTGTGCCTAATGAAAGTGCGTTTTGCCAGTTCTAGGCTGTTTCAAATTCGGGTCTGCTGCAGGTATTTACTTGGGGTCCAGTGATGTCAGTTCCTCCCTTAGCAGTCATGCTGCCAGATTTAGTTTTACAGCAGTAGATTTGTGCTGCCTTGTATCTGCTGGTGTGGTAGCAGGACACAGTATGTAACAATGAAATTCTCTTGTGATCTGAACCGGATTGTTGTCTTAAGCACATATTTCCAAAAGAGTCAACACTAGTCGAGGTGCTGTTTGGTTCGGCTCTTAGCTGCTTTGCCCCATTGGAGACCAAATGTACAGAACACAGTATAATTAAATTCTAATCGGTACAATTTCTGTTTGCCTTCTGTTACAGAAATGTGTTCCTCTAGCCCACTTCAGGGAATATTAACACAAATTAATCTCTCTCTTTGTCCTAACAACCAGGGCAGAGGTTGTGTTGCATCTTCCCAGCACCTGCTCTGCAGCCTCACCTGATGTCAGTTGGTGTTTGATTTAAAAAAAATTCCTCTCAAAGGCGAGCAGAGATCAACGCCTAAGTGCTGGATTTCTTACGAGTTTGGTTTTAATTTATATTATTGACTTGCAACAATCACTGACCAATCATAATTTGATAGTTACATTTTGTTATGATGTGTTGGCTGAATTTAAGTACAAAGAATTTGAGCTGAAGGGGTTAAAGTAATAGAATGCCAGGCAACATGGGAAATGTATATTCCTAACTAATCTTTGAGGATAATGTTAATCTATTGATTGTATTACTGTGCTTTGCCATTTCAGTACATTTTCTAAAAAGGAGTGTTCCCAGGTTAATTTTATTTAGCTATTTTTTGTTTTTATTCATTCATGGGATGTGGGCATTGCTGGCAAGGCCAGCATTTATTGCCCTTGAGAAGTTGGTGGTGTGCTGCTGCCGTGAACCGCTGTAATCTGTGTGTATACTGCCACAGTGCTGTTAGGGAGGAGGTTCCAGGATTTTAACCCGGGAGCGGCGATATATTTCCAAGTCATGATGGTGTGTGACTTGGAGGTGGTAGTGTCCCATGCGCCTGCTGCCCTTGTCTTTCTTGGTGGTAGAGGTCACAGGTTTGGGAGGTCCTGCTGAATCCTTGTCGAGTTGCTGCAGTACATCTTGTAGATGGTACACACAGCAGCCATGTTGCACCAGTGGTGGAGGGAGTGAATGTTTAAGGTGGTGGATGAGGTGCTGCTCAAGCGAACTGCTTTGTCCTGAATAGTGCCCAGCTTTTTAAGTGTTGGAGCTGCACTCATGCAGGCAAGTGGAGAGTAGTCCATCACACTCCTGACTTGTGCCTTTATAGTTGGTGGAAAGGCTTTGGGGTGTCAGGAGGTGAGTCTCGCTACAGAATACCCAGCCTCTGACCTGCTCTTGTAGCCAAGTATTTATGTTGCTGGTCCAGTTAAATTTCTAATCAATGGTGAGTCCCCAGGATGTTGGGAGATTCAATGATGGCAATGCCATTGAATGTCAGACGGTTAGACTCTCTTGTAGGAGATGGTCATTGTATGGCGCAAGTGTTACTTGCGACTTACTAGCCCAAGCCTGGATGCTGTCCAGGTCTTGCTGCATGCGGGCACGAACTGCTTCATTATCTGAGGAGTTGCGAATGGAACTGAACACTGTCTGATCATCAACTGACATCCCCACATCTGACATGATGGAGGAAAGGGCATTGATGAAGATGGTTGGGACTAGGACACTGCCCTGAAGAATGTCTGCAGCGATGTTCTGGGGCAGAGATCATTGGCCTCAAACAATCATAATGATCTTTATCTGTGCTAGGTATGACTCCCCCTGATTCCCATTGACTTCAGTTTTACTAGGGCTCATTAGTGCCACACTCTGTCAAATGCTGCCTTGATGTTAAGGGCAGTCTCTCAACTCACTTCTGGAATTCAGCACTTCTGTCCAAATTTGGACCATGGCTGTAATAACATCTGGAGCCAAGTGGTCCCGGCGGAGCCCAAACTGAGCATTGGTGAACAGGTTATTGACTAGCAAGTACGGCTTGACAGCACTGTCAACGACCCCTTCCATCACTTTGCTGATTGAGCGTAGGCTGATGGGCAGTAATTGGCTGGAATGGATTTGTCCTTTTTGTGGACAGGACATTGTGGGCAATCTTTCACATTGTCCGATAGATGCCAGTTTTGTAGCTGTTGGAACAGCTTGGCTCGAGGCACACCTAGTTCTGGAGCCCAAGTCTTCAACACTATAGCCGGGATGTTGTTGGGTCCATAGCCTCTGCTATAATCCAGTGCGCTCAGGTGTTTCTTGAATTCACGTGGAGTGAATTGAATAGGCTGAAGACTGATGGTGGGAACCTCGGGAGGAGGCAGGGTTGGATCATCCGCTCGGCACTTCTGGCTGAAGATGGTTGCGAACGCTTCAGCTTTGTCTTTTCCACTCACGTGCTGGGCAGTCATCATTGAGAATGGGGATGATCATGGAACCACCTCTTCCCGTTAGTAGTTTAATTGTCCACCACCATTCATGACTGGATGTGGCAGGACTGAAGAGCTTTGATCTGATCTGTTGGTTGTGGTATCGCTCTGTCTATAGTATGCTGCTTCTGCTGTTAAACATGCATGTACTCCTGTGTTGTAGCTTCAGGTATGCCTGGTGCTGCTCCTGGCATGCTCTTCTACACTACTTGTTGAACCAGGGTTAGTCACCTGGCTTTATGATGATGGTAGATTGAGGGATATGCCGGGCCTTGAGATTACAGATTGTGGTGGAATACAATGCTGCTGATGCCCAGTTTTGAGCTGCGTGATCTGTTCTAAATCTATCCCATTTAATACTGTGGAGGGTGTCTTCCGTGTGAAGACGAGACTTTGTCTCCACAAGGACTGTGCAGTGGTCACTCCTACCAGTACTGTCATGGACAGATACATCTGTGACCGGTAGATGGATGAGGAAGAGTTCAAGTGTGTTTTTCCCTTGTGTTGATTCTTTCACTACCTGCCGCATGCCCAATCTGGCAGCTATGTCATTCACAACTCCGCTAGTGGTGGTGCTACCCAGCCACTCTTGGAGATGGACATTGAAATCCCCCACCCAGAGTTCATTCTGTGCCCTTGCTACCTTTAGTGCTGCTTCTAAGTGGTGTTCAACATGGAGTACTGATTCATCAGCTGAGGGAGGGCAGTAGGTGATAATCAGCAGGGGGTTTCCTTGACCTGAAGCCATGAGACTTCATGTGGTCCAGTGCCCCTCCTCCCCTCTCTTTCCCCCTTCCCCCCCCCCCCCCCCCCCCCCCCCCCCCAGAATGTAGACCATTGTATAGCCACCTCTGGTGGGTCTGTCATGCTGGTGGGACAGGACATACCCAGGAATGGTGATGGAGGAGTCTGATGTTGGCCTATGGGTATAAATAAGTATGACTCTCAATCTGTTGCTTGAATAGTTTGTAGGACAGCTCTCCCAATTATGGCATAAGTCGCGAGATGTTCGTGTCGACTGGGCTGGGTGTGCTTTTGCTGTGTCTGAATCTGATGTCTGGGTCGAAGTCAAGTGGTCCGTCCTGTTTTATTATTGCACATGTGAAAATAGCATTTCTGTGACATTTTTGTAGTAATTCTGACAACTGTACTTATGAACTCCCAACTGTCCAGCCTTTGGCTCTCCATTCACACTGACATTTTTGCAGCTTACTGATCTGCTCAATCACACCTTCACCACCACCACCTTTGATGTCCTAGTTCCTGTTAAAACAATTATTCTCTCACTGGCCGTTCCCCCTGATACAGCCCTAATCTTCGCTCCCTAAAGTTCAAGGGGCACAGACTTGGAACAGATATGGCAGACAACTGGTTTAAGCATTCACTGCCGGATCTGGCTGGACGACAAAGCATTATCGTGTCCTGCTCTCTGCCAAAATTGCTCACTATTCCAGAATCATTCTGGAATAAAGATAAACCCCAGCTTCTATTCTCCATTGCTAACGGTCTTTTTAAACCCCTCTCCCCAGTCTCCTCCCTCACCTCCGACAATAAATTGAGATCATGGACGACTTTGTCTCTAAGATTGAGACCATCCGTTTGGCCACCTTGGAATCTTCCCTTCCTTCCCCTAGCCGATCAGGCCAAACTTACTCCAAGGATTCCCCCTGCCCTAGCCCTGACCTCTCTTTCTCCAGTTTCTCTCCGATCTCCCCATATGACCTTTCCTAGCTCAGCTCACCCTGTCCATGAGACCCACTTCCTGCTCCCTTGATCCTATTCCCACCAAATTGCTGCTCACCCAACTTCCTTTTCTGGCTCCCATGTTAGCTGACATTGTTAAAGGTTCTCTCTCCTCGGGTACTGTCCCCCCTCTCCCTCAAATCTGTCATCACCCCTCAAAAAAAAACCTCGACCCCCTACGTCCTTGCAAGCTACCACCGCATCTCCAACTTCCCTTTCCCCTCAAGTCCTTGAATGTGTTGTCGCCTCCCAAATCTGTGCCCATCTATCCCACAATTCCATGTTTGAATCCCTCCAATCCGGTTTCCACGCCTGCCACAGTACCAAAACGGTTCTCACCAATTTCACAAATAACATCCTTTGTGACTGTGACAAAGGCAAACTATCCCTCCTCGTCCTTCTTGACTTGTCTGCAGCCTTTGACACGGTTGATCACACTATCCTTCTCCACCGTTGTCCAGCTCGGTGGAACTGCAGTCGCCTCTTTCCACTCTTGTCTATCTAATCGTAAACCAGAGAATTGTCTGCAACGGCTTTTCAAGCTCCCACATCATTACCTCTGGTGTCCCCCAAGGATCTATGCTTGGCACCCTGCTATTTCTCATCTACATATGTCTGTGATATCTCTGCTCCTCGAATTCTGCCATCTTGAGTATCCCTGATTATAATCGCTCAACCATTGGTGGCTGTGTCTTCAGCTGCCTCGGCCCGAAGCACTGGAATTCTCTCCCTAAGCCTCTGTCTTTCTTCCTCTTTTCCTTTAAGACGCTCCTTAAAGCCTACCTCTTTGACCAAGCTTTTGGTCATCTGCTCTAATTTCTCCTTGTGTGGCTCAGTGTCAATTTTTTTTGCCTTGTAATACTCCTGTGAAATATCTTAGGACATTTTACTACATTAAAGGCGCTCGACAAGTTGTTGCCTTTTTGTGTACAGTGTACTCCCGATAATTCAGTCACTTAAACTCTCAAGAAAATTCATATTATCCAGTAATCTGAATTAAGCAACATAATAGCACAGTTATATAGGAATTTCAGATAAATTGAATTACTCAATTTAGTGATTTTTAATTAATGTGCTATTAACTTGAAGTGTTAGTACAGAGCTACTGAACCAACAGATTGAGAGGAAAGCGACGTGTAGATATTTGCATCAGTGGAAGAATCAGCTTTTATGTTTGTAGGCCAAATACTACTTCAGCTTTTAATTAGAGGGAAAAGTAAATGTTGGATTAGATGCAGATAAAATATTATTGGTCGAATAAGAATGTAACATTTCACATGGAGGATGCTAAGAGGCTGCAGGGTGACTTGGACAGGTTGGGCAAATGCTTGGCAGATGCAATATAATGTGGATAAATGTGAAGATGGCCACTTTGATGGCAAGAACACAAAGGCAGAATATTATCTGAATGGTGGCAGATTAGGAAAAGGGGAGGTGCAACGAGACCTGGGTGTCATGGTACATCAGTCATTGAAAGTTGGCATGCAGGTACAGCAGGCGGTGAAGAAGGCAAATGGTATGTTGGCCTTCATAGCTAGAGGATGAGAGTATAGGAGCAGGGAGGTCTTACTGCAGTTGTACAGGGCCTTGGTGAGGTCTCACCTGGAATATTGGGCCCAAGTTTCGGCCTCAGTTGCTCCTGATTTTTTGGAGCAACTGGTGTAGAACGGAGTATCTTAGAAATTCAAATTCTCGGCATTTAGCTTGCTCCAGTTCTAGTCAGTTAGAACAGTTTCACTTTGGAACAGAATTTTTTTTTCAAAAGGGGGCGTGTCCGGCCACTTACGCCTGTTTTCAAAGTTTCGGCAGTGAAAACTTACTCCAAACTAACTTAGAATGGAGTAAGTGAAGATTTTTGTACGCTTAAAAAAACCTTGTCTACACTTTAGAAAATCACGCGTAGGTTACAAATCAGGCGTAGGGAATGGGGGGAGGGGGGTTTAAAGGGAAGTTTACAAACATTAAACACTTCAGTTTTACAAATAAAGAGCCATCATCAATAATAAATGATAAAAACATCAATAAATCAACCAATAAATCAATCAAAAAAAATTAATAAATAAAACATTTTCTACTTACCGACTGCAGCACCGGGAGCCCTCCAACAGCATGCTGGGATGCCCCCGCCCAGTGTGTCTCTGTCAGTGTCTCTATCTCTCTCTCTGTCTGTGTGTGTCTCTCACTCTGTTTGTCAGTGTGTTTCTGACAGCGAGGGGTGGAGGTGGGGGTGAAGGGGTAGTGGAGTGGGGGGGAGGGGGTTGAGAAGGGAGTGGCGGGGGGGGAGGGAGGAGAGGGGGGGGGGAGAAGAGAAGAGAAGGGAGGGAGGAGAGGGGGGGAGGGGGAGAAGAGAAGAGAAGGGAGGGAGGAGAGGGGGGGGAAGAGAAGGGAGGGAGGGAGAGGGGGGGGGGGAAGAGAAGGGAGGGAGGAGAGGGGGGGGGGGAGAAGAGAAGAGAAGGGAGGGAGGAGAGGGGGGAGGGGGAGAAGAGAAGAGAAGGGAGGGAGGAGAGGGGGGAGGGGGAGAAGAGAAGAGAAGGGAGGG